>NC_044559.1:1277516-2486402 GCF_007565055.1 Rhinopithecus roxellana | reverse complement strand
GCAGGGTTCCTGCAGGGACCATGCAAATAAGCTGGGATCCTGGGGTAGGACAGAGGCTCAGGACACTCTGGCTGACTTCACTGCCTACCCACAGTGGGGCAGGGTGGGGGCGTCAGGGCCACTCAAGACCTGGGTCTTGGTGTGATCCCAGAAGATGGGGCTTCCCTGTCCTGTGTGGGGCTCTGAGCGGGGAAGCCTGGCCTGGAGTGGGACAGGTGCTAGGGCTGTGCCTGCCTCCCCTGCAGACTCCACCAACCGGGACTCGCTGGACATGATTGAGCGCTGCATCTGCCTTGTGTGTCTGGATGCGCCAGGAGGCGTGGAGCTCAGTGACACCCACAGGGCACTTCAGCTCCTTCACGGCGGAGGGTACAGCAAGAACGGGGCCAATCGCTGGTACGACAAGTCCTTGCAGGTAAGCCGTCCAGGTGGCCCTGCAAGAGCACAGCCATGACCCCAGCAAGAGAGTGAGCAGGCAAGCGGGCACAGCCCGGTGCCCAGGCCCGCACATGCTTGCATCTGGCAGACACACTCACTGGCTTCTGCTGCCTGAGAGGCTGGGTCTGAAGGGTCAGGATTGCTGGAGGGGTCTGAGATGTGCTGTTGATGTCCATCTCTGGACCAGCCAGAACTCTTCTCAGGAACCAGTGGCTGAACCCAACTCAAACTCCCTAACTTTCCTGCCGCCTGTGCCAGGAAGGTCTGGGCCACACCTGAGGCCCATTTCCCATCACCCATCACACCTGTGAGGTGGGGGTATGCCAGGAGTAGAAGAGTACAACAGCCCCACTGAACAAATCCGTAATGCATTCTGAAAGAATAATTTCTGATGCCCAGAGCTGTTAGCTTTTTGGATGTCCACCCCCATGGCCTGGCGATTTCAACATACCTCCCTTAATCCCTGAGAAGTAGAACAGCCCAGCATCTCCATGGAAGAAAGATCGTAAGATGAGATAAAATAACTCATATATGTTCATTTACATGACGTCAGCCTAGAAGCAAGAAATTTATTTTGGCCTAGAGAAAAATACCCATGCAGACGGGATGAAGTCAAGGTCAAATCATTCATTCCCATTCTGCCATCTTCCTTTTATTCCCCCAACATGCCAATCCTGAACCTAGTCTTGTTTATTTTAAAGTCACTACACTTTTATGCTATGTGCCATATAGTATAAAACAGCAGGCAAAAACAAAACATCTCTCTACTTTGGGTTAGCAAAGCTCACATTGATAAGCATATCTAGACAACATCTCGTTTTCCTTTCTCTCTGTCCCTACATTCTGCAGGTTTTCCTTTTTATTGGTTTGCATACTGGTTCCGTGATTTCTGATACGCTCTCCGGCTGCTGGGCCAGCTGTTTTAGCCTCCACAGTGGTGCTAATGGCTTATCATCTTTCACGGAGCAGCTGTGGGGGTGAACCGATATGATACATGCACAGAATCTAGAGCTCAGCCTTGGTAGCAGTTTTTAAAAGACACTGCTTTCCTTCCTTCTTTCTTTCCTTCCTTTTAGTGACAGGCACAGATAAGTACTAATGTGGGGGTGGGCACAGCCCTCCCCACCGCCTCTCATGGGTTAGTCTATGCTGACCTCCAGGTTCTTTTTGTCAGCAGGACAGATTATCAAGCGAGCCGGAGAAGCCAGCAGGGCTGCATGGACCCGAATTCAAGATGATGGAGAGCTGGTCTCAGGACAGCAAGGCAGGGGACACTGGGGGTGGGAGGGGAGGGTCTGCAAGGGGTGAGTTTGGGGAGAAGCTCTGGAAGTGAGTTTCTCTGTAGAATGGGAGTAAAGATCCAGGCATCTGGTACACAAGGCGAGAGATTGGGAGGAGACCAGGAGAGAGGCAGCTCAGGACATGTGGAATGGTATGGTGCCCTGGTAGAGACTTTAGTAAAACTCCAAAGGTTGCTTGTTTTGTTCATTTAGGGATAAAGAATGAGTATCTCTTGGGTGTGATGGGCTACTAGGCAGCCTGCTTTATTTGCATTACACTTTAAATAAAATGAAAAAAAAAAAAAAGAAAGAAACGTGACAGAACATAAAACTTGAAAATAAATTTCCAAAACTTAAAAATCCTAAATTTTCTGTTAGATGTTTAAAATATTTCCTGATATAAGTTTTCTATTGTAAAATTTAATTATAAAATTATGAAAATAAATTATCTACATAGGTAAACAAGTCAAAATGAGTGTGTGCTGTTGGAAGAGACAATTAACTTCCTCATTATAAAAAAAATAATAATGACAAGAAGTCACATTCTCTGCATTTAATCCTTCATCTTGCTGCTTCTCCCTATGGAAAGGAAGCCACGGGACTTCCAGAGGAAAGAGTATTTTGATAAAGACAGCAAAAGCTCTGGATATTTTAACTTTTATCATGGACATTTTCAAGCATATTCAAAAGCAGCATGTACATATTGCCAACCTTGGTTCATTTGTTTCCTCCAGATTATTTATTATTTATTTACTGCTGAATCACATTAAAGCAAATAATTTCACCTACCAATACTTAAAAATAAAGCTCTCACAGATAACGATGCTTAAAAAAAAAAAAAACAAAAAAGAACCAAATTTTGTCCTTCTCATTATTTTCTCCCACTATTTTTGTGCACTAGGTATGTTCCTTTCTCAAGTCAGCTAAATAGAGTCTTTGTAAAGTCACAAAAAAAAAGTCGTAAGTAATCTCTACAGCTCCTATGGATCCTTCATACACCTCCTCTCCAATCCACTTCTTAATCCATGAGCTGGGCCTTACCGGGTCTGTTTTCAAGGACAGTAAACCGAAGTCCAGAGAGTTGAAGTGTCTCGTTTAGGCTCTCATGGCTGCAAAACTTCATGTGGGTCTCTGACTCGAAGCCCAGGCGGCAACTCGTGGAGCATCTTCCGTATCTCTTTCCTTCACTTCATCTTTCCTTCACTTCTTCATCCTTTCTTCGCACCTTCTTTACTTCCTCATCCTTCCTTCACTACTGTCAAGGGATATTTTATTTCTCCCTAGGAATCTGCTTACCATCCAAAACAGACTGTTATTTTTCATTGTCACTCATTCCACACAATTATTGACCACATACGATGGGGTGGACACTGGTGTAGATGCTGGGAACAAAATCAATGGTGGTCAAAACAAACAGGGTCCATCAGACAAATAGTCACATAAAGCACTGCAGGATGGTGCCTGCGACGCGAGCTATGACGGGAAACAGGGCTGAAGGGCCTTGCCCATCCCCCAAAGGCAGCTGCACAGATGTGGGATGAGCTCCTCAGGAATCCCCGGACTGCTCAGTCAGGGAACTTGGGGCTCCACCTTCACTGCCCAGAGCCTTTATGGGAAAGAGGTCGTGAGTGCAGAGCAGTCTTGGATTCTCATATTCTCAGGCCACTGCAATCATGTGCAGTGTTCTCTTCAGGAAATAATGTGCTCTGGTGTCCCTGGAGGAGAGGAGCCCTGAGAAGCCAGGGGCCTGACCTGGGGCCCAGGGGCTGCCTTGCAATGCTGACTCTCTCCCATGGTCGCCCACTCCCTGTTTCTTGTTGCAGTTTGTGGTGGGCCGAGACGGCACCTGTGGTGTGGTGTGTGAACACTCCCCATTCGATGGCATCGTCCTGGTGCAGTGCACTGAGCATCTGCTCAAGCACATGTGAGTCTGGAGCCCAGGGATGCCATGCTGGGCCGAAAAAAATGTGGGTGGTGGCTGGGGGCTGTGTCAGTCTGGAAAGTGTCTTAGCAAAAGATGAATTTGAAAAAAATTGTGTACTACACACACACACACACACACACACACACACACACAATGAATTTGAAACCCAGCTTTGAATGAGACATCAAGTGCTTCATGGGCCATGGATAGGAGGCAGCAGATTTACGGCAGTCAGGGAGAAGTGTGGCAAGGAATTCTCAGGAACCTCTGCGTTGAGAGAGGGGAAGCCTACATCGACACCTATTGCTTATCCTGAGTCAGGGCCAGGCCCACAGCTGCCCCAGCACACGGGGAGTTCTCTGAGCCTCACTGTTTCCAAATCCCAAGGCTGGGTCCCTCCTTAGCTTCCCAGCAGGGCTCCTCTGTGCCTTAAACACACGGTGTTCCTTCCTCCATTCCCAATTTTACCCATTCTCTCCTAGAATCTTCTCTCTGCATCCAAGTCTTCCATTTCTTCCACAAAACTCTAGGGTCACTGAAATCTAAACCAAGCCTAGTAGGCACAAACCTTGTAGAAGAGAACAACACAGCTTGCTCTTAAATTTCTCTCCAAGTCTTCTGGTCTAATAGGAAAACAATGAAAAGAAATAATGGGTTTTGGAGTCAGGTGAAACTGGATGGAACCCCGGCCCTGCCACTTAATGATTTTGGTGGAGGCCTCAGTTTATTCATCTGCACAGCGGTTCAGGGGCAGCTCGTACCCCCTGAAACTCCGTGGCCACAAACACTGACATCTAAGAGGATTGCAGAGAGCAAAGAAGCGATGCTTCCCACAGCTCTCTGGCCGCAGAGCCTCAGGAGGTTGCCTCTGTGCCCGCAGGACACAGAGCAGCAGGAAGTTGATCCGAGCAGACTCTGTCAGCGAGCTCCCCGCCCCCCGGAGGCTGCGGTGGAAATGTTCCCCGGAAATTCAAGGCCACTTAGCCTCCTCGGCAGAAAACCTTCAACGGTAAGGACAACCGAAGTCTCCTTCGAGGGGTCACCTAGGGACCACCCTGCCCATGCCCACTAGCTCCCAAGGCTCCCTGGAAGTTTCCAAAGACCCCGGCTCCTCTGCCTCCCATTGGGCTCCACCTCTTCCCCATCCCTCATGGAAATGTAGTCAAACTAAAGGAGAGATAAAACTCTGGGGAAATAACCTTGCTGAAATATCCATCATTTCCATAAAATGCAAACGCAGGGCTATTTTTTTTTTTTTTTTTTTTCGGTTTCACCTGACTGAGCAGAGTCAAGGCCGGGAGATCGTCCCCTGCTTTCGGGGGAGTAAAAAACAACTGGTTTGAATAGGTCATTTGAATTCAAGCTATTTCAATTTGCTTGAATTTACACTGCAACTTGACAAGGCAGTCTTTTTCCCCAAGGGGAGGGGGCCATTCAGGCCCTAACGGGACCCAGGGAGGAAGGCCTGGGGCAGCAGGGAGCAGTGGTGGCAGCCACATCCTGGCAACCATGTCTGCACTGTAGCTGTTGATTCTCCCATTCAGTAAGCAAACATCAGTGCATTCATTCACTGGTTTGCTCATTCATTCATCAAACATATGCAGAGCTCTAGTGTGCACCAGGCCTGTGGTAAGCCTCTGAGAACACAGAAAGTTAAGTACCATGGGACCTGCACTCCATATTGAAGTGGAATAAGTAGAATCCCAGGCCAAAACGTGTGATACAGTAAGATTAATGCCAAAAGAAGAAACAGCCATGCTGACCTGAACCCACAAAAATATAGAAGCTGAACTCTGTCAGGACTGTGAGGGAGGGCCTTGCAGAGATGGGCCTTGAAGGATGGATAGGAGTTCACGGTGCAAGCAGATGGGGAAGAGGCAGAAAGACAGCTTCTTCAAGCTTGTAAAGGTTCATAATGATGAAGGCTGGTTTGGAGACCAGCAAGTGAGAGAATGGCCAGAGCTGGGCCACAAAAAGGCAGTTGGGCCGCACTGTGATGAGTGTCACTGTCCTTCTGTTATGGGCCTAGAGCCTGCCCTGCCAATGGTAAGGAGCCGCTGGAGAGTTCTGTGCAGAGGGTATGGGGACGCCCCCAAGGAGGCTGTGGGAAGGGCACATGTGAGCAGGACAGAGTGTGACCAGGCTGGGAAGCTGAAGAGTGGGAAGGACCTCTCCACTGGGAGCTGCCGGAGAGGGCGCCTGGCTTCGGTGGGCATGGAGGGGCCTCAGGTGTTCTATAAAGTGGTGCTCACATTTCAGCTTTGCAGGGTTTTTCTGGAGCTAAGTCAGGGGCCAGGGCAGTGAGCTGGTGGGCTGCTGAGTCCTCAGCGGGTGAAGGAGTCCACTCACTTCCAGAGAACTGAGCAGACCCCACGTTCCCCAAAGCCCCCAGCTCCACCCTCCAGAGGCTGAAGAGAGCCAGGAGAGGCCCATGGATGGGGAAGCAGGAGGTTTCTCCCTGGGGGTCCTGAGGGGCCCATACAAGGGGGGGCCATACAAGGGAGTGAGGCCCGAGTGGGCACAGCTTGGGGGAGAGGTTTCCAGGTGGCCGTGGTGATAGTGAGCTCAGTCTGTCCCAGGAGTCTGTCAACAGGTGGGTCTAAGGGGTGAGTACTCGTGGGAACTGGGTCTCCTCCAAGTTCCCCTGTGTTCCCAGCACCCGGCCCCACCGAGAGCTGATCTGCTGTGAGCAGGAGGAATACTTCAAGGAGAGGCAGGAAGGGAGCATGGAGTCCTGACAGAAGCTGTGCATGTGGGCTCGGGTGCCCACTCAGGCTATGCGCTCTCCAGTGGGGAGGTGCATAGACCTTGCCAGACACTGCTCCAGTGGGCAGTCAGTCCGGACCCCAGACTCCTGAGGGAGGAGCAGCTTATTCAATATGGATGCCAGCCAGTGCTCAAGAGTCTCAGTGCAGACTTGGAAAATGTTCCTGTTACTCTGACAGTGAATTACAAAATCCTGGGCATGTCACCTGTGACACAGTGAGTCCCCACCTCACTAACACAGCCAGGCCCACCTCCCCACCCACTCTCCAGAGTAGAGTCGACACCCTGCTCAGCTGAGCTCACCTTGGGTCATAGTAGTCCTGGCATGGTGTGTCTTCTGACACTAGCATAGGTCAAGGTATGTCTCTGACACTTCAGTGCATTCCTGGAGGGCAGGGACTAAGTCCTCACCTTCCAGAATGCTAGGACACAGACCAGGCTCAAGAAGCCCAGGGAAGCCCCATGGTGCATGCATACTGTTTTGCATGCAATGAAAACGTCTTTTCTTTTCCTTTCTCAGAATAGTAAAGAACCTTGACTTCATTGTCTATAAGTTTGACAACTACGGGAAAACATTCATTAAGAAGCAGAAATGCAGCCCCGATGCCTTCATCCAGGTGGCTCTCCAGCTGGCCTTCTACAGGTGAGTGAAGGAGGAGTGAGTCTGTACCCGGGAGGGCTGACGAACACGGTGCTGTAGGATCTAGGGTCTAGAAGCATCCTGGAGGGAGTCTGGAAGACTGGAGAGTGACCGAGGCTGCCTGAAGGAGGAGCAGACTGAACTGAGTTACAAATCTAACCTCAGAACGAGAAGGATGTGCCATCAGGGAACTGCCTGGGTGATGGCACAGGGACACAGCGCTCCAGAAGGCTGGACTGTAGAGCTGAGAAGAGCCAGGAAGGGATACAGACCATGGTTGGAGTCAAGGGGCTACCCTCCATCCCAACTTCCCCCACCTCACCCAAGCTCTATTGCTGCAACCTGCTCCTCCCCAGTCTTCCCAGTCTTGCTAAGGAAATGGAACCAGCAGCCCCCCAGCTGAACAAGACAAAGATTTTGGACTCATCCTTGATTCCGTCCTTTCTCGTATCCCCACACACTGCCATATCCGTTCTCCTCCAAATGTCTCTCACCTACCCTCCACCTCCATCCACTGCTATCAGCCCCTCCCAGGCTGCCATCAGCTCATGCTTAGCCAACAGCAGCACTTCCCTAAGGTCACTGCTTCCACCATTACCCCTGGTAATACTGTCTTCATGAAGAGTGAACTTTGAAATATGCAAATTAGACTCGATTACTTTCCACATGAAACTTCCCAATGCCTTCACATCAGGCTTAGAACAAAAGCCTGGCTTAGAAGTGCCCCCTGTGGACTGGCCTCACCTGAGGCCCTCCCACACCCCCAGCTCTCTCCTGCCTCCTGACCTTTGCCCTGGCTGTACCTCTGCCACCCACGGAAGGTGTGCGTGTGGGCTCAGGGTCACCACCCTCTACACGCACCAGCCCTTTCCAGCCCAGGGTCCATCCCTCGAAGCCTTTCCCCACCCCCTTATCTAATGCAGCCCCCTCTGGCCCCCTTGCCACCCATTCTCTATCATACCACATTGAATTTTCTTTTTCTTTCAGGCAATTGTTACTCATGTGAATTATCTTGTTTGCAGATTTGCTGGCTTTGTTTTCTAGACTGTCCCCGCAACCCTGACACTTTGGGCACCTCGCATGCCTCTGAGTCCCTCGCACCCACACCATACCTGGCACAGAGTAGGTGCCAGAGACTGAATCACAGATGGGAGGTTTGGCCAGGAGTGGTTCGGCCAGGTCTGGGATTTAGACCTGGTGACCCAGGTAGCTGTGTGTCAGTGAAGGGGTGAAGAGTAGGGAAATTAGGAGTGAAGGCAGGGAGAGAGGTGAATTAGCCTTACAGGAGGCAAAGAAACCAAAATTCGAAATAGATCTTCCTGGAGATGGGGCCACTTCCTGACAGTTCCAGGGCTCCAGAAGCAGCGGCTCATCAATGCCTGCTATGAACGGTAAAGCTCTGCCCTCAAACCTGCTTTCAGTTTGCAACTTCCATGAAAGGCATAAAGTGACCCTGCAAGTAAAGCTAGGGCAAGGCATTCTCACTAACAAGCAGGCAGCACCCGTGTGGACATAGCAGCCCAGTGTCCCCCTGCGGGGCTGTAATTCTCAAGGAAGTGAGTGCAGTTGCTTTGGGTGTCTGTCCTGTCTGGACACCTTGGGGAAGGCCAATGTCATCCCATATGAGGACTGGGCTTGCCGCTGAGACTTGAAGAGGTAGAAACCTCACCAGCACTGAGATGCTGCAGGACCTACCTGGCATTTGGAATGGTGGTCAGTGCCTTCTGATACTCAGAGGGCATGGGGCCGAGACAGGCCATAAGGTCAGCATCCTGCCAGAGCCTCGACTGGGGATGCCACCAAGACCAGCTGCTCAGGACCTCTCTACTGTGAGCACTTCCAAGTTTCAGATCCAGAGCTGAGGGGGCCAGTGCAGCCTGCACAGTGCACCCCTCCTCCACCTGCCTGTTGGCTGTGCTATCACTGGATGAGGCCGGGAATGGACATAGCCAGAGGCTCCTGGGTTCATCGAATGCCCAAAGAGGATCTGCTTCCCATGAGCAGTGTTCTTCAGGCTCTAAGCTGTAATAATCACAATTGTTTTTATCTGCCCCTAGATTCAGCAGAAACTCAGAAGCTGCCTGAATTGGGGTTGGTCAATGACTGGCCAGTGATGGCTTTTGCCTCCAGGGACCAGGACAGGAGCTCCTTGCCAGAGTCTTGGGGAAATATGTCAGAGTGTACAGGAAGGTCATTCCCTTGCTCACCAAACAAGACAGTATCACACACCCTGCAGAACTGGACACGGCCTTCCCAAACCTCAAGGAGCCCAGCCAGGGAGGGAGAGACATGTCCTGAGAGGGCTGAGATGTGGGGCCATGACTTGCTGGGTGACACTGGAATGTCACTGCTTCTCTCCAAGCTCTGTGTCTTTTTTCCTCCCCAACTCCCAACACCAAAGACCTTACTGAGTGGTGAGAAAGGAAGTGTGCCCTGCCAGGGGTGCAAGCCCAGGGACACTGGCCCAGTTCCCATGCATAAGGAAAGAGGGGTCCCCTGGCTGGTGGGGAAGTGGCCACTGCTGCTTGGGTCATAGTCATCAGGGAGATGAGGCACAGCCATGGTGCCCATGGGTCTGTCAGAAGCCCAGCCGCCCCTGGAAGGCCTGGACAGCCGTTTATGCTCACCAGCACTAAGGCCCCTCCCCACCTCCCTCCAGAGGTCATGCTTGAATCAGTTTAAATAAAACAGGATTCCCTCATGGGTGGGAAAGATTAACTACACAATTATTCCATTCTGTGCTATTCCTCAGACACTCAGGTCTCACAGTAAACTCTAGGTTTTCCACCAGGTGGAGAATTATTTTTGAAGCGCTACCCATCACTTCTTTATTTTATGTCAGTGCAGCATCCCCGGGTGTATACAAGCAAATGTGGCTCTCCATGTGGAAGACTCCCCAGCGTCGTCTTTGGGAATTCCCTCTAGAATTCTAATAATATTAAAATGAAATATTCTGCCAAGTCAAGTCAGGGCTGTGAAAATAAAGCTTGCTGAGGCGGTTTTTCTTTCCGAGTTCATGATTTCCCAAGAATAAATTACCACGTGCCATTCATCCTTCATCCCACGCAGGCTCCACCGAAGACTGGTGCCCACCTACGAGAGTGCGTCCATCCGCCGATTCCAGGAGGGACGCGTGGACAACATCAGATCAGCCACTCCAGAGGCACTGGCTTTTGTGAGAGCCATGACTGACCACAAGGCTGCTGTGCTGGTAAGTCCTGCCCCATCCCATGGCCACAGGAAACCAGTGAGGCCGCTGTGGGTTGCCCTGGGCTCAGCCCTCTGACCACCAGACGCTTTGGCTCCGAGCAGCCTTTTAAACCCCACGCTGCCTCTGTGTTCTGTTAACAGGCTTCTGAGAAGCTTCTGCTCCTGAAGGATGCCATCCGTGCCCAGACTGCATACACAGTCATGGTGAGTGACGTCGCACCACCTCACAACACTGCACTTGAGCTGTGCCTGGGCCTGCCAGAATGGGCACCATGGCATGAGACCCTGTGTGAGGGCCCAGCCACCTGTTACTCAGGGACTTGGCAAGGCCACTTCACCACCCAGTCTCTTATTTCTTCGTTTTAGAACCTAAGTAACATAGCATTCCTGCTTTTGACATGGATTTTACAAGAATACAATGAGTTACCACTTTTCAAACCCTTTGAAACAACCATAATGATAATAATAGCACCTAATATGTATAGCATCTTGCAGTTTATACAAGAGGAGTCAACTGTGAGGGGAAGGGGCTCAAGCCTGGCAGGCGGTGGGGGTCACATACCTTCCCCAATCACAGGCAAGGCAGTATCTGTTCCCACCTAGGGCTGCTTTTGCCCCTTATTCTCTGTATATTCATTTATACTACCTGCGAATAAAAAGTCTTTGCTGAAAATTAATAGGGAAATCAAACTTGCAAGGGAAATGTTTCCCTAGTTTAGAGAAATAATTTATTTTCCGTTACTGCAAAGCTTTTGTTTGCAATAGCAAAATAGAGAATAAGCAGCGACTTGGACTACTCATTAATACCTTCATTGCAAGTCATTCTAATACAGTCCTTGAAGGATCATATAATCTATGAGAAGGAGCTGAACAAATTTCACTCTAGATACTTGAAAACAAAAACAATGCATTTCTGAATTTTAGAACCAGCCAATGTAGACTTCTCTCTAATTCAGTTGCTAGATCCCTAATTCATCTAAATAGTTAAGTGTTTGTTCTATTTGGGGAAAATGTAGCACCCACTCATGTATTTTTTTTTTTTTTTTTTTTTTTTTTTTTTTTGGTCTTCATGCTTTATGCCAGGCAAGGTGCTGGGTGCTAGGAAACAAAATATGAAGTCCATAAGCCCTGTCCTTAGGGAGGTTACCGTGTAGTTGGGAGAAGAGGCCCTTCAATGTGAGTACCAATCCCATGTGAAAAGAGCCCTCAGAAAGTAGCAGGGGACATGGAAGAGCCAACTGTTTCCTCTGCTTGGGAAAGCCAGGAAGAATTCCCAGGGGAAGTGGTGCTTCATGTGAGCCACAAAGGATGAAGAGAGGCTTGTCAGGCAGACACAGAAGGGAAAGATGGCTCAAGAAGGGCACCATGTGCAAAGGCTGAAAGCCTTAAGAGAATAAGACCCATTCGAGGAAAAGCAGAGCACAGCTTGCAAAGGACAGTGGAGCAGGGGAGATGTTGGATTTCCCTGTTACAAAGTGTGTTATGGTGACTGGGTGGAAGAAGGACTGGTTGGAATTGGGGATGGGAATGTTTGCTGAGAGGCAGAGCTGCTGGTTAAGAACCTTTCTAATATGGAGGGAGAGCTGGTGTTTGGACTGGAGTAGGACCAGGGGCAGGGTGAAGGGGAAGATGTAAACTCCTCCTCTTGGTGGAAGAAACTCCTCCTGCATGGTGGACTGCACACAGGGTTACTGTCACTCTCTCAGAAACCCTCCAAAAACAACAGCAAGGGATTTTTGAAAGCCATAAATACACCAGGGCAAAGAGAACTGGAAAGGAGTGGCAGCAATGTTTTAGAGCTGGAAAGTGGAACACATGGCGACTGACTCAGCAATCAGTGAGAGAAGCTTGGGAGACTGGGTAATTTATGAAGAACAGATAATTATTTTTTATTGTTGTGGAAGCTGGACGTCCAAGATCAAGGTGCCAGAAGGTTTAGTGTCTGGCAAAGCCTGCCCTGTGCTTCCAAGATGGCGCCATGTTGCTGCATTCTCCTGAGTGGTCAAGCACTGTGTCCTCACATAGTGGAAGGTGGAAAGGCCAAGGGCTGAACACTGTGTGCAGCCTCTTGTATGAGGGCCTTAAACCGGTTCATGACCTAATCACCTCCTGAAGGTCCCACCTCCTAATCCTATCATACCATTAAGCTTTAACACATGAAGTTTGGACAGGACCCAGACATCCAAACCATAGCAGTCGATGATCTATATAAAAAGCAGTTAGACCCTCAGTTCCTCTCTACCACCCCAGGCAGCCAGGCTACTAGCCCCTCTCCCCAGTGGTGGGCTAGAAGGTCATTCTCTGGAGAGACTGAAGCAGAAGGACTCTAGACTTCAGGACACTAGGCACGGCTGAGGGAGGGAATACTGTATGGAAATTAATTGGTTAATTAAAGTCTTCTTACTTACTACTAAGCCCTCCAGCCACTCAGCTCCATACACACTGGGAACTAGCTCTGTAACCACCCCTCACCAAGCAGGAAATTAGAAGATTTCTCTGTGGTAAAATTGACCAGGCCAAGAGAGAACACTCACAGAAACTGATGGTTGGGGCCCACAGTGAAAGAGCCTAGTCAGCAGACGAGGTAGTGGTTTGCCAAGAGGCAGAGCTGCTAGTTAAGAACCATTCTAATATTGAAGAAGAGCTACTGTAAGGACAGTGAAGCCCTCAGGTTAACAAATACATTATCACACATAAATCTTCTAATCATATTTTCAGTGCTTTATCCTTAAATACAAATAGCCATGGATCCTCAGACATTGAGGAGACATAAAAGAGTAAAACCAACACCAACAAACATTTTTGCTAATTAAAAAATATCTTCTTGGCCGGGCGCGGTGGCTCAAGCCTGTAATCCCAGCACTTTGGGAGGCTGAGACGGGCGGATCATGAGGTCAGGAGATCGAGACCATCCTGGCTAACTCGGTGAAACCCTGTCTCTACTAAAAATACAAAAAACTAGCCAAGCGAGGTGGCGGGCACCTGTAGTCCCAGCTACTCCGGAGGCTGAGGCAGGAGAATGGCGTGAACCCGGGAGGCGGAGCTTGCAGTGAGCTGAGATCCAGCCACTGCACTCCAGCCTGGGCGACAGAGCAAGACTCCGCCTCAGAAAAAAAAAAAAAAAAAAGTATCTTTTTAAAAAAACTTGAAATGGACCAGGCACAGTGGTTCATGCCTGTAATCCCAGCAATTTAGGAGGCCAAGGCGGGCAGATCACCTGAGGTCAGGAGTTCGAGACTAGCCAGGCCAAAATGGCAAAACCCTGTCTCTACTAAAAATACAAAAAAGGCCGGGTGCGGTGGCTCACACCTGTAATCCCAGCACTTTGGGAGGCCGAGGCAGGCGGATCACCTGAGGCCGGGAGTTTGAGTCCAGCCTGATCAACATGGAGAAACCTGTCTCTACTAAAAATATGAAAAATTAGCCAGGCATGGTTGTGCATGCCTGTAATCCCAGCTACTCAGGAAAGCTTAGGCAGGAGAATAGCTTGAACCTGGGAGGTGGAGGTTGCGCTGAGCCAAGATTATTGCATCATTGTACTTCAGCCTGGGCAACAAGAGCGAAACTCCATCTCAAAAAAAAAAAAAAAAAAAAAAACCACCACCACCACCAACAAAATTATCCCGGTGTGGTGGCACATGCCTGTAATCCCAGCTACTAGGGAGGCTGAGGCAGGAGAAATGCTTGAATCCAGGAGTAGGAGGTTGCAGTGAGCTGAGATTGCACCACTGCACTCCAGTCTGGGCGACAGAGAAAGACCCCTTCTCAAAAAACAACAAACAAAGAAAAACTTGAAATGAAAAAAGTACAAGAAAAAACTGAACAGTTTAAAAGTGATCATTGAGATTCTTTGAAAAGTAAAAGGAGTTACTTCATCTATATGTGATAGGAAACTAAAAGCATTTTTCAGGAAATAAAAATAACTCTGGGGGAAAATATGGTAGAAAAAAATTCAGTGGAAGAATTAGAAGATAATCTGAGACAATATCCCCAAAATATCAACACAATAAAGAGATGAAATACAAGAGAGAAAAGAGGCTTAGTCCAGGAGAACAATATTCCAAATAATTGTTGTTCAGAAAGAGAAAATGATGGAGGGGGTCCTCAACAAAATAATTTAAGAAATTTCCCCAGAACTGAAGAACATGAGTGTCCATATTTAGAATATTTAGAGAGTTCATCAAATACCTTGCTTAATAGATGGAAAATACTCATAGCAAAGGAAATTTCACAACACTAAACATGAAGATTCTAAAATCTATCAGAGGACAAAAAAAATCAAATACAAAGATCCATAAAAAAGATGTAATTAATTTCTGAACAGCATCGTTGGAATGTGGAAGATAAAAGAGCAGTGTCTTCAAATTCTGAGAGAAAGTGACCTTCAACACACATTTCATACCCAGCTAAACTATCATTAAATTTGAAGATAGATCAAAGACATTTTTAGACAGAGAAAGTCTCAAACATTTTACTTATTAAGCACCATTTCTCATAAAGCTACTGGAGAATGTAGACTTCTAAAGTGAGAAAATAAAACATAAAAGAGGAAATCATAGGCTCAAAAAAATCAGAAGATTTAACACAAGAAAAAGATAGAGGGATGTCCCCAGGATGATGGTAAAAGGAGATCACAAATCAACAGTTGTTGAGTAGACCTAGAGAGCAATCAGTCCATAAAGAAGCAAGAAGTGAAAGGATGAATGAAATTCTTGCTGCACATTTAGGAATCAATTAGAAATAGATACATGGGGCCTGGTGTGGTGGCTCACGCCTGTAATCCTAACACCTTGGGAGGCCGAGGCAGGTGGATCACCTGAGGTCAGGAGTTCAAGACCAGCCTGGCCAACATGGCGAAACCCCATCTCTACTAAAAATACAAAAAATAGCTGGGTGTGGTGGCACATACCTGTAATCCCAGCTACTCAGGAGGCTGAGGCAGGAGAATCACTTGAACCCAGGGGGTGGAAGTTGCAGTGAGCCGAGATCACGCCACTTCACTCCAGCCTGGGCGAAAGAGCAAAACTCCATCTCAAAAATAAATAAACAAATAAATAAAAGAAATAGATACATGGAAAGCAAAGGAAGTAAAAAAACAATTTATACATTGTCAATTCTAGGGGAAACAAAAAATTCAGTAAGAAAGGAAATCTAATCATAGTACACTACATGACCCAGCTGTGAATACTTGCTTAATTATATTTATGTATATTGTTCTGTATACATGATTATGCTGTATCTTGATCTAACTACTAAGAGTTAAAATGTAATCTTATTGGGAAGATGGGAGAGTAGAAGTGTGCTGGGGGAGCAGGGTCATAAAAGAGCTGAAATTGGCCAGGTGCAGTGGCTCACGCCTGTAATCCCAGCACTTTGGGAGTCCGAGGCAGGTGGATCACGAGGTCAGGAGATCGAAACCATCCTGGCTAACACAGTGAAACCCCGTCTCTACTAAAAGTACAAAAAAATTAGCCAAGCGTGGTGGTGGGCACCTGTAGTCCCAGCTACTCCAGAGGCTGAGGCAGGAGAATGGCATGAACCTGGGAGGCGGAGGTTGCAGTGAGCTGAGATCGCACCACTACACTCCAGCCTAGGCCACAGAGCGAGAGTCACTGTCTATAACAAGAAGATTATAGGTAAAACTGAGAAATTCAGTAGTGGTAACCTAAGCATATATTTGGAGGAAAGAAAGTATATACCCAAAAGAAATAGCTAAAAGACTGTAAGGAATTGCCTCCTTGGGGTAGGAATCCGTGCTGGCAAAATGACCTTGGCTTTTGGCTTATTTGGATTTCTAAACGATATAAATATATGACAATAACAACTTTAAATTTATTAAAATGTCTAGGAAAACACCCTCCAAAGCATTGCCATAGGGTTGTGTTAAAAATGTGAAGTTGATGAAAACAACCAAATCAAAGAGATGGGTTTGGGGAAAGGAGAGATACAAAGACGCTTACAAGGTGAATCTGGTGTGTGGTTGGACATGGAGGGTAAGGAAAGGGGAAAAGAAGCAAGGAAACCTAATAACTGGTAAGCATATTTGCCAGTGGTCATGGAGAAAGGAAGTTCCAATGGCAAGGTGGTCCAGAGCCCCCATCACTTACTCTCCCACTGTTCTGTAGTTTTCCTTCCTCACACTTGAGTTTATGATCATGTTTTTTTGCATGGTTGATGAAATCTGCCCCCCACTACACCATAAGTTCCACAAGGACTAAGTCTACAACTGTCTCGTTCTCTGTTGTGGCTCCAGGACCTGCGGCACTAGGCATATAGTAGGCACTCAATTAAGATTCCCTAAATGAATGAATGAAATACTGAATTATAAGTCATTTTACTCATTATTACTCATGGCTCTGAGCCAAAAAACCTGTGAACTCAGTCTCTCTTGCTACAGTTATTCCAAGGTGGTGAAAAGAGGGAGAGTTGACTGTTCACAGGGCAGCTGCTTCTATGAACCAACACAAATCAGGAATTAAATAGAGGAAACCAGAGAAATTAAAAGAGTAGTCTCCTTCACAGATAGGCCCACCATTCTTTCCTTCTGTTCTAACAGGGCACATCTAAAGTAAGCTGTGGTTGTGTAATGTTTGTCTTTTCAGCCTCTAATTAGGTGCGTTCAGAGAGAACAGAGCCTGTCATCTTTATGCATTCATTCGCAACCGAAAGAGAACAGCTGTCAAATCCCTAAACGTGCCTTGTAAACCTATACCAAGTTCATTGTGAATGGGAAGTTTCTTCCTGTGCAGGGCTTTGACAGATAAGTGGCCATCCTGCAGAACTGTGAAACCCCAAGAGTTACCCTGATGTTGACCCAAAAGTGATTGTTATGGGTGAGGGTGGTCCCCTGAGTCTCCATCAGCCCCTAGAATTGCTCCAAATAAACATGTAGTCCAAAAAAACCAGTGTACATACTACATACCCAGCCTCAAGTGGGGGAGCCATAGAATGAGTACCCAGCCCCACTTCCAGACACCCCACACTCCATGAACCCCTCCTACATTGACATCCTGGAGCTTTCTCTGTATTTCTATCCTTTGATGAAAGTTTAAATATATTGTGATAAAAAGAAAAAGAACTTTTATCATTCAACTGCCTCTTTCCCCTTGAAAATGTCAGCTGAGCCTGCTAAGGGATCTAGTTCCTGTCTCAAAACGATTTCTTAGATTATTGATCCAGTTTAAATGAATTGATCCTGAGCCATGAAATAGCAGCCAAGATTCAGGAACAGATCTCACAACCTCTATCCTCCATCTCTTGTTCCCTGGGCTCCTACTGGAGGAGACAGTGCTGGTTGTGGTGAGAGTCTGTTCAGGACAGCCTGGGATGCCTTCACAACGCTTGCACAGGATCCAGCAGTCCCCAAGCCCTGCACACAGCCTTCTTCCCAAACTCTCTCCCCTGCCCAAGTAGTTGGTAGTTGAGATGGACAGGCCAGCCCCATTCTTTCCACTTAAGAGAACCAGCCGGGTGTAGGTGTGTAGGGGATGCTCAGACTCACTAACCTTTAGCTCAGATATCTCAAGCTAGAACCCAACCTGCTCTGGACTCACTCAGTGCATGTGGAAATGTGCAAGGGCCCGGGAGCAGAGGCCGCATGGTATAGCGGTCAGTCCTGAGCAGCCACTCATACACATTGTTGGCAGCAGGCACCGGATAAGCATGAGCCGTGGCTGCTGGAGTCACCAGTAGTCCTGTGGACTAGAGAGGAGGGAACAAGGAGTTGCAGGGGGCCCACTTCTCATCTCCTATTCTTTGCCCCCAACTACCCAGGCCATAACAGGGATGGCCATTGACAACCACCTGCTGGCGCTACGGGAGCTGGCCCGAGCCATGTGCAAGGAGATGCCCGAGATGTTCATGGATGAAACCTACCTGATGAGCAACCGGTTTGTCCTCTCCACCAGCCAGGTATAGCCCTGTGCAGCCATTGCCCAAGAGTAGTGTAGTCAGTAAGCTTTCTAAAGAACAGTGACAACAAGCCCACTAGCTGGAGTCAGGCAAATCCTGCCTCTGCTTTTTCTGAACTATGTGATCATCAGCAAAATGATCTGAATGTTCATTAGAAGATGGTTTACTCACTAGGCTTGGTGGCTTACAACTATAATCCCAACACCTTGGGAGGCTGAGGCAGGAGGATTGCTCGAGCCCAGGAGTTTGAGACCAGCCTGGGCAAAATGGAGAGACCTCATCTCCCTATTTTAAAAAATTAGCTGGGCATGGTGGTGTGTGCCTGAAGTCCCAGCTACTAAAGAGGCTGAAATAAGAGGATTGCTTGAGCTGGGGAGGTGGAGGTTACAGTGAGCCTTGATTGCACCACTGCATTCCAGCCCAGGTGACAGAGTGAGACCCTGTCTCAAAAAACAGAAAAAAAGAAGAAGGTTTCCCATCTCCTAAACGGGAGTAATCAGCAGACCCTACTCAGCCGAGGTGGAGACAGTACAGGAACACACCCATTCTGGTGCCCTAACCGTTACATCTTACTACCTTTCAATCTATTACTGCGGTTTCCATGGGCTCTGACACCCAGCAGATCTGGAGTGAAGTCTTGGCTCGGCCAGATTCAATGATGTAGGGAGAAAGCCCAGTCCAGGGCCTGGCATGGACAGGGCCCTCTAAATAGGTCACAGATATTATTGTAAAGGGCCACGCGACCAACAGCAAAACATTCGTGGCCAGCCCAACATCTAACCAGTGCAGCACCGTGTCCTGTGTGAGGGCCACTGCCACAAAGACAGAATGCAATCCATTAGATAGAGGTCGTGGTTTAGGAGGGGAAATGCCCCACAGCCATCAATTTACTAAAATGCCACCTCATCTGTGAAAAGCTGGACGTGGGCAGTACTGGGGTTGATGAGCTGTGTTTGAGGACAGAAGCCCACTCAGTAATTGGATGTTGTCATTATGGCAGTAAGCATGCAGACGTGAATAAACGAGGACAGAACACAGTACCATAAATTTCTCAGGAAATCATCCATGGGCAAAAAGTGCTTTGGAATGGCTTTATGGCCTTCGGCTATTGCACGGCAAATTTATCTGACAATGCGGTGACTCTATTAGCAAGACTAATGGTTTGTTCTGCCCCATTAAAACAGCCAGTGTCACTTCCGAAGGCCTGAGCACACAACACCAGAAACCTGTAGGTTTAAAACAAACCAGGCCCTGCACCTGCCCAAGAATCCTTTCTACTTTTTTCCAAAGGACCAGCTAATAAAATTAATCTGGGGTGTGGGGGTTTTGTTGTTTTCCAACTGGAAAGTAGCATTTATGGCTTGAATGCTTTCAGAAACATACTTTCTTGGTTTGTGATCTGGATTATAAAATCTTGGCACTCTGAATTCAAAACACACTAGGTGCATAAGTAAAACTCCAGTTGATGGCAATCTTTGAAACACCCAATGCTGGGTAATTGGGCATGGCCAGGCCTGCAGGGAGAAATCAGAGCAGCCAAGCAATACTGACAGTAATTAAGGATCTGGGGAAAATCGACAGAGAGGATGGGCTAGATTTCCTCCAGTTCATAAATTCCTCCCTCCGGAAAGCATCTAACTGTGGGGTGCCACCAGGGGACCATTTAGTAAATTACCTGATTGCCTCCATGCCTCAAATGGCCCCCAGGTGAAGGGGAGACTCAGCCCAAGACCCAGCACCAGGTCACGATGGGAGCTTCCAACTCCACAAGTAGAGCAGATTGCACACCAGGGAGTGGGCTTGGGGCCCCTCGTCCTCTGATATCACGCAGTTAGATGGGTCTGTTTTTATGACTCTGGCTGTGTCCATCCATGCTGAAGCAATCACTTGATTTGGTTAATTCAGTCAAACCCCCAGGTGGAAAACAGTCAGAGAAGCCAAGCCCAGTTGACGCTGGCAGGCTGCATTCCAGAACAAGCAGCTCCTGACCTGTCCTCTCCTCCAGGTGCCCACAACCATGGAGATGTTCTGCTGCTATGGTCCTGTGGTCCCAAATGGGTATGGTGCCTGCTACAACCCCCAGCCAGAGACCATCCTTTTCTGCATCTCCAGCTTTCACAGCTGCAAAGAGACTTCTTCTAGCAAGTTTGCAAAAGCTGTGGAAGAAAGTCTCATTGACATAAGAGACCTCTGCAGTCTGCCGCCGCCTGCCAAGAGCAAGCCATTGGCAACAAAGGAAAAAGCCATGAGGCCCAGTCAGGAACACCAACCTTGACTGCTGCCACTAGGTTTCACCTCCCAAACTCAGCCTCTAGAGCAGCCAGACCCTGCCGATCCCTGCTCCCATCCCTTACCCCAGCTTACCACAGCTCCCTGTCCTCAGGGTCCAACCCACAGATCACACAGAGACATCACACAGAGTTGGAGTGTTAGGAGAAAAGGGTCCCCTCTTTATGCATGGGAATCATCATTTTCAAGGTGCCTTTGGGCCTGTGCACTGGGAAACAGGACCAGCCTGGCTCGGAGGCAGCCTGGATGCACTGGTGAGCCACAATGAGGACTCCTGTGGTCCTTGGAAGCTTAGTGTTCATGTCTCCTTCTCCAGCAGGACCTAGTGTGTCCAGGCGATACTTCTGCCCAATGAAAGGATGAGTCACCTTATTACATGCAATGTACCTAAATGGGTTAGGAAGGAAGAGGCTAACTCCAGGTCATTACCTTTTTTCTTTTTGTGGGGAGAGGAGGCTGTGTTTTGAGATTCAGAGCATTCCAATCGTGGCATTCCCAGTGCCTCCACTGAGCCGTACAGTCCTGTAAGCACCCGCTCCTCCTACACACATCACAGAGCCCAAGTCCATTTAAAATATAGTGACTTGGGCCCACAAACACATTTCTGCTTTCGTGCCCAGGGGCAGCCTTCTGTTGAGTCAGAAAATTGTGTCCAGCTATTGTGAAAGGAAAAAAAATGTACCTGTGACTGCCCTGGAGTTGCTGCCACTCTCTGCTTAGCAGACGGCATCAGGGCCAGTCCAAGAAAAGTAAACTGCACAGCCCCAAGCAGATGGCGCCTGGTGCCGGTGGTTTGCAAAGGACCTGGCCCCTTTCTGGGGTCCTGCCATTTGCATTTTTTCTGCATCCTTTCCCCTCTCCTCCCCTCCTACATGCTCCAGTAGGTGGAGAAGAGAGATGGTTACTTTGGGTTTTTCTGTTATCTGTTTTAGGACAGAGATTCTTAAGAAAACCACCCTGACATTAATTTCAGAAAATATTAGTGATTCAAGCAGGATCCTTAGGCAGCTGGGCTCCTTTGTTTGGAGCAGGCTATCCAGGGACTCTGACAAAAACCCATGTGGTAGAGCCTAGAGCAGGGCTCTCTTCTGGCCTCAGGGACTGAGGGGACAGCTGGCAGGGAGCAGGGCTGTTAGGAGGGCACAGCCTCATCCAGAATCAAACCCAGCCCCAGCTCCAGCTCCAGCTCCAGCTCCACCCCCAGTTCCAGCTCCATCATGGGCAGGATAGACAGGTCAGCCGAGGCAGAGTTAAGATGTCTCGAGAGACTGTGATCATAGAAGGGATGCAAGAGGCACTTCCCATTGGAGCACATTTTTATGGGAAGTCTAAAGGGCAGGGGAAGGGAGTGAGAAAGCAACCAAAGAAATCTGCAGCACAGAGCCTGTGTGTTCTGCTGCACTCCCTCCAATCCTGCTGCTTCCTGCTGAGCACTGCTCTAGCCCAGGAATCCTGTAGGTTTCCCTTCTTTGGGCCACTGTGAAGGCTCTCCATGCTTCGACCTGGACTGTCACAGGCCAGCAGAGGTGGGGTGGGCATTTGACCTTTGCTCAGCTCTTTGAAAACACAAGCAGCCTCAAGAAGTGAGTCCCTTGAACCCCTGGTTTTAGATGGAGGATCTCTATTACATGTTGTGAGAGATTTGGGCACCGCCCTTTGAACATACAAACTTAAGTCATTGGCCTGTAGATTTATGCTCCTTCCCTCCCACAGCCACCTTCCTGCTCTGCTTAGGAAGTCGTAGCACAAGGGTCCTGGGGTTTTCTGGGGAAAGGCAGCCCACTTGCTGTAAGTTGGCCCAAAGCTACTTGTCTGTTCTTACCAAATGACCACAGTGCAGATCTGAGTTCTCCTCTGGTTCCTTTCCCTCCATGGATCTCTGGGCAGACAGAGAGCTCCAGCTATGGGGCCAGGCAGCCCCACCAACCTTGGTCAAATGACACGCATGCCCAAAGACTCAATTCCCTCCACTGTAAAATGAGAACAAGAATGTCCCCACTTGCAAGACTATGAGGATTGGAGAGCACGTGTGTCGAGGACCTTGCTGGGTCAACAATTCATTTGTCTTTGTCTGGAGTCTGCCAGCAGCAGTAGCCAATGTTTAAAAGACACAGGGGCCAGGAGAGAAAAGGCAGGAAAGAATTAAGTCTCTCCTAGTCTATGGCATGCCATCATGGGGTCGAGTAGGGGCAGGGAGGCTTCATGGGGCCTACCTTTGGGATGACATTACCCCAGTGGACATTGTTTGGGTGGTTTTCCTTTAAACTATTTACACTGATATGACAGACCCAAACTCATATCTGCTCCAAGCACATGGAAAGGTAACTCACTCTGCACATTCGGATATCAAACTATGCACTGTGAGGGCTATGAGAAACGCAAACAGTAAATGCCTGGCAGGAGGGAACACTTCCTCTCTCTGAGGAAGAGGCTGGAAGCTGGTCTTCCCCCTCCAATAATACACAGGTGCACTGAGTCTTTATGCAACGGCAACACTGAGCCATGGCCAAGGGCATCTCTGCGGGGATCCTGGGAAAGGAGCCTGCTCCAGGTGTCCCCAAAGAGATGGAAAATACGATAGTCATTTGGAACAGTGATGCATATGTATGTGGCCACCTTACAATACTGCTAAGTTGCTAAAATATATAAAGTTAATATTTAAGTTATATTTTTATAAAATAGTTCTAGATTTATGGCAATATATACATGTATAGCCTTTCAATTTTAATTTCTAGTTTTGTGCTTTAAAGAAATATACGTATGATTAAAGAACTGTATATTGTAAGCATTATATTCAAATTATTTAAAGATTGTAAGCCTATATTCAATAAAAAGTAATGCCAAGAAAGATGATGTTAGCCATTGTTTCTACCCAGACTCGCTTTAAAATATAATGTCATAAATTCTCTCAGCTGGGTCAATAATTCATTTGCCTTTGTCTGGGGTCTGCCAGCAGCAGTAGCCAATATCTAAAAGACACAGGGGCCAGGAAAGAAAAGGGAGGAGAGAACTAAGTCTCTCCTATGGCATGCCATCATGGGGTGGGGTAAGGGGCAGGGAGGCTTCATGGGATGCTTGTGATCAGGTTGACAGAAACCTGGGTGTAGAAAGAAAGTGGGTGTCTCCAGTTAAGCCTGCACAAACATGTGTGGACAATGTGCAGCAGAGAAAAGAGCACAAGGCTCAGAGGTCAGATGCCTGGACAATAAACACAGCTCTGTTTCTAACTTACTGTGGACTTTGGGTAAGTCACTTTCCCTCTCTAGGCTTAGTTTCTGCATCTGTACAATGGGAATATTGATATCAGCATTACTCAGTTCCAGGGCTGTAGAGAGATGATATGAGATGGTCACTGTTTGAAAACTTCGGAAGTGGTGTAAAAGCCAAGCCTTCTTGTTGCAGGCTCACACAGACATATGCACACAGCTTCTTTTGCCCTGCACAGCTGACATACATTCCAAGCTGCAAGATGTCCTCATAGCCATGAAAATCCACAAAATCCGAACTGAAATTCCTCCAAATGGAAGCCCAAATGCCTTCCAATTGGACCCTAAAAAAGAACCTTGAAGTGTGTGGGTTTGTGGGATTCAGGATGCTGGAAAGGCACTATTCAAAGAGATAATGGCTAAGAGTAGTCCAGCAGGAGTGGAGGGGAAAGGAAAGAACAAGATCTGAGCAATGTGGGTTTTGCTCTTACCACAGATGTCACAGGCATCCTCAAAGTAACCAGATGCAGACACTGAGAGAAGGGCAAGAACAGGCAAGCCGACCCGCAGCATGCAAAACCATGCCACCCTCCTGCAGCCTCTGAAGCTCCCTGCAGGGAGGGTGTTGGTACAGAAGCAGGGAAGAGTCCCTCCCAGGTTCATAAGAGCAGCTAGAAGTTTCCAAATTACTCCTAAGCAGTTCTCCTTGGAGAGTAATGTGAGAAAGAGAGAGAGAGTGAGAGAGAGAGCACTAGGTGGAGGGAGGGAGATTGAGACAGTGTGCAGTGACTTGGGTTCCCTTTATAAATTCAGCCTATCTCCCTGTTTTTGTGCTTCTGAGTTTTCATTTCAAAGAAGCCTCTTGAGTCTGCAAGGTGAACAATATGCCACATCTGGGACAAGTTGGTCACACATCCCACAAAAGGACCTTTCTAAAAGCTGTTCTTTCTTGGCTCCCAGGGACCAGCTCTCTCCTTGTTCTTCTACTGTGTGCTCCTCCCAGCTCCTTCTGGGCTTTCTCTTCCTAGTTCTGCAGTGTACATCCCAATGGACCCCTTAGTCTCTGTTTCTTATATTAAGGTGCAGCAATATGGGCTGAGGTGATGCAGAAGGGTCTCTCCACCAGCAAAACCATATACAAAAAAAGGGAAATGTTTTAAAATATATAATCAAGTTCAAGAGAAAGAAAGCAAGTCCTCACATTCCAGAAGAAAGAAAGATGTCCAGAGCATGGCACTAAGCAGGAGCCCAAAGTGAAGCAGAACAGAGCCTCAGTGGCTCCAGCTGGGTTCACCATCCCTGCAAGCAGAGAAGACATAACAGCTCATGCAAGGCAGGAGAAGCAACTAAACTCCCTGCACAAACTGGGACCTCCCAGAGGAATGCTGACTATGTGACAAGAACTAGAAAAACGTTTCTCATCAGTGCAGGAGAGGAGAAAAAAAGCCTGCCATCCACAGGGCTGTAGATGGGGGAAAAGACATCCATGAGAAAGTCAAACTATAAACTCATGGCATATGTGGATGAGGAGCTTGAATTCATACCGCTTATATGTACAGCAGGCACTCCAAGCCGATAATTTTTTTTATTATTGCCAAACATATTTATTTATTTTTATTTCAATAGCTTTTGGGGTACATGTGGTTTCAGGTTATATGGATGAACTGTATAGTGGTGCAGTCTGAGATTTTAGTGCACCTGCCAGCTGAGTAGTGTACATTGCACCCAATACATAGTTGTTTTAAAATCCCTCACCACCCTCCCACACTCCCCCTTCTGAGTCTCCATAGTCCATATCAATCTGTGTGCCTTTAAATACCCATAGCTTAGCTTCCACTTATAAGTGAGAACATACATGTTTTTTGTTGTTGTTCCTGAGTTACTTCACTTAGAATAATGGCCTCCAGCTCCATTCAAGTTGCTGCAAAAGACATTTCCTTCTTTTTATGGCTGAGTATTATTCTATGGTATACATATTACATTTTCTTCACCATTGGTTTATGGGCACTTAGATTGGCTCCATATCTTTGCAATTGTAAATTGTGCTGTAATAAATACACTTATGCAGGTGTCTTTTTGATATAATGACTTCTTTTCCTTTGGACAGATGCCCAGTAGTGGGACTGCTGGATCAAATGGTAGATCTACTTTTAGTTCGTTAAGAAATCTCCCTGCTGTTGTCCACAAAGGTTGTACTAATTTACATTCCCACTAACGGTGTATAAGTGTTCCCTTTTCACCACATCCATGCCAACATCTATTGTTTTCTGACTTTTTAATAATGGCCATTCTTGCAGGAATAAGGTGGTATCTCATTGTGGTTTTAATTTGCATTTCCCTGAGGATTAGTGGTGTTGAGCATTTTTTCATATGTTTGTTGCCATTTGTATGTCTTCTTTTGACAAATGTATATTCATATCATTTTCCCACTTTTTGATGGAATTATTTGGTTTTTTTCTTGGTAATTTGAGTTCCTTGTATAATAGATTCTGGATATTAGTCCTTTGCTGAATGCATAGTTTCCAAATATTTTCTCCCATTTTGTGGGTTGTCTGTTTACTCTGTTTACTTTCTTTTGCTGCACAGAAGCTTTTTAGTTGAATTAGGTCTCATTTATTTATTTTTGTTTTAGTTGCATTTGCTTTTGGAGTCTTAGTCATTAATTCTTTGCCTAGGCCAATGTCCACAAGAGTTCTTCCTAGGTTATGTTCTAAAATTTTTATGGTTTCAGGTCTTAAGATTTAAGTCTTCGATCCACCTTGAGTTGATTTTTGTATAAGGTGAGAGATAGAGATCCAGTTTCATTCTTCTACATGTGGCTAGCCAGTTTTTCCAGTACCATTTGTTGAACAGGGTGTTCTTTCCCCAATTTATGTTTTTGTACACTTTGTCAAAGATCAGATAGTTTTAAGTATTTGCCTTTATTCCTGGGTTTGCTATTCTGTTCTATTGATCTATGTGTATACTTCTATGCCGATACCATGCTGTTTTGGTAACTATCACCTTGTAGTATAATTTGAAGTTCAGCAATATGATGCTTCCAGATTTGTTCTTTTTGCTTAGGATTGCTTTGGCTATTTGGGCTCTTTTTTGGTTCCATATGAATTTTAGGATCCTTTTTTCTAATTCTGGGAAAAATGATGTTGGTATTTTGATAGGAATAGCATTGAATCTGTAGATTGCTTTGGCCAGCATGGTCATGTTCACAATATTGATTCTACGAATCCAGGAGCATGGTATGTGTTTCCATTTGTTTTGTCATTTATTATTTCTTTCAGCAGTGTTTTGTATTGTAGTTCTTCTTTTAGAGTTCTTCCACCTCCTTGGTTAGGCATATTCCTAGGTATTTTATATTTTTTTGCCACTGTTATTAAAGGGATTGAGTTAACTTGATTCTCAGCTTGGTCATTGTGTGTGTATAGCAGTGCTACTGATTTGTATATATTGACTTTTTAACCTGAGGCTTTCCTGAAATTGTTTATCAAATCTAGGAGTCTTTTGGAGGAGTCTTTAGGGATTTTCTAGGTCTACAATAATATCATCAGTGAACAGTGATAGTTTGACTTCCTTGTTTCTAATTTGGATGTCCTTTATTTCTTCCTCTTACCTGATTGCTCTGACTAGGACTTCGAGTATTATGTTGAACAGAATTGGTGAAAATGGGTATCCCTGTCTTGTTCCATTCCTCGGGGAGACTGCTTTCAAATTTTCCCCACTCAGTATGAGGTTGGCTGTGGGTTTGTCATATATGGCTTTTATTATTTTGAGGTAAGTCCCTTTTATCATAAAGGGAAGCTGAATTTTATTGAATGCTTTTTCTGCATCTATTGAAATGATCATATCATTTTTGCTTTTAATTCTGTTTATGTGACGTATCATATTTCTTAACTTGCATATGTTAAACCATCCTGCATCCCTGGGATGAAACCCACTTGATCATGGTGAATTATCTCTTTGATGTGCTCTTGGATTCAGTTAGCTAGTATTTTGTTGAGGATTTTTGCGTCTGTGTTCACCAGGGATATTGGTTTGTAGTTTTCTTTTTTGTTATATCCTTTCCTGGTTCTGGCTTTAGGGTGACTTCATAGAATGAGTTAGGGAGAATTCTCTTTTTCTCAATATTTTCGAATACTTTCAGTAGGATTCTAACCCAATAATTTCAAAAAGCCAACTTGGCCCGGATCTGTAAGACCCAAAGGACCTCAGCAGACTCAAATACAAAACCACTTTCCACTCTGCACACACCAACACCCACATAGGAAAACATTCCATTAAAGATGAGCTTGCAGAAAACACAAACAACACAAGAAACAACTCATACTGAAGAAAAGCATCAGAAATTAATTAAAGCAAGGCCAGCCATGCATAAGACAGAATTACCACTCAAATGAGTCTCTCCAGAGGCTCAGAAGTTAAGGTTTTTCAAGGGAATGGGTGCTGCTGACTGGTTGGGGATGCAATCATAGGGGTGTGGAAAACATTACTTGTGCACTAAGTGTGCCCCTGGTAAAGAAATTATTAAAGAAACACAAGGAAGATAACATAAGGAGTTCCAACATACACACAGGAGTTCCAGAAAGAGAGATGACAGCAAATGGGGCTAAAAGACTATTCAAACAGAAAGTGAATAAGAATATTCCAGAATTGAAGAAACACATAATTCTAAAACTCATAGTCAAAGAAGAGATTACAATGGAAATTTTGAAATACTTAGAGCAGAGAGATAAGGGTACCTCATATTAAAATCTCTGGGATATAGCAAAAGTGTTTAGGGAAGATACATGGCTTTAAACACAACAGAAAAGAAGAAACATTGAAAATTGATGAGCCAAGTGTCACTTAAAAGGAAGATAAAGAACCAAATGGTAAACTTAAAGAAAGCAGAAGAAGATAATAAAGATAAAAACATCATGAAAGAGTAAACAAACAAACAAACAAAAAAAACAGAGAACCTAAACAGAACAAAAGTTAGCTGTCTGAAAAGACTAACAAAATAGACAAGTCTTATAAAACCAATAAAAAGAAAGTTAGAAATAAATAATATCAATAAAAAGTTGACATACTTCAATAAAGCAGATGTTAAAAAGATCAACTACTTTATGCCAGTAAATTTCAAAATGTAGACACAAATAGAAACATTCTTAGGGAAATATTATTTGTCAAAACTGGTGCAGGAAGAAATCAGATTCTGGATAGTCTTATAAATCATAAATAAACTGAAGCAAAGGTTT
The DNA here is from genome assembly GCF_007565055.1 of Rhinopithecus roxellana. Taxonomy (NCBI): domain Eukaryota; kingdom Metazoa; phylum Chordata; class Mammalia; order Primates; family Cercopithecidae; genus Rhinopithecus; species Rhinopithecus roxellana. Next base: position 2,457,507 of record NC_044559.1, on the reverse strand, counting down.
AAAATCCCTTTGGTTAAAAAAAAAAAAAAAGGAGTGCAAAGTTTTATAGACAAGTTCTACCAACCTTTCAAAGAAGTGATCATTTTAATTGTATCTAAGATAAATAAGGGGGTATTCTCTCTTCTTCTACACTCTCTCATTTATTCTCTGAGACTACTATAACTTTAATACCTAAACCAAACAAAGACATACAAGAAAGAAAAATTACAGACCCATTCCACTCATGCATATCTATGAAGAAATCCTAAACAAAATATAAGCAAACAAATGTTAAGATATTAAAAAGATAATACATCTATGACCAAATTCAGTTTCTCCAAGAATGTAAAATCGTTTAATATTAGAAAATAGCTAACTGTCATTTACTCATTGACAACATAAAGAATTAAAATAATGGGATCATTCTAATCATTAAAATGCATTCAACAAACTTCACCATCCCTAATTTAATTTTTTTAAAAAACCTCCATAGAAAGGGGACATCAAGGTCATTGATGACAGCCACCTTGTACTTGCCGCCTCCTTCACATAGAAGAACGCAAATAGCAAACAGATAATCACACTTCAAATAGAGCATCTAAGAGAATTCAACAGAGAAGTGACATAAAACACCAAGAGAGGGAAGCAAAAGAGCCTGCTCAGCTGCAATTGGCTAGGAGCCCAGAGAGGCTCCCCAGTGTGCTGAAGCAGTAAGTGAGAGATCCCCAGTAGTACATATTTCCAGCTTGGGCTCCAGTAATTCTAGCCAAGGAAGAGCCCCTTGACTCCCATGGGCCCTAAGACTACCATAGGGAGGTGCCTAAAGACAACACAACAGCATTGCTCCAAAGAGGGAGTTCATGCCAACTCCCATACACCTCTCCGAGTTCTAAGCAGCTATAACAAGGCACCATTTTGAGAGCCCAGTCCCTACCATATTGCATCCTGCTGAAGTCTCAACAGCCCCTGCATTTCCATATCCCCAGAGCCCCACTGACATCCCTTACCCATGGTCACCGCTGCTGCTGGCTGCTGCTGTCAGGGCCAAAGCATGAGTCATTAGCAGTAACCCTGTCTCCCCTAGTAGCGGGGCCACCATGCATTTTCATGGACCCTGAGGACATGCTACTTCACCCACAGCCACTGCCTCCCATGGCAGGCTGCTGTCACTGGGTGCTAAAGTGTGCCCAACTGGCAGCAACCCTATCTCCCCCAGCAGAGGGGTCCCATGCATTTTCACACACTACAAGGACAGGCTCCCCTGCCCACAGCCATCACCTGCAGGCAAAGTGCATGCCCCCCAGCCATCTGCCTATAACTGCTGCCACTGAAAGTGACCCTGCTCTCCCAGCAGCAGGACGACAGCATAGCCACTGCTGCCCAAACACAGGTACTCTACCGGGAACCTGAAGATCACCCCACCCCTGCCCACCACATCCACTGCCCCCACACACAACTGGAGGTCCTGAGGACAGGCCCACCCAGCTCCATACCACCCCACCAGTTCCCAAGCACACCATCTGGGGACCTGAGGATCACCCTGCCCAGTCCACCACCACTGACAACTAAGCACTCCTCCCAGGGACCTGTAAAGAGACCCACTGAACCTGCCACAAATACCACAGCTGGCACCCACCCACACCATGCCACCTGCAGGACTGGGGACTGGCTCACTCAGCCCATCATAGCCACTGCCAACATCAGTATGGATTGCCTGGGAGTCAAAGGGTTGTCCCACTACATGCTACAGCCATTTCCCACACCATGTTCACTGCCTGGGGACATGAGGATCCACTCACCTCTCCAACCTATCACAGCCAATACTGGCACCCAAGCAAGTCACCTTGCTTGGGAGGCCCCAAAATAGTCCTGCCTGTACCCACTAACACTGGTGCTAGGGTATGCCACCCTGGGACCCAAGGACAGGCCCATTTGACATTCCTGTCCCCAGAAAAACTTCACCATGGCCTCCATGAACAACTGCACACTAAGCCACTGAAGAAATCACAAGCATTACCGATACTGTGTACAGCTAAAGAACTTAAACAAAGACTATACTTCTGTACACACCTAACCAAGTGCCCTACCCAACACCATAGATACATCTTCAGGAAAAAGTCCTCTCCTACAAAAACAGACCCAAAATATTGGAAGAAGTGACTGCTAGAGAAGACGCACATATATCAATGTAAGGACAAAAAGAAAAAAAATACAGGAAAAAGCAAGAATATATGACATGTCCAAGGGACCACAGAAATAATTCTCCAGCAATAGGTTCCAATGAAAAAGAAATTTATAAAATACCAAAAAATATAATGATATCAAAGAAGTTCAGTGAGACACAAGAGAACACAGATAGACACACAAAGAAATCAGAGAGACATCGCAGGATTTGAACAAAAAAGTTACCAAAGAGATAGCTATCATAAAAAGGAAAAACCAGAAATCCTGGAACTGAATAATTCATTGAATGAAATTTAAAAATATGTATTTGAAAGCTTCAACAACAGATTATATCAAGAAGAAAAAAAAGAATTTCAGAACTTGAAGATAGGTCTTTTGAAATAACTCAGTCAGACAAAAACAAATTTTAAAAGAACTTAAAAGAATGAACAAAGCCTATGTGACATATGGGAGACCATAAAGTAACCAAGTATACGAATGCTTGGTGCCCCAGAAGGCAAAGAGAAAACCAAAAGGGAGGAATAGAAAATACATTTAATGAAATAATAGCTGAAAACTTCCCTAGTCTAGTAAGAGATTTAGACAGCTAGATACAGGAAACTCAGAGATCCCAAATAGATAAAATTCAAAAAGTCTTCTCAATGGCACATTATAATCAAACTGTTGAAAGTCAACGACAAAAAGAGAATCCTAAACACAATAAGAGAAAAGTATCCAGTCACTTATAAGGGATTTGCCATCAGACTAACAATGGATTTCTCTGCAGAAACCTTATAATCCAGGAGATAACGTAAAGATACATTCAAACTGCTAAAAGAAAAAACTATCAACCAAGGATCCTACATCCAGCAGTTATCCTTCATAAATGAAGGACAAACAAAAGCTGAGGGAATTTATCACCAGTAGACATGCCCTACAAGAAATGCTTATGGGAGCCCTATACTTGAAAACGAAAGAATGATATCTACTGTCATGATGAAAACACATGAAAGTATAAAATCCACTAGCAGAGCAAACACACAAGTAAGCAAAAAAAAGGACTCAAATGTTACTACTATGGAAAACCACCAAACCACAATGATAAACAATAAGAGAGAAAGAAAGGAAAAAAGAATATACAAAACAACCAGAAATCAATTAATAGAATGAAAAAATAAGCCCTTACATATCAACAATAACCTTGAATCTAAACATATTAAATTCCTACATATATCTTCCTGCTAAAAGATATAGACTAGCTGAATGAATTTTTTAAATTACTAACTACATATTACCTAAAAGAAACTCAACTCACTTATAAAGATACATGTGGACTGAAAGTAAAGGGGTAGAAAAGATATTCCATGTAACAGAAACAAAAAGTGAGCAGAAGTAGCATACTTATAGCAATAAAACAGACTTTAAGCCAAAAACAGTAAAAAGAGACAAAGGAGGTCATTAAATAATGATAAATGCATCAATTTAGCAAGAAGATATAACAATTGTAAATATATATGCACTCAACACTGCAGCACCCAGATATATAAAGCAAATATTATCAGATCTAAAGGGAGAGAAGACTCCAATACAATAATAGTGGGTGCTGAAGTCCCCCACACTCAGTATACAAAAAAAAATTGGATTTAAACTGCACTTTAGACCAAATGGACCTAACATTTACAGAACATTTCACTCAACAGCTACAGAATATATATATCATTCTCATTAGCACATGAAACATTCTCCAGGACAGACTATAAGTTAAAACACAAAACAAATCTCAAAAAATAATTAAACATTGAAATCATATCAAGTATCCTCTCGGACCACAGTAGCATAAAACTAGACATCAACAAGAAGAGAAACTTTGAAAACCGTATAAATACATAGAAATTAAACAACCCGCTCCTGAATGACCATTGGGTCAATGAAGAAATCAAGGAGGAAATAAAAAATTCTTGAAACAAGTGCAAATCAAGACAAAACATACCAAAATATAGAATACAGCAAAAGTAGTACTAAGAGGCAAATTTATAGTATTATAGTAACAAGTGTCTACATTTTTAAAAACAGTAGAAAGGTTTCAAATAAGCAATCTAATAGTACACCTCAAGGAACTGGAAAAGCAAGAACAAACCAAATCCAAAATTAATAAAAGGAAAGAACTAATAAAGATCAAGGCAGAAATAAATGAAATAGAGACATAAAAACAATACAAAAGGTCAACAACATGAAAAGTTGGTTTTTCAAAAAGATAAACAAAACTGATAAACTGCTAGCTATACTAACCAAGAAAAGAAGAGAGAAGACCCAAATAAAATCAGAAACAAAAAAGGAGACATTACAACTAATACCACAGAAATACAAAAGATCATCAGAGACTATTATGAACAACTATATGCTAACAAGCTGGAAAACCTAGAGGAAATGAATAAATTCATGGACACACACAACCAAGTTTGAATCAGGAAGCAACAGAAAACCTGAACAAACCAATAACTTGTAACGAGATTGAATCTGTAATCAAGTCTCCCAACAAAGAAAAGCCAAGGACTGGAAGGCTTCGCTGCCAAACTCTACCAAAACTACAAAGAAGAACCAATACCAACTATTCCAACTATTCCAAAAAATTGAAGAGGCAGAATTTCCTCCTAATTCATGCCACAAGGCAAGCATTACCCTAATACCAAAACCAGACAAGGACACACACCCAAAAGAGAAAACTACTGGTCAATATCCCTGATAAAAATAAATGCAAAAATCCTCAACATAATACTAGCAAATCAAATCCAACAACACATTAAAATGATAGTACACCATAATCAAGTGGGATTTATCCCAGGGTTGCAAGGATGGTTCAAACATGCAAATCAATAAACATGATACATCACATCAACTGAATAAAGGACAAAAACCACATGATCATCTCAATAGATGCAAATAAAGCATTTGACAAAATTCAACATCCCTCAACAAACTAGGTGTAGAAGGAACATACCTCAAAATAATAAAGCCCATATATGACAAATCCACAGCTAACATCATACTGAATGGGGAAAAGTTGAAAGCCTTTCTTCTTAGAACTAGAACAAGACAAGGATGTCCACTTTCACCTTTCACCATAATACTGGAAGTTGTAGCCAGAACAATCAGATCAGAGAAAAATAAAAGGCTTCAAACTTGGAAAAGAAGAAGTCAAATTGCTGCTCTTTGCAAATGACGTGATTTTACACCTAGAAAAACCTAAAGACTATATCAAAAAAACCTCTCAGATCTGATAAATGAATTCAGTAAAGTTGCAGGATACAAAAGCAACCTACAGAAATTAGTAGCATTTCTATATAACATTAATGAACTATCTGAGAAAGAAACAGAAAAGGCAATCCCACTTAAAATAGCTATGAGAAACCAAACTACCGAGGAATAAATTTAACCAAGGAAATGAAAGACCTGTACAAGGAAAACTACAAAATATGTAAGGAAGAAATCGAAGATGACACAAACAATGGAAAAACATCTTATGCTCACGGATCAGAATAATTAACATTGTTAAAATGTTCATAATACCCAAAGAAATCTGCAGATTCAATGCTATTCCTATCAAAATATTAGCATCTTTCCCAGAATTAGAAAAAATAATACTAAAATTCCTATGGAACCAAAAAGGAGCCCAAATAGCCAAAGCAATTTGATCAAAAAGAACAAAACAGGAGGCATTACTTTACCTAACTTCAAATATATTACAGAGCTATAGTAACAAAAACAGCATAGTATTGATATAAAAACAGACACACAAGCCAATGGAACAGAATAGATAACCCAGAAATAAATCCACATATTTACAGCCAAACTGATTTTCAACAAAGGCAGGAAGGACATACATTAGGAAAAAGACATCTTCTTCAATGAAGAGTGTTAGGAAAACTGGATATCCTTATCCAGAAGAATGAAACTGAACTCCTATCTCTCACTATATACAAAAACCAACTGAAGACGGGATTAAAGGCTTAAATGTAAGACTCAAAACTATAAATCTACTAGAAGAAAACATAGAGGAAACACTTTAGGACATTGGTCTAGGCAAAGATATGGTTAAGACCTCAAAAGCACAGGGAACAAAAACAAAAATATACGAATGAGACTATATTAAACTAAAAAGCTTCTGCACTACAAGGAAAGCAATCATCAGAGTGAAAATAGAACCTGTTGTATGGAAAAAAATGTTTGCAAACTATTCATCTGATAAGGGATTATTATCCAGAATATATAAGAAACTCAAACAACTCAATAGTTTAAAAATAATAATAATAATCCCATTTAAAAAGTAGGCAAAGGACATGAATAGACTTTTCTCAAAAGAAGACACACAAATGGCCAACCGGTACACACACAAAAAAATGCTCAACATCACTAATCATCATCACTAATCATTAGGGAAATACAAATCGAAACCACAATGAAATATCATCTTACCCTAATTAGAATGGCTATTATTAAAAAGACAAAAAATAACAGATGCTGGTGAGGATGCAGAGAAAAGGGAACTCATATTTCTTGGTGCGTGGGAATGCAAATTGTACAGCCATTATAGAAAACAGGATGGAGATTTCTCAAAAAACAAAAAATAGAAGTACCATATGATTCAGCAACCCCACTATTGAGTGTCTGCCCAAAGGAAACAAATCAGTATATCAAAAGGATACCTGCACTCTCATGTTTATTGCAGAGCTATTAGCAATAGCAAAGATATGAAATCAACCCAAGTTTCCATCGATGGATGAATGGATAAAGTGTGGCATATATACAAAATGGAATACTATCTGACCATAAAAAAAAAAAAAAGCATGTCATTTGCAGCAACATGGATGAAACTGGAAGTTCTTATGTTAAGTGAAATAAGCCAGGCATAGAAAGCCAAATATCACATGTTTTCACTCATATGTAAAAGTTTAAAAGTTCATGTCATGGAGGTAGAGAGCGAAATGATAGTCAACAGAGGCTGGGAAGGATGTGGAGGTGGGAGATGAAGAGAGGGTAGTTAATGGGTACAAACATATAGTTAGACACAAGGAATATGTTCTAATGTTCAATAGCAGAATAGGGTGACTACAATTAACAGCAATGTATTGTATATTTCAAAATAACTGAAAGAGAACTTGAAATGATCTTAACACATAGAAATTATAAATGCTTGAGGTGATGAATATCCTAAATACCCTGACTTGACCATTATATGTTCTGTGCACATTACAAAATACCACATGCACCCCACAAATAGATATATTATTTATCAACTAAAAACCTCATAGTAAAATGGAATTAGAAAAGAACTAACTTGGCCTGACAAAGAGCATCTACAAAAATCCTATACAACATATATCATACTAAAAGGGGAATGTTGGAAATGATTGGTTCCTATGAGAATCAGGATAAAGAAAAGATATGTACTGTCATCACTTTTATTCATTGTTGCGCTAGAGATTCTACCTGGTACAATAAAAAGGTGAAAAAAAAGAAAGGTTTATAAATAAAATAAAACTGGTCATTGTCTGCAGTCACTATGATTATTTATACAGAAAACCCCAAAGAGGCCGGGTGCGGTGGCTCACGCCTGTAATCCCAGCACTTTGGGAGGCCGAGGTGGGTGGATCATGGGGTCAGGAAATCGAGACCATCCTGGCTATCACAGTGAAACCCCGTCACTACTGAAAAATACAAAAAAAATACAAAAAAGAAAAAAATTAGCCGGGCGTGGAGATGGGCGTCTGTTGTCGCAGCTACTCGGAAGGCTGAGGCAGGAGAATGGCCTGAACCCGGGAGGCGGAGCTTGCAGTGAGCCGAGATCGCGCCACTGCACTCCAGCCTGGGCAACAGAGCGAGACTCTGTCTCAAAAAAAAAAAAAAAAAGAAAAGAAAAAGAAAAGAAAACCCCAAAGAATCTACAAATAAATTAATAGAAAACATTAAAAAGGTCAAGGTAGCTTTTATAAAATCAACACATAAAAGTCCATTTCATTTTACATACCAGCAACAAATAATAAATCACAATTAAAAAGATGTTTACAATAGTGCCCAGAGATAAATCTAACAAAAGACATGAAGAATATGCAGATCATTACAAACATATTGAAAGACACTGGAGAAGATCGAAATAAAGGAGAGGTATTCCAAGTTCACAAATAGGAGGGCCTCAGAAAGAAGTTGGTTCACTCAAATTGATCTATAGATTCAATGCAACTTAAGTCAAACTCTCAACAAGGAAACTTCTGCTTCTCATATGGCAGGCTGTTAATTCGAACTAAGCTTCTCGAAGACGAGATCTTTTAAAATCTGGCATACATCTTTTTAAAAAGCACAAAAGAGCTTACTGAATGAAAATGAGAGAGAGAGCAAGAGTAAGTAAGCATAGCATTGGGGCTTCTCTTACCCCAGGGCTATCTAGTGTTCTTGAATAGGCAGCCTAAAGAATGAGCTGCATTTTTTCAGTCCTTGCAGAAGTAGAGAGTACAAGAACTGGAGTCCAGCACCACCAAGGATGGGGAAACCCTGATAAGTCACCACCCTCCTTAAGCTAGGATCCCAAAGGACAGCACCACAGGAATTAGGATTAAATATCAATCAACCAATCTCCAAACGGACTGTAGCCCAGTTTTGAGCCATCTGGATGGCTCAGAAAAATCTCAAACTCTGGAATTGTAAGAAGATGATCCTGGGTTGGTGCAAGCAGGAGTTAACACGAAGTAAATTTTAAAATCTTCTATAGAGGAAGATACCATCTTAGGCCTCAAATTGTTTCTACAAATAATTTTTTCATACAATGCCCAGCACACAATTAAAATAAACCAGAACTCTAGGAGACAAGACAAAATGCGTAGAAAACAGAGGAAATAATAAACCACAGGAACAAACACATGGGTTCTCCAAACAATGGAATTCTCAAACACAGACTATAAAATACCTATCTTTACTACAATGAAGGAGATAAAGCCAAACCAAAAAACTTGGGAAGAAACTGAAAGTGGCACAGCAGATTTGAAAAGAGAACAAACTATAAAATTTTAGAATTGAAAAATACATAACTGGAATAAACAACCAAATTCCTGGCTTTTCTTCTCAGTTAAGAGCCAAAAAGAAAATTCGTAGACTGGATTACAGGTCAAAATGAATGAATGCGTGCATATCTACATGTATACACACAACCCCAAAAGAAGTATGGAAAAAGAAAAAAGAGAAAAGCACAGAGAAGACACTTGCAGATTACAATGAGAAGGTCTAACATATGTTTAGCTGGAGTCCCTGAGAATGAGAAAATGGAACAAAAGCAGTACATGAAGAAATAATGACTCAAACTTTTCCAAAAACTGATGAAGGACTTTAATTCAGTTTCAAGAATCTCAACAAATCACAAGAGAGGTAAAATACACAGTAGCATGTTAGGAGAATTAGTGGGAAAGGGTTTTTTAAATCCTTTACTGTTACAGTAAAACTACAGAAAGCAAGAGATAAAGAAACATAAGCAGTCTTGAAAATAGAACAGTAATGGAAAACAACTATTCATTACAAAACTTTTAGCAAAGTTAAAAAACAACGTTAAATTTCTAATTAATAAAAATACCACAGTGAGTAGAGGATTTTTGCCTTTTAAGACGTGTACAAAGTTTACGGAGAACCAGAAAGTAAATCCTTCTAAGATAGGACAGGTAACCATACAGAGCCAAGAGGATGAATAATGACATCATATACAGTCCTGACTTCCTCCATAGTCTGCTGGGTTCAGCTGTGTTGGTGAATTCAGTGGTTCTTGTCCGATGATGCAAAACTCTTAAGTGTTGGAGGAAATTATTTATGACCCATAATAATGTCAAACTTCTACTGATATCATTCCTCTATTTACCAATCGTGTATAAACCAATTCTCATCAAAGAAATATGTATCATGGAACATACTGTACACGTGGAGAGAATTAAAATACACAGTAGCATACGTTGGGAGAATTAGTGAGAAAGGGTTTTTAAAACCCTTTACTGTTCAAAAGGAGGGTAAAAATATCAACTACAATTGAATATTTAGAAAATAAAGAAGTGCTGTAATTACAAGGGTATTGCGATTGTTAGACTGGGCTAATTGCTGTAATAATCTCAGTGGTTATGGAATAAATATTTCCTTCTCGCCTCGGTCACCAACAAATGCAGATGGGTGGGGCTCTATTCGGCTCAGCTACTCAGTGGTCCAGGTTCCTCCCACGTTTTGGGTCTGTCTCCCCGGGAGCCTCCGGTCCTCCCTGGGATCCTGTATCTGGCTACCGATAAGAAGAAGGCGACAGCAGGTGTGGAGGAGACTTTTAAGGAGCCATGCCTAGAAGTGGTGGATGTCTTTTATGTCCAAATTCCAATCAGCAGAGCTGAGCAAATAAAAGGGAATTGGACGAATTCACAGTTTTGGCCCCACCAAATAGCCTCACTGGTGACAGAATGGGAAGGGGGAAAAGAGGTGGGGGAAGACGAATGATGAACAAATACTCCCAATCAATCAAAAACAGGCAAGAAAATAGAAGAAATGCAAGGGTTTCCAATCCATACTACACCGCTGTCACTCTTGGGACCGCAACTTGCCCTCCCTGAACCTCGGTTTTGTAAACAGAAAACATAAAATACTGACGAGGATGGTAAATTGATTCAACCAGACAACGCAGGGAAAGTGCTTAGCACGCTGCCTGACACGAACTTACTGTGCCTGGCTGCTGCTGTTATTTATCACTAACACTTGCCGCAGCAGGTCGAACGCGAGCGTTTGCGGACCAGGCGCTGAGGGTCACGTGAGCAGCTTGGGGCTGGGAAGATCCCCTAGCACCACCCCGGCCCCGCCCCGCGCGTAGCCACGCCCACCCGCCAGGGCCGGAAGAGAGGTTGCTTAGCAGCGTGTGTTTCTCCTTGGCCTTGGCTGCGGCGGCGGAGGCCTGGCGATGCCCAAGAACGCAGTGGTCATCCTGCGCTATGGACCCTACAGCGCAGCAGGCTTGCCGGTGGAGCACCACACCTTCCGCCTGCAGGGCCTGCAAGGTGGGCCTCCCCGCCCGCCGCGTTCGCCCCTGAGCGCCCCAGCCTCTGAGCATCCGTGCGGGTGGTGCCCCGTGCCTAGGCTTTCCTGCCTCAGACTCCGACGAAGCGCCACCTCTCCAGGAAGTCTTCCGCAGGATGATGTAGCAACCTATGGCTTCCAGGGCTGGGCTAAAAGCGTGGGAACGCTCTTCTATCCAAGAGTGAGCTGCGGGCCCACCCAGTGCCCAGCAAATTACAGAAATTACCTCCCTAGAAAAAATTACATAACCCTGCTTTAAGAATTGGGAAACTGAGGATCAAGAATATTAAGTGACTTTAACAAGTCAAATGGCTGGGAAGTAGCATTGCTGGGATTCCATCTCTTAATCGTTCATGCAACAGACTTTTATTAAGCACCCAGTGTGTGTTGGACACCCTTCCAGGGACTGAGGACACACTGTTAAACAGTGATGAATGTCTTTGAAGTAATCTCCTTGTTAACTGCTAAATGACAGTTGTGCCTAAGCTCTAACTGAGGCTAGGGTGGTGCCATGGGAACTAACCATAGTGGGACCTGTGACTAGCCATAATGGGAGGGGAGAGGGAGAGGTCTGGAAAGGCTCATTTAAGTGGAGCCTTAAATGAGCCCACATTTGAGCAGACCTTTAAAGAATGAATAGAAACTAACCAGGTACAGAGAGGAATGTCTTCCAGGCAGAGGGGACTAATAATGTAAGCAATGGCTGGAGGCATTCAACAAATGATGTATTAATATTTGTTAAACTGATGGGGGATGAGGCTGGAGTGGTAGTCAGGGGCCAGATCCTGCAGGGCCACAGACAAGTTTTAGGCAGGGGATGAAGCTGTTACCACTCTGAGAACAGATTACAGTGGGACAAGAGTGGAAACAAGGAAAACAAGACTGTTGGGGGTGGTCCAGGGCTGAGATGAGAGTAGCTTGGACCATAAAGGAGACTATAGATCAAAGTGAAAGCAATGGTACTTCCTGAGAGGATGGATATGTGAGGTAAGGGTAAAAAGAATGTTATCCGGATCTAGTCAGTGTCTGGCTTGAAACAGTGCTGATGGATGGACGTACTGTCCACTAAAATCGAAGACACCAAAGATGGACCACAATTTGGAGGAATATGTGGAACAGTTCCAGAGGAACAGTCTATTTTGGACATACAGATAGTCCCCGACTTAGACTTTTTGACTTTAGGATGGGTTTACTGGGAGGTAACCCTATCGTAAGTCGAGGCAAATCTGAACTTACAATGGTTCTACTTAATGATTTTTCACTTCATGATGGGCTTATCCAGGTATTAAGCCCACTTTCCATTTACAGTGCGTTTATTGGGACCTAACCCCATCATAAGTCAAGGAGCATCTGAATTAAGCTTCATGTGCTTTCAGTTACCTTGACAGAGGTGCTGAATCAGCTCTGTTGTTCTGGAGTTCAGAGAAAAAGTCTGAAATGGAGATAGAAAGACATGAGTCATTGACTTGGAGGGAACATATAGAATGAGATGACAGCCCAGGAATCAGCATTGATGAACTCCCATCATATGACCCAAACTAAGAATCTTTCAGGCAAAATACCCTGAAGTCGAAGGACACAAAAATTAGTTTTAGCTGAGCAATCAGGGAAAGCCTCCTGGAGGAGATAGCATTTGAGTTTGAGTTTGAAGGATGGGTAGGATTTCAATCAGCAGAGGAAGTTGCTTTCTGTGAGAGAACAGTTGATAGAGAAATTTGTGTTGCAAATACTTCCATGTTTGTATTCATCTATTGGGACTGCCATAACAAAATATTATAGACTATGGGACTTAAACAATAGAAATACATTTTTTCAGTCTAAAGGCTAAAAGTCCCTGATCAAGGTCTGGCAAGGTTAGCTTCTGGTGAGGGCTCTGGGTGCTCTTCCTGGATTGCTGACAGCCACCTTCTCTCTTGTCCTCACCTGGTGGGATTTTTTAGGGAGAGCGAGGAGCAAGCTCTCTGGTGTCTGTTCTTATAAGAAGAAATACACTAATCCTATCAGATTAGGTCCTCACCCTTATAACCTCATTTAACCTTAATTACTTCTTTAAGGACCTATCTCCAAATACAGTCACATTGGGAGTTAGGGCTTCCATATATGAAGTTGGGGGAAGGGGGCAACAATTCAATTCATAGCAGTGTTGCATGGTGATGTTTAAAATGTTTTGAAGTTTTGGCTAAGAGCACAGCCTAAATAAGTGACTTTTCTCTTCCTTCCTCTCTGATGAGCCACACCTACTCACCCTCACTTCATAATCCACCTTTAGTTTATGTTCACTTTCTCTAAAGATAACGTGGATAAAATATGTATTTAAAATTTTGCCATTTTAACCATGTTAAGCATACAATTCAGTGACATTAATTATCTTTACAATGTTGTGGAACCATCACTGTTCTCTCTTTTTAAAATTTTTCAACACCCCAGACAGAAACTGTATTCATGAAGCAGTAACACTCTGTCCCTCTATGTCCGGAATGTGTTCCTTCTGGTGGGTTCTTGGTCTTGCTGACTTCAAGAATGAAGCCACAGACCTTGCGGTGAGTGTTACAGCTCACAAAGTGGCGTGTCCAGAGTTGTTTGTTCCTCCCAATGGGTTCGTGGTCTGGCTGACTTCAGGAATGAAGTTGCAGACCCTGGCAGTGAGTATTACAGCTCTTAGAGGTGGTGCAGACCCAAGGAGTGAGCAGCAGCAAGACTTATTATGAATAGCAAAAGAACAAAGCTTCCATAGCGTGGAAGGGGATGCGAGCAGGTTGCTGCTGCTGGCTCGAGAGGCCAGCTTTTATTTCCTTATTTGGCCCCACTCATGTCCTGCTGATTGGTCCATTTTTACAGAATGCTGATTGGTGCATTTACAATCCTCTAGCTAGACACAGAGCGCCGATTGGTGCATTTACAATCCTCTAGTTAGAAAAGTTCTCCAAGTCCCTACGCAAACCAGAAGCCCAGCTGGTTTCACCTCTCACTTCCATCCCCAGGCCCTGGTAACCTGCAATCTACTTTGTAGTTTATTTCAGTTAGCATAATATTTCAAGGTTTATCCGTGCTACAGCATGTATTATAGTACTTTATTCCTTTTTGTGGCAGACATACCATATTTTGTTTATCCATTCATCTGTGGATAGACACTTGGGTTGTTTCCACCTTTCCGCTACTGTGAATAGTGCTGTTAGGAACATTAGTAAACAAATATCTATTTGAATCCCTATGTTTCAAGGGAGTGAAATTGCTGAGTCATATGGTAATTCTATATTTAACTTTTTGAGGAATGACCAAACTGTTTTCTGAAGCTGCTGCACCATTTTACATTCCCACTAGCAATGCACAAGGATTTCAATTTTCTTTGGTTTTAATTATAGCCATCCCAGTAGGTGTGAAATGGTAACTTGTGGTTTTCACTTAAATTTCCCTAATGATTGGTGATGTTGAACATCTTTTCATGTGCTTATTGACCATTTGTATGTCTTTGGAGAAATGTCTGTTCTTTGCCCATTTTTTAAATTTGGTTGTGCTTTTTTTGTTACTGAGTTGGAAAATTTATTTAGATATTCTGAATATGAGACCCTTAATAGATAAATGATTTGCAAATATTTTCTCCCACTGTGTAAATTAGCTTTTCACTTTCTTGATAGTGTCCTTTGCTGCACAAAAGTTTTAATTTTAATGAAGTCCAATTTATCTGTGTTTTTCTTATGTTACCTGTGATATGTTGTTTAAGAAACCATTGTCTGCTGGGCACAGTGGCTCACACCTGTAATGCCTGCACTTTGGGAGGCTGAGGCAGGTGGATCACTTCAACCCAGGAGTTCAAGACCAACCTGGTTTGAAGTTCAAAACCAGCCTTTTTTTTGTAGAAACCAGCCATCTCTATAGAAAAGACAAAAATTAGGTGGGTGTAATGGCACGCACCTGTAGTCCCAGCTACTCAGTAGGCTGAGGTGGGAGGATCGCTTGAGCCCTGGAGGCCGAGGTTGCAGTGAATCAAGGTTGTGCCACTGCACTCCAGACTGGGTGACAGAGCAAGAAACTCTGTCTAAAAAAAAGAAAGAAAACGTTGTCAAATCTAAGATTATGCAGTTTTGCCCCTATGTTTTCTTCTAAGAGTTTTATAATTCCTAAATTTAGATCTTTGACCCATTTTGAGTTAATTTTTGTATATAGTGTAATGTAAGGGTCCAAATTCATTCAAAAGATATTCATGTGGATATCCAATTATCCAAGACCTTTTGTTAAAGAAACTGTTCTTTACCCATTGAATGGTCTTCGCACCCATGTCAAGAATCAACTATTCATTCCTATCAGTCATTGTGAACATTTATTTCTAGGCTCTCAATTCTATTCCATTGCTCTATATGTCTATCCTTATGTCTGTATCACATGATTTTGATTACTGTAGCTTTCTAGTAAGTTTTGAAATCAGGAAATGTGAGTCTTCCAACTTAGTTTTTTCTCAAGATTGTTTTATCTGTTTTAGGTACCTTGCAATTCCCTATGAATTTTAGGATAGGTTTTTCCACTTCTGCAAAAAACACCATTGGGAATGTGATAGGTATTGCATAGAATCTGTATAATCCTTTGGGTAGTATTGTTATTTTAACAATATTAAGCCTTTTAGTCCATGCACACAGGATGCATTTTCATTTATTTAGATCTTCCTTAATTTCTTTTAGCAACTTTTATAGTTTTCAGTGTATAAGACTTGCACCTGATTGTTTGCATATATTCCTAAGTGTTTTGTTCTTTTAAATACTATTATAAATGGAATCATCTTCTTTATCTCCGTTTCAGATCAATCATTGCTAGTGTGTAGAAATACAACTGCTTTTTGTGTGTTAATTTTGTTAATTTCTTCAACTTTGCCAATTTCATTTATTAGCACTAACAACTTTTTTTTTAGGAACACTAGCAGTTTTGGGATATAAGATCATGCAATCTGCAAATAGAGGTAGTCTTCTTCCTTTCCAATTTAGATGACTTTTATTTCTTTTTCTTGCCTAATTTATCTTTCTGGTACTCCTAATACTATGTTAAATAGAAGTGGCAAAGGTGGGGCATCCTTGCCTTGTTCTTGATCTTAGGGGGAAAACGTTTAGCGGGTCTTCTTCAATCAGTTGAAGGCCTTGAGAGAACAAATGTTGATGTTTTTCAAAGAACAAGGGACTCTCCCCAAGACTGCGACATAGAAACTCTACTTCTATCTGTAGCCTAGCCTGTGAACCAATTCCTCAAAATCTCTCTTTCTCTCTCTCTCTATAGATAGATAGATAGACAGATAGATTTATAATTAAAATTATATGAACAAAATGAGAATATCAATAAAGAAAAATTCTAAAAAGGAACCAAACAAGTCATATAGGTCATATAGTATGTTTGTGTATATACACACACACACACACACACGCACACACACACAGATGGTCCCTGACTTACAATTGTTTGACTTACGATTTTTGACTATATGCTGATGCTTTCAGCTGTGTACATTAATGGTGAGTACCCATACAACCCCATTCTGTTTTTCACTTTCAGTGTAGTATTCAATAAGTTATGTAAAATATTCAACACTTTATTGTAAAATAGGCTTTGTATTAGATAATGTTGCCCAACTGTAGGCTAATGTAAGTGTTCTGAGCATGTTTAAAGTAGACTAGGCTAAGCTATGATGTTCAGTATGTTACGTGCCCTAAATGCATTTTTAACTTACAATATTTTCAACTTACGATGAGTTCATCAAGACTTAAGTTCATTGTGAGTTAAGGAACATGTGTATATATGTATAATATATATATATTTGTGTATGTGTATGTACACACACACACACACACACAGTCACACACATATATATTTTATTGGTTCTCTTTCTCTGGAGAATTCTGACCAATACAACAGGTTCTTGTTTTTTCCTTTCTGCACTTTAAATATGTATCCCACTGCCTTCTGGCCTCCATGGCTTCTGATGAGAAAGCTGATAATCTTACGGAGAATCTGTGTGTGATGAGTCATTTCTTTCTCACTGCTTTCAAGATTCTCTCTCTGTATTTTGACAATTTGTTTCTAATATGTCTTAATATAATACTCTTTGAGTTTATCCTGCTTGGAGTTGGTTGAGCTTCTTGGGTAGGTATTTTCATGTCTTTCATCAAATTTGGGATGTTTTCAGCCATTATTTCTTCAGATATTCTTTCTGTCCCTTTATCTATTTCCTTTTCTCCTGGTACTTCCACTAGGTATATGTTGTTATACTTGAGGGCATCCCACAGGTCTCCAGGGCTGTTCATTTTTCTTCATTCTTTTTCCTTTCCACTCCTCAGACTGAGTAGTCTCAATTGCCCTGTCTTCAAATTTGCTGATTTCTTCTGCTTACTCAAATCTGCTGTTGAATCCGTGTAGTACATTTTTCATTTTAGTTGTTATACTTTTCAACTCCAGGACTTGTTTGGTTCCTTTTTAGAATTTCTCTTTATTGATATTCTCAGTTTGTTCATACATCATTTTTCTAATTTCTTTTAGTTCTTTGTCTCTGGCTTGCTTTGGCTCTTTGAGCATATTTAATGTAGTTGATTTAATGTAAGTCCAATGCCTGGGCTTCCTCAGGAACAGTTTCTGTTAATTAATTTTTTCCTTTGCATGGCCCATACTTTCCTAGTTTTTTGTATGCTTTGTGATTCCTTTTGTTGAAAACTGGACATTCAAATATTATAATGTATAATTTCTGGAAATCAGATTCCCCTCCTTCCCCAGAGCTTGCCATTCCTAACTGTTGAAGGCTTAGCTTGTGGTCAGTGTTTTGACTAAAGGTTTCTTGAATGCAAGGAGCTTTAAAATCAAACAAACAAAAATCCTCTCCCATTATTTGCGTATTTGCTCCATTTTGAGACACTCCTATAAAACTTGGCCAGGCTGTTTACAATTTTGCCTCAGCCTTTACTTCCTGCTTTCACGAACCTATAGATCAGCCAGTGATGAAATTGCAGGATCTTCATGGTCTTTTTTGAGCGTGCATCCTGATCTGAGCCTGTACTGACTTTCCAAATTCCCCAGTATACATGGGTGCTTTTGAATGTCCTAATTTTTCAAAGAAACTCTGTCTAGATTTTCTCTTAGGCTTTATGAGATCTGTTGTGTGTCTCAACTGTAATCTTTTACCCTGACAGTTGCAGGTTTTTCATTTGCCTTACAATGTTTGTGAGCACTGCCCACAGTTTTTCCACCCTGTGTGAATTCCAAGTTAGGCAAACGAACACAAGTGCCTTGATTCAGTTCTTCAGGAAGCCCGCAGATGGGTTAGAACAGACAAACACAGTAATCTGTAAATAAGGTCCACTCTGCTCCCTCTGGAATCAAGAACCAGAGTCCCATACTGGGAACCCAGGCTGCTATCTTCAAGACTGCCACCAGGTCGGGGAAGTGGTGCGGCAAGGGCAGGCAAATATGCCACAAAGCTTTCCTACCATTTTAAAGCTACCTTTTCTTTGATTCAGTATTCACTTGGTTGCTGTAGACCTTTGACCATTTTCTAGAGTTTTGACAATGTTGGTTCTGACCATTTCTGGGTTTGTTTGTTTGTTTGTTTGTTTGTTTTTATGTATCTGCAGAGGAATGGGAGTTTGGAGCTGTCTGCTCCTCTGTTTTGTGGAAGTTTTATGTTCCTTGCTCCTGCCACAACCAGGATGATTGTAGGAGTTCCATTAGATCATTTATATACCAAAATTTTTATTAAAGCAGAATGCATAAGTGAACGTTTTGTTATAATATACAACTTAACAGTATTGGGGGAAACTCCCCACCTAGTTTGTCCACAAATCCTGTCAGCTTTACTTGTCACCTCTCCCTCGTCACTTATCTCCTGCCTACATTCTTGGCACTTCTGGCAGAGAGATGGCATGAGCAGAGGATAAGCACAGGGACTCTGAAGTCAACACCTACAGTTTCAATTGGGCTCCACCATTTAGTAGCTTTGTAGTCAAGGTGAAAATCAAGTGGTTTTACCTTTATGAGCCTCAGTTTCCTTGTTTGTAAAAGAGGAATGTGAATCCCTGCCTCACCGATGTGAGATTCTGATGAGCAAGTGCACGTAAAGTAATGAACTCCATGACTGCACACAGTAAGGGCTCTGCAAGCATTAATTCTTATTGTTCCTGAGGAAGGTTCATTGAGAAGGGGGGGTGCAGGCAGCCTGGGCACTTCTGGGGAGCAGCAGGCTATTGGGTCTGGTTGGAGGAGGATGTGCAACAAGGGAGTCCAGCCTGTCTCATCCTTGGCAACAGGAAGCCAGCGAAGGTTCTTGAGCTAAAGGATGATGAAATCAGGGATGTACCTAAAGAGTCCAATTTTGGAAGAAGAAATTTAAGGAGGAGAAGTGGCAGGGTGGGAGGTGGAAAGAGCTATTAAGAAATATTAAGCCAGTGGCTAGAAATTACGTTCTGGAGTTTGGAAGAAAGATGAAGGCAGGAGATTTGAGTCAAGAATAGCTTTGACTTTAAATGACATCTCTATGCTGATGAACTTCCAAATTTATGTCTTTAATCAGGACCTGTCGTTGCCACTGGCATGTTGAGTAGGCATCTCAGACTTAGTATGCCCCAAATTTCCAACTAGACTCCTAGCACTCACCCCCACCAGCAGCTCTGCCCACTTCCCCTCTCCACTGCTCACAGCAGCTCCATCTTGCAGTTACTCAGGCCTGACACCCTGCAGGCACCTCTCACTCTTCTCTTTCCCTCACACTCCCTGTTTAGTCTGTCAACACAATTTGTCAGCTTTGCCCTCGAAGTACACCCAGAATTAATCCCTCTTAGGCCTCCTGACTACCCCCTCTGCATTTTTTGTCCACCCGCCAACATCTCCTGCCTGGATTACTGCCATGGCCTCCTGACTCCATTCCCTGCGACCCTCATCTGCTTGCAGTCTGTTCTCAACACCACAGCCAGCTGATACTGGTAAACCTGAATCACAGCACGGCCTTTACACCTGAGAACATTCCAGGCCCCCCCCACCAGCTCACTCAGGGGAGAAGCCAAAGGCTCACATGGCCCCCTAGGCTCCTCATGGCCCCCCAGGTTCCTCATGGCCCCTCTGATCTCACCCCCTCCTGCTTCTGCCTATCCTCTCCCTGGCCCGCTGCTGCAGCCACAGCCACCTCCTGCAGTCCTTCAGTGCTCCTAGCCAGCTCCCACCTTGGGGCTTCACAGCCGCTCTGCCTGGAACGCTCTTTCCCACGTGGTTTTCAGCTTCATTCTCTCAGTCTCAGGATATTCTTCAAAAGCCACCTTCATGGGCAGGCCTTCCTTGGACATCCCACCAAAAACGTCAGCACTTCCCTCTGCCTCCCTCTTCCTGCTCTCCCTTCCCTCCTTATTTCTTCTTCATGCTCTTGATTACGTACCTCAGCACGCACTCACCTGTATACCTTGTTACCCTTCTCCCCCACATGCTTTGAGGAGGGAAGGGGCAGGGGTTCTTGTCTGGTGCTGTTCTCTGCTGGGTCCCAGCCCAGAGCTGTGCCTGGCATATTGTAAGAATAAACCTTAGTTAAAATCAACCTGCATAAAGCCGAATGCTAGAACCACAGGAGGTAAGACTGCAGAGGAAGCAAGGAAAGACAGGACTGGAGATGGCAGGACGAGACAGCCCCGCTGAGGGCAAGGTGTGTTAAGAGGAGCAGCCTGTGGAGGAGCAGGCGCAGACTGAGGAGAGAACTGGAGGCATAAGGGAGCAGGTGATGGCATTTCGAGAAGCAAATGACCAGTGGGCTCCAAACTATTGAGCAGAGGTGATTTCTAGGGAGAGAAGAATTCATGGCTGATTAAAGACTGAGAAAAAGAGTATTTTCCTAATTTACCCTCAGCAGGAGAGCAAATTGAACTGTCATCGTAGAGGACAACTTGTCAGTGTCTGTTAAAATGTGATCATATACTGTAGAATCCAGCTGTTCCATTTCTCAATATCTTCCTTATAAAAGAAAAAACAAACCTCATGCACGCACAAGGATGCATGCTGTGAATGTTTTCCACAACATTCTCAGTGATAACGAAAAATTGGAAACAACCAGAAAAAGGAATGACTAAATAAATTGTAGTGCATACATCATGTAAAATGCTACACAGCACTGAAGAAGAACGCAGCCACTCTATGTGTGTGACAGGACTGGGGCACACGATGCAGTGCGAAGGGAACAAAGCATGGTCTTGAATGCCATGGTCTTACTGCTACTGAAAAAGACAGAGGGAGAGAAGAATTAGGGGTGATTTTTAAAATTTTGTCCTTTTCTGTAATTTTAAGGTTTTTTTTTAAAAAAACTAATTATGAATCTGCATTACATTGATAACTTGATTTTTTAAATTTAGAGTTCAAAAAACATATTTGTTTTTACCATCAAAAGTATTTTAAAGAACCAAGAAAGGAGGTGGGTCTGAGAGGGGTCGGGAGCTCTGGGAAGCCATTGAATTGCGATAGTTTCCTGACCTCTGAGAGGGCGGGCTGTGGACCTGGTGAGCTGAAGGTTTCCCTGCAGGAGGTGGGCGGGTAGAAACACAGCAAAAAGGAAGGCAGCAGGCGCAGGCGGCACTTCCCACAGTAGGGGAGGGGAAGAGTATTTGGAGAAGAGCAAGAGGAGCATTTTTGTGGCTGAAGGAGACTTGAGGGTTGCAAGGTATCAGTAGGTGGTTGATTTGTAAAGTCAGTTCTGTATATCGATGAATGATAAGTCATGTAATACCAGCAGCCAACAAGGGCCAGGGTGTTCACCACAGCAAAGCAGGGAGCATCTGCACCCCCCACAACTTTAGACCCAGCAGGCAGAGAGTGGTACCTTTGCAGGCCCTCCTCTGTAAAATCTGCATCTGAATTCTGTGTTTCTTTTAAAATTACAGCTCTTTATCATTTCCCGAAGCCCTGCTGGCTTTAGAAATAGGCCTGATCTTTTCTGAACTTACCATGCCTTTAGCAATCTGAAAATTTTTGTTCTCTCTTTATTATCCATGAATTATAATAACTCAGCAAAATGTTTCCACTATGACCTCAATGCTGGTGAAGCTAAACTAATGCTTAACAAAAAGTTCTAAGTAATTTCCCTGGCCACGCTTGCCCCTTGCATGCTGTACTTAAGTTTGCCAAATGACCCCCTCAGAGGGCTTGGAAGGAATTGAAACCAATCCAGAAAATAGAATCCACCCTACGTAGCTGAGACACCCTGTGTGCCATTCTCCTGTGCTAGCTATGCATCGGCGGCCCTCGCTCGTGGGCATAGGTATGCCTCTGTGCTGAGTAGAGGAGGGAGAGAGGTCTGTTTACCTTTACTTCCTGACCAGTGGCATTTAAATCATTCGCAGATGGTGCACAATTCCACCAGCACCGGCAAGAAGGGAGGCTTTTGCATGTCCCTTTCGTTTATTTAGATCCCCCTTGAAGAATGAGGTGCCACTTCAAAGAGGCAGGCGGGCTGCAGGTGGCCTTATAGCTTCTGGTTGATTTATGCTGGAGTTTACCCACTGCCTTTGCACAGGCTTTGTTTCAGGGAGTATATTTATCTGACCTTTCTTTGACTAGACAACCCCACAGCAGCTCATGGAAGGAAATGGGTGCTCCATTTAGAGAGGTGGCATTTGGATGAGCTGCAGGAATTCCGGGGTGTCTAGTGTTTGATCCCTTAAGCCTGCACTGGCCACCTTAGAGCCAGCTCAACACCTCCCAAAGTGATGGGAAGGGAGTGTCCTGGGGCTGAATATTCAATGTAGACTCTGAGGCAGCTTGTCGCTTTAGCAAGAATCAGACTTAGGTCACTCTGTGGGTCAAAAAGTGTCATGGGCAGTGCCCAGGGCCATTCTATGTTTGCTTCTTCAGTGAGCCTGTATTAAAACCAGGCACTTGGAGAGAATTCTGGTCAGTGAGGAAGACACGTGCCCTTTAAGACCATGAGAGCCTGTACTTCGTGCCCCTGTAGAGGGCAGAGTGAGGAGTGGTGTGTCTCTTAAGAGGGTTTCTTCCTGTTGGACTTAATTTGCCCGAAGATGAGGTGGACCCCCACTATTCAGCACCCCTCAACTCTATAGGGTGAGTGATTCGGTGGATCAAATACTGTTTCTGAGCTACATCATGCTGTGTAAGTGCCACTGTCCTCTTAAAACAAACTCCAAGCTCAGATGTCACATGAGGCTCAGTCACCAGGTCCTGCAGGAGGGCCGGGGCAGGTTACAGCGTGCTTGCCTCCTGGGGCCTCCTCCCATAGGGCTGCTCCTCGCTCACAGTCCATGCACCCTCGCTTCTCCAGGCCTTAGAGAGCTGGCACTGGATTTTAACCGCAGAGTGGCAGCACCTTGCCTCACAGGTGGGGGTGGAGGGCTGGTGTAAGGTGGGAATGGAGAAGCTGTTTTGCTCCTGATTTCTTCCTGTCAAATTGAAGTCCATCTTCCAGGAGTGTCGTCAGACAAATGCAGCTCCCCCGTCCTGAGGGGTTGCTGCTGAGGGAGCATGGGATCCCAGAAATCTCTGCGCATGGACTGCCTTTATGTCTCCCTAGATGATCAGCTGCCTTTCCACACGAGCTGGACCACTTCATTTAAACAAGTCACGGGTCCAAGCTGAGTGTCTTCTTCAAAGACGTTTAAGAACAAAACACTTAAACAGGATACAATAAGTATGCCAACGAAAAAGATGCAACCATTTTTTAGAGACGCATTAGCTGACACGGGTCAATTAGGGCCACCTCTGGGTACCCAGGGAGTGCTGTCTTGTTAATGGAGATCCTTGCTGAGTCTTTTTCTGAAGTTCCTTTCCAGAAGTGAAATTAAAATCGCAGAATTAAAATGTTCACAGTTGGGGCTGGATGTTCTTGAACTGATTGAAAGATGAAGAAGTGGACACACCAACATTTTGAAACAGCAATTGTCTCTGTAATTAAGTACAATTAACTGGCATAACTGTTTGCTTTACTCCGTGTAAAACTAACTGAAATGGCAAGACTTTAAAGAGTATGCCCCCGTCTGTTTTCTCTTTCCATCCTAACTAAAATTCTCACCAACATATGAAGACCAACAAAGGTAATGATTGGCACACTCACTCTAATATTGATGTTATGGGGTAAATATATCCAGGAAACTGGGGAGAAATACATTGGAAAAAATAGAGCTCTAGGCTGTCTAATGTACATCATTTCTTCTAAGCCACACACCTTTGCATTTCCACAATAAAAAGATTAAATCCAACAATTATTCCATGACTGATCTCTGGGGAAGGAGCCATTGAATGTAAATGGTAACCAAAATGCAGATTCCAAAGGTAAGAATAAAAGTTACTTCATTAGCTTTTCTAAAAAACTTTTTTTTCAGATTATTATAGGCAATCTGGAAAATGCTGAAAGAATAAAGAGAAAAACATTTCCCAAAATCTCACCACAGACAGATATTCAATGGGTATTTTCTTCATCCTTATATACATATTTGAATTCATATTGACTGTATATTTTAAACATGTATTATACATATTTGTATCCTAAGTTTTTGCTTATATTGCAAGTATTTTTCTTGCCATTAAAAAAGTTCATAAACATTTTTATAAATGTCCAAATGGATATTCCACCATTTATTTGGCCATCCTCTCATTATTAGATGTATAAGTTATTCACAGTATTTTGCTATCATAATAATAGAGAAAAGACATCTTGTTGCAAAAATCTGCCTGTATTGTTTTATTTTTTTCTTTGGGAAGCTTTCTTTTAAGTGTAATTTCCTGGACTAAAGATTAGAATCATTTTTTGAGGCTTTTGGTAGGTACTGCCAGATTTACCTTCAGAAGGTGCTCAATGTGTACTTCCATCAGCAGGGTAAGAAGCTGCCTATTCCCCCGAGTCTTCTCCAGCACTGAGTGTGGTCTCTATGAGATTGAGCCTCTGGAAAGCCCAATAGCCCTTTACTAGAGAAAGCTCATTGTTTAACAGATCACTTTGGTGTGAGACAAATAGCAACTGAAACCTGAATTACTCAGGCCTCTGGCTGTGCTTCCCAGCAAAGGTGAGGGCACCTGGGACCAGCACCCAGAAAGTGCCTACCAGGGCATTTAAGTGATACCCATGAGCAGCTAGATGGCAGACAAGCTACTGTCATCATGAGGACTGCTACCAATCAGGTTAGTTTGAAGTCTGACCCCATGTCACTCACCTCCTTTTCTGTCCTTCCCAGCTGTGTTGGCTAGAGATGGACACGAGGTAATCCTAGAGAAGATAGAAGACTGGAATGTGGTGGAACTCATGGTGAATGAAGAAGTCGTTTTCCACTGCAACATTAAGGACTTGGAGTTTGGTAAGCCCTTTGGCGACATTTCCAGCCAGGACTTTGCCTCCTCTGAGGAGTCCCTCAATTTCTAGTTGAAATGATCAGTATGTCATGCCTGGATTCAAATTGGGTTTCTTTCTGAGACTGAAACTTCTACTGAAAGCCCTGTGCTTTCAGTGGCACACACAGGAGAACATCCAAAACCACACAGTAAAGTGTGTGATGCTTCAAGTCTTCCCAAACATTGGAAACAGAAGAGGAAGGAAAATGAAGTGAAGCCCTGGACTTCAAGGGATGTGATGGAATTAAGGGATAACAGTTTTTTTTGTACTTTAATAATATACATTCTATTATTGTTTGCTTTTGAAGCTGCTTTTGTTTCACTTGTTTATTCTATCCTGACTTGCTAAGATAATTTGAGTTGATATGCCAGCAGTGCATGACACTATCAGCAACATTCATGTGATGTCTTTGTCCTGGAGAGCTTATGGCCTGGCAGGCTGGCACCGTGCATGCCTCTCTGTGCTCAGAAGTTAAAGCTTTGCAATCCACTAACACTCTATTAAAAACTAGTTAACATTTTACCAGCCCGTGGCCTTTGAAAATGCACTCTGAGTGGAACCCACAGGTATGTCTGATATGATAACAAATTGTATATAAAGCTGACCAAAAGACAATTATATCTATTTCCCTAGGAGGCGATGGTAAACTAGACCCATTGTGTGAAAAGGCCAGGATAGCCGTGCTGAACTCCTACTGATCTCCTCATGGAACAGGCATCTCAAGTCAGCAGAACAGCAGCTGCCCCAGCCATTCTATGATACAGGGAGAAGTGGCTGTGCTGCAGTGTGGACACTGGGCTCTACTAGTCAGAGCAGGGCAACTCGGGCCTGACCTCCAGCTTACACAGCCTCAGGAATCTCACCCGGCTGCACAGGAGCTCACAGAAATAATAAAAACCACATCATTTGTAACATCTCTCAATCCCAACCCACAGGGAGAGCCCTCCAATATCAGGTACACATTGAGCTGAAGGAAACAATAAAATGCAATCAAATAACAAGGTGCCATTCCTGACTAATAACACATAGTTGCCAGAAGCATCTGAGATTCCGTTGTTTAGTCCTCAAAGAGCTCAGAACAGGTAAAATTAAAGAGAGGTTGGGGGAAGGGTGGGAATAAAGGCTTTTGAAAGTCTGAACCAAAAGCAAATGTTAATATTTGGAAACCTTGTTATTCCTACAGATTTATTTCGACTCCTGAGGGAATAAATATTTTAAATTGCTAATATAAAATTAGCTGAAATCAAATCTTCAGTTACTCTCATCTAAAACAAGAAAATGACCTGCCTTCTTTTGCATTAAGATTGTCTAAGGAGGGCACGAAGAGTCCTTGGCAGAATGTGAGATGGTTCCCTGGTCCCTCTGGAGTAGAACACCACCCCACAGAGTTAAAGAGGGTTTTCGCTGTGTTCAGTGTGAAAATCAGTCTTGTCAAAATGATATTTTTACTTTCCAGTCTTACTCACCAATGTGTGGATACATTCTTAACTATAGAGTAACGGAGAGGGGGAAATGTGGATATTGATCGAAAGACGTCAAATGGGAGGTCATGGTAAGAAGGCCTCACACCTATGAGAGAAAACCAGATTCGCTAACAGAAGACTCTGGACCCAGGGCACCTGTGCTGAAGGAGCAGGGCCTTCAGGATCGCTCAGAGAGCTACAGCCTTGCCCCCTCTGAGAGCAGTCCTAACCATTGCCCCAGGCAACCTCAAACCCTCCTGCACCCCAGAACTTCAAAGGCCACCGGGGACCATAAAACTGCTTTCACAAGTTCTTTCTCATACAGGACAAAGTAAGGGATATAATTTTTAAAACCCCAGCCCAAGCTTCACTTGTCAGCGTTGATTCAGGGATTGTGAATGACTTAGAACTCTATGGAACTATTTAAGCATCTCCTTACTGAGAAACTGGGGCTCAAAAAAGATTCTTCCTCCCAGTGTCTGGTGCCGGTTTTCACGTATCTTTTGTAACCCTAGATTTAGTCCCTTTTTGTCAAAGACCAGTTTAAGTTACTATAGATGTAGCATTCAATCTTTGTTTCAGTATAACATTTTGCTACAAGAGAAATCCATTCTCATTAAAGAAAAATGGAAAAATACAGGTAAAAATAAAGTACAACTTTAGGAACATTTTTATGTATTTCAGTTTGGGTTTCTTCTATTTATGTCTGAATATTCATAAAGCGATAGACATGTAGAAATCGACTTCATCCATTTGAGATTTGTGCACAATTTTGTAAGTTTTTAAAATTTTTTCAACTTTTAGATATAGGGGGTACATGGGCAGGTATGTTGAATCTTTTCTTAAACGTAACATTTTACGTAGAGCCTCTTCCCGCATGATTTGTTGATTGTCTGAGCATTTTGTCTTGAATCAGGAAATCCCTCCCTTGAGCAGTGATTTCTACTTTCATGGCCAAAACTTTTTCAATGCTGAGAACTGAAATTGCTAGCTTCCGCTGTCTGCATTTGGAGTGGGAACTTCATCTCCAAAGGCTATGGAATCCTGTCTCTTCTAGCCCTGCAACTCCAGCATTAAACTGGTACCAAGTGCTTCCCTCGGCAGCCCCATGCCCTCCTCCAGCATCCCTCTCAACACCCCAGGTTGTATTTGTGCCTTCAGGGTAGCACCACAAGCGAAGAGGACCTGCCCTCCTTCGCTTCATGACCGGAGCTGAAGGGCAGGTAAGGCGAGTTAGTACATGGATTCTAAGAAAAACCAGAGAAGCTTCTGGGAGATGCCTGTGCCCACAGCCCTGTCTTTCAGTTCGGACTAGAGGCAAATGATGCCTGAATCAGCATTGCTGGGAAAAATCACTGAGGTTTCCTCTGAGCCATGGGATTGGGGAGTGTGGGGGACAGGTGAGGTACAGCGAGGAGATTATAGGGTTATTCTGCCTTCCATATTGTAAATGTTTTTAGTGGTGGAATTGATTTTTACTTTGTATGTAAGTGTGTGTTAGGGGTACTTTTCAAACAAAAACTTAAAATAAAATCAAGGCCGGACACTGTGGCTTTTGCCTGTAATCCCAGCACTTTGGGACTCCAAGGTGGGTGGATTTGCTTGAACACAGGAGTTCGAGACCAGCCTGGCCAACACGGTGAAGCCTCATCTCTACAAAAAATACAAAAATTAGCCAGGCTTGGTGGCATGCATCTGTAGTCCCAGCTACCTGAGAGGCTGAGGCAGGAGGATCACCTGAGCCAGGAGCTAGAGGCTGCAGTGAGCCTAGATCACACCACTGCACTCCAGCCTGGGTGACAAAGTGAGACCCTGTCTCAGAAAATAAAGATTTTGACATAGAAGCCACCTGTCTATGTGGCCTTATCCTCCTCTGTCACTGATTAAGAAGAACTTTCTCTTTGGAAATGTCTGAAGAATGTACTGTCATCCTCCTCCTTTGCCTCCCTCTCTCTTGAGCACGCACCTCCCGGCCCAGAAGCAGGAGACACAGCTTGCTCCCCATCAAAGGCAAAAGTGCCCTGTGCTTCAACGTGCTAGACATTTAGGTGCCTTCATGCTTTTAAAATACCACTGATTAAATCACATTTTAAGTTTTATAAGATGCCAAGTCAATGTCATTATTATTAACATGTAAAGAAAGTGTCTTTTAGAATAAAGTTAGAAGCATAGCTGTGTCTTAATTGTTTGTTTTTGTTTTTGAGACAGAGTCTTGCTCTGTTACCGAGGCTAGAGTGCAGTGGCGCGACCATGGTTCACTGCAACCTCTGCCTCCTGGGTTCAAACGATCCTCCTGCCTCAGCCTCCTGAATAGCTGGGGTTACAGGCACTTGCCACCAAGCCCAGCTAATTTTTGTATTTTTAGTAGAGATAGGGTTTCTCCATGTTGGCCAGGCTGGTCTCCTGACCTCAAGTGATCCACCCACCTCGGCGTCCCAAAGTGCTGGGATTATAGGCATGAGCCACACTGAGCCTGGCCCTTAACTGTCTTTAAATGAAATTTGGAATGTCTAAACTTTTTCCATTTACTTCTAAAATTTAAAAAGAACAGATTTTCAAGGGGTCTTCCTGGGTTCCTGCCTGGGGCCTTATTGGCTATATCTGCTCCCTTGGTAGGATTGCCCTTAAAATCTGACGATTGGCTGGAGGCTGTGGCTCACACCTGTAATCCCAGTGTTTTGGGAGGCCAAGATAGGACATTTGCTTGAGGCCAGGAGTTCCAGACCAGCCTGGGCAACATAGTGAGACCTCATCTCTACAAAAAGTAAAAAATTAGCTGAGCGCAGTGGCATGCTCTTATAGTCCCAGCTACTTGGGAGGCTGAAGTGGGAGAATGGCTTGAACCCAAGAGTTCAGGACTTCAGTGAGCTACAATCACACCACTGCACTCCAGCCTGGGTGACAGTGCGACCCTGTCTCAAAAAACAAACAAAAAAACCTGATAATCCTTGCAAGAGGGCCATATATAAGGGAACTGTGTGAAAAATTGGCTCCCCAGGTAGGTTGCTGGGACGTCTCAGTGGTGTGGAGACCAAGGGAGGACTGAACACATGTCCTGAACAAAATCACACTGGGATTTGTTACTCTGGTCCCCTGCTTCGGACATTCATTCCCAGCCCTGCAAGCATTACAGTTAGAGAAAGAGAACATCTCAACTGGTGACAACCGACAAACGCCCTGGGGGTGTAAGATTTCCACTAAAAAACACAACAGTTGGCCAAATCCAGGTAAAAAACAAGAAAATGCTAGCCCAGGTCTCGGACATAAGGCATGGAGAACTATTCTTCCCAAACTGTCTGAACATTGAAAAGGCTGGTAGAAGGGAGCTTCCTATGAGACAGTGGTGTAATCAGGCACTCTAGTGGCAGCTGTGAGTGGATGCTCCCACTCATAGGACGGGTACTGCACTTCTCCCCCGTGCAAATCAGAGCACCCACACGAGGCCTCCAGAGTCAGGCAGCAGCAGACTGAGGGCACCACACTGGTGTAAGACAACAAGAGGGTGGACAGCATAGTGAGTGCCAGGGACGTGGGGAGCAGGCAGCTAGGCTAACAGCGGTAGTGACAGCTCAGCTCTAGGGATGCTGCTGTGCAGGGTATCAATCTTCTGAATTGTTCCAGAAAAGCTGGAAATCTGGATTTTTATTAGAAACTTTTGGTTTTAAAGTGTTGTTCAATTTTTCTTTTTAGCCAACAGTAAAATTTTACTGAAAGGCATTTTTAAAACAGCCCAATAATATGTCAAGATTTATAATTTTTTTCTCTTGTTAACTTTCTATTTTGGTGGCTTGATTTTTTTTTTTTTTTTTTTTTTTTTTTTTTTTTGACAAGGCCTTGCTCTATTGCCCAGGCTGGAGTGAGTAGCACAGTCATAGCTCACGGCAGTCTCAAACTCCTGGGCTCAAGCACTCCTCCTGCCTCAGCCTTCCGAATAGCTGGGACTACAGGTGCATGCCACCATTCCTGGATTTTTTTCTTATTTTTTGGTAGAGATGGCTTCTCCTATGTCACCCAGGCTGGTCTCAAATTCTCAAATTCCTGGGCTCAAGCAATCCTCCTGCCTCAGCCTCCCAAAGTGCCAGGATTACAGGCACAAGCCACCACACCCAGTATGGTGGCTCAATTTAAAAAAAAATGATGCCAACTGAAAAAGCAGAACAACCACATTTGTAGCCCGTTACTATGATGATCACCTGCTCCTGATCAAGGAGCATGGGACACCCCTTGCATGGGACACTCCAGTTTACACCTTTGGTCTGAAAGTCATTTTCCACATGAATTCCACCGTCAGTCACCCTTCCGAGAAGGTCCCTGGCTCTCCTGTCCACAGCTGTAGTATGTGCAGACTTGTTTTAAGGAAACCACTTGACCCAACCATTTGGTTATGCAAATGAAAAAGCAAAGACTCTTTGCAGATCTATGAAATAAAGACATTTGAGAAGCTGAGACCTAAAAAGCCTGATTGTTCCTGTGATCAGGTACAAGGTGGCCCAGCTGTAGGCAGAGCTCATCCCCCAGATCAGGTTGCCTGAGGGGGAGAGCCTCCAGGAAGATGTGAGCCTACTTTGCCTGCATGGTCACAGGTCTTTGTGAGCGTTCGTGTCCCTGTTTTGTGGATGTTCTGTTTAGAGGAAGTCAAGAGCTGAGACCCAGCAGATTCAAGAAGGGTGAGTTAGCCCCTCCTCACATGGGAGGAACCTGGCAGGTGAGGCTCAGTCCAGACTGCACCACTGATATCTCCATAAGAAATACTGAACACCAAAGCTTCTGACTCCAAGGAATGCACTGGCATGGCAGTCTCTTATCAGCAAACTCCAGGCCCCATTCCCATGTTCTGATTTAATGGGTCTGGGAGCAAGCCAGGAATCTGCTTCTTTCACATGTGAGCCACCTGATTCCAGTGCACACAAGCCAAATGCACGGAAAGAAGTGGCATCAGGGTGTCAGGACAGGATATGTTGTCCCTCTAGGTAGCGGTGGGCATTTTCCCCCAAGGGGAATGGGGCTACCCTCTGTCAGTCATTCTGGGGAAAGCTAGGAAGGTTATCCCCCACCCAGACCAGGGAAATGGGATGTTTCTTCCCTCTGGGCCTCATGTTCTTGGGCCTGGATTCCAGGGACACTAGAAGGGCTTGGAAATATTCTGGGTTGGTGGTTTTGAGAGAAGCTGGTCTCTAGAGCATGGCCAGTGCCCCATGGGCATATCCACTTCTCCCTGATTCTCATATCTTGCTAACAGTCACAGCACCACTGGAGCTGTGATGTGGAGAGATCGACTCTTCTACTAGAGCTGCACCTACTCCTAGGGTGGAGGAAGGCCTGGCTGAAGAGAATATACTCCCAGGGTGAGCACAGCAGCAGCAGCAATGGCCTTCAGAGTCTCACCCTGGAACCTGCTGGAAGTGAATACAGGCAGTGTGGACTCCTAGAGCCCAGAACTATGAGGGAAACCACTGGGCATGCAGCCCCCACCACTCCTGTCCAGAGTGAAAGCACGTTAGATGATGCAGGCTGGTCCTTTGACCACACAGGAGCACTCTTGAGCAAACTTGGGGTTTTATTGCTAATCTGCCACTTGTACCCTGAACCAAGAAGAATCAGGCTGCATTTGGGATATACATATGTATATATATGCACATAAATGATGTGCCTTTATTGACATATCTATTTATTAAAATATGCATTTACATTAGTGGGTCTTTTTCTTTGGATACAAAGCAATACAGGTACTCCTCACTTTACAGATAGCTACGCTCCAGCGGAGGGCAGCAGTCAAACGCGACTCTTGAGAGAGAGGAGGGGAATTGAGAAAAAGGGCACAGCTCCCTAAGGGTGTATCAGGTTTCGGCTCATTCAATCTGCAGACACTTTCAGCAGAGGCTGATATGGTCACCCGGGGAGGGAACCTGCAGCTAACTGCACCTCTATCACTGATGTGAGTGTGTGTTAAATGGTGGGATGTTTCTTCCCTCTGGGCCTCATGTTCTTGGGCCTGGATTCCAGGGACACTAGAAGGGCTTGGAAATATTCTGGGTTGGTGGTTTTGAGAGAAGCTGGTCTCTAGAGCATGGCCAGTGCCCCATGGGCATATCCACTTCTCCCTGATTCTCATATCTTGCTAGGTTGAGAACCAGAGCTATATGTTTTGTACAAATTGCTGCGTTTTTCATTAACTTTTATTTTACACTTAGAAGTATATTTCTGAGTTGCTATAACTATTGTACTACAAATTGTTCCCCAAGTCATTGTGATTTTTCATACCTTTTAAGTCTGACCACTGACCCAGACCTTATTCTACACACACACAATCAGGGTACCCCAAATTTCTCATAGTTCCTCAAAGTAAACCAGTTTCTTCTCTGCCTTCCTCGTGCTGCTTCCTCCTCATGGAAGGCCATGCTGTGTTCTCTGGTTGACAAACTCTTACCCAGCCTTCAGGTCCCTTCTCACCTATCAGGCCCTCCTTGAAGCCTGCACTGCCCTCCCACCACTCCTACCACCGTGGCACCACGGACAACCTTGGTGGAGCATCACATGCCGGCAACACTGGCTTGCTGGTCTCTCCAGTGACTCTGTGTGATGAACCCATCAATGACGATCTCTTCTCTTTGCCTTTGTGCTCTGGATGAGAAGGGTCAAAATCAGCAGCACGTTGAATAACGGTGGAAGAAATAACAGTAGTCGGCCGGGTGTGGTGGCTCACACCTGTAATTCCAGCACTTGGGAGGCTGAGATGGGTGGATCACTTGAGGTAGGGAGTTTGAGACCAGCCTGGCTAACATGGTGAAACCCCATCTCTGCTAACAAAAATTAGCCAGGCATGGTGGTGGACACCTGTAATCTCAGCTACTCAGGAGGCTGAGGTGGGAGAATCACTTGAATCCAGGAGGCAGAGATTGCAGTGAGCCGAGATTGCACCACTGCACTCCACCCTGGGCCACAGAGTGAGACTCTGTCTCAAAAGAAAAGAAAGAAAAGGAAGCAAAGGAGGGAGGGAGGGAGGGAGGAAGAAAGGAAGTAAGGGAGGGAGGGAGGGAGGGAGGGACGGTGGTCAAAACCAGTCCGAAGTTGGGGTGGTTAATTGTATGTATCCAGTTGACTGGGCCATGGGGTGCCTAGGTATTTGATCAAACATTATTCTGGGAGTTTCTGTGAGGATGTTTCTGACTGAGATTACCATTTGAATCACTAGACTGAGTAAAGCAGATTCCACCCCCACTCAAGGTGGGAGCCTCATCCAGCCCATACCTCATCCTAATCTGAATAGAGCAAAAGGTGAGATTTGGGGAAATTTGCTTTCTCTGCCTGACTGGCCTCAAGCTGGGATGTTGGTCTTCTCCTGCACTTGAACTGGAACTTACACCACTGGCTCTCCTGGTTCTCAGGTCTTCATATTTGGACTTAAACTACCACCTACTCTTGGGTCTCCAGCTTTCAACCAGCAGGTAGCAAGACTTCTCAGCCTCCATAATTGTGACAATTCCATACAGATATAGGTTTAGCTATAGATGCAGATATAGACTATATAGATATACATATAGATCTCCTATTGGTTCTGTTTCTCTAGAGAACTCTGACTAATACAGAAGTCAAGAATTAAGGCCGCTCCTCAGTCCCAGAGACTCTGACCCCAACTACCTCTGCTAACCACCATCTAAGCATGGAGTGTTCTGGTCCATGATGTCTACCAAGTTCCAGCCACCAGATACATGTTGCAGGTATCTGGAAGGAGGAAGGGACAAAAAGAGGGGTTTGCCCCGCTCCCCATTTCTTTCTTTTTTCATCAGAGGCCTACAAGGACAGTGTACCCCACCCCACTCCCTTGAGGGGAGGGGGAATGCCGGGGGCCTCCCACTTACTCTACACCTCTGATGTCTCTTCACCATGCCAGACTAGAGTCAAGCTCAACAAGGTCTTCTTTCCCCGCTGATTCCGCCAAGCCCCTTCCCTTGGCTGTGGTTTCACTGGAGAGTAGGTAGGGACCATGAGAATCTCCACTTCATTAATTCATGCACATCACTAATTAGATGACAAGGCATTCAGCTACTTAAGAGAGTCATAGTTACTCCTTTACCTGCATTTCATTGAATTTCTTCACTTTGGCATTCAGAGCACTGGGCAGAAATTATATCATGTCAACATCCACCATGGGCCTGTGCAACACCCACTCCCTTTTAAGAAGAATTCTCAGAATCCTCACACGAGCCTCCATTTGCATGACCAAACCTAGCTATGAAAAGGACTGAAAATTGGAGCTGTTTAGCCAAGCAGCAGCATTCTGCTAGAATATCTTGTTAGTAAAGAGATGGGAGGAGCCCATGCAAGGTGGCCAGCAGCCCCAGCCACACACTGGCACAAGATAGGTGCTCACAGAATACCTGCTACATGCAGTGAAGGGAACTAGGTCACCACTAAGGGCTTGTGATGCCTGGTCTTGTGATAAACTGAGTGCTTTAGATCTGGGGACATTTCTAGACTGTTCTAAAGTCCTCTCATCATAACTCCTTCTTCCTGCTGGATACAACAGGGAGACTCATCATAAAACATCAACACTCCCTAATTAATATGTAAATGTAATGTTATCGCAATAAAAATGCCAACAAGACTTTTTGAAAACAAGACAACCTGATTATAAAGTTTATATTGAAATATGAACAATAGTAGCCAAAAATAGAATCGAAATCTAAAAATTGACAAAAAGAGAAATGTAGTATATGATAAAGGGCCTTTCAAATCACTGGAGAAGAGCGCTCATTCTTAAAATGTGGTTAGGACAATTGGACCACCATCTGGAGGAGTAACTCCATTCCCGCCTGTCTCTATCCTACTATAAACTCCAGATGGATCAAATACTTACATGTAATAAAGAAAATCACAAACTTGAAATTTTTCATAAACTTGGAATAAAGAAGGCCTTCCTAAACATGACTCAAAATCCAAAGACATAGAAGAAAAAAATGATTAAATTCAACCTCATAAGAAGAAAAGTGGTTTTGTGGTTTTAAAAACAAAGCAAATCACATCAAAAGTGAAAATACTTGTGGAAGAAGGCATTTGCAACTAATATTGTTAACCTACAGAGAGCTCCCACAAATCACTAAGAAAAAGGCTAACAGCCCACAGAAAGAAGACAAAAATGTAAGGAGACAATTCACAGAAAAGGAAACATAAATGGTATATAAACAGAGGAAAAGATGTTTAACCTCATTCTTAATAAGATCAATGCAAATTGAAGCTGAGATACTAGGCCAGGCGCAGTAGCTCACACCTGTAATCCCAGCACTTTGGGAGGCTGATGTGGGTGGATCACTTGAGGTCAGGAGTTTGATACCAGTCTGACCAACATGGTGAAAACCCTGTCTCTACTAAAAATACCAAAAAAATTAGCTGGGCATGGTGGTGCACACCTGTAACCCCAGCTACTCAGGAGGCCGAGGTGGCAGAATTGCTTGAACCCAGGAGGCAGAGGTTGCAGTGAGCCAAGTTTGTGCCACTGCACTCCACCCTGGGTGGCAGAGCGAGACTCTGTCTCAAAAATAAATAAATAAATAAATAAATAAATAAATAAGGAAATACTAAATCAAAAAATGTTATAGGACTCTGTATTGGTAAGGATGTAGTAAACAAACACTTGTGCTTGATAGAGGCAGAGTAAGTTGACAAAATGTCTACAGATCAATCTGGCATTGTCAAAAAAAATCTAAAGCATATATCTTTATACCTCCCTAAAGGGATTTGTTCTAAAGATACTATCTAAATCTATACAACAAATTTATGTGCATACAAGGAAATGCTTGTAATAACAAAAGATTGAAAGTTGCCCTGTGTCACTAGCAAGGGCCTGATTAAATTAACCCTGGTTCATTCATTCAGTGGAATTCTATGTGTCCAGTCAAAAGAATGAGAGAGACCTTTGGAGTACTGTTACGGAAAGTTCTCTAAAATATATTGCTAGGGTCAAAAAAGTATGGTGTGGAGGAATGTATATACTGTTATGATTTATGAAACAATGAGAAAGAACATATGGGTATGCATTGAATCTGCTTAAAATAGCAAGAAACACGAAGAAGCTACCTCTAGAGAGGGAGGCCTGGGGTGGGAGAGGGACAGCAGTGAGCAGGAGATCTTTCACTATACATCCTTTTTATCTTCGAAAATTTGTATATATTATCCATTCAAAAATAATGTTTTAAAAATAAAGCAGTTGTGTTTAGTTTGACAGAGAAGCCAGACCCTAGCATAGCAGAGGGCCATGGAAGATATGAGAAACAGGAATCAACTGGAAGACTGTTTGGACTAATAAGATAATTCAGTTTGGAGAAAGATCCAAAAGTCACTTGCCTCAAGAAATGGTGCAGGGACAACTGGATAGCCACAGGCAAAAGAATAAAGTTGGACCCCTACCTCACACCATATACAAACATTAACTCAAAATAGATCAAAGACCTATATGTAAGAACCAAAATTATAAAACTCTTAGGAAAAAACCTACGGCTAAATCTTCACGACCTTGTATTTGGCAAGGGTTTCTTATGTATTAAACCAAAACACAAGCAACAAAAGAAAAAACAGATAAATTGGACTTCATCAAAATTAAAAATGTTTGTCTCTCAAAGAACACCACCAAGAAAATGAAAAAATAACTCACACAATGAGTTTTTACAAATCATATATCTGATAAAGTATTTGTATCTAAAATAAAGAGCTCTTACAGCTCAATAATAAAAAGACAAATAGACCAATTTAAAAACAGGCAAAGAATGGGAAAACCATTTCTCCAAAGAAGACATACAAATGGTGACAAGCATGGGAAAAGATGCTCAGCATCATCAGAGGGAAATGCAAATCGAACCCACAATGACATACCATTTCACACCCACAAATATGGGTTCTATCAAATAGTCAACAAGTGTTCATTGATGAGGATGTAAAGAAATTAGAACCCTCATACACTGCTGGTGAAATGGAAGATGGGTAGCCACTTTGGAAAACAGTCTGGCAACCCCTAAAAAAGTAAAACTTTGACCCAGAAATTCTATTCCTAGGTATATACCCAAGAGAAATGAAAACATATGTTGACACAAAAAGCTGTATACTAGTCTTTATAGCAGCATTTATTGATAGTAGCTGAAGTTGGAAATAACCCAAATGTCCATCAACTGATGAATAAACAAAATGTGGTCTATCCATATAATAGAATATTGTTCCACCATAAAAAGGAATGAAGTTCTGATATATACTACAACAGGCATGAACCTTGAAAATATCATTCTAAGTAAAGGAAGACCACGTGTTGTATAAGTTCATTCATATGAAGTGTCCAAATAGGCAAACATTTGGAGACAGAAGGTGGATTAGTGGTTGCACAGCACTAGGGGAAGGGGGACTGATGAGGGCTAAAGAATAAGGTGTTTCTTTTTTTTAACATGATGAAAATGTCCTATAATTGATTATAGTGATGGTTGTACAAGTTCATGAACATAGTAAAATCCATTGAATTGTACGGTTTAAATGGATGAATTGTACATATGTGAATTATACCTAACTGTCAAAAAAGTCAGTTGCCTCCTCCCTCCAAACTATTTGAACAACATTAAAGGCACTGATGCAGTGCTTACATCTATCTGTATGTACTGATTTTGCAAAGACGTCCATATCACATTTACATGAACAATTTTCTGGTGTGTGTATAGTGTGTGCACAAGCAAAAATATGCCAGCAAGAATATTCTTGCCCAGGGTTACCTGAAAGTAAGATGAGTAGGTAGGAGCACAGGAGGAAAACATTCCTTTACTCCTATGTTGTTTGATTTTTTTTACAATGAGCACATGCTACTTTGTTAGCACACAACAAAAATTAATAAAAAACAAAAAATGAGCTCCTTTGCTGGCATTCATCAATGATCACGCCCTGGCCACGTGCCTCACATGGACCATCTCAGAGGTAACTCCTGTCCATTAATCCTCACAAGAGCCCTACACATCCTACACAGTGTTTTCTCCATTTAACAGATGGGGAAACTGGGTCTTAGTGGAGGTGAGGAATCTGACCAAGCTCACTCACACAGGAGAGAAGTGGTCAAGCCTGGAAGCACACCCCATATCCACAGGATGGACCCCAGTGCTAAGCTTTCCCACTCCATCCCTTCCCATTGCTGGGATGGGACTCAAGCTATTTTTGTAATTTCCCCAAAACTGACCTTAGGAAGTCTACTTCACCATAATCAATGACAAGCACAACCAACTACAGTGCCCATATACAATGAACCAGGTTCATGCAAAAATTCTCAGGTTTCACCAGAACTTAGGCAACAGCCTAAATAACACCAAGTAAGATTCAGAGCAGCTGCGGATCAGGCTCCAAGACTTGACTGATTCTTGTCTTTAAAATGTTCCAGTCATTTAGCTGTTCATTAGAAATTCAGCATCTCTGGGGAAATGGGTTAAATGAGCTAAATACCCAATTCATAATGGAAAAATATCTTAAACCACTTGTTGATTGCTGTCTTTTCTGAAGCAAGCAGTGGAGTGGCATGGAAGCCAGGTAGCACACAACATTTGAATAGTGTGTGCTTCTTGGGAACTGTCCTCAGAGGGATATCCATTTTCCTCTGTTTTGAAAATGCTTCCAAAGCATCTAATAGTATCTCAGTGGTTTTCCTTAGAAATGGAAGAAAAAAAAAAACCATTGGCCTCATTGTATTTTTAAATGTCTTAAAGTTTTTCTCAATTTGCTACAAACATTAGTGCTTTATAAGAAGGGTACCAGTATTAGTGCCCAGAATTCTAAGTGTTTCTAAATGTATTTCTGTACACCACCCAAGTATTGGCCTCTCTTCTGGTTCTGTTCATGTGTTCTCCCCTGCACACTCTATGGTCATATCCATAGCTTTGGCTCTACTTCCCAACATCTTTCTCCAGCCCTGATTTCTTTGTTATGTGCTGGATCCCAAATCTGAATGGTTAAGTCAGGAAATGTTCATCTTCAAGCAGTTTAAGCCAGCTGCAATCGGCTTAAGAATATAGGAAGTATATCGGTTTGTATACCCGAAAAGTCCAGCTATAGGCATGGCTGGATATGAGTGTTCGGTCAATGACAGCAGGACTCTGTCTCCATCTCTTGATGCTGCTTTCTTCTCTATTGTCTTTGTTCTCAAGCAAGCTCACCCCAAGTAGTGACAAGAGGACCATCAGCAGCTCCAGGCTGACATTTCACCAGCTTAGCAGCCCGTGTGGGATGAAAGCCTTTCCTTTGCAATATTTCCCTCTATTGTATTGTATTATATTGTTTTATATTGGCCTGGATTGGATCATGTGTCCATTTCCAAACCAATCTCTGTGACCTGGGTTGGCCAGGCCTGGATCACATGCTCATTTCTGAACTAGAAAAGAGGGAAACTCAGCCCTACTGAAATCAACAGGACAGATTGTGGGAAAGGCGTTCATTTCACAAAAGAAAAATGGTGGGTCTGTTTCCAGAATAAGGGTGAACAGATACTGAGTTCCCCAAAACAAAAATTGTCCCACATCTCCCGAATCTCTCCAGCTGGATGTCCCACAGACAACTTATGGCAAACCCAACACGTTTCTCCCAGCTCTGAGTCTCTACAACTGTATTCCCGTGTTGAAGTTATGATCGATTAACTACTTCCTCAATTTGGGAACTTGGGGACAGCCTCACCATCTTCTGAAGTAAACTGATCTGCCCTTTTCTCAACAATGTCAGTGCTTTCGCCCTGCTTTGGGATTTGGCATCTCTTCCCCAGGCTGTTTCACTGGATTCCTATCTCGTTACTCTGTCTCCATTATCTCTTTACTCTGTCTCCACTATCTCCTCCTGCAAACCACTTTCCACATGGCTGCTAAAATCATCTTTCCCAAGCATTGATCTGCCCCTGTTTCTTCCCTGTGTATTTGTTATTTTTTGGTTTTCCATCGTCATGTTATACTTGGGGACCTCTCCACACTGTGAGCTTGGTGGAAACAGTCTTGACATGAGCAAGTAATGCACGCTCCACCAGGGGGATGCACTGGCCCCAGACCTCAACTCTAGGGCTTGTGGCACAAGGGCGGTAAGAGAATGAATGATGTGTTCTGTGGCTCTGGCAGCGGCAGCTACATCCGACTTCTGGGGTCAGCCAGGGCAATCATGGTAGCCACGACATCCAGCATCTAGCAAGGTTAATGGGGTAAGCTGCCATTTCTGGCCTCGGCAGCATGACCATGGGCTCCTTCCAGGCCCGGTTTTGTGGTGTGACATGGGCTGAACCTCTGGATTCAGAGCCTCTCCTTGTGTCCCTGTATTTTGTCCAGCCTGCTTCTCCAGCCTTCTAGGCAATTCCTTGAGATCCTGTTTTCCTCTCAAACAATTCCTTTTGAGACTCTCTCAGCCAGAGCCAGCTCTGTTGCTCACAGCTATAAACCTTGACCGAGACACTCCTGAGTGGTTTCAGGAGAAAATCTAAACTCTTCAGCCAGACATGAGATTTATGATCTGAGCCTCACTCACCTGTTCTCTGGCCCATTGCCCACCGCACAGCCCTACGTGATGAGCAAAGCAGGCTTTTCACATTTACAGGCCTCTGCCCTCCTCTCATCCCCTTCTCTACCTGGTAAATGCTGCCCAACTCAAGTAGCAACTCCTGCCATCATCTTTCCCCTCCTCCCTTCTCTCGCAGCAGAATGGTGGGCTCCCTCCTCTGGTCCCCTGCAGTCTCGCTCTGCATAGGCTCTGATGAATGCCTGGCACCCTATATCTGTGTGTGTGTATGTATGTGTGTGTGTGTGTGGTCTTGGGAGGGTCATAGAGCTCCTCAAAGCAACAGCATGTCATCTCCCCCCACCCCCCACCACGTCTTTGTGCCTCCTACCCTAGAGTCCAGCACAGCACTTGTCCCATAGTGAGCCCTCAACAAACACAGTTAACAAAGGATGGAAATCAATGCTCCATCCTGCCAGCCCTGGACACATCACCCAACAGTTGCTTGAGGGCCAGTGTGGCATTCTTAATAAAATACGTTGGAAAATGTTTGAATGTCTCGGGGAAGAGTGCTTAGTACAAATTATTGCGGACATTTCCATGGCATCTCTCTTGGGGGTTATCAGTTGACTGGCTGGGAAAGCTGTCTCTCTCAGGTTCTGGTGGCTGGAAGAGCCTTGTGACTGTGGAGCAGGGAAGACGTGGCTGTCTCTTTTGGCCACTGTGGTGGACAGGGGCTGCTGCTGTCGCTGCCTCCCTGCCTCTCCCCACTCTCAGTCTACGTGGTCCCCCGGACTCCACGCCTTGCCTTACTGCAGCTGAAACTCCTATCCAAACAGTCAGAGTACATCGCCCAGGCCACAGCAATCAGCTTTTCTTAGGCCAGTGTGAGTTAGACTTCCTACCACTTGTAATAAGAACTGAAATGGTTTTTGCTACATCAGCCTCTAAACTCAACAGTGGGTGCCCAGCAGGATTAAGTGGGCCTCCTCTTACACAGGAAAGGGACAGCTCCCTGCAGCTCCTGGCACACCCAGCTCTAGTCCAGGACTTGAGTCCCCCACACCCCGCTGTAGGAGCTGACTGCTTTAGCTCCACATTTTCCCCCTCATCCTAGTCTCTTCTCTGTCTCATCCACCCCAGCCCAGCCCTTCCTTCCTTCTCCCCATTCCCCAGGGCTCTGCCTCCTCCCTCTTTTCAAGAATAAACACTTTCCTGTTTTCTCCTCCGGCAGCTAATGCCTCTCTGTGTTTGATTCCGGGCAGGCATAGACCACAGTTCTGGAAACTTCACCCTGTTACCTGCTGTGAGCGAGGAAACCATGGCATGGGCGTTATGGATGTTCATGAGTTCTCGGCAACCTATGAGCTAACAGGCCTTGCTATCCAGATTCTTAAAACTGTGTTTCAGAGAGTGAAGTCGCTTGCCCATGGCTCCAAGGCTGGCTGGGGGCAGAGTCAGGGCTCATACCCAGGTCTGCGTGAGCCAGATGAAGCTGAGGTGGGCGAGCAGAGTGCTGATGAGCAAAAGAGGAGGCAGCGGAGGAGCTGAGAACACACAGATTCACTTCATGAGACGTGAGGAAGGTGCTAGAACACATAAGGGCTTTTAGCCAAAGTACAAACATCTATATTGTAGAGGTTGTCCTGAAAAAATTGTAACTGTGAAATATTTGGGAAAATAGCCCCCTTTTCCAATATGTTGTTCAGTTTGTCACAGTGACTGTTGCCATTTTCCAGACAGCTTGACTTGCATGTTATATGACTTATGGCCCCTCCCAGTGTGCAGTTGCCAGCACGGACAGCTGCTGTGTCCTTCAAAGCACACATTTCAACAGGCTCTAAGATCCCAGCAAAAAAGCGCCCCAAATCCCTTTACTGCACAAGACAACCTTGGGCACGCCTATGTGTAAGCAAACGCTTTGAGGGTTGCTCGGATGGAAGTATGTGTGTCATTTTATGGAACGGGGGCATAGGAAAAAGAAAAGATTGCCGTCTTCTTTGTCAGCCACACAATATGCACAGCTCAGGGGTGGAGATGCAGAGCTGGGATGTAAATGCCCGCTCCCCTCTTGCTGTTTGTAGTATTGAAAACGTACTCAGCCTCTCAATTCTCAGTTTTGTCACCTATAAAATGGGGGTGGCAATAACATGTCCCTCCTGAGGCTATTATGAGGATAAAATGAAATACTGTAGGGAGCTGAGCCCACTGGCACACCGTTAAGCCAGCAGTAAATGTGAGCGACTATCATTCCGGGTTTTTTTGTTTAGGTTCTCATTTTTACTCAAAGGACATATATTGCTTTTCCACCACGAAAAACATGAAGTTTGGTTTTTAGGATCATCTACAATAAAGCAGCAGCATTTGGGGTTTTTCATTTGTTTGTTTTTGGCCTTTTCTTCTGGGCCCAGCAGTCCTGAGAAGGAGGTGACTGCAAGATGTTTTCATCTTACACTTCACCTGAGGAGAGAGGTGACAGAACGCAGAGGCAGATAACGTGTAACGGAGTTCCACCCCAGCCTCCAAATTTTGAGAATTCTTTCTTGTTATGCTGGAAACTTCCCTTGGGTATTTAAAGAGAAAACAGCTCACATCATTCCCTCCCTCCCCCCACCTATGGAGAAAACCCAGTGAACCCCAACAGATCCACACTGACTGAGCTGACAGGCACTGAGCCACTGCAAGGACCAAGCACTATGTCGGGGCTCTCCTTGCACT
Source organism: Rhinopithecus roxellana (assembly GCF_007565055.1). NCBI lineage: Eukaryota > Metazoa > Chordata > Mammalia > Primates > Cercopithecidae > Rhinopithecus > Rhinopithecus roxellana. The sequence continues at coordinate 2,413,296 of NC_044559.1, read as the reverse complement.
GCCTCAGTCAGTTCCCACCACAGCCTTACGAAAAAGCACCTCAGTCAAGAGGCAGCGTGGCTTAGGGGCTCAGTATACGAACTCTAGACCTAATCGGCCGGATGTGAATCTCAGCTGTGTGACCTTAGGAACGTTACTTGACCTGTCTGAACCTCAACATCTTAATCAGTAGCATAGCAGTAAAGACATACCTCATAAGGTATAGTGAGGATTAGGTGGAAGGGATGGAAAACAATGGTGGCCCCCTGGTAAGGAATTGAAATTACTTGATAAATATCAGCTGCCATTATTGTTCTCACACCTACCTGGTAGCAAAGTAGAATGGGCCTCCACAGGTGTTCTGCTCAACATCCAAATCCCCTTCTTCTGGAAACCATATCCCAATTTTATTTGGTGGCTCCTCCCCCATTCATTGTACACAGTCTTGGGTAAACTGTCAATCAAGTTAACCCAAGAAAGATATGGATAGCGCCCAAAAAATTGCCAATCAGGTATTTTCTCTTGGAACTTGGCTGGGCACAGTGGCTCACCCCTATAATCCCAGCACTTTGGGAGGCTGAGGCAAACGGATCAGTTGAGGTCAAGAGTTTGAGATTAGCCTGGCCAACATGGTGAAACCTCATCTCTACTAAAAATACAAAAATTAGCCGGGCATGGAGGTGCATGCCTGTAGTCCCAGCTACTCAGGAGGCTGAGGCACAAGAATCGCTTAAGCCCAGGAGGCAGAGGTTGCAGTGAGCCAAGATCGCCCCACTGCACTCCAGCCTGGGTGACAGAGCAAGACTCCATCTAAAAAAATACAAATAAAAAAAATATCTGGGGGCAGAAACAGGACAGAAGTGCAATTTATGATAGGTCAGACACATCTAGTAACTTTCCTAAGGTCACACAGCTCTGATTCACACCTGGCCAGTTGGGTCTAGAGTTCGTATACTGAGCCCGTAAGCCACGCTGCCTCTGGACTCAGGTGCTTCTTCATAAGGCTGTGGTGGGAACTGACTGAGGCAGTGCAGGGAGAGCCCCAACACAGGAGTGGCAGTACAGAAGCTACAACGCTCCTGAGCACTGGCACCAGGGCAGGGAAGGAACCCGGGAGCTTGGCTTTCACAGGGTAATGGGACTAAAAATATCCCATGTGAGACTGAGGGCTTGCAGCAGTTTCTCTGCTTAAAACCAGGTGTTGGGATGTGGATCTACTGGTCAGGAAATACGGCAGAAACCAACTGTGACCTACCACCTGGAACACTGGTTTATTTGAGGTTCTGGACCTAAAGAGGAGGCTGGATAAAGAACTTAATCAAGATCTCTTGCTGGCTTCTTGCCTGGACCTAACATCTGTCTAGCATCACCGCAGAAGAGAATCCATAAAACTTCATTATAATGTTTAGTCCAAATGAGATTAGATGAGGCTTAGTAAAGACACCACAAAAATGAAAAACTGACGCACAAGGCAGGAGAGAGAAGAGAAACAAAACAACACAAAAGGCCTAAAACACTCCACTCTAAATAAGCTGGCAAATCAACATTCCAAATATAAGGGAGAATGCAAGTACTAAAAAAGACGGCCAACAAAGTCAACCTTGTTGGAACATGAGCTCACTCCAGACAAAATTAGGTTTATAAAACAATCTGACAAATGCTTCATAATTATTATAAGCTGCTCCAAGAGATTTTTTAAATAGCATCCATGAAAAATAAAATACTTTTAAACAGGCAGAAATGAAGAACGTATACTAAAATGAGAGATATCAAGGACACATGAACAATTTCAAAATCTTAGAAAAGTATAGTCATTGACATTTTTTAAAACTCACTAGACTGGATAAACTCTATATAGAAACTAATAGAGAAGAATATGACTGAATTGGAAGATAGTCCTGGAGAATTCACTCATGACAAGACACAGAGAAGCAGAAATTAAAAGATTCATTTGAAAAAAACAGTTATGAGACCTGACGTCTACTTTGAGATGTTCTAACACCTATCTAACAAGGGTTACAGAAGTAGGGAATGAGAAAAATAGCAAAAAATATATATTTGAAGAGATAATAATTCAATTTATAGAATTGAAGAAAGGGTTCTCAGAGTGCACTATGAATATGGAGCCAGGACAAAGAAAGATAAGTCTACACCTAGAGAATCTGTAACAAAACTGAAGAACATCAAGGGTAAAAGAGGAAATGTTAGGCCAGGTGCAGTGGCTCACACCTGTAATCCCAGCACTTTGGGAGGTCAAGTGGGTTGATGACTTGAGGTCAGGAGTTCCAGACCAGCCTGGCCAACATGGTGAAACCTCATCTCTACTAAAAATACAAAAATTAGCCAGGCATGGTGGCAGGTGCCTGTAGTCCTAGCTACTGGGGAGGCTGAGGCAGGAGAAGAGCCACTCCAGGAGGTGGAGTTTGCAGTGAGCTGAGATCACACCACTGCACCCCAGCCTGGGCAACAGAGCAAGACTCCATCTCAAAAAAAAAAAAGAAATGAAATGAAAACGTTAAACCTACCAGAAAGGAAATATAAATTGCTAAGAGTACAACAACTAAACTGATGGAAGACTTTTCATCAGCAAAATGAGAGCCAAGACAATGGAAGAACAATTTTCAAAGGACTGAGGGTTAAAAAAAAAAAACTGTCAACTTAGAATTTTATGCCAGATAACTATCATTTATGAGGAGTAATAAAAGAGTTTTTATAACCAAAAGACTAAGAGGTCTTACCACCTATAGATTCTCACTAAAGGCATGGCTTATTTTAAGGGCCACTGGGTTTTGCTTTAATCAGGTGTGGTAAGACACACAAACACAGAAACGGCTGTCATGAAGAAAGAAGTTTGTTTTACTCACAGCTAGCTAGAAACAGGAGATATCACATGCCAGGCATTGCACTGTGGGTCAGGGACAGAGGGAGTAAGGAGGAAATGTGGGTAAGAGCCTTTTTATTAGTTTCTATGGGAAGAAAAGGACAAAGGAGGGGAAGCAGGCTTAGGATTGGTTGGTTTGACTGGTTTCAGCAAGCTTTTAATCCTCATGGGGAATGGAAAGGGGCTGTCCTTAATTATCTGGTACTGGGCCCTGGGGTGATTAGGGCCTGTGATTGGGGAATGGGCTCTTCATTGGTTGGTTTGCATACAGAAAGCCTATTCTCAGGGGAGTTGTTTACTAACTCCACAAATTGTTTGGCCCTGGAAGTGGCAGTCCCTCTAGGGTTAGCAATGTCCAGAGATGTCAAAGAATCAGAAAATAAAAAACATGATCACAAGTTGGGTAGATTGTTTGAGGCCAGGAGTCTGAGACCAGCCTCAGCAACATAACAAAACCCCGACTCTACAAAAAAAATTTTAAAGGTAGACGGGTGTAGTAACAGGTGCCTTGTAGTCCCAGCTACTCCGGAGGCTGAGGCAGGAGGATCACTTGAGCCCAGGAGTTCGAGGCTGCAGTGAGCTATAATCATACGACTGCACTCCAGTCTGGGCAACAGAGTGAGACTCTGTCTCTAAAAGAAAAAAAAAAAAGATCAATTACAAAGTTGTATTTCAGTTCAAAGTAAAACAAACCAAGAGGGAAGTTGTGGGATTCAAAATACAATGCTAAGCACAAGGATGAATAAAACATCATTAAATTTAATTAACAATAAAAAAATAGCTGGGCACAGTGGCTCACACCTATAATACCAGCATTTTGGGAGGCCGAGGCAGGAAGACTGCTTGAGCGCAGGAGTTAAAGACAAGCCTGGGCAACATGGCAAAACCCCATCTCTTCTTGCACTTTTTGTACAAAAAGTAGAAAAATTAGCAGGACATGGTGACTTGCATCTGTAGTCCCAGCTACTGGAGAGGATAAGGTGGGAGGATCGCTTGAACCAAGGGAGGTCAAGGCTGCAGTGAGCAGAGATCATGCCAGTGCATGATCCTGTCTCAAAAAAAAAAAAAAAGAATATAGTCATATTAAAATAATATAATTTCTGTGTTTAACAATATTATTTTTAGATAAGAAGACTAAAATGGGAGTCATTCAACAAGTTCCTTTGTTAAAGAAGTTAGAAATACTAAATAACAGATTTTTAAATAAAATCATGCATACAAAAGAATTATTAAGGAGAATGGCGGCCGGGTGCGGTGGCTCAAGCCTGTAATCCCAGCACTTTGGGAGGCCGAGACGGGCGGATCACGAGGTCAGGAGATCGAGACCATCCTGGCTAACATGGTGAAACCCCGTCTCTACTAAAAAATACAAAAAACTAGCCGGGCGAGGTGGCGGGTGCCTGTAGTCCCAGCTACTCAGGAGGCTGAGGCAGGAGAATGGCGTAAACCCGGGAGGCGGAGCTTGCAGTGAGCTGCGAGATCCGACCACTGCACTCCAGCCTGGGCGACAGAGCGAGACTCAGTCTCAAAAAAAAAAAAAAAAAAAAAGAAGAATGGATACTAAAATGAATATTAATATGTATTGCTTCCAAACCAGCAGATGATAATTTGGATTATAAGAAAATTAAGCTGGGTGTGGTGGCTGACACCTGTAATCCCAGCACTTTGGGAGGCCAAGGTGGGTGGATCATGAGGTCAGGAGTTCGAGACCAGCATGGCCAACATGGAGAAACCCCATCTCTCCTAAAAATACAAAAATGAGTTGGGTGTGGTGGTGCATGCCTGTAATCTCAGCTACTCGGGAGGCGGAGGCAGGCTTGAACCCAGGAGGCGGAGGTTGCAGTTAGTGGAGATGGCGCCATTGCACTCTAGCCTGGGCGACAAAGCAAAACTCCTTCTCAAAAAAAAAAAAAAAAAAAAGAAAAGAAAATTAAAACTTTTATTCAACAAAAGATGGGATAAATGGAAAGATAACCTACAGTTTGGAAAATGATACCTGTAGCACATGTAACTGTCAAGGCTCAGATTCTAGAATTTATAAACAACTGCTAAAACCCAAGATGAAAAAGAGAAGTAAGAAAGAGCTTCCACTGTATTTGTTATTCTTCATTGTTGTAAAAATATGGAAAGCATGTAGAGCAAGACATCAGAATTTCATCAAGATGAGTGCTTGATGGATATACTGATATCTGTTCTCATATCCTCTTCACTTTTCTGTATATTTTATTTTATTTTTTTGAGACCAAGTCTCACTTGGCTCACTGCAACCTCCACCTCCCAGGTTCAAGCAATTCTCCTGCCTCAGCCTCCCAGGTAGCTGTGACTACAGGCATGCACCACCATGCCTGGCTAATTTTTGTATTTTTCATAGAGACGGGGTTTCACCGTGTTAGCCAGGCTGGTCTCAAACTCCTGACCTCAGGTGATCTGCCTATCTTCGCCTCCCAAAGTGCTAGGATTACAGGTGTGAGCCACCGTGCCCGGCCTCCTTTTCTGTATATTTTAAATATTTCATAATATTATTTAAGAATTAGAAAGAACCGTAAGCATTAAATCAGGATCAAATACATCCCCATTTGATTCCCATCTTTACCTTAATTACCACAGTAGACAGCAAGTGTGGTCACTGATCCCTCCCAACCATGGTCCCAGCGCTGAGACTAGCCGACAGAGACGGTGCAGACAGGGAGCTTGGTGGACTCAGCTTGGCCAAGCAGAGATCTCTGACCCTCCACAGAGGAAGATTCCACATGGGTGGCAGGTGTGGTCCTCCAGTTGGCCTCACCCTGGGGAACCAGCGACAGGGGCCCACTGGCTGCTGCATGGGGCTCACAGGGAAGGAAGAAAGACAATGCTGCCAACTGGAGTCCCCTTTCTGCTGGCTTCTCAGCATTGCTCACTCCCCAGCACCTCAGGACCTTTGGGCTAGAAATGTCTACATGAGGAAATCCAGTTCAGCAGTTAGGAGGAAGATCGGCAAACTGAAGTAGCATTCAAGCCATGGGATATTTCAGATCCACATTCTACACTGTTTCAGGGAATATAAGCTTCATAGACACAGTTGCTCCTTAAGCAACAACTTAACCAGCAACTCCAATTTAAAACCAAAAAGCATGTCAATATAATCAGAGTGTTCAACTTAGCGCTGCCTAGCTTTCATATTGATCACAAAGCAGGTATTTTTTGGAGGGATCTCACAGCATTTTGCTGAATGAAAAAAGCTTAATCTCAACCGGTAACATATTGTGTGATTCCATTTGTATAACTTTTTTTTTTTTTCCAAGACAAAGCCTTGCTCTATCACCCAGGCTGGAGTGCAGTGTCACAATCATAGCTCACTACAGCCTCAAACTCCTGAGCTCAAAGGATTCTTCTGTTTCAGCCTCCCTAGTAGCTGGGATTACAGGTGCCTGCCACCACCACGCTCAACATATATAATATTCTTGAAATGACAAAATTATAGAGATGGAAAAGAGATTAATGGTTGCTAGAAGTTAGGGACAGTGGCAGAGAAGCTGTAACTATACATAGGCAGTATGAGGGAGATCTTTGTGGTGCTGGATGGTGTTGTATCTTGAATGCAGCGGTAGTTACACAAGTCTACATATGTAATAAAATGGCATTGGTTGGGCGTGATGGTTCACGCCTATAATCCAGCACTTTGGGAGGCTCAGTCAGGCAGATCACTTGAGGCCAGGAGTTAAAATCCAGCCTGGCCAACGTGGAGAAACCCTGTCTCTACAGAAAATACAAAAATGTGGTCCGGTGCAGTGGCTCACCTCTGTAATCCCAGCACTTTGGGAGGCCAAGGTGGGCAGATTACTTGAGGTTAGGAGTTCGAGACCAGCCTAGCCAACATGGTGAAATCCCATCTCTACTAATAATACACAAATCAGCCAGGCATGGTGTCAGGTGTTTGTGATCCCAGCTACTCAGGTGTCAGGTGTTTATGATCCCAGCTACTCAGGAGGCTGAGGCACGAGAATCGCTGGAACCCAGGAGACAGAGATTGCAGTGAGCTGAGATAGTCCAACGGCACTCCAGGCTGGGCAACAGAGTGAAACTGTGTCTCAAAAAAAAAAAAAATTAGCCGGGCATGGTGCCACACACCTGTAATCCCAGCTACTGGGGAGGCTGAGGCATGAGAATTGCTTGAACCCGGGAGCAGAGGTTTCAGTGAGCCAAGATTGTGCCACTGCATTCTAGCCTGGGTGACAGAGAGTGAGGCTGTCTCAAAAAAAAAAAAAAAAAAAAAAAAAAAAAAAAAAAAAAGGCATAAAACTATACACATATTGTACTGTTGCAATGTAATTATATAAAACATACCTACTCAGGGAGACTGGCTAAAAGGTACTCTGTACTATATTTGCAAGTTCTTGTGAATCTATAATTATTTTAAAATTAAAATTCAAGAAAAAAATCACTTATTTGTGTATAAAGTTAAATAAAATCTATAGATTAGGGTTTGGCAAACTATGAACAATAGATCAAATCTGGCCACCACCTATTTTTATATGATCTGCAATCTAAGGATAATTTTTGTATCTTTAAGTGGTTAAAAAATTTTTAAAAATGATGTTTCGTGATACATGAAAATTATGTGAAATTCAAATGTCAGAGTCCCCAGGTAAAGTTTTATTGGAACACAGACATATATATTCATGTACATATTATCTATACATTACCTCAATGGAGTTGAGTTGCTGCTTACTATAGAATGAATGTTTGTGTCCCCTAAATATGCTGAAACCTAATTCCCAATGTGATGGTATTTGAAGGTAGGGTTTGTGGGAACTGATTAGGCCATGAAGGTGGAGCCTTAATAAATGAGATTAATGACCTTATAAAGGGACCTCAAAGAGCTCTCTCACCCCATCTACCATGTGAGGACACGGTGAGAAGATAGTTATCTATGAACCAGGAAGCAGGCACTAACAAGACATTGAATCTGCCAGCATCTTGATCTTGAACTTTCCAGCCTCCAGAACTGTGAGAAATAAATTTCTGTTGTTTATAAGCTACCCAGGCCATAGTCTTTTGTTACAACAGCCTGAATAGACTAAGACATTGCTATAGAAATCATATGGCCTACAAAGCCTAAATTACTTACAATCTAGCTATTTACAGAAAACTTTTGCCAATCCTTGCTATGGAACATTTAGGGATTTATTAATTCACTATTTTGAATAATGCTGAAATGAAAAATCTTTGTACTCATTTCTGTATACACATGTATAAGAATATCTCTAGGATAGAAACCAAGAAATGGAGGTATTTAAATTTTTAATACATATTGCCAAATCTTCCTTCAAAGATGGTGGTTCTAGGGAACAGCTTCTGGTAATGAAAGAGGAATTCATATCAGATTAACCCTCCTGCTGATAACATTTACAAAAATCTGGACAAAACGTAAAAAGAACAACTGTTTGAGGCACTGTAGATCAACCAAAAGTAGGGAGAAATTGATGGGGTATGACTACTCTTATGAGAAGAAAAGCAAAGTAAGAGCAAATGAACCCTAAAATAAGCAGAAGAAAGTAACAAAGATGAGGGCAGAAGTCAGTAACATAGAAAATGAAACAAAGAGAGAAGATCAATAAGACCCAAAGTAGGTTCTTTGAAAAGAGCCAAAAAAAAGATAAATATTAGTCAGCCTTGTCAGAAAAAAAGAGAGAAGACACAAATTGCCAAAAGCAGAAATGAAAGAATAGCCATCACTACAGAGCCTACAGACACTGAAAGCGTAACAAGGCAATAGCAGGAACAATTCTATGCTAATGAATTCAACAACTTACTGAAATGGAAAACTGTTTTGAAAGACTCTGTATTAGTTTACTAGGACTGCCATAATGAAGTATCACATAATTCCTCACAATTTCTCACAATTCTGAAGACTAGAAGACTGAGATCAAGGTGTCAGCAAGGTTGCTTTCTTCTGAGGCCTCTCTTCTTGGTCTGTAGATGGCTATCTTCTCTCTGTGTCTTCACATTCACATGGTCTTTCCTCTGTGTGTGTCTGTGTCCTAATCTTCTCTTCTTCTAAGAATGCCAGTCATTTTGGATTCAGGCCCATGCTAATGACCTCATTTTAATTGAATTACCCCTTTATAGGTCATATCTCTAAATACAGCCACATTCTGAGATGCTGGGAGTGAGGACTTCAGCATGTGAATTTAGGGAACACAATCAAGCTCATAACAGGCGCAAAAACTCACTCAAGAGAAGACAGATAATACAAGTAGCCCTAAATTTATTTTTTTAATTGAATTTATTGATTTAAAACCCTTCCACAAAGAAAACTCCAGGCCTAAGTGGCTTCACTGGTTAATTCTACCAAATGTTTAAAGAAGAATTATGCCATGTCTATATAATCTCTTCCAGAAAACAAGAGATGATGGAACACTTCCCAACAGATATCAAAATTTGACAAAGACATTATAAGAAAAAAACTACAGAACAATGTCTCTCATAAATATAGATGTAAACGTCCTAATCAAAATTTTAGCAAACCAAATCTATCGATATATAAAATAAGTAACACGTTATGATCATGTTGTTTATCCCAGGAATGGAAAATACATTTAATATTCAAAAGTCAATCAATGTAATCCACCATATTAAAAGACTAAAAAGAAAAACTATATGATCATCACAATAGACAAGAAACAAATTTATCAAAATCCTACATCCATTCCTTATAAAAACTCTCAGCAAACAGGAATAGAAAATTTTTGCTTAACTTGATAAAGAGCATCCAAGAAAAAACTTTGGTTAACATCATACTTAATAGTGAAAGACTAAATGCTTTTCTCTAAGAATAGGCAACTTCTTACAACTTCTATTCAACACATTGCAGAAGATCCTAGCCAGGGCCGTAAGGTAAAAATAATAATATAGGCAGAATACATAAAGATTTCAAATGAAGATATAAAACTATTTGCATATTATATGATTATCTTTGTAGAAAATCCAAGGGAATCTATTTTTAATAAGCCATTAGAACCAGTAAGCATGTTCTCAGTACATAAAAATCAATTGCATTTTAATATACTAACAATTAATAATTAGACATTGAAATCTTAAAAATACCATTGATGGTGGCTTTAAAAACTAAAATGTTTACAGATAAATTTAGCTAAATATGTGTTATTCCTATATACTTAAAACTGTAAAATGTTGTTGAGTAGAATTTTAAAAGATATAGATAAATGCAGGTATAGAACATATTGCTGGATTGTAAAGTATCATTTCTCCTGAAATTGATATATACACAATACAAATCAAAATCCCATCAGGCTTTTATGGTAGTTTTATAATAAATTGTGAAATTAGGTAATGAAAGTCTTCTGTGTTCTTCCGTTTCAAAGTTGTTTTAGCTAAATATTTACATATAGATTTTAGAATCAACTTCTCAATTTCTATAAAACAGTTTGATGTAATTTAAATGGGGGTTGTGTCAAATCTATAGATCAATTTGGGAAGGATTGATTCTTAACAGCATTAAATCTTCTAATCTATGAACATGGTATAACTCCCTTTACTAGAGTTTCTTTAATTGTCTCAGTAATATTTTATACTTTCAGTGTGCAGGTCTTGCACATTTTTTCTCATTTTTATGCTATGTAATTGACTATATATTATGTACACAAAGGTGCCAAGTTAATTCCATGAGTAATGGATAGTCTTTTAAACAAATGGTACAAGATCAATTGAGTATCATTCAGAAAATAATAAATCTTGACCCTCACCTCACACCATATACAAAATAACTCAAAATGTATGTTTATAGACCTAAAGTTAAAAGTTAAAACTATTAAATATATGGAAGGAAATACAAGAGAAAATCTGAACATTAGGTTAAAATTTTTTTTTTTTTAGTTAGGACACTATGATGGCTAGAATATCTGTGTTCACCAAATTCACATGTTGGAATACTGACCCCCAAGCTGATAGTATGAAGAAATGGGACCTTTGGAATGTGATTAGGTCATGAAGGTAGATATCTCATGAATAGGATTAGTCCTTATAAGAAAGGTCTAGGTCTTCACAGAACAAGAAAAAACAATCCTAAAATTAACATGAATGGAACCAAAAAAGAGCCCACATAGCCAAAGCAAGACTAAGCAAAAAGAACAAATCTGGAGGCATTACATTATCCGACTTCAAATTATACCATAAGACTGTAGTCGCCAAAACAGCACGGTACTTGTATAAAAACAGACATATAGGCCGTGTGCGGTGGCTCACATCTATAATCCCAGCACTTTGAGAGGCCGAGGTGGGTGGATCACTTGAGGCCAGGAGTTTGAGACCAGTCTGGCCAACATGGTGAAACCCTGTCTCTACTAAAAATACAAAAATTAGCCGGGCACACACCTGTAATCCCAGTTACTTGAGGGGCTGGGACATGAGAATTGCTTGAACTCAGGAGGTGGAGGTTGCAGTGAGCCTAGATGGTGCCACTGCACTCCAGCCTGGGTGACAGAGTAAGACCTTGTCTCAAAAAAACAAAACAACAACAACAACAACAAAAACAGGCATATGGACCAAAGGAACAGAATAGAGAATCCAAAAGTAAAACCAAGTACTTATGGTCAACTGATCTTCAACAAAGCAAACAAAAACAAAGTGGGGAAAGGACACCCTAATCAACAAATGGTGTTGGGATATTTGGCAAGTCACATGTAGAAGAATGAAACTGGATCCTCATCTCTCACCTTATACAAAAATCAACTCACGATGGATCAAAGACTTAAATCTAAGAACTGAAATCATAAAAACTCTAGAAAATAACATTGGAAAAACCCTTCTAGAAATTGACTTAGGCAAAGACTTCACGATTAAGAACCCACAAGCAAATGCAACAAAAACAAAGATAAATACATGAGACTTAATTAAACTGAAAAGCTTCTGCACAGCAAAAGAAATAATCAGCAAACAGACAACCCACAGAATGGGAGAAAATCTTCACAATCTATACATTTGACAAAGGACTAATATCCAGAATCTACAAGGAACTCAAACAAATCAGCAAGAATAAAAACAAACAATCCCATCAAAAAGTGGGAGAAGGACATGAATAGACAATTTTCAAAAGAAGACATACAAATGGCCAAAAAATATGAAAAAATGCTCAACATCACTAATGATCAGGAAATGCAAATCAAAACCATAATGCAGTATTACCTCACTCCTGCAAGAATGGCCATATTCAAAAAATAAAAAAAAATAGGTGTTGGCATGGATGTGGTAAAAAGGAAACACTTTGTCACTGTTGGTGGGAATGTAAACTAGTACAATCACTATGGAAAACAGTGTGGAGATTCCTTACAGAACTACAAGTAGAGCTACTGTTTGATCCAGCAATCTCACTCCTGGGTATCCAACTAGAGGAAAAGAAGTGATTATACGAAAAAGATAATTGCACATGCATGTTTATAGCAGCACAACTTGCAATTGCAATAATATGGAACCAGCCCAAATGCCCATCAATCAATGAGTGGATAAAGAAAATGTTATATATATATATATATATATATATATATACACACACACACACACACACACACACACACACAACCATGGACTACTACTCATCCATAAAAAGGAATGAAATAATGGCATTTGCAGCAACCTGGATAGAACTGGAGACCATTATTCTAAGTGAAGTAACTCAGGAATGGAAAACCAAACATTGTATGTTCTCACTCATAAGGGGAAGCTAAGCTATGAGGATGCAAAGGCATAAGAATGATACAATGGAACCGGGCATGGTGGCTCACACCTGTAATCCCAGCACTTTGGGAGGCCAAAGCGGGTAGATCATTTGAGGTCAGGAGTTCAAGACTAGCCAGGACAACATGGTGAAACCCCATCTCTACTAAAAATACAAACATTATTTTGTAAGGTGGTGTGCACCTGTAATCCCAGCTACTCAGGAGGCTGAGGCAGGAGAATCACTGGAACCTGGGAGGTGGAGGCTGCAGTGAGCTGAGATTGCACCACTACACTCTAGCCTGCGCAACAGAGTGAGTGAGAAAAAAAAGAAAATAAAGAATGATACAATGAACTCTGAGGACTCAAGGGAAAGGGTAGGAGTGGGGTGAGGGATAAACGACTACACATTGGGTACAGTGTACACTGCCCAGGTGATGGGTGCACAAAAATCTCAGAAATCAACCACTAAAATTCATGTAACCACACACCACCTGTTCCCCAAAAACCGATTGAAATTTCAAAAAGTTAAATTAATTTTAAAAATTTTTAAAAGAGAGGTCCAGGAGTAGGCTTGTTTGCCCCTTCTACCATGGAGGGCCTAGCAAGAAGGCACTATCTCTGAGGAGGCCAGGCCCTTACCAGACACCAGATCTGCCAGTACCTTGATCTTAGATTTCATAGCCTGCAGAACTGTGAGAAATATTACAAGCTGCCCGGTTTATGGCATTATGTTATAGCAGCCCAAAGAGACAAACACAAACAATAAAAAATGATAAATTGAACTTTATGAAAATAAAAATCTTTCACTCTTAGAGAAATTTAAAATACAAGCCATAGACTGACAATATTTGCAAAATACATGTGGTAAAGGACTTGTTTTCAGAGTATATAAGGAATGCTTACAACTCAACAGGGAGCAGACAACTCATTTTTTTTTTTTTTTTTTTTTTTTTTTTTTTTTTTTTTTTTTTTTTGAGACGGAGTCTCACTCTGTCACCCAGGCTGGAGCACAGTGGCCAGATCTGACAACTCATTTTTTAATTAAACTTTTGTATCTGATATTACTGTAAATTTGCATGCTGTCGTAAGAACTACATCACAGAGGGCCTAGCCTTTACCCATTTTTTTCAAATAATAACATCTTACAACACTCTAGGATAATCACAACCAGGACACAGTGACATTGATACAGTCAAGAACAGATGCTCCATCACAAAGATCCCCCATGTCTTCTCCTCCTGCGATTCCTGTTAGACGCAGTATCAGCACTGTGGAACTCCTATGTTCTCCATGTTTCTTTAAAGAATTGTAAAATACGTATCTTTGTTCTTTGTTCTACTTTCTTCGGAGAATTCCTTGGGCTTGTCTTCAAACTTATTTTGTATTTCAGCTGTGTCTGTTCTGCTATTCAGCCTATCTATTGAGGTTTTAATTTTGGCAAAATTTCATATTTTCTTGATGTCCAATTATTTTAAATATAGTCTGTTTTAATAGTCTGTTATTGTTTCATAGCAGCAATATTCTCCTAGCCCTCTGGTTACTGCAGTTCATTTAAAGCCTTCCGCTTGTTCCTTGAGCTTGTTTTATTTCCCAGGGTTAGGTTTTTTTTTTTTTTTTTTTTGAGACGGAAAGTCTCACTTTGTCACCCAGGCTGGAGTGCAGTGGTGCTATCTCGGCTCACTGCAAGCTCTACCTCCTGGGTTCATGCCATTCTCCTGCCTCAGCCTTCCAAGTAGCTGGGACTGCAGGCGCCCGCCACCACGCCTGGCTAATTTTTTGTGTGTGTATTTTTAGTAGAGACAGGGTGTCACCATGTTAGCCAGGATGGTCTTGATCTCCTGACCTCGTGATCCACCCGCCTCGGCCTCCCAAAGTGCTGGGATAACAGTTGTGAGCCACCGCGCCCAGCCTCCCAGGGTTAGTTCTTATGTTTATAGGGTTTGGAGTCCTTTTTTATGTGGTTGGTTTTCCCCAATTTGGTAATCTGGTGGTTGCACCTCTTTCCTTTTTTTTTTTTTTTTTCCTAAAGAGACAGGGTCTTAAACTCCTGGGCTCAAGTGATCCTCCTGTATTAGTCTCCTGAGCAACTGGGACTATAGCTAGGAGCCACCGTGCCTGGCTGACTGTACCTCTTCCTGCAGGAGATGCCTCCCAGCCCATCTACAGCCTTCCTGTACCCACACTGAGGAAGGGACTGTATGCACCTCAGGCAGGCCACATCCATCATCTGATCCCCAAGGGCTCCTGCACAGCCCAGGTGCCTCACCAGTTGCTGCCTCAGCCAATTGCAGGGAAAGCCCAGACTAGTGGTTCTCCGTGGGGCCAGGAATGCACGGTATGGGAAGAACTCATTTCCCAAGGGAAGCAATGTGGTCTTGTGGACAGAGGTGAAGTCCAAAACCACCACTTCCTTAGCAAGTGGCCTTGGGCAAATAACTTTATATGAACCTCGATTTCCTCATCTCTAAAATGGACATATTCCCAACATGCAAAGCCATGGTGAAGACTAGACAGCATTTAATTACACACGCAAAACATCCAGCAGAAGGCCCAAGACACGGCAGACACCATAAATGGGGGCTACAATTCTTTTCACTTTATGTCACTTTGAAAGCCCCTGTGGTAGGAATCAAAGTATTTCTCAACAAGATATACTTTTTTTTTTTTTTTGAAACGGGAGTCTGTCACCCAGGCTGGAGTGCAGTGGCACGATCTTGGCTCACAGCAACCTCCGCCTCCCAGGTTCAAGTGATTCTCCTGCCTCAGCCTCCTGAGTAGCTGGGATTACAGGCACGCGTCACCATGCCTGGCTAATTTTTCAGCAAGCTATGTTTGAGGCTGATGAAACTTAACACTCCACCGCCCAACCTCATGCTGATTGTTTTAGGTTGCTCGTGCCAGCCCTATGGTATTTCTGTGTCTGTTCCAGAGAGGTTCATCTCTTTTCCTCTTCCTTCAAACACCAGCTCTTCCAGGGATCCTTCCCTGACACCCACAGCCGTCTGCACTGACCTCCAACGTAAACTCACAACTCAATGAATTGAACAGCTGACATGTCTCCCCAGTGGACTCCTGATGTGAAGAGCCAGCACGCAGACGGATGCCTTCCACCTGAAACCCAGTGTCCACCAAGGAGGAAGTGCTCTGAGAAGGGGATAAATGAACAAACGATCTGCTCCAAGCAAAACATCCCTCCCCTGCGGCAGCTTCTCCAGGATCTCCACAGGGAAGCAAAACCAACAAAAGGCCAGAGTGGAGAAGCCAACAGACACTACCTGGTGCTCAAATGAAAATCTGGCACAATGGCTCACACCTCTCATCCCAGCACTTTGGAGGCTGAGGCAGGTGGATCACTTGAGGACAGAAGTTCGAGACTAGCCTGGCCAACATGGTGAAACCCCGCCTCTATTAATAATACAAAACAAATTAGCTGGGCATAGTGGCGCACGCCTGTAATCCCAGCTACTCGGGAGGCTGAGGCAGGAGAATCACTTGAACCTGGGAGATGGAGGTTGCAGTGAGCCGAGATCGCGCCACTCCGCTCCAGACTGGGCGACAAGAGCGAAACTCCATCTCAAAAAAATATCCACAGAGGCGGATATTTTCTTCTCTCCATTTTTTTTTTAACTTTCTCCCCATTCCCTACCTTCTCTCAACCGCCTATCCCTCCCCCAGTCTTACAACATGAAATGAAAACAGCAAATCTCTCTGAAGCATGTTTTTATTTCTCCGTGATTTGGTTTTCTACTTTGGTACACATGAGCTGTGGCTGCATTTCACACAGAAGATGACACATCTCGCAAGAATGCCCCATAAAACAGAGCGCAAACACATCACCCCACAGGTTCGCTGCCCCTGGCAGTCACTGCTCAACTCCCTACTTCTAAGAGCACAGAAGAGAACATCGCTTTGAATTTACAGATGAGCGAGGGTGTGGCGAGCAGCAGCCAGGGCTGCGAGGATGGGAGCAGCCACAGACACAGGTCCCTGGGTGTCCGTCTTGAGATGCAGGTGGAGAAGCCGCACAAGAAATTCCAGCAAGATGGGAGCAGCTGGGGGATGCGCCAGCACAGCAGCCTGCCTATAGGACTCCTCTGGCTCCCTCAGTCCTGGTAGATTCTGGCATGACAACCAAGGCCAGCAGTGCTGGTTCTTTGGTCCTGTCACTGTGTGAGTCTGTTTTATCATGGGGCCCCGTAGCCCCTCTCCTGGGCGGGAGTTTCACCCTTACCCTTTCCATCACCTCCTTGGTCCCCAGCCAACCCACAGCGAGACCTACACAGGTCTTGCCCAGCTCTAAAATGTCTTGCCCTCAAAGGCCTGGAGATTGAAGGCAGTATCCAGAAACTTCTTCAGTGACACCAGGTGAGTGTTCCTGTTTCCTGTGGCTGGTGCAGCCGCTGGGTCCCGGCCGACATACCTGGAGGAGAGACAAGCTAAGGTGAAGGCTGGGCCTAGCCACCTCCCCACCCCCACCTTCACCCCAGGACTGCAGGGGGCACACATCTGAGAACGGCTGACCTCGAAGCTACAGGCCCTGCCTTTTGGCCCTGGCACCACTTCCAATGAGCTGCGAAGCCTGGGTCAAACTCAAGTCACGCAGCCACAGAAGAGTGGAGAGAAACTGTCCCCCCATGTCACTGCACTTGCCCATGAGGACAACAAACGAGGCAACAACTCAAAGGCTTTGGGGACAAACACACTTGGCTTCTTGGAGTTTCTCAGGACCCTCTCCCATCTTCCCACGGACACATGATGCCAGTATTGAGCACCCACCATGTGCCAGGGCTAATACATACATCAGATCTAATCTTATCACCGCCCTTTGTAGAGATACAGGGACTAAGGCTCCAAGGGGCTACATAACTGGCCTGAGATCAAAGGCAGGAGTTTTGAGACATGCAGCAGGTTCTCTAGTTCAGTTCTGGCTGCAGAACAAACACAAAGCCAGTCCAGATGATGCCCCATCCCTCATGGGTAAGCTGTCCCACCACAGACAGGGTGCACAGAGCTGACACAGACTATGGGGCCAACTCCTTGGTTTCCAAATGCAGCCCAGAGAAAGGCAGGGCCAGTTCCAGGTAGCATGGCCCATGGGATAGGCGGAGCCAGGATGGAGCCTCAGGGCCGAGGTGAGGGGCAATCAGCAGCCCCACCATGTACCATATGGGCCGCGTGCGCCTCAGGATGGTCATGAAGCGTGGGCTGATGTAGTCATAGTAGCCCATGTTCTTGTGCTCCTCCTGACACCAGGCCAGCTCCGCATCTGGGTACTTCTCTGCCTCTTGCTTGATCAGGTCAAAGGGGAATGGAGAGATCTGGGGAGGGAGGAACAAAGGAGCATAGCCAGAGGAGGGGCGGTGTGTCCCCAGCACCCCCCAACAGGAGGCACAGGGCCTCACCAGCCTTCACCTGGCCTGGCTGGCACACTGGCCAGAGCCGGGGCCAGCGACATGAGCTTACATAGTTGACTGTGCAAGGGGCTCAGGCACACCTGCTCCAGGCGCGTGATGGCCACCTTCTCCTCCAGGCCCTGGCTGCTCCGCTCCTTCACCAGGTCATAGTACACCTTTCCCGTGCAGAAGATGAGCCGCTGCACCTGCTCAGGGGCCCGCGCTGCAGCCCCATCTTCAGGAATCACCCGCTGGAAGCTGGTCCCTGAGGGACCAATAGGACACTGCAGACATGTCGGTATCCAGAGGGGCTGGGGCAGCTCAGGACCAGGCCTGCGTCCCCAGGCTCTCCTTAGCCACTGAGACTAACTGCAGGTTTGGACCTGTGGCTGCAGTGGACACCTATTGAACTAAAAGATGGAGCAGGGGACAGTTGACACCCTGAGCTGTCATAGGGAGAGGGGTGGAGACACCCAAGGGTTGAGCCCTGAGAGCATCATGTTTAAGGTGACTGGAGGTGGGGGTACAATGAGAAGGGCCCTGAAGGAGATAGAGAAGGCGACATGATGGCATCATCCTTTGCCCCAACCTTGCTTCTGCCCAGCTGTGCCCACCTCCTGCAGAGCACTGCAGTCCCCCATCACTAAGCAGATGTCCCAGGAGGCTGCTCCATGCTCCTCCTCTTTCAGCCTGGCAGCTGAGCCCTCACCTGCAAGCCCCATCCATTCCTCCTTCCTGAGCCCATGATCTTGACCCCAGGTCATGCCCACTGCAAAACCTCTCAGGAGGCTACTGTAGTGTCCCTGCATCCCTGCATCTCAGGTGAGGACTCTAGGGCAGAAAGGCCAAACGGATCCCAGGCCCTCAAGAGAGAAGCCAGCACAGGGCAAGCAGCCCAGGTAGTCTAGTCCTGACATCAGAGCTCTAACTGCCCACTTCAGCCACCCACCCGCACAGAGGGGACATTCAAACAGACGTGGGAGAAAATCCAACCCCTGTCCACGCTGAGGCCCTTCCCGGCCCTCCCCCTACTGCCCAGGACCATTTTCCAAGACAGCTCTGCTCCACCAGCCTCACACCTGTCCTTCCCTGGATCACAGTCACCTCTCAACTGCAACTATAGGTGTTTTATCTGATCTGACTCCCAGGTAAATAAGGTCAAAGACTCCTGGAGGGGACACCAGGACCCCAGGGCCTGTAATGTCTGTTTGGCTCATGAATTTTAAAAATGGACAAAGGAATGAATGATACTCAATATCTTGCAAACTCAGCAGGCCTCTGGCAGGCCTCAACCAGCCCTGCTAGGGCCTAACGGGGCCCCAGTGGACTCTGCCATGGACTCAGCCCACATGACCTGAGCTGGCCCAGGTCAGCCACTGTGCCAGCCTCCCAACCCTATTGCTAGTGGGACCATGCCAGGAGCTGCTGCAGGTCAGCAGAGCCACAGACAGAGGGGAGGATGGAGGAGCCCCAGGAGCAGAAGCCACGCGATAGGCCACCGCCCCAGTGTGGGCCGCCCCACACCCAGGCCAGGCACGTACCGGATACCATTTGGTCAAAGCTGGACTTGGCCTCTGGGTGCCTCAGCAGAGATTTAGGTGTGAAGATAATCAGCTGGAAGGGAAACACACGCTCAGCTGCCAGCTGGCCCTGTCTGGCCAGGGCCCCTGCGTGTAACCCCTGCCCTGGGACGGTGACTCACCGGCTTGCGGAAGGGCAGCAGGATCTGCCGGCGCAGCACGTGGAAGTAGTTGGCCGGTGTGGAGCAGTTGACCACGATCCAGTTGCAGTCATAGAGCTGACTCACCTCGAAGTCCTTGGTGAATGCCTGTGGGGACGAGATGCGTATGGCCAGGGTGGCTGTCTGCTGCACCCACACCCTGGACTCTTAGCCCTGTGGGCACAATAGGGTGCGCCCCTGTCCTGGGGACAGCAGCAACACTCACGGGGTAGGCATCGGAGTCATCATTGCTCATCTGCAGGAACCTCTCGGGCCTCGCAGACGAGTGCTCTGGGCCCTGAAAGCAAATGCCAGATGGCCCAGGCTGGCCCCCACCATGGGACAGACATCTGGCCCTGCAGGGACCCTAAGCTCAGGGGAGAGTCTGGAGGGCATCTCAGTGGAGGCGCCCTCACCCTGGAGCCTGAACCACAGAAATGAACCAAGAACGTGGAACAAGAGCAGAATGGGCATCCTCACAGTGGGGCCTGCCCAGAGCTAGCACAGTGTGTGAACTCACAGGGACAGAAGAAAAAGCAAAAAGCCCACACTGAGATGTGCTTTCTCTGGAATGTCCTGGAACAGTGGCTGCCACTGACTGAGCACCTGCTACAGGAGGCAGAGTTCTAGGTACCCCACACAACTTACTCGCTAATACCCAAAAGCCCCATGATGCAGACTTTTCCTCACTGCACAGATGAAGAGGCAAGGAGAGGGTAAGAAACCACCCATGACCACACAGCCAGGTAGGGGCCGACCCAACTCAGCCTGGGCCTCGCCCACCCTCACCCACATGGACCGCTCTGCTCCATGAAAGCAGCAAGACAAGCCCAGGGGCATCTCCAAGCCGGCTCCTGCAGGACGGGGGTGACCCACCCCACAGCCGTCACTCGCCTCGTCTTGGTGGGGATGGCCAAGGACCCAGCCCCCTACACCCAGCCTGGCCCAGCTCCCGCCTCCCAAGAAGCTGCCTTCACAGTAGGCAGCCCCAAGCAGGGAGCCTCACCTCCCTCCTCACTGAGCCCCAGTGTTGTGAGGATGCCGAGTATGCAGCCTGTAAAGTGCTCAGAACTAAACACCGCGCGGGTATAATGGTGGCGATGAGCCCCCTGCCTGTCTCCTTCTGCCTGGTCAGGCCGCCTCCCCACCAGACGGTATCACATGACACTCTGCTCCTTCCTCCCCTCCTGCTAGCCCAGGAGCCTCCAGAGGATGCGGCCAGCCTGCATGTCTTCCCTCTGTCCCACGTGTAGATGCAGAGGCAGGTCACACAGGAGGGGACCAGAGGACAGGCAGTACTGCACAGGATAGTTTCAAAGCCCAGCTACTAGCTGTGAGACCTTGGGCAACCTACTCCCCTGCTCTGTGCCTCAGTTTCCTCATCTGAAACGCAGGAACAGGGCCTACTTCATTAGGTTGCTGTACGGATTGGAAGAGTTAACATTCAGAAGCATTGAACAGCGCCTGGTGCATAGCACGCACTCATACGCGGTAGCGCCTTCTGCCAGGGGTAGCATCATCGTCTCAGCAGCTGCAGCACGCATATGTGCAGACCCCACCCTGCGCAGACCCACGTGCTCCAGGGGCCTGGAAAGCACATACCATCCAACTCGACAAGGGGCCCAGGGTCCATCCCGTCCCTCCGAGGCCCACCAGAGCCCACCAAGCCACCAGCCACCACCACAGCCCTCACCATGCCTTCCATGCCATGGGGCAGCAGCAGCACAATGCCGTTATGCCGCACCCACTTGGCCTGGCCGGTGCTGATGAACTGGTCGATGATGCACTGGGCCGTGTTGTGGAAGTCCCCAAACTGGGCCTCCCAGAGGACCAGGGCATTGGGGCTGGCCATGGCATAGCCCAGCTCAAAGCCTAAACAGAAGACAAGATAGAGCTTGCTGCACGCTGTCACCAAGTAGCAGTGGCTCCAGTCAAACTCAGCCCTTTCTCAGTATATCCTCCATGCCCCCACTCATCCTTCTCATAAGCCAGGACGAACCCAGGGATTCCCTGGGATTCAAAGGGTAGAATGTACCATCCTGGGGGCTGACAACATGCCCAGAGATGCTACCCTCAGCCCTGCTATCATGTGTGGTCAGGTTCAGCCATATTTAGGTATCCTGGGGAGGCAGCAGGGACCATCTGTCAAGAATAACTCCTTAAAAACATGCAGAGCTGCTAAGAAGGGGCAGAAACAACCCTAGAGGCATCTCCCTGGGGGCGGGATCTGCCTGGCCTCTAGTGGCAGGCAGTGAGGAGGAGGTGAGCCAGCTAATGATGCAGCTCAGGGACAGCATGTACAGGGGACACAGGCAGGGAAGCCCAGAGCCCAGAGAAGGGATCTCAGTGCAGCGTTCCTAGGGTGCAGGGCACAGGAGGTGAGATGGGGCTCAGAGGAATGCGGGAGGGCTGGGCCAAGACTGGACTGCTCAGCAGCTGGAACCCGCAGCAGACTCTGTTGGGCTCTCTGTCTGTGCCCACTGGGGCCCTGATACCCACAGAGCCCCCTCAAAGCAAGCAGGGCCCCCTAACTGGGATCCCCAAGGGGCCCAGATGGGACACGATTTCATCTCCCACATGGCCTTAGGTGGGGGCAGCCCAATCACCATCCCCCAGGGCCATCCCCTCAGGGGCTCTGAGCATCTCTTGCCCCTCCCAGGCCCTGGCCCCAGTCCCTTCCCAGCCCATCTCTGGTCCCCAGGTGTCTGGGGCCTGCCTGGCTTGCAGGAGAGTGTGGACCCACCCAGGACTCCGTACTCCGAGAGGGAGCTGTTGCACACGGTGTACGGGGCCTGGTCAGGCCAGAGATGATTCATAGGCACACACGTCCTGCGGTCAACCTCCTGGTCATGGAGAACGTGGTGCCGGTGACTGCAGAGACACAGACCGGGGCAGGGACAGAGGGCAGGTGGCCTGGTACCTATTCACCTGGAGCAGGGGAGCTGGGCAGCAGGAGGCAGGCAAGCCTCCGTCACTGTCCCAGGAAACCTGCAGGGTCCCACAGGATGGCATCCAAGAAGGTTGTGAAAAACCAGAGCCATGTGGTCCCCCTTGCAGTATGCCCCCTGCCTGCCGGCAGCCCACACACAACATGCACTGAGGGGTCTGTGGGAAGGAACTGAGTTGTGGCACCTCCCTGAGTGTCAGCTTCTCACCCATAAAGAGGACCTGATGAGACACTTCCCAGGTGCCAGCTAGAGCCACCTCCTAGGGCAGCCTAGAAGCTGCCCCGTCTTGCTGGCTTCTTTATCATCTCACCAGCCCTGTCCCAATTCACAAGAGACAGAAACCACTCTGCAGTAGCCGAGGTGGGCACAGTGAGGGGCGCCTGGCTGAACCCCAGACCCTGGCTAGGACTGACATGTAGCTCAGGGTGCATCAGAGGACCACCTGGGTCCTGGTTGGAGCAAGACCAGCAGAGACAAGCAACCAGGAATAAGAAAGCCAGCTGGTCAAGTCCTGGAAGCCACACCACCCTGGCTTGCTAACCAGGAGCGGACTGAGGCAGGACCTAGAACATTTTAGGGCCCTGGACCAGAGGAAATGTGGTGTGGCCAACTGACAAGTGTCAAGTCCCCACTTGGACTCACAAAGACACCTGCAAACAAGCAAGATAGGGGCTGGCTTAACAGCAATACACACACATACACCACACACATACATACACATGCCACACATACCACACACACATACGTATCCCCACTCACCACACACTATACACACACACCACACACACACACACATACCACACACACCAAACACCACATACACACACACCACGCATACGAAACACACCACACACACACACCACACACATCCATGCACACACACCAAACACCACACACGCTATACACACCACACATACATACCACACACACCACACACACCACACAACACACACCACACAGACTACACACCACTAATACAGACACGTACCATATACACCCACACACCCACACATACACACCTCACACACCACACACTACACATACCACACACCACACAGACTACACACCACAAACACAATCACACGTACCACACACACACACAAACCTATACATACACACCACACACCCCACATATACCACACACCACAAACCACACATACACCAAACATGACACACACCACATACATCACACACGCCACATAATACATACCACACACACACTCCACACATACCACACACCATACACACATACCCCCTCACACACACCCCACATATACACACCCTACACACACCATACACATCACACACACCATATACACCACACACACCATATACACCACACACACCATATACACCCCCACACACACACCCACAAACCACACACCACACACATATACCACACTCAACATGCAACACACACCACACACATCACAAACACACCACACCCACCACAAACACCACACACTACACACACACAACATACACACCACACACCCCCACACACACCATACACACACATACACACCACACACACACTCCACACACCACACATACATCACACACCATACACACATCATACACCACACATACACCACACACTACACACCACACACACCCACACACCACATATACCCCCCTACACACACACGCCACATATACATACCATACACACCCCCACAGACACACCACGCACATACACAAACACTGCACACATACACATCCCACACATACAACACACACACGACACACCACACAACCACACACACACCACATACACATCAAATATGCCACACAAATACCACACACACACCACATACACCCACCCCCTACTCACCACATACTACACACCATTCACACCACATACACTCCACACACACACCACATACACACCACAAACTACACACATCCCCACATACACACCACACACATACACACCCCATCCATACACACCACACACCCACACACACTCCACATACACAATCCAAACTCCACACACACTCCAAACGCCACACACACATATCATACACCCACACCACACACACATCAAACACACCACACACATATCCCACACCATACACACACACCAAACACCACACACACGTACCATACAAACCCCGCATACACTCCCCCCACTCACCACATACCACACACACACATACACACCAAACATACCACACACACATACCACACACAACTCCCCCACACTCAACACACAATCCCCCAACACACACACGATCCTGAGCATCACAGAGGGCCACAGGCTTGACCTCAGTGGACAGCTTGGGCCCAGCAGTGAGCTCTGCACGTTCACCCTGGGGGGTCAGCAAGGTGGCCCTCTGATAATGCCGCCAGAAGGCAGGGGCTAGGGATGCTGTGAAGATCCCACCCCAACAAAGGCCCCCCTCGGGATCCCCAAGCCAGGCCCAGCTTCCGCTCCAGGTCTCCTGTGCGGATGCTGAGCCCCACCGTGCTCACCTGAATGTGCCCCTCTCCACATCCTGCCCGCTGAGCCGCACGTGGATGCCCTCTTTCAGCAGGGAGCCAAAGGCCATGTACTCTGCCAACGCCCAGTCCACTGTCCGGTTATTGGTCATGTCCGCACGGCCTCGCAGAATGCGAGAGAGGCCTGTGGGAGGAGAGTGCTGGCCTGAGGGCCACGGGACAGCCAGCCCTGGCGGGGGTATGTAGGTGCTCAGCACACACCCCGCACAAAGCAGGGCAGCCGTCTGTTGATGTGGCTGGAGGGCAAGGATGCTGCAGGAGGGCCCAGGGCCAGGCATCCCTCCTCCAGCTGAGACAAGGGGCCACCCTGAGCCCGTGGGGAGGTGGAGCAGGTACCACTTGGCGAGCATTGGCCTCATTCCAGACACCATCAGGCACGGAGTCATTTACTCAAATCACACAGCTGTCAAGGTACTCGGATCTGACCCCAAGTCCCCAGGCCTATGCTGTGCTCCTGCTGGCCCCACACACAGAGGCTAACACACAAACAGAGCGGGCACATGCCCCAGACGCTGTCAGCAGCTGCCCCAGGGCACTCGGTCTTGGTGCAAAATGTAAGGGAATCCCCTCAGAACTCCTCCAGGTGGGTCAGAGGGTGTGTAGCACCTCAGTACAGCCACAGGGGACCCTCCGGACTTCCCAGGCAAAGGTCACAGTGGCCCCAGCCAAGGGGCCCCCGGAGTGGGTGGCTGCCCGCGGTCACTGGTCCAGGCACCGGCAAGCCGTTGTCCTTTCAGCTGCAGAATCCTGCCCAAGTTCCAGGCTGTGTTCCAGCCCCTGCATGGGAGTCCTCGCTTTCCTGCTCTCCTGCCTGACCCAGGGACGCCCCAGCAAAGTCATTTTGAAAACCCAACCTAAGACTTGTCACTGGTACCCAGCTGGGAGTGTGGCATCTGGAGCTGCCCAGCTCACCACGCCCACCCTGAGAAGAACTACTGTCACAGGCACAGACGAGGTGCCGAGAGCTACGTGAACCCACCGCAGACTGAGCAGGAATGCGACACACCATCTCTCTTGCATCCCAACCAACCTCCCTACAAGGCACAATGTTGGGGTGGGGCCAGCAGCCTGGGCTGCAGCCTGCCCAGCAACCTCACCGGTGTGGATCTTAAAGTCCTCCAGGGGCACAGAGCTGGCCACGCTGCCAATGTGGGTGAGCACGTCCTCAGGGATCCCTGTGGCTGGGCATGTCATGCTCTTGGGCTCCCCATCTACGTTGAAGAAGCCTGACAGGGAGAGAGGCTCTGTCCACACTGGGTCAGTGGTGGCCTCTGATCCCCCTGGCCAGCCTGCCTCCCCAGGACTGAGGGGCCCATGGCTTCCTAAACTCCACTGTCACTCAGACTCACCCTGAGCCCACCCTTGGGACCTGCGACAGCTGGACAGCCACAGCTGCAACTCCCCCACAGACCCAACACCCACCTCTGGGCCCCAGGGTCACAGCTGTTCTAACCCTGCCCCCAGGGAGGCCCTCTGAGCACCCCGGACCCAAGTATCCAGTGCCCAGGGCTTCCTCTCCCTCCTCCCACCTGACTGTGCCCTCCCTTTTCAGTGAGCACCTGGCCATCCATGCTCAGAGAGCAATGTTATCCTTGACTTGCAGGAATCGGCCACACACAGCTTTAGGACCTCAGGGATAGAGCCTGCAGCCTCTAGACTAGGCAATGACAGCTGTCACCTAGGGCCATTCCAGACCTGATCCCAGTGCAAGACCTGAAGGCCCAGGGTAGTCTGTCTGAGCCACACACTGCTTGCTCACCGGGCCAGGGGGAGTCCAACCAGTGCTTTATATGCAGGATCTTTTTATCCTTGGACCTGCCATAAGCCTCCTCACAGATCCGGTCGTATTTCGCAATTTCTTCCTGGAATCAGGGGGAAGGTGTGGACAGAGCAGCAAAGCCCTGGGCAGCCAGAGGCCCAGTCCACTAGGACTCATAAGTCCTGGTCCCCGTTACCAAGTTCTTCTAGAACTCTCTGTCTCTGGTCAGTAGGGACCTCATGGCTAGAAGCCAAAGTCTCAGAGTTCAGGGGATCCTACACGGGTACCACGAGGCTGGGCAGGCCTGCAGTATGCTCAGCAAGCGGATCGGAGAAGACTCCGGAAACTTGTAGTCCTTGCTCTCAGAGTTCCATGAAGGTGGAAGGACCAACACTCCATAGATAATCATGGGGACAACCCTAGCTCAGGGCCGCCTCCTACAGGAAGCCTTCCTGCACGCCTGCTCAAGGCTGGGCTTCCCCCACATTGCAGTACCCACTGTGTCCCACCTGGCTGTAACTGCATCCTTAGTTCTTGGTCCCCTTTGGTAACTGGGGCCTCTTGGGGACAAGGACCACAGTGGCTACTTCTTTAAATCCTTAGGGCTCAGCACTGGGCTGGTAACATCTACAACCCCTCCCTAGGTCCCCATGCAAAGTTTGTCCTAGGTGCCCATGCAGCCTGCCTGCCCACCTCAAACTCCTGCAGGGTGACCGTGCCCTCGGCAATCAGCTTGTCTGCGTACTTCTTCAGCACAGGCACCTGTCTGTGGATCTGCTTGTACATGAGTGGCTGGGTGAACATGGGCTCGTCCATCTCATTGTGGCCGCGCCGGCGGTAACAGACCTGCAGGAGCAGCCAGAGGGGCTCATGCCCTCCCCTACGCTATGTGCTCAATGTAGCTGCTGCAAAATTGGGGAATACCCAGGTAGGGCACACCCACTGGGAGCCCTTTGAGCTCCACTATCACCTATCACCGAATGAGTGTCCCATCTCAGGCCTTTGCACAGATTGCTCTTGGTGGCACAAATCTCTCATCCAAGAAGCACTCCCAGCCCTGAGTGCTGAAGATGCTGAAGACCAGGCTGGCTCAGCACAGCAGGGATGAGTCACCCACCCATGCCTTGGCCTCAGTCTCCAGACCCACCAGGTCTACGACAACGTCTTTGTTGAAAGTGTTTCTCCATTCGGCTGCCACACTGCACACATATATCACAGCCTCTGGGTCATCGGCGTTCACGTGGAAGATGGGCGCATTGACCACCCGGGCCACGTCGGTGGGGTATGGTGAGGAACGGGCCATTCGGGGGTCTGTGGTGAATCCAATCTGCAGAGGCAGGAGAAACCTGCTGCGCCTCTCTACTTAGAGCGAGATAGAAGGTGCCAGCCTCGGGGACTGAGCAGGGGGATGCTCAAGGTCCACTGAGGTGTCCGGGGGGATGTGGGACACGACAGGGTGATGGTGAGCAGCCCCACAATTGGACACGGCAACAGCTCCCACGGAGACAGCAGCAACACCAGCCGGATGGAGCCTGCTCTTTTTTGCCAGTCACTTTGACACACTGGTAGTGAGGAACACAGGCCTGAAAAATCCCAGTCCCAAAAACTGCTAATTGCAACCTGGGGCAAGGTGCTTACATTCCCACAGCCTGTTTCCTCATCTATAAAAAGGGCTCACTTAAATTCCTACCTCATAGGATGTTCACAGAAGATGATGTAACTTAATGCAAATAAGGCAATGAACACCGGGCTTTCTAAACTCCAGATGAGTTGTTAGAAGCTCAGCTGCCTTAGAGAAAGGGCACCAAGGTCCCTGTGTCTAAGATTGCCAATGCGGGGCTGCACACAGCCAGCCTCCATGAGGTACTCGCTACACAGGTGCTCCTTTGGTCTTTCCAGCCCTGCTTATCCCTCCCTATTGTGTCCCCCAATTTCACAGACCGGATGCCAAGGCTGGGCAGATCAGGGTCCTGCCTGGTAAGCAGCACAGCAGTGGGCTCAGAGCCAGAAGCATCTCACCTTCCCCCCAAGCTACTTCCTGGATTTCCAGGAATGCTGACGCTGTGAGACCCAGCGTGGAGCCTACATGCTCACCTGGTTGTTGACGACGACGTGCACGGTACCGTTGGTTGTGTAGGAGGGCAGGTCGCTCAGGTGGAAGGTCTCATATACCACACCCTGGCCGGCAAAGGCAGCATCCCCATGAACCAGGATGGACATGACCTGCAGGGCAGGTGTGAGCCAGGAGGGGCTGCGTAGCCCAGCCCCGCACCTGTACTGTGGAGACCCAGGGCCTAGCCCTCTGGACCCACCCCGCAGGGTCCAGGTCCTCGGGGCTCTCTCAGGTGAGCTTGCCTTCTTGCCCTGGGCGTCTCCACGGTAGAACTGCTCTGCCTTTGTCTTCCCCTGCACCACAGGGTCCACTGCCTCCAGGTGGGAGGGGTTGGCGACCAGCGACAGAGTGATGTTCCGGTTGGTGACACGGTTGATCCTCTCATGGTACATGCCCAGGTGGTACTTGACGTCCCCGGAGCCCTGAAGGTGGAAGTGGGAACATGATGGATCCTCCCCTCCCACACCAGACAGGTAGACACACAGGCAGGCACTGCAGCCCATAGTCAGGTTGGCACATCCCCGGATCCCACTGCCTCGGAGGGCCAAGCTGTCCCTGACCCCTCTCTCCTCATCACACTGCCCCTCCTCACTGGCCCCAGGGAGGAAGACAGGGACCCTGGGCCTTGGCTCAGAGCCTCTCTGCACACTGACCACGGAGCAGGAGAGCATGGGAGTGGGGAAGGCCATCCAGCGGCAGGGAAGACAGGGAGAGAAGGGCAGGGCCTAGGCATCAGTGCGGAGACCCTCGGCCAGGCCGCCAGCAAACACTGAAGCTGAATCCCCCAACTCCTCACACCAAGGGCAGCAATGAGGGACACACAACATTTTACGATCCTGAAGCAAGGAAGACTTACAGCATTCTACACAATATCCTAAGACCGAAAACATACAAGACACCTAAATTCTAACAACTTTGTCATGGGGGAGCAAACCCCCGCCCAGCGATAGGGGAAACATATCAAGCTGAGAAAAACATTCATAAACAAATGCAGGAAAAGGGCAAATTCCCTCAATGTACAAAATGCTTTTACAAATCAGGAAGATAAAGCCCAAAAACTCCACAGGAAAATGAGCAAAAGCCACAAGTGGGAATTTACAGAAAAATACGAATGGCTCAAAAGCATGTGAAAAGATAAGCAACTGAATTCATAACAAAGAAATGCATTACAACAAAATCCTCTTTTGCACCTATCATATTGGCAAAGATGAAAGGATTCGAGAGCATGTGGAAGGAAGTGGGGTGGGGGCTCTGGCACCGTCACACACTGTGGATGGGCTTGCTGACATCTGCCAGCTCCTGGGAGGGTCATTCAGTCCCACCCCCTTAGCTCCAGTCACTGCTCTGCTCCAACACCATCTAACAGATAAACTCGCTCACACATGTGCAAGGACCCTCATTAGAACAACCCAAGGTCCAGCACAAGGGATGCTCTAGCTGTAAGAAGCCTGTGTGCAGCCAGGAAACAATGACAACTTGTTAAGTGAAAACAGCAAGGTGCCACCTGGCGTCACGGCTATGCCCATGGCCTCTTACAAATAAAGCTGTGCTAGACAAAGAGGTTTGTCAGTATCAACATGAAATGTTTCTAGAAGTACACACCTAAACACAACAGAAGCACACAAACAAAACTGGCCACAAGAATGGAGTCTCACTGAGGAACACCTTCTCATTGTATAACCGTTGTTCTGTTTGTTGTTTTTACAATGATCAAATTTCTTTTTCAGTTGAAAAAAATAGTAATTTCATTTTAAACATCCTTTGGCCAAGTTTTCCAGTATACACACATCTTTGACTCATCGCTTTTATCCGTTTTACAGAAGAGCAAACTGAGGCTTAGAAGGCTGAAAGTGCTAGAACAAAAGGAACAGGATGTCAGAAAGACCTAGGCTAGGAGCCAGTAGGTATGGGTCCACACATGCACACACACACAGGCAGCAGGTTGGAGACAGCAGGAGACAGTCCTGACAGCAAAGGGACACAGAGGAGGGAGTGACAGGCTCACTGTCCAGAGGACCCACAGAGCTACTGCAAGGGAAGATGGGCAGGACTTTGAAAGAGGCTAGGCACTTGGCCGGGAGTGGTGGCTCCATGCCTGTAATCCCAGCACTTTGGGAGGCCGAGGCAGGCAGATCACCTAAGTTCAGGAGTTCAAGACCAGCCTGACCAACATGACGAAACCCCATCTCTACTAAAAATACAAAAATTAGCCAGGCGTGCTGGCACGTGTCTGTAATCCCAGCTACTTGGAAAGCTGAGGCAGGAGAATCGCTTGAACCCAGGAGGCAGAGGTTGCATTGAGCCGAGATCGCACCATTGCATTCCAGTCTGGGCAACAAGAGCAAAACTCTGCCTCAAAAAGAAAAGGAAAGAAAGAGGCTAGGCAGTCTGGGCTGAAGGCCTGGCCAAGGCCTCCCAGGGAGGGGGCGGGCACAGGAACAACATTTCCTCAGCAGGTCGATGGATAAAGAAAACCATCCTCACCACCCAAGGCTCTGTTGGGCAAACAAACGAGCAAGGGAGTCATTCCTGGCTGATGGACAGGACTTTGGACATGGAGGCACAGCCACATGAGCAGAACTGAGCCAACTTCCAGCAAGACTTTGCGTCTCTGGGCTTCAGATTCCCTAGCTCAAAACAGGGAGGTTGACCCAGATTATCCAAGGGCCCTCCCAGCTACCACAGACTGCAGCTCTTGCTCCCAAAAGCCTTAGGGGCCTCAGGCAAACACCCAGCCTCTCGCTGGCTTCTCCACATGCATCCATCTCAAGGTTTATCTCAGCCCGGAAGCTCCCAGTCCAGCCCCTCCCCAGTTCACCTCCCAAATACCCAGCTCTCCAAGGGTGCCGGGACCTGAGCGTGGCACCCACCTCGTCTGCCGCCTCCAGCTTGGGGTCAAACTGGCAGAAGATCTGCTCCAGGTCCTTGCGGATCACGTTGGCCAGCACGTTCAGCCTGCCCCTGGAGCCAGAGGGGCCGGGCTCTCACCTGGCAAAGCCCGTAGGCCTCAGGGTTCCCTCCCCCACTGTGGAGGCCTGGCCTGGCCTAATACAGCCCCTTCATGTCCAGAGCCCTCCTCAGGCCACCCGATCACCAGGCACCATCCTCTCCTGCTGCTGTAATGGCCCGAGGCCTGAGGTCCTGTGTTTCCTTGCTGCCTCAGGTCACTAGGCCAGCTCTGCCTAACCCTCTGACCAGACACTAGGCATTCCCAGGCCCCCCATGACAAACCCCAAGTTCCCGGCAGGCCAGCCACAGACGGGGACCCCTGCACCATGCATTTGGATGCCCTCATGCTGATGCGGTCCTGGGCTAGCCCAAGCACAAGCAGCTTCCTGGTCACAGGAAAGGCCCAGGGCCCTTCCCACAGGCCACTCTGCACATGTGCACACGCCCACTCAGCAGGACCCCAGCCACAGAGGTCTCCGCCCCCCAGGCTGCACTCCCCCTCCTGCTTCCTCACAGGCTCCAGCTTCAGAGGTAAAGCCCCACTGCTGAGCAAGCCTCCCAGATCTTCATCAAGGTCAAGGGAAACATGCAGTCAGCTTGCAGCCAGGTCAGAGACCCTCGGCTCATCTCCACAGACCTGCCTGTGGGAGACACAACCTGGGAACAACTGCCCAGGCCCTGCCCTCCCTTCCCTGGAAGAAACCCCTCCACCTCTCCTTATTCACAGGAACCTCAAGAAGCACTTTGCACCCCTTTCTGAGATCTCACCCTTGCTAGGGACAGCAGCAACATGGCCAGGGAGAGAGGGTGCCTGATAACCTGGTTAGTACCCGGCCCCAGGTGACTCTGGCTGAGTGCCTGGCAATTTCTGTGATGAGAAGGCCAGGCCCAGGGACTTAGAACTGTCCAAAAACCCACCTCTCCCCCAGGTCCCACCAACACCTCTGCTCCTATTTCCATCTCATCCCTCCCACCTCTGTCCCCTGGGCTGGAAGAGAATGGGCAAGATGCCAGCGGGGAGGGGGACCCACCTGTGTGGCATCCCCAAGATGACATTCTCGATCCCCATCTCGCTGGATTTGTCGATGATGGTCTTGAGGGCAGGAATCATCACTTCACAGCCCTCCAGGCCAAACCGCTTCTCTGAGGACCACTTCCGGGCCAGGAAGTCTTCAAACCTGCTTGGGGAGAGGATGGGGAGAGGAGAGGAGAGGGAAAGGGATGGAGAGGGATGGGACTGGGGCTCACAGGGACTGTTCATGAGTGCTCAGAGCTGAATGTCCAGGACAGAGGAAGTCACAAAGCCTCCTTTTGTCAAATGGTCCAGGGCACACCATGGATACCACACCTGTCCCACCCAGCAAGGAACACAGGGTTAGGGGAGGCTGGGAATCTTCCCAGCTGAACCAAAGGCCTCTGCCTACACCCTTTCCCAGCTGCCACTCTCTCTCTTCCTCATAGCCAAGCTTCTCCCACAGGCTACCACCCACCCACTCCTAGCCCACTACCCTCCTGCCACACTCCAAGGGCTCTCTTCGCCAAGTCCCAAAGATCTCCACCCAGCTTAATCCAAACTCCAGGTCACACCTCGCTGCTCAGGAATCCACTTTGCATCCAGCCGCTGAGTCAGGTGTTCCCCTAGCCCTGCAGCCCTGCGGGACCCAGCTTCAGAAAAGTCCAGTGGGCAGACAGGTGATGCGGCCACATTCATTC
This sequence comes from Rhinopithecus roxellana, assembly GCF_007565055.1. Taxonomy (NCBI): domain Eukaryota; kingdom Metazoa; phylum Chordata; class Mammalia; order Primates; family Cercopithecidae; genus Rhinopithecus; species Rhinopithecus roxellana. The sequence continues at coordinate 2,379,622 of NC_044559.1, read as the reverse complement.
CACACCAGGGATAACTTTCTGCCCAAACGTTCCCACAGCCACTTCCCGCCACTTCTGGCCTTGCTCAGTGTCCTGCTGTCTTATTCTCCTAGAGCCTCATCCCTGCCCACCTGACCTGCTCTGCCGTGGGCCAGCTCTTGGCCAAACTGCCTAAACACCTGGTCCCAACTCTCCTCCCTGCAGCCAGTGGTGAGGCCAATCCAGTTCTGCCTCCCTGTGGTACCCTCCTGCTCTCTTAGGCAGGGCGTGCGACGTCTCATAAAGCCCTGGAGCAGGACCTCCAGCCACTTGGCCCTCCGGGTGGTGCCAACCTCATGGAGCGCACCAGCCGGGCCAGCAGTGTCCGCTTCTCCTCGCTGGAGAACTGCATCACACCAGGGGTCTCAAACTTCTGCCGGATCCACTGGCACTGCTCCACATCATTGATGAACATGAACTCCAGGCCAATGTGCTGGCAGTAAGTGTTCTGGGGAGACACATTGGGACGCCATGAGGAGCGGGGAAGAGGGATGGCTAACATCCCTGCTGTCTGGAACAAAAAAGGCAGTGCCTTCCCGTTCTCTGGCGAGCTCCGACGAGCTGCTTCAGCCACGCCCCACACACCCGCCTGTGCTCACCTCCAGGCGTCGAATGATCTCCCGCAGAGAGAGGGTGTTTTCAGAGCCCCCGATGAAGGTGGTCGTCGGCAGCTGGAACTCCTTATCAAGGTCAGCCTCCTGCAGGTCATAGAAGGCTGGAGAAGGAGGCATGGCCGAGCCCCAGGCAGCAGAGTAGAGGGAGAGGGGTCAGGCCCAGGTGGAGTCCTGCAGTCTCACCAGACCTCCCAGTCTCCCCAGTGCCCTCCCTCTGGGTCCAGCCTGGGGAGCAGAAGTGAGAGTGAGCCCAGGGTGGCAGGGAGGACAAGCCTCTCAGGCTTGAACATATGGGACACAAGCTAAGGAAGGTGGCAGGCAGGTGTCCTTCTCAGGAACAACAGGCAGTACACAGGCAAGGTGGAAAGGAGGCCCTGTGGGCTGCTCCCTGGGCCCCATGAATTCCCAAGGATCAGGATGTCCCCTGGGCCCATGTGCCCCTTACTGGGCCACCCACACGGCACTGCCATAGCTGTCCTGAGGAAGTGTCCCCAGTCTTACCCAGTTTATCAATGGTTGTGATCAAGTCTGAGGGCACAAAGGAGTCCAGGTCTGCATCCAGAATGCCCAAGGGGTCCAGCTGGGCCACATGGTGACCACGGATCTGGGAGGAGGGAAAAGGGCAGGGTGGGGCTGGGACCCAGCTGGACAGACCTCCTCCAGGGTGAGGCTCTGGGCCCCAGCCCCGCTCTTCCCATTTCCAAATGTTAAGCTTCCCCATGTCTCTGCCCCATAGCCACTTCACTGCTGCCTAGAAGACCCAGCCATAGCCAGTAAGCTGGAAGGAGCTCAACCTGGTTTAGAAGTACATGCACCTGGCAAAAACAGGAAAAAGACCTATGCATGAAGGTGTTCACTGCAGTGCTATTAGTAATAGTGAAATTCTAGAAACTTCCCCACTGTCCATCAGCAGGAGACTGGCACATGGATATGGGTGATCCACACAGTGGAGCACTCCAGGATTTTCCATTAAAAGGAAGAAGGAAAATCCCCATCTGATACTACAAGGTAGTCTCCAAAAAATATTGTTAAGCCAAAAAGCAAATTCTAGAAAAGTGTGTATGGTGAACTACCCACTATCTAAGAAAGAGAAGACACAAATAAATATATGCATTAGAAGGGCAAATCATAAAAAAAAAAATAACATAAAACAAATTATCATCTAGGGGAGGCGACAAAATAGGATAGAGAGGCAGGGCTAGAAGCCAGAGTTTTAAGCAAGAACTTATCTTGCTTTGAAGATTTGACTTTCAAACCTTGTAAATATTTTAATTATTATACAACAAAATTAAGTCTTAAAAATTGAAAGTGAAATGAATCAAATGAATAAATATGTCCACTTAGTGGCATAAATACACAGAGAGAAACTATCCCAACTGCCTAATGGAATATTCCCTAAAGACAAACAAAAAAATTCATAAAGTCTTTTTTATTACCAGTCAGTCGTAATAGTGTTAGAACTGTTATGCTGGCCAGGCGCAGTGGCTCACGCCTGCAATCCTAGCACTTTGGGAGGCTGAGGTGGGTGGATCACCTGAGGTCAGGAGCTCAAGACCAGCCTGGCCAACATGGTGAAACCCCATCTCTACTAAAAATACAAAGTTAGCTGGGTGTGGCGGTGCATGCCTGTAATCCCAGCTACTTGGGAGGATGAGGCAGGAGAATCGCTTGAACTTGGTAGGTGGAGGCTGCAGTGAGCTGAGGTCGTGCCATTGCACTCTATCCTGGGCTACAAGGTGAAACTCCATCTCAAAAAAAAAAAAAAAAAAAGAATTGTTATTCTAAGATTGTTGCATGTGGGCTGTGGGAAATCAAACAAGCCATTGTACTGGCATCTTTTTGGCATCTCTAAAAGGCAATGGTGCCATAAGATTGACAGGGTCAAGGACAAACCCCAAATCCCACATGTACAGCACGCTAGAAGCATCAGTATAAACCCTTTCCCGGCTCTGATTCCTGAAATGGCCCAGAAGTAATGATCAAACCAATAGCAGGAAACAGCCAGAGACCTGGACAGTTCTGGAATAGGCAGAAATGTACAAGCTCAGCTTGGAGCATCTTGTTACACTGACATCAAAGCAGTGTTCAAACACCACGAGTGCTGGGAATAAGAAGAGGTTTTGAGCAACTGTAAGGACAGTACATCTACAGCAGATTGAAATTCAACAAATATGCTTACACTCATGTATTCATATGAATCCAAAAAAGGAAGATAAACTTTCATTAGTCACTTCTGGTGTGTGCTAGGTAATCACCTCATAATTTTGAAAATCAGTGAATAAAAGAAAAACATCAAGCAGTGATCCTGTCTTTCCTACACAATCTGCACCTCAGGATAAACAGAGTTAACAAAGGGAAGTTTCTCCTGATAGCAGGACTTCAGTTTATAAAGAAGGGAAAACAGAATTGGCATATTACCATTTCTGCAACCCCTATTGAGTTAAAGGATCTAGGAAATCACTATCCACAGCTGCTAACTGCCATCACCATCACCACTAGGAAGCTGACTTTGAAAAAGAAAAAAAAAAATCAAATGTCTATGGGATCGAGCCTCTAGATCTAATTGTCAAAGTACAGAAATTACATGGGACAATGGGATGGATGAAATGACATCATGAGGAAGCCATCAGCAAAATCCAGACTCGGGAAAACCCTCCAGGACAAACCACCTGGTTTTTCCACATCATAAAAAGAAACAGAGAGGAACCTGCAAAGTACAAGAGACATAAGAGCCACATCAGCCTACTGCAACCTGTGGATTTAGCTGGATTCTGCTTCAAACAAGCAGTAAAAAGAAAGCACAGGCTGGGCACAATGGCTCACGCCTGTAATCCCAGCACTTTGGGAGGCCGAGGCGGGCAGATCACTTGAGGTCAGGAATTCAAGACCAGCCTGGCCAACATGGTGAAACCCCATCTCCACTAAAAACACAAAAATTAGCCAGGTGTGGTGGCAAGCACCTGTAATCCTAGCTACTCAGGAGGCTGAGGCAGGAGAATCACTTGAACGCGTGGGGCAGAGGTTGCAGTGAGTCAGGATCGCACCACTGCACTCCAGCCTGGGTGACAGAGTAAAACTCCGTCTAAAAAAAAAAAAAAGAAAGAAAAAAAGAAAGCACAGGACAAAAGGCAAACACAAATATCAACTGCATATTTCATATTAAGCATTATTATGTTTAGATGTGATAATGGTATCATGGCACATTTTTTAAGGAGTCCTTTTCTCTAGACATACATACTGAAATGTTCAATGAATGAAATGCTGTATCTGGGATCTGCCTCAAAATAATCCAGCAGTGAGCGGAGGCTAAGGGAGAAATTGAGGATACGAGGCTGGTCATGACTGATGGGTTGTGAGCTCACCACACTATCCTTCTGCCTTTTATATGTTTAAAAATGCCTGTAACAATACAGTGGTTTTTTCAGTACAGTGTGCAGGTGATTCTAACCAGAGCTGTGCCTGCTACTGGCCTGTAAGGGGCTGCAGCCCTTCTAGTGGGAGTTCATCAACACCAGGCACAAGAGAGTAACACACCTGAATCCAGAGGCCACCCTGCCAGGAAAACTAATGCCTTGTCTTGGTTAATCAAAGAACAAAGAGCTACTGAAGGGCTGAGACCTGTGCTTAGAAGATAAGGCTCTCGGGCAGCACCCTGAACATTTCCCTGTATTTAATACACAGTTTTACATCTTTGTTCTTCATTTTTGAAGTCAAGGGTTAGATCACTGCTTCCTTCAGCCAGCCAGGAAAGGCACAATACAACTAGCTGCTGTTTGCTCCCAGGTGGCCCACAGTTGATGGGTCCTCAGGCCAGCAAGGGAGCCCAACCCTGCACACCTTCCCTCTTTCATCCCCAGGTGGGTGGTGTACGGGGAACTCCATTCCATCCCACACACTGGGCACCTCATTCAGAAGCAAAGCATCATTTCCATTTGCTAATGCCCCCCTTTACCCTAGCCTTGCAGTGGCTTGCTTCTGCCTCACATTTCCCTGACGGAATACCTCCTACCAGCAGTTTCCAGAGATATTCCAAATGATTATGCTTGTTATGGCCTGAACGCCACAGCAGTCCTCCAATTAGTCCTGTCCGATGAAGACCAAAAACACAGACCATCACTGGGACTCTGACAGAGCAGAGGCCCAGCCTGAGAGAGCCTAAGTCTCCAGGAGGAGCAACTGGTGGGGAATTGTTTACTGAACCATTCATTCCATAAACATGAATTAGGCACCTGCTCTATCAGTCCCTGTGCTCTTGGGATGCCCATTCTAGAGGAGAAAACATAATTAACAAGGGTTAATCTACTCACCCCTCATTCAACAGGCTCTGGAACTGATCCCTTACTAAGTGCTCCTCCACGTACTTGGGGCATGGTGTGTGCAAGGGACAGACCACAAGCACACAAGTCAGTATGCACAAAAAAAATTCAAGCAGGTGGTAAGTGCTCTGAATGGTGATGTGGCAAAGACTGGCTAGAGAAGTGGGTGCCGCTCAGTAGAGGACAAGGGGAAGGGCTCTCTGGGGAGATGATGTTGGAGCTGAGATCCCTTCCCCTCAGTGCCTGGCCACACCCCACGAGCCAGTGCAGCCTCCCAGGCTGTGCCTCAGTTGCCCCTCACCTGGTAGGCCCGGATCAGGGACTGCACGGCCAGGTGGTCCTCCACTAACTTGCTGGTCTTGGTCCGGCTTGAGACTGCAGACCTGCTCTCACGGACAACAGAAGGGGGCCGTGGCTGAGCAGAGCCAGAAGAGGCTTCCTCACTGGCTTTCCGGAAGAAGTTGTCCCAGGACTAGGCAGGGCAGAAGTAAGAACGCAGCCAGGTCAGGGCCTGGGAAGAGCCGGGGTGGACCAGGCTGGGGCCCCAGGGAGTGTCAGGTCTTCCTTGAGGACCACAGCTCTCAGGGTCTTCCCAGGGTGCCTAGATGTACATACAAGGATGTTCCCTGCAGAACTGTTTATAAAAATGACAATGTGAAAACAACCTACATGGCTATCCATAGAAAACTGGCTAAACAATGATTTTACATTTAGAATGTGGAAGATTACATAGTCTTTTTTAAAAAGGTACATTCGGTATTGTGGATATGGAATATTGCCAAGATATGTTTTAAAGTGAACGAAGCAGAAGAGGACGTATGGCTGCTACTCTCTGTGTAGAAGCAAAAAGCAGATGTGAACACATACAGGCATTTGCATGTGTTTTCCAGAAGAACAATGTAAAAGCGCTGTCTTCCGTGCACTCCCATACGGCACTGGTGGGAGGCTCAGTTAGTACAATCCCCATGGAAAGCAACTTGGCAATACCCATTAAAATTACACACACAGGCCAGGAGCGGTGGCTCACGCCTGTAATCTCAGCACTTTGGGAGGCCAAGCTGGGTGGATCACAAGGTCAGGAGATCGAGACCATCCTGGTTAACACAGCGAAATCCCATCTCTACTAAAAATACAAAAAATTAGCCAGGTACAGTGGCGGGCGCCTGTAGTCCCAGCTACTCAGGAGGCTGAGGCAAGAGAATGGCATGAACCTGGCAGGCGGAGCTTGCAGTGAGCCGAGATTGTGCCACTGCACTCCAGCCTGGGCGACAGAGTAAGACTCCGTCTCAGAAAAAAAAAAAAAAGAAAAACAAAAAATTACACACACAGCCACTCCTGGACCCAACTATTCCACTTTGGGGAATTTATCCTATAGATGGTTGTGCAGGTGCAAGATGATGAAGGTGTAAGATGACGCACTGCAGCACTGTTTGCCACAGCCAGAGACTAGAAATGAACCAGATGTCTGTCAGCAGGAATAGGGGTGGAACATACATGCAATGGAATACTACACAGCTGGACAGAGTGAACAATGAGGCTCTTTATGTACTGATGTGGAAAGATCTTGGAGATACATCACCAAGCGAAACAGCAGGGAGCAAAATAGTATGTGTTACAGGTTACTTTTGCATAAAGGGAGACAAATCCAGAGTTAACATTTGCAGTAAGTTTACCTAATGCCAAGTCTTTGAAAGGATATAGAGGACACTAAGTTGGAGGACAGCAGGAACTGAGCAGACGAGGCTAGATTAGGAGGGAGCTTTCTGACTATGTAACTTCTTATACCTTCTGGCTATATGTGACTGCACTGCTTTCCACTACAGGTGAAGGTGTCAGAGAGCAACTTCACTTTTCATCCTCCCATCTGATTTAATTTTTTCTTTACCATCAGCAAGCGTTTATCTTATCCGATCAATACATATACAAACATGTATGTCCCTAATTACATACAAGGGGGCATATGGAGACAGCAGAGCATGAAAAAGGGGCACGGCAGGGCTCAGGTGTGGCAGAGCAGGGCATGGCCAGGGCCTCTCCATCAAAACCACCGCCCACTGCCTGATCCAGCAACTGGAAAGCAACAGGCTTTGATGACTGAGGACCTAAGAGACAAAGAAACCTGCCCAGGATCACACAGCAAGCAAGCTGCTTCTCCCCACTGCCCTGCCACAGCCTGGCCCCTGGGGGCTTCCCTCCCTTGCAGTGGCCCAGGGCAGGGTGGGGGTGCTGACCTTGTGGACACTCCGGGGGTTTTCCAACCAGGCGAAGTACATCTCCTCCATGTAACTGGAGCTGCCTCCACCTTTGCTGCTTGGGAAGGTGGCCGGTGGCCCAGAGGACCTGCTGCGCCAGCCAAACACTGGGACTTCATGTGCGGCCAGAAGCCTCGCAGCCTGTGCCCCAAGACGGGACGGCAACAGCCTCAGCTGATTCATTCTGGACACAGGCAATGAAGGAGAGGCATAAACGACAGGACCAAGACAGGAACAGGCTCTACCAAGCCACTGTCCGCTCATCAGCAATTGTCAATCCCACTGGGCAGATGGTGCCAGGCTAGGCAGTGATGAGACTGGGAATGTGACACTCTCCCAGCTCCCTGGGCTTACTGTCTGGTGGGAGCCCCCAGCTCAGTAAACTCCATAACAGCTATCGAACAGCCCTGAGCCCCAGCACTGCTGTGCCCCATACATCCAGACCACACTCCTTCCCTGATAGCCCCCAAAGCCTGTGCAGAGACATGAACCCATGCCCTGCCTCAGGGAGCACGCAACCTAGGTCCTGGAGCCCACTCAGAGAGCCACAGGGCAGGTGCAGGGAGTACCACCAAGAAGGAGTGGGTCACAGGCCCACCACCCTAGAACCAGGGCAGGGAGTCCTCCAGGGGCCAGGTGTGTCATGCATGGTCAGGAAAAAGCAGGGACAAAAACATTCAATGAGCACAGGTGTCAGGGGATGATAGAGACACAGTATCTCAGGAGGTCTGTGGCTCTAGTCATAGAGACCAAAAGTGACCAGTGACTCCCTGTGACTGCGATCCTGGCCCAGAGTGCCCTCTCTCCCAGGCCCAGCCAGAAGGATGGTGACACCAGGCCCAACAATGGCCCCACTTCACTGTAGGAAGGGCTAAGGTCTGGAGGGGCATGAAGAGTAGAATGGAAGGCAGGCCCCGGGCCCAGCACAGCCCTTGGACTGGAGCTGCCCTCCCTGGCTCCCATACTCTGGACACCCTGAGAGCTTACACCCAGGACCAGTGCCACTCAAGACAGCTAACAGCCCAGGCAGCTACAGACTGGAAACCCACCCAGGCCAGGGGGAACCAGGCCCTGCAGCTCATCTCACCTCACTCTGTCACCTGTGCCTTCCCAGGGTAAATACCTAAATCTTGGGCTTTCAGCGATGGGTGCTTTCTCCATTCCTCAGAGGGTAAGAGTTCTAAGAGCCTCTGCCAATCCTGAAGAACCCCCAACTCTCCCTATCCAGGCAGGTTAGGGGTTGATAGGGCCCGCTGAGGTCCCAGATCACCCCTGCCACTTCATCCTACACATGATGTGTAAAGTGGGACCTCTGTTCCCCACCCAACTTTGAGCAGAACCCCCTCCTCTGCTCCAGCACAGCCACTGCCTGGACAGAGCTCCCCGTCAACACCAGCTAATGCCCTCCTGCCCAGACTGCCCAGCTTGTAAGCTGGGTGCAAGAACCACCCCACCAGGGGTCACCCACGCAGGAGTCCCCTATCCCTGGACAGCTCAGGCTCCAGAAAATGTGCATTCTGGGGTATAACTGGCTCCCAAGTACTGCCCAGGCCAGGCCCTGAGCCAATGCTCCTGGTCAGGTGTGCTCAGCCAACAGGCCACCTGTTGCACCCTTCTGCCTCACCCCTGCCATCAGCTCAACCACGTCACCAGGAACTCACTGGCTGGACTTTCCATAAAAGGTCAGGCCTCACCAGAGGGCAGGGCACAGCCCTCCCTCTAACTCACATAAGCCAGAGGAAAGGCGTAATGTCACCTTGATGGAGGGAGGACAGGCTCCTGGGGCAACCAGCAGCAAGCCTGAACAGAGAAAAATTTCAAAACAAAAAAGATTCCACTGCAGGGAGGAGGGAGGTGAGCTTGGGAGCCTCTGAGTGCCTTAAGTTTCCCTCCCACATCCTCAGCCCCTGAGGCTTCGGGCCATGTGGCCCAGCCCACCAGCCAGTGATGCCAAGCCCTAGAGTGCGGGGCACTCAGGGACGGCTCCTCTGGAAGCAGGACCTCTCCAAGCGCCAGGCATGAGCTCTGGGGTCAGGCAGCCAGGGTTCCAACTCCTGTTCCGCCTCTGACCATCCCAGAGGACTGGGCAAACAGAAGTCTGTGCCAGCCCAGCTGGCCACTGGGCCCAGGAGCTCCTGAAGCATCAGGGAGAGTCTTCTGGAGCATCAAAAGACTCCAACAACCCAGGACGCTCTATCATCCCCAGTCTATGGCAAGGAAACTAGATATTAAGACCATCGTCATGGGAAAAAACATAATAGGCACCATCAGGAGCACTGATTCTGGGACAGATACTGTGCTCATTTAATCCTTCTCAACATCCTATGGGGTGAGCACTCAGATCAGTTTCACTTTATAAACAGAGAAACTGAGGTGCAAGAGGCTAAGCTAGAGAGTGACAGGGCTGTGTGTGGTTCCAGGGACTGTGCCCTGATTACTGCAGTCAAGATGTAAGCCAGATTTCTCCTAGCGATGCAATTCCCATCAGCTGAGTCAGAGCTGCTCCCTCTGCCAGCCCCACTCCCACTCCCACCCCCACAGGAGAATGGGGCAGTTTGGGCCAGATAGGGACAAAGTCTGGCTGTGTCCAGAATGGCCCGGTGCAGGAACACTGTGTTTTATAAACACTAAACAGTCTGGGTTGGCCACTGGACACTGCTGTGGCCTTGACCCAGCCTGGCAGGAGGGCAGCCTGCCACTCACCCCCACCTGCATCCCAGCAGGGCATGAGGGCTCAGTATCTAGAGCCAGAGCCCAAGCCAGCCCTGCTAGTTCCTGCCCATACAGTCAAAGACAGCAGCAAGGAGTGAGAGTCAGGTACCCTGTGCAACCCCCTGCCGAGTCCAGACTCCAGCAGAGTCGCCCTGGGTATCTCTTGGGGATCTCTTCTCTTGAAGACACGGTCACACAGCATCTCCAACCCAATCTCAGAACCTCAACCCAACCCCAGAAAACTGCCGACACCATGCCCACTAAGACTCCCCTACACATGACCCTGTCTGGGGTGCCCTAGTGAGGACTCTTCCCTAATGCACCCATTGCAGAGATCAGTAAACAGAGGCCAGGAAGGGTTCTCCCCAGAGGGCCCTCCAAGCTGGGCAGCAGCAGACCCTGGATTCCCTCAGCAGCAGATCTACTCTGACCCCACTTTCTGAGAAGCGGATGAGCTTTGCTCAGCAACAAACCGCAACTCTAATTAGATGGGGCCTGTTCCAAGACACTGGGAAGGGGATGCTAGCGCCTGCTTGAGCCAGGCGGCCCAGGGGCGTCAAAGGGGTCTCTCCGGTTGGGCGAATGCGTACTGCAGCCTGCTGTGGCCTCGGGATTACCCCGTCACCCTCCCACAACTCCCTAGGGGCAGAAGAAGCACTTTCCATGCTAGCAGCGACCTTAGGCCATGCCGCCCTTTCTCGGGACTCAGTTTTCTCATCTGTGATCGGAGACCGCGGTTAAAACCGTCTATTAGGGTCCTTGGAAGTCTGAAGCTGCCTACGGGTCCCGCCAGGCGCACGGCGCTGCCCCTCCCCATCCCCTGCATAGCTCTCGCAGCCCCGGGCCCCCCCCGCCCCCCCCCCCCCCCCCCCCCCCCCCCCCCCCCCCCCCCCCCCGGCCACAGAAGGCGCGGAGCAGTCGGCAGTCCCTGGGCTGAAGAAACCCACCGCGAGCGCCCGCTCCTCTGCGCAGGACCCTGGACTAACCGGGTGGTACGCGCGCGATGGGCTGGGGGTCCCGGGGGAGGCCGCAGCCAGTCAAGGGCGGAGCCAAGGTCACGGTCTGTTCCTCCTCCCCCTCCCCCCGGCCGGGCCAGGCTCAGGACTGCGGGCAGCGGCGCCCCAGGACCCGGGAGAGAGGCGTTGCGGCGCCCGTCCCCAGAACGGCAGGAGAAGCAGCGGCCCTGGGAACGGGAAGGGGCGGGTCGCCGCGCTCACCGGGCGGGCGGGGTCCACGCTGCAGCCAGGTCCGGAGGCTACAGGTCAGGGGGCTGCGCGGAAGGGGTGCGCGCGCACTGTGCCAATTACCTGGAGCACGTGACGCAGCCGCCCACGGGCGCGCGCCCCTCAGACTCCGCACGTCGTGACGTCTCCATGGTCGCCCCGCCCTGCGCCTGGCGCTGTCCGCGGTGCTGGCGGCCCAGGCCCGAGGTCGCCCACGGCCGAAAGGGGGACGCCCCTCTGAGACAGCAGGATGGGGCTGAGGCCCTGAACCCTGTGTGTTCGTTCTAAAACTAGGACGAATGTACCAAAGGACAAGCAGCCTTTGTGTGTAGGAGAGGATAGGTTTTGTTTTGTCGTCTGTAAAATGGGAATACTATGAAAAGTTCCACTGTCTTAGGGATGTTTTGAAAGAAAGATGAGATAATGCGTGAAAAGTGCTTACCCCAAATCTGATACACGTTTTACCCATTCATCCTCCCAGTGATGGTGACCCAGGCTGTCCTCACCACCCCGTGGCCACAAACAAGGCTGCAATGAACTTCCTCATACACATTCCCTTAGGATCCTGCGTGGAACTTTCTCTGGGATAGAGATCAGCTTTCTAATTATTATCAAAATACCAGATGCAATGTGCTATTATTGTTTTAATCTGCATTTCTCTCGTTATTAGCGATTTGCATCTTACGTTGTTTGTTAGTTTGGGGTTTTCTGTTGTATTTTTTTCAGCTTTCTGTTGGGTTTTGTTCTCATTTAAATGCAGGGATTTCTTGTATAGGAAGCTAACACACCTGTGGTTCAAGTTGCCATCAACTCTCTCCTGGATTATTGCACTCTTGAATTTTAATCTCAAAATTACAGTATGCATTTCACAATAATACATTCAAATACATATCAAACCAATTAATATGGTTGCTTGTCGGGGGAGGAGGATGGGGAATGTGGATATGAGGTAATTAATCAATTACCCAGATCAATGCTGACAGAGTGCCACGAAGAAAGGAATACAACTAACTTCTGCACCTGAAATCTCCCAGAAGTTCTTTATTTGGAGATAGTTAGGGGTTCATGTGGTCAAGAATCTTCAGCACTTAGCACAGCACTAGCTCATGGTATTTTTCAGTAAATATTTGTTGAGTGAATGAATGAGTGAGTAAACGGACACTTGACTTGGTTCCTGAAGGATGAGTAAAATTTTATCTGGTGCAGAAGGGCAGGGTTCATTGGGTATTCTTTGGACACAAGCACCAAAAATGACTTGGCTAGCTTCAGCCAAAAACGAGTTGATAAGAAGATTGTATACAAGGCAACTCACAGAATCAGAGGAAAGCTGAAAAATTTACTTCAGGAAGCAGTGCTGAGCCATAGAGGAACTGTCTCTTCAAGGCTCTTCTGATGTTCAAAATTCAAATTCCAGGTAAGAGGCAGTTATATGCTTACAGTAGAGATGGAGTAAGGTAGCCAGATTTGGGAGACTTCTGGGGATCAGTTCCAGAGGGTTTAGTGGTTGACCAGATATGAGGGTGGAGACATAGATAACTCACAGGTGGTCTGGCTTTAGTGATGGGCACAGTGAAACTTTTCAGCGAGCTAGGGAAAAGGAGACGATGCAGTTTGGGAGAATAGTGGAAAAGTTTACAAGTCAGAGTCACCAATTAAGAAAGATGGAAAACCCGACACAGAGCAGCAGGCAGGAACAAGGCTCTTGCAAATCAAAAGGCTTCGAGCCTTTCAGCCTTCTAGCCTAATTGATGATCTGCTAATTGCATTGATTAAAGCAAACATTTGGGGCAATCAACACTCCCATGAGGGTGGCTGTCATTCTCAGAAGCCTGAGAGGATTAGCGGCAGTGGCTGTAGGCTTTGCAGAGATCTTCAGAAACAGACACTTTTCTTTTTTTCCTATCCCTGTGGCGTGTGTGTGTGTGTTTGTGTGTGTGTATGAACATGCAAGTTTTTATTTATTCTAGCTGTACATAAATGATACAGAAGGATACAGAACAAAATGTGAAAGGCCCCCTTCCACCTGCCCCAACCTCACCTCTTTTTTTTCCCTCCAGAGATAACTACTGGCCAGTTTGGCAAACATGTTTACAAAACTGTTTATGTATTTATATCCATATTGCTTGCACAAACATACACATAAAAACACGAAATAGATCACACTAGAATACAGTTCCACAACTTGTTTCTTTTTTTCCCTTGTCTTGAAGATTTTTATTTTGAACTCAATATGTGTAGGATCACCTCATTCTTTTTCATGGGTATGTTGTATTCATTGTAGGGATGTATGGTGACTGTATGTCACTTCTCTCCCACTGACTGAACATTTCCACTTCTTTTGACATTTACAGAAAGAAAGGAGAAAAGGGTCCTCCTCTATATTCCCTTTAGTGCATGCGAAACTACTATGGTAACATTGATTTCTTTTTTTTTTTTTTTTTTTTCCCAAGACGGCGTCTTGCTCTGTCACCAAGACTAGAGTGCAGTGGCTGGATCTCGGCTCACTGCAACCTCCACCTCCCAGGTTCAAGCAATTGCTCTGCCTCAGCCTCTTGAGTAGCTGGGATTACAGGCTCCCACCACCATGCCTGGCTAATTTTTATACTTTTAGTGGAGATGGAGTTTCACCATGTTCCCAGGCTGGTCTTGAACTCCTGAGCTCGTGATCCCCCCGCCTTGGCCTCCCAAAGTGCTGGGACTATAGGCGTGAGCCACCACACCCAGCCTGATTTCTAAATTAAGTTTAACAATGAGTCAAAAGATATATATGCTTTAGAATTTAATATGTATAATAAATATCTACTAAGACCATTCCACTGAATATTTCCTCATTAGCGTTTTATGAGTCCCCACTCCCTTACATTCTTGCCAAGATTTATTATCAGTTTTCTTTAATTTATGCCAATCTGATAGGTGAAAAATCACATTTTGTTTTAGTTTGCATAAAACTGATAAGTGAATTTTAAAATCTCTCTCTTTTTTTTTTTTTTTTTTTGAGATGGAGTCTCGCTCTGTCACCCAGGCTGGAATGCAATGGTGTGATCTTGGCTCACTGCAAACTCTGCCTCCTGGATTCAAGCGATTCTCCTGCCTCAGCTTCCTGAGTAGCTGGGATTACAGGCACACACTACCACACCTGGCTAATTTTTGTATTTTTAGTAGAGACAGGGTTTCACCATGTTGGCTAGGCTGGTCTTGAACTCCTGACCTCAAGTGATCTGCCCACCTTGTCCTCTCAAAGTGCTGGGACTACAGGCATGAACTGAAAATCTTTTTATATGTTTCTTATTTTGTATTCTTTTTCTATAAATGCCTATTGATAGACTTTGTCCATTTTTCTATCAGGTTGTTTATGTTTTGCTTGAATTCACATAAACTCTGTACCTATTCTGAATAAGAATATTTTGTAGGTTGTAAATGTTGCAAACATTTCTCCCAGTCTGTCACTTGTCTTAACTTTGTTTATAAATGCTTTGGCCACATTCTCATAGCTTTGATTATAGTATGTTATTATAATTGTTCTTTTATATTCTTACTTATTGTTGTTAATCTCTTACTGTGCCTAATTTATAAATTAAACTTTATCATCGGTATGGGCTGGGCACAGTGGCTCACACCTGTAATCCCAGCACTTTGGGAGGCCAAAGCAAGTGGATCACCTGAAGTCAGGAGTTTGAGACCAGCCTGGCCAACACAGTGAAATCCCATCTCTATTAAATATACAAAAAATTAGCTGGGCGTGGTAGCAGGTGCCTGTAATCCCAGTTACTTGGGAGGCTGAGGCAGGAGAATCACTTGAACCTGGGAGGTGGAGGTTGCAGTGAGCAGTGCCACTGCACTTCAGCCTGGGCAACAGAGTGAGACTCCATCTCAAAAAAAAAAAAAAAATTATCATAGGTATGTATAGGAAAAAATAGGGTATACATAGGGTTTGATACTATATGAGGACTTGGGCATCCATGGGGGCCTTGGAACGTATCCCCTCAGGATAAGGACAAACTACTGTATAAAACATTTCTATCACCACAAGGATCCCTCAAAATGCCCTTCTATAGCCACACCTATTTCCCTCCCACCT
Organism: Rhinopithecus roxellana; assembly: GCF_007565055.1. NCBI lineage: Eukaryota > Metazoa > Chordata > Mammalia > Primates > Cercopithecidae > Rhinopithecus > Rhinopithecus roxellana. Next base: position 2,364,409 of record NC_044559.1, on the reverse strand, counting down.
CACCTCCTCCTTAACCCCTCCAAACCATTAATCAGTTCTCCATCTCTATAATTTTGGATTCAGTAATGTTATATGTAAGTGGCATTATAGAGTAGGTAGCCTTTTTGGATTAGCTTTTTTTCACTCACTGTACTTCTTTGGAGATTCATGCAGGTTGTTGTGTGAATCAGTCATTTGTCTCTTTTTATTACTGAGTGGTATTCCATGGTATGGATGTACCACAGTTTGTTTAACTATTCACTCATAAAGGGCATCTGGATTGTGTTCAGATTTTGGCTATTACAAATAAACCTACTATGGACATTTATGTTCAGATTTTTGTGTGAACATAAGTCTTCATTTCTCTGGGGTAAATGCCTTGGAGTGCAATTGCTGGGCATATGGTAGTTGCATGTTTCATTTTTTAAAAAAACTTCTGCTCTTTTCCAGAGTAGATGTGCCATTTCACAGTCCCATCAACAATGTGTAGGTGACACAGTTTCTCTGCATCCTCACCAGCATTTGGTGTTGTGTGTTACCCATCCTGACAGGTATGTCATGATATCGCATTGTGGTTTTAATTTGCATTTCCCTGATGGCTAATGAACATCTTTTCATGTGTGTGTTTGTAATCTGTATATCCTCTTTGGAAAAATGTCTCTTTATGTCTTTTAGCCCTTTTCTAATTGGATCGCACTTTTTTTTTCTTACTGTTGAGTCTGCGAGCTCTTTGCATATTCTAGATGCTAGACTGTCAGATACATGATTTGCAAATATTTTCTCTCAGCCTGTAGCTTCTCTGTTCATCCTCTTAGTAGGGTTGTGCATTGAGCAAAAATTTTCAGTTCTGATGAAATCCAGTGTATCAATCTTCATTTTATGGCTCATGTTTTTGGTATTTAGTCTGAGATTTTTTCACCTCACCCGAGATCCTGAAGATTTTCTCCCATTTTTCTAAAAGTTTTATTGTTTTACATTTTGCATTTTAGTATATTATCCTTTAATTTTTGTATAAAGTGTGAAACTTAGGCTGAAATTCTTTTTTTCACCTATGGACAGCCCATTGCCCCAATACCATTTGTTGAAAGGCTGTTCTTCCCCTACTGAATTGCTTTTGCACTTTTGTCAAAAAATCAGTTAAGCACATTTGTATGGGTCTGTTACTGGGTTCAGCTTTATGGAGATATAATTCACATACCATACAATTCACCCATATAAAATGTATCATTCAATTCTTTTTTAAGCATATCCAGAGTTGTGCAACCGACCATGCAATTTTAGAACATTTCATTATTTGACAAAGAAACCTTTGAAAGGGGAATTTTACCACCTTAAGAATATCAAGTTGATCAAGACCTGCAACATACTAAAAATCATCTGTGGGTGCCCTAACGTGCAGAAGGCGCCTCCTCTGACACAGCATGTTTTGATCCTAGGCCCGGATGGTCAGCTTCTCCATGAGACTGCCGAGGCCCACTGACAAGCTCTGAGCCTCCACCACTGCCTCCCACAGGCCTCTTCTGCTCCCAGCCTTGGCCTTTGGGCCCCAACCTCCAGAATACCCGTGGTTTTCCTCCCTGGAAGATGGAGCCCCTAAGGCAACCATCTGATCCTGTCCTCCAGCTCCATTACAGCGGGCCTTTCCACCAGCCCCAGTCCACCAGTCCAGGTGGGGCAGGACATGGAGACAGCAGGGACTCGAGTTTCCGTTTGGAGGCGGCAGGATTCAAAAGCAAATTTAGCCCCTTAAACCTCTGCTGTCACCTCCCCTGCAGCAACTGAGGCCTCCCACCTCCTGGAGCGAAGCCCCCCTCCGGGGAGCACAGCCAAGATTTTGGACCTCAGAAAACAGCATCCAGGCCATCGCTTGCCCTCGGGCTGAGGGCCACGCATCCCTGCCCGTCCCCTCACAGGTGGCTGCATGCTCCGGCCCTCGCCCCAGCCCTCCTGGCCCCGGCGGAAAGCCCCTCTCTAAGCAGGCCTGGCCGGGGCGGTGCCCTCCTGCGGAGTCCCCAAGGGGCGGGGAGCCCACGCCTGTCTAGCCCGGCTCTCAGGACACCTCCTCTTTCTGCGTCTCCTTAGTCGCCACTCCGGGTTTGGACCCCGCGTGGCCAGGCACCCCGGGTCACCCCCTCTCGACCCAGGGCGAGCGCACGCCGCCGCCTGCGCACCGGACTGGGAGCTGGGAGGAGCCGACATCTGTCTCTGAAACCCGGCGCTGGGAGGCCCTCGGAGGGGCGGAGATTCCCCGGGGCTGAACAAGTTTTTCCGGCTGTGTCTGTCCGAGTGCAGACAAAAGTCGCGCGAGGAGACGCGGGGTCATGTCCCAGGGCGGCGGGGAGGGGCTGCGAGAGCCGGTGTGGTGGGGCCTGGGCTGCGTGCGGGCTAGGTGCAGGCACCTTGGCAGGGGGCCAGACGCGCGGGACCTCCCCATTCGCTCCCTGCCCGGTCCGCGTCGCTCCAGGAGGCCAGAGCCGCGCGGCCGCCCTGGGCTCCGCTCCTCAACCTCCTGCCGCGGCCGCGCCCGCTGGGGAAGGTGCGAGGCGAGGCGGACGCGAACGGTTCTTGACGCTGAGCCTGTAGGCCAGGCCCGCGCCCACCGCAGGAAATCTTCCCCGGCAAGCCCGGGAAAGATGCCAGCGGCCCCTGAAGCGTCGAGACCCCTGCGCCTGCCCTTCTGAGGCAAATACATCAGGGAGGCTTTCCTGGACCTTCTCGCCCTCTCTGGGCGAGAGGGAAAGGATAATGGAGTGAGGGGAGTGTTGTGGACCAAGGCCTGGAGGGCAAGCAAGGGTCTGCGGTGTCTGGCGAGACCGGGTGGAGGGAAGGGGGTTCTCTGCGGCCGGCATCAAGTGCTCCAAGGCAGGGCTTGGAGATAGCCAGGTCCAGCCAAGTGTCTCAGATGTTCTACCTGACATTTCAGTCCTCAAACCGCTGTAGGGCCTCTTCAGGGTTTCAGCAGGGGACGCAGTCAGATTTTGTAGAAAAGTCATTCTGGCTAGGCACAGTGGTCACACCTGTAATCCTAGCACTTTGAGAGGCTGAGGCGGGCGCATCACTTGAGGTCAGGAATTTGAAACTAGCCTGGCCAATAGAGTAAAATCTCGTCTCTACTAAAATAAAATATTAGCCGGGTGTGGTGGCTTGCCCCTGTAATCCCAGCTACTCAGGAGGCTGAGGCAGGAGAACTGCTTGAACCTGGAAGGCAGAGGTTGCAGTGAGCTGAGATCATGCCACTGCACTCCAGCCTGGACAATAGAGCGAGACTCTGTCTCAAAAAAAAAAAAAAAAAAAAAAAAAAAAAAAAAGCCAGGCGTGGTGGTGAGTGCCTGTAATCCCAGCTATTCTGGAGGCTGGGGCAGGAGAATTGCTTGAATCTGGGAGGTGGAGGTTGTAGTGAGCCTAAATCTCGGCACTGCACTGCAGCCTGGGAAAGAAAGAAGGGGAGAAAGGGGGGAAAAAAGGAGGGGAGAGAGAAAGGGAGACAGAGGGAGGAAGGGAGGGAAAAGAGAGAAAGGAGAAAAGAAAAAAAAGGAAAGGAAAGGAGAAAGGAAGGAAAAGAAAGGTCATTGTGGAGGCTGGTTGGGGAACTGGTGAGCTCCCATAAACACCCCAGTGAATGGAGGTTTTACCAGTGAGGCCTAGGAAGGAGGGACCCACGCAGAGCATTACACAGGCAGGGTCAGTTGGGCTGGGACAGATTAGCTTTGGGTAGTAAGGGAAGAAGAGTCAAGGGTGTCTTATGGGCCCCTGAAGGTGTGCCCCAGTCCCCCGGCCTCTGTGGGGCACAGTTACCACCTCCTAGGAGGCCTCACCTTATGCAGGGCTGGGCCTTAATATTTATTTGAGGTCAAGAGAATTGTTTCCTCACTACCCTTGGAGAACTAACCTGATCTTGCTGGAGAGAGACGTAAGCAGTCCCTGCCTTCACAGTGGTTTCAGAGTACAGATGACTTCCGACAGGTGCAGGGAGAACCCTCAGCTCTGAAGAGGCAGAGAAGACAGACCAAAGAATAAAACAAAAGAAAGAACACTGACATGGTTAACAAATCAGACAGAAGTTAAGGTCTCTTAACTGAGTGTCTTTTTGTTGTCTTTTTGTTGTTGTTGAGACAGTCTCACTCTGTCACGCAGGCCGGAGTGCAGTGGCACGATCACGGCTCACTGCAGCTTCCACCTCCTGGGCTCAAGTGATGCTTCCACCTCAGCATCCCAAGTAGCTGGAACTACAGGCACGGGCCCGGCTAATTTCTGTATGTTTTGTAGAGACATGTTTCACCATGTTGCACAGGCTGGTCTCAAACTCCTGAGCTCAAGCGATCCATCTCCCAAAGCGCTGAGATTACAAGTGTGAACCATTGCACCTGGCCCATTAACTGAGTGTTTAATTTTAGAGTCCAGATTTTCTTTTCAATTGCAATGTCAATACTTGCTCGTTATAAAAACAGTAAAAAGCACAAAAAATTGTAAAAGGAAAGCATATTCATATTTTCCTGTTTAAACTCAACCACTTTAGTTGAGTTTATCATTTAGTGTTTTCCTTCCAGTTTTTCTTCCCTTACATGGCATTCAAACTTTTACCAAAGTTGTGGTTATAGTGTCTTCACAATTTGCAGAGTCCCTTTTCACTTAAGATTACCTCAGAAGCGCTCTCTCGCAGGACACATGGCGGCGACTGCGGCAAAGCGAGAGCGAGAGCCTGGGAGAGGCCACTGCCGCCAGCACAGCTGGAGACCTGAGCGGACACTGGGGGCTGTCCGCGGTCCCTGCACTCTCTGGATGAGTCGGAGAAGTCCCATTGAATCAGAGTAAGATGAATGGTAGCTTTGATTGTGATTGCGGTGAGCTGGAATCACCTGAACACTAACAAAAGACACCTTCTGTTAACCAACAGCCGCCAGGGCTTCCTGTTGAAATACACAGCAACAGGCCGGGCGCGGTGGCTCACGCCTGTAATCCCAGCACTTTGGGAGGCCGAGACGGGCGGATCACGAGGTCAGGAGATCGAGACCATCCTGGCTAACACGGTGAAACACCGTCTCTACTAAAAAATACAAAAAAAAACTAGCCAGGCAAGGTGGCGGGCGCCTGTAGTCCCAGCTACGCGGGAGGCTGAGGCAGGAGAATGGCATAAACCCGGGAGGAGGAGCTTGCAGTGAGCTGAGATCCGGCCACTGCACTCCAGCCTGGGTGACAGAGCAAGACTCTGTCTCAAAAAAAAAAAAAAAAAAGAAAGAAATATACAGCAACAAAGGAAGAAAAGAAGCAAAACAGAAATAGTGCTTACCAGCACCTTAGAACGATGCTGCTCAGGATCAGTCCAACACTGAATGTATATGCACTGTGAGGAGAATGTTCACAGAAGCCTGTTGTGTGCACATTTATTCACATATTTGTTAAATCGTTTAGCACAGTAATCTGAGTGCATAGTGTATCATTTCATTCCGTTTGAGTTTCTTGAGTGTTTTATTTAAATATGTGCAGAGTTGCTGCCCCTTTCTTGAACTATGAGTACTGCAATCTTTTTAATTCTCAATATGAGTAGAACGTTCTGAGCTTCAAATCTAAGGGGAACTCAACAGGTCTGTTTGGCGTATGCAATGAGCATCAAGAAACCATTGTGCTGTGAAAGCATAATTATTTTTCTTCTCTCTTTTTGAAAGATCTTTCCTTTTGATGCCGGTTTTCTTCCTTGTTTACACAAGTTCAATAATTCTAAAGGAAAAGGCAATATGATTGGCAATGATTGGCCTATACATAACAACTTTGACATTGATGAAGTTCAGCTTGATCCAAGAGCTCTGTCTGTTGCCACTGATGAAGAAGTACAGGTCGACCCCTGAAAATATTTGGATGGCGATCAGGAAAAGTATCTGGAGGATCCTGCTTTTGTACCAATTACTCTACTGAGCCTTGTTGGCAGTACCCAGATGATCATGAAAACAAATATTGTGATCTGGAGTGTAGCCATACTTGTAACTACAAAACGAGGTCATCATCATATTTAGATAACTTAGTTTGGAGACACAGAGTGAACCATTACTGTGAACCCAAGCTCATTATAGATCTTTCCAATTGGAAAGAACAAGCAAAGAAAAATCTGATAAGGCAAATCAAAACGTGAAAGGAATGGATTGGTTAAAGCCCAGATAGCACTAGAGGAAACATCACAGCAACTGGCTGGAAAAGGCAAGAGAAAAGAATCAGGGATTTGATTTTGATTCCTTTATTGCAGGAACTATTCAACTTAGTTCCCAACATGAGTCTACTGATGTTGTTGATAAATTAAATGACTTGAATAGCTCAGTGTCCTAACTAGAATTGAAAAGTTTGATATCAAAGTCAGTAAGCCAAGCAAAACAGGAAAAAGGAATGGCAAATCTGGCTCAATTAGAAACCTTGTACCAGTCTTCTTGGGACAGCCAGTTTGTGAGTGGTGGGGAGGACTGTTATCTCATCAATCAGTTGTGTGAGGTAAAGAAGGATGAACAAGTTGAGAAGGAAAACACTTACACTCGTTACTTGGACAAGTTCTTCAGCAGGAACGAAGATACTGAAATGCTAGAAACTGAGCCAGTAGAGATTGGAGAGCTTGGGGAGAGAGGAAATGAGGAAGGATTTCTGAACAACAGTGGGAAGTTCCTCTTTAACAAGCAGCTCGAGTCCATAGACGTCCCACAGTTTTGCAGTCCAGTTGGGTCACCACATAAGTCAATACAGGCCACATTAACACCTTCTGCTATGAAATCTTCCCCTCAAATTCCTCATAAAACATACAGTAGCATTCTGAAACATCTGAACTAAAACACTCAGCAGACATTTATCTTTGTATTCTTCATGAAGTGTGTTTTGCCTTTTTTTATTACTATGTTTAAGTCATTTTTTACTTGAATCAGATGGTGTCATTTAGTAAGGATTTTATTAGTTCTTGGTTTTTAAAATCCAGACTTTCTTTTTCTACACGTGAGATAGTTTTTATTTTAACTGGCATGTCATTTGCACACAAAAATAAAGACTAGAGCAAAATAATGCAATGCAGGAGGAAAAAAGAAATGCGCTAAGACAAGTAAAGAACATTCTCTCATAGAACAGTGATCTGTTTTACAGGAAACAAACCTTGCCTTGAAATTTACACAGTGAGACTGTACATAATTGCATGAAAATAGCTATTTTTTCTAAGACATTTTTCATTCATGAGTATTTTCAAGTTTTTCATAGTGTACACATTTCTTAAAACACATAATACCTAATACCAGCAGCAACTGAAAATGAATGCCAAATTTGGTACGCATGTGTTATCTACCTCAAGGTAACAAGAGTATGTGGCTAAACATATACCACTATAGTGCTTCACAATATGCACTTCTATTTAGCCAGGGTTTATTGTAGTAAACTATTCTTAATGAGACTCATTCACTCTTTATAAATGTTCTGGTGTGCATTCTTTATAGTGAAGTGTTAATACATCACATCTTATTTTAGTAAATCAGTATATTTTCTGTATTTAATTATAAAAATTCACTTAGTTTTGGCCGGGCGCGGTGGCTCAAGCCTGTAATCCCAGCACTTTGGGAGGCCGAGACGGGCGGATCACAAGGTCAGGAGTTCGAGACCATCCTGGCTAACACGGTGAAACCCCGTCTCTACTAAAAAATACAAAAAGCTAGCCGGGCGAGGTGGCTGGCGCCTGTAGTCCCAGCTACTCGGGAGGCTGAGGCAGGAGAATGGCGTGAACCCGGGAGGCGGAGCTTGCAGTGAGCTGAGATCCGGCCACTGCACTCCAGTCCGGGTGACAGAGCGAGACTCTGTCTCAAAAAAAAAAAAAAAAAAAAAATTCACTTAGTTTTTAAAATTTATTTGCAAATACACTTTTTCCATTTGGCACTATGGTCTGTTGCCTTCCTAGCTGAATCTATAAAGTAAGCTTATCCTAAGACTGTCCAGGTACTTAATTTATTTAAGTGTTCATTTTAAGTAACATGCTCACTGTGTGTAGGAATTTGTGTTTTGGAGGTGCTTGATCTATCTACAAAGAAAAATTAATTAGGAATTACTTTATTATAAAATGCTCCTAGAAGTCTTAATTGTGTATATTAAAAAAAAAAAGAGTGTTAGACTTGTGTGCATGGAAGTAATTAAGGTACATCATTATTGTAGTTTTAAAGTTGCACATGATAAGACATTTTGTTTTCACTGTATGTTTTTACTGAATGATCTATTCCCCATCCCAAGGCAAGCATGAATAAAATTAGGTTAAACAAACAAACAAAAAAATTATCTCAGGAGCATTTTTCCATCATATGATAAACTTGCAGGTAATTACAATATTGAGCAGGTCACTCAGTCCTGATCTGCCAGATTTAGCTTCATTCTTGAACCCCAAATTCCAGTGAGTCTACAAATATGAATGCAAATGCCACCTGGTTTCTTTTCCTTTTGCATTATAATAAAAATTAAGAAAGCTGGCTCTGACACTTATTAATCCTATTCTTTTCTGAAAAATCTTTAGGCAATGATAAACACGGTGACTTAGAAATCCCAGCAGGGTAATTACTTCCAGTGGAAGCAGGGAGGAAGTACAGGCTGAGGTTAGTTAATAAGATTGGGAGAGCCTCCTATATTATATGAAGTGTGTGGGCTAGAGATGATGGCCTTAGGGAATAATCAATGCCATTGTTGGTTGGGTTCAGATTGATTTCATAAGGAAGTACTCAGCTATTGAAACATCGGCAGATCAAGACATCACTTCATTATTTAAACTCCACCAAGAGAGAGTTTGCAACATGTTCTCAGTGGTTGACCTAGGAGGGGAAAGGAGATATTTGCCCTTATTCACACCATGAATCACAGCTAGAAAGAGGATCTCTCTTGATCACTCAGGAAGCTCCAGGAAACAGGCCTTAATGTTTTGAGCTCAGAGAATCAGCAGCAGAGTGTTCAACGTCTTCTAGAAACTGGACTTCATCATTGCCTATGTCTTTGCTATTCAGGCTTTGATCCACAAACCAGAAGCATCAGCATCATCTAGGAGTTTGTTAGCAATGCAGAATCCTAGGCCCCACCCAAGACCCACTGAATCAGAATCCATATTTAAACAATATTCCCAAGTGATGTGCACATTAAATTTTATAGGCACTGCTCTGCATAATATCAAGAATGCTTCAGCCCTTTAGAGAAAAGTATGCTCTAGGTAAGGCTGTCAACAAAACGGATGCATAAAGAGGACCAACTTTGTGGCTTAATTTTCAGTGAGTTCATCTTTAAATATGTTAAATAAAAACTCCATCTTTACTTAAACAGTTGAACAAGCAGCAAACAAATAGCCCCATTAAAATGGGGCAAAAGGCATGGACAGGTACTTCTCAAAAAAAGACATACAAGTAGCGAAAAAACATGAAAAATTGCTAAACATCACTAATTATCAGAGAAATGCAAATCAAAACGACAATGAGATACCATCTCACACAGTCAGAATGACCATTATTAAAAAGTCAAAAAACAATAGATGTTGGCAAGACTGCAGAGAAAAGGGAATGCTTACACACCACTTGTGGGGATGTAAATTAGTTCCACCACTATGAAAAGCAGTTTGGGATTTCTCAAAGAACTTAGAACTGCCATTCAGCCCAGCAATCCCATTAGTGCGTATATGTTCAAAAGAAAACAAATTGTCCTACCAAAAGACACATGCACTTGCAGGTTCATTACAGTACCATTCACAATAGCAAAGTCATGGAATCAACCTGGGTGCCCATCAACAGTGGATTTGATAAAGAAAATATGGTACATATATATCACAGAATCCTACACAGCCAAAAAAGAAAAAAAGGATAAAATCATGTCCTTTGCTGCAACACGGTTGCAGATGGAGGCCATTATCCTAAGTGAATTAAAGCAGGAATAGAAAAACCAGATACCGCATGTACTCACTTATAAGTGGGAGCTAAACATCAGGTACACATGGACATGAAGACGGCAACAATAGACACTGGGGACTACTCGGGGAAGGCCAAGATTGAAAAACTAACATGGTCAATCAGTTTTGTCAGGTCAATCAGTTTTGTGAGGTAAGGAAGGATGAACAAGTTGAGAAGGAAAACACTTACACTCGTTACTTGGACAAGTTCTTTAGCAGGAAAGAAGATACTAAAATGCTAGAAACTGAGCCAGTAGAGAATGGAGAGCTTGGGGAGAGAGGAAATGAGGAAGTCAGTACCTGGTCAGTACCTGGATGATAAGACCATTTGTATCCCAAACCTCAGCATCACAAAATATACCCATGAAACAAACCTGCACATGTACCCTCTGAATCTAAAAGTGGAAAAAGAAAAGCAACTAAAAAAAACAAAAAAACAAAAAAAACTCCATCTTGTCCGGGTGTGGTGATGTACCTGTATTCTCAGCTATTTGGGAGGCTGAAGCAGAAGAATCTCTTCAGCCCAGGGGTTCATGCTCAGCATGGACAACATAGCGATAGCTCATTTCTAAAAAAAACCAAAAAACAAGAACTCCATCTTGACTATCTGTATGTTCAAGAGTTCCAATATTTGGAAACATTTTTCCTTTTTCCACTTCCTCAGAGGCAGTTATTTCTCTTCCAAGTGCCACTAGGGAGTGTTTCCTACTATGACTTTTATGGAAGACCACAGAAATATGAAATGGGAAGGCCTTGCTTGTGTGTGATTCACAAACAGACATTTCTTTTTAGGAAAGCTTGCATTGCATTAATATATACATTTTAAAATAGCGTATTTTTAAAGTTTTTATTATTGTTAATAATTTATGTCTGGCTCTATTCTTCTCTTTGGTTTCTCATCCTTCCATGGTCATATCATGGACCAGACCCTAACTCAGAGAAAGGGCCCGGCTGAGGTTACAGTTGTGCAATCCCTTATTTTAAGACAGGGCCAAAGAAATAAATCTCTGGGAGGTTGGCTCATTGTTGTCTTAATTCCTAAAGCTAGAGATTTTAGCATAATTACTAAAGGAAATGAGATCTGGCTGCATCACGGAAGAAAGGTTAATGCTCTTGTCCCACCAAGTGTGGAGCAGTGGGCAGCCAGAAAGCATCTGAACTTTCAGGACCAAAGGCAGTGCCTGGACCTCCGCTCTGTTGCCATCTGGTGACCTGGCAGCTTCTGCCACTGCAGGCACAATTCCCAGCTCTGGATTTACAGCATCTCAGGGAGCCACAGAATCTCAAATGTCTCTAGCCTTCAGAATTAATTCATTAAAAAAAAAAAACAAAAAACTAATGTGTAGCACTTTACAGTCAGGGGAGTAGAATGTTATAAAAGCTGAATAAATGATCTTATGCTACTGAGCCCAAAGTATTGAAAGTGACAAGATGGTATTTAAACATGGTGGCTCAACCAAGACCAACATGGCAGTACTCTCCTTTGCCAAACCTTCCACCTTCCTATACATCTCTGCCAGCATCTCTTTCCTCCTCCTCTGCCCAGAGCTATGGGTTCTGAGGGGGTCAATTACTGGGTGACCTGGTAAAGGACTCCGTGGCATCTCGGGGCATCCAGATTATAGGAGTATTCATACAGCCAGTCGTAACTACATATCAGAAACCTCAAAATGTCCACTGTGGAATGCTGTGTTGGCAAATCTAGCCCAAAGAAGCAAGTTTAAAAATAGCAAAGTTGGGCCGGGCGCGGTGGCTCAAGCCTGTAATCCCAGCACTTTGGGAGGCCGAGGCGGGTGGATCACGAGGTCAGGAGATCGAGACCCTCCTGGCTAACACGGTGAAACCCCGTCTCTACTAAAAATACAAAAAACTAGCCGGGCGAGGTGGCGGGCGCCTGTAGTCCCAGCTACTCGGAGGCTGAGGCGGGAGAACGGCGGGAACCCGGGAGGTGAAGCTTGCAGTGAGCCGAGATCACGCCACAGCACTCCAGCCTGGGCGACAGAGCGAGACTCCTCCTCCTCAAAAAAAAAAAAAAAAAAAAATAGCAAAGTTACACACATAGAGATGTTTCTTGCGGCATTATTTAGAATAGCCCTAAGTTAGAAACAACCTAAAAGTCTAAGTGTAGGGAAATGACTAAATAAATTAATATATGGCTATATGATGGCTTATTTTCTAATCTTTAAGAAATGTGTTCATGAAGAGTGCTATGTTGAAAAATGCTTCTGATAGGCGGTTCCAAGATGGCCGAATAGGAACAGCTCCAGTCTACAGCTCCCAGCGTGAGTGACACAGAAGACAGGTGATTTCTGCATTTCCAACTGAGGTACCGGGTTCATCTCACTGGGGCTTGTCAGACAGTGGATGCAGGACAATGGGTGCAGCCCACCGAGTGTGAGCCAAAGCAGGGCAAGGCATTGCCTCACCCGGGAAGCACAAGGGGTCAGGGAATTCCCTTTCCTAGCCAAGGGAAACGGTGACACACAGCATCTGGAAAATCGGGTCACTCCCACCCTAATACTGCGCTTTTCCAACAGTCTTAGCAAATGGCCACACCAGGAGATTATATCCCGTGCCTGGCTTGGAGGATCCCATGCCCATGGAGCCTAGGTCATTGCTAACACAGCAGTCTGAGATCAAACTGCAAGGTGGTAGCAAGGCTGGGGGAGGGGTGCCTACCATTGGTGAGGCTTGAGTAGGTAAACAAAGCTGCCAGGAAGCTTGAACTGGGTGGAGACCACCGCAGCTCAAGGAGGCCTGCCTGCCTCTATAGACTCCACCTCTGGGGGCAGGGCATAGCTGAACAAAAGACAGCAGAAACCTCTGCAGACTTAAATGTCCCTGTCTGACAGCTTTGAGGAGAGTAGTGGTTCTCCCAGCATGGAGTTTGAGATCTGAGAACAGGCAGACTGCCTCCTCAAGTGGGTCCCTGACCCCCGAGTAGCCTAACTGGGAGGCACCCCCCAGTAAGGGCAGACTGACACCTCACATGGCCGGGTACCCCTCTGAGACAAAACTTCCAGAGGAAAGATCAGGCAGCAACATTTGCTCTTCAGCAATATTCGGTGTTCTGCAGCCTCCACTGCTGATACCCAGGCAAACAGGGTCTGGAGTGGACCTCCAGCGAATTCCAAGAGACCTGCAGCTGAGGGTCCTGAATGTTAGAAGGAAAACTAACAAACAGAAAGGACATCCACACCAAAACCCCATCTGTACATCACCATCATCAAAGGCCAAAGGCAGATAAAACCACAAAGATGGGGAAAAAACAGAGCAGAAAAGCTGAAGGTTCTAAAAATCAGAGCACCTCTCCCCCTCGAAAGGAAGGCAACTCCTTGCCAGCAATAGAACAAAGCTGGAGAATGACTTGACGAGCTGAGAGAAGGCTTCAGATGATCAAACTTCTCTGAGCTAAAGGAGGAAGTTCGAACCCATCACAAAGAAGCTAAAAACCTTGAAAAAAGATTAGACAAATGGCTAACTAGAATAACCAGTGTAGAGAAGTCCTTAAATGACCTGATGGAGCTGAAAACCATGGCACAAGAACTGTGTGACAAATGTACAAGCTTCAATAGCTGATTTGAGCAACTGAAAGAAAGGGTATCAGTGATTGAAGATCAAATGAATGAAATGAAGTGAGAAGAGAAGTTTAGAGAAACAAGAGTAAAAAGAAATAAACAAAGCCTCCAAGAAATATGGGACTATATGAAAAGACCAAATCTATGTCTGATTGGTGTACCTGAAAGTGACGGGGAAAATGGAACCAAGTTGGAAAACACTCTGCAGGATATTATCCAGGAGAACTTCCCCAATCTAACAAGGCAGGCCAACATTCAAATTCAGGAAATACAGAGAATGCCACAAAGATACTCCTTGAGAAGAACAACTCCAAGACACATAATTATCAGATTCACCAAAGTTGAAATGAGGGAAAAAAATGTTAAGGGCAGTCAGAGAGAAAGGTTCGGTTACCCACAAAGGGAAGCCCATCAGACTAACAGTGGATCTCTCAGCAGAAACTCTGTAAGTCAGAAGAGAGTGGGGGCCAATATTCAACATTCTTAAAGAAAAGAATTTTCAACCCAGAAATTCATGTCCAGCCAAACTAAGTTTCATCAGTGAAGGAGAAATAAAATCCTTTACAGACAAGCAAATGCTGAGAGATTTTGTCACCACCAGGTCTGCCTTACAAGAGACCCTGAAGGAAGCACTAAACATGGAAAGGAACAACTGGTATAAGCCACTGCAAAAACATGCCAAATTGTAAAGACCATTGATGCTAGGAAGAAACTCCATCAACTAACCAGCAAAATAACCAGCGAACATCATAATGACAGGATCAAATTCACACATAACAATATTAACCTTACATGTAAATGGGCTAAATGCTCCAATTAAAAGACATAGACTGGCAAATTGGATAAAGAGTTAAGACCCATCAGTGTGCTGTATTCAGGAGACCCATCTCACATGCAGAGACACACATACACTCAAAATAAAGGGATGGAGGAAGATCTATCAAGCAAATGGAAAACAAAAAAAGGCAGGGGTTGCAATCCTAGTCTCTGATAAAACAGACTTTAAAGAAGGCCATTACATAATGGTAAAGGGATCAATTCAACAAGAAGAGCTAACTATCCTAAATATATATGCACCCAATACAGGAGCATCCAGATTCATAAAACAAGTCCTTAGAGACCTACAAAGAGACTTAGACTCCCACTCAATAATAATGGGAGACTTTAACACCCCACTGTCAACATTAGACAGATCAACAAGACAGAAAGTTAACAAGGATATCCAGGAATTGAACTCAGCTCTGCACCAAGCAGACCTAATAGACATCTACAGAACTCTCCACCCCAAATTAACAGAATATACATTCTTCTCAGCACCACATTGCACTTATTCCAAACTTGACCACATAGTTGGAAGTAAAGCACTCCTCAGCAAATGTAAAAGAACAGAAATTAGAATGAACTGTCTCTTGGACCACAGTGCAATCAAACTAGAACTCAGAACTAAGAAACTCACTCAAAACTGCTCAACTACATGGAAACTGAACAATCTGCTCCTGAATGACTACTGGGTACATAACGAAATGAAGGCAGAAATAAAGATGTTCTTTGAAACCAATGAGAACAAAGACACAACATACCAGAATCTCTGGGACACATTTAAAGCAGTGTATAGAGGGAAATTTATAGCACTAAATGCCCACAGGAGAAAGCAGGAAAGATCTAAAATTGACACCCTAACATCACAATTAAAAGAACTAGAGAATCAAGAGCAAACACATTCAAAAGCTAGCAGAAGGCAGGAAATAACTAAGATCAGAGCAGAACTGAAGGAGATAGAGACACAGAAAACCCTTCAAAAACTCAATGAATCCAGAAACGGGTTTTTTGAAAAGATCAACAAAATTGATAGACCACTAGCAAGATGAATAAAGAAGAAAATAGAGAAGAAGCAAATAGATGCAATAAAAATGATAAAGGGGATACCACCATCAATCCCACAGAAATACAAACTACCATCAGAGAACACTATAAACATCACTATGCAAATAAACTAGAAAACCTAGAAGAAATGGATAAATTCCTGGACACATTCACCCTCTCAAGACTAAACCAGGAAGAAGTTGAATCCCTGAATAGACCAATAATAGGCACTGAAATTGAGGCAATAATTAATAGCCTACCAACCAAAAAAAGTCCAGGACCAGATGAATTCACAGCTGAATTCTTTCAGAGGTACAAGGAGGAGCTGGTACCATTCCTTCAGAAACTATTCCAATCGATAGAAAAAGAGGGAATCCTCCCTAACTGCTTTTATGAAGCCAACATCATCCTGATACCAAAGCCTGGCAGAGACACAACAAAATAAGAGAATTTTTTTTTTTTTTTTTTTTTTGAGACGGAGTCTTGCTCCAGGCTGGAGTGCAGTGGCCGGCTCTCAGCTCACTGCAAGCTCCGCCTCCCGGGTTCACACCATTCTCCTGTCTCAGCCTCCCGAGTAGCTGGGACTACAGGCGCCCGCCTCATCGCCCGGCTAGTTTTTTGTATTTTTTAGTAGAGACGGGGTTTCACCGTATTAGCCAGGATGGTCTCGATCTCCTGACCTCATGATCCGCCCGTCTCGGCCTCCCAAAGTGCTGGGATTACAGGCTTGAGCCACCGCGCCCGGCCAAAAATCCTCAATAAAATACTGGCAAACCGAATCCAGTAGCACATCAAAAAGCTTATCCACCATGATCAAGCAGGCTTCATCCCTGGGATGCAAGGTTGGTTCAACACACACAAATCAATAAACGTAATCCAGCATATAAACAGAACCCAAGACAAAAACCAAATGATTATCTCAATAGATGCAGAAAAGGCCTTTGACAAAATTCAACAGCCTTCATGCTAAAAACTCTCAATAAATTAGGTATTGATGGAACATATCTCAAAATAATAAGAGCTGTTTATGACAAACCCAAGCCAATATCATATTGAATGGGCAAAAATTGGAAGCATTCCCCTTGAAAACTGGCACAAGACAGGGATGCCCTCTCTCACCACTCCTATTCAACATAGTGTTGGAAGTTCTGGCCAGGGCAATCAGGCAGGAGAAAGAAATAAAGGGTATTCAATTAGGAAAAGAGGAAGTCAAATTGTCCCTGTTTTCAGATGACATGACTGTAAATTTAGAAAACCCCATCGTCTCAGCCCAAAATCTCCTTAAGCTGATAAGCAGCTTCAGCAAAGTCTCAGCATACAAAATCAATGTGTAAAAATCAAACGCATTCCTATACACCAATAACAGACAAACAGAGAGCCAAATCAGGAATGAACTTCCATTCACAATTGCTTCAAAGAATAAAATACCTAGGAATCCAACTTACAAGGGATGTGAAGGACCTCTTCAAGGAGAACTACAAACCACTGTTCAGTGAAATAAAAGAGGACACAAACAAATGGAAGAACATTCCATGCTCATGGATAGGAAGAATCAATATCGTGAAAATTGCCATACTTTCCAAGCTAATTTATAGATTCAATGCCATCCCTATCAAGCTACCAATGAGTTTCTTCACAGAATTGGAAAAAACTACTTCAAAGTTCATATGGAACCAAAAAAGAGCCCGCATTGCCAAGACAATCCTAAGTCAAAAGAACAAAGCTGGAGGCATCACACTACCTGACTTCAAACTATACTACAAGGCTACAGTAACCGAAACAGCATGGTGCTAGTACCAAAACAGAGATATAGACCAATGGAACAGAAGAGAGCCCTCAAAAATACCACCACACCTCTACAACCATCTGATCTTTGACAAACCCGACAAAAACAAGAAATGGGGAAAGGATTCCCTATTTAATAAATGGTGCTTGGAAAACTGGCTAACTGTACATAGAAAGCTGAAACTAGATCCCTTCCTTACACCTTATACAAAAATTAATTCAAGATGGATTAAAGACTTAAATGTTAGACCTAAAACCATAAAAACCCTAGAAGAAAACCTAGGCAATACCATTCAGGACATAGGCATGGGCAAGGACTTCATGTCTAAAACACCAAAAGCAACAGCAACAAAAGCCAAAATTGACAAATAGAATCTAGTTAAACTAAAGAGTTTCTGCACAGCAAAAGAAACTACCATCAGAGTGAATAAGCAACCTACAAAATGGGAGAAAATTTTTGCAATCTACTTATCTGACAAAGGGCTAATATTCAGAATCTACAAAGAACTCACATAAATTTACAAGTAAAAAACAACCCCTTCAAAAAGTGGGTGAAGGATATGAACAGACACTTCTCAAAAGACTACATTTATGCAGCCAACAGACATATGAAAAAATGCTCATCATCACTGGCCATCAGAGAAATGCAAATGAAAACCACAATGAGATACCATCTCACGCCAGTTAGAATGATGATCATTAAAAAGTCAGGAAACAGCAGGTGCTGGAGAGGATGTGGAGAAATAGGAACAATTTTACACTGTTGGTGGGACTGTAAACGAGTTCAACCATTGTGGAAGACAGTGTGGCAATTCCTCAAAGGTCTAGAACTAGAAATACCATTTGACCCAGTCATCCCATTACTGGGTATATACCCAAAGGATTATAAATCATGCTGCTATAAAGACATCCACACGTATGCTTATTGAGGCACTATTCACAATAGCAAAGACATGGAACCAACCCAAATGTCCATTGATGGCAATGATAGACTGTATTAAGAAAATGTGGCACATATACACCATGGAATACTATGCAGCCATAAAAAAGGATGGGTTCATGTCCTTTGTAGGGACATGGATGAAGCTGGAAACCATCATTCTCAGCAAATTATCGCAAGGCCAAAAAACCAAATACCGCATGTTCTCACTCATAGGTGGGAATTGAACAATAAGAACACTTGGACACAGGAAGGGGAACATCACACACAGCGGCCTGTCATGGGGTGGGGGGAAGGGGGAGGGACAGCATTAGGAGATATACCTAATGTAAATGACGACTTAATGGGTGCAGCACACCAACATGGCACTTGTATACGTATGTAACAAACCTGTACCTTGTGTACATGTACCCTAGAACTTAAAGTGTAGTAATAAAAAAAAGAGGCCAGGCGCGGTGGCTCAAGCCTGTAATCCCAGCACTTTGGGAGGCCGAGATGGGCGGATCACGAGGTCAGGAGATGGAGACCATCCTGGCTAACACGGCGAAACCCCGTCTCTACTAAAAATACAAAAAACTAGCCGGGCAAGTCCCAGCTACTCCAGAGGCTGAGGCAGGAGAATGGCGTAAACCCGGGAGGCAGAGCTTGCAGTGAGCTGAGATCCGGCCACTGCACTCCAGCCCGGGTGACAAAGCAAGACTCAGTCTCAAATAAAAAAAAATAAAAAATAAATAAAAAAAAGAAAAATGCTTTGATAGAATGCTATTATAGTCAACAAGCACTTATAAAGCACTTACTGTGTGCTAGCTATTATATTAAGTGCTTTAAAACTTTGAATTTAACTTATTTAATTCTCGCAACAAGTCTATGAGGAAAATATTGTTACTATTATTCCCTTTTTGAGGAAATTAAAACATGGAGAGATTAGAACAGCCCAAGGTCTAATGCCATAAGGGGTAGAAAAAATTCAAACTTGTTTGTACAATAGAAACTCACCTACATATATATATAGAAAGATAAAATTTTAAAGTCCTCCTTTTTAAAAACTTTTTTTCTTGAGCTGTAACATATATTAGGTTGGTGCAAAAGTAATTGCTGTTTTTGTCATTACATACAGTTAAGTACCTAAGTCTTAGGTGCACGGCTTAATTTTTACATGGTATACACCCATGTAACTGTGATCCAGATAAGCACAAAGATAGTTTCCAGCATCCCAGAAGGCTCCCAGAGACTGCCTCCCAATCAATGCTTCCTAGAGGCAGCCACCATTCTGATCTCTATCACCATAGATTAACTTAGGCTGGTTTTTAACTTTATGTAAACGAAATAGTGCAGTATAAATCTCTTGTATCTGATTTCTTTTAATCAACATTATGCCTGTAAGATTCATCCTTATTGGATGTCTCAGTAGTCCTTTTCATTGCTGTGTAGTATTCCGTTGTATGAATATACAGCAATTCATTCACCCATTCTCTCTGTTGGACTTTAGAATTTTTTCTACTGTAAATAATGGTCCTATGAATATTCTAGTATGTGTCTTTTAGTGGACCTAAGCCCTCATTTCTATTAGATACATTTCCTAAAGTAGAATTGCTGAGTCTCGGGGTATGGTAGATACTGCCAAATGGTTTTTCCATTTGGTATGGCAGTATCAGAGGAGACAAGCCATGACACAAGAAGTGATTGAGGACTTAACACTAAACCCCAGATCCATTGCTGAGTCACCCTGGATCTCAAGCTTGTAAATTGTGGGGTGAATCAATCTTATGTGAAGTATTTGGTATGCCTGGGGCACGATATAAGGGTGTCCAAAAGTCTTCTAAAGAATTATTTTTAGGCCAGGCACGGTGGCTCATGCCTGTAATCCCAGCACTTTGGGAGGCCGAGGCAGGTGGATCACCTGAGGACATGAGTTTAAGATTAGCCTGGCCAACATGGTGAAACCCCATCTCCACTAAAAATACAAAAATTAACCAGGTATGGTGGCAGGCGCCTGTAATCCCAGCTACTGGGGAGGCTGAGGCAGGAGAATTGCTTGAACCCAGGAGACGGAGGTTGCAGTGAGCCGAGATCACGCCACTGCACTCCAGCCTGGGCGACAGAGCAAGACTCTCAAAAACAAGAAAACAAACTATTTTTAGTCATTAAGGTCTGATCACTTCTGCTATGCATGGGTGGCAGATACATGGTGGCTTTTCCTTTGATGAATTATGTTTTCTTTGCCATTTCTGAGAACATTATAGCTTAGCTGTGTCTGAACACTGACATCAAATTACAAGACGCATGAGTCATCATGGAAGAGACCCAAGGGAAAAAAGCAGGGCCTAATAAACTAGCCTCTGGGTCACAACCTAACAGCATCCTTCTCCAAAGGGATGAGCTAAGCCTGCAGCCAGCGACTGTCAGTGACTATTAAGGAGATCTGGATGCAAAATGTGTCACCTGAATCAGGATTAGCAGATGCATGAGACTCCCCTTTTCCTAGCAAGTAGATTCTTACCTTACTGACTTCTACTATGTGCTAGGGATATGATCCCTGCCCTCAGGAGTCTCACAGTCCACACAGTGGAAACAGATAAGTAAACGGAAAATTATGACCCGGCATGACAGGTCATGTCTTATAGAAACTGCATGGCCCAGGGCCTAAGAAGGGTGGATTTTAAAGTCTTGAAGAATTAAAGCTGTCACAATGTGAGTGAAAAACAAGAGCAATAGAACATTTGACCAAGCAGCAACGCACCTGAAATTTTTAAAAAGTTAGCTCTCAGAGGCCAAAAGAGGCCTTGTGAAATTTTTTAAAAGTTAGCTTTCAGAGGCCAAAAGAGGCCTTGGAGTCTCTGAGACACAGGAAGTATATTACAGGGAGACTAGTTCTAACCATCAGGTTCAAGAGCAAGGGGTTGCACATGTAAGGAAGGAGTTGCCAGGGGTCCTGGTTCCTGATCTTAGCTTGGATGTACTCTGTTTGTGGGGTCCTGGGAGGCCAGGCGGCTTCTCTGGGCTCAGTTTCCCTACCTGGGAATAGGTATAGACCAGAGGATCTCTGCAAGCTTCTTTCCAGATAGGACATGCTATGGCTGCTTAATATTTTTAAACAGGACAGAATGGCATCATCTCAAATGCTCACTGCAAGTCATCTCCACTGTATGCATTTTATCACTTCATGATATAATTTAATTTTGCTGGTGAACTCATTGTACATATCAAACTACATACAAAAAAAAAAAAAAAAAAAAAAGGCAAGCCAGAGAGAATAGAAAAAAAGACAGTGGCTTGAGGACGTGATCTGGGGCGAAGAAATGAGACCCTTTTAACTCTTGAGTACTCATGATGCAAAGTGAACCTGAGACCATCCAGGGATAGACGAATGGATGAGAGCCACTCCTCCTCCGCAAACTTCACCTTCCCTCCACCATCCTCAGAGTACTACGTCTAAAACTAGGATACTCATCAGTTAACTGGAATTGGATGGAAATGAAATCCAAGTCCCACCTCCATGGATTTCAGCCACACTCACTGAGCGTGAGAACAGGCAGAACGCACACAGTGTGAGAAATGGGCGTGTGAACAGGGGGTTGAAGTCTGGAAGGCACTGAGCAACAGAAGCTACCAGCTCTTTCGTCTTGAGAAAGCCTGACTGTGCTTTGTATCTTGTCTGTAAATATCTGTTTACTGAATTAAAATACAAACAGTCTGGGTCTGCCTTAAAATAAAGTGAACACCAAAAAGGAGAGGCCTAGCCCAGTTCAGTGGCTCATGCCCGTAATCCCAGTGCTTCAGGAGGCTGAGGTGGGAGGATTGCTTCAGGCCAGGAGTTTGACACCAGCCTGGGCAACACAGCAAGACCCTGTCTTCACAAAAATTTAAAAATGTAGCCGGGGACAGTGGTGTGCACTCGTAGTCCCAGCTACTTGGAAGCTTGAGGCAAGAGGATCTCTTGAGCCTGGAAGGTCGAGGCTACAGTGAGCTATGATTGCACCGCTGCATTCCAGCCTGGATGACAGAGCAAGATCCTGTCTTAAAAAAAGAAAAAAGAAAAAAGAAAGAGAAGAAAAGAAAAGAAAACAAAGAAAGAAAGGAAGGAGGGAGAGAAGGAGGAACTGAAGTGGAGGGGAGGGGAAGGAAAGGGGAGGGGAGGGGAGAAAAGGAGAGGAGAGGGGAGGGGAGAAGAAAGAAACCTGAGGGAAAGCTGATGCAAGCATTGACAAGGGAGGTGTCCTCATTCAACACATTGACTTTTGCGGTTTGCTGTGTGCTCAGGGCTGGGAACTCAGGGATGAGACAGCCAGTCGGTGTCCTGCTAAAGCAGAATGGTAAGACACACACACACAAATGAGAACAAAACCCTGTGCTGAGAAGGCTGCGTTATTCCACTGGAAGCATTGCATGGACCTGCAGCGGCAGCACCACCCAGGGGTTTGTTAGAAATGAATCTTAGGCTCCAGAACCAGAATTTGCATTGTAGCAGGAACTCCAGGGTTTTAGAAGCGTGGCTGCATAGGGTAAGGGGCCCTGGGGAGCTTGCAGTGGGAGGAGAAGGGAGATCTCCCCCAGGAAGTCACATTTGGGCTGGATCTTCAAAGATGAGTAGGAACTTAATTTTTGAGAAGAGAGGGAGGAAATTCCAAGCAGAGGAAAGGGTAGGATGAGATGGTGACAGACTTCAGAGAGATGATGCTGAGCTGGAAACGGGTTAGAATCTGGTTTTGAAGACACCTGTACTCATCTACCATATTAAGGAATTTATGTTCTGTTTGTCTCCTGAGGATGAGAATCAAGTAAGGAGGGAGAACATTCTCCAGGCACCATGCTGAGGTTTAATCAGTGCAGGGTGTTCAGTGCACATTAGAGAGGCTGATGACTTTGTTCACAGCGGAGATTTGCTCTCAGGGAAAATAGTGAGTACAGACTAGTGCCCTTCAGGTCTGCCCACAGAGGGTGGGAGGGTCCTGCATTTAAAGGGAAACAGAAAAAAATGTTTCCATCTAAGGACTTTTTTTTTTCTTTCCTGAAGGTGATAAAAGCAAGGAAATTATCAATTACTCTAAATGGTAGGAAGCCAAAACATGGTGCCAAAGGACTGCAAAGTAATTTTTCTTGGAGGCAAAGTAGCAACTGTTTAATCTTTCAGACAGCCTCATGGAAGGCCAAAGCAGAGAGAGTGAGCTTGCTTCATCTTAGCAGAAACCTGGTTGTAACTCAGGACTCAGAAGCCTGATGTTGTCCAAGAATGGTCCACAGACACACCAGTCCCATGGCAGATGGAGTCCACACTGCCCAGGACCCCAGTTCTGGGAGCGTTGCTTTCCCCATGCAGGCCTGGGCCCTCCAGCTCCCAACTGGCCAGATCCTCTCAATGACCAGTCTCAGAGGAAGCCATAGGCTTTTAAAAATGCCAGAGGACATTTGTCATGCTCTGTTATTATCATGATTATTGATTGCTTAAGTGGTCTTGTGTGTGTGGAATAATATAGCACATCCAATCTGGCACAGATAATTCATACAGCTCCCACGTTTAGAGATGTCTTGGCATGTGAAGGTGTTTTATTGTAACAAAAGTCCTTGGGCTATTGGGACTGTGGATTGTGAGAAGTAAAAGGAGAGCATTAGCAACCAGGACTAAACCACGCTGCAATGTGTAGAAGGAAAACAAAAACAAAGCGTGGGAGCTTCTGGTATTAGCACTCATTAAATGCTGACCCTATAATGAATGCTTTCTAGCACTCATCTCTAATTCATTCCACAACCTAAGAGAGCTGTCATTAGCCCCATTTTCAAATGAGTAACCTGGGGTCCGGTGAGGGTGGTTGTCAGGGCCCCACAGCTAAGCTGTGCTGAGCTGGTGTTCAGGTCTAGGTCAGCCTGTTGTGGACCACAGCTTACCACTCTGACTTCCTGGAGTGCACTATCCTGCTGTTCAGAAGTCTCTAAGATGCTGCGAGTTTGCTGAGAGTTTGTCTAGGCTTCAGAAAATTCACACAAAAGATAAAAACACAGAAAAGGCAGAAAACAGACAAAATCCACATAGGTAAAACATGAATTAAATATTAATTATTAAATAACAAAATTTGTAAATTATATATAATCATAAATAATAACTTTTTATTGAAAAAACTTCATTTTACAAAAGACTTCAACATACGTTTTAGGTATCCAGCTTCCAAATTACTTAAAGTGATCTGTTCACAGGTATTTAGTTTGTAGTTTTTCCAGAATAGTTTTCATTTCCATATTTCGCAGATGAAGAGGATTTCACATAAGCCCAAATCTATGGATCCATTTGATTCCTTAAGACACTGGTATGAGCAAATCAATGAGCATTTATCTATCATTACTCCTTTAGGATGCTGTGTTAAATCCTGGAGGAGAAATGATGGCGAAGGAGATACAGGTTCATCTCTAAAGAGGTCTCTCTCCAGCAGGGAAGATGAATCAAACAAGTAGAAAATTAAGTAAAAGAGGTGTGATGCTGTTGTCGCTATTGTTTTTAATGTTAGTGACAAAAAATTAGAGAGATAAAGGTTTTACTGGCCTAAGTAATATTCAGATGACACTTACTATAGGCATCAGAAAGGAGAAATGAGATCAGGTTCAGGAAGGAAAGCTGTGCAAAGCCAAGACTTGTTGTTGGATTTAGAAAGAGATAAGATGCTGAAAGGCAGAAAGAAAATATATTTATCAGAGCCCAACAAAAGTACACAGGAAGATGTACTTAGGGAAGAGCATCCAGACTAATTTGAATTTGAAGAAACATTTGCAAATGGACTAAAGAGTGTTAAGCCCGAAAAGGCAGGTTGGAGCCATACCATCAAGAAAGTCTTGAAAGACTCATGCAGCAGTTGGGACAGCTCTCTTTGGTGTGGCAACCATGGAAGGTTTTTGATTTGCTTACTTTCTTCCTTTTCAATAAACGGAGCTGGGAGAACTGGACACGCACATGCAAAAAAAAAAAAAAAAAATGAAGTTAGATCCCCTATCTCACACCACATCCAAAAATCAACTCAAAATAAGGCTGGGCATGGTGGCTTGTGCCTGTAATCCCAATGCTCTGGGAAGCTGCAGTGGGTGGATCACCCTGAGTTCAGGAGTGCAAGACCAGCCTGGGCAACATGGTGAAACCCTGTGTCTACCAAACGCACACACACACACACACACACATATACACATACACACACACACAAAGAAGCTAGGTGTGGTGGCCTGTTCCTGCAGTCCCAGCTACGTGGGAGGCTGAAGTGGTAGGACTGCTTGAACCTGGGAAGCAGAGGTTGCCGTGAGCCAAGATCGCACCACTGCACTCCAGCCTAGGCAACAAAGTGAGATGCTATCTCCAAAAAAAAAAAAAAAAATCAACTCAAAATAGATCACAGATGTATATGTAAGAGCTAAAATATACAACTCTTAGAAGAAAACACAGAAGTAAAGCTTTGTGATCTTGAATTAAGCAATTATTTCTTAGGTACAACACTGAAAGCACAAATTATTGAAGAAAAATTGATGTTGAATTTAATAAACATTTTAAAACTGCATTTGGAATAACACCATCAAGAAATAGAAAGGAGGCCAGGTACAGCGGCTCACGCCTGTAATCCCAACACTTTAGGATGCCAAGGTAAGAGGATTGCTTGGCCAGATGTGGTGGCTCACACCTATAATCCCAGCACTTTGAGAGGCCGAGGTGGGCGGACCACCTGAGATGGGGAGTTCGAGACCAGCCTGAACAGCATGGAGAAACCCTATCTCTACTAAAAATACAAAATTAGCTGGGTGTGGTGGCACATGCCTGTAATCCCAGCTACTTGGGAGGCTGAAGCAGGAGAATCGCTTGAATCTGGAAGACAGAGGTTGCACTGAGCCGACAACGCGCCATTGCACTGCAGCCTGGGCGACAAGGGCAAAAAACCTCGTCTCAAAAAAAAAAAAAAAAAAAGGATTACTTGAGACCAGGAGTTTCAGGCCAGCCTGGGTAATATTGTAAAACTCCATCTCTACAAAAATATTTTAAAAATTAGCTGGGCCTGGCGGTGCACACCTGTAGTTCCAGCTACTAGAGAAGCTGAGGTGGCAGGATCACTTGAGCCCAGGAGGTAAAGGCTGCAGTGAGCTATGATCACAGTACTACACGGTAGCCTGGGCGACAGAGCAAGACCTTGTCTCTAAAAAAGAAAAAAGAAAGAAGAAAAGAAAATGGAAAAGACACGTTATAGACTGGGAGAATATATTTGCATATCGTATATCCAATAAGAGACATATAGAATTAAGAAAATAACTCTTACAACTCAGTAATAAAAAAAAAAAATTTCAATGGGCATAAGATTTGAACAGACATTTCTCTAAAGAAAATGTAGAGCCAGAGGCGGGGGCAGAGGGGCCCATGCCTGCAATCCCAGCACTTTGGGAGGCCAAGGCGGGTGGATCACCTGAGGTCAGGAGTTCAAGACCAGCCTGACCAACATGGAGAAACCCCATCTCTACTAAAAATGCCAAAAAAATTACCAATTTTTCTCCTCTTACCTTGGCATCCTAAAGCCGGGCGTGGTGGTGCATGCCTGTAATCCCAGCTACTGGGGAGGCTGAGGCGAGAGAATAGTTTGAACCTGGGAGGCAGAGGTTGCTGTGAGCAGAGATCACGCCATTGCACTCCAGTCTGGGCAACAAGATGAAAACTCCATCTCAAAAAAAAAAAAAAAGAAAAGAAAACGTAGAGTGTGCAATAAACACATGAAAAGATGCTCAACACCATTAGTCATTAGAGAACTGCAAATCAAAAACACAATGAGATACCACTTCTTATCCACTAGGGTGGCTATAATAAAAAGCAGACAATAACAAATGCTGTTGAGGATGTGGAGAAAGTAGAATCCTCACACACTGCTGGTAGGATGAAAAACGGTACAGCTGCTGTGGAAAACAATTTGGCAGTTCCTCAAAAATCTTAAACATAGAGTTACCATGTGACTGACCAAGTCCTCTCAGGGAAATTCTTTAAGAGAAATAAAACCCCAGCATGGTGCCTCACGCCTGTAATCCCAACACTCTGGGAGGCTGAGGGGGGTGGATCACTTGAGGTCAGGAGTTCAAGACCAGCCTGGCCAACATGGTGAAACCCTGTCTCTACTAAAAATACAAAAAATTAGCTGGGCATGGTGGTGTATGCCTGTAATCCCAGCTACTCGGGAGGCTGAGACAGGAGAATCACTTGAACCCAGGAGGCAGAAGTTGCAGTGAGCCGAGATCATGCCATTGCACTCCAGCCTAGGCAACAGAGTAGGACATCGTCTCAAAAATAAATAAATAGGCCGGGTGTGGTGGCTCATGACTATAACCCCAGCACTTTGGGAGGTCGAGGCGGGCGGATCATGAGGTCAGGAGATTGAGACCATCCTGGCTAACATGGTGAAACCCCATCTCTACTAAAAATACAAAAAATTAGCCGGGTGTGGTGGCGGGCGCCTGTAGTCCCAGTTACTCTGGAGGCTGAGGCAGGAGAATGGCATGAACCCAGGAGGCCAAGCTTGCAGTGAGCTGAGACTGCACCACTGCACTCCAGCCTGGACGACAAAGCAAGACTCCATCTCAGTAAATAAATAAATAGAGAAAGAAATAAAATGACATTCGTACTAAGATTTGAACATGTATAGTCATAGAAGCATTATTCACGACAGCCATTTGGCTGTGGAAACAACCCAAGTGTCCATCAACTGATGAATGGAAAAACAAAATGTGGTCTATCCATATGATGGAATACTATTTAGCCATGAAAGAGAGCTGAGTACTTACACATGCTACAACGTGGATGAACCTCAAAAGTATTATGCACAGTGAAAGAAGCCAGACACAAAGACCATGTGGAAGGAAAATCACGAAAGCAAAGGGAAAAGTCAAGCTGGGCACTGCTAAGGGCACACCTGCCTCCCATTCTATTCCTAAAAAAGATAGTTACTAAGAAGAAAGAGCTACATACCTCCCTCACGAGGAATTTCCTTGTGGATAAAGGACAGACAGAGCTCAAAGTCATCCCTCAGTTCACTGAGATAGATGCATATCTGATTGCTTCCTTTGAAAAAGCTAATCAGCAACTCAAAAGAATGCAATCCTTTGTCTCTTACCTATGACCTGGAAGCCTCCTCCCCAATTCGAGTTGTCCAGACTTTCCAGACGGAACCAGTGTACATCTTAGTAATTGACATTTCATGTATCCCTAAAATCTATAAAACCAAACTGTGCCCCAACCACCTTGCGCACATGTCATCAGGACCTCCTGATGCGGTGTCACGGGCACAGGTCCTTAACTTTGACAAAATAAACTTCCTAAATTGACTGAGACTGGTCTCAGGTATTGAGGGTTCACAACCACATACTATAAGATTCCATTTCTAGGAAAAGTGCAAAGAAGGCACATATTCAGACAGAGGGCTGTAGGTGAGAATGGGGTGTAAGTGAGCATGAAGTTTCTTTTTGGGATGAGGGAAATATTCTAAGATTAGAGGGTGGCACAACTCTGTAAATATACTAAAGATCATCGAAGTGTGAGTTTTGTGGTATATAAATTGTATCTCAATAAAGCTGATTTTTAAAAACTCTTCCTTCATTCCTTTCTTGCTTCCTCCTTTTCTCCTTTCCTGTCTTTCTTGTCTTTTGTTCTCCTGTCCTTTTTTTTTTTTCTCTCTTACTCTTTTGCCCAACTTTTAACCACAAGTAAGCATTTAAAACATAAATGTTGAGCACTCAGGTTGCCACTACTCAGGTCAATAAATGGAATGTTTCTAGCTTGCCAGAGGCCTCTCCTGCATATACAGCGTCACTTCTCAATTGCAACTTCCCCCTCCTCTAAATACCAATTATCCTAGCTTTTAAGGTAGCCACTTTCTCACTTTTCTATACAGTTTTACCAGTTATACTACTAAGTACTGCATCTCTGGACACTTAATATTAATTTTACTTGTTTTTGAAATAGATATACAGGTACAGATATTCATACATTGTGCATAGTTTTCTGTCTGGCTTCTTTCATTCAACATAATGTTTGTAAGGATAGAACTGTTGATGAAAAGAGACAAACTCGCTGGGCGCGGTGGCTCAAGCCTGTAATCCCAGCACTTTGGGAGGCCGAGACGGGCGGATCACGAGGTCAGGAGATCGAGACCATCCTGGCTAACACAGTGAAACCCCCTCTCTACTAAAAATACAAAAACTAGCCGGGCGAGGTGGCGGGCGCCTGTAGTCCCAGCTACTCAGGAGGCTGAGGCAGGAGAATGGCGTAAACCCGGGAGGCGGAGCTTGCAGTGAGCTGAGATCCGGCCACTGCACTCCAGTCGGGGCGACAGAGCGAGACTCCGCCTCAAAAAAAAAAAAAAAGAAAAGAAAAGAGACAAACTCTAAAATATTTGAAGAGATTTATTCTGAGCCAGCTATGAGTGACCCATGGCCCACAACACAGCCCTGTCCCCTTCTCAGGGTAAACACACCTGGCAGTGGCATTTATCTAGGTTCCCAGGCTGACTGCTCCCTCAGGAATAACTTCCTGTGTGTCCTGATCAGATATATTCATCAGCGATTGTGTAATAGTGAGCTGTGGGTCCTGCATGAACCCAAATATGCCCTTTCATTCTCTGGCATTGAAAATTAAAGATACTGGTCTGGTGCGGTCACTCATGCCTATAATCTCAGCACTTTGGGAGGCCGAGATAGGTGGATCACCTGAGGTCAGGAGTTCAAGACTAGCCTGGCCAACATGGTGCAACCCTATCTCTACTAAAAATACAAAAATCAGCCAGGTGTGGTGGTGGGCACCTGTAATCCCAGCTACTCGGGAGGCTGAGACAGGAGAATTGCCTGAACTCGGGAGACAGGGGTTGCAGTGAGCCAAGATCGTGCCACTGCATTCCAGGCTAGGCAACAGAGCAGGACTACATCTCAAAATAAATAAATAAATAAATAAAAATAATTAAATTGAATTTAATTAATTAAATATACTGATATGGTTTGTGTCCCCATCCACATCTCATGTCAAATTGTAATTCCCATGTGTCAGGGGAGGGTCCTGGTGATAGGTGATTGGGTCATGGGTGTGGATTTCCCCTTGCTGTTCTCGTGATAGTGAGTGACTTCTCATGAGATCTGATGATTTAAAAATGCATTGTTTTCTTCACTTGCTCTCTCTCCTGCCACCTTGTGAAGAAGGTCCTTGCTTCCCCTTCGCCTTTCACCATGATTGTAAGTTTCCTGAGGCCTCCCAGTCATGTTTCCTGTTAAGCCTGCAGAACTGAGTCAATTAATCCTCTTTTCTTCATAAGTTACCCAGTCTCAGGTAGTTCTTTATAACAGTGTGACAACAGACTAATACAGATACTGCCCTTAAAGTAGTTGTTTTATAATCCATTACAGTAAAGGTTTCTCAGGAAGCTGATGATACCAATTTACAAAACAGATCCATTCCTTTACATTATCCCCTCTGGTTTTATTTTTATTTTTTATTTTTTATTTTTTATTTTTTTATAATGTCTAGTGTGTTCTTCTTCATAATACATTCTTTTTTATTTTATTATTATACTTTAAGTTCTAGGGTACATGTGCATAACGTGCAGGTTTTTTACATATGTATACTTGTGCCATGTTGGTGTGCTGCACCCATCCACTCATCAGCACCCATCAACTCGTCATTTATATCAGGTATAACTCCCAATGCAATCCCTCCCCCCTCCCCCCTCCCCATGATAGGCCCCGGTGTGTGATGTTCCTCTTCCTGAGTCCAAGTGATCTCATTGTTCAGTTCCCACCTATGAGTGAGAACATGAGGTGTCTGGCTTTCTGTTCTTGTGATAGTTTGCTAAGAATGATGGTTTCCAGCTGCATCCATGTCCCTACAAAGGACACAAACTCATCCTTTTTTATGGCTGCATAGTATTCCATGGTGTATATGTGCCACATTTTCTTAATCCAGTCTGTCACTGATGGACATTTGGGTTGATTCACTATTGTGAATAGTGCCACAATAAACATACGTGTGCATGTGTCTTTATAGCAGCATGATTTATGATCCTTTGGGTATATACCCAGTAATGGGATGGCTGGGTCATATGGTACATCTAGTTCTAGATCCTTGAGGAATCGCCATACTGTTTTCCATAATGGTTGAACTAGTTTACAATCCCACCAACAGTGTAAAAGTGTTCCTATTTCTCCACATCCTCTCCAGCACCTGTTGTTTCCTGACTTTTGAATGATTGCCATTCTAACTGGTGTGAGATGGTATCTCATTGTGGTTTTGATTTGCATTTCTCTGATGGCGAGTGATGATGAGCATTTTTTCATGTGTCTGTTGGCTGTATGAATGTCTTCTTTTGAGAAATGTCTGTTCATATCCTTTGCCCACTTTTTGATGAGGTTGTTTGTTTTTTTCTTGTATGTTTGAGTTCTTTGTAGGTTCTGGATATTAGCCCTTTGTCAGATGAGTAGATTGCAAAAATTTTCTCCCATTCTGTAGGTTGCCTGTTCACTCTGATGGTAGTTTCTTTTGCTGTGCAGAAGCTCGTTATTTTAATTAGATCCCAGTTGTCAATTTTGGCTTTTGTTGCCGTTGCTTTTGGTGTTTTAGACATGAAGTCCTTGCCCATGCCTATGTCCTGAATGGTACTACCTAGGTTTTCTTCTAGGGTTTTTATGGTATTAGGTCTAACATTTAAGTCTCTAATCCATCTTGAATTAATTTTCGTATAAGGAGTAAGGGAAGGATCCAGTTTCAGCTTTCTACTTATGGCTAGCCAATTTTCCCAGCACCATTTATTAAATAGGGAATCTTTTCCCTATTTCTTGTTTCTCTCAGTTTTGTCAAAGATCAGATGGCTGTAGATGTGTGGTATTATTTCCGAGGACTCTGTTCTGTTCCATTGGTCTATATCTCTGTTTTGGTACCATTACCATGCAGTTCTGGTTACTGTAGCCTTGTAGTATAGTTTGAAGTCAGGTAGCGTGATGCCTCCAGCTTTGTTCTTTTGACTTAGGATTGTCTTGGCAATGCGGGCTCTTTTTTGGTTCCATATGAACTGTAAAGCAGTTTTTTCCAATTCTGTGAAGAAACTCATTGGCAGCTTGATGGGGATGGCATTGAATCTATAAATAACCTTGGGCAGTATGGCCATTTTCACGATATTGATTCTTCCTATCCATGAGCATAGTATGTTCTTCCATTTGTTTGTGTCCTCTTTTATTTCACTGAGCAGTGGTTTGTAGTTCTCCTTGAAGAGGTCCTTTACATCCTGGACACTTACACTCTTCCAAGACTAAACCAGGAAGAAGTTGAATCCCTGAATAGACCAATAGCAGGCTCTGAAATTGAGGCAATAATTAATACCTTACCAACCAAAAAAAGTCCAGGACTAGATGGATTCACAGCTGAATTCTACCAGAGGTACAAGGAGGAGCTGGGACCATTCCTTCTGAAACTATTCCAATCAATAGAAAAAGAGGGAATCCTCCCTAACTCATTTTATGAGGCCAACATCATCCTGATACCAAAGTCTGGCAGAGACACAACAAAAAAAGAGAATTGTAGACCAGTATCCCTGATGAACATCGATGCAAAAATCCTCAATAAAATACTGGCAAACCGGATTCAGCAGCACATCATAAAGCTTATCCACCATGATCAAGTGGGCTTCATCCCTGGGATGCAAGGCTGGTTCAACATTTGCAAATCAATAAATGTAATCCAGCATATGAACAGAACCAAAGACAAGAACCACATGATTATCTCAATAGATGCAGAAAAGGCCTTTGACAAAATTCAACAGCCCTTCATGCTAAAAACACTCAATAAATTCGGTATTGATGGAATGTACCTCAAAATAATAAGAGCTATTTATGACAAACCCACAGCCAATATCATACTGAATGGGCAAAAACTGGAAAAATTCCCTTTGAAAACTGGCACAAGACAGGGATGCCCTCTCTCACCACTCCTGTTCAACATAGTGTTGGAAGTTCTGGCTAGGGCAATTAGGCAAGAGAAAGAAATCAAGCGTATTCAGTTAGGAAAAGAAGAAGTCAAATTGTCCATGTTTGCAGATGAGATGATTGTATATTTAGAAAACCCCATTATCTCAGCCCAAAATCTCCTTAAGCTGATAAGCAACTTCAGCAAAGTCTCAGGATACAAAATTAATGTGCAAAAATCACAAGCATTCTTATACACCAGTAACAGACAAACAGAGAGCCAAATCATGAATGAACTTCCATTGACAATTGCTTCAAAGAGAATAAAATACCTAGGAATCCAACTTACAAGGGATGTAAAGGTTCCCTCTGGTTTTAATAGTTACTTGGTTTTGCCTTTCCCTTGACCATCTTCTTGGCAACCACAGGTCTCAGAGGTAACTTTTGTTGCCCTGGCTTAATTTTTCCTTTTGTAAGTAGCTTTAAGGCTGGTGGCCTGAGCTGAGATAGACCCATATCTGAGCTTGGTCCAGTCTTAAGGCCCAACCCAGCACTCTTTTACTTTCCTTTTAGCTATTACAGATAATAATGAGCAAGGAATTTAATATTTTATCTTTTTCTCATTAGTTTGCATTTTCTTATGCATTCAATGAACCAACTCCCTGGGAGTATGAGTATGGCCCAGCTCTAAATTCCACTGGAAACTGTTATCTTTAGTGACTAAATGCAATCACTGCAGTTCCTTAAGATGGGCAACCACGTGGCCACCCAGAAGTCTAAGGTTTTTCATTTCCCACCTTTTTACCTTTCTCTTTATCCATTTAGATTTAGCTATATAATTTTTCCTTTATTTTAAAGCAACTCAGCCTTTAAACTAGAAAAAAAAATACATTTTCTTTAGCAAACATCCTTGTGTTTTTATAAATTTCACCAAAACATTTTTTACTCTTTTGCTATTTTAACTCTTAGTAACCCAAATTCCAAGTGAAAAACCCAAAGTTAGTTAATTTAACATAACATGACCTTAAGATTCTAAACTACTGGAGAGAATTTTGAGATTAAATTTACCAAATTAATCTTACCAAATATTACTATAGTCATGTGAACTAAAAAGCATCAGAGCTAGCTTTCGTTAGTCTGATAAGAACTTACTTTTAGCCCATTGATGAGAGCTCCTTCATATAGTTTGATAGTTAAATATCACTTCCACATAACACATGTAGATATAACAGATATACAGACAAAAGCAGATCCTATAAGATTTTTCTTTCTTTCTTTTTTTTTTTTGAGATGGAGTTTTGTTCTTGTTGCCCAGGCTGGAGTGCAATGGCATGGTGTTGGCTCACTGCAACCTCTGTCTTCCACCCAGCTAATTTTTATTTTGTTTTCATTTGGTTTTTTTTGAGATGGAGTCTCACTCTGTCACCCAGTCTGGAGTGCAGTGGCACCATCTTGGCTCACTGCAACCTCCGCCTCCCGGGTTCAAGTGATTCTCCTGCCTCAGCCTCCCAAGTAGCTGGGATTATAAGCATGTGCCACCACACCTGGCTAATTTTTTGTATTTTTAGTAGAGATAGGTTTTCATCATGTTGGCCAGGCTGGTCTCGAACTCATGACCTCAGGTGATCTGCCCGCCATGGCCTCCCAAAGTGCTGGGATTATAGACATGAGCCACCACACCCAGCTATTTACCTTTTAATAACACATTTTTTATAAAAATGTTTTTCTATAATTTTTAAAATTAGAAACTACCCAGACATTTAATGAATTATATTATTTAATGTAATTTTAGATTCTAAATTATATATCAAGTTTGTTTATAAGCATTTATTCCGTTACATTTACCTGATTAATTTAATTTTGATAGTTTACTTAGGTTATTTATGAAAACTGTGATAGTCATCATTTAAAGCTATTTCCTGTTAACCTTTCTTATAGTTTCTTACTTAGGTAAGAAACTTAAGGTTAAACATCAGTATTTTACCAATAACTCAGAATTTAGCTGTTTTCATTAAACCAACAATAGTAAATGTCTTATTTATCAAAAATTACACAAGAAGGCTGGGTGTGGTAGCTTACGCCTATAATCCCAGCACTTTGGGAGGCCAAGGTAAGCAGATCACTTGAGGCCAGGAATTCAAGACCAGACTGGCTATGATGGTGAAACCCTCGTCTCTACTAAAAATTCAAAAATTAGCCAGGTGTGTGGTACACACTTGTAATCCCAGCTATTCAGGAGGCTGAGGTGGGAAGATCTCTTGAACCCAGCAAGTGGAGGTTGCAGTGAGCCGAAACCGTGCCATTGCACTCCAGTTTGGGCGACAAGAGTCTGTCCCCCAAAAAACGGTAACAACAAAAATTACACAAGTAAAGATCATTTCGTTTTGGGCTGGGTTTACAGTTTTACAACTCTTATGTCAAATTTTGACATCTTACAGTATTTGGCAGGCATAAGTTTGAAACTGCTTCCATCAATCAATGGAAACAAAAATGTTGACAATTCTTAAGACATGTCTAATATTTACCAATAATTTTAAAGCTGGCTTATTTATTAAAGATTTTATTTATGTCACATGAACTTGAAAAACATTTGGGTTTATTATTTGAGTACTCTTCAAGCCAATTTGGTATATTGTGGCCACAACACATAAAGTACATGTACGTATATATAAACACACACAGTCTTCAGACCAAGATCCTGTTGCTTTTACTTAGAATTCTAGACATGAAATATTAATACAAACTCACCAGTTTACAAAAACAAACAAATGGAGTGGCACAGTGGCTTATGCCTATGATCCTAACACTTTGGTAGGCCAAGGTGGGCAGATCGCTTGAGGCCAGGAGTTCCAGACCAGCCTGGACAACACAGTGAAACCTTGTCTCTACAAAAAAAAAAAAAAAAAAAAAAAAAAAAAAATTAGCCAGGCATGGTGGTGGGTGCCTGTGGTCCCAGCTATTCAGGAGGCTGAGTTGGGAGAACCACTTGAACCAGGGAGGCAGAGGTTGCAGTGAGCTGAAATCATGCCACTGCACTCCAGCCTGGGCAATAGAGCCAGACACTGTCTCGAAAAAAAAAAAAAAAAAAAGGCCAAATAAAATGGTTGAATCCAAACAGTGATTTTTTTTTTAATCTCAGCAGAATAGTAACAACAGATTTTAAGCAGCAGAAAATAAAACAGAGAAATAGAGAACGTAAGAACTCCATAGTTGCAGGTGGATGTTGGGAGCAAGCCCCCCAAAATCTGGCCATAAACTGGCCCCAAAACTGGCCATAAACAAAATCTCTGCAGCGCTGTAACATGTTCATAATGGCCCTAACGCCCAAGCTGGAAGGTTGTGGGTTTACTGGAATGAGGGCAAGCAGGCTCTCCCAGTGCAGAAAACTGCTTAAAGGCATTCTTGGCCGGGCGCGGTGGCTCAAGCCTGTAATCCCAGCACTTAGGGAGGCCGAGACGGGCGGATCACGAGGTCAGGAGATCGAGACCATCCTGGCTAACACGGTGAAACCCCGTCTCTACTAAAAAATACAAAAAACTAGCCGTGTGAGGTGGCGGGCATCTGTAGTCCCAGCTACCCTAGAGGCTGAGGCAGGAGAATGGCTTAAACCCTGGAGGCGGAGCTTGCAGTGAGCTGAGATCCGGCCACTGCACTCCAGCCCGCGCGACAGAGCGAGACTCCATCTCAAAAATAAATAAATAAATAAATAAATAAAGGCATTCTTAAGCCACAAACAATAGCATGAGTGATCTGCGCCTTAAGGGCATGTTCCTGCCGCAGTTAACTAGCCCAACCTATTCCTTTAATTCGGCCCATCCTTTCATTTCCCTTAAGGGATACTTTTAGTTAATTTAATATCTGTAGAAACAATGCTAATGACTGGTTTGCTGTTAATAAATATGTGGGTAAGTCTCTGTTCGGGGCTCCCAGCTCTGAAGGCTGAAAGATCCCTGATTTCCCACTTCACACCTCTATATTTCTGTGTCTTTAATTTCTCTAGCGTCACTGGGTTAGGGTCTCCCCAACTGAGCTGGTCTCAGCAAGTGGCATCCATCGTGGGGGCTCCAATCCAGGTCGAAGGGTCGCCGGAGCAACGGTTGGAATGGAAAACTAGCTGGAGGACACCCCAGTACTCTTTTTTTTTTTTTTTTTTTTGAGACAGTCTTGCTCTGTCGCCCAGGCTGGAGTGCAGTGGCCAGATCTCAGCTCACTGCAAGCTCCGCCTCCCGGGTTTACGCCATTCTCCTGCCTCAGCCTCTGGAGTAGCTGGGACTACAGGTGCCCGCCACCTCGCCTGGCTAGTTTTTTGTATTTTTTTAGTAGAGACAGGGTTTCACCGTGTTAGCCAGGATGGTCTCGATCTCCTGACCTCGTGATCCACCCGTCTCGGCCTCCCAAAGTGCTGGGATTACAGGCTTGAGCCACCATGCCCAGCCTGACACCCCAGTACTCTTAAAGCAATCTCCGTGGTGAGTAAGAAGGGGAGTTCGGAAGCGTCAGGGTAACAATGGGACAGGTATGGGGTCTGGTTCGTTTCACCCTGGAACTTTTTCACACTGATAATGAGGAGGAACAAGAGTATAGCGAAGTAACAGACGAGGTTACAGAGCACGTTTATTTACCAGCTAAAGCTAAAGCGGCAAAGGAAGGAGAGGTTCATCCCTACCCTTCTGCACTCTGTCCTTACTATTTTGAAGAAACTGACCCCCCAGATCTTTTTTTTTTTTTTTTTTGAGACGGAGTCTCGCTCTGTCGCCCGGGCTGGGAGGACACTGGGTGAAAAGTAGTTGCCACAGTGACTGTTCGAGCAGCGCCTTGAGTGACGGCTCTTAGTTCTATTCAGGCAGGAATTCAGCAAGCTAGACGAGAGGGTGATTCAGAGGCTTGGCAGTTCCCTGTTAGAATACACCCCCCAGATCAACAGGGAAATATTACAGCTACATTTGAGCCTTTTCCTTTTAAATTACTCAAAGAGTTAAAACAAGCTATAAATGAGTATGGACCAGGTTCTCCTTTTGTAATGGGACTGTTAAAGAATGTTGCTGTTTCCAGTCAGATGATTCCTACTGACTGGGACGCTCTTACTCGAGCTTGTCTAACCCCTGCTCAGGGTTCTTACAATTTAAAACTTGATGAGCAGATGAAGCTCCCATTCAGGCTGCTTGCAATGCCCAGGCCCAACCTCAAATTAATATAACTGCAGACCAACTTTTGGGGATTGACGACTGGGCTGGTTTAGATGCACAACTGGTCATGCAGGATGATGCCATAGAACAGCTTAGAGGAGTGTGTGTTAGAACTTGGGAAAAAATCACTTCAGGTGGAGAACAATACCCTTCCTTTAGTGCTATAAAACAGGGACCAAGAGAACCATATGTTGATTTTATGCCTCGGTTACAGGAGTCTCTTAAAAAGATTATTGCAGATTCGGCTGCTCAGGATGTAGTGCTGCAGTTATTGGCTTTCAACAATGCTAATCCCGATTGCCAGGCTGCTCTGCAACCTATTAGAGGGAAAGCACATTTAGTTGATTATATCAAGGCCTGTGATGGTGTTGGAGGTAATCTGCATAAAGCTACCTTGCTGGCACAGGTAATGGCAGGACTGAGAGTGGATAAAGGAAATACTCTGTTTCCTGGAGCTTGTTTTAACTGTGGGAAGCATGGTCACGCTAAAAAAGAATGTAGAAAAAAATCAGCGAGTCAGGCCACCAGATAGGGGAAAAAAGAAAACTGCTGATCCTGAAATATGTCCAAAATGTGAAAAAGGAAAGCATTGGGCTAATCAGTGTCACTCTAAGTTTGATAAAGATGGGAACCCGATTTTCGGAAACACCATGAAGGGCCCATCCTGGGCCCCATTCTTAACTGAGACATTTCCAGCTCAGGCCATTCCCTCACCCCTGTATAATGTCTGTCCCCCGCCACAGCCGGGAGTGCCGCAGTACATTTATGCTGCACAAAAGCTGTGAGCCTTCTGCCTGGGGAACCCCCGCAAAAGGTCCCAACAGGAGTCTGTGGACCCTTGCCAGCAGGGATAGCAGGATTACTTTTAGAAAGGCCTAGTTTAGGTTTAAAAGGCATACAAATACATACAGGAGTCTTTGATTCAGATTACAATGGGGAAATTCAAATTGTTATATCTACTTCTGTTCCCTGGAAAGCAGAGTCAGGAGATCGCATAGCATAGCTCCTGATTGTACTGTATGTGGGAATGAGACAAAGTGAAATTAAAGGAACAGGAGGATTTGGAAGCACAAATAAACAAGGCAAAGTAGTTTATTGGGTAAATCAAATTACTGATAAATGTCCTACCTGTGAAATAACTATTCAAGGAAAGAAATGTAAAGGTTTGGTAGGTACAGGAGCAGACATTTAAATTATTTCTCTACAGCACTGGCCGTCCATGTGGCCAATTCAACCTGCTCAATTTAACATAGTTGGAGTTGGTAAAACTGCTGAAGTATATCAAAGTAGTTATATTTTGCATTGTGAGGGGCCCGATGGACAACCTGGGACTATTCAACCAATTATAACTTCTGTACCTATAAATTTATGGGGAAGAGATTTATTGCAACAATGGGGAGCACAAATTCTAATTCCAGAACAATTATATAGCCCTTAAAGTCAACATGCAATGCATGAAATAGGGTATGTCCCCGGTATGGGACTAGAAAAAAATTTGCAGAGTTTGAAAGAACCACTTCAGGGCCGGGCGCGGTGGCTCAAGCCTGTAATCCCAGCACTTTGGGAGGCCGAGATGGGCGGATCACGAGGTCAGGAGATCGAGACCATCCTGGCTAACACGGTGAAACCTCATCTCTACTAAAAATACAAAAAAATAGCCGGGCGAGGTGGCGGGCGCCTGTAGTCCCAGCTACTCCGGAGGCTGAGGCAGGAGAATGGCATAAACCCGGGAGGTGGAGCTTGCAGTGAGCTGAGATCCGGCCACTGCACTCCAGCCCAGGTGACAGAGCAAGACTCCGTCTCAAAAA
The DNA here is from genome assembly GCF_007565055.1 of Rhinopithecus roxellana. NCBI lineage: Eukaryota > Metazoa > Chordata > Mammalia > Primates > Cercopithecidae > Rhinopithecus > Rhinopithecus roxellana. Next base: position 2,324,420 of record NC_044559.1, on the reverse strand, counting down.
AAAAAAAAAAAAAAAAAGAAAGAACCACTTCAAGCAGAAAAACAAAGTTCCCTCCAAAGATTCGGAAATAGTTTTTGATGGCAGCCATTGTTAAGCCTCCAGAACCTATACCTTTAAAATGGTTAACAGATAAGCCAATTTGGATAGAACAATGGCCACTAAGTAAAGAAAAAACTGGAGGCTTTAGAGAAATTAGTTACTGAACAATTAGAAAATGGGCACATAGCTCCAACATTTTCCCCTTGGAATTCTCCAGTTTTTGTAATTAAGAAAAAATCAGGTAAATGGAGAATGTTAACTGACTTAGGAGCCATCAATTCAGTTATCCAACCTATGGGCACATTACAGCCAGGATTGCCTTCTCCTGCTATAATTCCAAAAAATTGGCCTTTAACAATCATAGATTTAAAAGACTATTTCTTTACTATCCCTTTAGCTGAGCAAGACTGTGAATGGTTTGCATTTACAATTCCTGCAGTAAACAACCTGCAGCCTGCTAAGCGTTATCACTGGAAAGTGTTGCCACAGGGCATGTCAAACAGCCCAACAATTTGCCAGAGGTATGTGGGGCAAGCAATTGAACCTATGAAAAATTTTCACAGTGTTACATTATTCACTATATGAATGATATACTTTGTGCTGCTCCCACTCGAGAAATATTACTCCAATATTATGATCACTTGCAAAATTTGATTTATTGTGCTGGTTTAATTATAGCTCCTGACAAAATTCAGACTACTACTCCTTACTGCTACTTGGGGACCTTAGTAAATGACACTACCATTGTGCCACAGAAAGTAACCATACATAGGGATCAACTAAAAACATTAAATGACTTTCAAAAATTACTAGGGGATATTAATTGGATACAACCTGCTCTAGGCATTCCTACCTATGCCATGAGTAATCTGTTTTCTATCCATAGAGGAAATCCTAGTCTCACTAGCCCTTGGCGATTAACAAAGGAGGCTGAGGTTGAGTTACAGTTGACTGAAAAACAAGTCCATTAAGCTCAGATAAATAGAATCGATTCAGAGAAGACTCTAGATTTGCTAATTTTTTCAACTCAGCATTCACCTACTGGTGTTACTGTCCAAGAACAGGACTTACTTAGGAAAGTGGCTTTTTCTTCCACATACTAATTCACAGACCCTAACTCCTTATTTAGATCAAATCGCTACTATGATAGGAAATGGGAGTACTCGGATTGTTAAATTACATGGATATGATCCTGGAAAAATTATTGTACCTCTCACGAAGACACAAATACAGCAAGCTTTTATAAACAGGCTTACTTGGCAAACCCATTTAGCTGACTTTGTGGGTATTCTTGATAATCATTTTCCTAAAACCAAACTGTTTCAGTTTTTTAAATTAACTAATTGGATTCTCCCTAAAATAACTAAATTTAAACCAACTGAAGGTGCTGAGAATGTTTTTACAGATGGGTCTAGTAATGACAAAGCTTATTTTGGCTCAAAAAGTAAAGTTTTCCAGACGTCCTATACTTCAGCTCAAAAAGCTGTAGCTGTAATTGAGGTATTGACTGCTTTTGATACTCTATTAATGTGATTTCTGATTCTTCATACGTGTTTCATTGCACACAGTTAATTGAAAATGCTCCGTTATGATTTCATACAGATGAACAACTGATGACTTTATTTACCCAACTGCAAACAGCAGTTAGGAGTAGAATGCATCCGTTTTACATCACTCACATTAGAGCTCACACACCTCTTCCAGGACCTTTGACTGAAGGGAATCAAATGGCTGATCGCCTAGTTGCTACTGCAATATCTAATGCTAGACACTTTCACAATTTAAGCCATGTTAATGCCTCTGGTCTCAAATGCAGATACAGCATTACCTGGAAAGAAGCTAAAGTTATTATCCAGGGATGCCCAACTTGCCAAATGGACGTTCCTCATCTTTTATAGGAGTTAATCCTCGAAGACTAGAACCTAACTCTATTTAGCAAATGGATGTCACACATGTTCCCTTGTTTGGGAGACTAGCTTAGGTACATGTATGTGTGGACACCTTTTCTCACTTTGTCTGGGCTACATGCCAATCAGGACAGTCTTCTGCCTGTGTTAAACATCACCTTTTGCAGTGTTTTGTGGTGATGGGCATTCCAGTTCTATTAAAACAGGTAACGCCCTAGGCTATACTAGCCAAGCTCTAGCTACATTTTTCTCTATGTGGAATATTAAACACATTACTGGAATCCCATACAATTCTCAAGGACAAGTCATAGTGGAAAGAATGAATCTCTCCCTAAAACAGCAGTTGCAAAAGCGAAGGGAGATAGAGAATATGGAACCCCACAGATGGAACTGAACCTAGCATTATGAACTTTAAAATTTTTGAGCCTGTCCAAAGGCCAGATGTTATCAGCAGCTGAACAGCATCTATAGAAACCAGCTGCAAAGACAGAAACAGAACAACTGATTTGGTGGAGAGATCCAGTAACAAAAAGTTGGGAAATAGGTAAAATAATAACTTGGGGTAGAGGTTATGCTTGTATTTCTCCAGGCCAAAATCAACAGCCTATTTGGATACCATCAAGACACCTGAAACCTTATCATGAGCCAGATGCCGAGGAAGAGACTCCGGGAGGATCCCGAGGACCCCCCGGTTGCAGCCATGTCAAGACTGATGCTGAGGAGGACCCCAACTGTCACAAGCAACACCCATCGAACACAGCCACCCACCTGGGGAGAGATCAAGAAGCTGTCACAGATGGTGGAAGAAAACCTGAGGAAAGCAGGACAACCAGTCACAATGAATAACTTAATGGTATCTATGATAGCGGTTATTACCACTGCCATAAGTATTCCTTCATAAGGGCTGGTAATAATGCCTGGATGCAATCACTCTATGACACAGTTACAAATGCTTTCTGATCTCAGTATTTACCATAATAAATCTGCTCCTATAATTGAGGCATACCACCCTCAAAAACCTATTTGTAAACAGGATTGGACCTGGTTAGAAAAAATGAACATACTTGTTTGGGAAGATTGCTTTGCAGAACAGATAGAGGTGCTGCACAACAATTCCTATGGAATCTTTATTAATTGGTCCCCTAACGGGATGTTTAGCTTGAATTCCTCCTCTCAATCTGCGTGCCACGGTCACACTATGTTCAGCTGATCTGGACAAAACGGACAGATGGTAGATATAATAAGTAAGGCAAAAGTTCCTATTATCTGGAACCATGTCAGTATAGTGGCACCTCAACCTCAAATGGTATGGCCCGCTCTAGGAGCTTAACATAAGGATTTGTGGGAACTATTAAATGCTCTTAATAAGATCAAAATTTGGGAAAGAATAAAAAAGCATCTAGAAGGACACTCTACAAACTTGTTTTTGGATATAGCAAAATTAAAAGAACAAATATTTAAAGCACCCCAGGCATACCTGACCTTAATGCCAGGAACTGGAGCTCTTAAAGGAGCTGCAGACAAATTAGCAGCTAGTAACCCATTAAAACGGATAAAAACACTTGGAAGCTCTGTGATTTCAATGATGACTGTGCTTTTAATCTAAGTTGTTTGTCTTTGTATAGTCTGCAGATGCGGATCCCGACTCCTGTGAGAAGTAGCTTACCATGACAAAGTTGCCCTTGCTTTTATCTCTTTGCAGACCAGAGAAGGGGGACATGTTGGGAGCAAGCCCCCCAAAATCTGGCCATAAACTGGCCCCAAGACTGGCCATAAACAAAATCTCTACACACTGTAACATGTTCATAATGGCCCTAACACCCATGCTGGAAGGTTGTGGGTTTACAGGAATGAGGACAAGGAACACCTGGCCCACCCAGGATGGAAAACTGCTTAAAGGCATTCTTAAGCCACAAACAATAGCATAAGCAATCTGTGCCTTAAGGGCGTGTTCCCGCCACAGTCAACTAGCCCAACCTATTCCTTTAATTCGGCCTATCCCTTCGTTTCCCATAAGGGAATTAATTTAGTTAATTTAATATCTATAGAAACAATGCTAATGACTGGTTTGCTGTAAATAAATATGTGAGTAAATAAATATGTGAGTAAATCTCTGTTCAGGGCGCTCAGCTCTGAAGGCTGTGAGACCCCTGATTTCCCACTTCACACCTCTATATTTCTGTGTGTGTGTCTTTAATTCCTGCAGCGCTGATGGATTAGGGTCTCCCTGACCGAGCTGGTCTCGGCAGGTGGACCATTGGGCTCTGAATTTTTCCTTGATGTAATTTGCCCATCAGTTCAAAGTGTGCACAACAGACCATAATATGTAATCAGCTCGACTACTACAAAACCTGGCATACCTTTGGACTTTTCCTTCTCTTTTATTTTTTCCTTCCTTCCCTTTCTTCCCTTCCTTCCCTTCCTTTCCTTTCCCTTCCTTTCCCTTCCTTCCTTCCTTCCTTCCTTCCTTCCTTCCTTCCTTCCTTCCTTCCTTCCTTCCTTCTTCTTTTTTTTTTTTTTTTTTAAAGGCAGGGACTCTCTCTGTTCTCCAGGCTGGAGTGCAGTGGCATGATCTCAGCTCACTGCAATCTCTGTTTGGGTGAGGAAGAAGGGACAAGATGGAGGAAGGTAAACAAGAAGGCACCACCCCTGTTGCTTCTGGGTTCTTCATCACCAACTTGCCCGCACACAGGAAAATGCAGCCCGTGCCCGGGAAAATGCAGATCAACTGAGCAGGTGCTGCAGGACATCAATCCAAAGAGATTGAAACTTACCCGGCCATGCCTATGGAGATGCCCCTATCACGCCCTTATCCTGCCCACTGCCCTCCCCCTTCCAGTACCAACGCATAAAAGTCTGCTGCCGGCAGGAGCCAGTGTGACTTCTTCGGTCCCCGCATTCGTGGACCGGAGAACCTCACCCGAGAGTGTGTGCATATTTGCAATAAACGGCTGCTGCTTTCTTATGTACTTTGGCCTCTTGTTTAATTACTTAGCTCTCCTAAATTAAGTTACATTAAATTAAATTAAGACAGGTGGTGCCGGCCGGGCGCGGTGGCTCAAGCCTGTAATCCCAGCACTTTGGGAGGCCGAGACAGGCGGATCACGAGGTCAGGAGATCGAGACCATCCTGGCTAACACGGTGAAACCCCGTCTCTACTAAAAAAAATACAAAAAACTAGCCGGGCGAGGTGGCGGGCGCCTGTAGTCCCAGCTACTGGGGAGGCTGAGGCAGGACAATGGCGTAAACCCGGGAGGCGGAGCTTGCAGTGAGCTGAGATCCGGCCACTGCACTCCAGCCCGGGCGACAGAGCGAGACTCTGCCTCAAAAAAAAAAAAAAAGACAGGTGGTGCCGAAACCCGGGAGGAGACCCCTCCTCAGGGCCCCCCCAAGGTCGGAGGAGCCTCCTCCTTCCACGCCACAGACTGACCAGGACCTAGACATTGCTTTCCACACCTCCAAGTCTCCTAGGGGTGAGCACCCCTTGCCTCCCTCTCATACTCCTTGGCCAGAAGTCCTGCGCAGGCCCAAGGCTTTCTCTTTGGTCACCAGGTGACCCACAAGGAGGTTCCCAAAGGTGGAGACGTCTGCCCAAAGGACCCTCCATTCCAATCCACGGGAGACCCATCCAGGATGGAGACGTCTGCCTAGAGGTATTCTCCATTCCGGCTCCATGAGCCTCCCGGTCTCTGGTGGCTCCAAAGGACATTTGGAGCCAGATAGAGTTCGGCTGCTGCCTACCGCGAGAGGAAGGCAATGGGAAATCCCCAATCCAAAATACCAAGAGACACCCCTTTAGGGTGTCTCCTGGCCAATCTCAAAACTTTACAATTAGAACAAGATCTTAAATGAAAGCAACTAATTTTCCTCTCCACAGTGGCATGGCTGCAATACAAGTTAGATAATCAGTCTCAATGGCCACCAGAAGGAACCCTTGACTATAATATTTTACTTGATTTGTCTAATTTCTGCCAAAGGCTAGGAAAGTGGTCAGAAATCAATTATGTCCAAGCCTTTTAGGACTTGCGCTCTCACCTGGACCTGTACGCCCAATGTTCAATGGCCCAGGTCTTGTTAGCAAAAACCCGGCCCTCGGCCCCCACCTCAGCAACTGAGGAGGACTCCACCTCCATTTCAGATGGGGCCGATGGCGGGCGACCTCCCTCCCAACTTTCCAACCCCCCATGGACATCCCACCACCCCTCCTGACGCCCCTCCCTCAGCCACTCCCCTTACCCCTCCCTATGCACCTCCCACCACCCCTCTCGACACTCCTCCCTCAGCAGCCACTCCTCTCATCTCTCCCATTGCAGCCCATACCCATTCAAAGACTACTATACCAAACCTTACAAATCAGCCTTCCACTAACCAATCTAACCTCCCTCCACTACCAATCTACTGGCCCCCCTCCGAGAGGTCGCTGGAGCCAAAGGGCTAGTTAGAGTCCATGTCCCTTTTTCTTTGGCTGATCTCTCCAAAATTGAACAACGACTTGGTGATTTCTCAGCCAACCCCATGCAACATTCCAAAAAATTTAGGTACCTTTGACAGGCATATGATCTAACCTGGCTTGACTTACAGGTCATTTTGTCCTCCTCCCTTAACCAAGAGGAAAGAGAGTGCATTCTCGCAGCCGCCAGGCAACATGCAGATCAATGGCATTTAACCGACGCCACCGTCCCATTAGGAGAGATGGCTGTCCCGTCCATAGAACCAGATTGGGACTACCAACCACAGCAGCCCGGCCACCATAGGAGAGACATTATGGTTCAATGTCTCTTGGCCGGTATGCAGGCAGCCTCTAACAAAGTGGTAAATTTTGATAAATTAAGGGAAATTATCCAACACCCAGATGAGAACCCGGCTTCCTTCCTAAATTGCCTTACAGAGGCACTGGCCCAATTTACCTGGCTAGACCCCACTTCCCCAGCCAGGGCAGCTGTCCTAGCCTCCTATTTTATTTCCCAGTCAGCCTCAGATATTTGAAAAAACTAAAAAAGGTTGAAGATGGGCCTCAGACTCCCATACAGGACCTAGTAAAAATTAGCCTTCAAAGTTTTTAACTCCAGAGAAGAAGCAGCTGAGGCCGCAGAGCTAGACAAGGAGAAAAGAAGGGCTGCGCTTCAGGCACAAGCTTTAGTGGCTGCCCTCCAACCAGCATTGCCCACTCTGCCGGCAGGGAAGACACAGGGCAAGTCTCCTAAGGGCTCCTACAAGTCTCCTAAGGGCTCCTGCTACAAATGCGGAGACCCAGGACACTAGGCAAACCAGTGTCCCCAGGCCAAGCTGGCCACTCCATCTCATCCATGCTTTAAGTGTGGCACAACTGGGCATTAGGCAAAACAGTGTCCAAATCCTCGTCTGCCTACCACGCCGTGCCCAACCTGCCAACATGAAGGACACTGGAAGTCTGATTGCCCCACCAGCAGGGCAGGCATTGCGCCTCAACGTGGTGGCTCTCCTCGAGGGTCGGAAGGCTCCTTCCAGCTCCTACACCTGGATGACGACTGACGGTGCCCACACTCGGAGACCCCGGCCACCCTCGCCGAGCCTAGGGTAACTCTACAGGTAGCGGGTAAGCCAATTTCTTTTCTCATCAATACAGAGGCTACCTATTCTGTTTTGCCAACCTATGGAGGTCCTAGCCAGCCATCCACTATCTCAGTAGTTGAGGTAGATGGTAAACTGTCTAACCCTCACCAGAACTCAATGTTAAACTGTTGCCTGGACTATGCATGTTTTGCCCACTCTTTCCTCATCATGCCCTCATGTCCCACCCCCCTCTTAGGATGAGACATCTTAACCAAACTCTCCATAGAGACAAGTCAATCGTGGGTAACCCTACTTCCCCTTGCCCTTACCAGACTACGGGCGACACCTAGAAGCCCTACAGGCCTTAGCCCATTTGAACTAGTTTACGGGCGCCCTCTTGCATTACGAGAACTTCCTATTCTTCCCACACCGTTGGCACCCTACTTGCCCTATCTCTCTCTCTTAAGACAATTACTTAGAGAATACGCCAAAAGGTCACTTCCCCCACCTACATAAGGAAATCCAGACACCCCCTCGGCCCTTTCTCCAGGTGCCCAGGTTCTACTCAAGGATCTACATGCAAAGGGCCTTATTCCTAAGTGGAAAAGCCCATATACTGTAATTCTTACCACTTCTACAGCAGCCAAGCTTTTAGGTCACAGTTCCTGGGTCCATTTTACCCAGCTGAAGAGAGCCTAGCCCCCTCAGGCTAAGTGGCAGTCCACCCAACTGTTGCCCACCCGTCTAAAAATAACCAAGATAGAAACAAGCTAGATGAGCCACACTCTCCTCAAATTTTCCTGTTTCCTCACTATTCTTCATCTTAACTGACTTTTCCCTCACAAACCCCATAGATACCCTCCTCCCCGACCCATCCCCCAACCAGTGGGTCTCCCGACTTTTTACTCTCATAGAAGACCTAGCTTGGCAGGGTGCCCTTTGTGATTTCAGCAATGTTGAACTTACTCTCTACACTTTTGCCACCATTATTATGGTTCACTCTAATCCCCCTAGTTACTCCTACTAATCCTAACTTCGTATCGAAATTTTCTATAACTTTTCTATAATAATCTGCCCTCTCCCTAAACTTTTCCCTAAGTTCCATCACTGGAGGCCTCCTGGCCATATGTTTCTGATATGACCAAACAGAATATAATTGTAAGAACTACTGGCAAAAACCAACCTAGGGTGTCCATACAATTACTGCAAAATCCATCCTTTGTATGACTTCAATGCACAATCCCAACATGAGAATACGTTTCAAAGCCCTTCGCCAGGAACATATAGTCTTATTATTAATGATCCCTGGGACCCTTGGTGGGCCCAGGGAGTAAAAGGTGGACTATATGCATCAACTTCTTCCTCATATCCCACTGCAACCATCCAGGTAAAGAGAATATACGTTCAGCAAGTACAACTCCCTAAGGGTGTACAGACCCTACAAAATTTAACCTCAGCCATAAAATCTCATGAACAAAAAAATACAGAAGCTGTTAAGCCCCCCAAGCCCCCCTAACAATGAGGACCCATTCTCATGGCTAACACTTATTCGCCAGGGACTTGACTTAACCCAGGCTGCCAGAGTAAGAAACCTCTCCCAATGCTTCCTTTGCTCTGCACTCGGAAAAGCTCCCTTAGTGGCAGTCCCTCTACCAGCCACTTTCAATATCACTACCGACTCTACCAACTCCTCTCAAGCAACAACCTTGCCTCAAGTCCCACTATACCGTAATCCACAGAGTCAAACCCTTCCTTTTTGCTACTCTACTCCCAACTCTTCATGGTGTAATCACACCCAAGCTCCCAAGGGAATCCAGACGGCCCCCATTGGTGGATACTTCTGGTGTAACCAAACTTTATCTAAAACTCTTAACCCCACCTCCATCACCCAATCCCTTTGCGTTCCGGTGTCTTTAGTGCCTAGTTTAACCCTACATGGCGAAGCAGAATTGTCTGAGCTAGCTTCACAGCTTACCACTTCCAGCAATAAAATTCAAAAATGGGCCGTTTTTCTTTCCTTAGTCATCGGGGTTTCCCTAGCATTGTCCCTAATAGCCTCAGGACTTAGGACGGGGCACTCGCCCAGTCAATTCAGTCCACATGGGCTCTCTCCACTCAGGTTCAGGAAGCCATAGAGGCTTCAGCTGAAAGCCTGGCCTCTTTACAGCGTCAGATTACCTCAGTGGCCCAGGTAGCAGCACAAAATAGGTGAGCATTAGACCTTCTTACTGCCAGAAAAGGAGGAAAATGCCTCTTCCTAGGAGAAGAGTGTTGCTATTATATAAACGAATCAGGCCTGGTTGACACCAGCCTCCAAACATTAAAAAAATCAAAAAGGAGCTTCAACAATTTAACGCCCCCTTAACCCCCAGACCACCGGTATAGCTGCTGCCTGTAGTACAGCAGATGCTGCCATTCCTAATTCCCATATTAATCCTCTGTCTTATGTTATGTCTTGCTCCCATTCTAATAAAATTTCTCCGAGCCAGGGTCCAAGAAATCACCTGAGTCACCTTCAATCAAATGCTCCTGCATCCCTACACCCAACTGCCAACCTCAGACCCTAACTACACCCCCTAACAGCAGGAAGCAGCCAGACAGACAACGGCGCCCCAAATTCTTATAATCAATAAGAGGTTGGGCCAGGCGCGGTGGCTCACGCCTGTAATCCCAGCACTTTGGGAGGCCGAGGCGGGTGGATCACGAGGTCAGGAGATCAAGACCATCCTGGCGAACATGGTGAAACCCCGTCTCTACTAAAAATACAAAAAAATTAGCCGGGCGTGGTGGCGGGCGCCTGTAGTCCCAGCTTCTAGGGAGGCTGAGGCAGGGGAATGGCATGAACCTGAACCTGGGAGGCAGCAGAGCTTGCAGTGAGCTGAGATTGCGCCACTGCACTCCAGCCTGGGCGACAGAGCGAGACTCCATCTCAAAAAAAAAAAAAAAAAAAAAAAAAAAGAGGTTGGACTGTTTGAGTGAGGCAGAAGGGACAAGATGGAGGAAGGTAAACAAGAAGGCACCACCCCTGTTGCTTCTGGGTTCTTCATCACCAACTTACCTGCGCACGGGAAAATGCAGATCAACTGAGCAGGCGCTGCAGGATGTCAATCCGAAGAGACTGATGAAACTTACCCGTCCATGCCTATGGAGAGGTCCCCATCACACCCTTATCCCACCCACTGCCCTCCCCCTTCCAGTACCAATGCATAAAAGTCCACTGCCGGCAGGAGCCAGCGTGACTTCTTCGGCCCCTGCATTCGTGGACCAGAGAACCTCACCCGAGAGCGCCGGCGCGAATTCCCTGGCCCCTTACCTGAGGACTGGAGAACCTCGCCCGAGAGTGTGTGCATATTTGCAATAAAGGGCTGCCACTTTCTTATGTACTTTGTCCTCATGTTTAATTACTTTGTTCTCCTAAATTAAGTTACATTAAATTAAATTAAGACAATCTCCACCTCCCAGGTTCAAGCGATTCTCCTGCCTCAGCCTCCTGAGTAGCTGGGATTGCAGCACCTGCCATCATGCCTGGCTAATTTTTGTATTTTTTGGTAGAGACCAGGTCTCGGCATGTTGCCTTGAGCTCAAACTGCTGGAATCAATCAATCCTCCCACCCCAGCCTCCCAAAGTGTTGGGATTACAGGCGTGAGCCACTGCACCCAGCCAGACTTTTTTATTTTGTACAAACACTTGCAAGTAGAGCTGCCATAAAACCAATGGGCTGCCCAAAAGGCAGTTGCTCTCTTTTTTTTTTTTTTCCCTCCTCATTCTCATTCTTAGATTATTTGTGTCCCACTTTTTTTTTTTTTTAAAGGAGGAACTGAGCTGTGGCCTAGGGTTTACTATGGTGGGTCAAAGTGTGCTGCTTGTGGGCGGGACTCCAGTGTGTCACTACTGAGTCCTTTCTGCCCTCTGATGTGTGTCAGTTTCCCTCTCTGGAGGTCTGTCATCTTCAAGAGGGCATGAAACACAGTTATCAGCTCTTATATGCATTTCCTGGGTGTGCTTTTAAAACTAATTTTGTTGAAGGATTCCCTGTAGGGCCACTGCATATCTCAAGGGGTCAATCCCTTAGATGCTCCCACTCTGGCCCCTTGTCATCTGGGGGTACCTTTAGGCTGAGAGGAGCAAAATCCCTTCTCTCTACAGAGCTAAGGAGCTCAGTTTCTCATTTATCTACAAAAAGGACAGTTCAGTTGCTTGTGCAAATGCACAGACAAGCAAATTGAGCTTAATTTTGGGAGAAAAAGCAATGGAGAAGACCCTTTAGAATGCACCTCGGAACTAGAATTAGGATCCTAAACAACTTCTCAGGAGAAAAAAAAAAAAAAAACAGCTCAAAATAAATCAAGGATCTTCAACCAAACGGAGGTCCAGGGCTAATGAAGACTTCCCAGTTCCACCGGAGGAGAAGCTCGAAGTTGGGAAGGTTTCAATGGGCCCCTGGTGGTACCTTAGCTCCAAGAACAGGCAACTCCTTCTGGGTCATAAATCTTCTCTGAGGCCCCACATTTTGGGGCACCAAATTATTATTGACAAAAAGAGTCAAACTCTGTAAAATATTTGAAGATATTTGTTCTGAGCCAAATATGAGTGAACATGGCCTGTGACAGCCCCAGGAGATCCTGAGAACACGTGCCCAAGGTGGTCATGGTGCAGCCTAGTTTTATACATTTTAGGGAGACATGAGACATCAATCAAATACGAGTAAGATTTACACTGGTTCAATCTACACTGTGGTGGTGAGACTTCCAGGTCATAGGTAGATTTAAAACTTTTCTGATTGGCACCCAGGTGCCATAGCTCATGCCTGTAATACCAGCACTTTGGGAGGCTGAGGCAGGAAGATCACTTGAGGTCAGGAGTTCAAGACCAGCCTGGCCAACATGGTGAAACCTCGTCTCTACTAAAAATACAAAAATTAGCTGGGCAGGGTGGTGCACACCTGTAATCCCCACTACTCAGGAGGCTGAGGCAGGAGAATCACTTGAACCCGGGAGGCAGAGATTGCAGTGAGCAACCGCTGTGCTACTGTGTGGAGATCACGCCACTGCACTCCAGTCTCAGCAACAAAACAAGACTCCATCTCAAAAATAAATAAAATAAAATAAAATAAAATAAAAATGTTTCTGATTGGCAATCTGTTGAGTTATTATCAATGGAAGGAAAAGTTTGGGTTATGATAAGGGGTTGTAGAGACCAAGGTTTTATCATGCAGATGAAGTCTCCAGGTAACAGATTTCAGAGAGAACAGATTGTAAATGTTTCTTATTAGACTTAAAGAGTTTTATCAGTAATTCCAAAAGGGAGGGGGTATAAACGAGGCATGTCTGACTACCCCTCCCATCATGGCCTGAACTGGGATTTTTTGGTTTTGTTTTGTCTTTTTGAGACAAGGTCTCATCTGTTGCCCAGGCTGGAGTACAGTGGCACAATCTTGGCTCACTGCAACCTCCACGTCCCAGGCTCAAGCAATTCTCCCACCTCAGGCTCCCGAGTAGTTGGGACCATAGGCATGAGCCATCATGCCCAGCTAATTTTTTGTATTTTTGGTGGAGATGGGGTTTTACCATGTTGCCCAGGCTGGTCTTGAACTGAGCTCAAGTGATCCACCTGCCTTGGCCTCCAAAAATGCTGGATTACACGTGTGAAGAACCACCCCCAGCCTGAAGCAGTTTTTCAGGTTAACTTTGGAACACCCTTGACCTGGAAGAGGGGTCCATTAAGATGGTTGGGGAGTTAAGAATTTCATTTTTGGTTTATGGAGTCTTGAGACAGAGTCACACACCTTCATTAATTTTTGATGAAGTTCCCAAGGCAATTCAATGAGGAAAGAAAAGTCTTTTCAACAAGTGATGCTGAAATAAATGAACATTTATGCGAAAAAAAGAACTTTGACCCCTACTTTATCACATATATGAAAATTAACTTGAAATGTATCTTAGACTTAAGTTTAAAACCTAACTCCAGGCCGGGCGCGGTGACTCAAGCCTGTAATCCCAGCACTTTGGGAGGCCGAGACGGGCGGATCATGAGGTCAGGAGATTGAGACCATCCTGGCTAACAAGGTGAAACCCCGTCTCTACTAAAAAATACAAAAAACTAGCCGGGCGAGGTGGCGGGTGCCTGTAGTCCCAGCTACTCGGGAGGCTGAGGCAGGAGAATGGCGTAAAACCCGGGAGGCGGAGCTTGCAGTGAGCTGAGATCCGGCCACTGTACTCCAGCCTGGGCGACAGAGCGAGACTCCGTCTCAAAAAAACAAAACAAAACAAAAAAAAAAACCAAAACAAAAAAAACCTAACTCCAAAACTTTTAGAAGAAAATATAGGAGGAAAATCTCTGTGAACTTTGGTCAGGCAAAAATGTATTAGATAGGACACAGGTAGCACAGGCCATTACATTTTTAAAACAAATTTTACTTTATCTTATTTTTAAAAAGCCCGTTGAAAGACACCATCAAGAAAATGAAAAAACAAGACACAGACCGGAATAAAATATTTGCCAAACACATATCTGATAAAGGACTTATATCCAGAAAACATAAAGAATATTTAAAATTTAATAATAATTCCAGTGAGTTTGGCTAAAATTAAGAAACCTGGCTAGGCGTGGTGGCTCATGCTTGTAATCCCAGCACTTTGGGAGGCCAAGATAGGCAGAATGCTTGGGCTCAGGAGTTCGAGACCAGCTTGGGCAACATGGTGAAATCCCATCTCTATAAAACATACTCAAGTTAGCCGTGCATGGAGGCACACTCCTGTAGTCCCAGCAACTTAGGAGGCTGAGGCAGGAGGATCACTTGAGCCTGGGAGGCAGAGATCACAGTGAACTGAGATCACTCCACTGTACTCCAGCCTGGGCAATGGAGCTAGACTTTATCTCAAAAATAAATAAATAAATAAAATTAAATTAAGAAGCCCAAGGATACCAAGTGTGGGTGAGTATGCAGGGCAAATGTCATTCTCATATATTGCTGGTGAAAAGGCAAAATAGTGCAGCCACATTGGAAAGCACTTTGGCAGCTTCTTTTAAAGTTGACTATACAACTCAGCCATCTGACTTTTGGGGTTTTACCTAAGAGAAGTGAAAATACAAACCCACACAAAGCCCAAATGTTTCTAGGGGCTTTACTCATAATCACGAAAACCTGGAAACAACCCAGTGTCCATCTACTGGCGAATGAATAAACAAATTATGGTACCTCTATACAATGGAATACTGCTCAATAACAGGAATGAGTTACTGATAACTGATATGCCACAACATAGATCAATCTCAAAAATGTGTGCTAAGTGAAATAAGTTAGATAAAAAGATAAATGATTCATTCAAGATGAATGAATGATTCCATCACATTCTGGAAAAAGCAAAATGATAGGAACAGAACTCAGATCAATATTTGATAGAGGGGCTAGACCATAGGAGGGGATTGACTTCAAGGGGCAAGGCAGAACTTTGGGCAGTGAACCTGTTATGGTTATGGTACAAATTGAAATGCTGTGTTACAGTTTTCTTCTGCTCCATAGTTCTAGGGAGAGTTTCATGGGCTGAAATATTCAGATTCTTTTTGTTTTCTTCTTGTGGCTTTGTGTGGATGAAAACTGCCCATGTGCATGCATTCCATGAATGGGATTGGGAGTCTGGGTGGTTTACAAAATCCCTCCTCCCTCTTCTGTCACTGCCGGACTGTCCTTGCATTTTCCCTAATAGATGGCTTGGGGGAAGAGTGTGTGTATGACGAGTATTTCATGTGTCCTTCAACTTTTTGGCTCTCTTCTGTCTTCCAATATTCTATTTCCCTCTCTTGTTCTTTCCCTTTCACTACCCAGGTTTCAAGAGCCATTCTTTCTCCTTTTTCTAGCCTTTTTTTTTTTTTTTTTTTTTTTTGAGACAGAGTTTCTCTCTGTCGCCCAGGCTGGAGTGCAGTGGCGCAATCTTGGCTGACAGCAACCTCCACCTCCCGGGTTCAAGCGATTCTCCTGCCTCAGCCTCCTGAGTAGCTAGAATTACAGGCCACTATGCCTGGCTAATTTTTGTAATTTTAGTAGAGACAGGGTTTCACCATGTTGGTCAGGCTGGTCTCGAACTCCTGACCTCATGATCTGCCTGCCTTGGCCTCCCAAAGTGCTGGGATTACAGCATGAGTTACTGTGTCCGCCCTTTTCTAGCACTTTTGTGAGGATGCTCAAATATACAGAAAATAATTTTCCAGCAAACACTCACATACTCATCACTTAGATTCTACAATTGGCATTTTATAATTACTGCTTTCCCACATGTTGCTGAAACTATCTCTCTCTCCCTGCACTAATCCATACTATGTTGATACATTTCAAAGCAAATTGTACACATCTGTCCATTTCCCCTTAGATACTTTATCATATGTATCATTAAATAGAGCTCAATATTTCTTTGCAGTTTTTAAATGTAAAATGTACATAAAATGAAATTCACAGATATCCCGTATGTATTGCTAAATTTTGACAATTGCATAGTTCTGTTTAATCCAAACTCCTATCAAGATACAGGATATCATCATCAACTCCAGATAGTTTTCTTATGTTTCTCAGTAAATCTTCCACCTCATACTCACAGACAACATCGTTCTGATGTCATCATGGGTTTTTTTTTCTGCCTGTTCTAGAATTTCATTTGAACTGCAACTATGTGGTGTGTACTCTTTTGCATAAGCTTATTTCACTTAGCATGTTTTTGAGATTCATCCATATTGTTTTTATTAGTAATTTTATCAGTAATTCATTCTTTTTTAGTTCTGAGTAGTTTGAATATACCACAAATTGCTTATTTATTCTCCTGTTGGACATTTGGGTTGTTTCCAGTTTGACGCTATCAGGAAAAAGCTGCCCATTATTCAGAGATGCCCTTTATCAGTCTAAGGACTTCCTTTCCTAGCTTGCTCAGAGTTTTTATCAGGAAAGAATATTTAATTTCTTTCCTAAAAAAAAAAAAATCCTCCTTTCCAAGAAGCCATGCTTTTCAAGGCTGCCACCATGAGTCCCATAAACTTTTTTTTTTTTCCCCCAAAAGAGTATCAGTTTCTCAACCCATAAACTTTCAAGGCCCATCCCTTTAGTGTTCTGATTTACTGTTTTGCAAAATTTAGTTCACGTACGCAAAGTGTACAATTCATTGGTTGTCAGTCTGGTAAGTGCAACCATCACCACGGTCCATTTTAGGACATTTTTGTCACTGCAAGAAGAAACACCATACATATCCTTTGGCTATCACCCTGTTTTCCCTTCATCCCTGCCCCCAACCCTAAGCAACAATTCTACTTTCTTTCTCTATGGATATGCCAATTCTGAACTTTCCCATGAATGGAATCATACAAGATGTCGTCTTCGGTGTTTGACTTTTTTTGTTGGTTTGTTTCTTTGTTTTTTTTTTTTTTTTTTTTTTTTTTTCTTAGACAGGGGCTTGCTCTGTCTCCCAGTCTGGAGTGCAGTGAAGTGATCCCAGCTCACTGCAGCTCAACCTCCCTGGTTCAGACAATCCTCCCACCTCAGCCTCCCGAGCAGCTGGGACTACAGATGTGTGCCACGATGCCCTGCTAATTTTAGCTTCTTTCGCTTATCATGTTTACAAGGTTCATCCGTATAATAGCAAGTATCAGAACTTCATTCCTCTTTATGGCAGAATACCATTTTACTGTATAAATATCCCACATTTTATTGGCTTATTCACCTGCTAATACATTTGAGTTGTTTCTGTCTTTCAATTATTGTGAATAATGCTCGTATAAACATTCATGTGCAAGCTAATGTGTGGGCATGGGCTTTTCTTTCTATTGTCTGTGTAGCTAGAGTAGAATTGCTGGGTCACGTGGTAAATTTCCCTGCAGTAACTGCCAGACTGTTTTCCAGAGTGACTGGCCTATTTTCATGTTCCCACCAGCAGTGTTGGGGGTTCCCATTTCTTCACATCCTTACCAGCAACTGTCATTATCTTTTTGATTCTAGCCATCCTAGCGGGTGTGAAGTGGCATCTAATTGTGGTCTTAATGTGCATTTTCCTGATGGCTAATGATTTTGAGCATTGTTTCAAGTGCTATTTGCCATTTGTGTATCTTCTTTGGAGAAATTACTATTCAGATTCTTTGCCCATTTTTTTATTGGTTTATTTTTCTTCTTCTTATTGCACTGTAAGAGTTCTTTATATGTTCTAGATACAAGGCCCATATTAGACATATGATTTGCAAAAGCTTTCTCCCATTATGTGAATCATCTTTTCATTTTCTTGATGGAGTCCTTTGAAACGTGAAAGTTTTAAATCTTGATTAAGTCAGCTTATCTATTTTTTCTTCTGCTGTTTGTACCTTTGGTGTCATATCTAAAAATATTTTGCCACATTTAAGGTCACAGTTTTTTTTTAATTGTATTTTTTATTGTGGTAAAATATATCAACCACATATATATAATATATATATTTAATATATATATTGTTTACCATTTTTAACATTTTCAAGTTACGTTCAGTGGTATTAAATGCATTCACATCGTTCTGTGCAACCATCACCACCATCCATTTCCAGAACTTTTTCATCTTCCCAAAATGAAGCTCTGTACCCATTAAACAATAACTCCCTATATCCCCCTCACCCTCCACCTGGTCCCTGGTAACCAGTGTTCTACTCTCTGTCTCTATGCGTTTGACTACTGTAGGTACTTCGTATAAGTGGAATCATATAATATTTGTCCATTTTTTATCTGGCTTATATTCCACTTGGCATAATGTCTTCAAACTTTATCCACGTTGTAGCATGTGTCAGAATTTCCTTCCTTTTTAAAGCTATGTAATAATCCATTGTATGCATAGATCACATTTTGTTTATCTATTCATCTATTGGTGGACATTTTCCACCAACTTCCAATTTTTGCCTATTGTGAATAATGCTGCAGTGAACATTGTGTACAAATATCTGTTTGAGTCCCTGCTTTCAACTATTTTGTGGATATACTCAAAAGTGGAATTGTGGAATCCAATTAATTAAAAAATTAATTCAGGCCGGGTGCAGTGACTCATGCCTGTAATCCCAGCATTTTGGAAGGCCAAGGTGGATGGATCACCTGAGGTCAGGAGTTCAAGACCAGCCTGGCCAACAGGGCAAAACCCCACCTCTACTAAAAATACAAAATTAGCCAGGCATGGTGGCCCACGCCTATGATCCCAGCTACTTGGGAGGCTAAGGCTGGAGAATCACTTCAACTCAGGAGGCAGAGGATGCAGTGGGCCAAAACTGAGCCATTGCACTCCAGCCTGGACAACAGAGTGAAATTCCATCTCAAAAAAAAAAAAAAAAAAAAAATTAATTCAATGTTTAAATTTTTGAGGAACTGAAAGGCCATCAAGATTTACACCTATGTTTTCTTCTGTGAGTTTTATAGCTTCTGCTCTTACATTTAGGTCTTTGACCTATTTTGAGTTTGTTTACATGTGGTATGAGGTAAGGTTCCAACTCAACTCTTTTGTATGGAGGCTATCCAGCTGACTCATCATCATGGTTGAAAAGACTATTCTTTCCTCATTGGACGATGTTAACACCCTTGCATAATCGTGCATTTATTTCCAGATACTTAACCTATCCCAATAATCCATATGTCTCTCCTGGTGCCAGCAAGTTTTGCAATAAGTAAATGTGAGTCTTTCTAGTTTATTCCTTTTTTTTTTTTTTTTGAGGCAGAGTCTCACTCTCTTGCCCAGGCTGGAGTGCAGTGGCGTGATCTCGACTGACTGCAACCTCTACCTCATGGGTACAAGCAATTCTCCTGTCTCAATCTCCCAAGTAGCTGGGATTACAGGAGCATGCCACCATGCCCAGCTAATTTTTGTATTTTTAGTAGAGATGGGGTTTCACCATATGGGTCAGGCTGATCTTGAACTCCTGACCTCAGGTGATCCAACTGCCTCGGCCTCCCAAAGTGTTGGGATTACAAGCGTTAGCCAGTGTGCCTGGCCACTTTATTCTTTATTTTCAGGATTGTTTTGACTCTTCTGGCTCTCTTGAAATTCCATGTGAATTTTAGAATCAGTTCATCAATTTGTATAAAGAAGTCAGCTGGGGCCTGGAGAGTTGGCTCATGCCTGTAATCCCAACACTTTGGAAGGCTGAGGCAGGTGGATCACCTGAGGTCAGGAGTTCGAGACCATCCTGGTCAACGTGGCGAAACTCTGTCTCTACTAAATATACAAAAATTAGCCAGGCATGCTGGCGCACACCTGTAACCCCAGCTACTCAGGAGGCTGAGGCAGGGAGAATCGGTTGAACCTGGGAGGTGGAGGTTGCAGTGAGCCGAGACCGAGCCACTGTATTCCTGCCTGGGTAACAGAGCAAGACTCTGTCTCAAAAAAAAAAAAAAAAAAAAAAAAAAAGTCAGCTGGGATTCGGATAGGGATTACACTGACTATCCTTTAATCTCCAGTCAAACCTCAGCCTCCAGATCACTTCTTAGCTAGCCGCCTGCCTCCAAGACCAGCTAACACTATATTTTGTGGCCAGCATCTTGTCTCCAACAAAAGCTCCCAGATCCTTCAGAATTATTCTGTTGAGGCCAAGGCCCCTACCTCCTACCTGGCCAACCTGCCTTTGTGGCCCTCCAGCACCTAAATTTCTCTGTGTTACTATTTTGACTACAACAATGTGTCCCCAGTGGGCGTGTGCCTCTTCTGTGACTTGTCAAGACAGAAACCCAAGGGCACCAAGTGTCTCCATGAAAAAACCAGTGTGGTGTTAGTGCCTTCTTGGAGGATGCAGAAGCTATCTCAAGATGAGTCAGGTCACACCTTAGATGCCCTTGGATCTCCCTTGTCCTAGAGAAGACACTGAAGCTGCCCCCATTGGATCTGCACGGACTCTGCCAGCACCAGCCCACATCTCTGTGGCTTCCTGAAGAACCACTTCCTAAAGTAGGTGATGAAAGTCATGGAGAAGATGAGCTTCCACCCGACCAACCTCTACAGGTTGGGCTCACGCAGTACTTCCTTGGAAGAGTCACTCTTAAGCATGATTAGGGACCCCCCCAAGTTCAGTGACCACGAGGAACACTGCTGCAGCCCCTTCACCTCAGGGAGTCCATGAACTTCTGTCCTCATCCCCAGGGCAGCTGGCTGATACACTCCCCAGACATTTTCCCAAGCTACAAATCAAGTGGAAACACATTTTAAATGGAAAATAATTAAGATAATTGAAGTGGAGAGCAGAATGAGATCTAAAATAGATCCAATCAGAGTCCCAGGAAATAGGAGAGAAAATGAAGGAGAAACAATCTTTGAAGATAATTTTTAGGCCTGATAAATACATGAATCAAAAGGTAGGTGCAGGAAACCACAATATATATCAAGCAAAATCAATACAAAGGAAATCAGAGTTAATTGCAGAATAGCAGGAACTAAAAGCAGATCTGAAAATCAGGTAGGTGAGACTTTTCAAGAACAAAAAAGCCATGGAGGGCCAGGCATGGTGGCTCATGCCTGTAATCTCAGCACTTGTGGGAAGCCGAGGTGGGCGGATCACTTGAGGTCAGAAGTTCGAGACCAGCCTGGCCAACATGGTGAAACCCTGTCTCTACTAAAAATACAAAAATTAGCCGGGTGTGATGGCACACACCTGTAATCCCTGCTACTCGGGAGGCTGAGGCAGGAGAATCACTCGAACCTGGGAGGCAGAGGTTGATGTGAGCCAAGATTGCACCACTGCACTCCAGCCTGGGAAACAGAGTGAGACTCTGTCGCCTCGCAACCCCTACCAAGAAAGCCATGAAAGTGTATTATATACAGGATATAGTTGGGTTTTTGTTTTTGGTTTAGCATTTACTCAGTTTTGCTGCTTAAAAGCAGAATTTTTGAGCCCTTTCACAGCCTTAGGGCCTGGTAAACTCTAAAACCTCGATATATGGTGCAAACGTGTGTTGAATTTAGGCTCAGTGTGTTTTAGAGAGACAGAGGAAGAGATAAGGTCTTGCTCTTTCATCTAGGCTGGAGTGCAGCGGCGCCATCATAGCTCACTGTAACCTCCAACTCCTGGACTCAAACAATCCTCCCACCTAAGCCTCCTGAGTAGTTGGCACTACCGGGTGTGGGCCACCATGCCGTGCTAAGTTTTTACTTATTTAAAAAATATTTTTTGCAGAGACAAGATTTTACTGTGTTGCCCAGGCTGGTCTCAAAATCCAGGCCTTAAGGAATCCTCCCACCTCCGCCTCCCAAAGTGCTGGGATTACAGGCTTGAGTTACCACAAGTCAGTCCAGTTTCCTCTGTTTTAACATCTTGCATTGCTGTGATACAGTTGTAACTGCTGGGGTTGTACCGATACATTACTATTAACTCAAGTCCATTATTTACATGGGGGTTCACACTTTGTGTTGTATAATTCTATGGGTTTTGACAAATGCATATGTCATGTATCCACCATTACAGTATCATAGAGAATAGTCTCATAGTCCTAAAAATCCTGTGCCCCTTTTTTCACCCCTCCCCTCACCTCTCCACTCACCTTGAACCCCTGGAAACCACTGATATTTTTACTATCTCTATATTTTCACCTTTTCCAGAAGTCATATAATTTGAATGATACAGTATATAGCTTTTTCAGACCAGCTTCCTTCATTTGGCGATATGCATTTAAGGTTATTCCATGTTTTCTAGTGTTTTGACAGCTCATTTCTGTTTAGCACTGAATAGTATTCCATAGTCTGCATGAAATGGTTCATAGTGCATTCACCTACTGAAGAACATCTTTGTTGTTTCTATATTTCAGCAATGAGAAATAAAGCTGTGATAAGCATTCATGTGAGGATATTCTCTGGATATATTTTCAATTTACTTGGGTAAATACCTGGGAGGTCGGCTGCTGGTTCGTATGGTAAGACCATGTTTACATTTGTAAGAAGCTGTCTTCAAAAGTGGCTGTACCTTTTGCATTCCCACCAGCAATAAATGAGAGTTCCTGTACCTCCACTTCTGACCAGCGTTCAGTATTGCCAGCGTTTGAGGTTTTAGCTATTCTAATAGTTCTGTAGTGGTATCTCTTTGTTGTTTTATTTTGCGATACACTAGTGACCTAGGATGTTGGGCATCTTTTCATATGCTTACTTGCCATCGATATATCTTCTTTGGTGAGGTATCTGTTCAGATCTTCTGCCTAGCTTTTTTTTTTTTTTGAGACGCAGTCTCACTTTTTCGCCCAGGCTGGAGTGCAATGGTGCGATCTCGGCTCACTGCAACCTCTGCCTCCCAGGTCAAGCGATTCTCCTGCCTCAGCCTCCTGAGTAGCTAAGATTACAGGTGCCTGCCACCACACCCAGCTAATTTTCATATTTTTAGTAGAGATGGGGTTTCACCATGTTGGTCAGGCTGGTCTTGAACTTTTGCCCTCATGATCCACCTGCCTTGGCCTCCCAAAGTGCTGGGACTATTGGCATAAGCCACTGTGCCTGGCCTCTGCCTACTTTTTAGTAGGGCTGTTTTCTTACTGTTGAGTTTTAAGAGTTTTTTGTACACTTTAGATACATATTCTTTCTTTTTTCTTTTTTCTTGAGACAGTCTTCTCTGTCGCCCAGGCTGGGGTACAGTGGCTCAATCTCCGCTCACTGCAACCTCCGTCTCCTGGGTTCAGCCAATTCTCCTGCCTCAGCCCGCAAAGTAGCTGGGACTACAGGTGTGCGCCACCACACCTGGCCAAGTTTTTGTAATTTAATAGAGACAGGGTTTCGCCATGTTGTCCAGGCTGATCTTGAACTCCTGAGCTCAGGCAATCCACCACCTCGACCTCCCAAAGTGCTAGGATTATAGGGGTGAGCCACTGTGCCCAGCTAGATACATATTATCAGAGTAGCTGGGACTACAGGCATCTGCCACCACGTCCATCTTTCTATTTTTTGTACAGATGGGGTATCACCATGTTGCTCAGGCTGGTCTTGGACTCCTGAGTGCAAGTGATCTGCCTGCCTCAGCCTCCCAAAGTGCTGGAATTACAAGTGAGAGCCACTGCGCCTGGCATTGTCTTTTTTTTTTTTTTTTGCATGGTTTGTGTTTTTGATGTTATATCTACAAACTCATCACTGAACCTAGGTCACCTAGATTTTGGCCTTTAGTATCTTCAAGAAATTTTATAGTGTTTTGTGTTTTGTATTTAGGTCCATGATCCGTTTTTTAGTTTAATTGTTGTAAAGGTATAAGGTCAGTGTCTACATTCCTTTTGCACATGAATGTCCAGTTTGGATGTTGGTTAAAAACAATATCATTTCAACCAGGCGCAGTGGCTCACACCTGTAATCCCAGCACACCTGAGGTCAGTAGTTCGAGACCAGCCTGGCCAACATGGTGAAACACTGTCTCTACCGAAAATACAAAAATTAGCTGATGGTGGGCACCTGTAAACCCAGTTACTCGAGAAGCTGAGGCAGGAGAATCACTTGAACCCAGAGGTGGAGCTGCAGTGAGCCGAGATCATGCCACTGCACTCCAGCCCAGGCAACAGAGTGAGAGTCTCCCTCAAAACAAACAAAGAAACCGAAAAAACAAAAACACACGCACTATCATTTCTACATCAAATTGCATTTGCTTCTTTGTCAAAGATTAGTGGGTACACTGGGTCTATCTCTGCACTCTCTATTCTGTTCCATTGACCTATTTGTATTCTTTTACCAATCCCAAACTGTCTCGATTATTGTAGCTATATAGGATGACTTGAAATCTGGTCATGTCAGTCTACCGATGTTCTTTTTCAGTATTGTGTTGGCTGTTTTGAGTCTTACTGTTCATATAAACTTTAGAACCACTTTGTCAATATACAAAAATAACTTGCTGGATTTTGATTGAGATTATGTTGAATACATTGATCAGGTTGAGCCTCGGTAACAATGTTGAGTCTTCTGATCCATGAACATGAAATATCTCTCCATTTATTTATTTATTTATTTATTTATTTATTTATTTATTATTTATTTATTTATTTATGATGGAGTCTCGCTCTGTCACCCAGGATGGAGTGCAGTGGTGTGATCTCGGCTCACTGCAACCTCCCAACCTGGGTTCAAATGATTCTCCTGCCTTAGCCTCCTGAGTAGCTGGGATTACAGGTGCGCACCACCACGCCTGGCTAATTTTTGTATTTTTATTAGAGATGGGGTTTCACCATGTTTGTCGGGCTTGTCTCAATCTCCCGACCTTGTGATCCACATGCCTTGGCCTCCCAAAGTGCTGGGATTACACACGTGAGCCACTGGGCCTAGGCTGGTATCTCTCCATTTATTTAGGTATTTTTTATTTCTTTCATCTGAGTTTGGTAGTTTTCTTCATATAGATCTTGTACATATTTTGTGAGCCTTATGCATAAGTATTTCATTTTTTAGCACTAATGTAAATGGTATTGTTTTTAATTTGAAATTCTAATTGTTCATTGCTAGCATACAGCAAGGCAACTAACTTTTGTATACTAAACTTGTAACCTGAAACCTTACTACAATAGTTCATTAGTTTGTTTTCTTTGTCATTTCTTTAGAATTTTCTAGATAATCATTCCATTGGGAATAAAAGCTGTTTTATTTCTTCCTTCCCAGTCTGTATGACTTTTTAAAATTTTCTTTTATTGTCCTATTGCATTGACTAGGATTTCTAGTAGAATGTGGGAAAGTAATGGTGAGAAGAGACAGCCTTGCCCTGTTCTTGATCTTAAATGTGAGAAATCTAACTTTTCAACATTGAGTATGATGTTAGCTATGTATTTTTATAGCTCCTTCTAAAAAAATCAAGTTGAGGAAGTTCCTCCTCATTCCTAGGTTGTTGAGAGTCTATTAACATGAATGAATTTTGAATTTTGTCAGATGCTTTTTTCTATATCTTTTGATTGATCATATGACTTTTCTTCTTTGGCTTCTTGATGTGATAGATTACATTTTCAAATATTGAACCAGCTGGGCATGGTGGCTCACACCTGTAATCCAGTACTTTGGGAGGCTCGTTAGGTGGAACGAGAGACTTGAGAAAAGAAATGAGACACAGAGACAAAGTATAGAGAAAGAAAAAGTGGGCCCAGGGGACCAGCACTCAGCATACAGAGGACCCACGCCGGCACCGGTCTCTGAGTTCCCTCAGTATTTATTGATTATTATCTTTACCATCTTGGAAAAAGGGATCATCGTAGAGAGAAGGTCAGCAGTAAGACATATGAATAAAGATCTCTGTGACATGAATAAGTTTAAGGAAAAGTGCTGTGCCTTGATATGCATATACAAACATCTCCATAAACCTTTTTAGTGCATAAAGAGCAGCATTGAGCTACCAAGTTCCACCTTTCACCCTAAGATGGTTTTCTCCTTTCTGGGTAAACAGAACATACAATCAGGTTTTACACTGAGATGTTCCATTGCCCAGGGACGGGCAGCAGGAGACAGATGCTTTTCTCTATCTCAACTGCCAAGAGGCCTTCTTTCCTCTTGTACTGGTCCTCCTCAGCACAGACCCTTCACGGGTGTCAGGCTGGGGGACAATCAGGTCTTTCCCTTCCCACGAGGCCATATTTCAGACTATCACATGGGGAGGAGAAACCTTGGACAATACCTAGCTTTCCTAGGCAGAGGTCCCTGCGACCTCTGGCAGTGTACGTGTCCCTGGGTACTTAAGATTAAGAGAATGGTGATGACTTTTAACAAGCATACTGCCTTCAGGCACTCGTTTAACAAAGCACACCCTGCACAGCCAAAAATCCGTTAAACCTTGAGTCACCACAGTACATGTCTTTTGCAAGGACAAGGTCGGGGATAGGGTCACAGATTAACAGCATCTCAAACACAGAACAAAATGGAGTCTCTTATGTCTACTTCTTTCTATATAGACACAGTAACAGTCTGATCTCTCTTTCTTTTCCCCACAGGCATGGCAGCACATGCCTGTGGTCCCAGCTATTTGGGAGGCTGAGGTGAAAGGATCAGTGACTTGTGTTGTCACCACTGCACTCCAGCCTGAACGACAGGGTGAGACCCTGTCTTAAAAAAACCCCCAAAAAACAAAAACGAATATTGAATTAACCTTGAATACCTGGGATAAATCCCACTTTATCGCTCAATTCTATTTGCTATTTGCTAAGATATTTTTAGGCAGTTTTGCATCCATATTCCTATAGGATATTGGTCTGTAGTTTTTTTTTATTTACTTTGTCTAGTTTTGGTTTTAAAAGGAATTGGGAAGTTTTTTCTCCTCTTCCATTTTCTGAGAGATTGTATAGACATGGCAGTAATTATTCCTTAAACATTTGCTAGAATTCTCCAGTGAAACAGACTGGGCCTGAAGATTGCCTATTGTGAGCTATAAAATTAGAAATTCAATTTCCTTACTAGCTATATGGCTATTCAAATGATAAATTTACAAAATTAAACATACTCTTACCATATGATCTAGCAACTCATACTCCTTAGTATTTATGCAAATGAATTGAAAACTTATGTTCACACAAAAATCTGCATGTAGATGTTTATAGCAGCTTTATTAGTCATTGCCAAAATTTGGAAGCAACCAAGATGTTCTTCAGTAGATGAATGGATGAAGAAACTGTGTTACATCAAACAATGGAATATTATTCAGTACTAAAAAGAAGTGAGCTATGAAGCCATGAAAAGACATGGAGGAAATTTAAATGAATTTAACTATGTGAAAGAAGCCAGTCTGGGCCGGGGGCGATGAGTCACACCTGTAATCCCTGCAATTTGGGAGCCTGAGGTGAGCAGATCACTTGAGATCAGGAGTTCAAGACCAGCCTGGCCAACATGGTGAAACCCCGTCTCTACCAACAATACAAAAATTAGCTGGGCATGGTGGCGTGTGCCTGTAATTCCAGCTACTCAGGAGGCTGAGGCAGGAGAATCATTTGAATCTGGGAGGCGGAGATTGCAGTGAGCCAAGATGGCGCCATTGTACTCCAGCCTGGGCAGCAGAGCAAGATTCAGTCTCCAAAAAAAAAAAAAAAAAGAAGCCAGTCTGAAAAGTCTACACACTAACACACTATGTAATTCCAACTATATGACATTGTGGAAGAGACAAAACATCAGTCGTTGCCAGTGCTTGGGGGGAGGGAGGAATGAACAGATGGAGCACAGAGGATTTTTAGGGCAAATGTATTCAATCAGTTGTAGCAATTTGCACTTTTGGAGTTTTTGGTCCATTTCTTCTAAGTTGTAAAAAATATGTATAGAGTTGTTTGAGCATTCCTTTATTATCCTTTTTGAGATTTGGAAGGTCTGTAATAATATCCCTTGTTTCATTCCTGATACTAGTAATTTGAGTCTTATTTTTTCTTTCAGTCTTATGAGAGTTTTTTTTTAATATTTTGTTGATTATTTCAAAGAACTAGTTTTTTGTTTCATTGAGTCTCTCTTGATTTTTGTTTTTCATTTTCATTGATTTCTGCTCTTTATTTTGTTGAATTATGCTCACTTTGGGTCTCTTTTACTCTTTTTACCAGTGTCTTGAGGTGGGAGCTTAGGTTATTGATTTGTGAGTTTTCCTCTTTATGTATGCACTTACTACTATAACTTCCCCATTCAGCACTGCTTTAACTGCATCCCACACATTTTGATGTTTTCATTTTCACTCAGTTCAACATATATCTCAGAAATTTCCCTTGAGACTTCCTCTTTGATGCATTTATTAAAGTGTGCTGTTTAGTTTTCAAGTCTTTAGAGATTTTTATCTTTCTGTTATTGATTTCTAGTTGATCCACTGTGCCAGAGAACACATTTATATGATTCCAATTTTTAAAAATCTGTTTCATGGCCCAGAATACAGTCTATCTTGGCATGTGTTCCATGGGTACTTGAAAAGGATTTGCATTCTTCTGTTTTGGGATAGAGTGTTCCATAACTGCCATTTAGACCCTGTTGATTTATGGTGGTGTTGCGTTCCTCTGTATTTTTGCTGATTTTCTGTCAAGTTGTTTTGTCAATTGTTAACAGAGGGGTGTGAAAATCACCAACTATAATTGTAGATGAGTCTATTTCATCTTTTATTTCTATTGGCTTTTACTTCACATATTTTACAACCCTGTTATTTTGTGCATAAACATTTAGAATTGTTGTCTTCTCAGTGGCTTGACCCTTTAATCATGTAACATATCTCATTCCCTGACAACTTTTTTTGCTCTAAGGTCTGCTTTACTTCATATTATACAGCCAATGCTGTTTCTTTTGATTAATGTTTGCAAGGTATGCATTTTATTCCACTCATTCACTTTGAATCTACCCATATTACTAGACTGGAAGTAAGTTTATTACAGATACCATATAGTTCATATAATTGCATTCATTTTTATAAGCTTGGCCAATCTGTCTTTTATATTTAATGTCCTTAGAGTTCATGTAACTACTAACGTATTAGGACTTAGAGTCTGCTACTTTTTAAATTAATAAACTTCACATTTTATAGTTTTAGGTTTACAGCAAACATGAGCAGAAATTAGTTTCCATATAGCTCGTTCCCACACATACGCAACCTATCTATGCCCCGTACTGCATTGGTACTTTTTTTTTTTTTTTTTTTTTTTTTTTTTTTTTTTTACAATCAATGAACCTACATTTACACGTCATCACCGAAAGTTCATAGTTTACATTAGAGTTCACTTTTGGTGTTGTACATTCTATGGGTTTTTATAAATATGACATGTAACCCCACCATTGTAGTATCATACAAAACAGTTTCATTGCCCTAAAAATCTTTTGTGCTCTACCTATTCATCTCTCCCTCCCCATAAGCACTGGAAACCACTGATATTTTACTCTCTTTAAAATTTTGTCTCTTCCACTCTGTCATATAGTTGAACTATACAGTATGTAACCTTTTCAGATTGACTTCTACCACTTAGTTATATTCATTTAAATTTCCTTCATGTCTTTTCATGGCTTGATAGCTTGCTTTTTAGTATTGAATAATATTCCATTGTTTGGATGTACCATAGTTGTTGTTGTTGTTGTTGTTTTTTGGCAGAGTTTCGCTCGTTGCCCAGGCTGGAGTGCAGTGACGTGATCTCAGCTCACTGCAACCTCTGCCTCCTGGGCTCAAGTGATTCTCCTGCCTCAGCCTCCCAAGTAGCTGGCATTATAGACATGCTCCACCACACCCAGCTAATTTTGTATTTTTAGTAGAGATGGGGTTTCTCCATGTTGGTCAGGCTGGTCTTGAACTCCCGGCCTCAGGTGATCCACCCACCTCGGCCTCCCAAAGTGCTGGGATTACAGGTGTGAGCCACTGCACCTGGCCAGGATGTACCATAGTTTCTTTATCCATTCATCTACTGAAGAACATGTTGGTTGCTTCCAAATTTTGGAAATGATTAATAAAGTGGCTATAAACATCTATGTTTTTGTGTTAAGTTTTCAATTCATTTGGATAAATACTAAAGAGTGTGAGTGCTGCATCATATGTTAAGAGTGTGTTTAGTTTTGTAAGAAAATGTCAAACTGTTTTCCAAAGTGGCTATAAAATTTTGCATTCTTACCAGCAATAAGTGAGAGTTCTTGTTACTCCACACCCTTGCCAGCATTTAATGTTGTCAGTGCTTTTGGTTTTGGCCATTCTAATAGGTATGTAGTGGCATCTCATTGTTTTAATTTGCAGTTTCCTAATAACACGTTATTATTGAGTATCTTTTCTTTTTCTTTCTTTTTTTTGAGACGGAGTCTCGCTCTGTCGCCCGGGCTGGAGTGCAGTGGCCGGATCTCAGCTCACTGCAAGCTCCGCCTCCCGGGTTTACACCATTCTCCTGCCTCAGCCTCCCGAGCAGCTGGGACCACAGGCGCCCGCCACCTCGCCCGGCTAGTTTTTTTTTTTGTATTTTTTAGTAGAGACGGGGTTTCACCGTGATAGCCAGGATGGACTCGATCTCCTGACCTCATGATCCGCCCGTCTCGGCCTCCCAAAGTGCTGGGATTACAGGCTTGAGCCACCGCACCCGGCCTATTGAGTATCTTTTCATATGTTTACTTGTGATTTGTGTATCATTTTTGGTGAGATGTCTGTTCAGTCTTTTGTTCTTTTTTTTGGAGACAGTTTCCCTCTGTCGCCCAAGCTGGAGTGCAGTGGTGTTATCTCGGCTCACTGCAAGCTCCGCCTCCCGGGTTCACGCCATTCTCCTGCCTCAGACTCCCGAGTAGCTGGGACTACAGGCGCCCGCCACCACGCCCGGCTTTTTTGTATTTTTAGTAGAGACGGGGTTTCACCATGTTAGCCAGGCTGGTCTCCATCTCCTGACCTTGTGACCCGCCTGTCTCAAGTCTCCCAAAGTGCTGGGGATACAGGTGTGAGCCACCGCCCCTGGCCCTTTTCTTCATTTTTAATTAGGTGTTCTTTCTCTTATTGTTAAGCTTTGAGTCCTTTGTATATTTTGGAGAACAGTTCATTATCAGATCTTTTGCAAATATAGATCTTGTCTTTTCATTCCCTTAACTGTGTCTTTTGGAGAGCAGAAGTTCTGAATTTTAATGAAGTCCAGTTTATCAATTATTTCCTTTATGTAGTGTGCCTTTGGTGTTGCATCTAAAAAGTCAACCAGGTTTTCTCCTATGTTGTCTTCTAGTTTTATAGTTTTGCATTGTACATCTAGGTCTATGATCCATTTTCAGTGAATTTTTGTGATGAGTGTAAGGTCTATATCTAGATTTATTATTATTTTTTAACATGGGATCTTCAGTTGTCTCAGCATCATTTGTTGAAAAGACTGTCTTTGCTTCATTGTATGGCCTTTCCTCCTTTGTCAAAAAATGAGTTGACTGTATTCATATGGGTCTATTTCTGGGCCTCTATTCTGCTCCATTGGTCTATTTATTTTTGCCAGTATGAATTACTGTAGCTTTATTTACCATCATTTTAGAACTGGTTGCTTAGTAGGTTTTGATGTCATGCAGTGTCAGTCTTCCAACTTTGTTCTCCTTCAATATTGAGTTGGCTATTCTGGTTTTTTTGCCTCTCCACACAAAGTTTAGACTTAGTTCATCAATATCCATGAAATAACTTGCTCAGATTTTAATTGGGAATGTGCTGAATCTATAGATTAAGTAGGAAAAACTGACATATTGACAATATTGAGTCTTATCCATGAACATGGAATATCCCTCCACTTATTTAGCTCTTCTTTTTGGCATCTTTTTTTTTTTTTTTTGAGACGGAGTCTTGCTCTGTCACCCAGGCTGGAGTGCAGTGGCGGGATCTTAGCTCACTGCAAGCTCCACCTCCTAGGTTCACGCCATTCTCCTGCCTCAGCCTCCTGAGTAGCTGGGACTACAGGCTCCTGCCACCTCGCCCGGCTAGTTTTTTGTACTTTTTTAGTAGAGACGGGGTTTCACCGTGTTAGCCAGGATGGTCTCGATCTCCTGACCTCGTGATCCACCCGTCTCAGCCTCCCAAAGTGCTATTACAGGCTTGAGCCACTGCACCTGGCCTTTTTTCATATCTTTCATCAGAGTTTTGTAGTTTTCTTCATATACATCTTATACATATTTTGTTAGATTTACACCTAAGTATTTCATTTTGGCAGAGGGTAATGTAAATGGTAATGTGTTTTGAATTTCAAATTCCACTTAATTGCTGGTGTATAGAAAAGCAACAGACTTTTGTACTTTATATTCTATCCTGGGCAGGCATGGTGGCTCACACCTGTAATTCCAGCACTTTGGGAGGCCAAGGCAGGTGGATCACTTGAGTCCAGGAAGTCGACACTATCCTGGCCAACATGGCAAAACCCTGTCTCTACTAAAAATGCAAAAAGTTAACCAGGTGTGGTGGTGCATGCCTGTAGTCCCAGCTACCTGGGAGGCTGAGGTGGGAAGATCCCTTGAGCCCCTAAGGTGGAGGTTGCAATCAGCTGAGATTGTGCCACTGCACTTCAGCCTGGGTGACAGAGTGAGACTCCATCTCAAACAAAACAAAACAAAAACCAAAACCATTCTATCCTGCAACCCTGCTGCAATTGTTTACCAGTTTCTTGTCAATTCTACATGTCATCTACGAACAGAGTATTTCCTTTTACTGTTGTATTGCATTACCTAGGATTTCCAGTATGATGTTAAAAAATGGTGGTGATATGACATATCCTTGCCTCATTCTTGATCTTAGCAGGAAAGCTTCACGTTTCTCACCATTAAGTATGGTATTAGCTGTAGACTTTTTCTAAATGTTCTTTATCAAGTTTAGGAAGTTTTCTTTTTCCTTTTTTCCCCCAAATAAATCTTCGTAACATTCAAAGTTTTCTTTCTATTCCAGTTTGCCAAGCATTTTTTTTTTTTTTTAACCATGAATGTGTGCTGGATTTTGTCAAATGCTTTTTCTGCATCTATTAATATGATCATGTTATTTTTCTTCTTTAGCCTGTTGATGTAATGGATTACATTAACTGATTTTGAATGCTGAACCAGCCTTACATACCTAGGATAAATCCCATTTGGTTGTGTGTATAATTATCTTAATACATTTCTGGATTCAAATTTGTTAATGTTCTGTATGGGATTTTTACATCTATGCTCATACGAAGTATTAGCCTGTAATTTCCTTTTCTTGTAATGTCTTTGTTTTAGTATTAGGGTAATGCTGACCTCAGAGATTAAGTTAAGAAGGATTCTCTCTGCTTCTATTTTCTGAACGACTTGGAGAATTGGTACAAATTCTTTCTTAAATGTTCGGTAGGATTCACCAGAAATCTGGGTCAAATGCTTTGTTTGGAAGGTCATTAATTATTGATTCATTATCTTTAAGAATTATAGGTCTAGTCATAGTCTAGTCATAAAATAGATTCTCTATTTCTTCTCATGTGATTTAAAGCAGATGTGTTTTTCAAGGAATTGGTCCATTTCTTCTACCTTATTAAATTTGTGAACATAGTTGTTCACAATATTCCTTTATCATCCTTTTAATGTCATGGGATACATGACATTATCCCATGCCATCTGATGCCATCTCTTTCATTTATTATTATTATTTTTGAGATGAAGTCTTACTCTGTCACCAGGCTGGAGTGCAGTGGTGCAATCTCAGCTCACTGCAACCTCCACCCCCCGGGTTCAAGCGATTCTCCTGCCTCAGCCTCCTGAGTAGCTGGGACTACAGGCACGTGCCACTACACCCAGCTAATTTTTGTATTTTTAGTAGAGACTTGGTTTCACCATGTTGGACACGATAGTCTCGATCTCCTGATCTCATGATCTGTTCGCCTTAGCCTCCCAAAGTGCTGGGATTATAGGCATGAGCCACTGAGCCTGGCCATTTTTTATATTAGTAATTTTGTATCTTTACTTTTTTCTTAGTCTGGTTAGAGTCTTATTTATTTTATTGATCTTCCCAAAGAACCAGCTTTTGGTTTTTCTGCTTTTTTTTTTTTTTTTTTTACTGGTTTTTCTTTTTTTCTTCCTGTGGGTTAATGGATCTTTTTTTTTTTTTTTTTTAGAATTCCATTTTGGTTTATCTATAGTGTTTTTGAGTATATGTCTTTTCATTGCCTTTCTAGTGGTTGCTCTAGCTACTACATTGTATTATGTATAGCTTTTCACAGTCTACTGGCATCAACGTTTTACCTGTTTGTGTGAACTGAAACCTTACCTGTATGCCCCTTTTCTTTCCCACATTTATAACAATTATTTCCTGTACATTCAGTGAAAACCCCAATAGACAGAATTCTAATTTTGCTTCAATAAATGTAATTTAGAAACCTACAAAGGTGTACTGTATTTACCCATATTTTTACTCTTTCTACTCTTCCTCCCTGATCTTCCAAGATTCCTTCTTTGATGGTTTCCTTTCTGTTTCAAGAACTGCTTTAGCATTTCAGCCAGAACCACCATTTTCCAATAATTCACCAAAATGACAAACACAAAAGGAAAGAGGAGAGGCACCTGATATATGTTATCTGGGCCTTTTATAACATGCACTTGTTCCTTTGGCCACATACACATGAATCTAACAAGAAAAGTCATGCCGTAGACATCAGTATGGGAACTGTTTGAAAAGGAATGTCCCACAAATGTTACCATGGCAAAACTGGGAGTCCACAATGTTACCCACCATGCTGTTGGCATTGTTGTAAACAAATTAAGGGAAACACTCTTGTCAAGAGATTAATATGCATATTGAGTGTAGTAAGGACTCTAAGGGGTGAGATAGCATACTGAGAAGTGTGAAGGAAAATGACCAGAAAAAGAAGGAAGCCCAAGATAAAGGTACCTGGGCTTAACTGAGGTGCCAGCCTGTTCTGCCCAGAGAAGCACACTTTCTGAGAACCAATGGGAAGGAGCCTGAGCTGCCAGAACCTATTCTCTACTAATTCATACCATAATAGGTGTTCAACAACAACAAAAAGACCTTTGGACTGTTAAACAAACAAACAAACAAAAAACTTCCTTTAGCCATTTCATTAGGACAGATTTGCTGGCAACTAATTATCTTAGTTTTCCTTTTTTGTGTCTGTCTTGTAGACAATGTGTCATTGCTTTTGGTTGCACTTTCCTGGTCCTTTAGCTACAGAGAACGGGCTCTTCTCGAACCTTTGTCTGTAATGCAGCCTTTCCGGGTTGTTGGGTTCTCCAGTAACCGGTAGTAAGTATGGGATACACAAGGCAGTAAGAAAATCCAGGGAACTCACTATTTTATTCCTTGATTCCCAAGGTCTGTAGCGATTCTGCCTTCTTTTTTCCACCTTTCAAAGTTTTCTTGCCTGTTTTACATATAACGTTCAGGGCTTTTTAAATGAGCTTAGAAGAAAGAATATAGAAAACTATGTTTATTCCATCTTTTGGAATCAGAAGTCCTTTCCCGATTATTTTGATGTGTGCGTGTGATGATGCTGTGGTCATCTTTTTAAGATATACTGATTTACAGATAAAATATAATGTCTGGAATGAACTTCGTAATAATTTGGCATGGGTAAATGGGTAGGAATATAGGTGGAAGTGAGATTAGCCATGAACGGATAAATATTGAAGATGAGTGATGGGGTATATGGAGGTTTATTACCCTATTTTATTTTTGTGTATGTCTGAAATGCTCCTTAAAAAAAAATTTCCTGACTACCCCACTCCAATATTACAGAATCTTACAATAATCAATATTTATCTATAGCTACTGTCTATGTTCCCTGCTAGAGTATAAACTTGTTAACAGGGACTCAGTCTATCTTGGTCACAATTATAAGCTCCAAAGCTTCAAAGTGACTGGTATATAGTTGTTACTCAAATCACCATGTTTTGTCAAATACAAGATGCCATAGATTGTAAAATATCTTAATTTTATGTACCAGTAGGAAAAATTTCTGCAAACTGTGACACATACTACCAGTTTTCTTTTCTTTTTTATTTTTGAGATGGAGTTTCGCTCTTGTCACCCAGGCTGGAATGCAATGGCATGATCTCGGCTCACTGCAAACTTCGCCTCCTGGGTTCAAGCAATTCTCCTGCCTCAGCTTCCCAAGTAGCTGGGATTACAGATGTCCACCACCATGCCCAGCTAATTTTTGTATTTTTAGTAGAGACAGGGTTTCACCATGTTAGCCAGGCTGGTCTCGAACTCCTGGTGTCAGGTGATCCACCTACCTTGGCCTCCCAAAGTGCGGGGATTACAGGCGTCAGCCACTGCGCCCAGCCGACATACTACCAATTTTTAGAAGTATTTTGATTTAGGAGATGCTACAATGTGAAAACATGTCTATTGGTATCTGCGGAATAAATAAGCTGAAATAATTTGAGATTTAGATAATGGCAAATATGTGTTCAAGGACAGATCATATATTAATTGATAACAGCTATATTTTTGAGTCCATTATCAATTCTTCAGTGAATGTTCCTTATCAAATATTAAAAATTTATGTCCAAGTTTGTAGGACTATTACAAACCTTAATAGAAAATGCGAGATTCCACAATGATGGTCTCCACCTTTTACCACCAAGAACCTCCTGTATTAATTTATCCCCAAGGCCTCCATATTTTAAAATACTTTGATAACCAAGTAAAGTTCATTTGTTAAGCTAATTTTGTCTTTTATGGAATAAATTATACTGTTTGGATTGAGGTAATATAATTCCAGCTACAATAAAAGACACTTCACCTTTTGCCCTACTTGTATGGATTCACTACAGGGAAATGTAACATTTCCATTAGAATATAATTTTGCAACCTCTATGCTACTTTCCTAGAGTTTAGGTCCCAGTGGAATCGGGATGGCAGTCACTGACTGGCTCTTAGCTCCTGTATTAAGTCAACAAAGGGCATTTAGCTGGCCCATCTTACATTTATGTTAGGAGTTAGGCCATTTGTTTACACAGCTCTCTACAAAAGAGTCTTACCTTCTGTGTTCCGGAATACCCAGCTGGGTGACTTCTTACTTGGATTAATGATTTCTCTACCACAAGAACCAACCTACCTATATTTATATTTCATGAATATAAAATATTCATATTCATGAAATATTTTAAAGAACTGGTCACTTAGTCTTGGGCTGCACGGGAGGGGACGAGTGTGGGGCTAGAAAAAGTGAGGACAGGCCGGGCGCAGTGGCTCAAGCCTGTAATCCCAGCACTTTGGGAGGCCGAGACGGGTGGATCACGAGGTCAGGAGATAGAGACCATCCTGGCTAACACGGTGAAACCCCGTCTCTACTAAAAACTACAAAAAACTAGCCGGGCGAGGTGGCGGCGCCTGTAGTCCCAGCTACCCGGGAGGCTGAGGCAGGAGAATGGCGTGAACCCGGGAGGCGGAGCTTGCAGTGAGCTGAGATCCGGCCACAGCACTCCAGCCTGGGTGACAGAGCGAGACTCCGTCTCAAAAAAAAAAAAAAAAAAAAAGGAAAAGAAAAAGTGAGGACATGAAACAACCATGAATCTGCAACCAAAGCACAGAATGGGAAAGATTTTAGTATCAACAGAACTAAAGACAGATTCTTCCAAATTTGAGAGATGACTAAAAATCTTAGTTATTGTGGTAAAAAACTTCAGTGACAAGTGGCTGCCTTCAGGTGCCAAATCTCACTATCCTCTCAATCTCTACATAAACAAAAAGAGCTATGGCCACCAGCCAAGGCCCTGTCATTTTCCCGCCAGTAGCAGGAGGTCAGGCCATTCACTGAAGTGGCTTATGAATAGGATTTGACCGCCATTAGCATTTCCTGACAGCTGATGGTAAACCAGAACATCAACAGGGTGGTTTAGGATTGTTTTGGAAATCTGAGTAGTAAGTGCTTCTGTGATGAAACTCTACTTTCGGTTAACATAGGATTGGCTTTGGCTTTCACTTTAACCTCTGAAAGACATTATTGTTTATGTTTGTCGCCAGATTTAAAAATGGACAATTGTGATAAAGGATGTTAAACAGAACCCAGATAATGCCTAAACCTAATTGTTTCCCACCAGTCCAGTTTTATTTAGATTTTATGTGCTCACATACAGACACACTTAAAGAGCATATGTTTATATATACATATATAAAATATAGATGATATGGGAGTTTCTGACAAAGTGATTTATTAATGAAAATTTATTCACTATATAACCTTTGAATACCTGAGAAACTTCATTATGTACAAATCAGCATGAAGTTCCCAGTTCCCAAACTTTGGTTATATGAATATGCCTCAAGCACCACAAAAGAAACATTAGTCCTAATTTAAAAAGAAAAAAGTACCAAGAAACAAAAAAAAAATCTTCAATCCTCTCGAATCTGTTTTCTTTACACCACATCAGGAAAATCCCCTTTTATTCCACATTTCCTTTCATCTCAGTCAGTTTCCAAAACTGGTATAAAAAAAACTGATCAGAAGAAAAAAGACAGACAAACCATTATAGATAAAAGTGATTATCTCAAAAGGACAATTTCTGGAAATTATTCTATCTTAAATAAAGAAACTATTTTAATCTAGGAGGTTTGCATTATGCAACATATATGAAGAAAACCCCTAATTATTAATTTTCAGAATTTAAAAACTTAAACAATGCAAGCCTATTAAGAGTTGAGTGGAAGGCTTACAGGGAGATTTTTAGCAAAATCAGTTAAAGAGATTCCTGGATTTCAACTTGCTTCCTGGCATTGCTGGCATCTGTGGGCTGCAGAAGCAATTGGTATAATATATGGGCAGGAAGAAAGAGACCCGACAGGCTGAGCACAACCTTCCATGGGATTTCACAAGAGAACTGATGGACAAAAGAAATAAACATCAAAGAATGAAAACTGAAATAGAAGAAAATAGAAACTTATCTAAGTCCACGTGAGTCAGGATGGAGGGGGTTCAGATGTATCAACTGACCATTGCATATGTGTGGAAGAGATTGCGTCCTTGACTACAAATGTGAATTATATACACATTTATATTAACTTAAATCAATTTATATATTACACCTGACAGCTCAAAAGGACGTCTCTGGTGGGAGATGGGAGGATATGCTATTCGTTCGGCTCCTCAGGTCCCTGTCCTTTGCCCTGAATGGTCAGCGGTCTCTGCACAGGACTCGGCGGCATGGTATATGAATGGATAAAGCTTGATGTCTGGTCCAGGGGTGGAACAGTTTCTGCATTCTTCATTGTAATATCGTAGCAACAGCTTATACACGCCTCCTGGAGAGCCAAAGGTCAGACCAGAGGCACATTAAAGTATGTAATTGAAAAAAACCTTAGAAAGAACACTCCAGTTTTATCTTAATCTAAATAGCATATGCTCAGATTTGGCTTTTGAAAATACAGCATGAATTTCATATGCCTGAAAGGCTTTCCCAACATAAATTAAACAAATTTTAAAAACTCTTTAAAGAAACAACTTCTCAGCTAATGATAACAACAGGTTATACAGGTACACTGTCCAAGCACCCTCCTGGGAGTTCACGGCACCCCTCGTTATACACTTAGCTCCTGAGGTAGGAAGCACACTGGATGAG
Organism: Rhinopithecus roxellana; assembly: GCF_007565055.1. Classification (NCBI taxonomy): domain Eukaryota; kingdom Metazoa; phylum Chordata; class Mammalia; order Primates; family Cercopithecidae; genus Rhinopithecus; species Rhinopithecus roxellana. The sequence goes on along the minus strand of NC_044559.1, from coordinate 2,285,043 downwards.
CACTGGCAGGTCTGAGAAATAGGACAGTGGTGCTTCTCAGATCTGAACTTACCTTCATTCATCTCTCCCATTTTAGATTTTTATAGACACAAAAGCAAAAATGAACACTAACTCCAGCTTCTTGACCTTACTTTAGTAAGCTGATGTACTCTATCAAGACTGTGGATGAAACTTTGCCAGAACAAAAAGACTCTGCAAATGCTGCCCCTCCGAGAGCTTTGTCCTTCCCGCTCAGAGTCATGCTTTTGTTTCTTCGTACCCACTGTGATTCATCCAGATTTAGCAAGTGTTCCCACTGAATGGTGTATAATCCATCTAGATACCAAGTGTCAAGAGTATCTCCTACTTACCAACAGTGAGTTTCCTTTCAGTAAGGAAAATGTGCATGCTGTAAATGTCTCTCATCAATTCTGAGTCCCCAAAGGTGAAATAAACCACATCTCGCTCAGCTGCAGCAGCTGCCAGTATCTGTATTAAGGCTGAGGCAAAGAGAAAACACACAGTTATATAATGACACTTCCCATCTAGATACCTTTAGCTCTTTACCAGCTGGTGTGCCACAGCTAGATTAAAGATTTATAAACCTAGTATACATGATATTAGAAATGGGGAACACAAGGCTGGGCATGGTGGCTCACACCTGTAATCCCAGCACTTTGGGAGGCTGAGGCGGGCAAATCACCTGAAGTCAGGAGTTTGAGACCAGCCTGGCCAACATGGTGAGACCCCGTCTCTACTAAAAATACAAAAAAAAAAAAAAAAAAAAAAAAAATTTTTAGTCGGGCACAGTGACGGTTGCCTGTAATCCCAGCTACTTGGGAGGCTGAGGCAGAAGAATCGCTTGAACCTGGGAGGCGGAGGTTGCAGTGAGCCGAGATCGCGCCATTGCACTCCAGCCTGGGTGACAGAGCAAGACTCCAACTCAAAAAAAAAAAAAAAAAAAGAAAAGAAATGGGGAACACAAGATGGACATAAATCATCTAGTGTGGCTTTTCAGATATGCTGCCAAGAGTATCATCAAACTATAGAATTCCAACACAGGCATCTTTGCTGAACCACAAATAATGGAAGCTGCAAACCATGGGACTAAGGTGGTATTTATATTCGCTTCTATTATATCTGGAACTAAAATTTTTGTGTTTGCTTACTTGATATAATTGCTGTGTCTTATCACACAGCCACTGGTCTTTTGTATAGGCACATTTGGGAGGTTCTCATGTTCTCCTTAATCCCACAGTAGGAGTTCTCAAAATGGGCTGGGGAGCACACCTGTGTCCCTCCTGTACTCTGACCTCCACTGGTCACTGCAGCACGGGAGGCAGAGTTCCTGAAAACACTGGAAAGTCACTCTCTGGTGTACTATAAGAATGAAAAAACAATCGAGATCTACTATCTCCAGGAATCAAAGTTACAAATCACTGAGCCTGAAGTATGTTTCCGAAAATTTAGTTACCTTACAATCTCAGTAGATAGGGTTTATTTTAAATAACCATAAAATTGAATATAGTTACGATAAATGCCCTTTTGCTAGTTATAGATCTCTTACTTCATAAAAGGGAAGATGGGAATCAAATTAAAACATTAAAGAGGGTATATATATTTTTTGAGATGGAGTCTTGCTCTGTCACCCACGCTGGAATGTAGTGGTGTGATCTCGGCTCACTGCAACCTCTGCCTCCCGGATTCAAGAGATTCTCCTGCCTCAGCCTCCCAAGTAGCTGGGATTACAGGAGCCTGCCACCATACCCAGCTAATTTCTGTATTTTTAGTAAAAATATAAATTTTTCTATCTTTAGAAAACGGTTTCACCATATTGGGCCAGGCTGGTCTTGAACTCCTGACCTTAAGCGATCTGCTCACCTCAGCCTCCCAAAGTGTGTGGATTACAGGCGTGAGCCACTGTGTCTGGCCAAAGAGGGTATCTTTTTATAGTTTTGATTTTTTAGAGCATGTTAATATTCTACATATTTACAAATTAAAGTTAAAATACTAAGAATAGGAATGGGGAGAAACCTATAACTGAAGGTAAATTAAAACAAATGAGCGTGATTTTAGTTCAAATAAATAACATAACTAAACTGAAGGGAAACGAAGAAGAAAAGCAAGAAAGAAAAAACCCAAGCAACTTATGAAGACAATATATGACTTACAAAAGTCCATAAGACCATAATATATGGTCTTAGGCCAGAAAGAGAGAACTGCAAACGAATTCCCAACTCTTTTTACAAGGTTTGCTTACCATACTAATAGAGGTGAAGCAACTCTGAAACTATTTTGAACTATATTAGAGGAATGAGCAAATGAATAAATGTGTTGATGCTGCTGGGAACTGGGGTCTCACTATGGAAGAAGGGACACACAAACATGGAATGGAGGAAGACAAAAAAGAACCGTGTGGAGATGGACTGAAATGGAAGGCATTGGTGTATACTCATGATGTCGAAAATATGTGTATCTGTGTGTGTCTGTATGTGTACATATACATTTCCTAGCTCTGTCTGCTAAAAGGGCCAAAAGGGAGACACCATAGTAGCAATGACCACACTCAGCACCCAGATCTTGGGTCTCTGCCATCATTCCCCCTAAATGGAACTAGATTCCTCAAGAAATGCTTAATGCTATAGTTTGGACAAGAAAGGTACAAGATGATCTCAAAATATTTTGTTATACCAGAAAGTAAAGAAATGCTCAAATGGATAAAACAAAACAAAACAAAAAACAGAAGGGCTAGCTCTTGCCCACAGGAGAAAGCCAAAGACTAACTGGTAAGTGTGGAGGGGGTGTTAGAAGAGGAACATCCTTTCTTTGCAACCACTGTGGTAAAGGTCAGGCAAGAATCATTAACAGATGCTAAATCTAGGGAAAATTTTGCTTTTGTCTTCCTAAAGATTGCTTATTAGTTACAAGGGAGGAAAAAAACCCTCAACTCTGCAGTGGGGAAACTGGGCAACACCCTGACACGGTGATCAAAATTAAGATCCCCAGCAGTGTCAGATGGCCATCAAGTGCCTCTTGACAGCGTCACTGATGCAGCATTCTGACGGAGAATGCATAACCTTAACCTCATCACAAGGAAACAGCAGACAAACTCAAAGAACACTGTATTCTTTAAACACATCAATGTCATAAGAGACAAAGAAAGGCTGTGGAAATATTCTCGATTCAAAAGGAGGCTAACAAACATGACAACTAAATGCAGTAGCTGACCTTGGACCCTGTGCTAGAGGGAAAAAGGCTAGAAAGGGCTTTATTAGGTCATCTGACAAAATGGGAATACAGATGAAAGAGTAAATAAGGTATCAGTGTACATTTATGAATTTAATAACTATAATGTGTTTAAAAGAATATTTTATTCTTAGGAAATACACATGGAAGTATTTAGAAAAGAGGGCATAGTATATGTAAGTTAGGCTCAAGTGATTCAGAAAAAAATTGTATGCAGGTGTATACATATATATGCATACATAAAGGTACGTATTTTTATTTTTATAAATTTGAAATTATTTTTAAACAGACAGTTTTAAAAATTACAGGTGAAGAAAAAATTTTAAGTTGAACCAGTAAAATTTGATATAGTTGAGTATTTCCCAGATTTGGGAAAGAATCTATGACATTATAATATAAGTAAGATCTAAAATACCATCAAAGTATGTCCTAATTTCCAAACTAATATTTATTGAGTATCCACAACATGGGAGGTGCCATAACTATGCCTCATTAATCTCAGAGTATTGAAAGTAATTAACTTCAAAAGAGAGATAAGTTTTAATTAAAACTGCTCAACCAACTTATGCATACATTAAAGCTTCAATACACCCTATTTCAAAAGGTTCCTAATTAACCTAAACTACACATAAAAATGGGAACTAATGAATCATCATCTTTCTTGACCAAGAAGTACCACTGCTTACCTTTTAGTGAAAATGAAAATTTAGCTTTAAGTATTTACTATTAAAAAAGACAGACACCCAAAGAAGAGTCTTTTTCATCCTATCTCCTACTAGATCTCTAGTCATTTGCCATTTGTGAAAATGAAGCATTAATAAAAACATTTAAAATTTATCTCTTTAGAGAATTTATTTTATATTAAGAGAAAATCAAAAAGTAAAACCAATTCACATTACATTCTTGGTTTCACACCCATTTCTATTTGAGTACATATTGTACCATAAGCATGTGTTAGACTAGTCAGGACAGGGAGGCAGGAGATCCGAGTTCTATCCTCAGCCTTCTGCCAGCTATCTAGCTCTGTGACTTTAGCCAGTTACTCTCTGGGCCTCATTTTTCTCAATTACACAATGGAGTTAAATCAGATGCTCCCTGAAGATTCTTTCAGAGTTCAGAAATTCATAACGACCGTTATAATTGTTTTCCCTCCATTGGATGCTAGACTATAAATACATAAATGAAACTGCCAGCAAGATAATCTCGATCCTAGATACATCAGCAAACACTGACAAAAGTTTATTTTAAAACATCACTGTCTTCAGGCCTTCTTGTCTGCAACACCCCCAAGATCTTTGCACATTTATACAATTATGCTTCATGATTTAAGTGAACTCTCTTGCATCAAAAGTTAGATGAGAATAAATTACAAGTCTATTAGAGTATGTGGACTGATTCCAAGTATGATATAAAAACATCAAATTCTAACTTAAAGCACAACTACGTGCCAAAATAATCACTTAAATTAACCTGCAGGGAGTTTGGTTTTAATTTTCTTTTTGGCATCAATGTTAAGCTATGAAAAAATACAAATAAATATGAGTAACATAAAAAGCAATTCATAGTATCCTGTTGCAACAAATGGACCAAGCACAAAATGGGGAAGATGACTGATACTCACACCACAGGTGTGGTGTGAGGCCACCAGCATGTAATATTGGTAATGACTGCTAACACTGGGCTCTTACAGCACGTTGAACACTATTCTAGGAGCTTTACAAACACTACCTCATGATTCCTTACGAAAACTCAACAAGGTAATTATTACTTCCATATTGAAAATAAAGAAATTTAGGCACCAAAAGATTACATAATTTGTCTCAGGTCACACAGCCAGAAAGTGGTGGAGCTGACTGGGACACCAACTCAAGAACACATGCCCTCACCCACTGCTTCTGGGCTGCTGTGGCAATCCATGCTGGTCAACTCCAAGCAGACCTTACCACATGCCAGCCAGAGCAATGTCTTTACATTATTTATTCAAACGATTTAAATGCATGCTGTCAAGGAGGCCAAAATAGTAGATTTGAAAGTACTACGCACGTCCTTCTACTGAGCTTACTTGGTGAGCTCTCACACTTTGGGTACCCTGAGAGCTCGGCTTTGCTCACCAGTCCCAAAAGCATTTCACTTCTTGTTTCTACCACACAGCACTCTTCGAGGCCAACTCTTATTCTCCAATTGGTCTTGCCCTCTGGCTACTGTTTTAAATCTTGACACTCCCTCCCTTTCCACTATGGATGTTACTAGTGGCTCAATCTTTGGTCCTCTCACCTACTTTAAACACACTTTCTCTTCAAGAATGCAGCCACCATTTCTAGAATGGCAACTCCCAAATCTAGATCCAGATCCAGAGCTTGCAGCCAATACAGATTAAATAACAAAAGCACACAAGGGCTTCAATCCTGGTTTGAATCCTGGCACTACCACTTGCTATCTGTATGACTCAAGGCTAATTTACCTCTCGATGCCTGTTGTTACCCCTATACAGACAAAAAAGAAAACTTACCTAAATAGGTTGTTGTGTGCTAATACAGTTAAAGAATATATTTAGTACAATTCCTAGAACATAGCGTGCACTCAGTATGTTCTCAACTGATAACAACAACAATAGTAATGAACACATATTGGTTTTTGAGGAAGACGGGGCCAAGTTTGAATGTTGGTTCTGACACGTGCTAGCTGCTCTCTTGGGACAGGTTTATTAGCTATCTATAAACCTTGGGTTCTCATTCTTAAAAGTGGGGCAACAATGGAAGGGTAACTGTGCAAACCATAGGGGAAAATGCAGTGATTGTTTAAACCTGGCTGATCCCAGCTGAGGATAGTTAAAAAAAATTCCTAAAGCCATTTTCCAAGTCCACTAACTCAGCAGTATCTGAGGTGCTGACACAAGTTGAGTATCCCTCATCTGAAATGCTTGGGACCAGACTGGTTTTGGATTTGTTTTTTTGGTAATATTTGCAGTATCAGTTGAGCATCGAAATCTGAAAATCTGAAATTGAAATGCTCCAAAGAGCATTATCTTTGAGCATCATGCACTCAAAAACTTTTGGTGAATTTTGGAGCATTTTGAATTTTGGATTTTCAGATTTGGGATACTCAACCTGTAAGAAATACATACTTGCTCCAGACACCTTTGAATATACATTATCATGCAAGACCCCATTCTCAGCACTGGGGCCACAAAAAAGGATAACACAGAAATGTTAAGAAAGTAATCTTCCTGAGCAAGGCTGGGAGAGACCAAGAGAGAGTGATCTGTTCTGGCAGAAGAAAGCAAAGTGAGGAGGAGCCTGTGGTAGACAAACTGAGGTGACCTGATCCAATGCTCTATACTCCTACCTTCCATTTTTGGTTGGAAGTCACCCCTTCCCCAACTCCATAACCACACTTCCTATAAAACTCAGTCAAAGGGCTAGTGTAGGCCAACCACAGCATGGCAGAAAATGACATATCAGTATCATCTAGATCCTTTTTCTAGAGAAATCGTCTTTCTGGAGTTTATCTTGATTCCAAAATTACAAAATAACTAGTAAAGACAGTATTTAAGTTTGATATAAATAAATGGACATAAGCTCTGAAAGAAATTTATAAAAAGTTTTTATATCTCAGAAACATTTCACTTAATATACATAAGTCATGGAAATAAATTAGAAATCCTTTAAATCTCATTAGGGGATGTATCTTGTGTTTCTTGATTCCTTGGCTCTAACAATTTGGTCCAAGGGATGAGAAGTAATCCCAGTTGGTCAAATTAGAGTATTTTTGTGGCATTTTAAAACTAAGGGGTCCTCCTTTCTTCTTGGGTCACTCAACTGCAGGGTTGCAAGACTGGAATTATTTGGTCCTGGTTACTGCCAGTCAGAGATAATCTGAAGGAGACAGATGAAAATGAGGCCATTATATTGAAAGAAGCAGGCAGGAGAGGAACGAACACAAACAGAGGGAGAGCCTGATTCTAGGATCGACTCATACCTGAGGTCAACTCTACCCTGCTTTGCTCAGCCACGTCAAGCAACAGTACCCTTTTAGGTGGAAGGCATAAGCTACATTAGTGTCTCTTTCAACCAAAAGAATCCTAACACAGAACTTTTTTGGTGGAAGGGAATGAAGGTCTTTCTGGAGTAGTTACCATTGGAGTAGAACCTTACAAGGGACAGAAGTAATTAGCCAGGTACAGACAGACAGTTACAGAAAAATGTGCAAAGCCTAAGATTAATTAAAGGCACACAGAAGCTACTGAATAAATTTATTAAATAGAAATTCATTGAGCATATTTTATTTGCAAGTCACTTTTAGGTACTGAAGGTAGGGAATAGGGATAGAAAAGAAAATGCAAAAAATACAACAAGACACCTTTTAATGATAGTAAACTGGCAATGGCATACTTGTTTACAGGTCAGGTAACATATACGGGGGAGTCCAAGGGAGAGAATACAGTCATGGGTTCTCAGTTTCTGTTCCTGATCGGGCCAGTAAAGCCCTTTCCTCATCCCTCTTTTCCGTTTATCGCTAGAGAGAGAAACTAGAAACTACAGCTTCAGGCTGCTAAGCACCTAAAACAAAACAAAACAAAACAGAACAAAAACAACAAAGAAATAAGGCAAGCTGGACAAACTTATAAGTAAACACCAAAGGAAATGCTAGGAGAAATTTACAAAAACACAACAGAATAAGGAACGTTAAAGAAGAACTCAATTCCTTCACAAAATAAGCAAGTAAAATCAGAAGGATAGAGTCTGACCTAAAAGGTATAGAATCTTACAGCAAAACAGTAAGTCTTATACCTTTCAGAGACACCTTTTCAAGTGCCAACATGTCTGCAATAACTGATGTTAGGTCATAAAGAGAAGTTCGAGAAACTCCAAAAAGTAGAAATAGTATTATCTACATTCTTTGATTACAATGCAACAAAATTAGACAAGAGATAAAAGCAAAATTTTAAAAAAACTAACCATTAAGACAATTTTAAGTTATCTCCTAAAATTCTCATGGGTGCCTCGGGTCTGGTGGTACATTTGAGGCAGAAGCCCTCCCAGGCAAACATCTCTGCTGAGACGAGATGTAGAAAGTTAAAAAAAAAAAAAAAAAAAAAAAAAGCTGCTTCTACTCCAACCATGAGAAAAGGCCAAATGTTGTAATCTACAAAATTGTAACTTTTCTGAGTTTATAGGAGAGCTGAGTTTTTGAGGCAACCAAAGGGTGACAAACCCCTCTGAGAAGATAAAATACATGAACTGTTTTATCTTTGAAAGTAACAGGAGAAAGAGGTGGTCACCACACAAATGGGTAGGAATAAATCAGCTAAAACTTCAATGAAATGTTAAAAGCCAAGTATGAACTAGGAGGTCACTCTGGAACAGTTAGGAGCACCAGAAATAAGGAGAGCTTGCACTGGGTCAAAAGCTTTCACATGCACTTCCACAAGGTGCTCAGAAAGATACAGGTCAGGCAGGAGGCCACAGGGAGCCCCTTCGGTGGCACAGACACGCAGGAGGCCACTGGCTGCTGCTGGAGCCAGGTCCAAAGCCCCTCCATTTCCCCCTAGTCCTTTCTCTCCTAGCCTCTGGCTCCTACGGCCACTGGCTGCCTGAGGAAGAAGGTTGTTAGTAAACTGTCTGTTGAATGAACTAATATATTTAAAATGTTCTCTTAACGGTTGTCAAAGTAATGTATAATTAAAGCAGTTCAAAACTAATTGTGAGGCTGGGCATGGCAGCGCATGCCTGCAGTCCCACCTACTTGGGAGGCTGAAGCAGGAGGATCACTTGAGCCCAGGAGGTCGAGGCTGCAGTGAGCTATGATCACGTCATTGCACTCTAGCCTGGGTGACACAATGAGACCCTGTATCTTACACAAACAAACAACTAAAGTGTGGTAAAACACAAAACTCATGTACAATTAAGTAACAAGCATATTAAATATATTTAGCTGGCCAGGTGCAGTGGCTCATGCCTATAATCCCAGCACTTTGGAAGCTGAGGCAGGTGAATCATGAGGTCAGGAGTCTGAGACCAGCCTGGCCAACATGGTGAAACCCCATCTCTACTAAAAATACAAAAAATTAGCTGGGCGTGGTGGCAGGTGCCTGTAATCCCAGCTACTCAAGAGGCTGAGGCAGGACTGCTTGAACCCAGGAGGTGGAGGCTGCAGTGAGCCGAGATAGCGCCACTGCACTCCAGCCCGGGTGACAGTGCAAGACTCCGTCTCAAAATAAAAAAAAAAAATTTTTGCCTTCTTTCTTTTATAATTTTATTTTTTTGTAAGAGATGTGGTCTTACTATGTTGCCCAGGCTGACGGTGAACTTCAGGGCTCAAGCATTCCTCCCACCTCAGCCTCCTCAGTAGCTGGGACTATAGGCACATACCATCGTGCTCAGCTTAGCCTTATTTCTATTAATAATTAAAGCAATACAAGTTTAAGGATTTATACCTGCCCATGTTACCCACCATGAACGTTTTTTATAAGATTTTTTGTTACAAAAACAATATATGCTCACAATAAAAAAGATGCAGATTAAAAATAAAGTATAAAACATCACTGACCAGGTGTGGTGGCTCACAAGTATAATCACAACACTTTGGGAGGTCAAGGAGGGAGGATCCCTTGAGTTCAGGAGTTTAAGACCAGCCTGGGCAACATAGTGAAAACCTATCTCTACTAAAAATAAAAAATGAAAAAACGCCAGCAAAACAAAACAGAAAGTATCACCCACTAGAGACGAACCATAGTTAATCTTGGCACATAAACAGATAAACATAGAGAACCTCAAATTTGTGTGTGATATTTTATATTCATAATTTAATTTTAAAATGGTTTATATGGCATACATTGTGTATTTCTCCCATCTGTCAATATTCCAAAACCATCTTTCCCTGTCAGCAGATACATTTCTATAATGGTTTTTATTTTTTTAATTTTTTTATTTTTATTTTTTAATTTTTTTTTTTACATCATTCGGTATAACTTTATTTACTATTTATTGCACATAACTCAGGGTCTTTAATTGCTAACCACCAAAGGTTCAAAGGACTATTTTTCCATGAAGTTTAACATTAACATTAGCGAATTCATTTACTCATGTGGTGTTTTTTTATTGTAAACATCTGAATGATTCACATTGCCGTAGATCCTGAACTCATAAGCGTGGACCATGCACAGGCTGGCAGCAAGCCAGAAAGCCACTCTGCAAGCAAACAGATACTCTGCATAAAGAGGAAATTCATAGCACAACATTGAATGTCCAACCTAAGTCATCTCAGAATTATACATATATTGACTTTTTAATTCACATAGGATCTGGAACTCAGCTGGTTGGTTGGTTGGTGATGGGCTTGACCTGATTTCGGGAGAATTATTCCTGAAATAATTAAGGAAATGGGGGTTCAATCTTTCTTCTTAGCTGCTTGTTCCTCTCCAGCACCTTCAACTTTCTTCTCCTCTTCAGCTTCTTTGGTTTCCTCTCCTTCTTCACCTTCACCTCCTTCTTCTTCTTTTGCTTCTTCAGACTCTTCCTTGGCAGCTTCTTCCTCTTCAGCTACCTCCTCTTCCTCGGCCTCTTCCTTGTCCTTCTCCTCCTCCTCGGCTTCTCCTTCAGAGGGGGGCTCATCCTTGGCTTCCTCAGCCTTGGCAGCCTCAATGGTTTCCTCCACTTCAATCTGCTCCTCTTGGACATGGCTGGTGTAGTAGGACGGGAAGGAGCGAGTGGACATCAGATAGGAGCTGGTCTGTAAACCACCGTAGGCAGATCGGCCAAAGACCTGGGAGCTCTGGGAGTAGCCACTGGTTATGCTTCCCACGCTGGTGAAACTGAGTTGGGTCTCCTCACCTTCCAAGAGTTTCCTGTAAGCTGCAATCTCAATATCCAAAACCATCTTCACGTTGAGGAGGTCTTGATATTCTTTTAGGTATCGTGCCATTTCACTCTTTGTGGTCCTCAATTCATTTTCTAATTTGTTGATCGTGTCCTGCATAGCGCTGATGTCAATGTTCTGCTTGTCCTCCAGCTCCTGCAGCTGCTTCTCCAGCGCTTCGTTCATGCCCCGGCATGCTTCGATCTCCAGGGTCTTGGCCTTGAGCAGACGACGGCTCTCGGACACCTCGTCCTTGGCGGCGCGCACGGCGTCGGTGTTCTTGGCGGCGCTCTCGGTCAGCACGGTGAAGCGGCTCTTGAACCACTCCTCAGCATTCTGCATGTTCTTGGCGGCCAGCTTCTCGTACTGCGCGCGCATGTCCTTGAGCGCAGCGGAGAGGTCGGGCTTGGACACATCCATCTCCACGGAGATCTGCGCGTACTGGATCTGCGCCTGCAGCTCGGCGATCTCCTCTTCGTGCACTTTCTTCAGAAACGCGATTTCATCCATCAAGCTGTCGATGCGCTTTTCGAGCTCGGCGCCAGCGAGCGCCGCCTCGTCGGCGCCTTTGCTCGCTTCCATCAGCCGGCCCTCGGCGTCCTCGCGGCTCAGCACCTCCTCTTCATAGCGTGCCTGCAGGTTGCGCAGGGTCTCCTCCAGCCCTTCGCGCTCGCCCTGGAGCGCCTGCTTCTCGTTGGTAGCATCTTCCGCCGCCAGGCGCAGGTCGCGGATCTCCTGCTCGTACAGCGCCCGGAAGCGGGATGGCTCGGAGTGCTTCTGGCGCAGCACCAGCAGCTCTGCTTCCAGGACCTTGTTCTGCTGCTCCAGCTCGTGTACGCGCTCGATGAAGCTGGCGAAGCGGTCATTGAGGTCCTGGAGCTGCGCCTTCTCCTGCGTGCGGATCGACTTGAGGTCGTTGCTGATGGCGGCTACCTGGCTCAGGTCGAGGTTCTCCAGGCTGGGCATCAACGATCCAGAGCTGGACGAGTAGCTGCGGCGCACGGACAGCGAGGAAGACACCGGCGCCGAGTAGCTGGAGTAAGCGGAGCGTGCGGTGCTGTAGCCGCTGTGCACGCTGGAGATGTGCACCCGGGGCGTCTCCACATAGCGCCGCTTGTAGGAGGTCGAGTAGTACGGCTCGCAGCTGAAGGAACTCATGGTGGCGGCCGGTGGCTCCCCGGCCCGCGGCGGCGGTGGGAGCCCGGAGAGAGAGGACAGGGGAGAGAGGGAAGTGGGAGGATGGATGGCTGTGTGCCTATAATGGTTTTTAAAGGAAGCATAATATTTTATTGCATAAATGTACCATAATTTCTTTTTTTTTAGCATCATAGTTTTAGTAACCAATTCCCCATTGAAGGACATTATGACTCATTCTAAATTTTTAATGAGTATTTAGGCTAATGAAGGGGAGGGAAATGTCACAGTTACTCCAAAATTTAAATCTCAATGGTTGAGGAAACGAATTACATAATGGAAATCTTTGACTACTATGCTTGATAGGCACCAGAGCAAGCACAGCTGCAGTCTGAAAGGCTTTTAAGCCAGAAAAAAAGAAAAAAAGGGAAAGAAGTGAACACATTTATAAAGCTTTCCAAACTGTCTATCACAAATGACCATGGCTTACTGCAGACCTAGCTTCTGGATTGATGACTTGAATCTAGTCATTCATTTTACTTAAGAGAAAGACAGGAAAAAAGTGTCTGTCTTAAGATCAATAAGCCCAGAGTGAAAAACAGGTTTCCTCAAACACTGAAAATAGCACCATGCAGTTTTTGTCTTTGAATTTGAAGAAAATGTAGGTGAAAGTCTTTAGCATAAAGGGACAGGAAAGATCTTTACAAGCACACCACAAAAATGTGAACACATAAAAGCTAACTCAGTAACTTTAGCCTAATCAGTTGAAATAATTGAAGCAGAAAAATGTTTGTAACATATAACAGTTAAACAATTAATATGTTTTAATATATGAAGTTATTATTAGCCAGTGATAAAATCAAACTACTCCCAAAGAGATGAATGGGCAGAAGGCATGAAAAAGCAATTCACAAAACAAACAAATGGCCGATAAACATGAAAACTGTTGAACCTCAAAGAAATGAAAAAGAATGACAAAGTCCTGTCATGGTGATGCTGTTCATGTGAGGAAGACAACGGGAACTGATATCACCTTTCAGAGTGCAATCTACAAGGATCAAAATGAAGTATACGTATTCTTTGAGTCATTAATCTCACCTCTAGGAATTTACCTTAAGATAATTACACATTATATATATATATATAATTGTACTACACACTGTAGTACTGCTTATAATATAATGAAAACAAACTGTGAATGGAGAATCTGTGAAATAAATTATGATACATATATGCATACAACAGAATACTGTGTAGCCACTAACAAATGCTGAGTACTCAGTAGATCCACGTTTGGTAGATGGATAGTTGAAAACTATCCATGAGACTGCAGACTTTCTAAAAGGAGGAGGCTGGAGAATAGAATAGAGGCTGTCACCTCATCAACAGTTACACAGATTGCCAGAGATGACCTGAAGGATGGCCACCAAATGCTGACAGTGAATTCTGGTGATTTTTATATACTTCATGGTATTTTTCTGGATTTAAAAGAAATAATAAATGTGTCATTTTTATAAAAATATTAAGAAGCATTTTACTGATGGGGGAAAGGCAGTTACATTATGACAGACTCAAGTTTTCCCAAAGAGATGAATTTTATCTAAATATAGTTTGGCTATTAAGGCCAGCTGGCTGTTTTATGTCTGCTTTACTTTGTTAACTGAGGTATAACAAAGAATTTTTCTGGCCTGCCGTCTTGGGTTCCTGGTAGAAGCTTCAAAAACCCTTGGAATTTCCTGAGTGCTGGTGCCTTTGTTCTGCTAATGAGGTGATTCAGATTGCACTCCCGGGAGTCAGGGGAGGGCAGAGACCGAGCTCAATCATGTGGCCAACGATTTAATCAATCATGCCTACAGAATGAGACTTCAATGAAATCTTTGGTCACCAAAGGTCAGTGCAGCCTCCTGACTGGTGTACAGACTGATGTGTCGGGAGAGTGGGGTGCCCTGACACTAAGGGGAATGGTTGTAGAAGCTCTGCTTTCCCTTCTAGGCTTCGCTTTATGTGTTTCCTTTACAATAAAACTGTCATGGTAAGGACAGGACTTTTTTCTGAGTTCTGTGAGTCCTTCTAGTGAATTATCAAACCTGAGGTGGGGACATGGGAACCTCCTGGAATGGTAACCAGCTGGACAGAAATGTGAGTGGCCTGGGAATCCCCCTGAAACTTGTGGATGGAGTCTGAAGTGGGGGCAATCTTGTGGACTCTGTCCTCAATAGGCAAGATCTGCAATTACTCCAGGTAGTTGGTGTCAGATTTGCAATGCAATACACCCAGGTGGTGTCAGATCAGTTGGGATGAAATGGAAAAGTAATCATCCTAAGTAATGATATAGTATTATTTTCTGTAACTGATACTTCGAAAAAATGTCAACGTAATAAATGGCCAATAGCTTTGTTGATCGGGTTTTGTGAATTTCCTACCACAAACAGTAACACATAAGAAATGTTTCTGCTTCTTGGACATCCAGATGCCTCCTATCTGTGCCATTCATGTAGCTCTCCCAGGCTGTGCTCCCACAGCCCCGTAGGCCTCCACTACAGCACTCATTCCCGTGTACTGCATTGGTCTCATACTGCCTGTCTCTCATATGCTGGACTGTGAATTCCAAAGCAGGCATCACATCTTCTCCATCTTTGTATTCTCAGAGCCTACCACTGTGCCTAGAAAGTGGCAGAGGTGCTATTAAGTTTGGTGGATGAATGAGTCAATGAAATAACTGTCCATAAAAATCACTCCAGTAAAGGGAAGTGCTTGAGTGCAAGCTCAGGTTTGAAACTTCACAGTCATTATATGCTCTTATCCCCCTGCCAACCTTTCAATATTCAATGAAATACTGTGTCCTGGGAGATCAAAGTGATAAGCAACCTCTGCAGGAAAATGATAAATTAAAATAAGAATTACTTTAAACATAATAGGAAAAAAGAAAATAGTGTTAAATATTCCTTTTCCTTTTCTCTTAGATTTTTGTGGTCTCATGACAGGACATTAGAAATCTGGCTTTAACGTTTTTTCGTGGTCAGAATGCTTTTATCCTTCTCTACAACAACTTACCTTTTAACCTGGCATCACCCCCAAAGGCACCACAGCCCCAGTTTCCTGTGGCCACTGCAGAAAGATTCTCTGAAGAAATTCCAGGACGGAGAAATCCACAGTAAGCCTGCAGGATAAAAGAAATATCAAAGCCTGTGGGTGGCTAGACACGAACAGTGTTTCTGACTGATGTACTAGGATTGGTGTCCATTATCAAGCTTATGTTCAACTTCTCATTTTTTTTTCCATAGGGGCCAAAACAGAGGGAAAAACAAAGAGGGAAGAAGGGAGAGAAAAACCTGGGATTATGCAAGGAAGAGATTAAGAAATGATAAATTCTAATATTTATTTGTTTGAATGCTAAGCAAATAAAATTCCTTAAACTAATACAGGTCCCAATTTCTTTTTCCACTTCAAACAAACAGAAATGAAAATAGCAGAGATATTTCAAGAACTCATAGGATCCCAATTATAAACTACTAGGAAAAACCACCAAAAAAGAAAGGCACTTGTTAGAACAGTTTTCTTTTTGTTTGAAGGCTTTAATCACTATTCTTTTCATCAGGCAAAGGGTCACTATTTTGCCTCCTCAGCATTCTCTCTCTGAGTTATGGAGACTAGATTGATAAATGTGCTTCCTGCTACTGAAATACGTAACAAAGAACAAGCATCTATAGAAGGGATTCCTATACCTGGTTATGAAATAACCTTTAAGATGCCTTTCAGCTCTAAGATTCTCTAGTTTCACAACTCTGTTTTAAGCTAGAATATTTAAAAATTTGCCAGTAATCTGAGAAAAGTTAAAATATATTCTGAGGATGCTGGCTAAGTATTAATTAAATGAACAGCTCATTTTCTATATGAGAAGACCATTGTGTAAGATCCCAGAGTTCCTGATTTCCACCTCTTTGCTGTCAACTACTTGGTCTTTCTGCCTTCTTTCTACATTCTTATTGTCTGAAGTGATCAGACTATAACAGGTTTAATATAACAGCAAAGCAAAACTCCCCTGGGTTCTCAAGTTCCAAACAAAGCCTAAAATATAGCTTACATATAATAGCAAATACAATTAAAAGAATGATCTTGACAAATGTTCCCAGAGAAAAACCAAAGATAAAGAAAGATACTTCTAGGAAACCCACACATAGAAATATAGTAAATTGTTCTTTGAAGTTTTCACAAAGGTATAAAAATTTATTTTACAGACTGTCTCGATGGATTAACAAGGCTATTCCTTCTATAACCTCCTAGACTGTAAATCCTGACAGATATTAATTATAAGTTGGTACCAGATCATTATTCAACACTGTAGTACAGAGCTTACACAAGCACTCACAAATTACCTGCATAGTCAGACGCATGGAACTTCTGAAAATCTCTTTCAGGTCAAAAAAATCTAAGAGCTACATTTGTTTTGAATAGGCTCTTGAAAGATAGTCTGTATCATTACACGAACAAGGGAGAGAACAAACCCTCTGGAAGAATAAACATAACTTTGCCGCTTTGTTTCATGTCAGAATTTTCTTTTTTTTTTTTTTTTGAGACGGAGTCTCGCTCTGTCACCCAGGCTGGAGTGCTGTGGCCGGCTCTCAGCTCACTGCAAGCTCCGCCTCCCGGGTTCACGCCATTCTCCTGTCTCAGCCTCCCGGGTAGCTGGGACTACAGGCGCCGCCACGTCGCCCGGCTAGTTTTTTGTAGTTTTTAGTAGAGACGGGGTTTCACCGTGTTAGCCAGGATGGTCTCGATCTCCTGACCTCGTGATCCGCCCGTCTCGGCCTCCCAAAGTGCTGGGATTACAGGCTTGAGCCACCGCGCCCGGCCTCATGTCAGAATTTTCTAACATGCCTAGAGAGAAGGAGGCTTCCTCAGATTCCTAGTTCATTTCTGTGTTTTATACTGTCAGGATGGTTTTAGTTTCTTTCTTACTGCTGTCTCTAAATAACTGGGTTAACTTTACTTCAATGTGCAAAAACAGCTTAGTGAAACTAAAGCCTAATGATTGAGAATTTGAAACATTTAAATTATTAGAAGCAAAATCTAGTACAAAATATTATCAAATTTTCCTGGAAAATTATCTATCTTGAAAAATGGCCATAAAAACAAACCATGAAACTGAAAATAAACCTCATTCAGTGTTTAGATCAAATTTTTAAAAGCTCATGGCTGTAACCCCAGCACTTTGGGAGGCTGAAGTGGGAGGATCGCTTGAGTGCTGGAGTTTTGAGACCAGCCTGGGCAATATGGCAAGACCTTGCCTCTACAAAACAAAAAAATTAGCCAGGTGTAGTGGCGCATGCCTGTGGTCTCACCTACTTGGGAGGCTGAAGTGGGAGGACTGCTTGAGCCCGGGAGGGCTAGGCTGCAGCGAGTCATGATGGCGCCACCACACTCCAGCCTGGGTGACAGTGAGACTCTATCCCCCACCCCTGCCACCAAAAAATATTAATCAGATAAAAATTAAATGACAAAATTACATAGAAATTAGAATAACTTTATAATGATTAAATACAAAATTATTTTATTCTGTTAAGAAGCAAGCATTTGTAAGGTCAAAAATAAGACAGCGGTAGTATGCTGCCCTGAGCCCTCTCTGGAAGGTCAGCCCAGGCTTCTCCCTTTTCTAGGAAGAAGGATACCTTAAGCGCTGGAGACCAGGGCAGAGCCTTGAATCAGGGGACCTTTCCTTTTATGAGTAGGAATTGAACTCCTTTGGTAAAGAAACAAAGATCAGATAAGGATAGAGGCCTCAAAAGAGTTGCCAAGTTCTCACTCCATAGAGAAAGTCACTAGGAGTTCTCAAGAGCTCTATACTGGCAGATACGTTTGTTTTCCCTCACCCAGAGCAAGAGTACTTGAGAAGACTGATCAGAGAGCTGCAAGGGTAAAAGAAAGCCAGCTTGAACTCTGGCCATACCCTGGCCTGATATTCTGCAATGACAGAGCAATTTATTTTTACTAATAAACAACTCAGAAGGGGGAAAAGAAAAAGGAAGTACTGAGACCTCAGGATAGTAAGCAGAAGATACCAATGAACAACCCTGTTTCGGAATGAGTTTTGATGGGAAGGGAAGAAGACAGGGAACATAAAGGTAATTTGGGAGTCCTGAAGGTCGCAAAGGGGTGTGTTGAGAAGCAAGATGAAAATATTGGTACCCAGAATTAAAAACCAGAGACCAATCAGGAAATGGTAATGATAAAGACGTAGGAAAGAAGGAAACAAAATGGAAAAGAGACCAAACAAAACTGGTATAAGAGTCTACAGGCTCAAAATGAGGCCCAGGAAATAAATGGTATCCAGGGGAATAGTCTGGCACAAATGTGCACACGCACACTTAAGTAAGATCTTTGGCTTCAATATCAGTTTTAGTAGGCCCAAGCAGATAGACAGTTACGTGCTGCATAGTGATGTTGCAGTCAACAATGAAGCACAAACACGATGATGGTCCCGTAAGATTATAATACCATATTTTCATAGTACCTATCCTATGTTTAAGACACAAATACCTACCACTGCATCCCAACTGCCTATAGTATTCAGTACAGTAACATACTCAACTGGTTTGCAGTCTAGGAGCAATAGGCCATACCATCTAGCCTAGGTGAGTAGCAGGCTATACCACTTAGGTTGTGTAAGTACTCTGTGACATGTGCACAGTGACTACTTCTCAGAACGTATCTCCATCTTTAAGTGATGCATGAGTGTACTTAAAAGATTTCTTTCATTAACATGTAAATACATTATTCTATTTGCTAGAATAATTTAATAATTATTGTTCCTAAAGAGTTGCTCATTTATATGAAATCAATCTACTATAGTTCTTTAACTTAATATACAGTGGATATTGATACTGATTTTCTGAGGTTTTTAGTATTCTGTGATTTCTTATGACTTTTTTTTTTTTTTTTTTTTTTTAGACGGAGTCTTGCTCTAATGCCCAGGTTGGGTACAGTGCTGTGATCCCAGCTCACTGCAACCTCCACCTCCCAGGTTCATGTGATTCTCCTGCCTCAGCCTCCCGAGTAGCTGGGATTAGACTTTATCTCTAAAATAATTATAACATTAATACATTGTTTTTGCTATTCTAAAATGCAAAATAAAATGAAAGAAGTATGCAGATCTTAGTTTCCTGATGTATAAAATCCAAGATTGGGATATGTATTTAATTGTTATTCTGATTCTATATGTTGGGAAACTTAAGGGAAACCCCACTACAAATGATACATTTGGAACATTCTTGAAAAGTAAAGTGACACATATTTTATGAAAAGATTATAGGTGCTCAGATGCTGAACTTCTTAGAAATATCAGCAGAAAATATTGACTGGTTTTGTTATCAAGCTTTGGTTTAATAACAGTCCTATTCCAAATATGGTGGTGAATAATAACAAAAACATTAATAAACAGATCCATTTTTTAAAAAGGTAAATTGGGATGATTTCTATCTCTCCACCTTGTTCAACTTCAGATTCAGAAAGCTCCATAAAACATACTCATTACTTAATCCTACCTAAAATCCTACCTAACATGGCAAATACAACTTTTCACAGGTGGTTTCTTTCTTCTCTTGCAGCGCTATTTGCCACTTTCACAAGATGAAGTCAGAAATCTTCCTAATCCTAAGATAATTCTCCTTTAGAATGACACCCAGCTGATCTCTCACAGGATTAAACATTGCTTCACAATATCAGTCAGATAAAAGGAAACTGGTTCCCTCCTTTAAAAAACAACTCTACTTGCAGGTCATGATGTGGGTCCAATAAGACCGGCGGAGCCTGGATGGAGCAGACCTTTTCCAGAGGCCTGGAAAGCACTTTGTAGGATTGGCTTTTCAATTATTAACTGGTGAGTAATGCTTAAAAGTAGCAAACAGGTCCCCAGAGGGCAGAGATCCATACTGAATTCTGACAGTGAAAACTGGTCTTACTGCTTTTTCACTTAGAAAAATGTGGGTTTTTTTTCTTTTCCTACTTTCTCTCTGGCATGCATACACACACACAAACACACACACACATACACGAAAGTAGAATTGTGCAAGTCATCTCTAAAGTGATTTCACACAGACTTCTGCTCTAAAACAAAGTTTGCAAAACATGAGATACAAAATATTAAACATTGTCTCCAAGTTGTGCTGTCAGTTTATGTGAGATTCCTGCTGCTCATAACCAAAATTCTTAAGTCAATTTTAATAGGTAAATGTAGTTAATAAGGGACAAATGCTTTAATTTAGAAGTTGTTTGGATTAGTTTCTAATTAAGTTGCCAATGACATTTAACAAAATCATTTACCGCTTTTTCCTTTTTCAGTGAAAGAATTAAAAAATAATTATTTGCTAAAAGAACACATTTTTTGGAATATATCAGTGAATAAAAGAACACACATTTATCAGATGCCTTCCCATGTGCCAGGCTCTGAACTAGGTGCTTTCTCAAAGTTAGTCCACGTGTTGATAGGCTCTATTACACTCGAGGTATTTCCTTGTCTCACAGGAATTTGAAAAATAGCAGGGAACCCTCAAATTTCCTTGAAAAAGTGTATCAAACAGAAAAGCATATTGAGAAAAGCATTTAACAGGTAGCTTGCTCACAGCAGAAGTTTATGATCACAAAAGAAGAGTGATTCAGGCATAAGCAGGTAGGAGACTATTCCAAAAGCAGAAATATTCTCAATGATTTAAGTCTGAACCATAAAAAGTCTAGAAGGTCAGACCTAGTTATAGTAGTAGTCTCCATGTGGAGGACTTACATTTTTAAGAAATGATTTGGCTGGGCGCAATGCCTCATGCCTATAATCCCAACACTTTGGGAGGCCAAAGTGCACAGATTATCTGAGGTTGGGAGTTTGAGATGAGCCTGACCAACGTGGAGAAACCCTGTCTCTATTAAAAATACAAAAATAGTCGGGTGTGGTAGTGCATGCTTGTAATCTCAGCTACTCGGGAGGCTGAGGCAGGAGAATTGATTGAACTCGGGAGGTGGAGGTTGCAGTGAGCCGAGATCGCGCCATTGCACTCCAGCCTGGGCAACAATAGCGAAATTCCATCTCAAAAAAAAAAAAGACCTGAAGTCAGGGGAGCCTGGATTTGAGCTCTGGTTTGGTCACTGACCAGCTATGTGAACTGGCCTGCGACAAATTACTGAACTTCCTAAGAAGTGAGCTCACTGTCTCTAAATTAGAGACAAGAAAAATAGTTATGCCTCCCTGAGTGGTTAGGACTAAATCAGACACTGCATTTAAAGTGCTAAGTAGAATGCCTCATACAGAGTAAGCAATCAGGCCGGGCGCGGTGGCTCAAGCCTGTAATCCCAGCACTTTGGGAGGCCGAGATGGGCGGATCACGAGGTCAGGAGATCGAGACCATCCTGGCTAACACAGTGAAACCCCGTCTCTACTAAAAAATACAAAAAACTAGCCGGGCGAGGTGGCGGGCGCCTGTAGTCCCAGCTACTCGGGAGGCTGAGGCAGGAGAATGGCGTGAACCCAGGAGGTGGAGCTTGCAGTGAGCTGAGATCCGGCCACTGCACTCGAGCCTGGGCGACAGAGCGAGACTCCGCCTCAGAAAACAAACAAACAAACAAAAACAAAAACAAAAACAAAAGCAAAAAAAAAAACACAGAGTAAGCAATCATTTACTATTGTTATCTGTATAATTTGAAAAAAAAATTCCACCTGCATTTGACTGAAAGGAATCTTTTATGAATTATAAACTAGACTTTATTGACATGAATAAGCGACATGAATAATTGCAGGTTGAAAATGAATGTACACCTGCATCACTATATGTTAAAAATGAACCCCTCTGCTTCATATGGCTTCATCTGTCCCAAACTTGATTTGACACTCAACTTATTAGGCTTTACTGAGCACTCGAAGGGTATTTAGGAAATATATAACATTTTGTGACATATTGAGTGATTTAAGATACTGTACATGTAACTTCTAAAATGTTTACCTCGAAAACCTAAATTAACATTGTCTAAGATGTTATTTAGGCCAGGCGTGGTGGCTAATGCCTGTAATCCCAGCACTTTGGGAGGCCGAGATGGCCGGATCACCTGAGGTCAGGAGTTGGAGAAAAAACTGGCCAACGTGATGAAATTCCACCTCCATTAAAAATACAAAAATTAGCCTGGCGTGGTGGTGTGTGCCTCTGGTCCCAGCTACTTGGGAGGCTGAGGCAGGAGAATCACTTGTACCCGGGAGGCAGAGGTTGCAGTGAGCTGAGATTGCGCCATTGCACTCCAGCCAGGGCAATGAGAGTGAAACTCCGTCTCAAAAAAAAAAAAAAAAAAAAAAAATTATTTAATTATCAATCAAGTCATTTAACAAAATATTTCTGAGACACTTCCATAAGGCAGTGTGACTGACTGCTGCCAACTCCCAATGAAATAAAACTCTTGTTGCCAGATTACTTAAAGACTCACTCTTAGTATAAAATGCCCCTCATGAGGACTCTATATTCTATAAATAAATGTTCTTCCATGTTGCCAATATTTACAACTAACTTAACCTATTCACATATATCTTTTAAATTTCTGGTGTCTCTGAGGATGGTCAAACTGAAGGTTGGTGATACACAAGTAAGCGCAGAGAGAATCAACTGGACCTGGCAATTTTAAAAAAGACTTATGCCTAAAGTTACCTTCTTAAAAGATCATAATTGAGGATAACTTCTAAAAGTGAATGACCTAGTTCTCACAGAAAAGTATATGTGGGAGTATAGACTTCATTCATAAAATAGGGAATCTTTCACTTTGTATTAATGTATTAATCATGGCTACACACATTTTGGTTCTACTTTCCTTTTCATATATTTCTCTCCAACAACCTACTGCTTATATAAATGTCCTCTTGACCATGTGACAAATTCACATATACATGTTTAGGTAAGTAAAACCTCATGAAAATTTAAAGATAAAACTGATTCTACTCGATATGCTCTATCATAAAAACTTCATGGCATTGGGGACAACTGCTTTAAGGCAAGAGTTTGGAACAGTGAAAATAGGCTTACATTTAAAATGTATCTAATTACTAGTAAAAGATACTTTTCAGGCAGGGCGTTGTGGCTCATGCCTATAATCCCAGCACTTTGGGAGGCTGAGGGGGGAGGAGATCGCTTAGGCCCGGAGTTTGAAATTGGCCTGTGCAATATGGTGAAACCTGGTGTATCTAAAAAAGAAAAATTAGCCAGGTGTGGTGGTGCACACCAGTACTCCTGGCTACTCAGGAGGCTGACATGGGAGGATCACCTGAGCCCAGAGAGGTTGAAAGTCTGCAGTGAGCTGTGATCGCGCATGCCACTGCACTCCAGCCTAGGGAAAAAGACCCCGCTTCAAAAAAAAAAAAAAAAAAAGATAATCTTCAGTACAGGCAAATCTCTGACTTTCAGAATCAGGTAGAAGAGAACTTTAGAACTGTTGATACAACAAAGGCCAGACATTCTGGATAGCATTTCTGAGGGATTACTTTTTATTTTTATTTTTAAATAAATGATGTCTGTTATGTAAGTTCAACTTTAAAAAATGGTGCATTATTCTTCAAACATTTTATAAAATTTGAGAACTCTAAACATTACAAAAATTTAAAAAATTATACATATGAGAACATGTTCAACAATAAATTAGATTCTCCCAAACAGATCAGGATATAAGATACTTAATTATGTTCAAAATATCTACTAAGTTTTAAGTGTAGTAAAAGTCTGTCTAGATTACGGTTATTATTCTCAGAAGTTTGTGAAGGAACTGGCACACCATGTATAACCATGTAAAACCACAAGCCTCATTATCCTAATAATCTCATAACCAAATCCTACTCATGGGAGTGAAACACTGATTTTCAGAATTGGGTCAGTCTTCTTGGCTGTGTGAATAATTTGTGGAACTAAAGAAAATCTCTAGGCTGGGCGCAGTGGCTCACACCTGTAATCCCAACACTCTGGGAGGCCGTGGCGGGCAGGATTGCCTGAAGTCAGGAGTTCGAGACCAGCCTGGCTAACACGGTGAAACCCCATCTCTACTAAAAATACAAAAATTAGCTGGGCGTGGTGGTGGGCACCTGTAATCTTAGTTCTTGGGAGGCTGAGGCAGGAGAATCACTTGAACCCGGGAGGCAGAGGTTGCAGTGAGCCAAGATCACGCCATTGCACTCCAGCCTCAGCCACAAAAGTGAAACTCCATCTCAAAAAGAAAAAAAAAGAAAATCTCTGCTGAGTGAATAATTTGAGGAACTAAAGAAAATCTCTGCTGTTTTGGGAAAGCCCAAAATCCAGAGACCAGAATCAGCTCTCTATTGTGTAAAAGAGTTTATTTATTATGGTCGCCAATATTGAAAATTTGAACAACAGGTATGGCTCATTTTTATATTTCTGTAATACAATAAAAAAAAAATGAATATAGTAGGCAGCACTAAGTATTACAGAAAATAATAGATTCCATCATAAATCTTACCTAAAATAGAACATTTGACCTGGCTTTTTCAGTTTTTCTGTTTTAACCCTGATAGCATACTTTGTAGAGAAAATGTCATTAAGCAGGTCTGAGAAAAAATTTTCAGAGCTCATTAGTTTCTATATGGTTTTACAATGATAGTGTTCCATAGCAGCTAAGGTACTTGATGAGATAAATGCATGTGTGGGGTTTAAAACTAAGCAACAGCCTATCTGGCAACCTTAGCTGCTAATCAAACAATTACAAAATGGAAAGTACATCTTGTACAAGCTGACAGAGCCATTAAATCAGGAGAGCTGTGGGCAGACATACTGACACTGCAAGAATTACCAGAAAGCATTAATTTCAGCATTAATAAAATGGCAGTAAATAGATGACAGCTGCCAGATGAACTAAGAAATAAGGTTACTGGCCTTGTTCAGCTCGCGTCTGATTTTCTCAGGCACAAACTGATCGAGGTAGCGTCTGAAGTGAAGAGCATCGATGGCAACGATTTCAGTGCAGCGCCGCTGCCAGTCGTCCCTGGGACAGGATGGAAAGGGGAGAAAAGATAAGGAACAGGTATCAGTCGCTCAAATAAAATCCTCTCAGGGGTCAGGTTGCCAAGACTTTAGCTGTGTTAAAATATTCAAAACAAACAAACCAGTGTCTGCAAGTCTGAGCAAAAGGAAAGGAAAGGGAACACCCTTTATTTTTAGATTGAGGCATATACAGTGTGCACTGTCAGGCATTAAAGAGTAAAATGAAAAATTACCCAGAGACAACACAATGACATAGTGTAAACAGGTAAATCATTTACAGTAAGTCTCAGAGGTTAAAGGATTTGGGGGCAAACAAAAGGAATCTAGTTCTTTGTTTTCCTCTAATACTAAGGACATGGCATTTGCATCTTGACAAAAGCTCATTCCTCCTTTGCTTTGAGAGATCTGCTTTAAATCACTGGGGTTGTAACATCACTATGTACTGTCCAGGAAATAATCCTAAGAAGTGTTACAAAAATGTGAAATAATTCAGTACAGCATTCTACCTACTGTGCTCAATTGCTGACTGTGAGAAACTATTTTTAAAATAACAAAGACATCAAAGCAGACAATACCATGTTGCCCATGGAAACAGAAAGGAATGGTTGAGATGATAATTTGGAAACATATAAAATCCCAAATATTTAATCTCTTTATAAACTTGCATATATTGCTGTGCCAAGCAACTTTTCAAACTGAAAACCAAAACAGAAATCTTCATGCAGGTTTGTAAATAATTATCAGGAATAAACATCTACGTAGATGTTATTTTAAACAAAATAAAGAGAAAGAAAGCAGAAGATGGACTTGAGACATTACGAGGAATACATTTGTGGCACGTGGGCAAGAGCTGATTCTTTCTGCCACAATGGCTTTCTCATCAAATAACAAACAAAATAAAACAAAACAAAAAACCCCACAAGCTTTCAGGTAGCATTTCTGCAAAATTTTATCTCTGGTCAACTAGAAACAAGACTGTCAAAGTAGAACACTATATTTCAAGAAGAAATAGGAGACACGAGCAGCAAAGCACACTGCAGGTTCTGCCATCAACTGGTTTGTGGCATTAGGTCAACTGTCACAACACAGCTTTCCTCTACCTAATTTCATAGAAAAATTAAATATAACCTAGTAAGTTGGCCAAAGGCTTTAAGCTCTAATTAGAACCTATTCTACTCAGATTTAAACACGGAATTTAACCTCCACAGCTTCTGACTGTAGCTCAGAGGTAAAGAACTGTAGAGAATTCTGCCCCTCTTTGTCTTTGCTTTAGACTTTTGGTTTTATCTTCACTGTTCTTCCCTTTGGTACAGGAAGGTGGTAATAGTGTTTTAAATGACAATGAACCTTAATGCTGATTTCTTTTCTTTTTTCTTTTTAAGTTCACTTGCTGAAATACAAGCAGAGGGAATGAGAGTGTGTGAGGGTCAAGCCCAAATTCCTTTGTTTTTAGTCATGGAATACTGAAGACAGAAACAGATTTACCTTTCACTCCCATCTTCGTGGCTCCGGGACCAACGATATGTCTCGGCATAGCCTGTGTATTCACTGTACTGCTCAGTACCTGAAACAAACAATCTGTCACTATTAACTTCACACTTAATGGCAAAAACATTCCACCTACCACAACATGGCAAGAATCACTTCTGTTTAGCACTGTACTGAAGGTCCCTCCAGCCAGTACAATAAAGCAAGAAAAGAAACAAAGTGGCATAAAGAACGTAAAAAAATAAGTAAAACTATCCCTATTTGTAGATATCATGATTGTTTACATAGCTAATTCTAATGAATCACTAACTAAAGAGAGAGGCCAGGCGCAGTGGCTCACGCCTGTAATCCCAGAAGCGGGTGGATTACCTAAGGTCAGAAGTTTGAGACCAGCCTGGCCAACATGGTGAAACTCCACCTCTACTAAAAATGTAAAAATTAGCCAGGCGTGGAGGTGTGTGCCTTTAATCCCAGCTACTGGGGGGCTGAGGCAGGAGAACTGCTTGAACCTGGGAGGCGGAGGTTGCAGTGAGCTGAGATCGTGCCACTGCACTCCAGCATGGGAGACAGAGCGAGACTCAGTCTCAAAAGAAGAAAAAAGAAAAGAAAGAGAGGGGAAATTAAAATAAAGAAAAAGCATGTAAGTAAACTTAGTAAGATCAAGGGTATGTTTGTATACTAGCAACAAACAATGGGAAAATAAACATTTTTTAAAAATCCATTACCCATAATGTCAAAAACCATAAAATACCTAGGAATAAATGTAACAACAAAGAAGACACTACTGGCCGGGCGCAGTGGCTCACGCCTGTAATCCTAGCACTTTGGGAGGCCGAGGCTGGTGGATCACCTGAGGTCAGAAGTTCAAGACCAGCCTGGCCAACATGGTGAAGCTCTGTCTCTACTAAAAATACAAAAAATTAGCTGGGCGTTGTGATGTGCGCCTGTAATCTCAGCTACTTAGGAGGCTGAGGAAGGAGAATTGCTTGAACCCGGGAGGCAGATGTTGCAGTGAGTGGAGGCTGTGTCACTTCACTCCAGCCTGGGCCACAGAGCAAGACTCCATCTCAAAAAAAAAAAAAAGACACTATGAAAAAAAGAAAACTTAAATGGGACATATACTCTCTTGAGGTAGAAGACTCAATATTGTTACAATGTTAATTTTTGATATAAAGATTCATATCAATCTTAACACAAGTAGACATTAAAAAATAATAATTAAGAAGGTGACTTAAAAATTTACAAAGAAATGCAAAGAACCTAGAATGAACAACAACAACAACAGCAGCAACAAAAAACAAGAAAATTGGAACACTCAATGCCCTAAGTTAAACACTTACTTAGTCTTGGCCTTCAGAAAGACCAAGAGTTGAATGGAATTAAGCAGAATCCATAAAATCACACTTGTATCATCAACTGATTTTCAACAAAGGTACTAAAATAATCCATCAGAAAAAAAATGGCTTTTCTAACAAATATTGCTGGAATAAGTAGATATTCATAGAAAAACCCATAAACCTTAACTGTGACCACACACTACAAATAAGAATTATTTTTACATGGACCACAGACATAAACATAAAACACAAAACTGTAAGACTTTCAGAAGAAAATATAGGAGAATAGCTTTACGACATTGGGTAGGTACAATTTCTAAGACAGGATAAAGAAAGCAGTGACCATAACATTTACAAAACAAGCCAGCCAACTGCCTGGGAAGTGAGGAGCGCCTCTGTCCGGCCGCTGTCCCATCTGGGAAGTGAAGAGCGCCTCTGCCAGGCCGCTGCCCTGTCCAGGAAGTGAGGAGCGCCTCTGACCAGCTGCCCACAGTCCACAAAGTGAGGAGCGCCTCTGCTCAGCTGCCAACTGTCTGAGAAGTGAGGAGCGCCTCTGCCCAGCTGCCCATAGTCCGCAAAGTGAGGAGCACCTCTGCTCAGCTGCCAACTGCCTGGGAAGTGAGGAGCGCCTCTGCCCGGCCACTGTGCAACCTTCCAAGTGCGAAGTGACAGCCTTGCGTGTGATCTTTTCTGTCTTTCCCAAGTTTGCATTTTCAACATTAAAGTTTACTTTTTAGTTAAAAGTTTTAAAAAAATTTACAAAACAAAAACTAGAATAAGCAAAATTAAATACTTCTGGTGGTCAAAACCTTCAGGGCTGAGTGCAGTGGCTCATGCCTGTAATTCCAGCACTTTAGGAAGCTGAGGCGGGTGGATCACTTGAAGTCAGGAGTTTCAGACCAGCCTAGACAACAGGGTAAAACCTTGTCTCTACTAAAAATACAAAAACTAGCCAGGCATGGTGGCGTGCACCTGTAATCCCAGCTACTCGGGAGGCTAAGGCAGGAGAATTGCTTGAACCTGGGAAGTGGAGGTTGCACTAAGCTGAGATCATGCCATTGCCCTCCGGCCTGGGTGACAGAGCAAGACTCCATCTCAAAAAAACAAAACAAAAACAAAAAACAAACAAACAATGAAAAAACACCTCAGGAAAATGCTTAGACAAGACTGGAGAAAAAATATTTCCAAATCAAATATCTGACAAAGGACTTGTGTTCAGAATACATGATGAACTCCTACATGTCTATATAAAAACACAACCCAATTTAGAAAAATGGACAGAAGACTTGAATATAAACTTCACACAGGAAGATATACAACTGGCTAACAACCACATGAAATACTGCTCAACATTATTAGTCATCAGAGAAATGCAAATAAAAAAAAATCACAGTGAGAACCCACCATACACTCAAAAGAGAGGCTAAAATAAAAAAGAATAAAAAAAGAATGACAACACTAAATGTTGACGAGGATGTAGAACAAGTGGAAATCTCATTATATATTGCTCGTAGAACATAAATTGGTGTAACAATTTTGGAAAAGAGTTTGGCAATCCCTTATAAAATTAAATATACACATATTCTTTGACCTAGAACTTCCATCCCTAGATATCTACTAAACAAATATTGAAAATATGTGCTCACAAAAACTGCAAATAATACTACTATTAAACAAATATTGAAAATGTGTGCTCACAAAAATTGCAAAGAATAATGTTCATAGCAGGTTTATTTGTAATAGATTTGTATCAGTCATTGTTCAACCACAGAAATGGAACCAGTAGGACGTATATATGAAGAGATTTATTGCCAAAAATTGGCCTACACAATTGAGGAGCTGACTAGTCAGGTCCAAAGGGTGCACTGGAACTCTCAGGCATGGGTGAAGCGGCAGTGCACAGAATGAATCTCCTCTTCAGAGAAGCCTCAGCTCTGCTCTTAAGGCTTTCCACTGGACTGAATCAGGCCCAGGCAGATTATACTTATTTAATGCAAATCATATTGAATGTAGCCAAACACAGTGGCTCACGCCTGTAATCCCAGCACTTTGGGAGGCAGAGGTGGGCAGATCACTTGAGGTCAGTAGTTCGAGACCAGCCTAGCCAACGTGGTGAAACCCAGTCCCTATTAAAATTACAAAAATTAGCTGAACATGGTGGCAGGCACCTGTAATCCCAGCTACTTGGGAGGCAGAGGCAGGGGCATCACAGAGGTTGCAGTGAGCCAAGGTCACACCACTGTACTCCAGCCTGGGCGACAGAGTTGAGACTTTGTCTCAAAGGAAAAAAAAATGCTTATTGAATGTAATTAGATTAACTCCTTTACTTGTAGACTTTGATCACATCTATAAAATACTTTCATAGCAATACCCAAATTAGTGTTTGACAGAATAACTGGGGGCTGTAGCCTAGCTAAGTTGACATTACAAAAAAAAAAGACTATCACAAAACTAAAGTGGAAACAATCCAACTATTGATAAAAAATTAATAAAACATTTGCCATGATCACACAAAGGAATACTCCTTAGTAATAAAAGGGATAGAACCACTGATATATTAAAAAACATAGATAAATCTCACATTATGCTAGGCAAAAGAAGCAAGATACAGAAGTGTGTATGATATATATTTACATGACATTCAAAAAAAAAAGAAAAAAGTAATTTATAATGAAAAGAATAAAAATTATGGTTGTTTCTGGGGTTGGGGACTGACCAGAAAAGGGCTCAAGGGAAGTTTTTGAGGTGATACTTTTTTTTTTTTTAATGTCTTGATAGGGGTGTGGGATATAAAAGCATATCTATTTGCCAAAACTCATCATATTATCCATTTAACACTGTATACTTCAATGTGTGTAAATTTTACTTCAAAAATAAAAGAACTGTAAACAAATATTGAATTCCATTTAACAGGTTTACTTTCTGCAGTGGCATGGTTTAGAAGTTCTGAAACCACCTTTTGTATATATTAGGCTTAAACAAAAGAAAAAAATTGAAGATATTGGGAGCCACATTCTTCATAGTTGGGGAAGAGAGTTCCAATTATGGAAAGGGGGAAAGACTACAATACAGGCTGTGATGCTGGTTAAGAATGGGAGGTATCGATATAAATTCACAGTTGTATATGTGTGTGTGTGTTGTAACATATGTTCTAGTTCAAATCTTGGCTTCCAAAAACTAACAAAAATCCAGGACCACCTGCAGAAATGGTTGATTCCAGAGCTGGTGCAGGGAATATACAAGATAAGCCTACAACATCTTTTTGTGCTAAAAAGATGGAGATGCTCAAAGAAGAAAGTGCATTAAAGAATGATGGGCACATGTCAAAGGCACACAATAGTTTGAAGGCATTCCCACTGATTGAATATGGGACAATTTAGCATCAGATAATAAGCAATGGATCATAATCCACTGAATACAATAAGAATGCAAGTGTCTATACTTCCATATATATTAATAAATATTAATAAATAAGTATACTAAATAGAACACAGTATCACTTCAGTGGGATTCCTACCGAAATGAATAACCTGAACCTAATTTTGCAGTGGGCAAACACAAGAAGGACAATCTACAAAATAACTAGCCTATCCACTTTAGAAACACAAGGTGAATGAACATAAGGAAAGGCTGAGAAATAGTTCTAGTTTAAAGAATACCAAGGTATGAGCCTGGACTAATTGAAGACTGGAAAGAAAGCTACAAAGGTCATAATTGGAATAACAAAATTATATTATAATGTAGATTAACAGTACTGTATCAAATTAAATTTCCTGATTTTGATAACTAACTGTGCTGTGCTGATGTAAGACAATGTCCTAGTTCATAGGAAATATACAACAAAGGATTTAGGGGTAAAAAGGCACAGTATCTCCAATATATTCTTAAACAATTCAAGAAAAGAAAATAGACAAATTGATGAAGTAGATGGGACAAAAATGTAAACTGTTGAATCTCAGTAAAGAGTATATGGAAATTCCATGTATTATTCTTTCAACTTTTCTGTGAATCTGAGTAAAGAGTATATGAAAATTCCACGTATTATTCTTGCAACTTTTCTGTAAGTCTGAAATTTCATATGTATACACATAAAAACACATAATATAAAGCTGGGCAGGGTAGCTCACACCTGTAATCCCAGTGCTTTGGGAGACCGAGGCGGGAGGATCACAAGGTCAAGAGATTGAGACCACTGTGGCCAACACGGTGAAACCTCATCTTTACTAAAAATACAAAAATTTGCTGAGCGTGGTGGCACGCACCTGTAGTCCCAGCTACTCAGGAGGCTGAGGCAAGAGAATTACTTGAAGCCGGAAGGTGGAGGTTGCAGTAAGCCGAGATGGTGCCACTGCACTCCAGCCTGGTGACAGAGTGAGACTCTGTCTCAAAACAAACAGACAAAAAAAAAACCACACAATAAAAAACCACATAATATAAATAAAGCTATGAAAACACTCTATTTTCATATATGATTAAAAATTTCCAGAATCAAAAGCTCAAAGAT
Source organism: Rhinopithecus roxellana (assembly GCF_007565055.1). NCBI lineage: Eukaryota > Metazoa > Chordata > Mammalia > Primates > Cercopithecidae > Rhinopithecus > Rhinopithecus roxellana. The sequence continues at coordinate 2,252,494 of NC_044559.1, read as the reverse complement.
TTAAACTCAATACTAGAATTTCCAGTCTATTATTTAGTACACTGCTTCTAAAAATAATTTGTATTTTAATTATTACACATTTATCTAGAATTCTGGGCAAGATATTCATGCTAAAAATCAAGAAAATAACTAGAAAATTTATGTTATTTCTTTTATGAAGCGTTCCTTGACACCATAAGTAGGGTTGATTGTTCCTCCTCCATGCTCCCCAGGTACTTTGCACATAACATTAGTAGAGCACTTAACATATTGAATTGTAATCTGAAAATCAATTGTATTTCCAAATAGTAGTAATGAATAAAAACAGAAATTAAAAAAAATTTACAACAGCAACAAAATTATGAAAAGCTTATGGATAAATCTGACAAAATGGGGAAGAATTATACAATGAAGACTATAAAATACTCGTGAGAAAAACTGACATGAAAAAACAGAGACATATATCCTAGACATGTGTCAAAGACAAAACATTGTTAAGATGTCAGTTCTCCCCGAATAGATCTATAGATTCAAAGCATTCTCAAAATTCCAGCAGCTGTTTTGGTAAACATTGAAATACTGATTCTAAAACTCGGCAAAACAACTCTGAAGGAGAAAAAAGTTGAAGGACCCATACTACCTGATTTTAAGACTTATTATAAAGCTATAGCAACCAAAACAGGAAGAACAAAAACAACACATTAATAAGCTTACTTCAAAACTTAAAACTTCTGTGTTTCAAAAGTCACTGTGAAGAGAATGAAAAGACATGCCACAAATATCTGATAAAGGATTTATATCCAAAATATATAAAGCTTTCAAAACTCAAAATAAAAAACAATGAAAACTTAGACAAAAGATAGCTTCATGGGTGTAGTCATATGTCCAAACTTATGCAATTGTATACTTTAAACAAATGGTTTATTTTATGTCAATTATACCTCAATAAATCTGTCTTAAGAAATGGAATCCGACTTCCTCACTAGACTCTCAGCTCCTCAAGGGCAGGGATTATAATTATAGGCAGGGTGTGTTGGCTCACGGCTGTAAGCCTAGCATTTTGAGAGACTGAGGCAGAAGGATTGCCTGAGCCCAGGAGTTTTCAGACCAGCCTGGGCAACAGAGTGAGACCTCATCTCCACTGAAAATTAAAAAAAAAATTAGCTGGGTGCAGTGGTGTGAGCCTGCAGTTCGTGCTACTCAGGAGTCTGAGGTGGGAGGATCCCTTGAGCTCAGGAGTTTGAGGTAACAGTGAGCTATGATTGTGCCACTATAACCCAGCCTGGGTGACAAAGCAAGATCCTGTGTCTTAAAAAAGGAAAAAACAAATAACATTTTAATCTACATTAGCATCTTGTACTGCAAGAATATAAAAGCAGTTGAGTAAGAACTTGCTGAATAAACATAATAATTAATGAGTCAAAGAAATTTAGCTGATATTAAAATAATGAGTCCAGAAATAATCTGAAGGCACTACATAATTGATGCATACCAAAAATTCACATCTACAATAAATGCATGGTATGGTAAAAAGAGCACTGCACTGAGATTAGGAAACATGAGAAACTCGAAGTGAATCTTTACTAGCTAGGTGACCTTAGATAATCAAACTTCACTGGACATCATTTCATCATCTGAAATTCAGGGTTCTTAATAATTCTTATTTTGTTTACATCATAGAATTCCTTGGGAAACTAAATGAGACAAGTAAAAAATTCATTCAAACCCACAAAGCCATCAATATTGGTGTCATCAGACTTAAATTTTTTAAGGGGGTAGAGAAACCACAGATATGTGATTCTATTTACACAGGGGTGAAAAGCAACCTGGTCTACTTGCCTGACAGGAACCAAGACAGCAAGGACTACTCCTTCTTTTCTGTTTTCTGCCTAGCAGTAGACAAGCTTTGTTTTTCCTGTTCATAAAAAGACAAACTGCCTATTCTGATCTGTTAACTCGGAAAACAAATACTTGTTCTGTCTTTTTAAAAGAAAGTGGTTGAAAAAATATGAAGTATCAATTATCATATTTCTACTTCAGGTTAATATAGTTTCGGTGTTCTTTTCTAAGAGGAACAAGGTTAGATTTACTTCCTTCCCTCCTTTATGGGAAATAAAAAAATACACATACAAACACTTTTGTGCCAAACAAGTTAAATCCTGGGTTTTCTAAGTAGACACCTTTTAACATGTCAACTGTCTCCTTTGAAAAAAGTGAATGCCTTTAACTTGTTTAAAATGTATATTAATGAACTATGATGAAAATATAAAGGTAAACTGGTAACAGCTACTGAGACAGAAGACTGAATGACCTTTGTGATAGCTCTCACTAGAGATGGGCCTTTAAGACTTCATAGTCAAAGACCTTCACTTAAGGAAAAACCCAGAAGGAATCCATTAAAATCTTAAGAAGAGTGCATGACCTCTTTATGATTTTTTAGATTTAGTAGTAAGAAACATGGTTATTTTCCCTGATTAGGAATAAGAGTTTGTAATGAACATGGGACAAAAATATTTGAAGATTTAAAAAAATTCTACTTACCAATGGGTTGTTGAAAGCAGGTTTGTATAAACACCATTTTACCCAAATTTTATTAGCATCACTCAAACAGTAGTGATTATGCAGTAGATAGAAAACTCTTGCTTTTAATTCTAATGATTATTAAAAACTTAGAAAAGACAAGCATAAAAATGTTTAATTTCCAAACATTTTTGGAAAACTCCAACTGAATTTGGACCTTTCCCAATGAGCTGGTGTCTTGACAGGCACCTCAAGTACTGTAACTCTAGAAGATGTCACCACTACTATAAGCGATGGTGTCTACTTGTTATCATTTCTATCAGCTCTGCTGACACTCAGAAAAGATGTAAAGATTTGTGATGTCTGGGATAATCTGATTCACTAGCGGCAGGTTTTATGTTAAATATACGAATACTCTGCCCAGTAGGTTTCATGCCTAGGCATCTGGTTTATGTGCTCACCAAACAGAAGCAGAAAAACAACTCTCAGAAAACTTAACACCCTTTAGTATTGAAACTATTTTCTGGATGTTGTATAGAAACAAATAAGAGGGGAAAAAAAAGAAGAAGAAATGGGAAGACTGGAATTTTAACTCTTTCCCTCTATCTATACTTACTGAAAGGTTAACTCATGGCTGCCGCAGGGAGGATCACAACAAACAGAGGGATAACACTGTCTGTATAAAAGTATTTGCCTGTTTGCATGACCTGTTTCATAGTCATTTAAAAGACTGATACCAACCAGATATCCCATAATGATGATAAATTTAATTTATTTCCAATTTCTCAAACTCTTCTACAGATACAGGCAGCACAGTCACAGCCATTAGCTCTCTGAGCTGGATGCATCATTGAAGAAATGGAATTGATCAGGCAGATAGATTGCAGTGCATGGCTAAGAGTCTCCTAAGGAGGGAGATGGCAGAAGTCCAGACATCAAATAGATGATGAAATGGACATTTCCATTAGGGTAACATCACATCACAGATATTAATTAGGAGGCACTATAATAAAGTTAAGTGAATGTGGGAGAAATGTTGAGTTAAAAGTCACCCCGTATGTCCTTAGTCTGAGGTAATTACAGATCTGAAGGTGAGTCATGGATCTGCAATTTTCCATTCATTTTACAATAGCTGCAGGAACGTTTAGAAATTACGTAAAAGGAGATTAGAATCCGTTTTTAGACTGGGGACAAATTAACTTTAAAAAAAGAAAATATTCTAATGTTTTCCTCTTAACATTTCTGTTTTATTCCCAATGAAAATGACATCCTTTATTTACATTAACAACATTAATGGAGGATGACAAAGTACTGATTACTTTCTTTTTTTTTTTCTTTTTTTTTGAGATGGAGTCTTACTCTGTCACCCAGGCTGGAGTGCAGTGGCACAATTTCGGCTCACTGCAACCTCTGCCTCCCACGTTCAAACCATTCTCCTGCCTCAGCCTCCCAAGTAGCTGGGATTACAGGCTCATGCCACCATGCCTGGCTAATTTTTTGTATTTTTAGTAGAGATGGGGTTTCACCGTGTTAGCCAGGATGGTCTCAATCTCCTGACCTCGTGATCCCCCCCAGCCTCGGCCTCCCAAAGTGCTGGGATTACAGGTGTCGGCCACCTTGCCCGGCCCAGTTCTTACTACTTTCTAGAGAAATTAAGCAAATGAAACAAGTTGGCTTTAAGTTTAAATGCATTTTATCAAGTTTTTTATTTCAAGAATGTAAATTCATCTTAAAAACTGATGGGATATTTTGTTCTAGTCTTCAGTCCAAATCTACCTTAACAGCTAAAAAAAAAAAAAATTTTTTTTTTTTTTTTGAGACGGAGTCTTGCTCTGTTGCCCAGGCTGGAGCACCGTGGTGCGATCCACTGCAAGCTCCACCTTCCGGGTTCACACCATTCTCCTGCCTCAGCCTCCGGAGTAGCTGGGACTACAGGCGCCCGCCACAAGGCCTGGCTAATTTTTTGTATTTTTAGTAGAGACAGGGTTTCACTGTGTTAGCCAGGATGGTCTCGATCTCCTGACCTCATGATCCGCCCGCCTCGGCCTCCCAAAGTCTGGGATTACAGGCGTGAGCCACTGCAGCCAGCCGGAATAGCAATCTTTTAAAGTATTATTTGATGTACGTAAATGATGAAGACAGTCACATTCCAAACCTGCAGAGCTTCCCTACAATAGTGTGAGACCAATAGCCAAAGTGTTGGTTGCTCAACAATAGATTCATGCCAGTTTTTTTGTTCTGTAATTCCTTGCAATCTCATCTCCCTTAGTACCTTGCCCAATTGTAACTTCCCACGTGTATCCATGATAACTAACAAATGCAGATAGATGGCCAAAATGTGAGGTGAGGAAGTGTTGAGTATAAAAGGAGTTTATCTTTCCATTTCAGTATAATTTTGATCATAATCTCAGAATTCTGGATGCAGTACTCCAAGTCACTAACTTCAAATGGCTGACTGAGGCTCTATCCAGGAAAAAAATTCCTTTGCGGAGGTTCCAATCTTAATTTCCTACATAAAGTCAGACAATTTACAATTTTTTTTTTTTTTTTTTGCTTTATTTCACCAAAACAGCAGAATCACGGGGATAAAAATTTACACAGGATGTCTAAATGGTGTAGATTAACTCATTGAAAGCTCCTTTATCAACGGGTGCTTACAAAAGATAAAAAGACATCAGTCAAAAATGGTGCAGTAAAAACCTCTGAAAACTCTCTCCTCCATGAAAGCAATGGGAACACTGTGATGAGCACTGGGAGAATCAACTGAAAAGTAGCCAAAGGCTTGCAGCAATCCAGGGAGTGTTTATTCAAGAAAAACCAGCTGAATCTTGGTAAAAACAGTAAACTTTGCAGTGTTTTATTTGCCTTATTCCCATCCCACTCTCCCAAGCTCCATCTCGGCCTTAAAAACTAACATTCCTGAATCACAGTGAAAATTAGCAGCCATCAGAGGGGGCAAAAGGAAGCAGAAGCTCCTTCAAAGCCCAATTCTCAGAGAAGTATCATTATTTGACTGTCTGGTGGTCCCCTGGAGGGCCCCCCGCTCAGAAGGCTGTCTTTACTTTACAGGACTTGGAGCTTGCCCAGTAGGAAAAGCCTAATTCTTGTGAGGGTTTGATGAAAACAATTACAGGCATTGTTTAACACTAAGACTTCCTGAGGTGGTGACTAACAGCTGGGGCAAACAATAGGCTAACCAAAAGCTTCAAAGGAAAAGCTGAAGAATGAGATGTCCACAAAGGGCTTTGAAAAGTTCTAATATATTAAAACAAGAAGGAATCTAGAGGGCTCATGTGTGCTCATGGCCATATGAATGCTCAGGAAAAACGAGAGAAAGCCCTCAGCTCTCTCCTCTGCCTAACCTTGACAGGAAGTGAAGGCTAAGGCAGAGGCATCAACTGCTTGGTGTAGTGTTGAAGGTAGGCTGCACCTGCACATACATCCCTTTAACAAAGACCGAGAGACTTATTAGTTTCAGGCATTTAAGGAACTCTGTTCAAGTGTTAGCTGACTACTAATCTAATGAGCAGGGACTTCACTGGCCACACACAGAAAGCACACAGCCATCACAAAATTAGTTTAGAAAAGTCATTGAAAAAAACAGCAAGAAAGATGAACTGTGATGAAAAGAGAAAATCTGATTTCCAGGGTCACATTACATTATTTTAAATGTCCAGTCTTAAATGAAAATTAGGAGACATGGAAAGAAATGAGAAAGTATGACCCATACTCAGAAAAAAAAGCAGTCATTAGTAACTGCCCCGGGCAGCCCTGATGTTGGACTTAGTAGACAAAGAATTTACATCAGCTATTTAAAATATACTCAAACAACTAAAGAAAACTATGTCTAAAGAACTAAGGTATAAGAACGATATTTCTCAAATAGAGAATATTAATAAAGGGATATAAATTATAAAAAATAAACAGAAATTTGTAATTGAAAAGCACAATAACTGAAATAAAAAATTCATCAGTGACATTGAAAGCAGTTTAGAGCAAGCAGAAAAAACAATCAGTGAACTTGAAGACAGGTCGATTGAGATTGAGTCTGAGGAACAAGAATAATAAAGAATGAGGCCGGGCGCGGTGGCTCAAGCCTGTAATCCCAGCACTTTGGGAGGCCGAGACGGGCGGATCACGAGGTCAGGAGATCGAGACCATCCTGGCTAACACAGTGAAACCCCGTCTCTACTAAAAATACAAAAACTAGCCGGGCGAGGTGGCGGGCGCCTGTAGTCCCAGCTACTCCGGAGGCTGAGGCGGGAGAATGGAGCAAACCCGGGAGGCGGAGCTTGCAGTGAGCTGAGATCCGGCCACTGCACTCTAGTCCGGGCGACAGAGCGAGACTCTGCCTCAAAAAAAAAAAAAAAAAAAGAATGAAGAAAAATAAACAGAGCTTCTAAGACCCGTGGAACATCAAGTAAATCAACAGACATATAATCTGGGAGTTTCAAAAGATGAGGAAAGGGGAAGAACAAATATTTGAAGAAATAATGGCCCAACATTTACCAAATATAACAAACATTAATCTAAACATTCAAGAGGTTCAAAAAACTTCAAGTAGGCTGAAGTCAAAGAGATCCACATGTAGACACACCATATTCAAATCGTTGAAAGTGAAAGAGAATCTTAAAAGCAAAACATAAGGAAGAAAATATACTCTTCTGAAGGTAGTCTACAAATCTATCTGAGGCACAGTGTGGCTTCAAGATTAGACTTTGGAGTCAGTTTTGTCATGTATGTCTTTGGAGGTCATGTGGTTGGGTATACATTTTATATAACTCATGGGGATGGTTTTTCTCCTATTATAATCTTTGGGAATAACCATAAACTAAATTCTACAACCCAGGTGAGTGTTTAGTCTTCATGACAGATATTCACAGATGGGGAAGACTACCCCATTATCCAGGCTTCCCAAAACTAACCTGTGATAATTAGACATTCATTGTGATCCAGCACCTCAGTGAAGAGCCGTGAAACAATCAACTCAGGATTGATTAAAAAGCGGATTTCTTCTTGCACAAGTCCTGCACTGGTTACACCACCTCCAACAAAACGATTTGCAAAATCCACCTGTTGGGAAAATGTGGCATGTTAAATAGTGGTCAAAAATACCTATGATCAAGAAGCACACAGTCTCTAAGCTCTCATCTTTTCATCTCCCACGAAAATCAATTCCCAAATAAGTAACCTTCCCAGGAAGGGCAGATTATGGTTGCTTAAACTCTTTCCATCTCACTGCAGTTAACACCTCTGCACATTTCTCTGGATCCCAGAACCACAGAAGGAATCTGGAAAATGGAGCCTTTAGGCAAAACATTACGTATTATACAGATTCTTGTTTATAAACCTATTTGTGTCTCAGGAGCCACAAATCAAGGGAGGTCTTTGTCTGGAAAGGTTTCAAAGTCATTCTCCCCCATTCGCTCGTCAATTTCCTTTTATGTATTTCACGTGACTTTAATGTAATTAAACTTTTCTTATGTAATATGGTAACCAAACATTTGCTCTAAAGAATTGAAAAATTTAGTAATCAACTTTTTGGGTAACCTTTTCCAACCTTACTGTAAGAATAAAGAGATCGAATTTTTTTCCTTCTAAATTCAACCCCAAACCCCAAACTACATGAACATTACAAATTATTTTTTTTAAATATAACTAAGGAAAAAAGGAAGAAAAAACCCCCCAGTATAGCAACAAAGATTCAATTAAATTAATATTTCCAATTAGGTTGGAAACTTTTATGCTTCACGTGGAGTAGTATGATGGGATCCCCAAACTCCTACTAATAAAGAAGAGATACACAATCCTCCAGAGAAGCGAACTCAACTTGCTGGCATTATTTCCATTTGTCCAGTGCGTCCAGCACTATGCCAGCCTCATGAGGCAATATGTAAGAAATAGCAACCATCTTTCCCTTAGTGAGACTATCTTAGGAGTTAGATTACACACACACGCAACTTGTGTATATACACAGTCATACACACAAGTAAAATAGAATTGACTAAATACCATGAGGCTTATATGCTTTCAAACTATTTTAAAATATATGATGTCTTAAAACTTCAGTGTTCTTTAAAGCAACTGATACTAAATGACAATCTAAAGCCTATTTTATGAAACAGTAAAACAAGAGTATGAATTGTTTGATATGTAAAAATATATGTGAAAAGACAGAAATTAATAGAAGTCTTCTTTTACCACAGAATAACTTAGAAAATACTAAAACATACCACTGAATAACTTCAAATGAGTCACCAGAGAGAACTGCATATTTGGATTTGTATTCTGGAGTACTAAAACCAATGCTAAAAAACCAGAGTAACTTTTTAGCTTATATAGGAAAATAATTTTGGTGAAACCAGTCTGCTGATTAGAATTAGTTACCTACTATATATGAGGTCTATGGGCACTGGGTGATTCATGGCTTAAACTGTCCAATTCAACAAATATTTACTGAGTATTGTGCTGGGAATCACTGGATACAAAGATGAATAAGATATGTATGGTTCCCCGCCTCACGGCATTTGCAATTTAGATAGCAGTTAGAATGAGCATAAGCAGAATGAGAAGATGATTATTAAAGAGCTTGTTACTATGTATTTGATACTTCCTAAAAATACAATTAACCAAAATTGGGGCATGGGAGGAAGATAGGAAAGTTTTACAAGAGGATGTGGCAGCTGACATGCAGGCTGAGGGCATAGCTGCACAAGGACACAGGGCAAAAAAAACCAAATGTAAATCACCGCTGAGGAGAATGGTAAACAGATTCCTCATGCTTGCCTGCACTGTAGAGTAGGTGGAGGCTTATAGTTGGTGATAAGCTGGTCTGAGGTCTAGGGAATTTTTACTCAATTTCCCTCTGAAGGTTCTGGGAAAGATTCAAGAAACACCTGGACCTATGTTTTAGGAAGATATTTCAGGCTAGAGTTTAAAGAATAAATGGAAAAGTGTAAAACTAAAAGTAAAAAGGCTGGTTAGGTGAGTACTGAATAGTTTATACAATCACTACTAGGGCCTCAAACAGGAAAATGGTAAAGGAAAGAGAAGAAACTCAGTAAAGAAATAAAATGGGCTGTACTTGAGAACTAAGAGACTGGCTGAGTGCCTAGAAGTATAATGATATTGTGACTACGAATTTGAAACAGACGAGGTTTAAGATTGGTCTAACTTAATTTTTACTGGAATAAGGTACATAACAAAAATAAAAAGATAAGCTCTATCCAACTTATGTACTACTTGATAATGATCATGAAATACATTCAGTGTGTATGCTATTGTTTATGCTTTAAATAAAAGGTCAACATTTGTAACCTGAAAGGTGTGCACAGAAATAAAAATACTCAACTCAGTATGTCTCTAAAAGCCGGAGTCTTTTAGAAAACCAAAGTTTTACACTTAAGTTCTTAACAATAAAGACCCTCTACAACAGTTGAGAAACCTGTTCCAGTACATGAAAACAAGAATGTGAGTGCATCTTTATTTTTAGCCAGTTATTTTCCAAGTCACTTTAAAGCTACTCGTTCGTTCAGATTACTCAGATTCTGAATTACAACTTGATGAAAAGACAGGAATGACAACGCTCCTCAGAGTGGTTTTGTTGTTGTTGCCATTCAGCATAATGTAATTTATATGCTACACAATGAGCTCTGTCGCATTGCAATACAATATTCCCCGATCTCCTGGGGAGACATGGCATGGGTAGGGAAAACAATTAATAGCAAGAAGCCCTTACGGTATTCTTTTAATCTGCTGAGGTCTCACATTTCATCTACAGCATATTCCAAGGAAGTGGTGAGGATCTCAACCTTAACTGTTGTCAAATAATTCCTTGCTGAATTGTACTGTAATGAAAGGTCAGCATTCCTGTGGTCCTAAGCAGCCATAACTTTGTTTAGTTCATGTGTATTAAGAATCTCTCAGTTTATCCAAGACTTTAAAGATGGGAAGAACTTTATCAAGAGGGGAATGTGGGGGGAAAAGTGATATTAATTCGAACGAATATTTAAGCATATTTTAAGATTAGTTTTAAGACAGAAAAAAGGGTATAGGAGTAAATACAAATTTAAATGTTTTGTTTTTGTTTTTCCAAAGTAAGCACAGGAAAAATATTAATTCAGCTATCCTAAGTATTTTTATTTATAAGCTCAAATAACCACTGGGAGAAGGTGATTTAGAATAAAGTATAGTTTGTCTCATTGAAGATTTTAATTACAAATATGTCCAAATAAAAGGTCATTTAAAAAAGAATCTGTTTCATTTAAATAATAACTAGACACAAATTTTATAGTAAGCATTAAGTTATTCAAACAAATCAGTCCATTTTCAGGCAACTGCTTTCTTTAGATTCTGAACCAATATAAGCACCAAATAAGAATCTAGGAAGAAAAATAAACTATTATCAGTATAAATGAGATGGTATACAAGCTTCTTTCAAAGAAAACTCAGTTTACAATGCTCTTATAAATGGGATAAGAACACAAAACACTAACATTTTGTCTCTGATTAGTGAATTTTAAAGCAGCACTATAAATCAAAAGGTTAGGTTAGATATTACTATATTTTAAACATGGGGTTTTTGTTAACCCCCTTCTCCAAAAATACTTTTTAAAGGTAAAAGTAGTAACAGATTATTAACAAAGATTGAGGGGTGGACAGAATTACCTGCTTTTAACAGGGAAAAGACATAGCAAGCATAGCTAGCTCATGTGTATGAAACTGTTACATATGAGAGAGAGGCCTTTCTTATCAGTTTTAGACGTCTGGCCCCTCAACCTAAACAAAGCTGTTGGTGGCTGAAAGACATCTCAATCTGGTCATCAAGTAGGGCAGAGCAAGAAGAGCCTTTAAGGAAAAAGAATAAAAATGCTTGGCGACAGTCTGTCAAGACTATACCCTGGGAACTTCCTCCACTGTCAACCTACAATCAATGTCTGAACCAAGAGGCTGATGCTGTCCAGATCTTGGGACTTTCTGTCAAAGGCTTTTGAGAGAAGCACATGTAAGAAACAGAGAGTATACACCGGCAAATAACAACATTACCAAGCCTGTCAAAGTGATCTGTTTGGTGTTTTTCTTCATTCAGCTATCATGCTTCTTTGCATTAAATCAGTTTAGGAGACAAATAAACAGCTTTTCAAATTTCTTTTGCTGTCAGAAGTCTGAGAAGAAAAAGTCCCAATCATACACAGACACTACTGAGATTCACCTACCTGTAGCATGCCTCGGCCATTTTCTTCTATGGTACCTTCGTAAGTGACATGCAATCGTGTCAAGCGTTTTTCACATCTACAATGTAAAAAGACACTCCTTTACTTATTATTTTAATGACAAGTGGTTCACTGCGGACAAATGTGAAAATATAGGTAACTATTCAAAAACTGAAACCACCCCAAATCTCAGAAGTCAGAAACAGATGCCTACTGTTAACATTCTTGGTACTGATCCTCCTTATTCAAACATGTAAATATACGTATTTAAATTAAAATGAGATAACATATTGTTTGAAACCTGCTTTTCCTTTAAATAGTATGAGAGTGTTTATTTTTTAAAACAGTTGAAAAACATTGCAAAATATTTTTAAAAATCTATGAAATTTTGTTATGGCTAGGGTTGGCAATCTGAGAAAAAATGTAGAAAAAATTTGGCAATAAATCATATATGATTCTCATACGGCTTTCTATTTTCTGTTTTCACTGTTTGATAACCGTGTGTGTGTGTGTGTGTGTGTGTCTTGATGAAAATACATGCCACAGAAATTCTGAACAATGGTATTTTTCTATTAATAAGGTTAACAGATAAACCTAGCATCTATAATTCAGAAGGCATAATTATTTTCTTTCCCTTTCAACCATGGTCACTGAGATATTTACTTGACTTAACGTTAGATTAACAACAAATCTCATTGCATTAATGGCATTTGTTAACATTATTTTCCTTATTAAATATTTTTCCCCTGATCACTTACTGAATAAAAAATATAAATGATTATGAATGAAATAGAGGAGATTCAAAGTTCTAACTCACGTAAGAGTGCCAATAATCTTTTTTGGGAGGGCGGAGATGATTGTATTTTTAGAAAATAGTCTAGGAGGTTAGCTGGAAAAGTACTGAGAATTGCTTGATTCCTTCCTGGTCTCAATGAGTTTAAATACATTTCTGGCAAAATTCCAGACCAACAGGCTGATAGCTTTAACTCAGAAGGTAATTCTGCACAGGTTCTGTCTAAGAGCCTTATTTGTATTAACTCATTTAATCCTCTCAACAACCCTATTACTATCTCCTTTTATAGAAGGGGGAACAAAGCACAGAACATCTAAGTAAGCTAACCAAGACTAGTAAACAAAGCAGCAGAGATGTGAAACTAGGTAGACTCACTCAATGGTCCAGGCTCTGAATCAGTATGCCATACTTTTAGAAAAATTACTTTCCCAGTCTCTCATAGAAAACAGTATCATAAGTTTAATATATATTTTTTAACTTCCTTTTTTTGGTCCTACTTTCCCAGCCATTTTATTCAGAGGAAGACCCTCCCTGTGAGCATACTACTAAAATCTCTGGGCTGTCAGTCAGGACTTCAGAACAGGAATTCCATCTGTTGTCAACTATTCTCCATGACTGAAACTAGAAATTTTATAGTATAGCTCTTAATAAAATTATGAAACTGCTAGAAACTTTTTCTTGGTTTTGTTTTGAAGCATTTTCTAACTTCCCAATAGGTCATCCTCTAAACTCCTGCCCCAGGAGTCAAAGACATAGATGATTCTGGCTCCCTGTGATTAAGCCTGGCTAAAGTATTTGCTGATAATCAAAGGGTTGACTATAACATGCCAGAAACTTGGAATTCAGTTCCAACTCCTGGCACCCATTGAGCCCCTTACTCTTGGGAACACCAACAATCCTCAACTTTTCTTCATTCTCCCTCTTTAAGTGAATGCATGTTTCTGGTTCTGTGGAGTCTCGGAGACTGATTTTAATTACATTCTCCAACTCACTTATGAAGCAGCTAAAACAAAAAAGAGATCAATGAAACAAAAATAAGTTAAATTCTGCCTGTCAAAACTAAGGGGACAATCTCGGTCTCACTTAGAGGCAAAGTTACTGTGTCTCATTGACACAGCAGCCTTGCCAGTCTCTGCATTTTGACCTGTCCCTTCTCTCCCACATGGTGGTATACAAATGGGTGTTCTTTCATACTAGCATCAAATGAATATCAGATGCAAAGTAGAGATCCTGGATGACTTAAAAATAAGCCCTCAGATTGATCTGTAAAATCTACACCAAAGTAACAGAAATAAAACATCTGCATTCCTATTACAGATTAATAGAAGAATGAAGAAAAACAATCCTCTGCACCATAGAGATGACACAGCAGAATGGTACTTTTAATTCCAGGCACCATATTTTAAGAGGGCCCAATGAATGGGAGTATGTTAAGAGCAGAGATAAAGGGTTTAGAATACATATTACATGTGAAATAGAAGAAATGAATCAATTTAGTATGAAATTGTGTGCACTGTTAGAGGGGGAAGTAGGTCAAGAAGCCATTAAGATACATGAAGAAGGGTCAGATGCTAAAACTACAAATTCAGATGTATTTATGTAGCTCCAGAAGGAAGAACCAGGAATGGTGGAGAATGAATGCAGAAAACATTTTTAGTGAATGAAAACATGAGATGATAACACAAGCAGCCACCACTGGAACAAACTGATGTGAAACAGCAGATTTCCCATCACTGAAGCTATCCAGTCTCCGTCCATCGCAGGTATTACAGAGCTGATCCAAGAGTTTAGTAGGCGGCTGGGGTTTCTTTCAGATCTAACATGCCATGATGCCAAAATGCTATACATGTTCTCATCTTTTTCAGGCTTATTTTTTTTTCTCTCTTCAGATTGCTTAACCTTTTATCTACTTCCCTCTATTAATAATCATCTAAACCATGCACTCAAGTCTTCTGAAGTCAATTTCTTTATCTTTCACTTCACTTTATCTTCACTTTCACTTGATGGATGAAAACAATGCAGGAAAGCCACCTAAGCAGATATGACTTCTCAAGTTAACTTTTTAAAAGTGATTTCCATTCATCACTAATTCCAAACAAAACAATTACACACTATCATAAAATTATTAGAAAATTATTAGAAAGTGAAAACGAGAGGCATTGGTTAAATATGTTTAATATGCTTCATCATGTCCTCAAACATATTTAAAAAGTTAATCCACACTTCTTTAAGTGTATTGGGGGACTTGCTTTAGATTAAGAAATAGTTAACTATTTCAGGACCCTTCTTTAACTGTATTTTAACTATTTCAGGAGACTAAGGACCCTACAAATCTGAATTAGCTCAGATTGGCTGCTATTTCCTCAATATTTTCTGATAAATAAGAAACAAACAGAAAATACCAACTTCCACAAAATCTACCAGTAGTACACAAGGGCAGCCAAACTTCAAAATTCTTGCCACTCAGACAAACTCTAAACAGTTACTGTTAACTAAAATGTAAATAATAAAAAGACTTTTCTCAATCTTGTCCTCCAGAAAGAAAAGCCATAAAGTTCAGACACTAACCAAAAAAAAGGGTAAGGAGAAACATTTAAATATTGGTGTTCCTTTTATTAGTGTCTTCAAATACAACACTCCTCAATTCTAAACAGGACTTTCTTTCAGAAAACAAAACCAAGACAAAATGGTTGAAATCAAAGGGTTATAGACTTTGATTTAAAAGGCATGACCTTTTCAAAAACGAGAGCTATTAATGGATCATTTATGAGAAGAAATTCCCTGGCACTAGGATAATTAGAGGTTGGAAAACCATCTTTCCAGGTGCTATAAAATAGAATCCTCTCATGGTGAAAGAGTCCTTCTAATTCTAGGGATCTAGGATTATTTTTATTATTATTGTTACCTTTCCCATTCTGGAAAATCTTCAAGACTCTGTCTTGTAAATGTCACCAACCCAGTAGGTTCTACAGAAGCAATAAAAGAAAAACATACCCAAAATAAGTTTCAATTTTGAAAAGATTATACACACACACACAAACACACACACTCAGTAAAAGAACAGGTCTAACATTGGCTATAAAACTAATCAGGAAATACAAAGTCTAGTACTGGAAAATAACAGAATATCAATTGAAAATAATATTAATTTTACAGTAGAAACTCCTATAAAATAATAAGACTTCACTAAACAAAACTATACAAACAACAGCACAACAGTAGGATTTGAGTGCTGGTACTTTCTGGTAAAGTGTTTGAAGCTGAATACACTTTTTTTTTTTTTTAAAAGCACTGAAAAAAAGGATGTATAACTGGTACAGCTTGCGCAATAAAGACAAAATTGAACTCAAATTTGTAGACTCCTTTACAAAGAAAGGACTTAACCCTACATTCAAAGACTGGTGAATAAATACACATTTATATACTTTATGGTAAAGTGAAATGCCACAGATTTAAAAACGAAATCATTTGCACATCCTCTGGAGTTAGTACAGCTAAGTCCCGGGCTTCGATAGTGGGCAATCACTCTACTTGTCAGTTGCAGTCTTAGCCAGAGGAGAAATTACTGGTTCTAAGAGTTTACAGAACAAAGATGACATATTTTTCAAGAAGCAATAAATTTGGGAGGATTAAGATGAAGTACTATTAATGCAGTCAATAATTTTAGAGGATGAGATCCTTTTCTAGTCAGATTTACTTTTTTTAAAAAAAGCTAGTAGCAAAAGAAACAAATAAATCAGCTGGCCAGAAGTAATTTGTCTGATTCAAATCAAAGAACAAACTAAAAAGGCCATGCCATTTCTGTTTTCTTGAATAGAAAAAAAGCTCTTAAGGAAAGAGAGAGATGTCAGGAACTATTAGTGATGGCGGTGTCTAGCCCAGTGAAAGCCTGGCCATCATTCCATTCCTACGCACAATTCCACATTTCCTCGTTCTCAGTCAAAAGCACGAACCACTCAAAAACCATATGGAGCAGTTGCAGTAGAAAACAAAATTTTTTCTTAACATGGGTCTTACATTCTTTAGATATCTAATCTTAAGATAAATGGGTAACATATTTAAAACTCACAAGTAAGTGGTCAAACAACTCAAACACTAGAGAAGCAATTCCATGAATATGATAGAAAACATCTCTCTTGTCATTCGGTAACTTAGCAGAGAAGTAAGAACATCAAATGTTCTTCATATATATTAGGAGATGCTAAGAGAAATTCATAAACACTGCTGACAAAGCAAGAAAAGGCAGAAGAACATGGTTTCTTAGATTAACAAAAATGCCCTGCGAGCTTTCTTTCATAACAAGGCAACTTTCATCTCGGAATAGGATACGTTGGTTAATCAAATACTTCCCATAATAAAGTCACAATATATACTACCTACAGGTCATAAATTTTCAAAAACCTGATCTATAAGATACTTTACCTAAAAATATATAGAAAATAATTTAATTTGGAATGCTCTTTAAAATATTTCAGTCTCAAGATCTTCATCAAATATAAAATATACATGTTTAACAACACTGAAAAGTTAGTCCTGATGGAATTCTATTTTTATCAATTCTAAAAGGCATGTTTTTTCACATATTATGTTTCTGAAACTGGAATCATCTTTTAGGAGGTATCCTACCATAGTTCTAGAGGTGAATTTTCCCAGAAAAGATGTGCATCTGCTTCTGCTGTCATCTGGGAGCACTATCAGCCTGATATCATCCGAATTAATCCTTTGTGGTAGGCCTTTGTGGACCACACTGGTGGTGAGGCTGCACACCCAAAGCTTAGGGCTTGTGGTTCAAATTCTCAGAGAAATGTTTTTTTTTCCTTTCTCTATTTAGAGTCAAGGCTGAGACTTGCATGTTTCTTTATGGTCCCTTTTCTGGATGATAAATTAATTTCTCATTTATTCTTAGGTGTACCAGCCTCGTGGGTCAGGTCTCCTACTAAACTCCCTGTCCGGAGTGGTTTTTCCTTCTTAGAGGTATATAATGTAATAGCACTTTTTAAAAATAATCTATGACATCTTAGATTCGATGAAATATGGTATCTTAAATAAGTTTCTGAAGTCTATTGAGTAGGCTCCAGAACTTCTACACGACTCATTATACTGCAACCTCTTTTATTCTCTTTAGTATTTCCTCCTTAAACCGTTAACTTTACATACTGAAGACCAAGAGCAATGTTGTACTGCATTTCTACAAAGAACTTAATTACCATGTGTAGTGAAAAAGTCAGGAAATAAAATGTCTAGTTATAATTTATTTCTTCAAATTCCCAATACTTATAATGGCATATACATTTCTAGTTGAAAAAACAAACTTTTAGCTTTTTCCTCAAAGTATCTGAAATCCTAAAATTTAGAAAGCCAAGTTGGTTTTCAGAGAAGACATATGATTTGACTCCTAGGACAAAAAAAGTAAACTCTGTACTACTTAGTTATAATAATTCTACTTAGAACAGCAACTCAAAGTACTGTGAAAACAAAACAAAACAAAACCAAGAGTAATAATTCGAATTAGGCCTAGAATAGCCAAAAAAAAGTAGTTATCTTTTTTTTTTTTTTTTTTTTTTTTTTTTTTTTTTTTTTTTTTTTGAGACAGAGCCTTCCTCTGTCACCCAGGCTAAAGTGCAGTGGCACAATCTCGGCTCACTGCAACCTCCACCTCCAGGGTTCAAGTGATTCTTGTGCCTCAACCTCCCGAGTAGCTGGGATTATAGGCTCCCGCCACCGTGCCCGGCTAATTTTTGTATTTTTTTTTTTTTTTTTTGAGACGGAGTCTTGCTCTGTAGCCCAGGCTGGAGTGCAGTGGCAGGATCTCGGCTCACTGCAAGCTCCGCCTCCCGGGTTCACGCCATTCTCCTGCCTCAGCCTCCCGAGTAGCTGGGACTACAGGCGCCGGCCACCACGCCCGGCTGATTTTTTGTATTTTTAGTAGAGATGGGGTTTCACCATGTTAGCCAGGCTGGTCTGGAACTCCTGACCTCATGATCCACCCACCTCAGCCTCCCAAAGTGCTGGGATTACAGGCATGAGCCATCACGCCTGGCCTTAAATAGTCATCTTTTTAACAAATCATTACAAATTCTAATTTGATTTTGTGTCTCATAGGTCCAAATAATTCTGCATTTTAATATTTCATTCAGTACAGGGCACAAATCTGAAATTCAATAAGCTATGAGATAAATAATCCCATATCAAAGAAGCATATAATTTTCGCTTAAATATCAAAATCCTGATAATTGATTTCATTCTAAAAATTTAACAATGTCCAATAGCAACACATTCAAGGGCGAAAATGCCAAGTACACGGAATACAAGAGTAAAAGAAGGATATGAGAAAAATGACCTTAAAATGATTCAAAGACATGTTTTAAGACAATCCTACAACCCAGAACTGAAAAAAAGTCATTTCACTTGACCAGGTTGACCTCACCTACTTAGCACAAAGAAACTTTTGAGGTGTTCTGGTTTACATCCACTTGTAGGAAAGGCTACCCATTGATAATAGCTTACATTTATTAAGCATGTATCTTCTTGTTTAATATCTATAACTACCCTATAAGGTATTGGCCATTATTATATTATTTCATAGATGATAAAACTGAAGCTTAGAGGTGTCAAGAAACTTGACTACGGTCATTCAGCTTCTGAGATAAGAGTGGCAATACCAATCTATTATCACTGGTCATTACTAGCATTTGTTGGACATTTACTAATACTGTCTCAGCTGCTATCAGGTTCTGGGGAAGCAAGAATGTTAAGGTTCAATAGAGGAAGACGGAGATACAAAACTCAGTACAAAACAGTTTTATAAGAACTCCACAAAAGGCTTAGGGGGGCACAAAAGAGGAATGGTTAGAAAAGCAATGCGTTAGTTGACTTATGCAAATAAACTAGTGAATACTTCTTTAAATAAAGAGCATCCAAAATTTATTTCCTGGTCAATATACTTTCTCTGGTTTTTATT
This sequence comes from Rhinopithecus roxellana, assembly GCF_007565055.1. Lineage (NCBI taxonomy): Eukaryota > Metazoa > Chordata > Mammalia > Primates > Cercopithecidae > Rhinopithecus > Rhinopithecus roxellana. The sequence goes on along the minus strand of NC_044559.1, from coordinate 2,233,029 downwards.
CATGAAAATCTTTTGACGTATATTACAGATTTCAGAGAATATGGGTCTGATTTCAGAGTATGTAAACCCCGCCCCCCCTAACATTTACAGCATACATTTATGCTCATACACAATATAAGCATAAAATCTAGGTTATAATGTCGAATCATTACTACTGTTTCAATGTGGTGGGGACAGGAAGGTTTATGTTAAACACAAAATGTTCCTCACATGTCACTTGACTTGAACTGTTCCCATCAGCAAGAAAAATTACAGTAAGAATGAAAGGAATTTACTTTTCTCTGTGACTCTTCTAAAGTAGCAGAAGAGCGTTTTAAGTTTCTCTGGTTTCCTTGATGAACGTCCCTCAAACAACCTAAAAGAGATAAAAAACAAAAGAGAGTAGAAGATGAGTTAAAATGCCTTAATGATTCACAGAACTACATCCATATTGCTACCAAGTAATAAAAAGAAATAATTCTTCCAGAAGACAATTCTGTAATGATAAGAACTGGAAAACTGGTTTAGATTCAAATAGCATCTGGAGAGAACTGAAACCAACTAGAACCAGGCTTCCTCAAAGCTGTTCAAATCAGACGGCATTTGCTACCAACCACATTTCTCCAACCTATCTTCCACCATGGAGAAGGCACCATCTAGCCATCCCAGTCAATTAGGGTCAGTCAGTCAGTGCACAGCTACTTTCTCAATGGCTAATAACATTTACAATTCATAATGTTACTAGGTAGTTCGATAAGTAACAAAAACAGTAGCTGAAAAAAATCCTTATCTGAGTGTTTGTGAGGAAAGGAGAGTGGAGGGAAATGAGGGAAGGGACACAGGCAGGTATAACAAGATAACAGGGCTCAACAATCCCTGTTAATTGAACAACTAGATTCTTTTATGCACTGAATGTCTGTGCCCTCTCAAAATTTATATGTCGAATCCTTAATCCCTAATGTAGCTAAATTTGGAGATAGGGCCTGTGAGGGGGTAGTAATGGTTAAATGAGGTCATGGGGTAGGACTCTAATCTGATAGAACTGGTGCCATTTTAAGAAGAGAAGGAGAGTACTCTCCCTCTGCCATGTGAGGACAAGATGCCAGCCAATCTATAAGCCAGGAAGAAAGCCCTCATCAGGAACTGAAGCAGCAGCACCTTGATCTGCAGCTTCTAGCCTCCAGAACCATGAGAAAATACATTTCTGTTGTTTAAGCCACTCAGTTCTATGGTATTTTATTATGGCAGCCCAAGCTGACTAATAGAGATCCTTTGCATGATAACTAAAACAGTGCCTACCCTGTGTCATCCAGTTTTCAGCAACCCAGACTTGGATTACTTAATTCAGTTTCCTTTGAAATGACATGGCATTGTTATTGGTAACATATAATTCAATTTATTCTGAGGAAAGAAAAGCAGGGCTTTAAAAGCATTATGACCTGAGTAAGTATTCACTAAAAGATTTCTAACACAAAAGCATGCTTTTGAGCATCAGCTCTAGCTTTCCAAAGGCATTTACAACTTATAGAGATTCAGTGGCTATAAATGATGAGGTACTCTTCATCTGCCTCTAGTCATGTGCTCTGACTTTAAAACCAGAAACCCTTCAAGTAAAGTCCATGTTAATAAGTGCTGAAACGGGTAATTGTTTTTCATGATCACAAGAGCAAGCTTACGTAACTACGCTGAGAGGGAAAAGTTAATTCCATGAGACAATCCTATTGAGCAACTGAAATAAATTAGGAAAAGGAAAGGAAATGCAGATTTCAAATGGTTCCGTTTTCAATGATCTGAAATCTGTATTCAGGGCCAATTTCTGGAAAAACAATTTATATGAATATTTATTTCCTAAAAAGAATACTAATGTAGGCTAGTATTTTAACCAAATCTAAAATCAGATCTCTTTTTAAAAATAGTTTAAGACAGCCTGTGTGATAATTTTTACTTATTTAAAAAAAAATATCTTTCTAAAATATTTAATACACATACTCTCATAATCCAGTTGCCAGCTGAAAGAAAGGCTCTTTGACGGTGCAGGTTTCAGTGGCTTCTTCTAGAATAGAGTTTATTTAAGTCAAAATGAAGAAGCCACATGGCAGTTTAATTAAACATCCTATATCAATAAATACGATTTACTAAATGAATACCTTAGGCTCCATTGCAAAATCTCTTTCTAGGCTCACTATGTAGTAGAGGAAAGCAGTATGAATATAAAAGTAGCCACCACCTTTTCCTAGAGATGAACTGATGTACTATACAATTCAATTAAAGGATAAAAGTACTTCAATAGAACTATTGCATAGTGAGGAGAAAATGGCTGTTGCTCTTAAGCAATAATTCTCCAAAACATAGAAAAAGTGTCCCTAGCTTCCATATGTGGTCATCTGTGTATAAAATCACATAAAAGGTCACATACTTCACAACCATGATGACAAATTATTAACTTTAGGAGCCTCGTGAGACTGCAGATTTATTATCCTGGCAAGACAGACTTTCCTGGAAGATTTTATGGCTGTTATTATCAACCACTACAGATGAACACCATGGTTTATTTTGCAGGTCCAAATCTTAAAGGTACAAATCAAGCAGAATCTCAATGTACTCTGTTTATTCATTGCTCCAGTCCTAACTTCAAATCACTGTGTAACCAAATATGCTTTCCCATCTTCCTGATAGAGCAGGGGGAAGTGCGGGAAGTGTGGTGATGGCTGCGGGAGGTAAGAAGTGGAGATAAAGTCAGAGGAGATGAAGTAGGTTTAAAATTCTTGTGACAATTCTCAGACTTGGCTGTTGTGAAATCTTAAAGTTGTATGCACCGCCACTCAAATAAAATGAATTATCCTGATAGGTAAGCAAGTAAAAATAACATAAATAGACAGGCAAACAGCATGAATGAAAGTCATCCCAGGAGTGATATACAATCTGAGAGACAGCTTTTGGGGGTGAGGAGGAAAACAAAAGGACTGAGGCTGGAGCCCAAGAAAGGGGTGAAGGGGGAGAAGAAAGATGGGACAGGGAAGACAGAGAGAAGAGAAAGGCTGATAGAAATGGGGTTAGAGACAGAGGGCACGAGAGACACACACACACAGAGAGAAAGACACACACAAACAGGCTCAGAGAAAGTGAGACCTTCTCATAATCATAAAGCATCATTCCCCGCCCCCACTCCCCCTTTTTAATTTAAACTTCCCAACACCTTTCTTTTCTAGTTTAGATTTTTCAAGTCCTGGGTATGTATATTTGAAGGCATATTTTAGGTCAGCAGTGTGCACCACAAACCAGGCCACAATAACTCCTCCACATGTAGGGAAGATATTTGGGCATTTAATTGAAAGATAATGATAGATTATTAAAGAAATCAAACAGAAAAAGCCAGTCAGGAAATCTTACTTTGTTCTAAACAAAACTGTTTGTATTTTCAAAGACAGAAGTCAGTCAAAGGTCAGATACTTATTAGCTGGTGTTTTTCTTTGCATACTTCTTAAGGAGAAACACAGTTGAATAAAATCTTTCCCTGAATGGAATACTGATAACATTACTGGAATTTTATTCTAGGTATATCCATCCCCACCCCTGCCACAACCCACTATGCCATTTCAAGTTAAGTAATAATCCCATTAGTATACAGTAAATCAAGCCCAAAGCACTACAACCTCCATTTTAAAATACGAGCAAGTGATAATCCGGAACCCAGCCAGAAAGTCATTCCTGGCTCTTCTGTGAGGCACTCTGCCATATGGCCCCAGCAGCATTTTCAATCCAGGGAAGAGGCAGATGTAAAAACCTCCTGGGTTGACCACTGCTGAGACCCACAATTTATCTCTGACCATCTAGTTTCCATGCAAACTCAGAAGCATCAATGCTAATCACATTGGAAGCCTTTATATGAATGTTTAGGACCTGAAAGGCAAGCAGGGAAAAAGGTCAGGGGTATTTAATATAACTAAGCAGGCTGAAAGAACACAGCAATAAATAAAAAAGGGAAGACTTATTCAATTTATTGATGTCAGCCTCCCAACACATACTCTTACCATTTTTCTTATTCAACTAGCTAGCCATACCTCTTTTGAGATTAAATACACTCTCTCACACACAACTCCCCACTGTTAGAAACTGTAATCGTAAATAGAAACTATGCATAAAAGGAAATAACACAATAAAATGCTACATAATCAGCTTAACAAATGGCTCATCAGATTAAGTACTGGATCTTTCAGAAACTACATGAAAGCGGGGGACTTTTGGTTGTTTGGCATTTCTGGAGCACTCAGAGCATTTTGCTCATGACAAGCATTGAGATATAATAAAAGAACACTGAGTTTGAGTAGAAGACAGTGATCAAGTTCCAGTTATGCTAACAACTCATTTACTCTCCCTGAACCTTATCGTAGAGAGGTTTCCCTACCTAGAAAATTCCATAGACAGAATCAAAGCAAGTCATCAAAAGACAGCATCAATGGTGATGTACAATCGTTGTTCCTATTATTTGCTAGCTTAGGCTCATTAAAACACACATCATCTCACAGTGAAAGGCAAGTGCAGACATTCTGGCTGCTTAGGATTCTCTATAACATTGTGGAGACTAACACCGGGCTACCTGTCTTAATTCATTTTCCGTGTTCTGGTATCCAAAAGAACATCCATCACCTAGGAAGACAAGAATATGCCTGATTTCAAATCTTCAATGGAACTACTTAAACTCTTATTTGGTGAGAACGCTATCTGCTGCAAGCTTAAATTCGTCACGGTCACTTTGGACTTACAAATGGCTTTAATTCATTTAATAGATCAATAATTATTTCTAAAAATAGTTCTAATTTTTGACTAGCCATGAAGTAAGAATTATTAATTCAGTTCATTCAAAGGGAGACTGTGTAGCAGAATGGTTAAGGACACAGATTCTCAAAGGAGACTATATCCTGCGTTTGAATCCCAAGTCTACCAGTTACTGTGTTAACCTGGTGAAGTGATTTCCCTCTCTAAACTTCCATCTCATTTTAAAAAAGAGAGTAACAACAATTCCTAATCAATATCTAATTCATATGGTTAATGTGGCAAGTAAATGAATTTCAGATAATGCTGAGTAAGCTAAGGTCCTTGAGCTAAAATAAGGCATTACATAGTTTTTGCCCAGGCAAAAAAAAAAAAAAAAAAAAATCAACATTCATTTACATAAAGTAGTTGCATTGTTCTAATTAATAGTCCCTTCATTTAAAAAAATGGCCCAACCTTGATTCCCATCCCTCCCAACATGCTTTCAGTGCTAACTAGCTCAGTCTTCAGGATAAATGACCATGTACAATGAAAAAGATAAATCTGCCATCGCCAAGAAGCCCCAGACTTCCCCACTCAGAAGTTTGGCTGAAAAACAAAGGTCTTTTAAAATTAAAATATATATTAAAATTGGCCCAGTGCAGTGGTTCATGCCTGTAATCCCAGCACTCTGGGAGGCCAAGGCGGGCTGATCACAAGGTCAGGAGATTGAGGCCATTCTGGCTAACACGGTGAAATCCCATCTCTACTAAAAATACAAAAAATTAGCCGGGTGTGGTGGCAGGCACCTGTAGTCCCAGCTACTCAGGGGGCTAAGGCAGGAGAATGGTGTAAACCCGGGAGGCGGAGCTTGCAGTGAGCCGAGATCGCGCCACTGCACTCCAGCCTGGGCGGCAGAGCAAGACTCTGTCTCAAAAAAAAAAAAAAAAAAAAAAAAAGAAATAAAATGCTATATGCTGAGTAAAGTAAAATAGGGTGAAGTAGACACAATGACAATGTGACTATGGAGGTGTAATTGGAAAGAAGCTATCCACACTAGCTTTTTTGGAAAAGCCTCAAAAAATCCATGAAATTCCACCCTCAAAATCACATTACAAAGATTGTCCACTCTTTTTAACTTTGTGTTCAGCTTGATTTCTGACAACTGACTTGTTCTTCCCCTAACTCTTCATTCTTCTGCACATAAAAGTAATACCTGGGCTGGGCATGGTGGCTCACGCTTCTGAAACAGGTTCTTTATATACCTGCAATTGCAGATTTCAATGATCTGTGTTTTCTCTCAATTCTACCTCAATTACTAACAAAATCAGAGGTAGAAGCTATGTTTGATTACATGTGGCTTAAAAATGAAACATCTCGTAATTCCTAAGACTAAGATATAATATGAAAAGTAAAAGACAACAGACTGAGAACAAAGCGTCTAAATTATAGTCTTAGCACTCTGCCACTAACCAGCTCCATCACTCAAAACAAGTCACTTAATTCTCAAATATTTCACCTGTAAAATTTATTTTCATTCATTCAACAAGCATTTATTGAAGGCCTACAATGCATGAGATTTTGTGAAAATAACAAAGAAGAGGACAGTTAAGATCTCTGCCCCACTGAAATGATTAAATAAGCAATTATGAAGTAGTCTAGGTGGTACAGTAGGAAAAGTAGGGGACAGTAAAGGCGCACATCTGGTTGTACAAACCTAAGAAGTACCCTGGATGCCTCTCTCCACCCATAAACCAACTCTGTCCATCACCATCACTCTGGCTACCCCTTCAAATGTCTCCACACCTCTGTCCCCTCCCCTACACTATCCCAGTTACCACCCTCTATCCTGGTGCATTGCAATAGCCTCTCCAATTGGGTAAACTCAGTTACTCTGGCCCCCCCTCTGCTTGATTCTCACATTACAGCCAAAATAAACTTTTGAAAATGTAAATTTGAACACGTGTGCTAGTCTCCCTCTACCCCCATATCTAATCCTCCAATGACTTCCAATTGTTTTCAGATGGCCTAGTGAGGCACAGCATGCTCTAGCCTCCACCTACTTCTGCAGCCTCTCCCATCTCCATGCTCCTTCTCACTCTCTGTGCTGCATCCACACTGTCTTCTCTCAGTCTCTGGGCATGTCAGGTCCTTCTTGCGACAGTGGCTTTGCACATACTCTTCCCCCTGCCTAGAATGCAACCATCTCTCCTTCTCCTTGGCAAAACTCCTATTCACCCTTTTGTACTTAATTCAAAAGTTGCGCTGGGCATGGTGACATGTACCTGTAGTTCTAGTTACTTTGAAGACTGAGGTGGGAGGATCTCCTGAGCCCAGGAATTTGAGATCAGCCTGGGCAACATAATGAGATCCAGTCTCAAAACAACAACAGCAAGAAAAGTTACTTCCTTAAGGAAAGTTTCCTTTATTAAATTATATCTTTCTTTAATAAAATGTCATGGTGCTGTGCACCTCTCCAGAGGTACACAGAAGCTAGCATAGGAACCTAGAGTAGCAAACCTATCCTAGCAGAATCTGAGACACCAGAAAAACTGATACGTGAACTGAGTATTGAAGGAGGAATAAAGGCCATGTGGAAAAGAGAAGGGCATCTGTGACATGAGGTTTGAAAATGAGATAATACTACGTAACAGTAAGAACTCAGAAACTGGTTTCTCCTTTCTCTGTAACCTCAAGGCACTCATTATACTGTGGGGAATATTGCAGTTGCTCATGTATATTTGAACTAAACACTGACTAAATACCAGTATCTAAAAACAAACTTAGCTACTGTACAAACTTGAAAAATAGATTAAAAACATGCCCCTTGCAACTAATATTTATGTAATCAAGGGGGCATATTATACATATATTAAAAAAAATACTATCCTGTTCGCTAACACTAGGATTTTGAAGAAATTTTCTTAGATAACATTATTTTTCATTCTTTGCTGCCCCTTCCTTAGTGTTGATAGTGAAGAATAATCGTATATAATAACAAATTATCATCAATATTTTAATGTTTGAAGGTCATAAAAATATAACCCAAGAATTACGACAGTCTAAGAGCAGCTTATATTCAAGTCCTCTGCTATACTTTCATCTGCCAAACACATAATAAATGCACTGAAATGTCTAGTTTTTAAATTTTTAAATTAAAAATTTATATTAGGAACTAACCAGCTAAATTCTAGAATTCATCTTAAGAGAGTAACAACATTCTCCAATTTTAAAAGGCTAAAAATATGGCCTTTGGGGCTGACACTCTGATATTGGAGAGAATTGTGAATTCATTTCTCTGCTGCCATGTGGAGTTATAAGAAATGCTGCCCATATGAAGTAAGTTGCATTAGAAACAATGACACTCTAGCAGCAATGAGCACACCTATCACCCAGATGCTGGTCTCTAAATACCACTGTACAATAAAAGAAACCAGGAATCCTTGAGAAAATGGTTGATTCCAGGATTGAGGCATGGAAAATATAAGATGAACCCGGAACAATGTATGATTCCAGAAAGAAAGTTAATGCTCAAAAAAAGGATGGGGCTTATCAAAAGAACATAGGAGTCAACCTGAAGGAGCCATAATGGCCAAAGCTAGAATAATTAAAGCGGTAAAATAAATAATACTATTTAATTTAAACTCACACAACGAAATAAATATCCATGAGTCCATTCTGATATTTTAAAAACAGGGGAAAAGAGATAGCTTTTCCTTACAATGGAACTTCAATTAGCAAATGTAGAAGAAGAAAGCAGAAAATTCATAATGGGCAAACACTACAGTAATAATCATTGCAGACAAGATGCACCAATGGATGCTAAAATTAGTAGGGATAAATGTGAGGCAAAACAACATTTGCATAGTGTTTTATCTCTTGGAAAATATTTATTAATCACAAAAGGAAATATATGGTAACTTTACAGTGGAAAAAGCCAGCAGACACTACCTTAGCCAACTGATCACCAGTAATAAGAAGTATGATCCCACTGATACGGTGCACTGAGGACACAGGATCATTTCTGTGGTATTCTGCCAAAAATGCATGACCTCATTCCAATCCTGAAAAAACATCAGCCAAACCCAGATTGAGAATATTCTCCAAAATAACTGCGATGAGTACTCTTCAAAACTGTCAAGATCATGAAAGAAGAGAAAAAACAAGGAGCATGTTGGAGGAGACAAGGTAATTAAATGTAACTGGGATTCTGGGTAGGATCCTGGAACAGAAAAAGGATACTAGAAAAACTGGTAGAATCAGACTCGGTGCAGTGGCTTACACCTGTAATGTGAGCCCGAGGTGGGCGGATCACCAGAGGTCAGGAGTTTGAGACCAGCCTGGCCAACATGGTGAAACCCCATGTCTACTAAAATTACAAAAAATTAGCCAGGTATGGTGGCACATTCCTGTAATCCCAGCTACTAGGGAGGCTGAGGTGTGAGAATCGCTTGAGCCTGGGAGGCAGAGGTTGCAGTGAGCCGAGATCTCGCCACTGTACTCTAGCTTAGGTGACCGAGCAAGACTCTGTCTCAAACAAACAAAACAAAAAAAAAAAAAAAAGAAAGAAAGAAAGAAAGAAAGAAAAACTGGTAGAATCAAAATTAGGTTTACAGTTGGCCAGGCATGGTGGCTCATACCTATAGCCCAGCACTTTGGGAGGCTGAGGCAGGAGGATTGTTTGAGTCCAGTAATTCGAGATCAGCCTGGGCAAAACAGCCAGACCCAATCTCTACAAAACATTTTTACAGATTAGCTAGGCATGATGCTGCATGTCTGTAATCTCAGCTACGTGGGAGGCTGAGAAAGACTGCTTAAGCCCAGGACTTCAAGGCTGCAGTAAGCTATGATAGGCCACAGTACTCCAGCCTGGGCAATACAGTGAGACACCATCTCTAAAAAATTTTCAAAAATAAAGTAAGGTCTACAGTTAATAACATTAAACCAACGTTAATTTAATTTTACTATGGTTACATAAGATGTTAACGCAAGGTGAAGCCAGCTAAGTTTTATACAAGAATCCTTCGTACTATTTTTATAACTTTTCTGCAAGTCTAAAATTAGTTCAAAGTAAAATGTTTTTAAAGAAACTGTATTAAAAGGGCAAATTAAAATAAGTGGTACACCCAGCAAGGTGGTTCATGTCTGTAATCCCAGCACTTTGGGAGATCAAGGCACCTGGGGTCAGGAGTTCGGGACAAGCCTGGCCAACAAGGTAAAACCCCATCTCTACTAAAAATACAAAAATTAGCCAGGCGTGGTGGCACGCACCTGTAATCCCAGCTACTTGGGAGGCTGAGAAAGGAGAATCGCTTGAACCCAGGAGGTGGAGGTTGCAGTTGGCCAAGACTGCGCCACTGCTACTCCAGCCTGCGTGACAGAGCGAGACTCCGTCTTTAAAAAAAAAAAAAAAGAAAGAAAAAAAAAAGTGGTGTTACTGCATCATTCTACTTTGGAGACAAAAGCAGTATGGCAAATAAAAGTGGGTTTTGTTTGTGTGTCCACTCTATGACTTTATCTCCTACTCTGCATACTGCCCACCCTCAGAGGCACGCTCTAGGTGACCAGGGGCAGTGAAAGGCATTACACACAGCCTGCTGGGAAAGGGGCACAGATTACAGCAATTTTCTCAAGTCTCACACTGAAATCAGGGAAGAAAACTCATATATTCTATTCATGGGTCCCATAAAGATAATTCTCAAGTGAAGAAAGAAATAGAGGTGGGGATATGGGAGCAGTGAGTAGGAAGGAAGAAAAAACACTGATTTGCCAAGAAGATTCTTTACAGTATTTTTGTTTGTGGAGAAGACAGAGAAAGTAGTTACTTGGGAAAATGGCTGGAATCTAAAACTTTATCAATACCTTCACACTGTATTAATTTAGTCAAGTAGTTTGAACATTCTTTTGTTTTTCTTTTTCACACTGATAAATTAACCATGTCTATAAGGGGTCAAAATCACCTTTCATTTTTCATCAAAACAATTGAATTTTTTAAGTCTCATAAGACAGCTCATGACTTTATACTCTCATTTTATAAGACTTTTGTAGAAAGGAGGATTTTTCCTCTACCTTTCACAGTATTTCAGCATTAAGGAATATAAGCACAACAAAAGTTCTCATGAATAATCAAACTGAAGAGGCATGTGGAGTCCAGAGAACTGGGGAATCTGAGAGGACAGAAAGAACATGGGCCCTGGAGCAAGACAGGCCTGAAATAAAATCTCAGTTCTGTGACTTACTAGCTCCTGGATCCCAATCAAGTTCTTTTAACCTCAATGAACTTTAATCACCTTGCCTGCAAAATGGTGAAAATGTCACTTAAGTACTGTAAAAATTAAATAAGACAACGGCATATAAAATGCTTGGCCTATGGAATTCACTCAAAAAATATTATTAGTTCCTTCCACCTTTGTCTTTTCATTGTTAAAGAGGTGTTTTCTGAAAACATACCGATTGAAGTTAATGTCTGGGTAACTAGAATACTCTGATTTCATCTTAGCATTTCGTCGTGGAAATGTGCAGAAGAAAGCATTAGCTAAAAGACTGGCAATCTGTTCCTGCGACATTGTGATGGAATGATTCATCTTCTGTTTCAGGAGCGGTATTGGCTGATAAAAGAAAGAAAAAAGTACAGACGAGAAGAGCAATAATTAGTTTAGCAATTTCGAAAGCAGAGGCACCAAATTGCATTTGCTAAATTAAGGCAGAAATAATTTCAGGCCATTCTTGAATCCTTAAATCAGCAATATTGTTAAAGTCAAGGGCTGTTTATCAGGGATGATTAAGAAAATGTACTTACTTGACAAACTGCAGATTTCTAATCAATAATAATGGTAGTGAAGAAAATATAAAACATTACTTATTAGTGAAAAACAAGATTGCTTCAGCAAGTAAATAAAAACACATTGCCCATTTAATGAAAAATTAAAACAAAAGATGAAACAAAAATATGTAACATTGCTTAAGCTAAATTTTGGTCTTATTTATATTAAAAATTATTGCCCAGGCCAGGCATGGTGGCTCACGCCCATAATCCCAGCACTTTGGGAGGCCGAGGTGGACAGATCATGAGGTCAGGAGATCGAGACCATCCTGGCTAACACGGTGAAACCCCATCTCTACTAAAAACACAAAAAATTAGCCAGGCGTGGTGGTGGGCGCCTGTAGTCCCAGCTACTCAGGAGGTTGAGGTAGGAGAATGGCGTGACCCTGGGAGGCGGAGTTTGCAGTGAGTCGAGATTGTGCCACTGCACTCCAGCCTGGGCGACAGAGCGAGACTCTGTCTCAAAAAAAAAAAAAAAAAAAAAAAAAAAAATTGGCCAGAATAATCTTTCTTAGTTCTAAATAAAATGATCTAAGATAATTCAACAAAGAAGTCTTTACCCTCTTATTCCAAATTATACTTCATACTGACAATTTCTTTATAAGAATCAAATCTAACTTCATTAAAGTGATTAATAGAACATGTAAAAACCACCATACAAACATGTATAAGTTGTAAAAAGATAGACATTTCTTACATAATCAAACATTCCAAGTCAAAGAAGAGTAAGACACTTTTCCTTCAAATCTTTTATATCTAAAATGTCTTCCAGTTATACCACCAAATTCACTTACCTTTTATTGTCAGTATAATCCACACAACCTGAGTATTGTGTTCAGTGGGTTTCATTCTGTTTGTAAACCAAAAATAAAATTCCAAGTCCCCCAACCGACTGAATGAACCCCTCCTCTCAACCATGGGGATTCCAAAGTTAACCTGAAACACTAGTCCACACCATGATAGGAAGTGTGGGTCTGACATGCCTCATTATATGCTCCTCACTTTAGAATTCAGCACAAGTGACCAGCATTAACATTAAAACAGAGGTCTTAAAACTGATGAAACAGATTTTTTATAGTAATAAGACACAATTCCAGCCTGACTCGAGTATAGCATCACACGACAGTTAGCAGATCTTGAAATAATTGAAGTATTTTACCCCAAAATATATTTCTTTGACATATTTTGAAATAGCCCTGCAAAGCTGTCTGTTGGGAAAATCTACATTCTGTAGAGAATCCCTATTCCTTTCCAGGTGAGAATTAAGAAAGGGTTTGGTACCTTTTTAGGTCTGATAAAAGCTCTGAAGCCGACTACCTGGAGGTTTCATCCACATGATGAAATCTTGGTCTCAACAAATCCTTATCTTAACCCAGATATTCCTTTCTATTGATTTCAGGTCTTCAGATAATAACTCTTCCAACCAATGGCAAATCAGAAAATCTTTGAATCCACCTAAGACCTGTAAGCTCCCCTTATATGTATTGATTGACGTCTTATGTCTCCCTAAAATACATAAAGCCAAGCTATAGCCTGACCATCTTGGGCACATGTTCTCAGGATCTCCTGGGGCTGTTACAGGCCACTGGTTACTCATATTTGGCTCAAAATAAATCTCTTCAAATATTTTACAGAGTTTGACTCTTTTTGTCAACATATTTTAAATGTTAAAATGCTTCTAAAGACATGATAAAATCAAAGACCAACTCCCAGTTTATCCTTCAGCTGTTAAGTTTCAAAATGCTCCTACAGAATATTTAGAGATGCATTTACCTTCTCCCCTTCAGTAAGACACAGAACTAAGAGTTTCGGGTATTTGCACTCATCTCAAACTGGCATGCCTAGAGCAAACTGTCCTGATCATACCTCAGGAGTCGACACCCAGAATGAACCTGAGGAAAGGGCAGGCAAGACAAACCAAAACTGCAGTGCTGAATAATGAATGCTTTTCTAAGTACAGAAGTACACATCATTGCTTTGAATAAGAGTTTGCCAGAAAAAAGAACAGATTAAACTTGCAATTCAACTATTTCTCTTGGAAAAATTCAAAGGTAAACAAACAAGCAAAAGGTAAAGAATCTATTTTCACTATGTTATACAAAATTCTCTCCCCTTCAGGTCTTAGCAATCGCCATTTCTGAGAAAAATAGAGAGCTCATATTGATCTCCATTTTCCATCCTGTGCATTTATTCACAACCAAGCAAAGAGTGTAGAAAAGGTGACAGCGCATCAATGGCTTCAAGCAAAGTGTTGCTTGGTTTTAGTAAGAAATGAGTTTTTAACTACCATTTACCAAATTATTCAGAAAAATGATTTTAAAAATTAATGGTAAATATTTCAGGCTTAATGGACTTCGAACACAAACATTTCTTGTCTCCCAAATAAACAAATAGTATAATTTTAAATAGAGTTAATGATTTCTGCTCTCCTGGTGAGGGGAAATGCCTAAAAACTCATTATTTCGAGAAATGAGGAGATGTAAATCTTATTGTCAAACACTTGGCTCAACAAAATAAAAGGCTGGTTACTGTGAACCAAGATATTTCAAAAAGTTCCTGACCAAATTTGTTTCCTTTAATTTTCTTTTGATAAATCTAAAATTTACCTTTTAGATTTGGCCTAGAGTACTTCAATGTGATAAATTATTAAATATCAACATATACAATTTAACTTGCGACAAGACGCATTTTGATCTCAAATAAAAATCTTAACTTTCACAGCAGAGATGGACTTTTCAATACAGAGCAAAGCACAGAATTAAGATGCTCTCCCCATTGATATGCTAATGGAGAAGAAAGTCACTGGGAGAAGCCAGGACAAAAAGCTGAGGACCCAGGGGTCTGATTTTGGTTCCAAGGGGCTTGTTACAGCTTACAAAGTTAGATGCTTTTGAACAAAAATTTCTCATTAAATGAAATATGGAAGCTCTCATATGCACGATGGGAAGAGAGGAGGATTAAATGGCCAACTCCCAAAGGCTACCTACTATCTACTATTGATTATGAACTACATATTGAATTCAAAAGGCATATAATAAGCACCATGCAAACCAGTGACACAAAGAGGATCTCCCTTTAAGGAGACTATAATCCAGTGGTAAGAGGTATATAATGACAACAATTATAAAACAATGATTTGAGTGCTTCAGGAGGGAAGAACCTTGTCTGGGAGGCAGGGAAGGCTTCACGGGGAAGTAACAGACAGGCGTACCTAGGAGGTAGTGAGAGATTTTACTAAGTAAGGACAGAAAGGAAAAAGAACTAACATGGAATATGATCAAGCAAATAACTTCCAACAGAAACAAGCAGAAGATATGTTTTAAAATACATTTCCCCTTCCCAATAGTAAAACTTATTTCAGACACAATGCATTACCAAGGTGAAATTAAAGTTACATAAAATTGAAAACATCACACTGGAAAACATTTCATGGGTCTCAATTGAAGATGGTATAGTCCAAGAAGGCATTTGGACATGTGTGGGTTGTTTTCTGGTTGCCCCAATGACCCTATTTGTGGTGTTTGGGGTGTCCTAACGACATACTGCAATGGATGGGACCATGATACACATTCACAAATTATTCCACCCAAATGTCCACAGGGCCCCTGTGGAGTAAAATGCTAGCAGAACCCTGGCTAGCAGTCATGCAGCAAGAGGCGTTGGCCCTAGAAATAGAAGACAAAGGCAAATTCAAGCACCATAGTGAGAAACACAGGAATAAAATTATGAAGAACAAAACAAACCCTGTGGAGGTTTGAAAATACATTCACAAATTATTTGATGCTCCTCTCTTTAAGAGGTGGAGTCTTGGGCACGGTGGCTCATGCCTATAATTTCAGCATATGGGAGGCAGAGGTGGGAGGATCACATGAGGTCAGGAGTTCAACACCAGCCTGGCCAAAATGGTGAAATTCCGTCTCTGCTAAAAATACAAAAAATTAGCCGAATGTCGTGGCACATGCCTGTAGTCCCACCTACTCAGGAGGCTGAGGCAGGAAAATCACCTGAACCTGGGAGGCAGAGGTTGCAGTGAGCTGAGATCATGCCACTGCATTCCAGCCTGGGGGACAAGGGTGAAACTTGGTCTAAAAAAAAAAAAAAAAAAAAAAAAAAAAAAGAGGTGAAGTCTAATACCCCTCCCCTTGGGTATCGCTTAGCTTCTAATGAACACTAACACAGCAGAAGTGATGCTAGGTACCTTGAGAAAGATGGGTCACAGAAAACACTGCAGCTTCCTTGCTCTCTCCCTTGGATTGCTTGCTCTGGGGAAGTTAGCTATTACGTCATAAGGACAATCAATCAGCCTATAGAGAGGCCAATAGCAGGGCCTTCTGCCAACAGCTATGGAAGTAAGCCAACTTAGAGGCATGTGCTTCAGCCCCAGGCAAGCCTTCAGATGACTGAAGCCCTGGCTGACATCCTCACTGCAACTACAAGAGAAACCCTGATCCACAACCACTCAGTCAGCTAATCTGCTCCCAAAGTCAACAGAAGCTGCAAGATAATACATGTTTATTGCTTTAAGTCATTAATTTTAACATAATTTGTTATGCAGGAATATAAAATTAATGTACTCCAAACAAAATAAAATACAGGATTCCTTATTTTTAAAAGTTAAGGCCGGCACAGTGGCTCACACCTGTAATCCCAGCATTTTGGAGGGCAAGGCAGGCGAATCACCTGAGATCAGGAGTTCGAGACCAGCCTGGCAAACATGGTGAAACCCTGTCTCTACTAAAAATACAAAAAGTAGCCGGGTGTGGCAGTGCACACCTGTAATCCCAGCTACTTGGGAAGTTGAGGCACGAGAATTGCTTGAACCCAGGAGGCAGCGGTTACAGTAACCTGGGATTTGTGCCACTGCACTCCAAAAAAAAAGAACCTTAGCCAGGAGTGGTGGCACATGCCTGTAATCCCAGCTACTTGGGTGGCTGAGGTGGGAGAATTGGTTGAATCCGGGAGATGGAGGATGCAGTGAGCCAAGATTTTGCCACTGCACTCCAGCCTGGGTGACAGAGCAAGGCTCTGTCTCAAAAAAAAAAAGTTAAGAAAGTATCATTAACTCATTTGTTAGAGAATACATTACTTTGGGGGAGGGTGAGGAAGGAGTGGGTAGTATTACACCATTTTGAAAATACGTTATTCCAAACCCATTAGTATGTTTTGAAATAATGAGTACTTTTTTAAGTTAGAAGTTATTTGAACAAAGAGAGAAAAAAGTCATAGTAAACAAGCTTCAACAGTGTAAACAGAAGCTGAGGAATGAAATGCTGCATTTTTAATGTCCTTTTGTAAGTACTCTCTACCCTCTAATCTTTTCCTTAATACAGCAAAATTACCATACTCTTTGGCAAAAACTGTTTCCCTTCTCTTCTCTTCTCTCTCTCTCTCTCTATCTGTGACCTTGGCCATTTGAGTTTGAGGGAAATTCAATTGTCAGTCTCAGGGAAGCTACTGAGGAAGCTACATCCACTAACCTGGGTGCAAATATTTGGCAGACAGAGTGCAATTTTCACCATATCAGGCAAAATGGACTGATATAAATGTTGAGCTTCTGCTTCTTCAAGTACCTGAAAACCAATAAAATATGTGAATAATAATAACCAGTAAATATAATAACCAATGAATATGTTTGTTATGAAATTAAATCACATATCTGCTTTTCACGGAACCCCATAAAGTGGCACACTATCAGCATCACCAAACACATGTAAAAATACATCAACAGGTGTATATAAATAAATTTACAAATTCATTTCCAAATGTATATCTGGCATTAAGGCAATTCACCTTAATGCCCTCTGAAAAAACTTTAAGTATCCCAAATATCAAATATCCCTCACACAGCATTCACAATAAAGTAAAAACACTTGCAAATGGAAAACAGTACATTCTGCCTTCGGTTATATCAACTAGAAACTGCTAGACCACCAAGGACGCTCTTAGAAGCCTCCAACGACCCATCTAGCTTCAACGGTCTATAATTGAAGAAATCTCCATAAAAGCCATATTAATTACTTCCAAGTATACTCTATGGGTCAAATCTAATCTACTGGGTAATAAACAATAAGGTTTCTGATGGTCCTAGAATTTCTCTTTTCTAGACACCCTCGGAAAGTGAAAACCACCATTCTCATATCATAATTTGAAGCACAACAAAGATGCCATGCATGGTCCATTTTTGTCTTTTATAAAATTTCCCATCACTTTAACACCTTTTAATCTAATTTCTTTCTAAACATCAGGGTATTTCTTTAAAAGTACTGGAAATGACAACATTCTTAATTTAGAGATACTACATATATAGTCTGGACTGAAGTAAATACTTTATCTACTTGAAATCACATTTTAACTAGAAGAGGCCTCAGTTATAATCTAGTCTGATCTTGTCACTACTGGAGAGAAAACAGGCCAAGGAGGTTACCTGATCATCCTACATTGAGGTCAATTAAAACTAAATCAGAACAAGAACCTAAGTGTTCTGGTCTTTATGCCACAGCTCTTCCTACTTCCCTATGTGACCAATGTTTGGAATCGATGAAGAAACAGACTTTTGACAAAAATCAGGAACTAAACAGAAATAAAGGTAAAACCATTTGTTTATCTGCAGCTGGACAGGGTATGTGTATAAACAGAAAAAGTAACAAAGACTATTTGCCCTGATTTTGCCGGTAAATTCTAACACTAAGAATTTTCGTTATACCAAAACTCTAAAACCCAAACTATGTTTACTTCTCTTTTAAAATTAAGATGAGTAAACATATTCAGAATGAACAGAAGGATATTTGTAATTCAGAGAATTTGAAATTCAATTAATCATAAGCATATAGAAAATTAAGTAAACAAAAGACAATGATTAATTCTGGAGAAAACAAAAAGTTTTCCAAGAGAGGAAAAGCAATCACAGTCCATGTATGACTAGTGTTTATACTATCCAACTGAAAAAACAGACTACTGATGTGATTGAAATGAATATGAAAACTATAGTGGGAAAATGGGGAGGTAGAAATGAGGTTTGCATTTATGGTGGTGGAGAAAGTGACAATAAGAGCTAAATCCTAATCTTCTAAAGGGGGACTTGTTTTAAAAAGAGTTTAGAGTAGTCAAATGACTGCCTCTTTATAATCTGCCTCCTTAACTCTGTTAAAAATAAGAAAACTAAATTTTAAAAAAATCATACATTCATAGATGACATTCTACTATTTTAGAGGTACACACTAAAGATACTGGCTTCTCTATACCTGAAAATGTATAAAATACAAATACATTAATGGATTTATTTAAAATATTCAAACTCTTCCTGTTTATAATTTATCTTTTTTAAAAAATAGAAACAGGGTCTGCCCAGGCTGGAGTGCTGTGGAATGACCATAGCTCACTGTAACCTTGAACTCCTGGACTCAAAAAATCTCTTCCTGTCTCAGCATCCTGAGCAGCTAGGAATACACGCCTTTTTGCTTTTTAAAACTATGTATTCTGAAATAATTATGGTTTCACAGGATGTTACAAAAATATTACCTCTCACCCAGTTTCTCTCAATGGTTACATTTTACATTACTATAACATACTAAAAACCAGGAATACCAGTACAATGTGTATCATTCTATGCCATTTTATCACACGTACATGTGTGTAATCACCACCAAAATCAAGATGCAGAACCATTCCACTACAATAAAGATCTCATGCTACCCATTTATAGTCACACTCCGCTTCCTTCCTCTCTCTATTCCTAACACCTAACACCCATTAGTTTGTTTTCCAGCTCAAAAATTTTGCCATGTTACCTAAATGGAAACATACGAGTCCTTTGAAGTTGACTTTTTTTACACGGCTTAATGCCCTTAAGAGCCATTCAAGTTATTGCAAGTATCAATAGTTCACTCCTCCTCATTATTAAGTGGAATTCCATGGTATGAATATAGCAGTTTGTTTAGCAGTTTCACCTACTGAGAGGCACTTTGGTTGTTTTCAGTTTTGTACTATTATAAATAAAGTTACCTTTACTCTCGACCTACCTATACTGTTGTCTGAAATTACTTCCTGTACACAGCACAGTGTGTCATTTTTAAAATTCACTCTGCAAATCTGTCTTTCAACAGACGAATTTAGGTCATTTACGTTTAATGTAGTCTTTGATATGTTGAAACTTAAATCTGTTATTTCATTTTATTTATTTTATCTGTTTTCTTTTCCCTTCCTCCTTATGGGTTACTTGAACATAGTTTAAAATTCCATTTTTGTTTATCTAAAATGTTTCTGACTGCATCTCTTTGAATAGATGTTTTTCTAAAGTAGCTGCTGAAGAACTGCATTACATACAGCTTATCAACATTTACTGGTGTCAACATTTCACCAGTTGCAGTAAAGTGGAGACTTTACCTTCCTTTACCCTTCTCCATTTATAATGTAAATATCTTCAATATTTCCTCTACATACATTGATAACTAGACTGTTTTACAATATTTGAAAACAGTGAAAAAAGTCAAACATAATTTACAACATTCAAAAAAGTTTTTTAAAAGTCTATTATATTTACTATATTTTTACTCTTTGTTGTTCTTTCTTCTTTCCTGATGTTCCATGATTCCTTTCTTGTATAATTTCTTTTCTGTTTCAGGAAATTTCTTTAGACATTATTTCACGGTAGGTCCGCTGATGATAAGTTCTCTTTTCCTTCACCTGAGAGCATCGTGGTTTCCTCTTCCTTTCTGAAGAATATCTTAATTGGATATAGAATTCTGGGATGACAATTATTTCCTTAGTCCTCAAAATTTTGTGCCATTTTTTTCTGGTCTCCATGTTTGCTGATAAGAGATCCACTGTCATTCAAACTTTTTCTGTATAGGCATTGTGTCATTTCTCTTGCTGCTTTCAAGATTTTTTCTTTGCCTTTGGTTTTAAGAAATGTGATTATAGTATGTCTTGGTATGAATTTCACTGGGTTTATCCTACTTAAGGTTCGGTCAGCTTCTTGAATCTGTAGATTTATGACTTTTGTCAAATTTTGGAAGTTTCCAGCCATTATTTCTTTGAATATTGTTTCAGTCCCACCCTCTTTCCCCTCTCTTTCTGTCCACATGATGACACAAATGTTATATCTAAACTCTGGGTTTTGTTTTTCATCCATTTTCTCACTGCTGTTCAGACTGAGTAATTTCTCTTAATTTCTTCCAAGTTCACTGATTCTTTCCTCTACCATCCCCATTCTCCATTAAACCTGTCTATTCCATTTTAAAAAATCAGTTATTACATTTTTCAGTTCTAAAATTTACATTTGGTTTCTCTTGATAGTTTTTTTTTTTTCTTTGCTGGGACTTTCTATTTTTTCATTTGTTTCAAGTATGTTTTTAATTGCTCAGCCTTCTTGTGAGGGCTACTTTAAAATCATTGTCAGACAATTCACATCTGTATTCTCTTGGGGTTGGTGTCTATTGAGGTTCATTTTTCATTTCAGTTGAGATTTTCCTGATTCTTTTCTGGTTATGAGTGACTTTTTATTGAAATTTGGATATTTGGAGTATTATAAATCTTTGGATCTTTTTAAATCTTCAGCCAGAGCAGGCCTTCTGTGATACTGTGCCAGCAGGGGAATGGGATAGCTACTTCATTACTAGCAATTGAGGGTAAAAATTCATGTTCCCCAGTCAGCCTTTAGTACCCAAAGTGGAAAGTGAGAGAGGTACCTTGATAGTGCTGGGTTGGGGTGAGAGTTCAAACTCCCCACTAGGTCTTTACTGATACCACTTTGGTGCCATGACAGTACCATAGTCCCTGCTGGTCAGTGGCCTTCTACCTTTTAGAGTCTTATGTTTGTTTTACACACAAGGTCCCTTGTTTTTCACTGTAATTAGTGGGAAGGACAGAGAGAAGTGACTAGTCAACCATGTTAAACCTAAAGATATTAAACTTTAAGTGTCTTAACAGGCTGACATGTCTCCTTTGGGTACCCATCTTTGTCTTTTAAAACTGACACGAGTGGCTGCTGCGGTCCTCTGCTGACAAGCTTTACAATATCTCTTATTTATCTGATGAAGCATTATTGCACCGTACTTCTTCACAACTGTCAACACTCCAGACCTATGTCTAATGCTGCTTTGGAAACACAAAAAGGGAACCTAAAAAATGTCATTTAAGAACATAAGTGGCTCAACTACTGTTTGAGATGGAATGCATAATCTAAAATATCACCATGACCTTATAACCTGTATAATGCAAACTGGGATGCAAGTAGGGAAAAGTTATCACTTCTTAACTTCAAGAAAAGCAAGAGCCATTGATCGAATATTCTATAACAATTAAAGAAAAATAAACATATGTTACTTATTATGATAATGATGATTATAAGGGAGGTAAGCATTTACATGATAGTAAAAAAGAAAGCTGTATTAAATTCTCCCACAAGTAAAACCCTGCCCTCTACTGAATAGTCTGCATAGATAATAATATACAGCGAGTGTTTTGATCTGTGCGTGTGCCCGTGTGTGTAGCAACTTTTTATTCTAGTCTCAGAAATTGGCTGTATATACATAATATATATACTTCAGTCAGAATTGATACAATAAATTTCAAAATTATACTGCTATTTTGCCTATCTCCTCTCGTTATAGATCTGTTCATTCATTTGACTGGCTGATAAACAAATACCTGAGGAACTACTATGTGTCAGGAATTGTGCCAGAATATGACAGAAGAGTAAACAGTAACAGATGTGGTCACTGACCTTGTGAATCTCATGGCGCAAAGCCCTATCCTCTCCCCGTGACCCCCAAAACGTCAGCCCTAACCTAGGAGGGCAGTAATAACTGCAACCACATCATAGTGACTGTGGAGAGGCTATTTTTTTCTTCTCTCCACAAATAGAAACAAGCTACTAAAATAAAGGAACTAAATCTGCCAAACACCAAAACATTATAAATTATTTAAATATCTACAAACATACAAATAGAAAAGAGATATTTACTTATTTATTCTTTCTTTTGAATATCTGATTAACTACATACATCTGTTAAATATGCTCTAATATTTATGAAAGACATATTTACACATGACTAAGTACCATACCTGACCTATGGAAAATATTAAATATTGACTACTGAACTTTGAATTAATAAGTGAAATCTGTAGCTCGCAAAATGAGAAGACCAGTGTCATTTCAATAAAAGAAAATATTTCCATAGATCTTTTTCCAACAGTTCAGAGCAAACAGCTTTAAAAAAGTAATCAGGCCAGGCGTGGTGGCTCATGCCTATAATCCCAGCATTTTGGGAGGCCGAGGCAGGCAGATCACGATATCAGGAGATCGAGACCATCCTGGCTAACACAGTGAAACCCTATCTTTACTAAAAATACAAAAAATTTTTCTAGCCGTGCGTGGTGGTACATGCCTGTGGTCCCAGTTACTTGGGAGGCTGAGGCAGGAGAATTGCCTGAACCCGGGGAGCAGAGGTTGCAATGAGCCAAGATCACGCCACTGCACTCTAGTCTGGGTAACAGAGTAAGACTTTGTCTCAAAAAAAAAAAAAAGTTATCAATCACAAATCAATGAATATAAGAAATACTACAAGCTGCTCAGTTTTCTCTATTGGTCTAAACCTAGTTAGATCCCAATAAAACTGTGAAAAGTTACTAACAATCCTCTTTAATAAAAAAATCAAAATCTATATTTAAAGTATAGAACGTGAAATTTTAATTAATAGACAATTTTTCAATAAGAAGTACACCACTCCAAAACCTAAATAGCAAAGAGGAAATATCCTCATAATCCCGTGGTCTTCATATATTTATATATATATAACATATATATATTTATATAACATATATATATAACATATATATATTTATATAACATATATATATAACATATATATATTTATATAACATATATATAACATATATATATTTATATAACACATATATATAACATATATATATTTATATAACACATATATATAACATATATATATTTATATAACATATATACATATATATTTATATAACATATAACATATATATATTTATATAACATATAACATATATATATATTTATATATATATATATATCTGTTTTTATTCTTTTTTTTTTTGTGATACAGTCTCACTCTGTCATCCAGGCTGGAGTGTAGTGGCATGATCTCAGTTCACTGCAACCTCCACCTCCCAGATTCAAGCAATTCTCCTGCCTCAGCCTCCTGAGTAGCTGAGACTACAAGCACACACCACCACACCTGGCTAATTTTTGTATTTTTAGAGATGGGTTTCGTCATGTTGGCCAGGCTGGTCTCAAACTCCTATCCTCAGGTGATCCACCTGCCTCAGCCTCCCAAAGTGTTGGGATGACAGGCATGAGCCTGTAATACTGAAGGTGGGTGATGGATATAGGGAGGTTCATTACCCTGTTTTATTTTTGTATATGTCTGAAATGCTCCTTTAAAAAAAATTTCCTGGCCAGGCATGGTGGCTCACACCTGTAATCCCAGCACTTTGGGAGGCTGAGGTGGGTGGATCACCTGTGTTTCTAATATTAACATAATCAATATTTATACCTATGTTTCTTTTTCAGAGCTCTCACATAGGTGAATTTATCAGTTGAAATTATGTTGCTCAAACAATTTTGTATTTTTTCTCACCAAATATGACAAAAAAGGGCATTTTTTTACATCACTAAAGGCAAAATGTTTTTTAAAATGTCATGTATTTTCAATGAAGAAAATTAATGTAAATGAAAAGAAATATTACCTATAAACCCACTGCCAAGATATCCTCTTCTCAGATATAAACAGATGCATATTTCCTCCCCAAACTTCTTCTGAGAACTTAGGTATGTGTACATGTAAACACATAGTTTTGTGTTATATCAATTTTTAAAATATTATATTTTTCTACAACTTGTTTTTGCCTTAAGAGAAAGCCTAAAAAGTATTTCTATATTATACAATGATAAATGCTACACAGTATTCCAAAGTAGAGAAAAATTTTTGTAATTATTCCCCATTGAGAATCATTTTCCCCAAATTATAAAAATTTTCAAAAATACAGCAAAATTAAAATAGCTATACACTGAACACCCAAATACTATTTGGTTTCTATGATTAAGATTTTATATTTGCTTTTGTCTATGTTGTCATCTGTCCATTCTCCTGACCATCTATCAATGCATTTTTTAATGCATTTTGAGGTAAGTTGCAGGCATCAGTAAATTCCACCCCATTACTTCGGTTTGCATATCAGCAACTAGAGTTCAGGCTAGGCGCAATGGCTCACGCCTGTGATCCCAGGACTTTAGGAGGCCAAGGCAAGTGGATCACTTGAGGCCAGGAGTTCAAGACCAGCCTGGGCAAGACGGTGAAACTCCATCTTTACTAAAAATACAAAAATTATTTTATGGTATGAATACACCACAATTTGTTTATTCATTCTCTTGTTGATAGATACCTGGGCTGTTTCCAGGTTTTGGCTATTGTAAGTAAAGCCGCTATAAACATTCTTCTACAAATCTTTTTGTGTGTATATATTATTCTATAAATCTTTTTGTGTGTATATATTTTCATATCTCATAGGTAGGTATATCCTTTCATATCTCACAGAAAGGAATGAAATTAATGGGTAATAGGATAGGTATATGTTCAGTTTTCTAAAAAACAGCCAGATTTTTTTCCAACACTGTAGTACATTTTAAACTCCCAACAACAAAGCATGAGAGTTCCAACTACTCCATATCGCTACCTACATTTGGTCTTTTAAATTTCAGCCTTTCTAGCGCCTGCAGGCTACTATCTTATTCTAGTTATAACTGGCATTTCTCCAGTGACAAACAATATCAAGCATTTTTTTTTTTTTTTTTTTTTTTGAGACGGAGTCTCGCTCTGTCACCTAGGCTGGAGTGCTGTGGCTGGATCTCAGCTCACTGCAAGCTCCGCCTCCCAGGTTTACGCCATTCTCCTGCCTCAGCCTCCCGAGTAGCTGGGATTACAAGCGCCCGCCACCTCGCCCGGCTAGTTTTTTATATTTTTTTAGTAGAGACGGGGTTTCACCGGGTTAGCCAGGATGGTCTCGATCTCCTGACCTTGTGATCCGCCCGTCTCGGCCTTCAAGCATTTTTTAATGTGCTTATTGGCAATTTGTACACCTTCCTTTGGGAAACGCCTTTTAAACTCTTGCTCATTCTCTAATGAGGTTGGTTGTCTTTTTAATTTTTCAATTGTAGTTCTTTATATATTCGGGATATATGTCCCTTGTCAGATAAACATTTTGCAAATACTTCTCCCTGTCTTTTAAAATTTATTTATTTCTATGTATTTATCTGAGACAGGGTCTCACTATGTTGCCAAAGCTGGAGTGTAGTGATGCAATCACATCTCCCTGCAGTCTTGACCTCCTGGGCACCAATCCTCCCACCCTCAGCCTCCCGAGTAGCTGGGACTGCAGGTGTGTGCCACCATGCCTAATTTTTGGATTTTTAATAGAGACCATTTTAATAGAGACCATTGCTCCCCAGGCTGGTATTGAACTCATGGGCTCAAGCAATGCATCTGCCTCAGCCTCCCAAAGTGCTGAGATTACAGGTGTGAGCCACCACACCTGGCCTTCAAGTGATCCTTCCACCTCAGCCTCTCACGTAGCTGGGACCACAGGCATGTGCCACCATGCCCAGCTAATTAAATTTTTTTTTTTTTTTTGCAGAGACAAGGTCTCCCTATGTTGCCCCGGGTGGTCTTGAACTCCTAGACTCCAGTGATCAATCTGCTTTGGCCTCCCAAAGTGCTGGGATAACAGGCATGAGCCACTGCGCCTGGCATTCCTGTCTTTAGCTTGCCTATTTTCCAAATACTTGTCCTTCCGTCCTTATGAGTTTTAAAAACTCATAAATACTTGTACTTCCGTCACAAGTATTTATAAAGATGTCCTAGGAAATCTTTGTCAACTCCTAAGCTACAAAGATGTTTTCCTCTAGAAGCTTATAGTTTTTGCTTTTTCAGTTAGAATTTAGAATTATTTTCTATGTATAGTATGTGGGAAGGGGCGATTTTTTTTTAAGCCCACATGGAAATCCAGTTTTGCCAACACCATTTGCTGAAAAGACACTTCTTTTCCCTTGTATTGCTTTGGCACTTTTGTTGAAAATCAAATGCCTGTATAAACATGGGTCTGTTTCTGGGTTTACTACTTGGTTCCACTGATCAATTTGACTGTTATGCCAGTATCGCACTGTATTCATTTCATTTCCTTGAGCTGCTGTGACAAAGAACTACAAACCAGGTGGCTTAAAACAACAAAAATGTATTATCTCACAGTCTGGAGACTAGAAATCTGAAACCAACTTGTTTGTAATATCACACTCCCTCTGAAGGCTCTAAGGCTCTTCCTGGCCTCTTCCTAGCTTCTGGTGGCTTCTAGCAATTCTTGGGGTTCCTTGGCATTCAGATACATCACTCCAATCTCTAACTCCATCATCATATAAGCGTTTTCCCTCACTGTCTTTGTCTCTGTGTCCTTTCCTTCTCTCATAAGGACACCAGTCATTGATTTAGGGTACACCATAATCCAGTGTGGCCTCATCTTAACCAGTTACATCTGCAAAGACTATTTCCAAATAAAGCCACATCCTGAGAGTCCAGGTTGACATTAATTTTGGGGGACACTATTCAACTCACTACACATACTGTGTTGGTTACTGTAGTCTTATCATAAGTATTCAAAGCAATTCATGTAAGTCTGTAAACTCTGCCCTTCTTATTTACAATTTTTTTTGTAAATAAGAGTCCTTTGTGTTTCCACATAAATTTTAGGGAGCAGCTTTGCATTTTCTACAAAATGCCAGCTTGGTATTATGATTGGAACTGCATATAGGGAAAACTGATATCTTTTTTTTTTTTTTTTTGAGATGGAGTTTCACTCTTGTTGCCCAGGCTGGACTGCAATGGTGTGAACTCGGCTCACCGCAACCTCCGCCTCCTGGGTTCGAGTGATTCTCCTGCCTCAGCCTCCTGACTAGCTGGGATTACAGGTGCCCACAACCATGTCTGGCTAATTTTTTTTTGTAGTTTTAGTAAAGATGGGGTTTCACCATGTTGGCCAGGCTGGTCTTGAACTCCTGTCCTCAAGTGATCCACCCACCGCAGCCTCCCAAAGTGCTGGATTACAAGCGTGAGCCACTGCACCCGGTGGAGAACTGACATCTTAACCACACTGAGTCATCCGGTCCATGAGCATGTCAGATATTCTTTTATTCAAGTTTTCTTCAATTTCTCTCAGCAATGTTTTATGATCTTCAAGATACTGGTCTTACACATTTTTTGTTAAATTTATTTCTAAGTATTTTATGGGTTTTAGTGCTATTTTTAATGAAATTTTTAAAATTTCATTTACTGCAGGTATATAAAAAATAATGATTTTTGTATACTAACCTTATGTCTTGCTAAATAAATTAGTTCTAATAGTTATTTTCTAGGTTCCTTGGGTTTTTCTGCATAAACAAACACTGTCAACTACAAACAGAAACAGTTTTACTTCTTCCTTTCTGATTTTCAAACATTTTACTTCTTTTTCTTGCCTTACTGCATTGGCTAGGACTTCCAGTACAATGTACTCTTTATCAGATTGAGGACACAGTTGTTAACAGTTTTTTGTTGTTGTTGTTGTTTTCTAGAGACAGTTGCTTTTTTGCCTAGGCTGGAGTGCAGCGATGGGATCTTGGCTCACTGCAACCTCTGCCTCCCAGGTTTAAGCAATTCTCCTGCCTCAGCCGCCCGAGTAGCTGGGACTACAGGTGCATGCTACCACACCCAGCTAATTTTTGCAGTTTTAGTAGAGATGAAGTTTTACTACGTTGGCTAGGCTGGTCTCGAACTCCTAACCTCAGGTGATCTGCCCGCCTCGACCTCCCGGAGTGTTAAGATTACAGGCATGAGCCATCACTCCCAGGCTGCTAATAGTTTTATACTCTGAATGGTTACTAAATTTTGTCAAGTGTTTATTCTGCATCTATCACAATAATCACACAGCTTTCAAAATATAAATCCAATCCTGCATTTCTGAGATAAACTCTGCTTAGTAATGATGTATTATCCTTTTTACATATTTCTGGATTTCATTTGCTAATATTTTATAAAATCTTTGTCACATACTATTATCAGAGGTATATATATGGCTTTGTAAATGAGTTGGAAAGTGCTCCTGCCTCCTCTCTTCTTTGAGTTTCTGTGAACTTGGTATTACATCTTCCTTAAATGTTTGAGAGAATTGATCAGTGAAAACATCTTGGTCCACACAGTAACCAATGTTTAATTAGGCATATTTTACCAGGTATTAATTCTTTGTCTCTCATACATGTTAAAACAGTCTCCCCTGTCTTGTCATGAAACCACTAGTTTTACTATTTTTATTTTTTAATACCTACAATATAGTACACTTGAGCCCCTTTTTCAGTTTTATCTTTATCCTTTCTGTTGCTTGTTTGCTACTCTCCAGTGATACTTAACTATATACTATGATCAAATCACAACCTTTTGAACCCACTTTCTTACTTATGAAATGAAAATATCTTGCAGAGATGTGGTCAGAATTATAAGCTTTTCAACAAATAACAGCTAGTATTATAATGATGATGCATTATTTTACCCTCTGCCTTGTTTAACATTTTATTACCATTAAACCACAGATTATGCTTCAGGACTTAGTTCACATCTCCCTGGGAAGCCTTCACTGATTGCCTGACTGCCCCTTACTCT
This sequence comes from Rhinopithecus roxellana, assembly GCF_007565055.1. Lineage (NCBI taxonomy): Eukaryota > Metazoa > Chordata > Mammalia > Primates > Cercopithecidae > Rhinopithecus > Rhinopithecus roxellana. The sequence goes on along the minus strand of NC_044559.1, from coordinate 2,203,746 downwards.
GTGACTCTAGAGCCAAAAGTACATACTTGTATTAGAACACTTACTGTGGTTATTACAATTATTTATCTGCATTTTCTGTCCTCTAATCTGTGAAACACAAAAAAATTTAAACATCTTGTGAACCCCAGTACTAAGCATAGTATTTAGTGCTCATTATTTGCTGAATAAAGAGTTGATAAAATCAAAAACATTGCATACTATCTTCAAAGTATCCTTCCAAGATAGAAACGACAAGGGCATCTAGAGAGACTAAAGCTCCAAGAAATAAGCAATTTGCCCACATTCAAAAACTTAGTGGTGGCTGGGGGCGGTGGCTCACACCTATAATCCCAACACTTTGGGAGGCCAAAGCAGGTGGATGACTTGAGGTCAAGAGTTCGAGACCAGCCTGGCCATCTCTACTAAAAATACAAAAATTAGCTGAGCATGGGGGCCCACACCTGTAGTCCCAGCTATTCGAGTGGCTGAGGCATGAGAATCGCTTCAGCTGGGGAGGCAGAGGTTGCATCACGCCACTGCGCCTCCAGCCTGGGTGACAGAGCAAGATTCTGTCTCAAAAACAAAAAACAAAAAAACACTGGGACAAGATGCCAGAGCTTTTCTTCCCAGGTTCACGAGGAAGGCTATAAAAGAAGTACCGGCCAAGAAAGTGGAAGACTAGTTATAGGCCTAGATCTGCATTTACTCTCATATTGACCATGGAAAAATCCCTAAATTCTTTATTTCCTCATCTATAGTAAGGATAATTCTACTATAACTTTAACTTACAGAGTTATGAAAGCTCTCAGATATAACAGTGTTATGAATTCTAAAGCTCCATATACAAAGTATTAATATCTAATGGGCCAGTAATTCACAAACTTTCTGGAGCCTCTTTCTTCTTTTATCACCCCCATATCAATTAACTGCCAAGTCCTATATTGATTGATCCAGCAGGATCTCACATATTTATTACCTCATCTTAATCACTACTAAACTACCCTCAGCCCCTCATCCAGTCTCATCAAGATTACTACAATAATCTAACTGTTGCCCTGCTGATAGACCACCTTCAGTTTCTGCCCAAGTAGACTCTGATGTGCTTCTGCTCCATTTCAAAGCTTTCAATGGCTTTCTGCTGCCTTTTCAATACAGAACAAATCCCCTGAACTAACAGTCAAGTTCCCTTACCCTAGATTCTTATCTAGTCTCATTCAGCGCGTAACACACACACACACACACACACACACACACACACACACACACACACACACAAACTCTACCTTCTGTGTAGCCTATATACTAGGAAACTCATAAATTCATTCTTCTATAGCATCTGTTTGTGCTGCTACAGATACAATCCTGGAATATCTTTCCTCCTTAACTTCAAAACGTATCCAACCTTTTGATCTTGCTCAAACAATAGCCTGCTTCAAGTCTATCCAAACTTACTCTCCAGCTAAAAAGTAATTCTCCCTCTTGTAATTTATTTGTACTTTTTTTCACAAGACACTTAAGACTTTATGCTTTCTGTTGTTATTTATGAATGTGCCTTCTAGCTCTTACTAGAAGCTCCTTTAAGACAAGATTTATGATTGATTCACCATTCCTACAACAGAGGTGTTCATATGTAACACTGTCAATAAAAATATGTTAAATTAACTGACACTTTCGATCTGGGTTAAGTGATTTTACAAAGCTCATCCTCCTCCTCTCCATCACCTTTCAGAATCTCTATTACTTAGCAAAAATATTATAGTTTTGTTTTGTGTAAGCTGATTAAACTGTCTATAGGTTAACTTTTCTATACTGGAACTACCTCTAAGTTTTCCCAAGTCTAAAACACAGGCTTACATTTCAAAAATTAAAAGTCCAAAAAAATTAAATGTTAGCGGAAAAACAATCATACTACTAAATTACGTAAGGGTTAAAAAATCAACTGGAGAAGGTGAAAGTTTCTAACATTTATCTGTGCACGACTCAGGCTGACACTTTGAAGAGAATAATGTGACAGCTTACAAGAAAACAGACTTACTCATTCCCCTTAATTTCTGAAGGCTCATGAAAGTCTGACAGGCCAGCCACAGGGTGATCTCTCATGTGTATCGCCCATGACAATTATGGCTTCAATAAAAACTCCATTTTTAATAAACTCCAATTGGTTTTCAGGAAATAGCCAGGCTAACATGTTCATATTTAAGAAGGCATATTTCACCAATTAGCAGCTAACTAGTTGACAGACCTAAATAAGACTGTACATGGAGAGGTACACAATCAATGTGGTAGCAGAGGGGAAGGTGATGTAAAAGGCTGAGTCCAGGAGTCAGCTGTGGTGACACATACGAAGGGCTGTGCTGAGGATCACCCTGCCCCTCCACTTTCTTTTGGTTTGGTTTTCCTCTTCAAACAGCTATTAAGAGTCTCCCTATGAATTTTCAAAGTGTTTATGACTCAAATCTGGGAAATGCTGATAACAATCACAGCTCATTATAAGCATTTGAAATTATTTGCCCTAATGATAGATAAATGAGATATACCGAGTTTTTAAAGTATCCTGTAATTCACACTGGAAATAACCAGAGGTTGTCCTTATATTAATTTAACAGTTGTTTAATATCAAATAATCGGGCTGCTATACACTTTGTTTCCTCCCCATCAAGAATTGCCAGCAGAAGGGGGAAAAGAGGAAAAGAAGTGCTAAGCGATGAAATCTCCTTTCATTCTTAGTCTCTACTCCTAGGCCCAGCTCTTATCAGCTAGTGTGGGACAAAGGAGGAGGAATGAAGGGAGAAAGAGTCCTCCTGCCAATCCTCACCACAAACCTACTTCCAATCTCTCCTAAGCACTGGTGTTTTTCTAATGACAGAACTCTGCATTAGTTTTTCACTTCAGAAAACAAGCCATCAGAGGCTTAAAATTCACAGGCTTTCTGGATGTGGTGGAAATTTCACCATCATGACTCCTAATTCCAAATAATTAACAACTAGTCTGGGAACACAATCAGTTTAGGAAGAATATCTTCATCCAATTCTTGAAACAAAATATGCCTCTAATCAAAAACAGTCACACTATTTTCCTACACAAACTTCATTAAACACGAAGAACAGAATTGTGTAGGTTTATAAAACATGAAGGAAGCTCTTCTTTAAACAGTATTTATCTCACAATCATTATCTATTTTCATGCTAATAATAAACAGCAGAATTCTTACCTTAGGAAAGACCAAACATAAAAATACACCCTCATTATCCTATGCCTCCAAAGAATTTACTTCTCAGTACTACTATGGTAAATGATTATTCCTTAGGAAATAAACCCACACTGGCACAAGACACTCTGACAGGTCTTTCCTATCTCTCACTTCTATTACTGTATGACTACAAGGCCATATCCATCAATCACTTTTGTAAACACCACCAAACCACATTGCTATTATGTCCAAGCCAATGGATACTTTCAATACCATATAGTCACACTATTATCCATCTTTATAGACAGGCAATCAAACTCAACATGACAAAATTTCAGAGAAACAGCTAATGGTGACATAAGTTTTCTAGCCCTAGAAGTAAAATGGATGTAATTTGTCCAAGAAATACAGAAGAGCAATAACTTCAATTTTTTTTATAGTTTATACTTTTAAATAATTAGCAGGTTTTTTGAACTCTAAGAAGTACTTTGAAAAATACTTATTTTTAAGTAATATTTTTTTTAAGAGATGGGGGTCTCACTTTGTCACCCAGGCTGGAGTGCACTGGTGCGATCATAGCTCACTGCTGCCCCGAACTCCTGGGCTCAAGGGATCCTCCTGCCCCGGCCTCCCAAGTAGCTGGGACTACAGATGTACGCTACTACACCCAGCTAATTTTTAAAAAAATTTTTGTAGCGATGGGGTCTCACCATCTTGCCCAGGCTGGTCTTGCACTCCTGGGTTCAAGCGATCATCCCACATCAACCTTCCCAAGTGCTAGAATTACAAGCATGAACCACCAAGCCCAGACTTAAGGAATTTTTAAGGTAGTTCAACGACAGCTTAGCACACTCACAGTATTATAAAATGTGCCACGCAAATCAAGTAACGTGCATACATACATATTATAGTGCTTAATTCTTAATTTAATTATTAAATTATCCAGTATGAAATAATAATATTATAGTCTGAACTTCACTCTTATTAAGGATGAAACAAAACTAATTTTCCTAAAAGGCTTGAGGACACTCTGTGGAGAAAGAACAAAAATGCTAACACATTAGTAGTTAAAACAAATGCTATTACAATGAAAAGATCTTTTTAAAAAATGGACAAGTTCTACTCAACAACTCAATTATTTGAAGTAATATCCAATTTAAAAAAATTCAGGCCGGGCACAGTGGCTTACGCCTGTAATCCCAGCACTTTGGGAGGCCACGGCAGGCGGATCACAAGATCAGGAGATCAAGACCATCCTGGCTAACACGGTGAAACCCCGTCTCTAATTAAAAAAAAAAAAAAAATACAAAAAATTAGCTGGGTGTGGCGGCGGGCGCCTGTAGTCCCAGCTACTCGGGAGACTGAGGCAGGAGAATGGTGTCGACCCGGGAGGCAGAGCTTGCAGTGAGCAGAGACCGTGCGCCACTGCACTCCAGTCTGGGCGAGACAGCGAGACTCCGTCTCAAAAGAAAAAAAAAAAAAAAAAAAAAAAAAAATCAAAACACAGTCAAAGAATGTTGAGAAATCTCAGAAGTTCCCTGTAAGCAGGCCTCCATGTAGAAAGATAATGTCAGACGCAGAAGGATCCTTAGGGATGACCTAGTACATTGCTATCCAATCTAACTTTCTGCAGTGATGAAAATGTTCTATCTGTGCTGTCCAGGATGGCAGCCACCAGCCACATGTGGCATTTGAAATGTGGCTACTGTGACTCAAATTTTATTTGAGTCTGCATTTTAAATTTTATTTCATTTTAATTAATTTCTATTTAAATAGCTATATATGGATAGTAGCTACTGTTTGGACTCCATAGATGTAGTCTTTCTTGCTATACCACTCCAATGAAACAGTCACCAGGGCAACCAAAAGAAGATTCAAGGGTTTTCAGACATATGTAGATACAACTACAGATTACTAAATCTGTAGCTTTTTGTTTAGAGGTTTTAAAATACACCTAATTTTATTCAACTGCATCAGGCTACTTTTGGTAACCCCAATTCATTTTAAAAGAAGGATAAAAATGGTCAAATATTCCTCTTGAAATAATTTTGGTTTTATAGCCTATATAAAAATGAAGGCTTATGAGGACCGATGCGGCACGTAGTTACATCACATAAAACATTAAGAGGTCAGGTTCAATCTATCATCTGGTGCATTCATCCTCCCTTTGCATGTAGGGAATTAAAGAGGTAAATGGGCCCCTGAATTACAGAGCTCAGAAATCCAACAAAAAGAACAGCCTCTCCTTTCTACTGAATTCTAGTCATACGTTGCTACTTAGTCCAAACACATATTGAACACCCACTTTGTCCAGGGCATTAGATCGAGCACTGTGAAAAATAAATACCAAGACAAACAATACAAGGTGTCTGTCCTCTAGACACTTACTACTTTTTAGGGTAAAAATGCTACACAACAACTATAAAGCCTGGGCACAGTGGTTCATGCCTGTAATCTCAGCACTCTGGGAGGCCAAAGCAGGAGGATCACTTAAAGCCAAGAGTTTAAGACCAGCTTGGGCAACATAGTCTCACTCTGCCACCAGACTGGAGTGCAGTGGTATGATCTCAGCTCACTGCAACCTCCGCCTCCTGGGTTCAAGCGATTGTCCCACCTCAGCCTCCAGAGTAGCTGGAACTTACACGCCACTACACCCAGCTAATTTTTGTATTTTTAGTAGAGATGGGGTTTCGCCATGTTGGTCAGGATGGTCTTGATCTCTTGATCTCATGATCTGCCTGCCTCAGCCTCCCAAAGGGCTGGGATTACAGGCGTGAGCCACCGCGACCGGCCAAAAAAAATTTTTACTTAGGTAGATGTGGTGGTGTGGACCTATAGTCCCAGCTACTCTGGAAGCTGAGGTGGGAGGTTCTTGCTTAAGCCTAGGAATTTGAAGTTACAATGAGTCATGATCATGTCACTGCACTCCAGCCTGGAGGACACAGTGAAACCCTGTCTCTGGAAAAAAAATAAATTAAAAAAGCTGTAATAAAGGTTATGCACACCAGCCTTACCTTTTCTCTCTTCCAATCACCAGTCACAAATGGTCAACTATCACCTTACACAAATAATTCCTAAATCTCTCAGTAAGTGATTGTGGTTCAAGGCCCACATTTCTGTGTGCTGGACTACTCTCCCTGAATATCCTGAACTCAGTTCAAGAAACATTAACTGTGCATCAGCCATGAGCTAGAAAATACTAAGACACCCTGGAGAAATTGGGCCTCACAAATATTCAGACATTTCATGGCTATATGATGCCTAACGTAACAAGCACATGGAGGTGTGCACAGGTACTACTGTGAGCACACAGAGGAGTTTTTAGTAGAAGCTGAGAGGACAAAAAAGGATACTCAGAGGAGATAAAAACTGAGCTGAGTCTTGAAGGCTGGATTAAGAAGCAAGCAAACACCATGACAGAGAACCACAAGTAATTTAGAGTCATTAGACCATCAGGTTTGGAACAGGAAACGTGGCATGAAATGATGCTGCAGAGGTGGACAGAAGCAAGGTCATGGAATGCCATAAATATCACCAATAGAGCTGAAAAGAGATGAAATGCCATGGAAGGTTTTAAGATCTATGCTTCAGAGAGCTCATTGTGTGTGAGCAGCATGAAGGATGGATTTGAAGGGACCAACTGCACACAGGGGTCGGCTAGGTGACTGTTACAATATACTAGCTGAGTCATGACAATGGTATGGAGGAGACAAGTATAACAGAAATAGAGGCGAGACTCAAGAAGTATTTAGGAAGTAAAATTATGATATCACACTATAAAATGAGGAAATGGTAGATCAGCAGAAAAAGGTGGCTGAGGCAGAACAGGGCAGCTAGGATGATGAACAAGTTCTGGCTTGAGTGAATGAATAGATAAATGGTGGAACCATTCACTGACAGAATTTGGAGAGTGGCCACAAGGCTAGTTTTAGGTACTTGTGGAATATCCAGGTGAATAAATCCAATAGTCAATTAGAAGCTGGCAGAGAGAAAGAGCAGAAGAAAAAAGATTTGCGCATAACCTGCATTAAGTGGTATTGAAAGTTCTCACTATGTTAAGTGCTAGGAACGTAACAAAGAACAAATCACAGCCTTGTACAGGGAAGCTTATAGAAGATGACTGTAAAATGTCAATTACAGAACTTTGAGTGGTAATGATGCATCAATGTAGGTTCATCAATTGTAGCAAATGCACTATTCTAGTGGGGGATGTTGACAATGGGGGAGGGTGTGCACGCCTGGGAGAGGGGGATATATGAGAAACCTGTGTATTTTGCTGTGAATCTAAAACTGCTCTAAAAAAAGAAAGTCTAGGTCGGGTGTGATAGCTCACGCCTGTAATCCCAGCACTTTGGGAGGCCCAATGCAGGGGGATCACACGAGGTCAGGGGTTTGAGACCAGCCTGGCCAACATGGCGAAACATCATCTCTACTAAAAATATAAAAATTAGCCAGGCAAGGTGGTGCACGCCTGTAATACTCAGGAGGCTGAGGCAGGAGAATCGCTTGAACCCAGGAGGTGGAGGTTACAGTGAGCCGAGATTGTGCCACTGTACTCCAACCTGGAGACCGAGACGTCTCAGAAAAAAAAAAAAAAGTCAATTGCAGAAGTGATAGTCATGCTGAATACTAAAAGTCAAGCAAGCACTAACCAGGCAGCAAGGAAAGAGGGTCAAGGCCAGAAAAGATACAGTGACATATGTATCCTAAAGTATAATTGTTTTAGACATGCTGCCCTTGAGGAATGGAGTAAGACTAGCTTTTCCTTTGAGATAACAAGAAAGAGAAACATGAAGTATGTTGAAACCCTTAAAATGAAGAAACTGAAAGAATTTACCTTTTAGATGTCCTCAAATCTCTACAAGAGGTATGAAGTAGGAGTAGACGGATAGTGGAATGTCAGTAAACATTAGAAAACAATGAAAAGGTTTGGAATCCTAGAGTAATGAGGAAATATGTAAAAGATGGCAACAGGAAACAAAGGCCTACTTGAGATTGAATAACATGAACTCTTAGCAAGGCCTATCAGTAAGATTCATTATTCCCTCTCTCTCTCCTTCCCTCTCTCCTCTCTCCCTTTATTTCTTCCTCCTTCTCTCCCTTCCCCATTACAACTGTGCTGTGCAAAGTGTGTTCCATGGAATACTTGCTACAAAGGAAGTCAAAAGCTGTTACACGGAAGCTGTTTATAAATAAGTTTGAAAAAAAAAAGGGTTTAATTAAATAAAGCCAAGCATGCTTCTTTACTGTAAGACTCCTCAGAGCTATTCCCAGAAGGAGGATATAATACGCAGTACATTCCCCCACCTTAACCATTAACCCTTTACTCATGAAGTGTTAATATTTGCATAATACAATCTAGGACACAGTGGACCAGAAGAAAAGGGATGAAAGCAGTGGACACTCAAAAAACAGAAAGCACAGTAGGAATAAGGGAATAGAAAATTAGGAGGCTGTGGTGGGAGAAGAATTATGAGTTCATGACTTCAGAGAAGGAGCTGGCTCAGGGGATAACCAGGTCCAAGCACTGGTCATTTGTGGTCACATGAGTTAATAAAGTAGAAGGTCTCACACTCAGACTTGGGTCTGACTAGTAAATGGTTCATCAACATGAATATCAACTGAAACGAAGTTGCCCAAGGTGATGCCAAGTAACAGGAGAGTGGAAAAGAGGTGTCAAAGATGGGCAGATAACAAGAATGGGAAGAGGGAGTACAACCAGATGGCAAAGGATTCAAAGGAACGAAGACTGCTGGAAGCTGGTAGGTGCTCTCTCCCTGAGACTGTGCTGTTGCCGCCTTTTTTTTTTTTTTTTCCCAGTAGAAACAGGGGTTCACCATGTTGGTCAGGCTGGTCTCAAACTCCTGACCTCAAGTGATCTGTCTGCCTCAGCCTCCCAAAGTATTGGGATTACAGGCGTGAGCCACATGCCCAGCCATGTGGTTCTAAATGATGCCAGATCTAAGGCTATGGGCCATTAAGGCCACCTTTTGCTAGAAGGTTTTCCTCTTCTTTCTACCTTTAATTCAAGTCTTTGAACTTCTCAGGCCTCCCTAGCTTTACTCAATTAGTTTTTACAATGAATCTTCCCCTTTCCCTAGCCATTTTCAACTGACCTAATGTTTGGGTAGTATGTTTAATCTGATTCAGCTTCTTTCCTAGGTGCCATGTCAAAGACCGACTCTGATGGCATGTGCCACGGTCCATAGATAAAGTGAGATGTCACTTAGTTACTTAAACTCCCTAAACCTTGGTTTTCCATTCTTCATTTGTAAAACAGAAATATTAATAGCATCTAACTCATGAGGTGGTTGTTAGAATTAAATCAGATAAAGCATACTGCTGACACTATAGCTGGTACATAGAAAACTCTCAGTAATAAGCACTACCACCTCCATTGCCACAGATAACCAAATAAGATGAAAACACAAAAGAGATATCTACAGGGAGGATCTTGTAGAAGGGGTGAGTCTGAAATGAGACAGACCTATGCCTGCAACAGATAAAAGTGTCCAAGAGAAGTGATGCTGGAAAAGTCTGCAACTTAAGCAGCAGGCATGGAAGAAGGAAAGGATTACAAAGGGAGACAGGAGCCAACTATCAGGAAAGAGGCTATGCATATGGTTACTTAAGGCAGTGAACAGTTCCAGCATTACACTCCCAGTGGATGCCCTTTGTTTATCTTAGAGCTAGGCTTCTCAGGACTGAGGCAGATTAGACCAAGAGCAAGACTTCAACATATACCACTTTGGAGTTCATTTGAAAATATTCCATATTTCACTATGCTGGAAATGGCCCTTGTTGCAGAAAATGTCTTTTTATAATGCTTTTCATGTAATCAAAGAGCATTTGTGGCAACATGGTACTATGTCACTCAGCTTACCAAAAACTTCTTTAACACACTATAAAGAAAAATTATTTAGCTAGCTTAGAATCTGACAGACCCTTGTACTTAATCGTTACCTGTCGTTATCATCACAATAAATCGAGGATGAGTATTTTTCTCTACTAGTACTAATAGTAAATAAGGAGAAAGACCACTGGCTCAGTCTTTGGTAAACCATAGCACCAACAGCACCCCCTCATATAAAAGGACCAATGGATCTATTTAGTCTTTGATGACCAAGTTTACCGCTTGTTTAAATAGGCTACACATTGAAACAGTACATAAATTTGAAAAACAAATCTAACATCCTGTTTTCATTTACTCATTATTTCTACCTTCAGATAAAAATACTATAATAGTCCTTCCAGGGTTAAATATGAAATGTTACTTGTAGATAAAAATGTTTGAAGCATACTCAAAAAGACTACAGAATTTATTTTGATGAGTAGGAACATAAGAAGAATAAATGTAAATTAATTTAACAGGAATTATAAATCAAGGCATCATGTTGAACTGTGTTAATAAAATACAAACAAAACACAACAAAACCCAAAACACTTCAGAGCTAGCTGATAAAGAGAGACACAAATCACCGGCAAGATTAAAACATAAAATTATTTTCACTCCTCTAACAGTAGATTTTTGGATAATGAAATCAACACCACAGCAACATTTAAAAGGAATAACTTCTACTGCTATTTGATCCAAATGAAGGGTTAGAGTTATAGGACAAACTAAGTACTAGCTTAATTTAATTATTAGAATGTAAGAGAAAGTCTACTGAATGAATTTTCACTTTTGAGTATCTGTAACTTCTAACCGCTTTGTCCTACCACATAAATACAATTCAGATAGTGTTTTGCAAAAACAAAATAACAACTCTAACTTCATCAGTGATCTAGTGCATAGAGTGCTCAACTAAGACTGATATTCCATGGTAACTAAGTTTATAAAAGCAAAGTGCCTATTTCCAATTGAAGTAATCTGTCCTTTGGGATACGCACTATTTAGATATCATAAATATCAGACTCTCAACATATGTCCCAATTCAAAAGCACACATTAACCAAATCAGGGAGAGAAATTCCACATATTCCATACAAATCTAAAAGTCACAATTCATCTGTTTCAATATTTTAGTGACTCTGATTAGCTCTCTTTTGGCTACTATAGTTCTTATGAATTAAATTGAGCTGTAAAGTAATGCAGACCTTATGATTCCAGAGACTGTGAGTCACCAAGGGAAGAGGTCCAAAAAGGTTAAATTTCCACTGAACTCCAAATCAGAGGTTCGAAAGCTAGAGAGATAAAGACATTAGCTGTAGTCTTATGAAACATTCAAGGCTGCTTTCATTTGATTAGGAGTTTGGTACAGGCTCTTTGTGACAAATATAACAAAGACATTTCATATTTTTTAAGCTTTGAAGAAAATCCCAGAAAACAGATTATCTATGAAGAATGTTAAATCAATCTAAGTAATAATGTGTTTATATACATTCAGAAACTTACTTCAGTGTTATCAAAAAAACCAAACCAAAACAAAACAAAAAATGACCACCAAAAAGCTATCACGGAAGGAGGCCACATTCCTTCAGTTACTGAAAAACGAAATCTGTTGTGATTTAAAATGGTAGTTATAACAATTTACTGCCTTAGGTAAGCTTTTCCCAAACTATTCTAAAGAGCACTAACCCTCCATGAAATGTTTATAGATAGTCTGGGGATAAAGGGGTGGAGAGAGGAGGAATGAAGAGAGTAGAAAGAAAAATCCTGTAACAATATTTTTGTTCTAAAATTTTTAATACACAAAAATACTGAGTATATTTGATACAGTTATAATTACCTTGAGATAAGCTACTCATAATAGCATGCCACACCTCAGAAAGCCAGGATGTCCACAGTATACCACATATGCATGAATGCATTGATGCTCAAGTGATGCATAAACATACAACTATTGTGTTTTACGTTATTGAATCATAGCTGATTTGTGCTATAATTTTTGCCTAATAACTTCAACATATATTTTAACTTTTTATTACATAATAGACATAAATCAAAACTTAATTTCTTCCAGCCATTACTCTGTGTATGTGAAATAACTTTTTTTGTAATCTGTTTTAATACAAGTTTATGTTCCTTCTTCTGAGTTTCTACTGATGCTCTGCCAATACATTATAATTTTTAAAGTTTTCCATAATCACAAGTTCAAAAACTGTTACTTTAGTTAAACACAGGTATAATAATACATCCCTCAATTTTGGAGACAATGAATTATGTTGTACCTGTTTTTAAAATTTTCCTTTCTCTTTCTGCCAACTTGGAGCCTGTGGAGGCCTGCTGGGAACAGGACTTCTAAAAAGCAAGTATGTCTGGAAGGCTGTGGTCCAAGGCCATTTTTGCTGAGTATAAGTGGGGTCTCCAGAACCAAAGAGAGCACACAGCTCTTTTTAAAATTGAAGGTGTTTATGCCCAAAATGAAACAGAATTCTATTTGGGCATAAGATGTGCTTATGTATACAAAGCAAAGAACAACAAAGTGACTCCTGGTGGCAAACCAAACAAAACCAGAATAATCTATGGAAAGGTAACTTGGTGCCAGGGAAACAGTGGCATGGTTCACACCAAATTCTGAAGCAATCTTCCTGCTAAGGCCATTGGACACAGAATCTGTGTGATGCTGTACCCCTCAAGGATTTAAACTAATGAAAAGTAAATAAGTAAAAGTGGATTTGTGCTCTTGAAAAAAAAAAAAACTAAAAAAAATTTAAATGAGAGAGTTCTGAAGAAAAAGATAGCTTAGACATAAAATGATGAATTTATTTTGCATCATTCAAAACTCAATATTATGTCCCATTTACCTTTTAAATTAGGTAGCACATAAACAAAAATGCAAGTTCAATACTAATAGAATTACACACTCTTATTTACAGTGATAGAGGCTTTAAACAGTCTTTCTCTACAAGTCATAGGACAAGAGCTGATAGGAGAATGCATAGTCAATATTTTAATAACTATAGCAAACACAAAAGATGCAGAATTTCTAAGTTGCAATAATCTATTTTGTATGTATGATTTGAAGTAAAGACTTTATGCTGTATATGTATATTTAAATTGTGGTTTACAAACAGAAATATATTACTAGCCTCATCACAGCAACAAAATCATTCTAAAGTCTAGGTTTTCCATTTTTTACTTTTAAACGTCCTCTCATTCCTGTACTCCTATCTCTCACTCTCCACCTTTACCAGCCACAGATGCAAAAAACAAAAGCAAAACCAAAACCACTCATTTTGTTATTTATGACAGCCTTCATGGAAAAACCAATGGAAGGATGAAACAAAAGGCATATACATTTCTATCTTTTCAATTCCAGACATAAAACTCAACACAGAAAGGAAGATGAAATAGTCACTAAAATCCTTAGGCTTCCTTTCAACAATTAATCCATTTTCTTAAGAAGTTTGTTACATAAATCAATTGCAGATTTAAAGCTCTTTATATTAGTTTAACATTTTATACTTATTGTGAAATATTCAAAAAGTATATAAAAATATATATGTATAGTCTAATGAATAAATATAAAGCAAACATCCAAGTCCAGATAGAAGCCAACATCACAGAAATAGAAGAAACCCCCTTAAAAATATATCCCCCATGCTCTTCTTCAGTTACTACAGCTTTAATGTAAATTTCACAAGTTAATATACTACGAATGAAATGAAACAGTGCCACAGGTGTTGTAAAAGAGGAGTATTTGGCTGGGCACTGTGGCTCATGCCTGTAATCCCAGCACTTTGGGAGGCCAAGGTGGGTGGATCACCTGAGGTCAGGAGTTCGAGCCCAGCTTTACCAATATGGTGAAACCCCATCTCTACCAAAAATACAAAAATTAGCCTGGCGTGGTGGCAGGTGCCTGTAATCCCAGCTACTCAGGAGGCTGAGGGGGTAGAGTAACTTAAATCTGAGATGCAGAGGTTGCAGTGGGCCGAGATTGTGCCACTCCACTCCAGCCTGAGTGACAGACGGAGACTCTGTCTCAAAAACAAAAAAAGAGAAGTATTTAAAAATTCCTCCAAGATGCATTGATAGAGGCCTTTTCTAACATATAGAACATTTTGCTCAACTTTCCAGTGAAAAATGCCAGGAGTAAGTATATTGATTCATTTAGAATATAAATGACAGAAGTGTTTGAATTTAATTTTGTGGAACACCACACAGGAGGGCCATAAAACACAGATTGTGTGTTTGTAGCACTTCCAGCAGCTGGCAGTGAGGAAGACCAATATCACCCCTGAAGATGCAGAAAATACTAAATACCAGCCATTTTGACTCAGTAGCACCTAAATATATAAATATAAATAACAAATTAACAGATTGCTCTCTGTGATCTTTGCTGGTTTCTAAAAAAATAACAAAAGCTGAGGTAATACTCCTTACTTCCATTCCAGTAGAGGTGCTCACACACCAGGGTGGGCTTCTGGGCCCCTTACCTCTAGTGCTAGAGACCAGAATGTAGGTAATTACAGTACCATGGCTTCACAATGACTGTTGATATGAACTCCTCTTGTTGTAAGGTAGTTTGGGTTACAAAATCCTTTACTTACTGAATTAATCAAAGAAAGGTTTTAAGGAGATAAATATCAACAGCCTCAAAATAAACCTAACTGCAAAATATTAATCTTAATACGATGTGAAATTTAATTATTTTCCTTAATAAAACAAGCCACTCGGAGTTCAATGTCACATTTAAGTAAAGAATTTCCAAATTCTGACTGAGAGCAGCCACTCACACCTGTAATCCCAACACTTTGGGAGGCCGAGGTGTGCAGATCGCTTGAAGTCAGGAGTTCAAGACCAGCCTGGCCAATATAGTGAAACCCTGTCTCTACCAAAAATCCAAAAATTAGCCGGGCATGGTGGTGCGTGCCTGTAGTCCCAGCTACTCAGGAGGCTGAGGCATGAGAATTGCTTGAATCTGGGAGGCGGAGGTTACAGTGAGCCGAGATCATGCCACTGTACTCCAGCCTGGGCGACAGAGTGAGACATTGTCTCAAAACAACAAAAAATTAAAAAATTAAAACTGAAAAAAAATTGCCAAACCCTGCTAATAAAAAATGTTTAAGAACCCTTAGTTTAAGGCCGAGTATGGTAGCTCCTGCCTGTAATCCCAGCACTTTGGGAGGCTGAGGAGGGGGGATCACGAGGTCAAGAGATTGAGACCATCATGGCCAACATGATGAAACCCCATCTCTAATAAAAATACAAATAACTAGCTGGGCATGGTGGCACATGTCTGTAGTCCCAGCTACTTGGGAGGCTGAGGTAGGCGAATGGCTTGAACCCAGGAGGGGGAAGTTCTAGTGAGCCGAGATTATGCCACTGCATTCCAGTCTGGTGACAGAGCTAGAATCCATCTCAAAAAAAAAAAAAAAAAAAAAAAAAGAACCCTTTATAGGCCAGGCAGAGTGGCTCATGCCTATAATCCCAGCACTTTGGGAGGCTGAGGAATGAAGATTGCTTGAGTCCAAGAGTTCAAGACCAGCCTGGGTAACAATGGTGAAAAATTGTCTCTACAAAAATCTGTATAAAGACAATTTTGGGTAACAATCTGGGTAACAATGGTGAAAAATCTGTCTCTACAAAAAAATACAAAAAACTAGCCAGGTGTGGTAGCACATGCCTGTAGTCCCAGCTACACGAGAGGCTAAAGTGGGAGGATGTATATAGCCCGGGAGGTTGAGGCTGCAGTAAGCTGTGACAGCACCACTGCACTATAGCCTGGCTTTAAATTAAAAAAAAAAAAAGAACCCTTTATAAACAAGCCTTCCTACTGCAGAACAAGACACTGAAAATGCAAATCAAATATAATTAATTTGTTTCCCTTGCACTAAAAACCTTTGCTTCCACCAATCCCACCTACATATATGTCTGACACTTACTTCTCACTAACCACTGCAAGCATCGGCAATGTTGTCCCTGTGGGTCATGACTTGGTAAAGTACTAGAATAATATCTGGAGATTTGATGGATAGAAAAATACACAAGTGTATTAAACATCCAAGGTATTTTGTTAAGTACACAATAATGACAGAATAGCAAACAATCACAGGGAAAACCACCTTCAAATCTCTAGATAGGCTTTATACAAATTTCCTCAAATCTCTAACAAACACAGGAGTGGATGAGCAGACAATTTATTAATTTGATGGAATACTGCTGCAACCATTAAGGCTAAACATTATAAAGTTATATATCACAGAAGATTTTATAATATAGCATAAATTTTAAACATACATTTATATCTAGCTATAAGACATCATATATATATATGGGCAAAGACTTAAAGAATACAATAAGAAATGAATACTTAGTGTAGTTGTAGGGACTTCTCCAACCCTCCATATGTTTACAAAGTAAATGCAAATCAGAAGGTCTGGTTGGGAGCGGAGGCTCACACCTATAATCCCAGCACTTTGGGAGGCCGAGGTGGGTGGATCACTTAAGGTCAGGAATTTGGGACCAGCCTCGCCAACATGGCGAAAACCCATCTCTATTAAAAATACAAAAATTAGCCGGGCAACGTGGCGGGCACCTGTAATCCCAGCTACTTGGGAGGTTGAGGCAAGAGAATTGCTTGAACCCACAAGGTGGAAATTGCAGTGAGCTGAGATTGTGCCGCTGCACTCCAGCATGGGTGACAGATGAGACTCCATCTCATTAAAAAAAAAATAAATAAGTATCAGAAGGTCGAAAATGCAAGGACTCTTCTCTCTAAAGAACTGTAAAACTATCATCAGCACCTGAGTAATCATCTCATATTTATGATCTACACTAAACACACCAAAACTTGCTATATATTACCCGTTTCAGGCATGTTTCTGGGCAAGGTCACCAGATAAAGGGGAAACAAGGTCCTGTCTGAGTATTCTGATTAAGAAGAGAGGAAAAAATGACTACTCCATAGCAAGGTGACAGAGGTATTGTAACCAATGGCATCTTTTACTGCCATCTCAAGGTATCAAATTATACATTACTTCTTACCCCAATTAACCACCATATCCAATTTAAGCCCAGAAAGTTACAATACAAATGTTATGTCCTGATAACTTAAGTGACAAGGATAATGATTATATCAATTTGATCTACTTTTCATTGCATCAGATATTACATTGCTGTAAAAGTGAAAAACATTTAGATTCAAGGATATCTGAGATATCCAATTTCCAGACACAAGGATAAGGCTTTCATTATTTACTTTATGTCTGCCTTGCAAAAGCCATACGGGTCAAAAGCTCAGTAAGATAATCCTGAAATTACTGGTACTACCTTGAAATGCAGAATTAGTTTGGATTCTATTAACATGATATAAGAATTGCCCTTAGCACCTAGGTTTGTTGCAGAAAGTAACAAATTAATCCTAAAACTCAGAGTGAAATGCAAAGAATCCAAAAATAGCCAAAACAAATTTGAAAAAAAAACGAAGTTATAGGACACACACTTCCTGATTTTAAAACTTACCACAAAGCTATGGAACCAAGACTGTGTGGTACTGGCACAAGGATAGACACATAGATCAGTGGAGTAGAACTGAGAGGCCAGAAACAATCCTTACGTCAACTGATTTTGAAAAGGTGCCAACACAATTCAACAGGAGATAGAAGAGTCTTTCCAACAAATGGTGCTGGCACAACTTGTTATCCACATGCAAAATAATGAAGTTGAACTCCTACCTTACACCACATATGAAAATTAACTCAAAATGGATATCCACATGGAAAATAATAAAATTGGACCCCTAATTTACATCATACACAAAAATTAAATGGGCAATAGTCATAGTGTAAGAGCTAAAGCTATAAAATTCTTAGAAGAAACATAAATCTTCATGATCTTAGATTAGCTTCTTAAATATGATCTTGAAAACAGAAGAAAAAAAAAGATAAACTAGACTTCATCAAAATTAAAAATTTTTGAGCTTCAAAGTGTACCATCAAGAAAATGAAAAAGAAAGGAAAAAAAAACACAAAATGGGAGAAAATATTTGAAAGTCATGTATCTGGTACGGAATCTGCATCTAAAATATATAAAGAATGCCTAAAATTCAATAATAAAGACAAAAAATTTGAATAGATATTTCTCCAAAGAAAATATACAAATGGCCAATAGACAAATTAAAAGACTCTCTCTGGTAATGGTACTGTGAAAGTGATATTCCTATCCACTACTGGCAGCAAAGTAAATTGCTACAATTAATCTGTGGAAAAAGGATTTTATGGCAAAAGTTTTTAAAAGATTTTAAAACAAATGTTTTGTGCCCTTTGACTTACGTCATGTAATTTCTGGAAATCACCTAAAGAAACGATAAAAAATATGGGAAAATATATATACATATATAATGTTGCCACAATGTAATTGGGGGTAAAACTGGATGCAACCTATATGTCTGAGAATATGGGAACCATTATATTCTCAAAATCTAAGCATGGACTATTATACATTCCTTGATAATGCTGATAATGGTATGAAAATATAACAGAAAATGTGTATTCTAAGAGACTAAAACAAAATTCAATATTAACTCCTAATTATATTTATCTAAGACATATATATAACAGCAAATTTATAAAACTAAAAGATGATAATTATCTTAGTGTGGCTGAATTATGGGTATTCTTCTCAAACCTTCTTATAGAGTAGTCAATAATATTTTCATAAAGAAATAAGGATACTTTTACCTTATCCCAGAAATCGATCAAAGCTGTAAAGTCCCATTTCTTAGAATATGCCACATTGTATTTCAGAATAGCATCCTGTGGAAAATGGAGAAACAAAATGTCATGTTATGCACAAGTGAATGACCCATGAAGAGCCTGTCTCTTATGAACTACCTCCAGTACATTTCATAATGTTAGACAAGCTTCCTACAACCTCCCCCTGCTACTGATATGGACATCAGTAGCTACAGACAAACAGAATGAATACTAATTTATTATTCACTTAAAAAAATGAGATTAGAAAAGTCAAGTAATAGGTGAAAAAACACAATTACACCCTAAAGCATGCATTCTAAATAGGGTGATATACTCCAAATAGACAAAAATTGGATCTTGAGGGATAAAAAATGAACTTAGATATCACAATTGTTGGTGGTCCTTGAAAGCGTCACCTTATATATACACAGAGATACATAGTGTATTTGTAGTATGAAAATTTCATGGGTCAGTTAATAGGGTTGAGGTATAAATTTTTTTTGTAAAAAACAAAAATTGAAAATTTCATGGGGACGAGGAGATTAGGAAAAAATATTTAAAAATTGTCTTTTTTCCTTTACTATAAGGTATTTTTATACAATATATATACATAATTATCTTCCTCTAGCAGTTCACATAAATTACACATTTATGTAGAATGAAAAGTCAAAATACGCCATCTACTG
Source organism: Rhinopithecus roxellana (assembly GCF_007565055.1). NCBI lineage: Eukaryota > Metazoa > Chordata > Mammalia > Primates > Cercopithecidae > Rhinopithecus > Rhinopithecus roxellana. The sequence goes on along the minus strand of NC_044559.1, from coordinate 2,184,253 downwards.
GTGTAGTTTTTTAACTGTTTGCATAGGCAATACTATATATCTGGTTTCCGAGTCAGGTATGCAGAAGACAATCCATTAGATGTGCAGAAAGAACTATTTATTTATAATTATCTTTTATCTCATCCTTTTAAATATCTACTTTGGTCTTATACTGTACATATTACATTAATAAAGTAAAAGATATGCAGAATTTATAAACAACTATTTATCTTGGTAATACACACTGAAAATTTTTTTTTTTTTTTTTTTTTTTGAGACGGAGTCTGGCTCTGTCGCCCAGGCTGGAGTGCGGTGGCCGGATCTCAGCTCACTGCAAGCTCCGCCTCCCGGGTTCACGCCATTCTCCTGCCTCAGCCTCCGAGTAGCTGGGACTACAGGCGCCCGCCACCTCGCCCGGCTAGTTTTTTGTATTCTTTAGTAGAGACGGGGTTTCACCGTATTAGCCAGGGTGGTCTCGATTTCCTGACCTTGTGATCCGCCCGTCTCGGCCTCCCAAAGTGCTGGGATTACAGGCTTGAGCCACCGCGCCCGGCTGAAAATTTTTTTTACTGAGGTACACAAGTCTGAAAACCACTCTGTTAGATTATTACTATAAATCTTTCAAATTTCATTATCATTGAATAAGTTTTTAAAAAATTAATACTCTGTCAAAGCTTCCTGAATAGTACTTTATGCCATACTAAGTATCTAGGTTAAAAGATGAGCCAACAAAACGTGTCTTATTTACTTGGAATCAAGGGACATCCAAATTCCTTAAGAAAAGAAAAAGAAAAATCATCCATAAAATAAGATAGCAAGAAAGAGTCTTTATTTTTCACTTACAAGCCATAACATAACATTTTCTATTAAGAATTAAGAGATTTTAGGCTAAGTGCGTTGGCTCACACCTGTAATCCCAGCACTTTGGGAGGCCGAGGCAGGTGGATCACGAGGTCAGGAAATGGAGACCATCCTGGCCAACATGGTGAAATCCCGTCTCTACCAAAAATACAAAAATTAGCTGGGCATGGTGGTGTATGCTTGTAATTCCAGCTACTAGGGAGGCTGAGGCAGGAGCATCACTTGAACCAGGGAGTCAGATGTTGCAGTGAGCCGAGGTTGCACCACTGCACTCCAGTCTGGGCAACAGAGTGAGACTCAGTCTCCAAAAAAAAATAAAAAAGAAGACTTAAGAGATTTTGGCCTGCACGGTGGCTCATAGCACACTTTGGGAGGGCGAGGTAGGTGGATCGCTTGAGTCCAGGAGTTCGAGACTAGCGTGGGCAACATGACAAGACCCCTAGAAAAAAATACAAAAATTAACCAGGCATGTTGGTGCATGCCTGTAGTCCCAGCTATTTGGGGGGCTGAGGTGGGAGGATTGCCTGAGCCCAGGATGTTGAGGTTGCAGTGAGCTGAGATTGCACTACTGCACTCCAGCCTGGGTGACACAGCAAGATCCTGTGTCAAAAAAAAAAAAAAAAGAAAGAAAGAAAGAAAAAAAAAAATTAGATTTTAAGGATTTTTTTTTCTAATCACTGGTATCTAATTTCAGAACCTCACAAAGTATTAAATAGAAACGTGTATCAATAGGTGAATGAATAAAAAATGCATATACTGGAGCAAACTACCAATATACTGAACAACACGGATGAATCTCAAAAATCTTCATTTTGAGGGAATGAAGTCAGACATACCTACTATGATTCCATTCATGCAGAATGTAACTATAGTGAAAAAGAACAGATTAGTAGTTGCCTGGGGCCAGAGCAGAAAGCGGAATGGACTGCAAAGTGGGGAGAGGAACCTTTGGGGATGATACAAACATTCTGTATCTTGATTATAACGGAGCTTCATGGGTATGTGTAAACGTCAAAACTTATCACATGACACACTTTAAAAGGATAAACTTTCTTATCCATACGTTATTATTCTTCAAAGTTGGTAAGGAAAAGATTTTAAATAGCAATTGCATTCTAATTCTTCACTGTAATTCTCTAATTCTTTTAGTGTTTCATAATTAGCATTAAGCTCTGGCTTGTATTTATTTTCACTTCAGTCTTCAAGTCTCAAAAGTAGTCTATTATGAGGTCGCCTGTCATTAGAAAAACTGGATACTACTCTGTACTCTTGAGTTATCAACTACTGAATAAGTTCTTTTTAGTTCCTAATTCACAATAAGCACAAAAAATTCTTTATGTGCAAATTATCACACACATTATTTATATAAGTACTACTGTACTTACATGTAAAATCAACTTTTGAGGACATTATTACTTTTTAAAATTCTGAATGTCTCTAACCCCTCTAAATCCAACATCAAATGATATATAAACAGCAAAAGGATCATTATATTCAATCAGAGGGATTTAATGTTTCCCTCTTCCTCTCTCAAAGTATTCTTTCAGCGAAGGAAACAATTACCATAAGCAGATAGAAAAATATCTTGATGGATTACTCTGTTCTATTGAATCTACCATGAGAGAAACGCAAAAAGGAAATTCAGATTAAAGCAATTACCCCCCCTTCCTGAAATAATCATGGTGCACCAAGGAATTGCTAGAGAGGTAAGAAGATTGTGTAATTTAGAACACTATAGTTAATCTTTCATTTATTTTTTTTTTTGAGACGGAGTCTTCGCTCTGTTGCCCAGGCTGGAATGTAGTGGCCGGATCTCAGCTCACTGCAAGCTCCACCTCCCGGGTTCACGCCATTCTCCTGCCTCAGCCTCCCAAGAAGCTGGGACTACAGGTGCCCACCACCACGCCTGGCTAATTTTTTTGTATTTTTTAGTAGACGGAGGGTTTCACCGTGTTAGCAAGGATGGTCTCGATCTCCTGACCTTGTGATTCACCTGCCTTGGCCTCCCAAAGTGCTGGGATTACAGGCGTGAGCCACCACGCCCAGGTGCCTTTTCTTTTCTTTTTTTTTTTTTTTAAGATGGAGTTTCGCTCTTTGTTGCCCAGGTTGGAGTGCAGTGGCGTGATCTTGGCTCACTGCAACCTCCACCTCCTGGGTTCAAGCGATTCTCCTGTCTCAGCCTCCCGAGTAGCTGGGAGGCATCCACCACCACGCCCGGCTAATTTCTGTATTTTTAGTAGAGTTGAGGTTTCACCATGTTGGCCAGGATGGTCTCGAAATCCTGACCTCTGGTGATCCACCTGCCTCGGCCTCCCAAAGTGCTGGGATTACAGGCCTAAGCCACTGCTCCTGGCCTCACTATAATTATTCTATTTGCATTTGAAGAAATATAAAAATTCTTAAAAACAGCTTCTGTTTAGAAGAATAAAAATAAAGAACCTAAGATAGTATTCTTCAAATGGACTCTGGGTAATATTCCTGGGTTGCCTGCTCCTATGTGAGTTTATAATTTTGTTTTTAGAAAATAACAGCCAAATGACAACATGTTGTAGAAATGAAGGCTGGTACAATTAATAGACAAAAATAGTGAAAAGACTGAGCTGTCCTTCTATACACCACAGTACAGGTATGTTAAATTCTAAAGAACCTTGGTCCAGATGTGGTAATGACATGCCTGTAATCCCAGTATTTTGGGAGGACAAGGCAGGTGGAGCACTTGAGCTCAGGAATTTGAGACTAGCATGGGTAACATGGCAAGACCCAGTATCTCAGTCAAAAAATATAAAAAATTAGTCCAGTGTGGTGCCATGCGCCTGTGGCACGTGCCTGTAACATTATACTAAAACTAAGTAAACTCTAGCAGAACTTGAGATTTTTTTCCAGCGACTCAGGAGGCTGAGGCACAAGAATTGCTTGAGCCAGTGAGGTGTAGGTTGCAGTGAGCTGAGATCGCGCCACTGCAATCTGATGTTCTATATAAGGATCCCATCTTTGTTTCCACCAACATCCATCAACTGTTCATGATTAGTAGGAAAAGTAATAATTGCAAAATAATTTCTTCTTTATGTAGGATTTTAAAGAATTTCTCAGCAAACTATTTTGGGGTTTGGATCAGTGGTTTGAAAATTTCTGTGCAAAGAAAGGAATAACAACTACAAATTGTTTTCACTGTGATAATAAATACAAATCAAACGATGGTTCATTATACCTGAAATTAAAAAAAAAAAAAAAAAAATCAGGCCAGGCACGGTGGCTCACACCTGTAATCCCAGCACTTTGGGAGGCCGAGGCGGGTAGATCACGAGATCAGGAGATGGAGACCATCCTGGCTAACACGGTGAAACCCTGTCTCTACTAAAAATACAAAAAATTAGCCAGGCTTGGTGGCGGGTGCCTGTAGTCCCAGCTATTCAGGAGGCTGAAGCAGGAGAGTGGCATGAACCCAGGAGGCAGAGCTTGCAGTGAGTCGAGATTGCGCCACTGCACTCCAGACCGGGCAACAGAGCGAGACTCTGTCTCAAAAAAAAAAAAAAAAAAATTCAAACTGATGTATCTGTACAAGCACTACAGATATAAGGAGTTAGCTAGGAGCAGTGACTCATGCCTATAATTCCAGCCAGCACTTTGGGAGGCCAAGGCCAGGTAGATCACTTGAATCCAGGAGTTGGAGACCAGCCTAGGGAACACAGAGAAACCCTGTCTCTACAAATAAATAAAATAAACAAAATTAGTCTGGACATGGTGGCATGCACCTGTAGTCCCCGCTACTCAGGAGGCTGAGATGAGAGGATCACTTGAGCCTTGGAAGCAGAGGTTGCAGTGAGCTGTGATCGCACCACTGCACTCCACCCTAGGTGATGGACTGAGACTCAGTCTCAAATTAAAAAAAAAAAAAAAAAGTATAAGGAGTTTATATTTAGTTTTATGTTTGTATACACATAATTAACATTATACTAAAACTAAGTAAACTCTAGCAGAACTTGAGATTTTCTCCATTTGAAGAGTTTGCTTTTTGTAGTTGTGAGCCGTGAGTGGTTAGTGTATTGTTGGTATTGCTGAAGGCAGGGTTGATCCCTCACTTGCTTGATACTTGCATTCAAGAGAATCTAAATTGTGTTGCGGAAGGGACTGACTGTACTCAAGGCTAACTTGAAGTATTAAAATAAGGCTGCCCTAAAACCTTCTTAGTCACACAGGATCACTGTAACCAAAACAGTGTATGTTCCAGCTGCAGAGAGCAGACTGCTCTCAGCTTGCACAGCGCCTTAGGATTGGGAAGAATATATGGATAGGGAATGGGGTGGAGAAAGAAAGATGGAAATGCTGTCATCCAGGTGGCTTTAGGGTCCTAAGGAGTGGAGAAAGACGGCACTGGGGATGTCTTCACGGATCTGTGTAGGAGTTCCTTGTAGATAAATTACTGATCCCCCATCTACTATTCCCAGTATGTAATGGCTGAATTAATATGTAATCAACTACATTGTATCTAAAGCCTTAGAACCAGTCAGGTGCTCCCCCCACCTAATACCATTTCTTACCCTGTAATCCTACCTGATCTTTAACAAACCATTAATAATTCTAAGAATAATCTCTATTTTGTTGTGCTTTTTGTAACTGTTTTAAATAAATCAATTGCACTGTAAAAAAATAAATAAAAATAAAGAGTCTGCTTTTTTTTTTTTTTTAAAGAGCCCATTAGAAGATTGAGAAACACTGTCCCCAAGGAACAAAGTCTTCAAAATACATTATGGTATAACATATCAATGCTTTCCATGTAAAGGAAAAAAACAGGAGCTACAGAAATGTATAGAAAGTTTAACAATAACTTGCAAGTGAGGAAAGAGAGAGACCCTCTCATATTGTTTTATATTCAGTACCTGTTTTAAGAAAAAAACAATGAAGTAAAACCACAGACAGGCAGCCCGGCACCAGGCCCAGAACCAGGCCTGGGTCTGCCTGGCCTAAACCCAGTAGTTAAAAATCAACTCATGACTTACAAATCGATGTTCCTGACATTGTACAGAAGAACACTGTGAAACTCCCAGCCCTGTCCTGTTTCTCTCTGACCACCGGTGCATGCAGCCCCATCACATACCCTCTCCTTGCTCAAATCAATCACGACCCTTTCATGCGAAATCTTTAGTGTTGTGAGCCCTTAAAAGGGACATAAATTGTGCACTCAGAGAGCTCGGATTTTAAGGCAGTAGCTTGCCTATGCTCCCAGCTGAACAAAGCCCTTCCTTCTACAACTCCGTGTCTGAGAGGTTTTGTCTGCGGCTCGTCCTGCTATATTTCTTGGTTCCCTGACCAGGAAGTGAGGTAACTGATGGATGGATGGCGGAGGCAGCCCCTTAGGCGGCTTAGGCCTGCCCTGTGGAGCATCCCCGTGGCAGACTCCCGCTAGTCTGAATGAGGCGATCCAAAGAGCACTCCCGGGTAGGCAATTGCCCCGGTGGAATGCTTCGCCAGAGCAGCGTGTAGCAGGCTTCTGTGGAGGATTAACACAGTGTCTGAACACTGGGAAGGAACTGGCACTTCGAGTCTGGACATCTGAAACTTGGTAAGACTAGTCTTTGGAACTTGCCCACTCCATCTGAGTGGAAGCGTGGCCTGGTCACCCACAGTGTGCCTGTACTGGCACTTTTGTTTTGGTTTTGACTTGACTTGGTAAGGCTAGTCTTTGGAACTTGCCCACTCCATCTGAGTGTAAGCGTGGCCTGGTCTGATCACCCACGGTGTGCCTGTATTGGAACTTTTGTTCTGGTTTTGACTTGACTTGAATTGCTGGATACTTTGATTTTGGTTTTGACTTGGCTTAGATTTCTTGGTACTTGGATTTTGGATTTTGTGGTATTCTGATTTTGGTTTGGTATAAACAATAAAAGTGTGTGTGTGTGCCCTCTTTATCTGTTCTTTGTTTTGTGGTGAGTGTGTGTTGTGAGTGTGGTATTTTGTCTTGAGACAACATGGGTCAGGCGCAAAATAAGCCCACCCCACTAGGAACTATGTTGAAAACTTTTAAGAAAGAAAAAAAAAGGGAGGAGGCAGAATTTATATAAAAAGAATGTTATATGGTAAATTCTTGTCCTGAAATAAATTAACTGGTTATTAAAAAAAAAAAAAGTTTGTAGTAAGTCAAAAAGTTGAGACATGTCAAAAGATTGTGAAAGTCATGAAAAAAAGGTTATAAAAAAGTTTATGCAAAAAAGTCATATAATTTAAAAGTAATAAGGCCTCCTGAGTACAGTTATGTACAAGGTATATTAAAAAAGTAAAATACACCTTTAATAAAAAGATTATAAGGAGGCATAAGAATGTGGATTTTTATCTACATTAAAAGGTTAAAAAACTGTTTTAAAAGTTTAAGCAAGTTTTAAAACGTTAATTGTAAAGAAAATTCTGTGTGTAAACACATTAGCTAAAGTTAAAAAGGTATCATCCAGTTTTTTCTGTGAACTAGACATTAAAGTAAAAATGCAACAGGTTTTTCTTAAAACATCAACCCGCTCTTTAACAAAAATTATAAAAGTTTAAAAAGAGTCTATAAAATCTTACCTTATGGTCAAACATGAAAAATTGGATAAATACATCTACAAGGTTTTATTAAAATTAATAACACACTAATATAAAGGTAAAATTTAGCTTACCTGGTATAAAAATCATACAAAAAGCATTATTAAATATAAAATGGTATTTAGCTTTTTTTGGTCTAAAACTAGTAAAAATAGGTGCTAAAGGAAACATTCATTTTACTAGAAGATCATAAAAGTTAAAGACTTAAACTTTGGCAATTAAGACAGCATACCAAGATGCAAATGCCTGGTTGAAATGGATCAAATATTCCATCTGCACATTAAACAAAAGCAATTGTTATGCTTGTGCACATGGCAGGCCAGAGGCCCTGACTGTCCCCCTTCCACTAAGGTGGTCCTCCAGTCGACCAGGCGTGGGCTGCATGGTAGCTCTTTTCCAGGATTCTACAGCCTGGAGTAATAAGTCATGCCAAGCTCTCTCTGCTATATCCCAGAGTCCCTGCAGGTCAGCCCCCGAGGGCCATCCAGCTTCCCCCAACACTAAGTCCACTTCGTGTCTCTCATGGCAGGGAGCAAACTTAGCATTACTTGGAGACCTGAAGGGATGCAGTGAGCTTAAGAATTTTCAAGAGCTTATCAGTCAGCCCTTGTTCATCCCTGAGCGGATGTGTGGTGATATTGTGGTGGACCTTTACTGGGCACTCTGCCAAATAATTAGAGTGGCATTTGTGCTTTAGTTCATTTGGCTATCCCTTTCACCCTGGCATTTCATCAACAAGAGAAAAATAATAATAATAATAATACATTGTAAAGTTGAGAGAAGCCCCTTATAGATCTTTCAACTCTCACATCTATTTAAATGCAACTGCAGCCCCGCAAGAAATACCAGATCAATTTAAAGCTTGAAATTAAATAGTTACAGGATTTAAGTCAATATTTTGGTAAATGACAGTCAATAAAAATGTAGATTAGATAAACTACATCTATTACAACCAACAATGAGTTTTTCATGAGTTAAAAAGAAAAACTCATGTCGGCCGCAGCCCTGAGGCTACCTGACCTGACAAAACTCTTTACACTCTGTGTGTGTGTGGTGGGGGGGAAATGGCAGTTGGAGTTTTAACCCAGACTGTAGGGCCCTGGCCAAGGCCAGTGGCCTATCTCTCAAAACAACTAGATGGGGTTTCCAAAGGCTGGCCCCCATGTCCAAGGGCCCTGGCAGCAACAGCCCTGTCAGCACAAGAAGCAGATAAGCTAACTCTTAGGCAAAACCTAAAGTCCCCCCATGCTGTGGTAATTTTAATAAATACCAAAGGACACTATTAGCTAATAAATGCCAGACTAGATACCAAAACTTGCTCTGTAAAAATCCCCGCATAATCATCTAAGTTTGCAACACCCTAAACCCCGCCACCCTTGCTCCTGGTATCAGAGAGCCCAGTTAAACATAACTGTGTAAAAGTATTGGACTCAGTTTATTCTAGTGGGCTCAACCTCCGAGACCATCTTTAAATATCCAGTAGACTGGGAGCTGTACATGGATGGGAGCAGCTTCGCCAAGCCCTGCAAAGTGACTCTGAAAAAGATGATAAGCCCTGCTCTAGTCACACCTGGAAGCTGAATGGTCCACACATGGCCGAAACACAAGGAAACTCATCGCGGGACTCATTTTCCTTAAAATTTGGACTTGTACAGTAAGGACTTCAACTGACCTTCCTCAGACTCAGGGCTGTTCCCAGTATACAGACATCAAGTTACTGAAGTAGGACACAAGACTGCTACAGTCCTATTATTTTATGGTTATTATAAGTGTACCAGGACTCTAAAAGAAACTTGTTTATATAATGACACCCAGTACAAAGAATATAATCCACGAAGTGACCAGCCCGATGTGTGCTATGACCCCTCTGAACCTCTCATAATCAGAGTTTTTAAAATAAAATTAAGGAGTGGTCCTTTTCTAAGTGACACAGGTAAAGTAATAGCTTAAAAAAAAGAAAGAGGGGGGTCCCCAAAAATGTAAGCTTAAAATTTGACGCCTGGCCAGGTGTAGGGGCTCATGCCTGTAATCCTAGCACTTTGGGAGGCTGAGGCGGGCGGATCACAAGGTCAGGAGATCGAGACCACGGTGAAACCCCATCTCTACTAAAAATACAAAAAACTAGCCAGGCGAGGTGGCGGGCGCCTGTAGTCCCAGCTACTCGGGAGGCTGAGGCAGGAGAATGGCGTGAACCCGCGAGGCGGAGCTTGCAGTGAGCCGAGATCATACCACTGCACTCTAGCCTAGGGGACAGAGCGAGACTCCGTCTCAGAAAAAAAAAAAAAAAAAAATTGACACCTGTGCCGCTATGAATAATAAGCAGCATGGGATGGAATGCGGTTCTCTAGATTGGGAAAGAAAAGTTATACAGCAGAAAATAAGTATATCTGTCAAGAATTGTATTTATGTAAAATGTGTCAATACTGGTCTTGTGTCATTTGGGCTACTTGAAAAAAAATTAAAAAGATCCTGTTTGGCTCCAAAAAGGAAAAGTCAGCCCCTCCTGCATGAGTGGGAGCTACAACCCTTTGGAATTGGTAATCACAAACCCCTCAGACCCAAAATGAAAAAAAAAAAAAACGTAACATTAGACATTAATGAAAAAGTACTAGATCCTAGCGTAAGCACCCTAATAAAAGGAGAGGTTCAAAGAGACTCTCCAGAACCAGTATTTCAGACTTTCTATGATGAATAAAATGTGCCAGTATCTGAGATTCCAGGAAAAACTAAGAATTCGTTTTTGCAATTAGCCGAACATGTAGCCCAGTCTCTAAAAGTCACTTCATGTTATGTTTGTGGAGGAAGTCTAACAGGACATCAATGGCCACGGGACGCCCGAGAATTAGTTCCTACGGACCCAGCTCCTGATGAATTCCCGGCCCAAAAGAACCACCCTGACAATTTTTGGGTTCTAAAAGTCTCAATTATTAGACAGTATTGTATAGCTAGAGAAGAAAAAGAATTCACTCATCCTGTAGGGCAGCTTAGTTGTCTTGGGCAAAAGCTGTATAATAGTACCGCAAAAACAGTTACATGGTGGAGTTCCAATTATGCAAAAAGAAATCCATTCAGTAAATTTCCAAGGTTGCAGACTGTCTGGGCCCACCCAGAATTCCACCAGGACTAGACTGCCCCCACCAGGTTATACTGGATAGGTAGACATAGAGCTTACGCTAAGCTGCCTGACCAGTGGACAGGTGGTTGCGTTATTGGCACCATTAAACCATCTTTCTTCTTACTGCCCATAAAAACAGGTGAACTTCTGGGCTTCCCAGTCTATGTTTCCCGTGAAAAACGAAGCATAGCCATAAATAATTAAAAACATGATGAATAGCCCCTGAAAAAATCATACAATACTATGGGCCCACCACTCGGGCACAAGATGGCTCATGGGGATATCAGACCCCTAATCTACATGCTCAACTGAATTATACGGTTATAAGCTGTTTCAGAAATTACTACTAATAAAACTGGTCAAGGTTTGACTATTATGGCCCAGCAAAAAAACAAAAAACCAACTCAGATAAAAAATGCTATCTATCAAAATAGATTGGCTCTCGACTACTTGCTAGCAACTAAAAAAGGGTCTACAAGAAATGTAACCTTACTAATTACTGTCTACACATAGATAACCAAAGGCAAGTAGTTAAAGACATAGTTTAACATATGACAAAACTGGCACATGTACCTGTGCAAGTGTGGCACGGACTTAATCTGAGAGCCATGCTTAAAAATTAGTTCCCAGCACTAAGAGAATTTAAAACTCATAATAAAAGTTATAATAGTAATAAAAACCTGCCTACTGCTCCTTTGTTTGCTACCTGTACTTCTTCAAATGATATAAAAGCTTCACTGCTGTTTGGACGAACGGAGGCAAGATGGCGCACTTCCAGGTTCTTCATCACCAACTTTTCCCGCGCGCGAAAATGCAGCTGGCGCCCGGGAAGGTGCAGACCAACCGGGCATGCACCAGGTGATGTCAATCCGAAGACACCAAGATTTACCTGGTCGCACCTACGGAACGCCCCCCGACACGCCCGTGTCCCGCCTATTGCCCTCCCACTCCTAGAAAAGCCGCTCCCGGCAGACGCCCCGCGCGGACTTCCCAGCCCCCCCACTCCTGTCGGGACTGCATTAGGAACTCCGCCCGAGAGCTCACCGGGCGACTGTCGGCCTCCTTTGCCGGAGGCCGACAGACCTCTCCCTACCCACCTTCTTCCCTGAAGCTAGGTGACCAAAAATAAATTTGAAGTTTTGCTCTTACCCTTGCCTACTCGCTGGTTCTTTTGTGCTCGCTCTGGTGGTCTTAGAAAACAAATCAATTGCTACCTTAGTTCAACAAAATGCTTCAGCACAAGTGTACTATATGAATCACTATCAATCTATTGCACAAAAAGACATGAGTAGCAAAAATAAGAGTGAGAACTCCCACTAACAAAAAGTGTGAGTCTCAAAAGGGGGTAAATGAAGAAATAGACAGACCCTCTTGTATTGTTTTATGTTGTTTTATATTCAGTACCTGTTTTAAGAAAAAACAATGAAGTAAAACCAAAGACAGGCAGCCCGGCACCAGGCCCGAACCAGGCCTGGGTCTGCCTGGCCTAAACCCAGTAGTTAAAAATCAACTCATGACTTAGAAACTGATGTTCCTGACATTGTACAGAAGAATACTGTGAAACTCCCTGCCCTGTTCTGTTTCTCTGACCACCGGTGCATGCAGCCCCATCACATACCCTCTGCTTGCTCAAATCAATCACAACCCTTTCATGTGAAATCTTTAGTGTTGTGAGCCCTTAAAAGTGACATAAATTGTGCACTCGGAGAGCTCGGATTTTAAGGCAGTAGCTTGCCTATGCTCCCAGCTGAATAAAGCCCTTCCTTCTACAACTCGGTGTCTGAGAGGTTCTGTCTGTGGCTCACCCTGCTACACAACTCTCAGTAGAAAATATTAAGAAATCTGAGAAACTATACACAACAAATTAAGTCTCTGAAAGAAAATAAAACCCATTTTCATGGACGTATAAAAAATTCTATCACTGTCTATATTTATAAAAACATTAAAATTTTCATGGCTATAGTGCCCCCCAATATAAATATATATACACATATATACACACACACTCATATTTTAGATATTAGAAAAACAATCTAATGGCTACCCTTGCAGTCTTAAATGAAATATAAATATATCAAAAATAAATTATTGCCAAAATATAAGATTAATAAATTATTAAACTGCTAGGAGCTACATTAAGAGCAATAAAACCCAGAATGCTTAACGTATACTTTAATCATTAGGAAACTCAGCTTCCCTTTGGGCAAATATTGCTGAAGTCATAATTCTTTCCTGATTTACTTTTAAAGGTATTTCAGAAACACGATAATTTTAAAACAAAAAATAAAAGAGAAGCTTGGACTGAAGGAAATTGGATAGGGAATCAAGAAACAGAGGTATTATTCTTGGTTCTCCAAATTATTCCGTGTGGCTCCAGGCAAGTCATTTGCAACTCTCAGTTCTTCTCATTTCCTAGTAGAATGTCTCTAAGGAGCCTTCCTTAGTGCCAGGAAGTAAGCACTTTGCATCTAAAGAATGTTGCTACCTGAGTCTATTAAGACCAAAAAGTCTTTGAAAGAGGAGAGGCAGGGCCCATAAAGAGGCAAGAATGGTAAAAACAATATACCTTCAAGTTTTGGGGTCGTGTAAATTTGTTGAGAAGTGCAGTCTGAATGAGCTCCCACCGGCTCCCCGCAGTTCGCTCACCATTCTTTTGGAAAAAAGAAAAACATATGAGGAAGTTATTCTAAGTTCTTTTGCATCACAGAATCAAAGGTCAAACAAGCAAGTACCAAACCATTTTTCAGAGACTAAAAGAATCTCGGTTTTGTTCTTACCTCATCTTCTACTGGGTACAAATTTTGTTCTGAACAAGGCATTTTAACATGCTTGTTATCCCACGAATCTTTATAATGTGTTGGAAAAGGTTTAGGAACTTCTGCTGCTCGCAAAAGATCTACCTGAAATTGAGGGTAAACAAAATTGTCAGCGCATAAAAACTAAATTTATCTTCTATAAAATAATCCAAAGTAACCAAAGCAAATGCTGTAAAATAAAGACCAGCTCCCAGGCAAGAAATCACCAAAGAATCCTTCAGCTCTTCCCATTCCTCACCTCTATTTAATCAGGTTCCAAGTCACCAGACACAGTACATATTCTAGCTCCATACCCCCTAGGAATCCTTCCTTGCCTCAGCTTTTACTAAGTGCTTCCTATCCTTCTGCCTAACTCCAGCTGTTGCTAGACACATCCAGCCCCCATAAAACCCTTACCCTCACTTTGGAATAACATTATCTTTCTAAGGAACTCCCAGGCTTCTAATGCTATAATGCCTATACTCTGATTATGTCATCCCGATTTTCATATACTTTCTTATCAAAACACTATTCATTCCAAATAAGTCTTAAACAACACTTAAAATTCCTTAAACATAGCAAATTCATTTTCATATCTACATCCCTGTATACATACAACTGTGGCCTCTCTTTTTAATACCACTACTACCAATTGCCACCTCCCCCACTATATCTGGTTAAATCTCTATTGTCACCTTCACAACTCTGCCAAATTTTCATTACCTTTACAAAGTCTTTAGAAATTTCAAAGTAGGCAGCTATTTATCTTGTTTTGTTAGACTATTATCATGCTAGAGCACACTTGTTTTCTTTCCCTCATTAGATCCCAAACTTCCTGAAAATAACCATATTAACTTTGTATTCTGAATATGTAAGCTAGAATCTGGCATGTATACATGTGTATGCACATACATGCAAATATATATGTACACACATATGCTACTATAGTAACTATTAAGTAAAAGTTTGAGGAAGTGTTACAGTAGGTAGCCAGTCAGACATGAGCAGGGCAGGACAGGACCCTTACCACCACCGGGAATGTCAGACAACCTTCAAGTGATGCACAGGCAGCCTTGAAACTGCTTCTCTAAAATAACTGGACGCAGCTGGTGCCAGGGAAAGGAGTCACCCAATAGATAGAAAAATCTGAAATTGGTGATCAGCAGCTTCCTGTTAAGATCTTAGGAGTTGGGCAAGTCAGCCCCAGCACGTGTACTAGGAAGCAAAATGGCAAAGTTTAACTGGTATATGACCTTATAAGAACATTCGACTGGCAAGGGAAGAATACCTCAAGCGAGCATGTGTACAACTCCAGTAATCACACTGCGCATGCAGACAGCCCATCTCAAGGGAAGAATCAGGAGAGAAGGGGACATAACCCCCTGGAAGCATGCCAACATATAAAACCTCAAGTCAAAGGTCAAACTATGTACTTGATCTCTCAAGTCGCCTGCTTGGCCCTTTTCCAAGTGCATTTACTTTCTTTCATTCCTGCTCTAAAGCTTTTTAATGAACTTTCACTCATGCTCTAAAACTTGCCTTGGTTTCTCATTCTGCCTTATGCCCCTCAGTCAAATCCTTTCTTCTAAGGAGCTAGTATTAGCATTGCTGCAGACCCATACAGATTAGCCACTGGTAAGAGAAAGAGATTATGGTTTAAAGTTTAACATTATGCCTATTCTGGATATTATATATAAAAGAAATCATATAATATGTGGCCTTTTGTGTCTGGCCTTTTTCGCTTAGCATAATGTTTTCAAGAGTAATCCATGTGGTAGTATGTATGAGTACTTCACTGCAGAGTATAATCACATAAATAAATATATAATTTCACTTGTAATACGTTATGAATATGAGGAACATTGTGTTATGAGACCAGCTCAGATTTAGTTTATCTGGTAAACTTAGGTAAGGCTTCCTTGAGGAATGGTAACTGAGCTTAACTCTAAAGGCTAAAAAATTAACAAGGAAAAAGGTGAAACAAAAATAAAATTCTAAGCCCCCCAACCAACTGAATGGACCCCTCCCTCAGTCAAGGGCATTCTAAAGCAAACCCAAAACACTAGTTCAGGCCATGATGGGAACAGGTGGTTGGACGTGCTTCATTATACCTTCCTCCCTTTGAAATTTAGACATGACTGACCGGCATTAACATTAAAACAGCTACCTTAAGACTGACAAGGCAGACTCTTTATAGCAATTAAGATACCAACATGACAGATACCAGGCCCTGAAAGAAACAGAAATACTTTACTCCAAAATATATATTCCTTTGAAATATTTTGAAATAGCCCTGCTAAACTGTCTCTTACGGGGAAAATCTACATTTTGTAGCGCAAGGGTCCCAAACCCCCCGGAATGCAGACAGGCATGGACTAGCAGTTTATGGCCTGTTAGGAACCAGGCCACATAGCAGGAGGCGAATGAGGATGACCTCTGCCTCCTGTCAGGTCAGTGGCAACATCAGATTCTCATAAGGGCAAGAAGCCTATTATGAACTGCACATGTGAGGGATCTAAGCTGCACACTCCTTATGAGAATCTAACTAATGCCTGATGATCTGAGGTGGAATAGTTTAATTCTGAAACCATCCCCCAACCCATGGAAAAATGGTCTTCCATAAAACTGGTCCTGGTGCCAAAAATTTGGGGACTGCTGCTGTAGAGAATCCCCTTCCCTTTCCAGGTTTTCCCTGATCCAGTCCAGGAGAGAAGTAATGAAGTGTCTGATAAGAGCTCTGAAGCCTGTTATCTACAAGCATCATCTGCACGATAAAACCTTGGTCTTTAGAAACCCTTCTTAACCCAGACATTCCTTTCTATTGATTCCAGGTCTTTAGATAATAACTCTCTTAACCAACTGCCAAGCAGAGAATCTATGACCTGGAAGCCCCTTTCGAGTTGCCCTGCCTGCTGGACCAAATCAATATGCATCTTACATGTACTGAGTGATGTCTTATACCTCTCTCATACATATAAAACCAACCTGTAGCCTGACTACCTTGGGCACACATACTCAGGATCTCCTGGGGCTATGTCACAGGCCATAGGTCACTCATATTTGGCTTAGAATAAATTTCTTTAAATATTTTACAGAGTTTGACTCTATTCATCAACATTCCTTAAAAAGGGAACAACTATGGAAAAAAGACTGTCAAACAGGCAGCTTCATAAAAACATCTGCTGAGACCGAGCAGGGAGCTCTCTTACGGGCCTGCTGGGGTGCCCTCAAGCAAGGAAATAAAAGAAAATCTCAAGTCCTTTTGTTAGGAATAATGCTCAAAATCCTAAGGAAATTGAACACTCAAATAAAGGATCCTTAGCAAAGCAATTTTACTTCTGCGCAGGAGTGCCTCCTTGGCCAGTCGCCATGAGAGCACACCTGAACAAAGGGGCGCAAGAGCCTTTACTCCTAACGCAAGTCCTGCCTCTGTACCCTTTCCCTGTTGGCTGGGGTTGGGTCGTACAATCTAAACTAATCCCGGTTGGCTAAACATTTGATTTTTTTTAGATAGGTGGGCATGTGAAAGAAAGCGGAGAGGAAAGGGGAAGGCATGTCTGTAATGAGCTAGAAAGTTAGTTCTCTTTCCAAATAAGGAAAGGAATGTGAGCTGGTATTGATAATGCCTGGTACTGTGGCGTGCCCGGGCATCTAACAAAGGCAAAAAGGAAAAAAGGAGAAAAAGAAAAAAAAGGGAGGGCGGTACTATGAATTAAAGAATAAACAACTGATCGGGTTATTTGAAGAGAAACCTCATCATATCCCAAACCTTCAAGGGAAATTCCACGCACCTAGCTAGACTTGAGAAGTAAATGAACCACCAGATAAGCAAGGAGGTAATAACAGCTTAAACCAATAGCCTCTCATGGAAGTCAGAGCCACAAGATGTGTTGCTCCCTATAGAAAATAAAGATAACATCTTGACAAAGGTCTCTGAGTTATTTTTCAGAAACTCAGACTCTGCCAAATGGAAAATGCTAACCACCATTACATAAGGGGGAACTGAAGACTGAACTCTGACTGACGTTCTTTGTTCTAAATTTCTTCCTGAGGGGCCTGGAGACAGTGACACCCACATGCCAAACCTTAACATTCTTTTCTGCTGATCCCAAGTTTCTAGACAAAGCCTTTGATCGCAAATCAAAGAATCTCTGAATTCTGCCACCCCACCTCAAGATATCCTGCCTTTTGGGACTAAACCAATGTATAACCCCCACATATTGATGTATGATTTTGCCAGTAACTTCTGCTTTCCTAGAATATATCTCTACCTTAAAAAAATCTTGCTTGTAAGCCATTGGGGAGGTCAAGTTTTAAGCAATAGCTATCCTATTCTACTTGCTCGGTGCCCTGCAAACAAACACCCTTATTTCTCTTGCTACAGATGTCAGTGTCGGTGTTTGGCTTTACTGCACTGGAGTGTACCCAGGTTCAGTTTAGTAACACTGCAACCTAAGAAAAATAAACTGGGCCGGTGGCTCATGCCTGTAATCCCAGCACTTTGGGAGGCCGCGGGCAGATCACGAGGTCAAGAGAGTGAGACCATCCTGGCCAACATGGAGAAACCCCGTCTCTACTAAAAATACAAAAATTAGCTGGGAATGGTGGCGCGCGTCAGTAGTCCCATCTACTTGGGAGGCTGAGGCAGGTGAATCACTTGAACCCGGGAGGCGGAGGTTGCAGTGAGCAGAGATCAAGCCACTGCACTGCACTCCAGCCTGGCGACAGAGCGAGAATCCTTCTCAAAAAAAAAAAAAAAAAAAAGAAAAGAAAAAGAAACCTGTGAGCTATCTATATAGGTGATCATTAAAACCACAAGGGTGGGTGAGACGAACCAGAGAGAGAGAGAAGAAAAAAGGACCTATGAAAAAGGCTTGAGGAACTCCAGCAACACTTACTGGTCACACACAGAAGAACAGCCTAAAAGGAAAATAAGAATTGGCTAAGGAGGAAGAAAGAAATTTAGGATTATATTGTGTAATGGAGCCAAAGGATGAGTATATTCCAAAGAGAAAAGAAATGTCTATAGAGTCAAATGTGGCCAGGCACAGTTGTTCACGTCTGCAATCTCAACACTTTGGGAGGTTGAGGCTAGAGGATCACTTGAGGCCTGGAGTTCAAAATCAGCCTGGGCCAACATAGCTACAAATTTAGAAAATTAGCAGGTGTGGTGGCACATGCCTGTAACCCCAGCTACTCAGGAGGCTGAGGTGGGAAGACTGCTTGAACCTAAGAGTTGGAGGCTGCAGTGAGCCAAGATCACACAACTGCTACTGCAATCCAGCCTGGGTGACAGAGTGAGATTCTGTCTCTTTAAAAAAAAAAGAAGACCAGGAACAGTGGTTTACACTTGTAATCCCAGCACATTGGGAGGCCCAGGCAGGTGATCACCTGATCTCAGGAGTTTAAGACCAGCCTAGCCAACGTGGCGAAATCCCGTCTCTATTAAAAATACAAACATCAGCCGAGCTTGGTGGTATGCACCTGTAGTCCCAGCTACTTGGGAGGCTGAGGTAGGAGGATCGCTTAAACCCGGGAGGCAGAGGTTTCAGTGAGCCGAGATCACACCACTGCACTCCAGCAGCCTGGGTGACAGAGCAAGACTCCATCTCAAAAAAAAAAAAAAAGTCAGCTGTGACAGAATCAGCAGTTATGCTGAAAGTATTTTCACCCTCATAAGAACGTCCTAAAGGTGATTTGTAAGGATGTTCCATATCATCTGATAAAACAGCATAGGTACCAGTTGAGCTTCACACAAAGGGGAACATACAGGTAATATGCTTTGTGTGTGGCTCTGTGTGTGTTTGCGTGCATGCACACATGCATGTGTTTGTTGGAAATTGACCACTAAGTGAAATTTCAGATTGCCTTACCTTTCTAAAGCTAAATGTTGGCTTTATTTTATTTTATTTTCAAGAAACAGGGTCTTACTCTGTCATCCAGGCTAAACTGCAGGGCTCAAGTAATCATCTCGTCTTAGCCTCATGAGTAGCTAGGATTACAGGCCTGTGCCACCATGCCTGGCTAATTTTTTAACTTTTTGTACAGATGGGCTCTCCCTATGTTGCCCAGGCTAGTCTTGAACTCCTGGCCTCAAGCAATCCTCCTGCCTTGGCGTCCTAAAGCACTGGGATTACAGGTGTGAGCTATCGTGCCCAACTGTCATTTTACTATTTCAAATTCTGTAACTATTAACATCTGAAATCTTAATAACTAAACACTGCTATTAAGTAACTGTTAATTACATTTATATCTTATTATCATATTCAGGAATAAGAATCTAGAAGAAAATATAACAAATTGTTAAACTCTCAGAATAGGACTGAGAGATGGGTTTTCTGAGTTACATGCTTTCACATAATAGTTGCATATTTTTTACAATAATCTTGCATTACTGTTGTAATAAAATAGAAGATTTTAAAAACCCGAGGGTCACTGGGTACCTAAGAAAGAAACGTTAACTACAGAGATTAAATAATGATGGCATAGGATGGCTGGGGTTTTCTTTGTTGGGGGGTGGGAGAGAGGAGGAGGAGAAAAAGCTAAAAATATCACTTAACACCCTCTGTCAATCTTTTCTCCAGTTCCTCACCTTTAACATTATCTCAGTAATCCAGACTAAGAACCTTAATTTTACATGCATTATCAACAACTCCTTTTTATCACCCATATTTAAGAATTTACCATATTCTATCAATTTTACCTCAAAACAATGCAGCCTTCTATTTTCTTTTTTATCCCCAGGATTATTATCTCAGTGATTTTCAAGATTTTTAAAACAGCGGAATCCTTTTTTTCCCCTAAGAAATTTGACATAAAGTCAGTTAAAGTCACACCAAAGCTATTTTTAGAAATACAGTTTTTGGTCGAGCGCGGTGACTCACACCTGTAATCCCAGCAGTTTGGGAGGCCGAGGTGGGCGGATCACCTGAAGTCGGGAGTTCGAAATCAGCCTGACCAACATGGAGAAACCCCGTCTCTACTAAAAATACAAAATTAGCCGGGCCTGGTGGTGCATGCCTGTAATCCCAGCTACTTGGGAGGGTGAGGCAGGAGAATTGTTTGAACCCGGGAGGTGGAGGTTGCCGTGAGCCAAGAGCAAAAAACTCCGTCAAAAAAAAAGAAATACAGTTTTTATAGTAACTTTTACTTACTCTAATATCAATACGTGATGATAAGATAGTTTTAAATACAAAGTTAGAAATTAGGAGTTAGGGATGAGAGTTAAAGCTTACATCAATCTACCATTCAGTTTACATTTATCTCTCTCACCCTTTATCTGATTCACGTACCTATACAGTTGCAAATGGTAACATTTTACATACTGTTTATTTTGATATTAAGCTAACTCTTCAGATAAACGTAGCAAGGGAACCTTGGCTCTATGGTCTACACAAAAATGGGTTATCTTGGCAAAAACAGCTGGCTCAAATGTGGAATTAAGCATCTTCAAATTTGATTGTGTAGTTCTTTTTTAACAAGTTTTTCACTGTTAAAAATATAATTTAGAAATGAAATTTGCATCAAACTTCAAAAGAACCCCTGAAGCCGCTCTATGTAGCACAATTCGGTACATACTGTTGCCTTACTTATCTCTTATCTGGGCCCTAACATTACCTCTCCCGGCTCCCAGTGTATCCTCACTTGTTTTCCTTACATGCAGCTGTCTGATTAATCTTGCTACAGCACAAATACTGTCTGCACAGACATGACTTAAGTCTGGTTCCTGGCACTTGAAGCCCTCTGTGATATGAACCCAATCCAATTTTCAAGTCTCTTCCTCATTCCCCACCCAAATTCCACACTACAGCAAAGGCACTGTTTTCCATTTCTGAAACAGATAGTTTTCAACCATACAGCCTGTTCTTATCACTCTTATATATCTGTCTGGAAGTCTCCTATCTTACTAACTCCACCTCAGAAAGTTATGCTCATCTTTTAGAGCTCAGCTCAAACCCCATAACTCTGCTCAATGTTACTCTCACCTCTAAATATGCTAAAGAATTCTGAATTTCAAAATAGTTAATCACATCTACACTAAATTGTATGTTAAGAGGGAGCGCATCAATTTTTTTTAGTATTGCGTGTGAAATCTATATAAAATCTGACTAATAAATGAGATGAATGTTTAAAACTACCCAGCAAGTAATGGCAATCTAAAACTGGATTATGGTGATGGTCACATAGCTCAATAAATGGACGCTATCACCAAATTGAGCACTTAAAATGGGTGAATTTTTATATACCTCAATGAAGTTGGCTTTTAAAAGCAAGAACACACAGAAAGTATAAAAGAGGTTACTAAGAACTAGGAGAAGCAGGGAAGGAGGTTTAATTATTTAATATGTACAGAGTTTCTGTTAGTGTAGTGTTATGATATTCACATTAGTTTTTGTCCAGGTTCTTGGCTCGTAACTCCCATAAAATGTTAGTATTTTGTTATGTTTTGTTACAATGTTGTTAAAATGTTTTAATATAATGTTAAAACAAAGACAGTAACAGCCCTTTCCCAAAAGAAACCCCCTTCTTGCCTGGGGACTAGACTGCCATTGTAGGACTAACAAAGTAGGCACAAGATTAGAAATTATGGTTTAGGGGTCGTGCAGCTGGGGGCTACAAGATTCCGACCATCCCTAAATTGCTAAGATCAGTGCTTGGGGTATTTTGCAGACCCTGCACTTGATGGATCAGCTGGCACCACCCAGATGGATAAACTGGCTCATTTGATCTTGTGGTACCCACCCAGGAACTGATTCAGCACAAGAGGACAGCTTCGACTTCCCCTTAGTTCTTCTTCTGACCCAACCAATCAGCACTCTCGACTCACTGGCCTTCCCCAACCCACCAAATTATCCTTAAAAACTCTGACCTCCGAATGCTCGAGGAGACTGATTTGACTAATAAGAAAACTCTGGTCTCCTGCAGAAAAAAAAGGCACAACTGGATAATGATTTAAGGACACTAAACTATATGTAACTTTGAAATTTATGGACGAATGCAGGATTGTGCAATGGGTACACAATACTATCAACTGAGTAAAAAGACAGAAAAAGAATCCAATGAGGTTTCCTAAAAATACTGAAGAAAAAAAAAAAAAAATTCATCTTCACCATCAGCTGATAACGATTGCTAATTTGTTAGGTTCTCTATTAACTAGGTTATCAGTACATCGTTCCATACTGTAGGATTCTCAGTATTTTATATATGCAGAAAACAGAAGAACTTTCTAAGCCTTAGTCTGTTTCTCACTTAATAAATACCACAATAAATGAGGACTTCCAGTCTTCTCTTATGATAGATAAGAGGTGCTATCTACCCGAATAGTTACTGTGTGATTGGCAGATGGTCTCAAGAGAGGCAGCCGGATCCCACATCGAGGCATTCTTCTCATTTCCTCAATAGGAGTTCCAAGCCACTTCTTATCCGGAGAAAGGTGAGGCGGAACGTATTTAGGGATCTTCCTTTCTGTTCTTTGATGTTTGGTTTCGCATTGTTCTTTTCTAAGGTCAAGACAAATGTGTTTAGTCACAAATTATTTGCTGTTTTAATTCCTTTAGATACACAAGCACAAAACTTACCCAGATGTTATTGTTTAAAGTATGCCATACTTGGTCACTCATTATGTTTTATATTTACAATCAACAGAAAAACTTATAAAGCTTATAAAACTCAAGAGCTTATTTTTAACAGTCTGTGGAAGAAAGTTCCAAACACATGTAAATCACCTTCTCAAAACAGAAATGAGTCATGGTTCACAGTATCATCTACACAGTAATTTTCAATGAAGTGAACTCACTATTGCATGCTGACTGCACTATCTCAGGAAACTCAGATCACAGAAATCATGGATGGGATTTAAGATTCCATACGGGGTAATGGCAAAATATAAGCTTTGTAATATGACACACCTGGATTTAAATCCCCGCATTACCACTCAGAAGGTGCATGATTCCAGCGAATTCTCTAACCCAAATCTCAGTTTTCGCATTTAGTGAGTATAATACCATCTGTCTGCCTGTCACGGCATTAAACAGTGTTTAAAAAAAAAAAAAAAAGTGTAATACACAATGGCCTACAAGAATGTCTGGCTGAAGAAACAGCAGCTGCTATCAACCTAGTATTTTCATGTTCTAGTTATTCCCGTAAATACCAAAAGGAAGCTCATGAAACTAAAAATCTGATTTCTAATACTCATTTTATTTCTTGTTTTCTGTTTCTAGCCTTTTTAGAGTTTAAACTTTAGAGTCTAGGTTTAAATTTCGCATAAGTAGTTAACAAGAAACAAAACCATTTCTTTGCTTTACTAGAAATCATAGCTTCGTTAAACTCCCTTACAAAACTATAAAGCATATTATGCTATTGGAGAGATATTCCTCACAGAAAATTACCTTCTGTCCTCTGCTTTGGGCAGTCTCATGAAATGATCTGTGATTTTAGAATCCTTTCTTCCATGTTGCCTGGAATTTCTGCATTCTACATTCAGGCTAGAAATATTTCCAGGTAGTTTAGCATTTAAATCATTCATTCCAGTGTGACTCTCTCCTCCTTCAAATTGGAAATGTAATCTAACTTCACCTCCCTTAGTAGAATACCGTTTCCTAAATTCAATGTCAGCGTCTCTTGCTTGGAACCTTGAAGGTTTATTTGTTTGGGAGGAACTACCATCTTCTTGTTCATCAAAACCTGGACTTGTCTCCTCATCTGCTTCTGAGTCTTGACAACTATTTTTAGAATTATCCACATCCATCGGTGACTCGGGTTCACTTTCCTTCTCAAATGGAGGAGAATTTCCTAGGCAACTTTCTTGTCTACTCAATTTGTTGTCATTTTTTGGTCCAGTACCAACATCCTCAGAGCCAGCATCTGACAATGGACTCTCTGGCACGACGTCTATCTCCTCTTGCTGACAACTTGCACAGTCTTCCCCAGGATGGCAAGACTTGCTGCACTTCTGGTGGCTTCCAGCTTCTCTGGCCTGTTCATCTTCTGTAGTCTGCTTTGCATTTACAAGCTTTACCGTTGTGAGAAACTGTTGATTGTCTCTATTTTCTTCACTATCTGTGTCACTGTGATCTTCATTTTGAGGCGACCGATCAATGTTAGCATTACTAAACTGCTCTGGTACCAGGGTTACTGTCTGAGGTTCACTTTCCAAAAGCTGCTCCACGTGTTTCCCTTCATTTTGCCACTTACACATTGCTGCAGTCTGATGCTGGTTCAAATACTGTGTACTTTTTTCAGTGGGTGACTTATCAAGACTTAGCTGAGAAACATTTTCTAATTTTTCTACATTATGTTGGTAAAAGTTATCTTTTTGTACAGAACTCATCATGGATTCTATTCTTGTATTGTTGTTTTCTTTACTATCCAAACTACAAGAGAACAGAAAGAACTAAAAACAACTTACAATACAAAAAAGTCACTTATCCAATCATACCCCCAGTGTCACAGCAGTAATTAAACTCCCTTTAGTTACCTGAGCACACGTCTTCCATGACTCCATGCCTTTGCATGTGCCCCTAATGCCCTCCCTGCAGCTGTGTGTCTGGCAAACACCTGCCTTTCCTTCAAGTCATAAATGTCACTCACTTCTCTATGCAGTCTTACTTTAGGGACCAAAAGTAAAGTTGAACATTTGTTTCTTCTACACACTAACCACCACTGTGCCTTGCTCATACCTTTTACTATTGCATCCATCACACTAGGCAGTAAGTATGTGTTTTTGTGTGTGTGGCCACTGCTACACTGTGAGTATCTTAAAGACACAAACTGGCCGGGCGCAGTGGCTCATGCCTGTAATCCCAGCACTTTGGGAGGCCGAGGCGGGCGGATCACGAGGTCAGGAGATCGAGACCATCCTGGCTAAACCTGGTGAAACCCCGTCTCTACTGAAAATACAAAAAATTAGCCAGGCATGGTGGCGGGCGCCTGTAGTCCCAGCTACTCGGGAGGCTGAGGCAGGAGAATGGTGTGAACCCAGGAGGCAGAGCTTGCAGTGAGCCGAGATCTCGCCACTGTACTCCAGCCTGGGCGACATAGCGAGACTCCATCTCAAAAAAAAAAAAAAAAAAAAAAAAAAGACACAGACTATTCCTGTCTCATCTCGGTGTTTCAAGTATACAGGACCGTCCATGGCACACAAGACTCTCTAAAAAATTACTTTTAAGGTGATTTTGAATTAACATAGATAAAGGAGAATAGAAAAGCATGAACAAAGAAAGAAAATACTAAAGCAACAAGATAAAACATCCATGTATTATTATTCATTTCTCTATATAGGAATGTCTCTATACCTTTCTGATTCCGCTGTCTTGATTCCTTTAGTGTCCATCCAACTGGTAATAGTCTTTTGTTTGAAAACTATAAAAAAAAAAGTATATTCACACATTCCTTCAAACAGAAAACATATACAGCATATTATACATGCAAGGAACTATGCTAGGTTCTACAGGTTAAACAAAAGATTAATAACTCAAGTATTTGCCCTCAAGTAATACCAGTAAGATAGGAACATAAATGTTAATACATATGACACAGGGTAGAAAATGACTGGTGCCTAAGAGAGTTGGTATGGCCTAATGGATAACAGCATAGGCTATGGAATCAGAACATTTGCATTCAAATCCTGATTCTCCCATTAGCTTCCTAAGTTACTCTGTGAGGGGTCATTTCTCCGTATCTTAGATCCCTCATTTGTAAACGTGCAAAATAACTATCTCTCATGAGATAATGCTTAATTTAAGTAAAAATAGCTTATGTGAAGTGTTTAGGGCGTTATCTGGTTTATGCTTAGTAAATGTTGATTCTTAATTATCATTATTATTAAAAGAGGTCCTGATAAAGGAATTAAGGTTATTTCTGAGGAAGACACTACTTCGGTGAACAGGAGAAACTGGGGCATAATCGGTATGATTTCTTTGGAAAAGGTAAGGCTTGAATTATGCCTTGAAAAGTAAACATGCAAGTCACATAAAAAGAAAATTATAAGCAAAAGCACCAATATCGGGGAAATATAAAGAACTTAAAAAGAAAGCAAAAGAAAATATGGTTGAAAAAGCCAGGATCGTATCATACAACAGGATCTTGAATGACCCACAAAGAGAAGTACAAAAAATGTGTTGAAAGATATGATTCCTCTCATCTAGGAGGCTCACAGTCATGCATGACAGCTGGAGGATAAATCTGAGGGGCAAGAGTGAAGAGCTTATTGCCAGAAACCAGGGAGAAAGCTACTAGTCCAGGTCAGTGGTTCCTAAACTATCTGGATCATCAGGAAGCCAGCCACACCCAGTCCTACTGAATCAGAATCTATATGTGAGTAGGATGAAGGCATGAGGGGAGCTGGAATCTTTTTTTTTCTTTTTCCAAAAGTGATTTTGATAATCCACTAGATAGAACAGTGACTGGCCAAGAACATAAACTAGTCCTTGTGAGAGTAGTAAAAGTGAGGAGAGTCATTACAGACTTCACAATAAGAGGGGAAGTTAAAAGTGACTTTAAGCTTTGGGCTTGAGAGACTTGAAAAATAATGACAGCCTTAAGTAGAAATATGGAATATAAGAGAATTGTGTTTAGGGAAAAAGTATGATTAGGTCGATTCTGCCTATACTCAATTTGAGATGCCAAAGAAGTAACTAGATAGAAAACAGTATCACTACTTTTGGCTTCCTAAGGTTTCCTTCCCAACACACCAGCAGATAGTAGCAACAGTAGAATTGATAGCTCAGGAAAGGGAGATGCAATATAAATAAATACAAGCCACATTTTATATAATCATTAGAAGTAAGTATGCTGTCAAAATTTAATATATTGAATAGGGATTAAATGTACATCATATTTTAGTATCAGAAATAAAATCTTAAACATTCGCAAATGTTTAAGATCTGAGATACTCACTAAATTGAATGTAAGAATCTTAGCACACTAAGTCACAGGATCTTTCTTATTTACCTACCTCTCCTCAAATACCATATTGAGCAAAACAGATGCAGGCTCAAACAGACGAAAATCAATGGTTTATTTTTCATTGAGACAATGGCATAATCAAAATACATTTCAGATGGGGAGAATTTTATACCAGAAAAATATTCAGTTGCTATATAATCTTTACCTTCCACAAAATACTTACAATCCAACTAGTAAAAATCTTTGATTAGTGTTTCAAAAATAGTTTCTATCACAAAAAAGTAATCATGCATAGTGATTTCTCATTGTTAAACACCATTACTTCAATGATTTTATTTAGCATTTCTGCAGATCAGGCTTCAGAGAAAAAATGAGCCTCAGTCAGAGGGAGTAAGAGGATAAACCATCTGATTCTGAAACTTTTTCTATAGTTCTGTATTCTCTATTTATTTTCTTTATATCAAATACAGCAAGTATAGTTTAGAAAATCCTCAAATTGGGCCAGGCGTGGTGGCTCACGCCTGTAATCTCAACACTTTGGGAAGCCAAGATGGGCTGATCACGAGGTCAGGAGATCGAGACCATCCTGGCTAACATGGTGAAACCCCGTCTCTACTAAAAATACAAAAAATTAGCCGGGCGTTGTGGCGGGCGCCTGTAGTCCCAGCTACTCGGGAGGCTGAGGCAGGAGAATGGTGTGAACCCAGGAGGCGGAGCTTGCAGTGAGCTGAGATCATGCCACTGCACTCCAGCCTGGGCAACAGTGTGAGACTCCATCTTAAAAAAAAAAAAAAAAAAAAAATTCCTCAAATTACAAACTAGTAATATGCCAAAACATTCATTTTTTGAGTTGGTTTAGAAGTTAAAACATCTTTTTTCCATAAATATAAGGATTAATGTTAAGATGCAATGACTAGGTTCCTACAACACACACGAAGCACATACTCCAGTGATAAGTCTACAGAACCTAAAGACTGCACACATCATTTCATGAAAAACCAGGAGTGTTCCAGCAATGGTGAGGAAGAGAGCTCTCTCATGTAGCCCTGACCCTGAGAATGTGTTTTCTCTCCAGTTTCAGGTTTCCTGAAGCCTGAGGAAGGGATGAAGGAGGAAAAGCAAGAGGTGAGGAACCAGTATCTTCTAATAAAACACTGATCAGTCCTTCTTAGGGCCTCAGAGAAAGGACTGCTTACTGCTCTTTGCAATATCACTACTTTTGGCTTCCTAAGGTTTCCTTCCCAACACACCACAGGACTGTGTCAGAGCTTTATCCCTCTTGCTCCTGAAGCATAAAATGATGCTTTCCAGGTTTCCTGTGATTTTTCACTAGAAATAGTCACAACAAGGCAAAAAGAGTGGTAATAAGAAGTGACAAAGATACAAGATCTAGAGTCCGATCATCTTGGATTGAGATCTTTGTTCAGTCACTTACTAGTACCATCTTGGTCAAGTTGCTTCACTTTGTTAAGCCTTTATTTACTCACCCAGAAAATGAAGCTAACAACACCTACTTCTAAGGGTTATGTTGATCAATTAAAATGCAAAAATTAGAGAAAATATTGTGTTCAGTCTCACAAAACACTCAACAAATATGTTATCTCCCGACATTTCCACCCAGTCTTTTTTTTCCCCACTGAGATCAGTAATTCTTCAACTTTGACTTCACACCATTTACATTTACTCTCATCAGTAACATTACTCAGTAACCAGTGTATTTTAATCAGCAGGTCATTCAATTAACAGCTATAGATACAGCCAAAAGGCACAAAATGCAATAACATTCACCTGCATTTCAAAGGCACGCTCCACTTTCACAAAAAGTCCATAGCAACGCATCTGGATAAACCCTTTATCATCACAATGTGAATAACATGCTGAGTTCTGCCAATCTGCAAGTTTGCAGATTTTTTTTTTTCTTTTTTCAGAAGTGGGGTCTCGCTATGCTGCTTAAGCTGGACTGGAACTCCCAGGCTCAAGTGATCCTCTTGCCTTAGCCTCCCAAGTAGCTGGGACTACAGGTGCATGTCACCATGCCCAGCAAAATTTGCGATTTCAGTCAATATAAGAAACGTGCCCAGGAGGATAAATAATGTAAAATTTAAAGATACTGAGTAAATACCCATTTCTCTACCCCACCTACTTGTCCTAAGATAATTATGTATAAAATTTTAAATACCAAGTTCCTAAAGGAATCCCAAAAATTCAAACAATGGGCTTTTGATACAAATATAGTCTTTGAACATTGTTAATTGGTGTCCTGTCCCAGGTATATAGAAAACATTTAAACACGTGAAATACAGCCCCAAGTATTCATTTGGTACCTCTTCTGCAGAAATCTTAAGATCCAACCAGTGAGGACTGAGTGTCCTCACCCCTATTTGCAACTAACTCCTCCTTCTTTACATGCAAATAAGGTTAATGAAACCACAAATTATCCAGTCACAGGAGCTGAAGTACACCTGAACACACACCTGAAGTTCACCTTCAGTTCCCTCTCCCCTATACCAAGTTCTCTGAAATCTACATCCTAAATTTTAAATCCATCCCTTTCGTATACCCTTTAAACACATCACTTATTAGACAACTGCCATGTTTCTTGCAACTAGTCTCCCTGTCTATAGTCTTGACTATCCAGTATTCTACAAACTACAAATAACCAGTCAATTTTCAATGAAATAACACAGACAATACAAGAATGCATCACACATAGTAAAGTTAAGTATTATTTCATGGAGCATTTATTTCAGTTATAAATATGGCTTATTTGCCAGGTTACATATATTTCTAACTCTGTGTACCGGATAAAATTTATGCTGTGGGTTGCAGTTAGAAAAGTCCAAAAGCCACTGTTTAAGCCATATTTTCTAAAATATTAACCAAATGGTATTCCCACACTTAAAAGCTTTTTAGTGGTTTCTCCATCAACCACAGAATAAGGTTGAAATTCCTTAAAATGGAACTTGAGTTTCTTCATAAGCTCCTGCCTGCCACTCAGCCTCATCTGACACTCCTCTGTCATCTTATGCTCCAGTCTTACCAACTTTTGCATGTCTTATTCCCTCTGCGTGTATAATTCTTTCTCCTCCTGATTTATACAGCAAATCTTCCTCATCCTTCAAGGCTCAGTGAAAGTCGGCTTGGTACTGCCCCTAAGTATGAAGACATCTAAGTGTACAGTCCTCATCAGAGAACTGCCCGAGCTCTGCCCAGCCTCTTACACTGTTAAAGAATGCATCCTTTTTGAAATGCTCTCCTTTGCCTGACACAACACAAGCCAGGCTTTCCTTCCACCTCTGCAGCCGCTTCTCTTCAGTCTACCCTTGAACTTTGGTGTTCCTAAGGCTTCTGCCCTAGGTCAACCTTTACTTTCTCTACATGTTTATATGTTATCTATGCCCATAGCATCCATTACAATGTTTATGCCAAGAACTCCCCAATCTACTTCTCCAGCACAGAAATATTTCTTCTCAAGCATCCCATTCTTTCATGAATCCATCCCCTTCCCTATTGCCAGCATCCAGGTCTAAGTTACAATTATTTCCAACCTAGATTAGCTCCTTAACTGAGTCTTGAGACTCCACTTGAGTTCCTTTCCAATCCATTCTTTATTGTCCACACACCAGCCACACAGACTTTTCAACAAATAAGTCTAATCAAATCACTCCCCTCCTAAAAACCCCTGAGTAGCTTCTCAATGCCCTTAAAGCTCAAAATCCTTAGCAATGTCTACATATCCAATTTGACTTGACTTTTTTGTACCACCCTGCAGCCTCATCTCTCACTCTCTTGCGTTCACTCTATGTATCAATTACACTTCTGTTTTTGTTTTGTTTTGTTTTTGTTTTTCTGAGGCGGAGTTTCGCTCTTGTTGCCCAGGCTGGAGTGCAATGGTGCCCTCTCGGCTCACCGCAACCTCCGCCTCCCGGGTTCCAGCGATTCTCCTGCCTCACCTGCCTCAGCCTCCCGAGTAGCTGGGATTACAGCTGCCCGCCACCACGCTCGGCTAATTTGTTTTTGATTTTTAGTATAGACGGGGTTTCACCACACTGGTAAGGCTGGTCTTGAGCTCCTGACCTCAGGTGATCCACCAACCCCGGTCTCCCAAAGTGCAGGGATTACAGGTGTAAACCACTGCGCCAGGCCTCAATTGCACTCCTGAAACACTCCCTTACTTCCTCCTCATCTAACTTCTACTCATTCTAAAGTTCTCAGAATAAGCATCTCATCTTCTGG
This sequence comes from Rhinopithecus roxellana, assembly GCF_007565055.1. Lineage (NCBI taxonomy): Eukaryota > Metazoa > Chordata > Mammalia > Primates > Cercopithecidae > Rhinopithecus > Rhinopithecus roxellana. The sequence goes on along the minus strand of NC_044559.1, from coordinate 2,152,789 downwards.
AGGACTATTTTCGATCCCATAAATTAGATTAGGTAGAACAATCTGTCCTTCATCTATCAGAACATCCATTACCTTTTATTATATTAACTTTTGCTATTGTCTATCTCTCCAGATAGATTTCAAGGTATGAAGGCAGAGGCCAAGCTTCTCTTGTTCAACACTGCATGCCAGGGACGGGTACAATGCCAGCTTAGACTAATAGCTCTGCACCCTGGGACCCAGAATCTGAACAAGTGAAGTTGTTTTCTTCCTATCTAGAGGCTAAAGCGTCCTACTGTTTCACATACACAATTACATCTCCTTGACGACTAAGGCAATTTCTCAATTAAACCTGAAGAAGCAAACAGGTGGTGGAGTCTCCTGCCATTTTCCGCCCTATGAGTGGCTTGCTCATCAGTTTCTCACATCAATAGCACTGGGAAAAATGCGGCCCCATTCACCCACTAGTGGCTTTGGTAGCTCAGCAAGTGGACCTCAGCATGATAATGCACACAAGACCAGAAAGGAGTGACTGGAGCCCCTGGGTTCTCAGACTGAGACCAGAAGGTTCCGGCCGAGGCGAAGGACAAAGATTTTTATTTTCCCACGTACCAAGCGAGGTGGCGCTGCCTCTGTGCTGTCCCGCCCGCCCTGGGACGCAGGCTGGCGAGGACGGTGGGACCCTGAACTGCACGTGAGCGTCCCTGGGGTCGAGGACGCGCCTCTGCCTGTTGGGAAAGCTCCGGGCGTCTGAAGCAGCCGGCGAAGTTGGAGCGGCGCCCCAGCGGGGTCGCTTGGTGCAGGGTTCACAGTCGGGGCCCGCATTCATGCTGGGACCCGCAGCGCACTGTCCCCGGGCCGGCCCGGGCGGAGAGCCTCATTCACTAACCGTGAGAGGGATGGACTGCACCTCCTTCTCCGCGCCTCCCCGCACCATTCCCTCTCCGCTGCTTCCTGCTTCTGCAATTGCTGACCCGCCGGCCTCCCAAGTCAGGCCGTAAACAGTCTCTTGCCGTCCCTCTTCCACTCGCACCCCACCTGCCTCAGAATGAGCCTCTTTAATTCGGGATTCGTTCCCTTTCCCACCACCGGAAAGCTGCCGTCAGTCGCTTCCGGCTTCCGGGGCGCACACTGCCGCAAAGCGGAAGTGCGGCGCTTAGCAGGGACCGGCGCCCGGAAGGTCAGCGTGTGAAGGAGGCGCTAGCAACGCGGGGGTTACCCGCTGTTATTGAGGAGCAACGGCCCAGCGGACCACCCAGACTCGAGACAGCGGCGGGAACCACTCGGTTTGCTGAGATACCATGGAAGGAGGCGGGGGAAGCGGCAACAAAACCACAGGGGGATTGGCCGGCTTTTTCGGAGCCGGCGGAGCAGGTTACTCGCACGCGGATTTGGCTGGCGTCCCGCGTAAGTATGGGGCCTACCTTGCGATTATTTCTGTTTGGTTCTTGCGTCTTCACTAAAGTTGCGCGTCCCATGTTTTATGTTTTTTTGTTGTTTTTTTTTCCTTTCTGGCATTTACAAGCTTCAGCACCAGTGGTGGGGTTAGTGTGTCTGCATGGCTGCTCTTTCAAGATCGAAAGGCCTTAAAAAGGGCCACGGATCTCCCAGGGAAGCTGTCCGTGACTGACCTGGACTCGCGAGATCATGCATGTTTTCTTAGGTTTATATCCAAGCCTCGTGTCTTTTGTGTGTGGTGGGCGGTGTGATTGGCCCTTGATTAAGAGTAGAGCCCAGCTTTGGGAGTAAATGTATTCCAAATAGTAAGCCGTAGTTAACGTTTTAGTACACAGCGACGTATTCTGAACCCCCAAGTAGCCGTCAGGGCAGAACATTCAGTAGTATTGCATATAAGTGAGAAATAAATATGACTTGGGACAGGCTGGGAAACTATCTTTAGGAGCTAGGAAGTAAGCTGAACTTTAAAGGTGATATATAGACATGAAGAAAGAGGCCAGGTAAGAATTATAGGAAAGGAAATAAGCAGCAACATAAAGGATACAGAGGCATAAATACCTTGCCTTTGCCTCTCCTCAGTCTTGCGAATATGTATTCCAGAACTTTGGTACTTTGTAACGGTGGTTATTCAACTGGATAAATAGAACTTGGACCTAAAGATAGGCAGTTGGTCGTGGATAAAGCCTTTACGAAAGTACTTTCTTTTTAGAGAATCCTTGTAATATTTTTCTAGGTGTTTTATACTAAAAGACAACAACAGCAAAATATGTTCAGACTGACTAGCGCAAAAAAATATAAAAGAAAAGACCTTTCATATCCCTGGTGTCACCTTTGTCATAAAACGGAATCTACAATACAAGGTGTTTTGTTCTGTTGGTTTTTTTTTGTTTTTAGAGTCAGAACCTCGTTCTGTCACCCATGTTGGGGTGCTGTGGCATGATTATAGTTCACTGAAGCCTCGCACTCCTGAGCTCAAACAATCCTCCCCTTTAAGCCTCCTAAGTAGCTGGGACTCTAGGCACGTGCCACCACGCCTGGCTAATTTTTTTTTTTTTTTTTTTTTTGACTTATGGAGATGGGATCTCCCTGTGTTACCCAGGCTGGTCTCAAACTCTTGAGCTCAAGCCATTCTCCTGTCTCAGCCTCCCAAAGTGCTGGGTTCCTAGGCCTGAGCTACCACTCTACCTGTTTAGAACACAGTTTCATATTAATCTTAATATCTCTGAGTTTCAGAGCACAAATGGCATATGCTTCCTTAATGTGACAATATTGTTACCTTAATTTGATTAAGATTTGAAGGTAAATTGAGGGACCAGGGAATGAACACCATTTACTGAACTTTTACAGTGTGCTAGCTAGTTTTCTGGGGGCAGGACTATAGTGGTTTTTTTGTGTTGTTTTGTTTTGTTTTGAGAAGACTCTTGCACTCACAGAGCTTACATAATACTGAGGTAAACCAACAAACATAAATTAAAACATTACAGTTAGCGGTAAGTGCTGTAAAAGGGAATAAAGCAGAGTCATGAGATTGTGATGGAAGCAGGATGCCATTTTAGAACGGGTTAGGGAAAACATCTTAGGGGAGTTGACATTTGAGCTGTGACCCAAATACAGTACAAATGCTTGGGAGGCAAGTATCCAGGAAATTAGCTAGTGCAAATGTCCTGAAACAAAACAAATTTGGTATGTTTAAGGAACAACTCTTAGACCACTCTGTCTTCGTAGTTACAAGGGAGTTGGATCAGTTGAAGATTGTGAAATCAGAGAGGTAGGGAATGACAGCTAATGTAGGGTTTTGTAGGTTATGGTAAGGAGTTTGGATTTTCTTAAGAAAAATCACTGTAGTTGCTATGTAGACAGTGAGTTGAAGGGGCAAGAGAAAGCAAGGAGTTAGGTAGGAAGTTGTTGCTGTGAGATACGATGGTTGGACTAGGATGGTAGCAATAGAGATAAGTAACACAATTCAAAATAGGTGTTGAAAATAGAATAAACAGGACTTAAAATTGATGAAAAGATCAGAGGCATAGGTGATGCATATATTTGTGAATTAACTGCTGAGATACAGAAGAATCCAAAGATTGATAGGTTTTACTGTTTTCAATGTTAGTGAATTCAGGTCTGGCCCTCTGAAAGTTTGTGTTTTCTTTTGCACAGACCCACATACCTGTGGTAATGACCCCAGGATTCTCAACCTTGCCACAGTAAATCAATCGTTAATAGTAACACGTGAAGGAACTGCCTTGAAATACTTACATACAACATGTACACAGTCAGAAAACCCAACCCAACCACTGTTTTTCCCGTGGAATTGATTAGTCTTTTCTCAGTCTTATTCTGCAATTTACATAGTCACCAAGCATTCTTGTACTAAATTGAAAGAAATTTACTTTATAAATGGCTTAGGCTACACTTCCTGTAAGTTCAGTAATCTGATCTATGACACTGCGAATATCTTACTGGTGTAAAAGCCTGAGCCACCAGTGGAAAATCTGGTTTGGGATTGAGGGTCTGAGGATATCCTGAGTCAGCCCCCAAACTGACAGGGAGGATAAAATGGGAAAAAATTTTCGCCTTCAGTGAGCCTATAAAAATTGCAAACACATGTAACAATCAGGAGCTGGATTAACTGAATTAACTTAAAGAATGTTGTTGCAATGTGACATTTTGTTTTCTCTCTAGTAACTGGTATGAACCCTCTGTCTCCTTATTTAAATGTGGATCCGCGATACCTCGTGCAGGTAAGATTAAGATTTTACTAGTTTGGTGCATTATTTTACCATTAAAAAAAAAAACGCCAAGTGCTATGCTGACTTGAACTGTGACATACACTTCTGGAGGCAGTAAGTTTCTGGTCTCCATTCACCCTTTTTTCCTCACAAACACTAGGAGCTTGGCCTGCACCTCTCTGAAATCAGTTAACTACCTTCAAAGGCTTATTTTTTTTAAAACTAGAACGGAATTAATTTTTGAAAGCACCCCAATAAAAGTATTGGGGTGCCTAATTACAAAGTGTGTGGGGTTTTGTTGTTGTTGTTGTTTGTTCGTTTGTTTTGAGATGGAGTTTTGCTTTTGTCCTCCAGGCTAGAGTGCAGTAGCGCGATCTCTGCTCACTGCAACCTCAGCCTCCCGAATTCAGGCCATCGTCCTGCCTCAGCCTCCGGAGTAGCTGGGACTACCACAACACCTGGATAATTTTTGTATTTTCAATAGGGACGGGGTTTCACCATGTTGGCCGGGCTCCCAAAGTACTGGGATTACAGACAAAGTGTGTTTTAAAGCTCAGTTTACAATATCAGGGTTCTTTTGACTAAGCATCAAAAGTTTCAAAGAGTATCTTTTTGAATCCAAGATATATTAGGAAATATATCTTGGATATATTAGGAAAGCAAGGTTGATTTAACACCTGAAAATTAATGTATTGTGCCATATCAATTTATAATAAAGCAATCAAGGAAAGAATATAGACCATGTGCTTATCTCAGTAGATTCACAAAAATCATTTGACAACATCCAACACCCCCATTTATGATTATAAAAACAAACTAGGCTGGGCACAGTGATTCACACCTGTAATCCCAGCACTTTGGGAAGTGAGGCGGGTGGAACACTGAGGCCAGGAGTTTGAGACCAGCCTGGCCAACATAGTGAAACCCTGTTTCTACTAAAAATACAAAAATTAGCCAGGCGTGGTGGTGCCTACCTATAATCCCAGCTGCTTGAGAGACTGAGGCACGAGAATCGCTTGAACCCTGGAGATAAAACTTGCAGTTTATCTGAGCTGAGATCGCGCCACTACACTCCAGCCTGGGCAACAGAGTGAGACCCTATCTCTAAATTAATTAATAAAACTAGACACAGAAGGGGCTTCAGCCTGATAAATGGCATCTAGAGAATATCCAAAGCTAACATAATTTAATAGTGAAAGACTGAATACCTTCTCCCTAAGATCAAGAACAAAGTAAGTATGTTTACTCTCATTTATATTCAGCATTGTCCGACCAGGGCAATTAGTCAAGAGCATGAAATGGCATTCAAGTTGAAAAAGATGTTAAACTATCTGTTTACCAATGACATGATCTTATCTATAGAAAATCAAAAGGGAAATCACAAAAATCTATTAAAACTAATGATCGAGTTCAGCAAGTTGCAGAATACAAGTTCAGTATACATAAATATATTTCTAGACAGTCGCAGTGAACACTACAAAAGTGAAATTACAAAAAACAGTTCATTACCAATAACATTAAAAAGCGAATACTTAGAAATAAATGGACCAGGTGCAAAACATATTCTGAAAACTATAAAACATTATTGAAATTAAGTGGAAAGACACATGCTATGATCCTGAAAATTTTAATATTAACATGACAGTACTCACCAAATTAACCAACAGATTTAGTGCAGTGCCTGTCAAAATCCCAGCTGGCTTTTTTTACAGAAATTGACAAGCTTTTATCCTAAAATTCATACAGAAATTCAGGGTACATTGAATGACCAATGACCTTGAGAAAATAAATTGGAGGACTTGAACTTGTCAATTTCAAAACTTTCTACAGAACCACATCATGATAGTAACATAAGAATAAATCCATAGATTAATGAAATACAGAGTCCGGAAGAAAGACCTTGCTTTTCAACAAGGATGCCAAGAGAAGTCAGGGGAGATGTTAGGACAACTGGAATCCATATGCATAAGAATGAAGTTGAACCCTAACCCTGCACCATATACAAAATGTTACCACCAAATGAATTAAAGACTTAAATGTAAACTAAAGCTGTCAAACTCTTAGAAGAAATCATAGGCACAAGTAGTTGTGACTTTGGATTAGACAGTGATTTTTTGGATGTGACACCAAAAGCACAAGTGATAAAAAGAATGTTGATAGATTGTATTTAATCAAAATTTTAAAATTTTGTGATTCAGACAATACCAACAAGAATGGAGGCCAGGTGCAGTGGCTCACACCTATAATGCCAGCACTTTGGGAGGCCGAGGCGGGTGGGTCACCTGAGGTCAGGAGTTCGAGACCAGCCTGGCCAACATGGTGAAACCCTGTCTCTACTAAAAAATACAAAAATTAACCAGGCGCAGTGCTGGGCACCTGTAATCCCAGCTACTTGGGAGGCTGAGGCAGGAGAATTACTTGAACCTGGGAGGCAGAGGTTGCGATGAGCCAAGATCACGCCACCACACTTTAGCCTGGGCAAAAGAATAAGACTCTGCCTCAAAAAAAAAAAAGAATGGAAAAAGGCCTGGTGCAGTGGCTCATGCCTATAATCCCAACACTTTTGAGAGGCTGCGGCGGGAGGATCACTTGAGCCCAGGAGTTTGAGACCTGCCTGGGCAACATATGAAGATCCCATCCTCTGCAAAAAAATCACAAAAATTAGCGGGGTGTGGGGGTGTGCACCTGTAGTCCCAGCTACTAGGGAGGCTAAGGTGGGAGGATCACTTGAGTCCAGCAGGTCAAGTCTCAGTGAGAGTAATCAAGCCACTTAACTCCAGCCTTGGTGACAGATGGAGACCTTGTCTCAAAAGGAAAAAAAAAAATTGGGAAAAGACAATCCACAGATTGAGAGAAAATATTTGCATATTATGTATCTGATAAGGAATTTATATCTAGAATATTTAATTTTTTTAACTCTTAAAACATTAGTAAAAAATAATTGCAAAATGGGCAAAGGATTTGAGTAGACGTTTATGAAGATACAGAGATGTCTAATAGTGACATGAAAGCTGATCAGTAACATTAATTAGAGAAATAAAACCACAATGAGATACCTCTTTACACCCATGGGGGTCAGTATAATCAAAAAGAAAATAATACATGTTGTTGAGGATGTAGAGAAATTGGATTTCTGTACATTGCTGGTGGAAACGTAAAATGGTAGAGCTGCTTTTGGAAACAGTCTGGCAGTTTCTTAAAGTGTTAAAAATAGAGTTACCTTATGACTGGCAGTTTCACTTACGTATACTCCATACTCAAGAGAATTGAAAACCTCTGTGCACTTAAGTTGTGAATGAGTGTTCCTAGTAGCATTATTCATAATCAAAAAATGGAAACAAACCAAATGTTTATCCACTGATGAATGGATAAAAAATGGTGGCATATCCATACAATGTAATATTATTTGGCAATAAAAAAATTATTAAATTATGCTGCATTATAAATGAACCTTTAAAACTTCCTAAATGAAAGAAGCCAGTCACAAGAGACCACATATTGTGTGGTTCCATTTATATGGAATGTCCAGAATAGGCAAATATATGGACAAGAAAGTAAGATTAGTAGCTGCCAAGGGTTGAGAGTAAATGGACAGTGACTGCTAATGGGTATGTGATTTTTTCAGGGGGTGATGAAGATGCTTTAAAATTGATTGTAGTCTTGGTTGCATGACTCTGAATATACTAAAAACCACTGAATTGTACACGCTAAGTAAGTTAATTATATGGTGCATGAGATACATATCAGTAACTCTGTTTTCTCTCTCTTTTTTTCCTAAGAGACAAAGTCTCACTCTGTCTCCCAGGCTGGAGTTGCAGCAGCAGCATCATAGCTCACTGTAACCTCAAGCATAGCTTACTATAACCTCAAACTCCTAGGCTCAAGCAGTCCTTCCACCTCATCCTCCCAGGTAGCTAGGGCTGCAGGTGAACACCACCACGCCTGGCTAATTCTTTTTGTCACATTCTTTGTAGAGATGATGTGATTGGGCTTGTTTGCTCAGACTGGTCTCTAACTCCTGGCCTCAAGTGATCCTCCTGTCTTGGCGTCCCAAAGTGCTGGAATTACAGGCGTGAGCCACCATGCCTGGCTTTTTTTTTTTTTTTTTATTTAAGAGTTATGGTTAGAACCTTTTATTTCAGAGTTGAATCACTAACAGCACCTGACAGCGGCTGCATTTCTTGTTTGTGATTTGGACCTTGCCAGTTTAAAGCTTCGTTATTTTTTAAATGTTTTTCAAATGTTATATTTTAACATTGGGTATTCATTGATTTTTTTGCTTTAAAAGTGCCCCTTTGTCAATTTACTCAAAATTTCAAAACTAGTTGCATGTATTTTGCTTTAATGTTGAATCTACACTTAGAGGTTGTACTCTAGATCTAGTTACAAATTCAGTATCATTGTGGCCCTGCATTGCTAGGTGGGGCTTATTAAGGTTAGACATAAAATAGTTAGTATCCCCCCAAAAAACTTGTGAATTCATTCTTCATCATGAACATTTATCTTCCATTGGAATTCTAGAGGGACTTCAGACTTAAAAAAGTGTTTTGTAAACCTCATCTGTTATTGGAAATAATTAAGGAAACCTTACATTTAAAGATACCTTAATAGAAATTACATTTTGTAAAACTTTTGTTTATACTTTTGAAGGTTAGAGACATCTTAAATAAAATAGTACCTTCAACTCACCATGTTGTGACTTTGGCAACAGCTTTTTTTTTTTTTCTTGTTTAATAATAGACACATGGTCTATGTTGTCCAGGCTGGTCTTGAACTCCTGGGCTCAAGCAGTCCTCCCACCTCGGCCTCCCAAAGTGCTGGGATTACAAGCATGAGCCACTGTGCCTAACTAACTTTTATCTGATGCAGTACTGTAGTTTCTCTTACTAATGCTTTTGTATCATCACTACTCTTAACATCCTCATTGAATTTTTTTTTTTAATTGTATCAAGTAATTTTTTTGTTAGCCCAGGTGAACATCTGGTACAAAAATAAGGAAAATTTAAATATTTTTGACTTCTATATTGTTAAACACACAAAATTATAAATTAAAAATGTTTTTTCTTTTTTTTCTTTTTCTCTAGCAAGTACATTGATACCCATTCTTGGATTTATCTTCTGTGTTAGCAAACTCTGGTACTTAGGGGATTTTAGTAATACTAGTGTCCTGGAGTGTCAGCAGGACAGGTTTAACAGGAGCTTTTTAGTAAGTCTTCCTTACATTCAACATACTAACATACTTTGATAACAACCTTGTTTGTGTGTTGGACGTTTGCTTGCAACCCTTGTTATATTTTTATTTTTTAGTTGCTACTAGCAGGAGAATGAGTTGGTGACATGCACTTGTGCTTGCTTGATAATGTTCATCACGGCCTTTTTTTAAAAGTTTTTTGTTTGTTTGTTTGTTTGTTTGTTTATTTATTTATTTATTTATTTATTGTTTGGAGATAGAGTCTCGCTCTGTCACCCAGGCTGGAGTGCAGTTGCGTGATCTCGGCCTCCGCCCCGACTTCAAGCAGTTCTCCTCCCTCAGCCTCCCAAGTAGCTGGGACTACAGGTGCACACTGCCACACCCAGCTAATTTTTTGTGTTTTAGTAGACGGGATTTCACCGTGTTGCCCAGGCTGACCTCATACTCCTAAGCTCCGGCAGTCCACCCACCTCGGCCTCCCAAAGTGCTGAGATTACAGGTGGGAGGCACCACTCCTGGCCAAGTTTTCTGTTCTTAATTAGTGATCTGTTTCTGGATTGAAGGATATTTTTTTTTCTTCTTCTTCTCAGGAACCATGGCCTGAGAATGAAGGATAATTAGTTACCACATTGAATCTAGCATTTCAAAAAATTCAAACAAAAAGCACAGTTTAATACTAAGTCATTAATTTAAAAGTTGAAGTATCCAAAATTTATAAAACTCTATACAATTATACTATGACATGGGATCTATTCAGTTTTTATTATTGCCCAGCAGACCGTTCTTATGTGATGAGAGTGGATGTGCTTGTTTACTTTTGCAATTTTTGGTGAGGATGTGTGCACATGTCAGAAAGAAAAAACCAAGGCAGAACCACAGTTTTCTGATCAGGAATACACTTTTTGGAATCAGCGTTCAGTGTTTGCCACAAGGATGTAGGAGAATGTTAATTGTCAGTGGTCTTTACTATGTTAAATGTAACACACTGTGTCTTTTTGCCAAGAGTGTGACCTAGCCATTGGAGGCTTATTTTAACCATCTTTACATGGAAAGCTTGCCAAAAATGAGTGTGTGTGTGTGTGTTTTTTTTAATCCAGCAAGGTGATAGAATTTTGTTTGTGTTTTCGAGTGTGTTTTTCATAAAGGTGTATTGACTCTTCAAAATTGGTAATCATATTTTGCTCTTAAGAGTGTCATTTCTCAATCTTAGTATTTTGGGTGACCTTCCAGGGGTTCATGCCACAGTTTGTATATACAATTACTAGAAAGAGGATCTGTAACTTTCTAAGAGTATCAAAGGAATATATACTCCTTAAACAGATAAGAATTCTTAAAGGGGGTCATTTGCCCTTGCATAATTGATCCAAACTGTTGTACTTTATTAGTTTTTCCTCATTTTTTTGAACATTTGGCTTTATACATGGAAAGATGCACAATAAATAGCTGCTACAGAATGAAAGTTGTTTGCTTCTTCCAGACTGCTTGTCTATTCTATTCTAATAGCTTTCAGTGTTCCTTTCTCTAGAGCTGTCCTTTCTAAACTTAACTTTTGCACAAATCTGTCAGATTGAAGTTATGAAGGAAATAGTCTTTAATGAGACTCCCTTCTGAGAACTGGGTTTCCTATATCATTTCACTTTGATTTAGGTATTACTGTTGCAGAAAGTTTTATTTTTATTTAAGTATAGGTTTGAGTTAATTTAAGGTTTACTTTCTGTGAAAAACTACTTTGAAATGTTAAAAAAGATGACTTTACAAGATTTGTATCTTGAGGAACCCTCAGCTTGGTTTTCATTATTATCCTTTTAGGATACAGATGAGTTTATTTTACCTACTGGAGCTAATAAAACCCGGGGCAGATTTGAGCTGGCCTTCTTTACGATCGGAGGATGTTGCATGACAGGTGAGTGTTGACATACTTTTTTCTCAAGTGTGCTCAGTTCAAGTAGTTGAGGGTGCTTAAAATCAAAAGCAGTTAGAATGTTGGTTTCAGGGTTTTTTTTTAATATTTACATTTGTCTTTTTCTATTAAATGAAAAAGAATCAGAAGTGTAGTTATGCAGTTTTGAGTTTCTTTATTTGTTTGTTTTTTAATGTAAAGCTCTCTTATCTGGGTGAATTGTTATGATTTACCAGGGGCTGCGTTTGGGGCAATGAATGGTCTTCGGCTAGGATTGAAGGAAACCCAGAACATGGCCTGGTCCAAACCAAGAAATGTACAGTAAGTCTCATGTAACCATCTTATGTAGTGATACTTGAATATTAAGCTCAGTTTTGTTGGTTTGATGAGTACACCCTTGAGATTACAGATGGTTAGCATAGTTATGTGCTTTTTTGTCTTTGTTTTTTAATCTTACTCAAAAGCAACTAAGGAATCAGATTACTGACTCTAAGCTTTTAAAAAGGAGTGATTTTTTGAATCAGTGTCCCTCAGTCAGCTAGTGCTACGCCAGCCTGACTTCTCAGCTACACCTGTTACATTCTCCAACCCTGTGTGACATGCTTTTCAAAATGTTGAATTGCTGATGGGAATTTTGGATTGTTTGGGGGCATGCAGATCCGTAGGAAATGGTAATGAAGACATAAGCAGCTCATGAGAGTGATGGCTCAAGCTGCCATCATTTGACTTGAACTTCTTACTGTCTTGACTTTACGTTTCCGAAATGATGAGCCAGATAAATTTTAAAGAGTTAATTCCAAAAGGATAAGACACAGTTTTCTGTTAGAACTTGAAGTTGCAGAAAAGGGAAAGTACAGCTCAAAGGATTGGAAAGTATGTTTTCACCCTACTTAAGAAGTAAACATGGCCAGTCCCTCCTGATATTCCTTAAACAATATGTTTAGTTTTGCCCATTTTTATGCTTCATATATGCTTCATGAGTATGTATTCTTCGATGGCTACTGTTTTTGTTTTAGGACGCTTTAAACTCCATCTTCCTTTCATATTGTTCAGCCAGCAGATGGCACCAGATGTGCTAAAACTAGACCATGGGAAACTGGAACGCCTGTTACGTTGCGGGGGTTTTTGAGAGACATGGCCTTGCTGTGTTGCCCAGGCTGGCTGGTGCAGTGCCACCGTCACAGCTCACTGTAGCCTTGACTTCCTGGGCTCAAGTGATCCTCCCACCTCAGCCTCCCAAGTAACTGGGACTACAGGCACGTGCCACTGTACCCAGTTAATTTTTTAATTTTTGTAGTGACGTTGTCTCACTGTGTTGCTCAGGCTGTTCTCAAACTCCTGAACACAGGTGATCCTCCTGCCTCAGCCTTCCAAAGTACTGGGATTATAGACGTGAGCCACTGCGCCTAGCCTTGTTTTTTATATTCCTGTTAACTGTGTGGATCTCTGTCCATGCTTTGCCAGCCTAGATCCTTCAGTATTTTTATTACTTGTCCCTTGCTTCAATAATATTTTTAACTTTTTGTATTATGGGGAATTTTGAATATATAAAAGTAGACAAAAGACATAGCATAGTGAACACATGGACCATAACCCATCCTCAACCATGGCCAGTTCTATCCCATCTCCTTCTCGTCTCCCATCTTATTTTGAGACAAAAACCCCAATATCATATTAAATACAAATTTGGAAGTAGATCTAGAAAAGACAACTTGCTTCCTTTCTTAAAACGAGTTATTAAAATGCTTGTTAAAAATGAAAAAATAATGGCTGAACTTAAAATACGTTAGTAAATATGTAACATAATTAGAAACAATGTACTTCTGTTTGTAAACTTTACTGATTTTTTAAAACAACCTTTCAGAAGCAATACAAATTTTTGTTTCTGTAGAATATTAATTAAATGAGTTGTTTTATAATTAAACTGAATGAGTTCCTTCACTCTTTGTTACTGTATTTCCATAATTTCCAGCAGTAGTCAGCCATTTGGACAGAACCATTCCTGGAATGGTGTTACACTGCTGGGAGAGGAATGTCTTCTCTTCATCCGGTTGCCTCCATCACTGTTCTGGTGGTGTCTGGCACTGGTGCAAGGCAGGACTGTGCTTCCTTGAGTGTGTGCTGAGCATTCACCTTGGCTGCTTGGTTCTAGTCTGGGAGCAGACACAGAATGCTTTCCCCGTGTATCCCAGTTAGACGGCTGATTCCTTCTCTTTAATTCTACTTTATATTCTGTACTTTGATATTCTTTACTTTGATTCTCTTTAACATTGTAAGCATATGTTCTCCTTCCAAAAAGAACCTTTTAGAAGCTAGCTTGTCATAGTTAACAGTGGCATCTTTTACATAGATTAGTTTCTGTAAACCTCTGTAAAATACGTTCCAGGCTGTCATTCAAAGCCTTATATATATTTAATGTGTATTCATTGTATTATACATTTAATAATAAGAGTTTTCCTCAGTTATTGCCCAAAGTCTTGAAAGTTTTAACCTAATTTTCACTTATGTAGAGTAAAAACTATCCTTATTGAAATCTGAGATATTAAGATATATTTTAGAATTTAAAAAATTTTGAGCCTTGGATCTAGACATGTTAAATAGCTATTATTACTGTTTTTAAAGGTTACTAGAGAAATAATGATTCTAAATACAGATTCTTTCTCTTTCTGCCCTGGTAGGATTTTGAATATGGTGACTAGGCAAGGGGCACTTTGGGCTAATACTCTAGGTTCTCTGGGTAAGTAGAGATCTCGTTTGATAAATTGTTAAAGAAAGAATGTACAAATATCATGAATGATTTGATCAACTGATATTGTGGTCCTAGGATATGAGACAATTATGTTTAAATCCATTCCATTGCATAATGTAGATACTACTTAGGGAAAGACCATGAACTAACTTATGAAATAATCTCAGGTGCTGATACCATTCTGAATACCATTTCTGAATTTTTAAACTCTTTTGAACACTGCACACTCTCCTTTCCAAGCACAACACCCAAACATGTTTAAATGAAATCCAGATAATTTAGGTCCAAAGTAAAGAGCTTGGTATATTAGGCAAGGTTCAAGGTCCTATAGTGATACAAGATACCTTAATCCGGCCCTCTTGCTATGTTTTCTTAATAGCCTGTTCATTAGTCTGTTTACCTGAGTAGATTCCAGGCACCTAATTGCCAGAATTGGAATAGGTTCTTTGTAGATAATGAAAACGTTTGCAGTTCTAGGCAAAAGGTAGTTTACTGGTGCTTAATTAGAGCCTAATGCTTTCATACCATATTGTTTATGAATGATTGATCACTTGGAATCAATCTCTTAGGCTTAGGTCCTGACATCCACAATTTTCATACTTTATGAACTTAGTTGGAAATCTCAATTTAAATTGTGGCAGATTAAGGAGGGGAAGACATAGAAAATTCATTGAAACCATAGAAAAAATGTTTATTATGGCAGAGTAAGGTCCTGCCTTGTCACAGAATTTGGAAGCAGTATATCTTCACACTGTAAAGCCAGTTTTTACATTTTGGATCCTAAGAGATGGCTGCATTCATATGTTTCTGATGTCTGCATTCCTCCCACCCTACTACTGAGTCACGCCCCTCTGTTTCTTTTAATTACTTGTATACCTAGTCAGCCCAGCCATCCTTGTCTGCCTAGGACTTTCAGAGAAAAGTCCAAGAAACCATGCTCCAATAACCCCCGTCCCCACGCCCCCCCGCCTGCCCCGCAGTCCTGGACAAACTAGGATGACTGGTCACCTTCTGCATACCCACTGTGGTATGATCAATAACAATGTTCTGCTCATGATCGGTTTCAGTTAAATAAGCTGAAGAGGAAGATGAGCTTTCATAGACGTGTAAAAATAACTGCGGTAGAGGAGTTGTAAGGCTGAGCACGGTGTATTGTTGCAAGGGTCAAGTGTAGCTATAATTTTGAGAAAGAACTTAAAAGTTTAACATATTCATTCCAGATAGGAATCTGTAAGAGCATAGAAGGATGGCTTGGGGGAAGATACTTTAAAATGAAATGGTGCTAGTGTTATAGTATGTGAGAATCAAACCTCACATTTTTTTAAAATCTGTTTTTTCTTATACTACAAATATGTGTGTGTGTGTCTTTAATCCAAAGTACAGAAATTATGGGTAGCATATAAATGAAAATTTTAAATATACTTCCTGAGACTTCCTAGTGGTACTTTCTAGAAATAGCTACTATTGATGTTTCTTCTGAGTTCTTCCAGCGTTTCTCTGCATAGCCAGTTAGTCGTGTACCATGTGCACATGTCCTTGCTTTACTTGTTAGTGAAAATGATTCTTCTGGTTTTTAAGTTACTGTATACCATTATATGAAAAGTCGCTCTGAATTAGTTCAGATGGTACAAATGCTCTTGATGGGCATTTTATTTGTTGCCAGGTATTTGCTATTAGAAACTGTTCTAGTGATCATTCCATGTATATCTTTGGATAAATTTATCTAAATATAATTGCCATACTGACTTTTGGGTTGAAAAAAAAAGTTTTTCCTCTGCTCTCACACTATAACAGTCAATATAGGATATTTCTGTGACCAGTTATGTGGGAATATTTCCCCACATACCGAGTAATCTCTTTTGCAGTGGACACCGGCTGAGTGTCCTCCCATTTCAGTTCTGCCTGGAGATAGCATTAGATCAGCAGGTTGAGCACTCTGTCCCACAAAAATGAGCCCCACTTTGGATACTTCTGATACTGATCGCAAGCCCCAGGTTATTTTACCTGTGCTTCTGACCAACCAGCTTTGTCAGGGTTCCCACAACCCCCTCTTTGGGTTCGATTAATTTATCAGATTGGCTCACAGAACTCAAAGGAACACACATACTTAACATTTGCCTATTTATTATAAAGATTTTTTTTTTTTTTTTTGAGAGAGAGGGTCTTGCTCTGTCACCCGGGCTAGAGTGCAGTGGAGCTCACTGCAACCTAGACTTTCTGGGCTTAAGCAAGTCTCCCATCTCAGCCTTTCAAGGAGCTGGGACTGTAGGCAACATGCACCACCATGCTAGGTAATTTTTTAAAAAAATTTTTTAGAGAAGGGGGTATCCCTATGTTGTTGCCCAGGCTGGTCTCAGACTCCTGGGCTCGTGTGATCTTCCCACCTCGGCCTCCCAAAGTGCTGGGATTACAGAAACTTTGTGAGCCACCACACCTGGCTGGATATTTTTAAAGGATACAGATAAACAGCCCAGTCAAGGAATGCATAAGGTGAGGCCTGGATGGGCCCTGAGTGCAGGAGCTTTCATTTCACTGAAGTTGGGGTGCACTAGCCTCCTGACACGTGGGTGAGTTCTTTCTCGCTTTCCTGCAAGGCCCACAAGTTCAGCTGTCTAGAAAGTCCTCTGACCCCATCCACTTGGGCCTCATATGGAAAATTGATTGAATAGGCATGACTGAAGCATGGACAACCTTGTAGAACTGTGACTGGACAAAAAGGGCATGCTCTACTACTAACAGACTGGACGCAGAAACCCAGCAAGGCCTGTCTGCCCAGATTCTCCTTGGCCTTTCTGTGCAGCATTTCTTCTTCCTGGGTATGGGGTACGATCTCTTCTGAAATGGGGATCCTATGGCCTGCAATCAGGCAAGGTAGGTCATAGAATTTCTTTATGACCAGTTCCAAGACAGAAAGGTGGGGAAAGATTAGAGTCCTTCTGTGAGGAGAAAAGGGAGCAGGTGAAAGGAAGACAGGAGAAGGTCAGAGAGATCCTCTGTTTTCTGAGGCTGCTTCTGAGGCCTGAAGTGCCCCACTAATACAAAAAAGACCCTCACCTTTGTCCCTCTGAAGCTGTTCCAAAGCTGCTTCCAGAACCAAGGACAAATACTTTAATAAGTGATTGTTTTAGTCACTTAGGAAGGGCTATGGGAGTTATGAGCTAGGAACCATGAATGAAAACCAATATATGTATATCATAATATCACACTTTATCACTATTTTGTCACTGAGCACTTCCATTTCCTCTTTAGCTTTGCTCTATAGTGCATTTGGTGTCATCATTGAGAAAACACGAGGTGCAGAAGATGACCTTAACACAGTAGCAGCTGGAACCATGACAGGCATGTTGTATAAATGTACAGGTGAGTACTGTTGAATGGAGAACTATCTCTTAATACACTTGAAGTGCGCTTTTTAAAATTCATGGTTTTCAAGGAAACTACACTCTGTTGCAGTAAAATCTAGTGTTCTAACTTTATGGTTATTTTGGTATGGTTTGGTTTTTAATTGTGGTAAAATAAACATAAGATTTACCTTAACCATTTTTTAAGCGTACAGTATGTTAGTATTATAGTCACATGATTGTATAGCCAATCACGGGAACTTTATCATCTTGCAAAACTGATGCTCTATATCTATTAAGCCTCCTCCCAATTTACCACTCTCCTTAGCTCCTGATAATGTTACACTTTCTGTCTCTGAATTGGCTGTTTTAGGCACCTCATATAAGTAGAATCATACAATATTTGTCCTTTTGTGATTGGCTTATTTTATGTAGCATAATATCCTCAAGGTTCATCCATGTTGTTGCATGTGCCAGAATTCCCTTCCTTTTTAAAGCTAAATAATATTCATTGTGTGTATGTATGCTACGTTTTGCATGTGCATTCTTTTATCAAGGGATATTTGGGTTGCTTCTACCTTTTGGCTCTTGTGAATAATGCTGCTACGAATGTGGATGTACAGATACCTCTTCAAGATCTTTTTCTTTTCTTTGGATATATACGAGAAGTGGGATTCTTGGATCATATGGTTTGTGGTGGTTTTTTGACATTAAGAAGATAAGATTCTTTTCTGTATTTTTCATTCATTTTAGTTTAGGTTTTTTAATCTTGGACAGACTAAGCAATAGAATATTCAGAATTGGTTTTGTTTTAAACAGTAGTTTGACCTGTGACATCAGCATATTAAACTATCACAAGACACCCAAGGTCAAAGCCCAGGAATGACTTCCCTGTAAGTCAGTTTAGAGCATCTTATTCCTATGATCATCTTACTCTACTGGGAGATCAACATGTTCCTGTCAAGGGTCAGATAATTCTCCTCTGTGATAAATTTTTACTAGTTTAGAAGCATACATTCAAGTAATGCCTAATTTAGCTTTTTTATTATGTTGATATATCTTTGGCTACTTAATTTTTATTTTTACCAAAATAATCAACATACATGATTTTTTAAGTCAAGGTTTTTATCTTTTTAACATCTGAAAGATTTTAATGATGTGCAACAGTGTTCTATACGTCTCACCTTAATTCCCTTTTCCCAAAGGCAACTTTTAATTTTTTTTTTTCTTTGGATATGGAGTCTCACTGTCACCCAGGCTGGAGTGCAGCAGCGTGATCTCAGCTCACTACAACCTCCACCTCCCGGGATCAAGCAATTCTCCCATCTCAGCCTCCTGAGTAGCTGGGACTGCAGGCATACGCCACCACATCTGGCTGATTTCTGTATTTTTAGTAGAGACAGGGTTTCACCATGTTGGTCAGGCTGGTCTCAAGCTCCTGACCTCAGGTGACCCACCCTTCTCCCTCCCAAGTGCTAGGATTATAGGCGTGAGCCACCATGCCCAGCTTATTTTAATATTTTTTTAAAACAGAGTCACTCTATCATCCAGGCTGGAGTGCAGTGGCACAATCAAGGCTCACTGTAGCCTTGACCTCCTGGGTTCAGGTGATCCTCCCATCTCAGCCTCCTGAGTAGCTGGGACTACAGGCACACGCCTCCACACCTAGCTAATTTTTTTTTTTTACAGAGATGGAGTCTCACTGTGTTGTCTCGGCTGGTCTTGAACTCCTGGGCTCAAGCAATCATCCTGCCTCAGCCTCCCAAGGTGCTGGGATTGCACGTGTGAGCCACCATGCCCAGGCTGCTTTAATTCATTATTTTTTATTTTCATGTTTCTAAATAATATTATTGTCTTGATTTTTCTTGACTTTTCAATCTTACATATAGTCTGTTGACTTCCAAGAGGAAAGCTGTGTTAACTCCTTTAAGAATTGTACAAAATATGCTTTTTTTGTACAAGAATTGTACAAAATACCACCTTTTCTTTGAGGCCATCTCTTAAACACTGTAGTACATACAGTTTTGTACATACATTTTAATTGTAGGATAAATTGCTAAAAATAAGTTACTTGAGCAAATTATCTGCATGCTTAAAACGTGAATGACTACTACCAAATGACCCTTCCAGTACTTGCTAACCTTTGCCAGTGTTGTCATCTACCATCACTTTTTTTTTTTTGTTTTTTGAGACAGAGTTTCACTCTTGTTGCCAGGCTGGAATGCAATGGCACAATCTAGGCTCACCACGACCTCCGCCTCCCGAGTTCAAGTGATTCTCCTACCTCAGCCTCCCGAGTAGCTGGAATTACAGGCGTGCACCACCATGCCCAGCTAATTTTTTGTATTTTTAGTAGAGACAGGATTTCTCCATGTTGGTCAGGCTGATCTCGAACTCCCGACCTCGGGTGATCTGCCCGCCTCTGCCTCCCAAAGTGCTGGCTCACAGGCGTGAGCCATCGCGCCTGGCCTACCATCACTTTTTTTTTTTTTTTTCGCTATTTTATTTTATTTTATTTATTTATTTATTTTTTATTATACTTTAAGTTCTAGGGTACATGTGCATAACGTGCAGGTTTGTTACATATGTATACTTATGCCATGTTGGTGTGCTGCACCCATCAACTCGTCAGCACCCATCAATTCATCATTTATATCATGTATAACTCCCCAATGCAATCCCTCCCACCTCCCCCCTCCCCATGATAGGCCCGGGTGTGTGATGTTCCCCTTCCCGAGTCCAAGTGATCTCATTGTTCAGTTCCCACCTATGAGTGAGAACATGCGGTGTTTGGTTTTCTCTTCTTGTGATAGTTTGCTAAGAATGATACCATCACTTTTTTTAAAGCTAGGTGGTGAACCGTTTTAATGTTTTACTTTGCTTTTTCCTGGTTGCTTATGAGATTGAGCACCTTTTTTTTGTTTAGTGGTTGGTGGCATACCCTTTCTGTATTTTTTTATCATATTGTTGGTTTGATTGATTTGTTGGAACAGTTTATGTATTATGGCAGTTAGCACTTTGCCGATTATATGTTTTACATGAATTTTTACTTCCTGGAAAAATGTTGATGGCGGTAACAGAAATGTAGAAAGCATCCAGAGGTTCTTTTTGGTATGTGACGTGTAATTGTCAAGGGCTGGTATTCAATTTAGACATTGATAAATAGAACCTCTTAACAATAACCTTAATGAGAGTTGCCTAATTTGTATATCCTTTTACCTTAAATGACTTTGTTTTTCAGCTGACTTTTTTATGGAAGGAAGACATAGGATTAACAGTATCAGGGTGTTTTGGAGAGGAAGGCATCGCCCGTATCCTTTGGTTTCTGAGGACTTATTTCTGAGAATATGTGACAAGGCTGCTCTAAAATTCCTAAGCTTATTGATGATAGCAAAACTACAGCTGTTTCTTTTCCAGTAGAGCACTGGTTATTACTGAATAGATTCTCATATGTCACAGGGAATCTAATAACATTTTACATTTTTGGAGAAAATTTATGTAATTCATTAAAGAAGCATTAGATCTGAATTAAAATCACATGAGTATCAGAGGTCTACCTTTAAATTAGCCTTTTGGGGCCGGGCACAGTGGCTCACACCTGTAATCTCAACACTTGGGAGGCCAAGGTAGGTGGATCATCTGAGGTCAGGAGTTCAAGACCATCCTGGCAAACATGGTGAAACCCTGTCTCTGCTAAAATACAAAAATTAGCTGGGCATGATAGCAGGTGCCTGTAATCCTAGCTAGTTGGGAGGCCGCGAGAAGGAATTGCTTGAACCCAGGAGGCAGAGGTTGCGGTGAGCAGACATCGTGCCACTGCACTCCAGCCTCAGTGATAGAATGAGTCTCCGTCTCAAAATGAAATGACATGATGTCATGAAATGAAATAATAATTGAATGCGGGTGGTGCACTCCAGCCTGGCCGATACAGCAAGTCTCTGTCATGAAATGAAGTGATGAAATGATGAAACAAATAATGATATGCCAGGTTTGGTGGCACACTCCAGCCTGGGTGACAGAGCGAGTCTCCATCCTGAAATGAAATGAAGAAATAAATGAAATGAATACTGAAATGAAAAAATGAAATAACAAAATGAAGTGCTGGGTGTGGTGGCACACTCCATCCTGGGCAATAGAGCGAGTCTCCATCTTGAAATGAAATACGAAATGCCGGGTGAAATGAAATGAAATGAATAATGAAATGCCTGGTGTGGTGGTACACTCCATCCTGGGTGATAGAGTGAGTCTGTGTCTTGAAATGAAATAACATGACATGACATGATGAGATGAAATAATGAAATGAAATGAATAATGAAATGCCGGGTGTGGTGGTGCACTCCAGCTTGGGTGATAGAGTGAGTCTTCATCCCGAAATGAAATGAAATGAAAAAATGATCAAATGAAATGATGAAATGAAATAATGAAATGAATAATGAAATGCTGGGTACAGTGGCACACTCTAGCCTGGGCAATAGAACAAGTCTCCATCTCGAAATGAAATGAAAAACGAAATGGCGATATGAATAATGAAATGAAATGAAAAACTGAAATAGATGAAATGAAATAATGAAATGCTGGGTGCAGTGGTGCACTCCAGCCTGGGCGATAAGAGTGAGTCTCTGTCTCGAAATGAAATGCAATGGGATGAAATGAAATGAAGAAATGAAATAATGAATAATGAAATGCCAGGTGAAATGAAATGAAGAAATAATGAAATGAAATGAATAATGAAATGCTGGGTGTGGTACTGCGCTCCAGCCTGGGTGATAGACTCCATTTTGAAATGAAATGAAAGAAATGACATGATGAAGTAAATATGAAATGAAATATGAAATGCCGGGTGTGGTGGCTTATGCTTATAATCCTAGCACTTTGGGAGGCCGAGGCGGGCGGATCACCTGATGTCAGGAGTTCAAGATCAGCCTGGCCAACATGGTGAAACCCCGTCTCTACTAAAATACAAAAATGAGCCTGGCATGATGGCAGGTGCCTGTAATCCCAGCTAGTTGGGAGGCTGAGAGAGGAGAATTGCTTGTACCCAGGAGGTAGAGGGTGCAGTGAGCAGAGATCACACCACTGCACTCCAGCCTGGGCGATAGAACAAGTCTCCATCTCGAAATGACATGATGAAATGAAATAATGAAATTAATAATGAAATGTGGGTGGCACACTCCAGCCTGGGTGATAGAGCAAGTCTCTGTCATGAAATGAAATGAGAAATGAAATACGAAATGAATAATGAAATGCTGGGTGCACTCCAGCCTGGGCGATAGAGCAAGTCTACATCATGAAATTGAAAAATGAAATAGATGAAATGAAAAAATGAAATAATAAAATGAATAATGAAGTGCCAGGTGTGGTGGTGCACTCCAGACTGGGCGATAGAGCAAGTCTCTGTCTTGAAATGAGATGAAATGAAGTGAGAAATGAAATGATGAAATGAAATACAAAATGCCAGGTGAAATGAAATGAAATGAATAATGAAATGCCAGGTGTGGTGGCGCATTCCAGAGATGAAGAGCGAGTCTTCATCTCAAAATGAAACTAAATGAAATGATAAAATGAGTAATGAAATGCTGTGTGAAATGAAATGAATAATGAAATGCCAGATGCAGTGGCACACTCCTCCCTGGGTAATAGAGCGAGTCTCTGTCTCGAAATGAAATGACGTGATATGACATGGCATGATGAAATGAAATAAATGCCAGGTGTGGTGGTGCACTCCCAACTTGGGCAATAGTGAGTCTTCATCTCTAAGTGAAATGAAATGATGAAATGAATAATGTAATGCCAGGTGCGGTGGTACACTTCAGCTTGAGCAGTAGAGCAAGTCTGTGTCTCGAAATGAATTGAAATGAAATAAATGAATAATGAAATGCCGGGTATGGTGGTGCACTCCAGCCTGGGCGATTGAGCGAGTTTCCATCTCGAAATGAAATGAAATGAAGTGAAGAAATGAAATAATGAAATGAATAATGAAATGCCAGGTGTGGTGGCACACTCCAAGCCTGGGTGATAGAGTGAGTCTCCATCTTGAAATGAAATGAAATGAAATGAAATAATGAAATGAAATATGAAATGCTGGGTGTGGTGGCTCATATCTGTAATCCTAGCACTTTGGGAGGCCGAGGCGGGTGGATCACCTGAGGTCAGGAGTTCAAGACCAACCTGGACAACATGATGAAACCCCATCTCTACTAAAATACAAAAATTGGCCGGGCATGATGGTGGGTGCCTGTACTCCCAGCTACTTGGGAGGCTGAGAGAGGAGAGTCACTTGAACCCAGGAGACGGTGGTTGCCGTGAGCCGAGATTGCGCCAATGCACTCCAACCTGGGCAGCTGAGCAAGACTCCGTCTCTAAAAAAAAAAATAAAAATAAAGGAATAAAATAAATAAATAAATAAATAAATAAGCCTGTTTGATCTGATAGCTGCTAGTTTTTTCCTCATGATCTTTCTCCTAAAATAGCCCTGTACCTACTGTGTTGAGCCTTTTTTTTTTTTTTTTTTTTTTTTTTTTTTTTTTTGACAAGGTCTCAGACTAGAGTACAGTGGTGTGATCATGGCCCACTGCTACCTCTGCCTCCTGGGTTCAAGTGATGCTCCCATCTCAGCTTCCCAAGATGCTAGGACTACAGGCACACACCACCATGCCTGGCAATTTTTTGTGTGTTTTTTTGTAGAGACGGAGTTTCACCATGGTGCCCAGGCTAGTCTCAAACTCCTGAGCTCAAGCAATCCACCGCCACTTGGCCTCCCAAGTATTGGGATTAGAGGTGTGAACCACTGTGCCCAGCCCCCTCTTTTTAAAAATGTCTGTATTTAAAGAGTACATTGGGAGTTGGAAATAGTTTAGGTCAGCAGGGATTAGCCATTCCCTGAATGTAAACTTCTTCACTTGTGCTATACTTAGAGTGCCTAAGGTCATTTCCAAATCCATGAATCTGGAAGTTGAAGTTGTATTTGTATTCCCACCACACAAAATTTATGTCTGTGCCCTGTCTTCTTGGGTCTGTTTTTAACCAGAAATTAATAAGACATTGATTTGCCTTGTTAGAGTGATTTCAGTGTTTCGAGTTATTAAAACAGGAAGTGTGAGCCCATGTTGGAATTCTGGATCAGCAGATTATTTACCTCTTCCACAATTGCAATGGAAATTGAAATCTATTTGTCACATGACACAGAATTAATGAGTATTCTTTTTTGCTTTTTCTCTTCTGAGCCAAGAGCTTTCTTTTCATAATTTATGTTGGAGGTGTTCCAGACTATGTTATGTTACTACTGCAAGAAGGTCCTTGCCATAGAAAGTTAGACTGTCATTTCTTTTGATAATATCAAATATTCAGCCTTTTCCTCTGTCTTAAGAATGCATATAATATGCCTTAAATTAGATGCTAACTCAGTACATTCTTACATTCAGGGCTGCCCTTAAGGAGATACCGTAGTGGCTTCCCTTATGTAAGAAAATGGAGTGGAGGGGGTGAGCTGGAGCTTCTGTTGGGCTAGAAACACCTCCCACTCAACTCCAGCCATTTGCCACTCTGTATAGTGAGTGTACTTCATTTATTCAGAAGAAGCTGGGATCCCAGATTTTTATGTGAAATCTTCTGTTTTTAAAATATTTGATCTTTTTCAACATAATTTGGCCCAACAAAACTGTTGCTGGCTTGGTGCTGCCCTTGTGCTGCCAATTGAAGTTTAACATTTGCCTAACCCTAAAGACTTTCAAAGTGAAATTATTTTTAGGTTCTTAACAAGGTTTTTCTATGCCAAGGTAAAATTTCCAAGGGCATATGAGGTATTTACTGTCTCACTCAGAGTTCTGTTTAAGTGAGCACATGGGCATGCTTGTTGGAGAAAGTGTTGTGAGCTCTTATGGATAAAGTTTGAAATGCAACCTATTTTCAATAAAAAAAAAAAAAAAGCCTCTCAGATATTTCAGGAAAACTTAGATTTTACAATCCTTTTAAGACTTAAGACTTTCAGGTCTGTGAAGTAAAAATGCTACCTGATATTTGTGGTGGATGAATTACTGAAAAACAGAATTCCTCAGTGAATCAGGTGTCTGATGAATAATAAACCAACCTAACCAAAAAAAGCTGCCTTTCAGAGGGAAGAATATAGAACGTGTAGTTAATTAAGCTATTTAAAACAGAAATGTTAGGCCTGGCACGGTGGCTCACGCCTGTAATCCCAGCACTTTGGGAGGCCAAGGTGGGCAGATCACGAGGTCGGGAGATCGAGACCATCCTGGCTAACACAGTGAAACCCCATCTCTACTGAAAATACAAAAAATTATCCGCGCGTGGTGGTGGGCACCTGTAGTCCCAGCTACTATGGAGGCTGAGACAGGAGAATGGCACGAACCCAGCAGGCGAGGCTTGCAGTGAGCTGAGATTGCACCACTGCACTCTAGCCTGGGCAACAGAGCAAGACTCCATCTCAAAAAAAAAGAAATGTTATGAAAAATTTGGAAATATTTGTCACTAGCTGTACGACCTTTTGAAAAAGGTCCACTTAATACTGTGCTCATCTATACAATTAGGGTATGATGATTATCAATTTACAGGATTGTGATGCATTTTAAATGAAACAAGTTCCATGAAGTGCTTATTGCTGAAGGTATAATTCAGTGAATGTTCGTTCCTTTTATTAGAGCAGAATTTGGTATTTTATTTTCACCTAAGCCATTTTGGTTCAGTTCTTAAGGTTTTATTTTTTTTAAGTTGAATGGTGTTTAGTGTGCCCATGTTCATAATGGCATATTATTCACAAGAGCCATATAGGCTAGGTGTGGTGGCTCATGTCTGTAATCCCAGCACTTTGGGAGGTCAATGTGGGCAGATTGTTTGAGTCCAGGAGTGCAAGGGCAATATGGGGAAACCCTGTCTATACAAAATATTAGCCGGACTTGGTGGTGGGCACCTGTAGTCTCAGTTACTGGGAAGGCTGAGATGGGAGAATCACCTGAGCCCAGGAGGTCAAGGCTGTAGTGAGCATTGATTGTGCCACTGCACTCTAGCCTGGGTGACAGAGTGAGACCCTGTGTCAAAAAAAAAAAAAAAAAAGATAGCCTCTAAGTGGCCAAGGCAAGCAGATGGGCAGATTGCTTGAGCCCAGGAGTTGGAGACTATCCTGGACAACATAGCTACTGAAAACACAAAAAATGAGCTAAGCATGGTGGTACATGCTACTCCCAAGGCTGAGGTGGGAAGATCACTTGAGCTTGGGGAGATCAAGGCTGCATTGAGCCATGATCACACCATTGCACTACAGCCTGGGTGACAGGAGCAAGACCCTGTCTCAAAAAAAGAAAAATGTGGTATATACATAAAATAGAATATTATTCTGCCTTTAAAAAGAAGGAAATTCTGACAGATGGTAAGACATAGATGAACACTGGGCACATTATGCTACATAAGCCATCTACAAAAAAATACTGTGTGATTCTACTAATGTGAGGTACTTAGAATAGTCAGATTCATACAGATAAAAAGTAGAATGGAAGACGGCCGGGATGGGGTGTAGTTATTGTTAAATGGGCAAAGAGTTTCAGTTTTGTAAGATGAAAAGAGTCCTCTGAAGATAGATATTGGTACACGGAGCACCGTGGCTCATGCCTGTAGTCTCAACACTTTGGGAGGCTGAGGCGGGAGGATTACTTGAGCCCAAGAGTTCAAGACCAGCCTAGGTAACATAGGGAGACCTCATCTCTACAGAAAATAAAAAATTTATCCTGGCATGGGGGTGCATACTTGTAGTCCTACCTACTTAGGAGGCTGTTTTGGGAGGATCACTTGAGCTCAGAAGGTCTAGGCTGCAGTGAGCCTTTACCACACCACTGCACTCCAGCCTGGGCGACAGTGAGACCTTGTCTCAAAAGAAAAAATAAAGGAAAAGTAGATGTTGGTAGCACAGCGGTGTGAATGTACTTAATGCCTCTGAAATGTACACTTAAAAATGGTTAAGGTGGTAAATTTTATGTTACATGTATTGTACCATAATTCTTAAAAAAGTTTTTTTAAAATTTTAAGACTGCTAAACAGTTCCCAACAGTGGTATTTAGTAGTCATGTTAGTATGTAGGTAATACTGTTCCTCTAGAGCAGGAGCCATCAACTCATGCTGGCCAGCTGCCTGTTTATTTGCTGTGTGAAGGCTAAGAATGTGTTTTACAGTTTTACATTTTTCAGTTAAATTTTAAATAGTTATATAAGTACCTACATAACAATAGCCTTTGACCCTCAAAGCCTAAAATGTTTACTATGTGGCCCTTCTAAGAAAGATATATGCTAATCTGTGCTTTAAAGTCATTGTCATTTGAATGCATTAGTTCTGCCACTCACCAGCCCTGTATCCCACAAGCAAGGCACTTAAATATTCTGGGCCTCATTTTCTCATGTATAAAAGAAGTGGTGCTTGCCTATCACTTTGGAAGAACTACATAAGGTTCCCAAAATACGGGAGGTAAAACTGAAACACAAGTCATATTTGCTTTGCTTTATAGAGATTGACCATTTGCCTTATTTGGTTACTCTGTTCAAAGCAAGTACCTTTGCTTATCAACCTCCTGTGCTTAGTTGTGTAGAGTTGTTTGAGTAAAGAAACCCTAAGAGACCCTTAAACTTGCAAACAGATCAACCAATTGGGAAACCCTGGAATTAATGGAAACAGTTAAAATTAGAACATGGCTGGTATGTGGTAAAAGGCCACCCTTGAGTAAAGATTCGCTATGTGTTAAGTACAAACACCAATGTTAAGTGTCTTCTTGTTGGAGATGATTTTTTTTCTCTTTGGCTTTTAAGAAGTAACTTCATTGATTTGAACTAAGTTTTTGATTAATTTGGCAAGAAAATAGAAAGCTTTTGGGGGAGTAAATTATTTAATATGTTACTGGTGTCCCAAATACCTTTTTTTTTTT
Source organism: Rhinopithecus roxellana (assembly GCF_007565055.1). NCBI lineage: Eukaryota > Metazoa > Chordata > Mammalia > Primates > Cercopithecidae > Rhinopithecus > Rhinopithecus roxellana. The sequence continues at coordinate 2,124,524 of NC_044559.1, read as the reverse complement.
TTTTTTTTTTTTTGGAGACAGAGTCTTCCTGTATTGCCCAGGCTAGAGGCTAGAGTCCAGTGATGCGATCTTTGCTCACCGCAACCTCCACCCACCAGGTTCAAGCGGTTCTTTTGCTTCAGCCTCCCACATAGCTGGGATTACAGGTGCCCGCCACCATGGCCGACTAATTTTTGTATACTTAATAGAGACGGGGTTTCACCATGTTGGCCAGGCTGGTCTTGAACTCCTAATCTCAAGTGATACGCCCACCTTGGCCTTCCAAAGTGCTGGGATTACAGGCATGAGCCACCATGCCAGGCCTTTTTAAAATTTTTTTTGTTTTTATTGTTTGAGACCAGGTCTGGCTTTGTTGCCCAGGCTGAAGTACAGTGGCACGATCTTGGCTCACTGCAACCTCCACCTCCTAGGCTCAAACAATCCTCTCACCTCAGCCTCCCAAATATCTGGGACTGCAGATGCATGCCACCACACCTAGCTAATTCTTTACATTTTTTGTAGAGCTGGGGTTTCACTATGTTGTCCACGCTGGTCTTGAACTCCTGGGCTCAAGCAGTCCGCCCACCTTGGCCTTCCAAAGTGGTGGGATTACAAGTGTGAGCCACTGCATCTGGCCCCCAAGTGTCTTAAAGCCTTATAGATTCCATTGTCACTATGTTACCCCTAGTGCATATGCCAAAGAGGATTCCCAGGGAAGCTTGTTATTTGATAGCTGAGAACTAATGTGAGAATCCTTCCATAATGGCCAAGTAGATACCATGTTCTTAGAATGCACAAAGCAAAGAACCGGCTAGAAGCAGTGGTTTTGCAGCTCTTTCCAAAGCCCATGGACTGACTTCACAGTCTTGTGGATTATTGACTATAGGTTCAGGGGAGTTAATCTGAAGTTGAATGTGTGGTTATAGGAAATAATTTCTGCAAAAGTATTGTGTTTTCAACTACCGGCCCGTCATCATTTTTCCACTGACAAACAGCGGTGAGGGCACCTTGGCTATTGCTTGGTTTTATGTTCAGAATGGGGTTTTGAGTTACTACATTTTGGCTACCTGCTTGGAAGAATCCTTATTACACTCAAAATTAGATCTAATAACTGAGCCATAGCAATGCTGTTGCAGATACCTTTAGCATTTATTCTCCTGTGCCTCATAGTTAATAATTTCCACATTAGGAATTTGGTCTAATTATAGTTCACTTTCAGTTCTGCAGCTTTTTACTGATTTATTAGGCAGAGACATGAGGTTGATCCTTATTAAACTGAACAGATTATTTTGAGTGTACACTATTTTCCAATTATTACAATTTTTCAACCACACTGAATACAGTTAGAAGTTTAACTGCTCTGCCTATAGTCTGAATATGGTAAGTTCACAAAGAGATGATGTGAACGTCAAGAAGATACCTCACATTATACTTTTAGTGGGGTTTTTTGGGACTTCCTAAAAATATTTTTGGTCCCCCTACACATGTTTGACAGCTGTTTTATAGATAATGTCTGCAGTTTCTGTTTGAGAGAGATAATTATGACACTTAGCATTGGAAAACTAGGAAGAACGTAAGCAGGTCAGCTATCAGAAGTCTTCAGACTGGAGAGATTCCTGGAGGGGGAGTGGCCCTTTAATCCATCAGCTGAAGCCATCTGGTAGGACACTCATTGCAGAAATGGTTCTGAAATGTTCTAACTCAGCAACATCACTGAATGTCACAGAATTGACAGACACAGAACTAAAGGGCCTCTAGCCACCCCCACAACTCCTCTGTACCCTTGTCTCCCTAACACATGACTTGGAACAAATACACTCTAGGTACAGATATGGCTACCTGAAGTTTATGATCCCTACTCATGGAGCTGCATGAGGACATCACATTTTTTAAAAAGCTGCTTTGGGCACCCCCATTCCTGAGAAGTGTCATAGCTTGGTTTCCCTTTGCTACATAACGTTTGTAAGACTAACATTGAATAACCATACACAGTTGGGGCATTTTCTATTTTGAGAAATTTATTTGTAGCTTCCTCTTATTTACACTTGGGGACTATTTTTAAGTAACTGATTGAAATATTTTTGTTTCTCCATTGCAAGTGAAATCCTTGTTGCTTGCTAATCTTTTGCCATATATAGAATTGTTCACTTGTTTTCACTTGTAGTTCAATATCTGTAATTCTTGAATTCTTTTCAGCTAGCACAATGCTAGGTGTCCCTCACTGCTTAATAATTGTGGGAGATTGATGCGTCAGTGTGCAAAGTGGGGGGTGGTCACTAGCACCTAACTCAAAGTGTGATTATAGCTATCTTACCACTTTTTTTTTTTTTTTTTTTTTTTAAGACAGGGTCTCACTCTGTCACCCAGGCTGGAGTGCAGTGGCATAATCTCAGCTTACTGCAGCCTGAACCTCCTGGGCTCAAGCGATCCTCCTACCTCAGCCTCCCAAATAGCACATGCCACCCCACTGAGCTAATTTTTCTATTTTTTGCAGAGACAGGGTTTTGCCGTGTTGCCTAGGTTATTGTCAATTCCTGAGCTCAAGCCTGCCTCAGCCTCCCAAAGTGCTGGGATTACAGGTGTGAGCCACAACGCCTGGCCATCACTAATCTTCAAGGTTAATATTTGGAGGATCCATCCAGAGTCCAAAAGTTGTTAATACTCTTTCCAAATAGGGTGCCACGTTGTTTACATTACAGTCTTAAATCCATTGACAGTGCTAGTGGAGTTCTAAATCATATTACTAGCAGGAAATGACTGTTGTAGTTGCAGCTCCAGTAATAAACTGCCATAGGAACAAGTTGGAAAGTAGGGGGGAAAAATGTGAAGATGAAAATGTCAAGTCATATGTATTACACAAGTGGTATTACTTTAAAAACTATCTCCTTTTTGAGATGGAGTATTGATTTATTTAAAAAATGGTCTCTCCCCATTTCACAGTACTTTTTATTTTTTTTGACGGAGTCTCACTTCTCTCACCCTGTTGCCCAGGCTGGAGTGCAGTGGTATGATCTCGGCTCACTGCAACCTCAGCCTCCAAGTAACTGGGACTATAAGCACACATCACCACACCCAGCCAATTTTTTTGAATTTTTAATAGGGTTTCAGTAGGTTGGCCAGGCTGCTTGAACTCCTGACCTCAAGTGATCCACCTGCCTTGGCCTCCTGAAGTGCTGGGATTACCTGAGCCACCATGCCCAGCTCATTTCACAGCACTTTTTATTTAACCCTATCATGCTAGGGCACTATGCAATATATGGCTGTTTCATTTTCCTTTTGTCTCTTTTTCCCAGGTGGTCTTCGAGGGATAGCACGAGGTGGTCTGACAGGACTAACACTTACCAGCCTCTATGCACTGTATAATAACTGGGAGCACATGAAAGGCTCTTTGCTCCAACAGTCACTCTGAAGATTTTGCCAACTCATGAATGGAGGACACTTAGTATCTAGATCATTTTATAAGACAGTCTGGAGTTATCCTCTGTCTCCTACCTACAATTAGTTTGAAAAATTGGAGATTCTGATTTGCTGTGATGAAAATCCTGGATGGTTGACCAAGACTGGCACTTGTTGCAGCCATTAGTGAGTTGAAGCCAAAGCCCTTTGGTGACTCACTGAGAACCATGGTTCTCTTCTCCTCTGGAGAAGATCTTGCACATATCTCTTCTCCCCCATGAACTAGAAAACCACTTACTCCCAGAATTCAGGTCGTGCTTGTCAGTACTATATCACCAAGTCTGTTCATTTAATGATCCAAAACTGTAATATCGCACTGTGTTCCAAATAAAGGGTAAAAACAACTAAAGTTGTAACTCCAACACAGAAACATAGTGGTTGTCTCAATTTAAAAGTATCTACCTGGGTATAAAGTGAAAGGTACTCTCGGCATTTTCTGTCCCAATTAAGGCAAAACAACATCTTCATGTTTGTGTTGAAATGAGCTACTGGTGGCTGGGTGCAGTGGCTCACGCCTGTAATCCCAGTACTTTGGGAAGCCAAGGCAGGAGGATCACCTGAGGTCAGGAGTTTGAAGATCAGCCTGGCCAGCATGGCGAAACCTTGTCTCTACTAATAAAATACAATAATCAGCCGGGTGTGGTGGGCGTGCGCCTGTAACCCCAGCTACTCGGGAGGTTGAGGCTGGAGAATCGCCTGAACCCAGGAGGCGGAGGTTGCAGTGAGCCCAGATGATGCCACTGCACTCCAGCGCAGGCAACAGAGTGAAACTCCATTTCAAAAAAAGAAATGAGCTACTGGTGGCATTCACCAAAATAGAGCTGATGCTAAACTACCTCAAGGTATTTCAGGTTAACCATTAGACTAGCATACTAGAACAGTCTTTCCAACGATCCTGCTTCATTCCATACATATTAACTCCTCACTAGGAATAAATCAGAGCTAGGTTTGTTTTTTTTTTTTTTTCGAGACGGGGTCTCACTCTGTTGCCCAGGCTGGAGTGCAGTGGTGCGATCTCAGCTCACTGCAACCTCCGCCTCCTGGGTTCAAGTAATTCTCCTGCCTCAGCCTCCCAAGTAGCTGGGATTACAGGCACTTGTACCATGCCCGGCTAATTTTTGTATTTTCATTAGAGGCGGGGTTTCACCATGTTTGTCAGGGTGGTCTCAAACTCCTGACCTCAGGTGATCCACCCGCCTTGGCCTCCCAGAGTGCTAGGATTACAGGCATGAGCCACCGTGCCTGACCAAGAGGTAGATGTTTTTCTAGGAAGCCTTGGGAAAACTAAAGGACATGAGGCCAAGCTGTTTAATTTCTGAGTTTGTTTTCTCATCCACAGTATGAAGTTAATCATGTATAACTGCACTACAGGTTATACACATAAATATTACTGTATTAAATACCTGGTGGCTATATGATTGGAGAAAGTAAACTAGGGCCTTTTTGGATGCATCTAGTAAGAGGAAACCAGTAGAAAGGCACTGAGTCTTAGCTGAAGTCCCGTAGGTTTTTTTTTAATAGATGTGAATAGTTTTCATAAAAGACTGAAAATGGAGGTTAATATACCTATTGTTTTCTAATTTTTCATAAAATACACTGGTTATTTTTATGCTCAAGCTGTTTCTCAGCTGGATTCCTAACCAAAAGTTATCACATTATATAACACCACACTTTGTGACAAATAGTTTTACAAATAACACGCAACAACTATGGCTGTTACGCTTTTAATGGAGGCAGATACAAAATTCATCAATGCAAAAGAATGTTTCACATACTCATTAACATAGTGATTAATGTAAATTACATTTTGACTTGTAAAATACAGTGTGTTTGGCCTCAAAAAAGAAACTACAGAGCTGCAACTCAAGATAACTGGAAAGGCTCCTTACATTGTTTTTGCCCACCACCTTTATTATAATACTCCTAAATGAGATCTGGAGAGGGAATTAAAAAAGAATACAAAGTCTTTTCAGCTGTGGTTCAAAGAACTCTAGTGAAGCTGTATGGCAATGACATTGTGGGACCATGAAGTTTCCCCAGAAGTATTTCCAATAAGAGGCAGTTAAGAAGCTTAATAGTTTCAAAGTATGGAAAGCAGCAAAGATATCTTAGAGAAAACATAAACCCACTTCTCTCCTACAGAGACATTTTAAAGCATGGACGTAACTTTAAGGAGACTGAGAAAACATCAGTAGTTTTCACAAAGCTTCAACCCCAAGGCACAAGTGTTGAAAATGGCCTGTTCACTAAAACGTCACTTTTGGAGGTACAGGTATGCTGTGCTTGCAGTGAGAGGACGACTTTATCCCTAGTTAAAAGCACCAGGTGTCAAGCTCAGCTTCCATTTACACAGGATGCACCAATAATCCCTATGATAGTGAATGTTTCAAGTACTATACTACATTTCCAACATATCTTTTGCCTATTTGCTTAAGTCGGTACTGGGGTTCTTTTAAGCCCCGTAGGTCTGTAGAATATTTTAAAAGGCTAGAACTACCTCAAAAATAGTCTTGAAATATTACTGAGTCCTTCTAAAAGAGCTCACTGGATATTTTAATAACATTCACAGAAAGACAAAATTTGCAGTAGCTGAGTTTCTTTTAAGAATAATGTAGAACATGGGCTAAAATGTCAAAAATTGCCAAGATTATTAATACATATTTTGGTAATCACTACTGACCAGGTTAATTTTTTGTGCAAAATACACTATATATTAATAGAACAGAAAATCATTATTTCAGACCACTAACAGGAGAAAACCCACAGCAAAAGAAGCATCTGTAGGGCAATTAAACGTTAGGGAAGTTTACTAGCTTCAGAATACATCAATACACTTCGATTACGGAAATAATTCATTTTTAAACAAGAGTGTTTTAATGTACTTTTAGTAATGACCCAATCTAAGGAGCCTTGGAGGTTTGTGAAAAAGACGTATCCACAAAGATGCTGCTTTTCTAGTGGGGTAAATTAATACTTCTGTAAGAAGGAAGGAACTGAATCGCCTCAGCATGAATAAACAGCATTTTTCTTTTAAACAGTAACTCATAATCTGATGACTCACTTTGCTTTACTAGTTCAAAATTAGGCAGGAGAAGAACTAAGCTAACTGGTCAGACCCAAAAACACAAAGATTTGGCAAGCCGCAGTCATTCAGCTCATGATGTGTGATAATCGGCAGAAAGGCTGCTCAACTCTTGTCCATTCCTTCACATCTGTAAAGAAATGCCCACGGATAAGTTACTTCACTGAAGAATAAAAGCAAATTTTCCCTGCCTTAAAGCTCTGACTCATTTCCCAATATAGGTATACCTTGTTATATTGTATTTTTTACAAATTGAGGGTTTGTGTCATCAACTGTGCCCATTAAAGATGGTAAACTTTTCATCGATAAATGTATGTCCTGAATGCCCACCAAACAGCCTTTCCGCATTTCTCTGCCCTCTCCTCAGGCCTCCCTGGTTCCCTGAGACAGACAAGATTGAAATTAGGCCAATTATTAACCCTACAATTGCATCTAAGTGTTCAACTAAAAGGAAGAGTCCCCATCTCTCACTCTATTTAAATCAAAAGCCAGAAATGATTAAACTTAGCGAGAAAGTCATGTTGAAGGCCAAGAGAGGTTGAAAGCTGGGCAGGCCTTTTGGACCAGCCAAGCTGTGATCACGCACAAAATCAAAGTGTTTTTTTGTTGTGTTTTAGCTTCTCATTCTCTGGCTAAAAAGTTCTTGAAAAAAACGAAGTGCTACTCCAGTGAACAGATGAATGATTTAAAAAGCAAACAGCCTTATTTCTGATATGGAGAAAGTTTCAGTGGTCTTGATAGATCAAACTAGCCACAACATTCCCTTAGGCCAAAGCCTAACCCCAGAGTAAGGCCCTAATTCTCTTCAATTTTATGAAGGCTGAGAGAGGTGAGGAACCAGAAGTCATGTTTGAAGCTAGCAGTGGTTGGTTCATGAGGTTTAAGGAAAGAAGCCATCTCCATAGCAAAAATGCAGCGTGAAATGGCATGTTAACCAGAATAGCCAAGATCATAGATGAAGGTAGCTACACTCAATATTTTCAGTGTAGACAAAAACAACTTCCTATTGCAAGAAGTAGTCATCTAGAACTCATAGCTAGAGAGGTAAGTCAATGCCTGGCTTCAAAGGACAGACTGACTCTCTTGTTAGGGACTAAGACAGTCAGTGACTTTGTTTTTTTTTTTCTTTTGAAGACAGGGTCTCACTCTCTCAACCAGGCAAGACTGCAGCAGAGCTATCATAGCACATTGCAGTCTTGACCTCCCAGATGCAAGATTCTCTCACCTCAGCCTCCTGAGTAGCTGGGACTATAGGCATGCTCCACCATACCCAGCTAATTTGTTAATTTTTGTACAGACAGGGTCACTGTATGTTGCCCAGGCTGGTCTTGAACTCCTGGGCTCAAGCAGTCTTCCTACCTCCGCCTCCCAAAGTGCTGGAATTGCAGGCCTGAGCCACTGCACTGGCCACTGGTGGCTAAGTTGAAGCCAGTGCTCAATTACTATTCCAAAAATCCTAGGGCCCTTAAGAATTACGCTAAATCTGGCCAGGTGCGGTGGCTCACGCCTGTAATCCCAGCACTTTGGGAGGCCGAGGCAGGTAGATCACGAGGTCAGGAGATCGAGACCATCCTGGCTAACACGTTGAAACCCCATCTCTACTAAAAAAAATACAAAAAAATTAGTAGTCCCAGCTGGACTGGATTTGAACCTGGAAAGGATTCACCATTCTGGATGCCACTAAGACCATTCATGATTCATGAAAGGAAGTCAAAACATCAACATTAACAGGAGTTTGGAGGCTGAGGCAAGAGAATGGTGTGAACCTGGGAGGCGGAGCTTGCAGTGAGCCAAGATGGAGCCACTGCACTCCAGCCTGGGCGACAGAGACTCTGTCTCAAAAATAATAATAATAATAATAATAATAATAATAATAATAATGCTAAATCTACTCTGCCTGTGCTCCAGAAATGGAACAAAGCTTGGATGACAGTGCACCTGTTCACAGCATGGTTTACTGAATCTTTTAAGCCCTCTGTTGAGAACTACTGCTCAGAAAAAACATTCCTTTCAAAATACTAAGCCCATTGACAGTGCACCTGGACACCCAAAAGCTCTGATGGAGATGCAGAAGGAGATTAATGTTTTCATGTTTGCTAATAAAACATCCATTCTGCAGCCTATGGATCAAAGAGTAATTTCAACTTTCAAGAATTATTTAAGAAATACATTTTTTAAGGCCCTAGCTGCATAGGTTCCTCTGACAGATCTGGGCAAAGTAGTAAACTGAAAACCTGGAAAGGATTCACCATTCTGGATGCCACTAAGACCATTCATGATTCATGAGAGGAAGTCAAAACATCAATATTAACAGGAGTTTGGAAGAAACAGATTCCCACCCTCATGGATGGCTTGGAGGAATTCAAGACTTCAGTGGAGGAAGTAACTGCAGGTGTGGTGGAAACAACAAGAGAAGTAGAATTAGAAGTGGAGCCTGAATGTGTGACCGAATTGCTGCCATCTCATGATCAAACTTAAACAGATGAGCAGCTGCTGCTTATGGATGAGCAAAGAAAGTAATGTCTTGAGATAGAATCTACTCCTGGAGAAGATGCTGTGTATTGCTGAAGTGACAACAAAGGATTTAGAATATTACATAAACTTAGTTGATAAAGAGCAACATGATTTGACTCCAATTTTGAAAGTTCTACTGTGGACAAAATGCTATCACACAGCATCACATGTTACAGAGAAGTATTTCATGAAAGGAAAAGTCAAATGATGCAGGAAACTTCATTATCTTATTTAAAGAAATTGACACAGCCATCCCAACCTTCAAGCAGCTACCATCCTAATCAGTCAGCAGCAATCAACATCAAAGCAAGACTCCAACAGCAAAAAGATTGTGTGAATGGCTCAGATGACCTTCAGCACTTTGTAGTAATAAAATACTTTTTAATTGAGGTATATACATTGTTTTCTTCTTAAGACATAATGTTATTACAGACGTAACAAACTACAGTGTATTATATACAACTTTTATATGCAATGGGAAACCAAAGTATTTGTGTAGCTCACTTTATTGGGATATTTGCTTTATTGCAGTGGCCTGGAACCAAACCCACCTTCGAGGTAGGTCTATAAGCTATTAGAATCCACACGGGATTTGAAAATTTCCAACGGTTACATCTTGAAAGTTCCCACTGAAGTATGCCTAGTTAGTTCATAAAGCAAATTCAATAAAAACACATGAACTTTTTATGAGCTCCCCCGTCCCACCCTCACTTGCCTAATATACATACTATTAAAAGATATATGGTTCAATGAGCCAAGTATGACTTCATATGTAAGACAAAACATTTATTTTATAAATAGCTATAAGCTAATTTTCACGTTGGTAGCATGTACCCACCTGTAGAGGAGTTCGATATAACCACTTCTCTTTATCAACTTTAAGTTGCATACAGGCAAAGAGATCACAAACTGCAGGGAAGCTGTAATAGTCTGGGGGGAAGTTATGTTCTTCCTCTAAAGGTGAATTAAGTAATACTTCCTGCAATAAAAGAAAAAGAGTAGGTTGCTTCATGAAAACTAGGAGGCATGAGACCAACTTATCTTTCAAATAGGGTCTACAGAGAATAATTTAAATGTTGGCCATTCTCTCTAACAACCAAAAACAAAGGTGACAATTGTTATTTCTACCCCAAATATTTTCCATAAATAGCAATAAAACAGGCTAGATTCTTTTCTTTCCTGAAGGATGGGGCTTAGGCCTGGAAAATGCACAAAAAATTCATAAATCCTCCATTCCAAATTTAGTATTTAACATATTTAAGGATCTGGCCAGTTTGGAAGGTTTGGGATTATGAAATATAAAACTCTAGGCCGGGTGTGGTGGATGACGCCTGTAATCCCAACAGTTTAAGAGGCCGAGACGGGCAGATCGCTTGAGCTCAGGAGTTCAGGAGACCAACCCCGGGCCAAAACCCCATCTCTACCAAAAATACAAAAAATTAGCCAGGCATGGTGGTGCATGCCTATGGTCCCAGCTACACAGGAGGCTGTAGTGCGGGCAGGGGGATGCTGGAGCCTGGGAAGGGGAGGTTGCAATGAGCTGAGACTGCACCACTGCACTCCAGCCTGGGTGACAGAGACCCCCACCATCTCAAAATAAATGAATAAATAAATAAAACTCAAACAGTGCTATTTTGATGTTTATGCTCACCTGGGCCTTCTTTCGAAGCAGCCACTTGTCTTCTCCAGAGGGTAACTGGCTGAGGTTGCCCATCTTCTTTCCTGGCAGGACCCAGTCAGCTGTGTTAAAGGAACACCAGGAAGTGTTCATGGGGCTTTTAAACTTTTGTTTGCCATCTCTGTCTTCAGTACTAGGCACTTCCTTGGGACTTCCTTCTTTGTATGGGGTCCTGATAAGCCACTCCGACAAGGGGCTGTTCTTTATGACTTGGAAGGAATCAGCAATTCTAGAAGGAATTGCCTTTGGTGCTTTAGTTTGTTCTATTACTTCTTTTCTAGAAGGACAGAGCCACATATTCAGGGAATCTTTATGCTTCTCAGACTCAGGTTTGGGTTCCACAGGCATCCCATTTTTATCCTTTCCTTCTTTCTTCAGAAGCCATTTATACAGAGCCTCCTTCTCACAATTCTCATCACACACACACTCTGCAAAGCTTGTGCAGGGCTCATTGGCTCTGCACACTTCTTCTACCTTACACGGGTCCTGATGGTTCTGGACAAGCCAATCCTCTGTAACCATGCTGGGGGTGGACAACTGTTTCTTGGTCTCCAAGTGGTCATTCAGGCACTTCAGATTGCCCAGGTTTTCAATCTCCACACCTTTGGGCTGGTTTCCCTGACAGTTGGTACAGGAGTCAGTCTTGACAAGCCAATCATTCACATTATAGGACTGGAACAAGAGCTTAAACTTCTCACTGGTTTCACGACTTTCATTCTCAGGCTTCCGCAGCTTATGGGATTCCTGGGGAGTCACTAGCCAATCTGATAGGTCCATCTCATCTTGATCAGGAAGCTCTTGATCTCCAACCTTTTCCATTTCAGTGGAGAAAGAACTAGTAGTGGAATGGCTGTTACACTTTTGATAACTTGGTTTTTCACTCTTGAGGAGCCAGTTTTCTAAGCCCTTTAGGTTTCCCCAGACATTACTGAAGAAATTGCAGGCTCTGGGAGAAGTCTACACAAAAAGTACACAGTATTAGTTTGACAGAATAATTATGACTGCTTGGGAGATTCTGTCTGCACTTTCTTTTTTTTTTTTTTGAAACGAACTCTTGCTCTGTCACCCAGGCTGGAGTGCAGTGGCGCAATCTCAGCTCACTGCAAGTTCTGCCTCCCAGGTTCACGCCATTCTCCTGAAGTAGCTGGGACTACAGGTGCCCAACACCACGCCCGGGCTAGTTCATCAAATTCTTGAGCCCCTACTGCATACCAGATGCTAAAGTGGTTTTTGTTCTGTTTTTTTATTTTTTTGAGACAGAATTTCACTCCATCACCCAGGCTGGAGTGCAGTGGGGCAATTTTGGCTCACTGCAGCCTGCACCTCCCAGGTTCAAGCAATTCTGCAACCAAAAACTTAACAATGACAGATGCTACTGCTGATTAGTAACTAACCCCACCTACTGCTGCGTCTACTGTAGAAACAATAAAAGCAGCAACAGACCTGACTGTTCTCCAAGGTCTGCTTTTGGGTGAGCCAGACCTGGGGGTCGGTGCTAGGTATGTAAGGAGCCTGATGACCACTGGCAGGTTTGCTTCCAAGGAGCCATTCGCTGAGAGGGACAGCTACAATACTGGATGCTGACTTCTGTTAATCATTTAACAAGGAATGTCAAATGCAGTAGAAAGTTCACCAGAAAAGGAGAAGAGCCACTCTCTAATCTTGGCTTGCCACTGACCCTGGGCAAGTCATGTGCCTTCCCAGAGCCTCAATTTTCACAATTATAAAACAAGAGACATAGTTGATCTCTAGGGCTCTTCTCAACTAAAACATCTAGAATCCTTTATTCACACTGCCATTCCTTTAGAAATAAATCATCTCTACAAATTATAAACAGGATCCCTCACAGAGAACCAGTATCAGTAAGACAGCTAATGATAATTTCCTGTGAACTGATTGATAATTACTTTGTCTGTTAGCCCCAACAAGATATCTAAATTTCTATTTGGCATTAGATCTCAAGGGAAGCATTCAATTTCATAAACTAACTCATTGCCACTGGTGCCTTTTTACAAACAGTAGTATTTTTTAATGCTATATAAAACGCAAAGGAAATATAAGCCAAGTAATGACTCAATTACCAAAAACAAAATGGTATTTTACCTGCTCTGGCATTGGGATATAGCCTCTCTTCTCCAGGAAGGGCCCAATATTTGATGAACTAGCATGAGCCATCAAGTGCTCAGGAATTTGCTATGAAATGAGATAATTTAATCATGTTATTTATGCTATGCTGCCAAAAAAGTGAAATTATAATTCCAAATTTCAAAAATGTTAAAGCATTACCATTTCATTAGAAATATTGTTAACACTAAATTCCATGACTTACAAAGTAGTTATCAAATTTGAGAATACTCTACCACATAACTATTATATAAAAAATCTTCACCAGAATTGGTTGTATTACCACTTTTAACAAGACCCAAATGTTTGGTTCTTTATTAAAAACTATTCAAGCCATAAATTTTACAAAAAAAAAATGTATCAGAAGTATTTGGAGAGATACATGAGGTATTGCAAAAGAGTATCACTGAGTCTGTACTACATTCCAAGAACTACCAACCTAGGCAACTTAAGCAGAACATGAATTTTTTTTTTTTTAGGCAGAATCTCACTCTGTCGCCCAGGTTAGAATGCAGTGGCATGATCTCAGCTCACTGCAACCTCCACCTCCCGGGTTCAAGCGATTCTCCTGCCTCAGCCTTCCAAATAGCTGGGATTACAGGCACCCAGTTAATTTTTTTGTATTTTTAATAGAGACAGGTTTTCACCATGTTGGCCAGGCTGGTCTTGAACTTCTGACCTCAAGTGATCCGCCCTCCTCGGCCTCCCAAAGTGCTAGGATTACAGGCATGAGCCACCACGCCCAGCTGAGAACATGAAATTTTTGAAACTAATCAAATTCTCAGGAAAGTCACTACTCATAGTAATTTTTTTTAAGACCAGCTGTGATGCCACAGATATGAGAAGTGCCCAATGAAGCATATGCGATTACTCACAATGGTTTTGAGAGACCCAAATGTGGTGATGGTCTGGCGCAGAGCAGCTGTGTCAGCTTCAAAGAGCAGGACAGTTGAATCTTCAGGCTTAAGGGTCAAACTGTCCAGTCTGGGGAAAAAAAACAAATTGGCTATTTTTAAGGAATATCTGTTTCATCAACTTCACCCAAAACAAAAGTCAAATTGTGAGTAATTTTAAATGATTACACTTCTCTAAGAAACTCAACCAAAGGTAGACGGCTTATTCATGTATCAGCAAGTATAATATTAAATACATAAAGCAGAATGATCTTATCCTAGCAACATGTAAGTTAAATACAACACATGCAATGAGTTACAAAATTGACTTTCTTTTAGTATACCAAAGTTAAAGAGTCAAAAGTTAAAATAAGCAAAAAGGGTTATTACCTCTCCAGGCACACAGAGACTTGATTGGCTAGATCTTTGTTTTGGGTACACTCCAGTTGATGAGTAAGACAATTGAATTGGCCCAATAACTAAAAGAAAAATGAAACCATCTAGCCACAGTGATACCAAAAGCACCAGATATACTCAAATTACCAAACAGAACTTGAGATTAAACTTTTATCTGATCTATATTAACACTGCATTACAAGGAAGATACTCTCTGGCAACCAGAAGCCATGCTCAAACCAATTTTAGCCATGCAGTCACCTTACCCAGTAGAGCTGCTGAGCCTGCTGTTGAAGTGTCTCCTCTTTAAGCTGATAAATAAGGTCCACCTGTTCATACAGCCACACCTCACGGCTTCTAAGACATTCCAGGTGACGGCTTATGCAACTGTGAATCTGAGCTTTGACCTAAGAAATACATACATGTTAGCTTCCTAGTGTTATAATCCCAAAGAACGATGTTTCCCGCAGAATAGTGAGGTTCTTAAACTTTTTTGGGGCGGGGGAGGGCTTGGGGGGGATCACAAATCCTTTTTAATATCCAACGACATCTATGAAGTATCTCCCCAGAAAAAATGCGTATTTTCAAGATTTTGCCTATAATTTCACGGTTTAGTGTTCCAAAGCCCACCCAAGGACCCACTAAAGCCCTATGGACCCCAATTTAAGAATCCCAGCCATAAAGGCATACCTAAACTCTAAAATCCTCCTGCAATACCCATCCTTCTAAGAGGATTAGGTTTAATTTGGGTGTCCTAATCAAGAGAAAATACAAGAATGTACCAGGAAATGCTGATCCCCCTCAGTTTTCCACATAATTTAAAAACCTATGGTTTTACAAGTTTATCAGCAGAATAAAGACAGAGTATTACTTAATAGCTAGCCCACAGAATGAGCAGTCCATTTACAGCAGAACAATTTAGTAAAGAGATGTGCCACCATATGTCAATAGCTAGAAGACCATTAGGGTAGACAATTTAAATAAAATTATAAACTAATGTTTCTGGAAGCATAAACAGTGATTCAAACAGGGCTAAATATAAAAATCCCAAGGGAAAAAGTCAAAACAGTCCATAAATTATCCATGACAATACACATAAGAAACTATATTTTAAAACACATTTTTTTTTTTCTGTTTAATAAAGTTGTGTTTCAAAGTCACAACACACACAACAACAAAATACTACTGGAACAACAGATTTCACTCTGGCTTGCCCTAACAGATAGTCATTTACAGAACAATGCCATTAACCAGTTAAAAGATGACGGGAGGATGCTCAAGTGCATCCTTCATGCAATCAAGAGGACGCAGCTGAGAGGATACTGCTCACTCATTTCGTATTTTACTGGTTACAGTGCCTGAGGAATCACACAGAGGAGTAATCAAAAATGCATGCTGAATAAAATTTTCTAGAATGGCACAGGGTCTTCCTGACTCTTCTAGCACCTGCCTTATTTCCCCTTGGGATGAAAGGCACCAGTGTATCAGGCAACTGACTTGGGACCAAGTAGACCACGCAAGGCATGGGGTGAAATTTTTTGCTGGCACAGAGAAACCAAGTCCTTGGCCATGCTCTAACCAGCCCTATGCCAAGAGTCCAGACAAGAGAAGAGAAAAGCACATGTCACACCTCTCGCAAGTTATCTTTAATTTGCTGTTCAGCCCGGAGAACTCCACCAATAGCAAGCTCCAAGTCCCTCCGTGCATCACTACACCTCAAAAGGGGTTCTCTATTACTGGAGCTGCCACTCTGGTCTTGGAAGGTATTCATTCTCCTCACTGCTCCTTTAAAAGAAAAAAATATATATAAATAGCACCATAATTACAACCAAAAACCACCTTTCAATCATCCCTCAAATGATCATTCCAGCCAACTCCCATTACTAACTACTTAGATTACTTTCTAACACTGGAGTTAGCACATAAGATACTCTTAATAAATATTGTCTCCTCCCTTCCCTCTACCACTGTTCCTGCCATAAAACTCTATAATCTACTTTAGTAACACTTTACATGTGAATAGCTATTTCTGGAAAAATACACTAATTGTCCTGAATCAACAGAGCATACAGTGTCCTGAAAAGTTAAAAGCCAATATTAGAATATAATTTTCTATTTATAACACACATATAGTCATATGAGGTATGTGTTCCACTTTGTAGATTTAGAGATGAAGACTAAAAGGTACAGAAGGATCTTTGATTACTTTGAAAATAAGCTGCAAACAATCAAGTTTAGAATACTGTTTAGAAGATAGAATTTTTATTTTCCCCTTTTAAGGTAGAACTTTTTTTTTTATTTAGGAAGAACTTAAGAATGACTTCACAGCTAGGAAGCTCTCAAAAATATAACACAGGGCCGGGCACGGTGGCTCACACCTGTAATTCTAGTACTTTGGGAGGCCAAGGTGGGTGGATCACTTGATCCCACAAGTTCTGGACCAGCCAGGGCAAAATAGCAAGACCTCATCTCTACAAAATACAAAAATTAGCCACATGGGGTGGTGTGCACCTATAGTCCCAGCTACTTGGCAGGCTGAGGTGGGAAGATCACCTGAGCCCAGGAGGTCGCAGCTACAGTGAGCCATGATCACACCACTGCACTCCAGCCTGGGTAAGAGGGTGAAACTCTGTCTCAAAACAACAAAAAAGAATATAACAGATATAGAGATACATGTTTTTTATATAGAGAATATATGTAATATATAATATATAAAACAATGTGCATTATATATAACAGATTATATGTGACAAAATGATTTCATATGATTCTCATATAAAGGAGAAACAGAAATTCGTAAATACAGAGTTTTCTAAAAAGCTCAGGTTTAGGAGCGATAGGAAACAGAAACGGGAAGAACAGCATTAATGATACAATGAGACTGCAACACAAGAATGTCAGTAAAGCCATGAAGTAAAACTTGACAAAAGCTACTGGAAGAACAATGACATGATTTTTAAACACTGAGAAAATGACAGCAGTGATTACTAGAGCTCAGAATAGGTTCACTAAGCCCTGTGATACCAGTTATTTCCTTTTGGATTGTTTTACTAAACCAGCAAGTAAAGGTAATGCTGTAGACACCAAGGGATGACAGAAGACTTGTGGCAAGACTATATATCACTGTGGACAAAGTGAATATCAGCTAAAGAGAAGCACAATTAAACTGAATAAGAAGATTATTTTTTACAAAATACTCAAAGGATGACAGACTAAGGCCAGTGTGTAAAGTTTTTAGAGGCACATCCCTGTTTTTTCTAATTACTTGTATGAAAACATAGAAGACAAACATTAAAGCTGGAGGTAACATGGGGCTGTGACAGAAGCAGATCCCAAAACAATCTCTACACAGCTGTTCAATCTTACAAAACAAAATGTAAGTTTTTCACTTTAATCAAGGAGGGCAAGGAAAAGAATAGTTTCCACCCTTTTTAAAGGGTGGAAATCTTTAACTGAAAGTAAATTCTCTATGAATTCGCAGTGTGCTGGGTCTGTGGGAAAAAATAACTTACATACTATTTGACTACATTTACCAAAAGTATAGTGTTTGTCACAGGATTAACATGTTCCATGTTTATTAGACTAAATTCAAAACTTATTTCTGAGTAACACGCTTTAGAAGAGGACACTCAGAAAAGGGAAAGAGGCCTCAAAACCATGAAAAACTTCTCCAGGAAGGAAGGCTGTTTAGCTTAGATAAGAGACGTCTCCAGGAGGACATGATTACCATTCTCAAGTACGTGGAGACCTGTCAACTAGAAGAATTAAATTTGTTTGGAACAGACACAAGGGGGTAAAAAGGGTTAATAGGAGGCATGTTAGGCAATATATCAAATAACTTCCTAACTGTCCTGAAAGCAATGACTTTCTCGGAGAAGCCAGCTTTGGGGTGAAAAGTGGCCTACCCAGGGCAGTCTTCCAAGTGGCAGACTGCCCATTTGAGACAAAGGAACTTTGCCAGGCCTTGACTGCATCTTTAAGACTAAGTTTAGGGCCAGAGGCCTAGCTGAAAGCTGGATAGAGACAAAAGTGGTGAGTTCCTCCCTCAGAAATAATGTATTCTGAGAGAAGTAGGAAGAGTAGCAAAACAAAATTTCTGTCCACTATCTCAGCAAAACACTCTGTATTCAGGAACTAGAGTTTCTACAAGAAACTGAACAATGCAGGAAATTTTTAAACTTCCCCTTGCTGATTTTGTTTCATCAGTCTCTTTTTCTACAATCATCTCTTAAAAAGAAAGGGTTGCCTTAATTGGATTTCACAGAAATCCCTGTGGAAATTTTTCCAACCCTGGACACACCAACAGTGGTTACCTTGCATCCTCCTTTTGCATGCCATAAGCTGCCTGTGTTAGGCAGAAGCGTTAGTGTGCACTTGGAACTCAATGCAGGGACTATGAAAAATACCTGCATCACACGGGTGAAATGCTGACTCCGATTTGGAGAGCTGGAGTGTGACGGGCTGCTTCACTTTGCACTTAGGTCAGTCATGCAAGACATGTTTAGCAGTCTTTCAAATGTGTTACCCAGCCTTCTTCACCTGTGCCAAATTTCCCACTCTTAGATCCTCACCATTTGTGTGGAATGCCACAATGCCTAGCACAGTGTAAAATTTGATCAGTAAAATTGTTGCTTCACAATGTCAAAATTCCAGAATTCCGGAACATACAGGAGACAAACTCAAACACATACAGTGCTGACTGTACTACTAGATTCCTAAAGCAAGTACTCTCAATTCAATCACAAGTATTAATATTACACAATAAGAGTAGAATATAGCAAGAGTTCACACACTGGACTTTCCCCTTATCAGCTATAGACAGAATGTAGGATGAGATTTAAAAGTTACAAAACTGATTTTTCCACACACAGTTATCACATTTTTTCAAATTAAAAGGAGTGTTATCCTTCAAAAGTCATCTTGAGAACTCATTTGTCAGCCACGAAGTAAACTTGTTTCATTTCTTTATGGTAAGTCCCAGGATGCTTGCCCCTTTGTTGCCTTTGGCTCTCTCTGTCCCTCCTCCTCCCTGTGGCGCAGTTAGAGCACTGTCAGCTTTCAGAGCCCAGATACCAAGAAAGGAGCTGTGCAAACGCTTGCCCTTTTGCACTGTGATGAAGAGGAAACCTTCAGAGCTGAAATGAAGAGCCCCAACCATGGATGAATTCAAATCACAATGAGTTGAAGCCTAAGCCAGCTGTACGAAATGTTATATCCAAAGAGACTGGTATGAGGTAACTAGCTCGCATGGCCATTTTCAACAGTTATTCACCATTTGTTTCAGGTTCAAGAGCCAGAGTGGCAAGCATGACCATCAAGAGATCACTCTGGAGTCTGACAAACAAACTTTCTGTCCACTATCTCAGCAAAACACTCTGTATTCAGGAACTAGAGTTTCTACAAGAAACTGAACAATTCAGGAAATTTTTAAACATAACCTCTCTGGGCCTCAATTTCCTCAGGAAAATGGGAGACAAGGATGGCAGCTACAGAGGGGCTGCAGTAAGGTTAAAGTGAGACATTATTTGTATACCAGCACTTAGCCTAGCGCCTGCATACCATAAGCCCTCCACATTACAGTGGTTATTGTTATCAGGTTTAGCTGACAGGCTGTGAATAGGATCTGACAGAATCCTTTAGCCATTTATCAGGGCTATGACCTTGCACCATTTGCCCTTGTGGAACCTAACTTCCTAATTCATACGTGAGGAATACGGACTCACAGACTTAGGGGGAAGGAGATGGTGATTACTTAATAAATATTAGATTTCCATCGAGTCCTTCACTATACAGCATAGCAAAAGGCAATATTTTATTTACTCCAAAAACTCAATAGTCTAAATCCTCTAATACATACCAAGTATGGATACTTTTGACTGTTTTCTTACCTGTAAGAAGATTGGACCAAATCAGCTCTGATCCTAATATTCAAATCAAAAAAAGATTACTAAAAATGTCTTTTTATCTTCACCATTATAATCCAAAATATTGCCTTACCATCTTCAAAACAGGACTGCCTTAAATGTTCATGTTTCAGACAACATTAAAAGTTTAAGTGCTTTCTAAAACTTCCCTGCCTCTAGGATCCCTGTCCTAAATTTGGGGGTGGAGGAAGTAAAGGAGGAGGAGAGAAACATACATACCCTTCTAACGAATAACAAAACCTGGAGTTTCCTCAATGAGGAATTCCTTAAACTATATATGCCATGCTTACACAATGCTTTGCACAAATCTATTTGTAAAGTCTGAAGATCATGGGACCAGAATTGAGCAACTCAACTAACCACAAATGAAGCTAAGTCATTACTGTATGGCTTAACCATAAAATTTCCAAAGAGCTATAACTCTTGTGACCCACACAAACTACAATTTAAAGCTGAAAAATAGCTCCTCACAAGCCTCTTTAAAAAAATAAAAAATAAAGCTGAAAAAATCTTGGCCATCTCTTTAATATAACACTCTTATTCTATAGATGAAGCCACAAAAAGCCCAGATAGTTTAAATGACCCATCTGAAGGGCCACAGCCAGACAGGGTAAGATTTGGGTTCAGAACACAGTTCCCAAGGTCTAGTTCTGGGTTCTCTCTCCCAGATGAACTTGTTCTTCCTTTAGTGTATTATCACCCATAAAGTATTTTTATTTGCCAACACTAGAGATTAAAATTAACATAACTTCCATTAAGATTTTCGGTCAATTTTCATAGTCCTCAGTAAATTATAACCACAATTGTTCAGAATCTTCTGCCTTGGATAACACAAACAAAAATAAACAGTACTGGTCGGGTGTTCACACCTGTCATCCCAACACTTTGGGAGGCTGAGGTGGGCGAATCACCTGAGGTCGGGAGTTCGAGACCAGCCTGAATAAACAAGGAGAAAGCCCAGTCTCTACTAAAAATACAAAATTAGCCGGACATGGTGGTGCATGCCTGTAATTCCAGCTAATCAGGAGGCTGAGACAGGAGAATCACTTGAACCAGGGAGGCAGAGGTTGCGGTGGGCCGAAGTCGCAGCCATTGCACTCCAGCCTGGGCAACAGGAGCGAAACTCTGTCTCAAAAAAAAAAAAAAACAAATAAATCAACAGTACTCTTGTATGTCATGATAAGCTCAGAAAAACCAAAATACTGCCAAATACCAATGCAAATGGTTTTGATTCAACGTCTGTATCACAGCCACTCCAGGCTTCATTTGTCTGTAAGAATGAAAGCTCAGACTAGATCATCTCTAACCTCACCTTCCGGCTCTCACATTCTCTACCCCCTTGCCACCTGCCCCTCTCCCTCCAAAGACCTCTACTTTTTACTTATTTGCCTGGCATCCTAGTCATTGCTAAAAGGCCAAGCGCAGCATCTATCCACAGGATACCTATGTGTTCTATGAATACCACACTCGAAATACTAACTGAACAATTTGGTTCTTTGATGAGACAACCTGCATTAGACCATCTGTAAAGCTTTTAGTTTAAAAAAATTATAAATTAAAAAATAATTTGCAATTTTACCTTGGGACTTTTTTCACTTCACACGTTCTTTCTTCCCTCTTTTTTAAAAAGGTTGTTTTTTATACAACTCATTAACTCAAGGATTATATACATGTTACCCTAGCCCCAGCCCACTTTAAATTCCTTATCAAGACAAGCAGTTTCTGAAATCCAGAACCTGGTTCTCTGTAATCTTTTTAAAACCACACAAACAAACGTTAATATCGCAACAGATTTAAAATAAGGTAATAATAAATTCACTATTGAACATTTTAAGATTTAACACTTCAGAGTTTACTAGGCTCAGATTGTCCACCTTTACACAAGTAAACCAGAGCAATAAATAACAGCACATCAATTTTCTAAAGTAGTAACTGAAAACCGACCGCAAGGCGTTTCTAATTCGAAAGCAACATTGACTCATGCGGCTTTGTAGATTTCCCAAAAGCCCTTTCCAAACGGCCTCAGGGGCCACTCACCCTCACCCTCGCCCTCGCCCTAGCCCCGGTCGCCGTTTTGCACGCATGCGCGCAGTCAGCCGCCGGGTCCTGGCTCCCGCCCGGCGCCAGCCCTGCAAGGCTACCGGCGGCCTCAAGGGCTCCCGCTTACAGCCCCTGGGCTGCCAGACATACCTCACAGGCCAGGTCACCGACGCGCCAGCTGCCCGGCAAACGACACGCTGCTTTACCGCTGACCCGAGTGCGGAAGGTCCCCGAGCCCGGGCCGCGCCCCGCCAGCGCGTCACACAGCGGCCACCAGCGAACTGGAGCGCTCAAGCCGGGGCCGGGGAGGAGCAGAAAACTCCGCCCACTGTTGCCCTGCTCCCCACCAGTCCCCGCTGGCGCACGCGGTCCCCGCGCAGCTCCCTCGCCGCTGGGCCTCTCCGCTAGACGCCTGCTGCCCCCGCCCGGCTTGTCAGGGTAAGGCCAGCTAGAGGGACCTAGGATGGCACCTGGGGCTCCTCTCCAGCCTCTCCTTTCCCCGACTTGCTCCACCCCATAATGGGCCCAACTCAATGAGAATTACATGAACCATAACGAATTATATGAACTAAAATGTTTAGGACAGTGCCTGGCATATAGCACTACCTACCTGTGACTATCATGCTTATGGTACTTCTAGCTTTCCCTTTTCTCCGAGATAATCCTCATAGCCTGCATAGGCAATCAGGCCAAAAGATGAAATCTAGACAACGTTGTAACTCTATTACTTTTTAGTCGATTTTTTGAATGTAAAATATTTGCTCTTTTCTATGAATATAAAGCTATTTTTGTTAATAGAGTAAAGCAAAATCGCATGAGAAACACCAAAGGGGAACACTAAAGAACCATTACCCTAAATTAAGTATCCCTTAGATTTCAGATGAACAGAGTGGAAATGCCTGCTTTGTCTGTGATGCATACAATTTCTGGGACCCCAATCCAGGCATTCATTATCAAAAATAAGAAAATTTCTCCCTAATTCCAAATGCCTTCATTGGATAATACATTTCATAAAGACACAAAAAAACTAGACATACTTCTGAATGACTAAAGTTAAAATTTTATGGTCCTTTGTACTAATTTACATCAATGGCAACAAAGAAGGAATTCTTAAGTCTATTAAAATATAACTGATGTCAGGAACTTTCATCTACCTCTGAAAAACGGCTGGTCACAATGTAAATACAAAGAAACTTTGTTGGCCATCACCTACTTAACCGATGGTCTCTGTTCCCTCTCTAAAGGATCCTGACCAATGCCCCAGCACAGTAAAGTCTTCAGCTACTGTATATTTTCACTGAGTTTCACAGCTATATTCATTTGTGTTTCTCCTCAAGCCAGCTGTAGCCGTTACTATGATGATGTGATTTATTGAATGTTACATAAACATAAAAAGACTAAGGAGAAAGAAAATCATAAAAATCTAAAATTCTGCACTCAGACCACTTTACACATAGATTTTACTCCCTTATGCTTCAGTATTTGACCTTGTGTCTTTATAAAATGTTTAGGTTCTAAAGGGGAAAAATGCATAATGTATTTTACCTCTCTTCTGCTTCAAGAATTTCTATGCTGTCTCAAAACAACCACCATCCATCCCAAGTAGATCATCTCATCTAAAGCAGCATAGCTCTCCTATGGCTCCCCATTTGCCTACAGGATAAAGCCCAAATTTCTTTTAAAAGCAATAAGGCTCTGAGTTAGGGTTCTCCAGAGAGATGGACCATTATATAGACAGACATAGATATAGACATAAAGATACATACAGACATAGATATGAGAGGGGATTTATTAGAGGATCTGGCTCATGTGATTAGGAGGCTGAGACGTCCCATGACAGGCTGTCTGCAAGCTGGAGACCCTGGGATGCCAGTACCATGGCTCAGTCCAAGTGCAAAGGCCGCAGAACCAGGAAAGCAGATGGTGTAAATCTCAGTCTGAAGCCAAAGGCCTGAGAACCCAAGGGACCACTGACACAAGTCCTGAAGCCCAAAGCCTGGGGAGCCTGGAGTTCTATTGTCCAAAGACAGGACAGGAGGAATGTATCCCAGCTCCAGCAGACAGATCTGCCTTTTCATTGTTTTTGTTTTCTCTGGCCCCAGCAGATTGGATGGTGCCCACACACACTGAGGTGGATTTCCCCCCACCTAATCCACTCTGATTCATACCCTAATATCCTCTGGAAACAGATACACCTCAAAATAACATTTCACCAGGTTTCTAGTTTCCTTAATCCAGTCAAGTTGACACCTAAAATTAACCATCACAGCTCTCTATTTCCTAGCCTCACTGTGGCTCTCCTGCTGTCTCCCAGAACAGCTCCCACACCCTAATCTACTGGACAGCTGTTCTATGCATAGGATAGTTTGGTTTATCTTGGCAGCTTGGCTATGCCAGCTCTCTCTGCCAGCAATGCCAGTCTCTCCTCTTCTCCCTACCTGTCTGCTTTTCAAGTCACCATCACTAACTACAAAGTCTTTCCTGACACAGCACCTCATTCCTCAATAGTTTTGGCCAGTAGACTTGGCTGCTCCCTCCTGCATGACCACTGTAATCTGTATGGGTTTCCGGCAGGACGCCTGTAACACGTTACCCTATTGTTACATGCCTGCCTCCTTAGCCTGAGGGCTC
Source organism: Rhinopithecus roxellana (assembly GCF_007565055.1). Classification (NCBI taxonomy): domain Eukaryota; kingdom Metazoa; phylum Chordata; class Mammalia; order Primates; family Cercopithecidae; genus Rhinopithecus; species Rhinopithecus roxellana. The sequence goes on along the minus strand of NC_044559.1, from coordinate 2,099,807 downwards.
CATGAGAGAAGAAACCATGTCTTATTTATTTAATAGCTTTGTACATCCTAATACTGAGCAGACAGCCTGGTAGCGGTACCTTGGCATTACCAACCGTTCACATTCTATGTGTGCCACTGAATCGACATAAAGAGAAGAATGTACCTGGCATTGTACAATGCTTTGCCCTAAATTCAACAGAGGCCTAAGACATTTTGGACAAACGGATGAATATATGATAAATTAATGTTTAGGTTCAGACTTGCCACAGTAAGTATGGTATAGTTCTGCTTTAAACATAGATAATCAACTTGATGTCCCACTAAGGCCTGTATTAACGCAGGAAGGTTTTTTCAGAGAAAGAAAATGTTTCTAGCACAACTATTACTTTTGGGATTTTTTCAAACAAGACAAGGCTGGCAAGGGTGTTGCCACTGAAAGTATGATCCCAGAATAAGTGCTGAGATAGTATCTTTCCTGCTAAGCTCAGCTTCATGGATTCACACAAACAGCAGCAAGACTGTGGTTTAAAGGGGACACATTTACTGTATTTTACAGCCAACTCTGGATTTTTTCTTCAGAGTTGGCAGTACCACAGAAATTCTAACTGAATTTCAAGTTGAATATTGGAGGGACGATATTCAACTTGAAACTTCTTGCCATAATATAGTGAAGGATAGGAAAACATGTTACTTACCTATTATCACAGTAATAATGCCATTTTATCCTGATTTTATATGGCAAACATTTTGTGGTTCTCCCTATAGAAGCCAACAAGTGATAAAATATTAGTATTTTCCCTCCTCTAAAGCCTGGAGGACTAGCAATAATGCCAAAATAAAGCTCAAAACACACCTGAGATTATCTTCTTTTGAAAGCTGTAATTGTCTCAGTATTAAGCCTTCTCACCCATGACCAAACTGACAACAAAACCTTTTAACTTATTTTGTGAGCTACTCACTACTTCACTGAACCAAACTGCCATATTTGTAGAGCGCTTAGGTAATGCTGCATAAGAGGCATATTAAGCCCCAAAGGTGTCCCCAAACACACTGCTAACCCCAAAGAAGAACATCTTGATTAATTAAGTCAAGCAAAATTAGGGATGACAACTTGGGATAAGAATGACTAAGAGTGTACAGTCATTCATATCAGAAGTTAAGCACTGCAATGTTATGATTTAACAATCAAAGAAGATAAGCTAAGAAGGACAATATGGCAGCTCCTCTAACTGACATACATGGAGATAGTATAATGCCTACTAGCTAGAGCAACAGTGGTCAACTGGACCCCCATTCCAGCCTAGACCGCCATATCGTTCATGTGCATTCTATGTTGAAGCAATGTGTCCAGACATAATTACATGAAAACAAAGTCAAAATGAAAACCTTGGATGAAAATTTTAAAAGGACTAAAAAATAGCAAGTAGCAAGAAGAGTAATAAAAAATGTCACGGCCTTCTTTTTTTTTTTTTTTTTTTGAGACAGAGTCTCGCTCTGTCGCCCAGGCTGAAGTGCAGTGGCCGGATCTCAGCTCACTGCAAGCTCCGCCTCCCGGGTTTAGGCCATTCTCCTGCCTCAGCCTCCCAAGTAGCTGGGACTACAGGCACCCGCCACCTCACCCGGCTGGTTTTTTTTTTGTATTTTTTTAGTAGAGATGGGGTTTCACCGTATTAGCCAGGATGGTATCGATTTCCTGACCTTGTGATCCGCCCTTCTCGGCCTCCCAAAGTGCTGGGATTACAGGCTTGAGCCACCGCGCCCGGCCTAATGTCATGGCCTTCTACAGTTCTTCCATGAAACTGAACTTACCCCAATGCATACATATTGGTTGGGTGGTCTGTTATAGACACCTTAGGCTTGCCTTTGCAACCTAACCAGTATGTGAACAGAGGCAGTGAATTCACTGCTGATTTCAGTAATGCTTGAGAAAGTGCTCTCTGAACCAGCAGCACATTCCACTGTATATCCTGAAGAGTGACAAATCTTCATTTTCTGAGGCTAGGTATACTTTGTGGAAAGATCTGATGACTAGTATATGTAAAGCACTTAAAATAGTGCCTGATGCACATAAGAGCTATGTAAGTATTAGCTATTTTTATTACTTTTTGTCAAAGAACAGGATATAACAAAGAAAGACATAAAGTTCATCAATTTCATTACCATCATCTCTCTCCAGGACTCCTGCAGAAACCTCATGACTGCTACCTACTCTTCCCCTCTACCGCTACTCTTCTCCTCCTGCTGCTCCTTTAGCATAACAAGGATGCTTCTGCCTCAGGGCCCTTGCACTTTCCTCCAAGTATCAAGCCCAGGCCTTAACTTCCTTCAGGTGTCTGCTCAGAGGTCATCTTCTCAGTGAGGCCATTCCTCACCATCTTTTATTTTTAAAAGTCTTGCCTCCACTCCCCCTTAATATGCTTTATCACTCTCCATAGTACTAACCACAATCTGGCACGTAGCAACCATTTATTTTCTGATCTCCCTTCAGAAAACATACTAGAAGGTAAGTTCCACATGGTGGGGACTTTGTCTTTTTGTTCACTGTTGTATAGTAGGTGCTCAATAATTAATTACTGAGTAAATGAATTCAGTAAGTATTTACATCTAGTCTACTATGTGCCATGCCTTTTTTTTAAACTCATTATCTGTTAGCACTCACAAACCGTTAAAGTGGCTATTATCATCACCATTAATTAAAAAAAAAAAAAAAAAAAAACAGACTTGACAAGGTTAAATATATTACCTACAGTCATAAACTTCCAAGTAGAAGAGCCAAGATTTAATCCCAGATCTGAGTCCAAAGTCCCTAACCATACCGGGTATGTTGAAGGAATCATTAAGTATTAAGGTATTATGTATTCATCCAACAACTATTTATGGAGTACCTAAACTGCCACTACTGTGATAGTCCCTGAGTTCTCAATGGTGAACCTGCCACCTAGAGGAGAACTCATGTCACAGATTCGCCAACAAAGCAGAAAATACTAATTCTTTGAAATAAGAGACAGAGTTCAAAGTCCATCAGCAGCAGCAATGACTGACTCTGAATGCTAACACTATATGAGGGAAAGTATTATAAAACACTAACTTAGGGACTCTCAAACCGGGGGAGGGATATGTGTCAGGATATCCTATGGAGTTTTATGAACCCCCTACACGGGCTCCTGAGATTCTGGCACAGCTATGCTGATTTAATAAAAACAGGGGTCAGGGGTATCATGTAGTTCTAAAATATCTTCTCCCCCTTTGAGAAGGACGTCTTCCTTTCCTTCAATAGCTCAACGTGTTTTTTCTATTTCCGAAATGCCTGTTTGCACAAAGGTAATAATGTGATTGTAGAGATTTATTTAGAAAAAAGTATCACAAAACTTTCAAAGAGTAGGATTTTCCTCAGAGACCCAAGGACAAAGGCTCCCTGGAAGGGAGGGAAGGAGAAAGTGAAAGGAATGTTATTGTGCTGGACTTTACATATATTATCTCATTTACTTATCTGAACAAAACTGCAAGCTAGCAAATCTTCAAATGAGAAAACCAAGTAAATTGCCTAAGCCACAGGGCAGCAAATGAATCTCCCTCCATTGCATCATTAGGGTAAGTCTTTCTCAAACGGTCTCATGTACTTTAAAGTTTGGAAATGTCACACTAGGACCTCGGTACAGAAATGAGCCAACTATGACTTCCTGTGCCATCCTCATTCCAATAACTAACTCAACAGTCTCTGTAAACTTAGTTCCAAATTACCAAGTGCGTGGTGGAAAGCTAAGTCCATCCAAAAGGCAGTTACTATGGCGATCCCGACCCTGATTAGATAGACACAAAAAGGCACAGTTAAAAGGAAAAAAGCTCTGCCCGTGGGGTCAGATAAATTCTAGTACACTGACTTCTGTCATTCTACTTCTGCCACTCTTGATGGCATCATTCCATATTAAATCCCGTGCCATGTAAGCTTATGATTATTGTTGTTCCCAACACAAGAATTTAGTTAGGAGTGTGTCCATTTTTTTCATTGCTATCCTCAACATCCTGAACATAACAGGCACCAAATAAATGATTGTTGGTGGATGAACCACTGAATGAGCAAGCCTCACTCTTCTCATCTGTAAAACAGAGATAATCAAGCTACTTTTCGGGATTATTGGGAGAACTAAATGTAACGGTATGTGTTTAGCACACAGAGGGCCAAAAAAAAACCCCAGTATCTTACTTGTATTTCCACCTGACAAGCTAGAAACGGATTGTGTTCTGGGCTCGTTCGGCAAAACAGACCTTGCCACGCCCCAGATCCAGGCAAGAGGCAAGAGAAATAGGAAACTTGGAGCTGTCACACCTAAAGCCAGGGGAAGGCCGGCGGGGAGCAGGAGGTTTCCGGGCCGGACATGAGGAGGGTCGGGGAGGAAAAGACAGGCCCGGGGCCCGGCGTGTAGCGGGAAGGGGAGAAGGCAGGCCCGGGCCCGGCATGTGGAAGGAAGGGGAGAAGGCAGGCCGGGACCGGCGGGCAGGCAGGAAGAGGTGCCTGGGCCTGGCGTGTGGAAGGAAGAGAAGGAGAAGGCAGGCCGGGCCCGGTGTCGATCAGGTCGGGAAGGGGACGGACAAGCCCAGGCCCAGGGGGCCAGCGGTCATCCAGCCTCCACCCGGCCCACGGCGTTCTTACCAGGTCCGAGTGCCTCTCTGGGCGATCCGAGGAGACCTTGGGTGGACTGAGACACGGCCCCACACTAACCTAGGGCCCAAAGGCAGAGTTCTCGCGACAACACAATCTTCCTCGCACGCCTCTTGCCAGACGTCTGAAAGTCTCGCGAGATCTCCCCTCGGGTCAGCAGAAGCCCTTGACTGCCCTCTAGAAGGCGCAGAGCGCAGGCGCACACTTTCTCCCAGCCCTTGAACAACGTCCCTTAGGCCCTCGTGAATAAATCGAAATTAAATGAAGCAAATTTTTTTTAAGGCAAGTTTTGTGCCGAGGACCATTCTAAGTGATTCAAATGCCCTCACAAGGTAGATATTATTTAACTTGAACGTTCAGATGCAAAAATGAATATCATAAGACACAAAAGGCCATATGTTGTATGATTCCACCTTTGCCACATTTGTTTTTCTAAAGTAAATAGGCCGGGCGCGGTGGCTCATGCCTGTAATCCCAGCACGTTGGGAACCGGAGGCGGGCGAATCACGAGGTCGGAAGATGGAGACCATCCTGACTAACACGGTGAAACTCCTTCTCTACTAAAAACACAAAAAAATTAGCCGGGCGCGGTGGCGCGCGCGTTTAGTCCCTGCTACTCAGGAGGCTGAGGCAGAATTGCTTGAACCCGGGAGGCGGAGATTGCAGTGAGCCGAGATCGCGCCACTACACTGCCTGGGAGACAGAGCAACACTGGGTCTCAAAAAAAAAGAAAAGAAAAGAAAAGAAAAGAAAAGAAAAGAAAGGAAAAGAAAAAAATACATTGAGTAAATAAATAAATGTCAGAACCCAGATTCTTTATTTCTTTTCTTTTTTCTTTGAGACAGGGTCTGACTCTGTCGCCCAGGCTGGAGTGCAGTGGCGCAATCTCGGCTCGCTGCAGCTTCTGCCTCCTGGGTTCAAGCGATTCTCCTGCCTCAACCTGCTGAGTAGCTGGGATTACCGACCTGCAACATGATGCCTGGTTTAAAATTTTTTTTCTGTAGAGACAGAGTCTTGCTGTGTTACCCAGACTGGCCTCGAACTCCTAGGCACAAGCGATCCTCCCACCTCACCCAGGATTACAAGCATAAGCCACCACGTCCAGTTTACAGCCCAGATTATAACCCACATTATTTACTTGCGACCAGATGTTAAAATAGCACTTCTTTCTGCATCAGTTTTGACAGAGGTCCTCCATACATGTGGATTTGCCAGCAGCTTCCCCACATTCCTCAGCAAAGGAGATGTTCATAGCAGGGTTTTATGGATCTCACCCAAGAGTGACTCCTACAAGGGGCAAGGCAACCTCATTAGAAAACAACAGGAGACACAGATTCTGATGCAGAAGCTAAGATAACAGCCATAGGCTGTGAGTGGAAGGAGAGCTGTGGAGAGAGAGGCCCACAAAAGTCCCATGAAAAGTCAGCCTAGAACATGACCTCAGGCAGAAGGAGCCCTTAACTCCCCTGTCCCCCATTGCCTCTCAATTCAGATGCAGCCCCTGGAATGAGACTTTGTATAACTCAAAATGTAACTCAGACCACTTTTTTAAACTATCCGAAGGTGACCAAGAAAGCTTAGGGACCTCTCTGAATTGCTCAACTGGCCCACATAGCATGTTTGAACAGATAGGGGACAGGGGAAAATAAAGCTATTTATCAGTTGCCCACCGATTGTTCAACAGATGACTCTGCTCATTTCTGATCTGTCGCGTACACACAGCTGACTCCAAGCCCCAGGAGAGCAGGGTTCTCTCCTGAGATCTCTCTGCTTCACTGCTGTATCCCCAGGTCCAGAGCACTGCCTGACCCAGGTGCTCAGTATAGACCTGTTGAGTGAACAGATGTTTTCTGACACAGAAACAATCAAAAGAGAATCGATGTTGTCATTGTTTTAAGCCACTAAGTTTTGGGTGGTCTGTGTGTAGCAAGAGATAACTGATACTGGGGCCTTGCACCCAGGCCATGCTCTATCTGCAAGGCAGAGCCTCTGGCCTTTAATTCCCCTCGGGCTGCATGTGGTCTCGGGGGCACTTTCTTCAGGCTGTCTTGTTCTAAGCTGCTTTGACCTCAAGCAAACACAGAGGAATGTGGGGGATACATCACAGAAGATACTTCCTGGTGAAGAGGAAGGAGGGATAAACAGGAACACTGTAAAGGGATCTAATTCCAGCTTGAAGACATACATTTTTTTCATCATTCGCCAGACAGCAGGACACGGGCAGCAGAATGCAGACATCAGAAACAGTAAGAGTGGCAGTGTTCCCCCAAGTAAGGGATGCACAATGACCTATTATAGAGCTTAGGAAAAATAGAACTTTTATTCATATTTATTTTGTTTTGTTTTGTTTGGGTTTGGGTTTTTTTGTTGGTTGCTTGTGTTTTGAGACGGAGTCTCACTCTGTCGCCCAGGCTGGCGTGCACTGATGTGATCTTGGCTCACTGCAACCGCCGCCTCCCAAGTTCAAGTGATTCTCCCGCCTCAGCCTCCCGAGTAGCTGGGACTATAGGTGCCTGCCAGCATGCCCGGCTAATTTTGTATTTTTAGTGGAGATGGGGTTTCACTATGTTGGCCAGGCTGGTCTTGATCTCCTGACCTCAAATGATCCATCTGCCTCGGCCTCCCAAAGTGCTGGGATTATACGCATGAGCCACTGTGCCTGGCCATTCATGTGTATTTTTGTCTCTCTTTTAAAATGTTTTATATTCTTTATAATGTGCATTAAATCAATGCATACACAAGTTATAAATTAAAAGTACACACATATTCAAGTGTTTGCTCAAAAATCTTTTTACTGATAGGCATGGCTACACGATCATAGACCAGAGGAGAATGACGCCTGGCCTGGGAGCCCTGTGCCTACTAGAAGCACATTAGATTATCCATTGACTGACAGAACAGGTCTTTTTTGGGTCCTTCTTCTCCACCACAAAATACTTGCAGTCCTCCTTCTTGAAGATTCTCTGGCAGTTGTTTTTGTCATAACCCACAGGTGTAGAAACACTGTCATTGAGACAAAACGGGGGCCTGTTAGAAGAGAAAGGACCCCCAGCACCCCCTCCCCAGTGCCAGCTCTGTTCAGGAAGTCACCCATGCTCCAACTTAAGGGCACCCTTTGGCTGGCAGCCCCAGAGTGTGGCCTCCAGGAACCTGGACCACTTTGTACCATAGAGTCACACAGCCTACCCCTACATTCCATCCTGCAGGCACAGAAGGTCAGCAGTAGGTGCTGACAGGCCCAGGGGCAAGTCTAGCTACTCTGGAAAGTGGCAGCTTGTTCCATGCTGGCTCCTCCCACCCTCCCTGTTCAGGAAGCAGCTAGCATATTGTTGATAGAATGTGGAAAGGAAACAAATCCCAGCCCTGACTTGGAGGCCTGTTGGCAAAGGAGCTTTCTCAAGCAACCGGAGCAATGAGTCACTCCGGGCCAGTGTCATGGAGCCCAGGGAGAAGCTGATGAAAATCAGAGACCACCTCTAATTGAGCTGCAGTTCATACAGATATTCTGAAGAGTTCTGATGAGATGAGATGAGATGAGATGAGATGAGATGAGATGAGATGAGATGAGATGATACTAATGCTAGAATATTTATTATTATTATTATTACTTTAATTTTTTGAGACGAATTTCACTCTGTCACCCAGGATGGAGTGCAGTGGCACAATCTCAGCTCATTTCAACCTCCGTCTCCCAGGTTTAAGCGATTCTTCTGCCTCAGCCTCTTGAGTAGCTGGGATTACAGGAGCGCATCACTACCCCCAGCTAATTTTTATATTTTTAGTGGAGATGGGGGGGGGGGGTCTCACCATGTTGGCCAGGCTGGTCTCGAACTCCTGACCTCAAATGATCCACCCGCCTTGGCCTCCCAAAGTGCTGGGATTAGAGGCATGAGCCACCATGCCCAGCCCAATGCTAGAATATTAAGTGGAAAAATCAGTCCACAAAATTGTGATATAAAATTTGATATCCACTATGTAAAAGAAAAAAAATGTAGAAAAGAGACATAAAGAAATGATGATAGAAGCTGAGGCATGGTGTCACATGCCTGTAATCCCAGCTACTCAGGGGGCTAAAGTGAGACGACAGCTTGATCCCAGGAGTTTGAGACCAGCCTGGGCAACATAGTGAGACCCTGTGTCAATTTTTTAATACAAATAAATACATAAATAATAATATAGAATATTAATAGTTATTATCTTTACGTAGTCAGGATTATGAGTACGTTTTTCTTCTTTTTTCTCCTATACTTCCCCATGGTTCTATAATTCATATGTTTTACTTAGAAAATTGGGGGAAATGTCATTTAAAACCTTTCATATTTAAAGGTGATTGCTGGCTGGTAGGAATGTAAAATGATGCAGCTGCTGTGGAAAACAGCTTGGCAGCTCCTCAATAAGTTAAACAAAAAATTACCATATGACCCAGAAAGCTACTCCTGGGCATATGTCCCAAAAGAATTGAAAGCAGGGACTCAAACATTATATGCCAATGTTCGTATATTGACAAACATTATATGCTAATATTCAGAACAACATTTCTTACTTTAGCCAACAGGCAGAAGCAACTCAAGTGTTCAACAAATAAATGGATAAGCAAAATGTGGTATGGCCATGCCATGGAATATTATTCCGGCAGAAACAAGAATGAAGTACTGATACATGCTACAACATGAATGAACCTTGACAACATGCTAAATGAAATAAGCCAGACACGGAAAGACAAACATCGTGTGAATTATATGAAATATCTAGAGTAGGCAAATTCATAGAGATAGAAAGTAGATTTGAGGTTACCATGGGTTTGGGGGATGGGGAATCTGAGTTATTGTTTAATGGATATAGAGTTTCAGGTTGGAGTCATTAAAAAGATTTGGAAATTAAGTACATTCATAGTACTCTGAATGTACTTAATGCCACTGAATTGTACGTTTTAAAATGGTTACACTGACACATTTTATGTAGTATATATTTTACCACAATTTAAAAAAAGGTTAAAAATAAAGTGGTGCTTGTTGAAGAGATACAATTCTTTTAGTTCATGGTAGGAAGTGAAATGGTGAATCTCCTCTGCCTGTGTGCAAGTACAAGTTGGTAAGGCAAAGGGCGTATTACTGGATGCTTATTTCAATGCAAACCAGACTTAGCTCTATAGATGAAACTGCAGAGAGAGAGAGGGAAGAGAAACTGTCAACATTGGATATTCAGCTATCCAGAATCAGTGGTTGGATGACCTTGGCCTTTCGTCTCCCACTGCCTTTTCCTCACCCAAGCCAGGGAGCTAGCCCTGGGTCCAAGCAGCGTGGAGCCCAGGACATCTCCCATGCCCTGCCCTGGAGCCTCTGCCTGGGCCCCCAGCCTCAGGCTCCACTGCCACTGAGCACCTTGAGATCTGGGCAGCATCCCACAGAGGGTGCAGTGGGTCCAAAAACTTCTTCCAGAAAAAGCTTAATCAAAGTTTGTATTTTTCCATGGAGGAGAAAAAAGTTCATGAGAAAAACAAACTTGGTAGGAAGTGAGGCATTTCCAGGGAAGAAGGCGTTGATTCATTTCCCCTTTGTGGAGCAGTGTGCCAAATGGAATAGGCAGCATGGCAGGAGAAAAGGAAAGGGCACTTTGAAAACTGACCAGGTGTCAGTTACTGTCCCAGGCTCACATGACACAGAATTGGCACAGAGAAGACCTTAAGTGTTTGTTGGGTTAAAGAATATATAGCAGAATCTCATTTAATTCTTATAGCCACTTGATTATACCTGATTATACTGTGAGGAGACAGAGGCTCAGAGACATTCAGAAACTTACTCAGGGTCACACAGCTAGTATACAAGGGAATGGAGATTCAGACTCAAGTTACTCTGACTCCAATAGTGAGGTTCTTCCCTCTTCACTGCAAGGAGCAGCCTGGCTCTTTTCCACACCAGGCCCATGAGAATCCCAGCCTACAGTGGAGAATCTTAGAATAGGGCAGGGATGCCAAATCTGAGTGACATGGACACTTTAGCCGCCAGGGACCTGCGCTCCTTTGTGAGGGAGGGATCAGTCACCAGTCCTTCACCTGGCTGGGATACAATCACACTCTACCAGAGTGACATTAACATTTGATATAAAGACAATCACAAATCCCTGGAGCCACAAAATCAAGGCTCAGCTGTAATACCCAGTGATCCGGCCAATGCGATGCCCAGGAGCCTGCTCTGAGCAGCCAGCCATCTCTCAGTCCAATATTCCTCTGTTGCATTGGCACCTAGCATGGGGCCTCCTCAATAAATGTGGCTGGAACTCTCCAGGCACTTCACGTTCAGTAGGACTCAGGTGTTCTGATCTAAGTTAAGTGCTTGCTTCTCTACTCATGGTGTCCTCATAAGATTCTCGAGGCACCTGTTAAAATTCAGACTCCTTGGCCCCTCACCTACAGATTCTGATCATCAGTTCTAGGATGGAGCCCAGGAATCTGTATTTCATCAAGCTTCCCAGGTGAGTCTGTGATTAGACAAGTTTGGGAAATGCCCCTTGACACCAATGCTTCTGCCATCAGATCCATTCCTGTTCCTGCAAAACACTACAAGCCAAGGCTACAGGAAGAAGTTAGATGGATTTGGGGGGTTGGGAGTTAGGTAGCTGGTATGGACATAGCTGCTGAGGAAACAGGTAAATTAGGACCGCACTGAGGGTACTCTGTGTTCTGTCTGCTCAAGTTCTAGACTTCTGGTGTCCATAGCAACCCAGCAGAAAACATCTGCATAGCCTTTGGGTTGACGTGAGTTAAACTTGAGCAGTGAAGCAGCATAAGTTTTATGGTGCAAGGCACACTACAGATCCTCCCTTTACCCCTCACATCTAATCCCTCTGCCTATGCTCAGAGCTACTGCTATTTTTGCAAATCTACAAGGCCCAGACTGCAGTGATGACCAGGGCCAATCTCTAGAATAGTGTCAGACCATTTAGATACTCTTTCCTGTCTTCAGGAGCCCATCTGGAATAAAGCTACTTATCAAGTTTCAAAAACAACAGAAAAGAAATCAGACTGAGGTGGAAAACAACCCAAGTGTTCATCAACAGATGAATGGAGATGCAAAATGTGGTCTCTCCGTATTACAGAATATGATTCAGCCTTGAACAAGAAGGAAATGTTGACGCATGCTACAACACAGATGAACCACCAAGAAGGAAATGTTGACGCATGCTACAACAGAGATGAACCACGAGGATATTATGCTAAGTGAAATGAGCCAGTCTCAAAAAAGCAATTACTGTATGATTCCACTTATATTAGGGACCTAGAGTAGTCAAAATCATAGAGACAGAAAGTAAAATGGTAGTTGCCAGGGGCTGGGGAGCAGGGGATGGAGAGTGACTGCTTAATGGGTACAGAGCTTCAGTTTCAGAAGATGAACAAGTTCTGGAGGTGGATGGCAGTGATGCCATAACAGTGTGAATGTACTTAATGCTGCTCAAGTATACATTTAAAATTGTTAACATGGTACATTTTATGTTACGTATATTTTACCACAATTTTTTTTTTTTTTGATACCGAGTCTCACTCTGTTGCCCAGGTTGGAGTGCAGTGGCGCAATCTCTGCTTACCGCAAGCTCCACCTCCCGGGTTCACGCCATTCTCCTGCCTCAGCCTCCCAAGTAGCTGGGACTACAGGCACCCGCCACCACGGCTGGCTAATTTTTTTTTTTTTTTTTTTTTTTGTATTTTTAGTAGAGACGGGGTTTCACGTGTTAGCCAGGATGGTCTTGATCTGCTGACCTCGTGATCCGCCTGCCTCGGTCTCCCAAAGTGTTGGGTTTACAGGCGTGAGCCACGGTGCCTGGCCCACAATTTTTTAAAAAGAAACAGGACTGAAAGCTAACCCCCCAATACCACAACACCAAGAGTAAGCCCTAACATAAACTATGGACTCAGGTGATAATGATGTGTAATGTAGGTTCATCAATCATAACAAATATACCACTGTGGTGGACTATGTTGATAATGGGGAGGTCGTGCATGTGTGAGGGTGGGAGGCATATGGGAAATTTCTGTACCTCTGCTCGGTTTTGCTGTGAATCTAAAACTACTCTATGTAAAGTCTAGAAAAAACTAAAACAAAAACTAAACCCCTGAAGGTTGGAATTTTGCAAGAGAGAGTAGCTGTTCCTCAGAGAACAGCTATATCCCCCTCTTGGCCAGCACTGGCTTGAGACTTACAGGGTGCAACAGAAAATTTCTGTTTCGTAGCAAGAGCATGTCTCACAGTTGTCAGTCTGCCACTTCGAGTTTATTGGGTGTTTGTTTCCTTCGAGATCCGTGCATTCTAAAACAATACACACAACATCATCAGTGCAAGTCATGCAATGAGAACAAGGCCTATCAGGACATTGAGTCCTGCCCCTACTATCTATACCCCTCCCAGAGAGAGAGGAGCTCAATAATTTTAAAGGTATCTAAGAATGGTGCTCCTGTATTCACCCATGGCTAATTCCAGTACTGTTCAGTTCATGCTGCTGATAATGTTTTCTTACAGAAAGCTTACATCCTTCTAAGTTTTATTTCAGAACAGATATTTCAAGAAAAAAATAAGGGCCGGGCGCAGTGGCTCAAGCCTGTAATCCCAGCACTTTGGGAGGCCGAGACGGGCGGATCACGAGGTCAGGAGTTTGAGACCATCCTGGCTAACACGGTGAAACCCCGTCTCTACTAAAAAAATACAAAAAGCTAGCCGGGCGAGGTGGCTGGCGCCTGTAGTCCCAGCTACTCGGGAGGCTGAGGCAGGAGAATGGCGTGAACCTGGGAGGCGGAGCTTGCAGTGAGCTGAGATCCGGCCACTGAACTCCAGCCCGGGACAGAGCAAGACTCCGTCTCAAAAAAAAAAAAAAAAGAAAAGAAAAAAATAAGGCCCTTTTTTTGAATCAGGTAGCCATGTGAGCCTATGGGTACTTGGGACCATGTTTTTTCCTGCTGGATTATCTCTGGATAAGTCTCTTACTTCTACACTTCCCTTTGCTTTGCATTGGTGGTTTTCAACCCTGGGATGTTTCAACCCACATGTGAAACATCTTGGGTACTTGAAAACCACCCATGTCTCAGCTCTACCCTAGAACAATGAAATCAGTATTTCTGGGTGCAGGACCCAGGCTACTGTGTTCTTAGAAGGCTCCCCAAGTGAGGCCAGGCACAGTGGCTCACGCCTGTAATCCCAACACTTTGGGAGGCCGAGGCAGGTGGATGACCTGGGGTCAGGAGTTCGAGACCAGCCTGGCCAATGTGGCAAAGCCCTGTCTTTACCAAAAATACAAAAATTAGCCAGGCATGGTGGCACACACCTGTAGTCCCAGCTACTTGGGAGGCTGAGGAGGTAGAATCACTGGAACCCAGGAGGAGGAGGTTGCAGTGAGCCGAAATGGTGCCACTGCACTCCAGCCTGGGAGACAGAGCATGACTATCTCAAAAAACAAACAAACGGAAACACAAAGGCTTTCATCTGCAGACAGGTCCATCTGCCAGGCTGCAATAACATAATAAACATTGAAAAGCCAAGATTTACCCCTGGTAGAATCTCCTGGAACTCCCTCATTAGGTATGACATAGCATGATGCATTGCATAAAGTCACGAAGGTGGCAAAGATCACGAAGCCGCCCAGGAGAACATTCTGTAATGTGAAGAAAGGTCAGGGTGGAGAATGAATTAATTCAGAGGATAATCCTTGACTGAGTGCTGTGTACCAGGACCTCGGCTGGTTTCTGGTGAGAGGTTATGAGGTGGAGTTCCTAACCTCGGATGACCTAGCGAGGGAACAAGACCTGCACAAGTCACTAGCATGAACTACAGAAAGAGGCAAACAGGAGTCAACAGGCATGGGGCAACAACGATAAGTGTGCTGTTTCATTGCAGAGGAAGTTCAGGAAACCCTTACAAATAAGGCAATTTTTAGCTTCTTTGCAGCATATGTAAGACTTAAAGGACAGAATGAGGAGTTTCATGAGAAGAATGAAACATTAACAAAGATATAGAAGAGAAGCAACACAAATATATAGTTGAAGACTTATTATAGTTAACTGGATTAGTTGGAGATATGATGAAAAAATTGGGGCCAGGCTATAAACACAGACTGTGAGGCTAAGAACTTCATTTCCTAGGTCATAATGGCATCTTTTATGACTCCACGAACAAACCAGTTAATCTATACTGAAATTTAGAACAAGGAAAAGTATCTAGTTGACTTTGCCATCTTTTTGAGATGAGCTAAATAAACAAACAAACCTTAACACGGTAATTTCTGGGAACTTTTGAAAGGGAAGATGGTGTTAAATAAAATGTATAGGAGGCCATTGGTGTTTGGACTGAGCTCCTGCACTAGGCCCAACAGACCAAATCAAAATGCAGTCGCCCTTGCTGAAGTTCTCTGTCACTAAGCCAAAACTAAGTTGCTTATCCAACCTTCTAAGAAATTAGGAGAGAGTGAGAGGTAATAGCCAAATGCCCAACAGGCCAGTTTTAGCTGACATGATGAGAAAGTCCCCTCTGCTTTAACTTATAAGCAAAGTCACTCTGAAAAGACCAATTTACTTTTTGTTCTCTGTTTCTGCTTTTTCTGGCTCTTTCTGTCTATAAAGCCAAACTACTCTGGTCAGCTCTGCAGAACACTCAATCTATTTCATGGAATGAGGTATTGCCTGATTATAGACTTACAAGTAAAAGTTAATTAAGGGCCAGGCATGGTGGCTCATGCCGGTAATCCTACCACTTTGGGAGGCTGAGGCGGGTGGACTGCCTGAGCTCAGGAGTTTGAAACCACCCTGGGCAACATGAGGAAACCCATTCTCTACTAAAATACTGAAAAATTAGCTGGGCATGGTGGCACGCGCCTGTAATCCCAGGTACTCTGAAGGCTGAGGCGGAAGAATCACTTAAGCCTGGGAGGCGGAGGTTGCAGTGAGCCAAGATTGTGCCATTGCACTCCAGCTTGGGAGAGACAGTGAGACTCCTTCTCAAAAAAAAGAAAAAGGTCAATTAAGATCTTTAAACTAAATGTGTTGTAATTTTGTCTTTTGACAATGGGAATGAAGGCATTTATTCTGCAAGATTCCTGAAATTTATTATGAAATGATGTTACTTGAAGTAGTATGTTACTCATATAAGAATAGAAAGATAGGCAGGGCACAGTGGCTCACTCCTGTAATCTCAGCAATTTGGGAAGCTAAGGCAAGCAGATTGCCTGAGCTCAGGAGTTCAAGACCAGCTTGGGCAACATGGTGAAACCCCATCTCTACAAAAAATACAAAAATTAGGTGGGCGCGGTGGTGTGCCCCTATAGTCTCTGCTACTTGGGAGGCTGAGGTGGAGAATCGCTTGAACCCAGGAAGGTTGAGGCTGCAGTGAGCCATGATAGCACTACTGCACTCTAGCCTGGGCAACAGAGCGAAACCCTGTCTTTAAAAAAAAAAAAAAAGGCAAACACAGGGATAAAAATAGAGAACCTAGAAAGTTCCAAAGGTAGTTGGATAAGATAAAAAAGAAAAAAAGAAAACCCAGAACGTATAAATATATGTAGAAGTTTATTATAAAATAAACATGTTATTTGAGTTCTGTGGAGAGCGATTATTCAATAAATGGTATTAGAACAAGTGGCAAACTATTTGGGGAAGAAACAAAGTTAATTTCCTACTTGAGTCCCCATTAATGAAATGAATTCTAAAAGGATTCAAGGATTAAGTTTTTACAATAAGATCATAAAATAATCACAGCATATATACATAAGTACTTATTCTAAGCATAAAAAAATAGATTTGAGAATATAAATGTCATAAGAACATAACTGAAATTAGAAAGATATCAAATTTTCAGAACAATATCATTACATACCAATGGGGGAAGAAAAAACATCTTAAACAGAAAAATGGCAAGAGAAATAAAGTGGCATTTCACGCACACACACACACACAAACACACACAGAAATGATGAATAAACACATGAAAAAGTTCAACTTACTGATAACAAAAGCAATGTAAAATGTAGATGAAATACAAACATAATGGGATGGTGAGAATAATCTTTTAATTTATAATGCCCAGAGGGAAATAGAGACATCTATGGGAGGTGATATGCACAAGAATGACTTACTTTGAACAATTATTATGGAGAACAATTTGCTACTATATATCTACATTCTTAAAACCATTTACAACATTTGGTTTCACCTTTTCATCTCCAAGATGTGATCCTAAAAATGGCACAGACACAGAGACAGACTCCTCCACAAGGATGCTCACTACAGTGGAAAAATGGAAAGAAACAAAATGCCCAAGAACAGAGCTGGTGGAGAACAGTGACTCAGAAGAACACCTGGCGAGCCAGCAGGGTAGAAGGTGAAGTCACATGAGCAAATGATGACCACACGTCACCACATGAAATGAAGCAGGCTATGAAAACGTGATTCCCGTGATGCGGAGAGAGATGCTCAGAACACACTGAAGGTTTTGTATCAAATAACAAGTCATTGTTGGATGGGAGGATTAAGACAATTTTCTTCTTTGGACTTTTCCTCTTATTTTCTAAATTTTCTACAATAAAATGTATGAGTTTTAGAGCCAGAAAGAAAGAAAGAAGTTCTTTAAAAACAACACAACGCTTGATACATTGAGCTCAAGCCAGGACGTGGAGTGGCACTTGTTCTGTTTCATTCTTCTTTTGAGGAACCTTCAGCTCGAAATCAGGGTGGAAACCTAAACTTTTTTCCCCCAAAAAGCCAGCCTTGTTGACGGCATTTTTACTCCTTTCATGCAGAAAGAGGGCTCTTGGGGGACTGGGGATCACTGGAATCTTGTGGATCTTGTTTCACTGAGTCACAAAGCAGGAGAGTCAACAGGGACAAGCAGGGCTGCATCCCAGGACAAGTGACATGTGCAAAATCCCCAAGTCTCCTGCAGCTCTAGAGCAGAGGCACGAGATTGAACCACCAGGGGAGAGTCCAAACATGGTGACAGCAGAGAGCAAATTATGTAATTTTGAGATTACCCACTTGACAGTATCTCAGAAATAGCCTAACACTGACTCTCTCTCTCTCTCTCTCTCTCTCTCTGAAATTCAGTTTTCCTCCCCTGTAAAAAGAGGGGTTCTCCCACTTGGGTAAGCATTAGAGTTACCCAGGGAGCTCATAGGAAACACACAGTCTCAGGGTCAGTGCCTCAGTATCTTTACCTAGTCTCCCAGGTGAGAACCCAGGTACAATGACCAACCCAGTGCTGCTTTAATGTGCATTCCTGGGAGTTTATTTTGTTTTGTTTTATTTTGTTTGTTTTTGAGATGGAATCTTGTTCTGTCGCCCAGAGTAGAGTGCAGTGGCGCAATCTTGGCTCACTGCAACCTCTGCCTTCCGAGTTCAAGTGATTCTCCTGCCTTAGCCTCCTGAGTAGCTGAGATTACAGGAGTGTACCACCATGCCCGGCTAGTTTTTGTATTTGTGGTAGAGACAGAGTTTCATCATGTTGGCCAGGCTGGTCTCAAATTCCTGACCTCAAATGATCCGCCCGCCTCAGCCTCCCAAAGTGCTGGGATTATGGGCATGAGCCACTGTGCCTGACCAGAGAGCTTATTAAATAACCTGCAGATTCTGCTTCAGTAGGTCTTCAGACTTACACAGAAACTCCCAGGTGATGCCCACACTGCTGGTGTGAGGCCCACCCCTGAATAGAGAGGCTCTAAAGCTTCTTTTCATTCCTGTCTTCTATTCTGCCACCAGCCTTCCCTCCCTTCATGTCTTCCTTTCCTGCATTTAGTAATCCTGAGCTCCTGATATGTGCAGGCACAGGAGATACACCACGATGCCAGAATGGGCTTGGGTTTTCTAGATGGTGCTGCTAGCCTTGAGATGAAGCAGACTGGCAGTGCTCTTAGAAGTTGTGTCTCTTTAGGTAAATTACTGTTCCTGGAAGGGTCTTATCCCATGATCAAGAGTTGCAGGTCTGGCCAGGCATAATGTCTCACACCCGCAATCCCAGCACTTTGGGAGGCCAAGGTGGGAGGATCACTTGGGCCCAGGAGTTAGAGACCAGCCTGGGCAACATAGCAAAAACTCATCTCCACTAAAAATAACAATAAATAAATTAATAAATTTAAGTTAATAAAGAGTTGGGGGTCCTCAGGATCTTAGGCAGGCCGCAGTATTGCCAGCTCCGCAGCTTGCTAAATTCACTGTGAGGCTGCATGGAGGACGGGCTGGAGGAGCCAGTCGAGTGGAGATGGGGAGGACCTCCCACCCCACTGTTGTTTTACCATCCCCAGTTCTGTCTCAGGACAGTTTCTGAGAGTTCGTTTGTCTTGCCGAGTGGCCCAGAGGAGGCCCAGGGTCTCCTCCTGAGGACCCTCTCCAGCTTCCCTTGGCTCCTCCCACTTGACTGGTTGCTTCTTGCCTCATCTCGCTTGCAGCCCCAAGGGCAGCCCAGTTCATTCCCTGGAGTTAGCAAAGAATGTTTTAAGAAAGATCAAGTTTAAGACACAAGAAAAGCTTGCAAGGGTTTTTATAAATTTTGAAGCAAAATTCTTTCTTGGCCAGGCACAGTGGTTCACACCTGTAATCCCACCACTTTGGGGGGCTGAGGTGGGCAGATTGCATGAGCCCAGGACTTCAAGACCAGCCTGGGCAGCATAGCAAAATCTTGTCTCTAAAAAAATACAAAAATTAGTTGGGCATGGTGGCGCTCGCCTGTGGTCCCAGCTACTTGGGAAGCTGAGATGGGAGGATCACCTGAGCCCAGGAAGGTCAAGGCTCCAGTGAATCGTGACCACACCACTGCACTCCAGCCTGGACGACAGAGTGAGATCCCGTCTCAAAACAAACAAACAAACAAATAAAACCCCCAAAACCCAAGATTCTTCCTTAACACACGATAGTGAAAAGGGCCTAGGAAAATGATTCCCAAACTTGAGTAAGCATTAAAATCACCCGGGCAGCTTTTAAAATTGATGCCCTGTTCTCACTGCAGCCCAATTAAATCAGAGTGTCAGGGTGGAAGATGGGTGTCAGTGTTCTTCAAAAATTCCCCCGGGAGTTCCACTGCCCAGCCAAGTTTGGGAGCCCCTGGCAGCGAGAGAGGGATGCCTGGGTTCCTATCTCAGCTCATTCACAGGCTTGCGGTGAGACCCCAGTGGCAGCTCCTTCCCCGCCCCAGGTTCAGTTCCCTCATCTCAAAAACAATGCAGTCATGTAGCTCTGAAACTATTTTTAATTTCAAATTACTCACATGGGACCCAAGAATCAGAGACAGCTATGAAATCTAATTGATCCCCAGAATACTGGAAGGAGAAACAACTTATGTCTGAGATAATAGAACTAGTGCTAAACTCATTACAATTTTCGCAATGTGCAGAGTACAATCCCACCACTTTGGGGGGCTGCACATTGAATTGCAGGTAATAACAGAAGATTCCTAACTAGGTCACATTTACCATTCAATGCTATGCGGTAGAAGCACACATCACAGCATATTAAAATAAGGAATACATATTCTCTTTTGCTTTTCTAGCCTTTATATATAAAACCAGTTACCTACCATTGTGACAAGCAGGACTCCTTATAGACAGGTACATACAGGAAAAGTTGCATCCAACTTTTATACTGGAGAGGGCAACTACGCTTTCGACATCATTGGGAATAACAAGGTAAGAACACATTGAGTGTTTACAGAGGGTTGACTAGCAAAAGGAAAGTATGGTTTCAGATGATTTATGAGTTATTAATCAATCAGATCTCCACCCAAGTTATGTGTTTACCTTGTCCCCACCCCGATCTGCATTTGCTCCTGACCTGAAAAAGCAGAGGAGGAGAGAACTCCTCTTTGCTGAGCCTTCGCCCTATACTGGTGGATTGCTAGCACATGACGTGTCCTTATTTGATTCTACACACAAAGAAACAGAGCCTCAGGGATGCCAGTCACAATAGCCAGGTGGTGAAGGTGGGTTTTGTGAAGGCATAAGAATAGCCCACAAGTCAGTTCACCAGACCCATTAGGCCTGGGTCTGTGGCCCAGATGACACTGCCCTTAGGGTCTGGCATGAGAACAGAAATGGGTCAAGCCATCCTGCAGGGCACAGGAGAGCAAGAACTACATACAGCTTGAGTTTCCCTGACAAGCTCAATCGCGGGACCTTTCTAGAGCCCTTCTTGAATCTGTAGTCTACTCCCTGCTGCATCAAGCAAGCCTTCCTTCTCTTTGTTCCACAGTGGTCTCCTCCCAAACAACCACGCCTGCCCTCGTCATAGCCAGGATGGTCTTTGGGGAATGGCAACAAGCAGAACCTCCTAGGGTGCTGCAGGGACTTACTACTTTATCTGTTTGCTCTGGCTACCACAACAAAACACTGCAACTGGGTGGCTTTGACGAAAGAAATTTATTTGCTCACAGCTCTGGAAACTAGAACTGTGAGGTGAAGCCACTGGGGAAAGCTTGTTTTCCTCTGAGCCCTCTCTCCTTGATTTGCAGATGGCCACGCTCTTGCTGCCTCTTACATGGCATGCATCCCTGGTGTCTCTCTCTGTGTCCAAATTTCCTCTCCTTATAAGGACACTAGCCATATTGGATTAGGGTCCACTATAACTTACATTTTACTTGAGCCACCTCTTTAAAGGCCGTGTCTCCATTGCAGTCACATTCTGGGATATTGGGGGTTAGGGCTTAAACCAATGAATTTTGGGGGGATACAATTGAGTTCATAAGACAACTTTATCACAAGAAGTCCCCTCACACCTTGCCACAGCTTGCTACAGTTCCTAAAATTTAACACTGAGATCCCTCTGCCCACAGATGAGAGTTCACGCTCCTAACCAGAGGGTCCTTGAGGCTCTTCTGAGCTGGCCACAGTGGCCCTTTCCAGCACCATTCTCTATCCTCCCTAAAATCAGCCTCACCACCCCTAACACAGCTTGGGGTCACTCTCCTGCTCCCTAGAAGAGCTGTAGTGCTGTCTGGCTGCCTCCTCACTCACCAAGGGTGCCACACACTTCTGCCTTCACCTGCATAAATTAAGTGTTCATCGACTAAATTCCAGGAAAGTGGGGCACATTCATCATGCACTGTAGCCCCTTGGTTACTTTTAAAACTCGAAGTTTGAAGAACTTCCTGTAGTGTGAAGTGGAAAGTTCTGCCTCACATTGAGAGCAACTAGGACTTGCTGCCCTCACCGCCTTGCCTCCAGGGCACAGGCGCTAACCTTGGCTCCAAAACACTCTCATCTCAACAAGTCCTCTTCAGAGAGGGTTCAAGGACACTGGCATCACGCAGAATCTCCCTAGGAATGGTGGTGTGGAGGGTTCTGGCTCTTAGGGCAAGGGTTTCTGGAGTCCAGTGTGCAGTGTCAGTGCACGGGGGCCATGACTGTGACTGGTAGCAAGGTGGTCTTGCTGGAGCAGTGTGGTTTCAGTGCTCTACCTGACCTTATGCCAAGAAAGCCTGTGTCTCTGGCCTTTAGTAGAGGCTTGAATTATCTAATAAATCTCTTTCCACCTCAAATGACATAGAGCAAGTTCTACTGTTTGCAATTAAGAACTTTGTGACCAAGACGGTGACTGTGACCTATTGCCGTCAGTGTCCCTTCCAGTGACCAGCAGGGTGCCTGGCACAGAGCAGCTGCCCAGAACAGGATTTCACCTGGGTTATCTCAGGTATTCCCAAGTAAAAAGTATCCTGGCAAGACCAACCCACACCGCTGCTGAAATGAGCTCATCTACTCCAACCCCAGGGGTTGAGAAAGGGATGCTCAGAGCAGGTGTGGAAGAAGGCAAATGAAATGAGCAGTGCTCTCTGGGTGTGTGACAGCCAGCTCTGTCCAAACCTGCTTGATCAGTTTTCAGTGTTGATCCTACCTCAACTGTCATCCTTATAGATGGAACCGGCTTATTTTTCTTTTAATTATTTATTTTTCTTTTTATTTATTTTAATTTTTTTAAAAGAAAGTCTTGCTCTGCTGCCCAGGCTGGAGTGCAGTGGCACCATGATAGCTCATTGTTACCTCTAATTCCTAGACTCAAGTGATCCTCCCACCTAAGCCTCCCAAGTAGGTGGGACTATGGGTGTGTGCCACCACACCCAGCTAATTTTTAGATTTTTTGTAGAGACAGGGTCTTGCTATGCTGCCCAGCCTGGCCTTGAACTCCTGGGCTCAAGTGATCCTCCTGTCTCCCAAAGTGTTGGGATTACAGGCATAAACCACCATGCCCAGGCTGATTATTATTTTAATGGCCACATTTTATTCCATAGAATGATTTGGGCCATCATTTATTTGGTTCCTCTTGTTGAACACTCCGGTTGTTTCTGACTTTTTTTTTCTATAATTAGAAATACTGTTGAAATCCAGGTTCTTCAGATAAAAATTTCTCACACTTACACTAATTTCTTTAAGATAAATTCATAGAAGCCAGGCAAGGTGGCTCACGCCTGTAATCCCAGCTACTTGGGAGGCTGAGGCAGGAGAATCACCTGAACCTGGGAGACGAAGGTTGCTATAGGCCGAGATCACGCCATTGCACTCCAGCCTGGGCAACAAGAGTGAAACTCCATCTCAAAAAAAAAAAAAAAAAAGAAATTAATAGAGGTAGAATTTCTGGGTAAAAGAAAATTATAATTCTCTTAGATTATCACCTATTACTCTGATAGGTTTGAAATATTTTGTCTTAAATTATTTTTCTTTGCTAATTGGCAAGATTATACTTTTTATTTTTCTTTTTTGAGACGCAGTCTTACTCTGTCTCCCAGGCTGGAGTGCAGTGGCTCAATTTCGGCTCAGTGCAAGATCCGCCTCCCAGGTTCATGCCATTCTCCTGCCTCAGACTCCCCAGTAGCTGGGACTACAGGCGTCCACCACCACGCCCGGCTAATTTTTTGTATTTTTAGTAGAGATGAGGTTTCACTGTGTTAGCCAAGATGGTCTCGATCTTCTGACCTCATGATCCGCCCGCCTCAGCCTCCCAAAGTGCTGGGATTACAGGCGTGAGCCATTGCGCCCAGCCTAGACCTTTTTCTGTATATGTATTGACCAGTTGTTTTTCTTCTTTTGTGAATACCCTGTTCACTCATGTCCTTTAGCTATTTTTCTGTTTGGGTGTTTATATTTTTCTTCTGGATTAGTTAAGGCTCCTAATATATTAAAAATATTAATCTTCAAGTGTCACATGTGTTAAATATTTCCCTGATTTTTTTCATGGTCAGCACATCCATTCTGGAGTTAAAACTAAGGAATGAGAAATTTTCACTTACATTTTTATCTCTCAAATGATATGTTTTGACATGTAGAGATTTTAAACTTTAACTCTGACTACAGCCACACTATCCCCACCTGTGGGTCAGCCCTACAAGCCCCAGAGAACACCTCAAGATCTATGGAGTCACGCAGCCCTTGGGCTGATGCTGTCGCAGTGGCTGCCATTCATTCCCGCGCTTTTTTGTTTTGTTTTGTTTTTCTGAGACAGGGTCTTGCTCTGTAGCCCAGATGGAGCACAGTGGTGCGATCTCAGCTCACTGCAACCTCCGCCTCCGGTGCACAAGCGATTCTTGTGCTTCAGCCTCCCCAGTAGCTGGGGCTACAGGCATGCACCACCATGCCCGGCTATTTTTGCATTTTTAGTAGAGATGGGGTTTCACCATTGCCCAGGTTGGTTTCAAACTCCTGACCTCAAGTGATCTGCCTGCCTTGGCCTCCCAAAGTGCTGAGATTACAGGCATGGGCCACCGTGCCTCGCCATCATTCCCAGTGTTAAAAGAACTTTAGACAAATTAAATTTAACAGAGTTTGATTGTGCAAAGAACGCTTTGTGTGAATCAGGCAGCCCCCAGGAAAAAATAGGTTCAGAGATACTCCCGCGCTATCTCATAGTTGAAGATTTATGGACAGAAAAAGGAAAATGATGTACAGAAAGTGGAAGTGAGGTACAGAAACAGATGGCTTGGTGACGGCGTGGTGTTTGTCTTATTTGAGCCCACTTTGAACAGCTGGCCGCCTGTGAGTGGTTGAAGTCTGGCTGCTGTGATTGACCGAGACTCAGCTACTTGGTACGAAAGTAGGTGACAGCCTATTTATGTCCAGTTAGCTTACAGTTCACCATGTACAGATAAAACTTTAGGGTGAATTTAAAATATGTGAGGAGAAGGCTTTAGGCTAAACTTGATTTAACACCAGGATTGGTGGGGGTTCCCCTCACCAGTCTTCAAGCTGATGACTTGTCTCCCATCCGCTCCCTCTCCCATCCTGCTCTAGAGCCTTTCCAAACCATGATCTCTTCTCTTAAACCTCTCACCCAACTGCCTACTTCATACCCAGAACATAATCTTACTTCGTACCTCACAGAGACCACAGGTGAAAACTGCACCCCCACCCCCACCCTGCACATTGCCCTCCACCGGCTCCTGTTCTTTCCACTTTCCCTCTGGGTGTCTTCCTTACCCCAAACACGCAATGTGGATCCCATTCCCCTCCCCGTTGGCCCCATTCC
Source organism: Rhinopithecus roxellana (assembly GCF_007565055.1). Lineage (NCBI taxonomy): Eukaryota > Metazoa > Chordata > Mammalia > Primates > Cercopithecidae > Rhinopithecus > Rhinopithecus roxellana. Next base: position 2,074,699 of record NC_044559.1, on the reverse strand, counting down.
TTCTCAGGGACCCCCTCCATAAAAGCCAGCCTCCCCGTGACAAGCAGGCATGAAGGGACAGATGGAAAAGTGTTCAGTGTGCGAGGACTGCCCAATTCCCAGCCTGGCAAAAGCCAACTTCCCTGAGGGTCCACTTACACCCTGGCAGTTTTACTTTGTAGAGCCCAATCTTTGTAATACCCTGTGGCAGGACCCGTTTCTGTATTCGTCAGGATTCTGTTCTGTTGGAAACTGAACTAAAATGAGCATGGGCAAGAAAAGATGTTTTCAGCTCAAGTGTTAAGTCCAGAGGTGGACCAGCTTCTGGACTGAGGGGCTCAGTCTAGGACAGGCATTATGAGAGTTTTCACTCTGCAGAAACCAGAAAGACGGACTCTGCCCCCACCCGTGGATTCATTTCTTCATAATCTCTTGCTTCAGAAATATAATAAGACAAATTCTCTACGCCAAAGGATGCAGTAGAGGGTCCTTACAGCAACAGAAATGCTGTAGTGAAATGAACCCCCTACATGGGGTGAGGGTGACGATAGGATAGAGATCCTGGAGATCCAGGCAAAGAACTGAGCTGGAAAAGGAAGCCACTAATAGAATAGCGAGAAAGAACACTGTAAATGCTGTAAGCCATGGCTACTCTGGATAAGGTGTCACAAGAGTGCACTGGAATGCATTGAGGCTGACAAGCCAGGGACCAGGAAGACTGCCTGTGAATAATCTTTCTTGTTTTCTGTAAGGAACTTGGAAAGCTTATCCAGAGAGGTGTGAAAACAGCAGAGAAAACACTGAGACAAAGAAACGGGACGAAAGCAAACATGTTCGGGATTAGCCACTGAGAAACCTAAGAAACAAAACCAAATTTTGTCCCAGAGAAAAGGAAGACTTGGGCATCCCCTTGGAGGTCTGGAAGCTTCTTGTTTGTCAAGTGAATTAAAGGGTATTTGGTCAAGGAGCGTGTGTTTACAGCTTAGAGCAACTATGCACAGAACCCAGGAACTATCTGCCTCCCACACTTTCAATGGGTTGTCCCAGAGACCACTCCCTTTTGTGAAGCTGATGTTTGCCTTGTGTTGAATGTAACACGGTCACAAGAAGGCTCTGGTGACAGGGAGCTTGTATTTTCTTTCTGGATGTGGTATTCAAAGTGTTGAACAACAAGTATGGCTCAACCACTGACCCTTCAGTTCAGCTGCCAGCAGTCAGTCTGGGGCACCCTACTGTGCCAGGTTCTACGCCTTCTATTTCTGAATGATGTTGAGGTCTGGAGGGGCCAGGAGATCCAACATGCTGAGTGGGGGCACTCAGAAGTCTTGGGCAGCAGCCACGTACCCACCAGTATATCTGAACTGATCTATACCAGCATCACAGGCCCTCATTCTCCTCATAGAGCACATGCAAAATAAATGCAGTCACTGAATCAGAGAGAAGAACGCCAGCCAGCAATCTTCTGTCCTTACCATGAGCAGTGCCTTCCAGAACCACCCCAGGGTGCAGGGCTGAGAAGTGGGAGGGGAGCCAGAACCTCTCATGTCCACACATGCATTACCTCAGGGATTTCACGGCAACACAACAAAACAGGCCTTCTCACCCCCACTTTACCAGTGGGGCATTGAAGTTTTAGGATGGAAACAACTATTCAGGGTTTTCAGATAGTGAGAAAGAGCGAGAATTTAAACCCAGGCCTGAGATGTAGCAGGGACCCCTTTTTAGGAGCCTGTGCCACTACCCCCAGCTCCACCACCAAGCATGAAAATAAAGGAAAATCTTGAGTGCCTTCAAGGGAAATTTCAGGCATCCAGCTAGCCCTGAGAAGTAAGTAAGTAACTTGTTAGGCAGGAAGGTAACAGTAGCCCAAAACAATAGCCAAGGGAGCTAGAGTACAGAGATGTTTACTTTCCCTTTAGAAACTAAAGATAACAAACATCTTAACACATGTCCTTGAGTTTGTCATTCGGAAACCTGGACCTCCACCTGGACCCCCACCAAATGGATCTGTGGCCTGCAGACCTCAGATAGTGGGAGCTGAGGGCTGCACTCGACCACCTTCCTTCATTCTAAATTTCTTCCGGAGGGACCTGAACGCCACGCCCATGAGCTAAAGCTAATACTCTTTTCTGTTAACCCCAAATTTTCAGACGAGGTGTCGCCTCCTGAACCAACTACAAATCAAAGAATCTCTGAATCCACCTATGACCTATAAGCCCCTGCTTCAAGATATCTCACCTTTTTTGGGTCAAATCAATGTGTACCCTCCTTGTAGATTTACAATTTCGTCTAACTTGTGTGCTTTCCTGAAAATTTACCCCTGCCTTTAAAAACCCTTACCTGTGTGAAAGGAAACTATGTTGGCCCCCACCAAATAGCTAAGTTAAAGAGAAAATTCAAGCTGGGAACTGCTTAGGACAAATCTGCCTTGCATTCTACTCAAAAGTCATCCCTCTGCTCACTGAGATAAATGCGTATCTGATTGCCTCCTCTGGAAAGGCTAATCACAAACTCAAAAGAATGCAACCGTTTGTCTCTCACGTATCTGTGACCTGGAAGCCCCCTGCCTGCTTCAAGTTGTCCTGCCAGTCCAGACCAAACCAATGTTCATTTTACATATGTTGATTGATGGCTCATGTCTCCCTAAAAGGTATAAAACCAAGCTGTGCTCTGACCACCGTGGGCACATATCGTCAGAACCTCCTGAGGGTGTGTCATGGGTGCATGTCCTCAACCTTGGCAAAACAAACTTTCTAAATTAATTGACACCTGTCTCAAATTTTCATGGTTCACATCTGCTGCAGCAGGACGAGTGGCAGACAAAACTCCTCAGACACTGAGTTAAAGAAGGAAGGGGTTTATTCGGCAGGGGGCATTGACAAGACTCCTGTCTCCAGAGCCAAGCTCCATGAGTGGGCAATTCCTGTCCCTTTTAAGGGCTCACAACTCTAAGGGGGTGCATGTGAGAGGGCCATGATTGATTGAGCAAGCAGGGGGTACATGACTGGGGGCTGCATGCACTGGTAATTAGATCGGAACAAAACAAGATAGGGACTTTCACAGTGCATTTCTATACAATGTCTGTAATCTATACATAACAGAACCGATTAGGTCAGGGGTCAATCTTTAACTATCAGGCCCAGGGTGCGGTGCTGGGCTGTCTGCCTGTGGATTTCATTTCTGCCTTTTAGTTTTTACTTCTTTCTTTGGAGGCAGAAACTGGGCATAAGACAATATGAGGGGTGGTCTCCTCCCTTTACTGCCAGCCTTCAGAGAGGTCAGGATTTGAGCATGAGCTGCCTGGTCCCCTTTGTTCAGGGCTCTGTGAATAAATACCTTCCTTTCTAGTGCTGCAACCTCAGTGTGGATATCTGGACTTAACTGTACTGGGCAAGCAGACCCAAATTTGTCAAGCACATCCGAGTGAATAAACCACCAAACAGGCTTTGTGTGAGCAATAAAGCTTTTAATTCACTTGGGTGCCGGTGGGCTGAGTCCAAAAAGAGAGTCAGCGAAGGGAGATGGGGAAGGGTTGCTTTACAGGAGTTGGGTAAGTAATGGAAAGTTACAGTAAAAGGTGGTTATCTATTGTTAGCAGAGGAGGGGGTCACAAGGTACATGGTTGGGAGATCATAAGACTCACTGTCCAGAAGAAGAATGTCACAAAGTTGATTAATCAGCTAAGGTAGGGCAGGGACTAGTCACAATGGTAAGATGTTGTAATTTTGGTTAATCAGTTAAAGCAGGAACTGGCTGTTTTACCTCTTTGTGGTTTTTTGGCTGCTCCAGACTTCTTGGTTCCTGCAGGCCATCTGGATGTATATGTGTAGGACACAGGGGTTATACTGGCTGAGCTTCAGCTCAGAGGCCTGACACAATTCAGTTATATAATAGGCCTAAGGGCCCAAAAGCCAGTGCTCTCTCTCTCTTTTTTTTTTTTTTTTTTTTTGAGATGGAGTCTGTTGCCCGGGCTGGAGTGCAGTGACACAATCTCAGCTCACTGCAACTTCCGCCTCCTGGGTTCAAGTGATTCTCCTGCCTCAGCCTCCTGTGTAGCTGGGATTACAGGTACATGCCACCATGCCCGGCTAATTTCTGTATTTTTTTTTTTTTAGTAGAGATGGGATTTCACCATGTTGGCCAGGCTGGTCACAAACTCCTGACCTCAAATCATCTGCCCACCTTGGCCTCCCAAAGTGCTGGGATTACAGGAGTGAGCCACCACACTCAGCCAAGCCAGTGCTGTCTTTACAGCCAATGCTGCCTTCCTCACACACCTGCCCAAAGGGCCGGCAGCATCTGTACTCAAGTGAAGAGATCTAAGCACCTTTGAGCCCCGGAGCAGCAGGCGGAGCTGCCACCAGCATGGGGCCTTTTATGCAGGGGATCCTGCAGCCCTTCTCCTTCCCCTTCCTCCTCCTTTGACAATGTGTTCAGGCCTCCCATGGCCTTTGGCATCAAGAAATTCCAATAGATGTTAACCAGCCTAGTAATTTAGTACAGCGTTAGCACCAAGTCGCCAAGGTTGAGGACATGCACCCATGACACACCCTCAGGAGGGTCTGACACACCCTCAGGAGGTTCTGACACACCCTCAGGAGGTTCTGAGCACAAGGTTCTTGTGCCCAAGGTGGTCAGAGCACAGCTTGGTTTTATACCTTTTGGGGAGACAGGAGCCATCAATCAACACATGTAAAATGAACATTGGTTGGGTCTGGAAAGGCAGGACAACTTGAAGCAGTCAGGGGGCTTCCAGATCACAGATACGTGAGAGAAAAACGGTGCTATTTCCAAATATTTCCAAACTACTCTCTTTTCCAGCTACTCACCAGGAGGAAAGTAAATGCCTGTCAGACATGGTTACTAATCTCCGCCTGTGGGTGGGATGAAAAGGAACTTGCTGCTGATTGGCTGGGGGTGAGTATCTGGCCAATCAAGTGCTCACCTTCACCTGGTCTCAGATTCCTCTTTGGCAAATGAGGGAGTCAATTCTCTATCAATGGGCAGCAAGTTCAAATGCTCAGGGGGCAAGTCAGGTAACACAACCCAGTGAAGCCAGTGTGATGTTTGTATATGAGGTACTTAAGAGCCTCACTTTCCTAAGTAAATACGCTTTCTCCTATTTTTCTTGAAATGCATACCAGTGCCAGTCTGTTTCTCTTTACCCAATTTTGAGAAAGACGTATATATAAAAGATACATTTTTAGGCCAGGCGTGGTGGCTTATACCTTTAATCCAGAACTTTGGGAGGCCCAGGTAGGAGGATTGCTTGAGGTCAGAAATTCAAGAGCAGCCTGGACAACATAGTGAGAACTCCATCTCTACAAAATAAAAAGATTAGCCAAATTGGAGGCTGAGGCAGGTGGATCACCTGAGGTCAAGAGTTCAAAACCAGCCTCTATAACATGGTGAAACCCCATCACTACTAAAAATACAAAATTAGGCAGGGTGCGGTGGCTCACGCATGTAATCCCAGCACGTTGGGAGGCCAAGGTGAGTGGATCACGAGGTCAGGAGACCGAGATCATCCTGGTTAACACGGCAAAACCCTGTCTCTACTAAAAATACAAAAAAAGTTAGCCAGGTATGGTGGCGGGCACCTGTAGTCCCAGCTACTCAGGAGGCTGAAGTAGGAGAATGGTGTGAACCCAGGAGGTGGAGCTTGCAGTGGACTGAGATCATGCCACTGCACTCCAGCCTGGGTGACAGAGCAAGACCTTGTCTCAAAAAAAAAAAAAAAAAATTAGCCAGATCTGGGGGCGCATACCTGTAATCCCAGCTACTTGGGAGGCAGGAGCATCACCTGAACCTGGGAGGCAAAGTTTGCAGTGGGCCGAGATCATGCCATTGCACTCCAGCCTGGGCAACAAGAGCAAAACTCCATCTCAAACAGACAGGATAGGACAGGACAGGACACAACACTACATGACAAGATGAGAAGAAATAATATGTCTTTCACAATAATCTTTCAGAAAATAAAAAAGGATGGATCTTGCTCCAGCTCCTTCAATGAGGCCAGTGTTACCCCAATACCAAAGCTAGACAAACACACCAAAAGAAACAAAAATTATAGAATAATATCTCTCATGAATATAGATGCAAACATACTCAATAAGATACTAACAAACAAAATCCATCAACATATACAAAAGATTATACACCATGACCAAGTATGATTTATCCCAGAAATGCAAGGTTAGTGTGACATCCAAAAACCAAGTAATGCTTTCTCTAGTATACGGTGAGATTTTAAAAACTAATTAATTAAAAACAACAAAACCCCCAAATCAGTGAATATAATGCACTAGATTAATAGATTAAAAGACATCAGATTGTCATTTCAAGTAGATACAGAGGCATTTGACAATAGCCAACATACATTCATGGTAAAAATTCTCAACAAACTAGGAATAAAAATAAACTTCTTCAATATGATAGAGGGCAACTACAAACAACCTACAGTTAATGTACTCAATGACGAAAGACAGAATGTTTCCCACTCATGTATAGGACACAGGCAAGAATGTCTACTCTTACCACTTCTATTCAACACTGTACTAGTAGTCATAGCCAGGGCAACTTAAAAAGGGGGTAGAGGGAGAAACAGAGAGAAAGGTAAATTAAAGACACCTATAATGAAAAGGAAAACGTAAAACTGTATTTGTTTGTAGACCACATGATCTGTATGCAGAAAATCCCAAATAATCTACCAAAAAATTTTACTGGAATTAATAAATAAGTTTAGCAAACAAGGTTCAGGTATACAAGGCCGATGTGTAAAACTCAATTGTATTTCTACATACTAGTAATAAACAATGTGAAAATGAAATTAAGGAAACAAAATTTCATTCACAATAACACCTAAAAGAATAAAGTACTTAGAAATGAGTTTAATGATATAAATGCAAGACTTACAATAAAAATTATAAAACTTTGCTCAGAGAAATTGAAGAAGTTCTAAATTAGAGGCAGCAAACTACAGTCCATGGTCCTGATCTGGCCCTCTGTTTGTTTTGTAAATAAAATTTTATTGAAACACTATTTTTTTTTTTTTTTGAGACGGAGTTTTGCTCTTGTTGCCCAAGCTGGAGAGCAATGGCATCATCTCGGCTCACTGCAACATCCACCTTCCAGGTTCAAGTGATTCTCCTGCCTCAGCCTCCCAAATAGCTGGTATCACAGGCATGCGCCACCATGCCCGGCTATCTTTTTGTATTTTTAGTAGAAATGGGGTTTCTCCATGTTACCCAGCTGGTCTTGAACTCCTGACTTTAGGTAATCTGCCCGCCTCAGCCTCCCAAAGTGCTGGGATTACAGGCATGAGCCACCACGCCTGGCCAACAACTGCTTTTACACTACAAAGCAAAGTTGAATATAGCCCACAACACCACAAATATTTTTACTATATGGTTCTTTGCAGAAAATTTGCTAATCCCTGATTTAAATAATCCCATGTTCATAGATTAAAAGACTATATTGTTAAGATGGCAGTCCTCCCCCAATTTATTGATAAATTCCTGCCAATTAAAAAACAATTAATGCGATTCCTAAGAAAGTGAGTCCATTCCAAATACTGTGAAATCAAGGGAAAAAATTAAAAAGTCAGTCCTGGCTGGGTGCAGTGGCTCACGCCTGTAATCCCAGCACTTTGGGAGGCCAAGGCAAGTGGATCACCTGAGGTCAGGTGTTCGAGACCAGCCTGGTCAACATGGTGAAACACTGACTCTACTAAAAATACAAAAATTAGCTGGGCATGGTGGCATCTGCCTGTAATCCCAGCTACTAGGGAGGTTGAAGCAGGAGAATCACTTGAACTTGGGAGACGGAGGTTGCAGTGAGCCAAGATTGTGCCACTACACTCCAGCATGGGCAACAAAGTGAGACTTGGTCTCAAAAGAAAAGAAAAAAAATAGTCCAGCAGGTTTTTGTAGAAATTGATAAGTTTTGCTAAAATTTATATAGAAAAGCGAACGACCTAGGATAGCTAAATATTTTGAAAAAGAACAAAGTTAAAAAAAACTTACACTTTCCAATTTCAACACTATTGTTAAAGAAAAATTTTGCACCAGACACTTGTCAAAAATGTCAAGACAGATTTTATTCAGACTACTGTAGCAGGGAAGAGACACTTCAGCATTAATTGAGCTCAACTCTACCAAACCAGAAGGCAGGAGGCTTTTTAAATGCTAGGATGTGTTAAGGGAAAAGTACTGAAGGATGCTAGTTGAGGGGAGGGAGGTTTGATCAATGAGTACATTGACTAGATTGTGAACTCGTGCTTATCAAATTGTGGACTGGTGCTTATCAATATCAGGGTCCTACCCTACCACCAAAATTGGGAGACAGAGGCTCTGTCGTACCTAATGATTACATTTCAAAGCGATGGCTCCCAGGTCCTTGGGAAAGACATTCCTGTGTTATAGAAGATACATTTCCAAGAGACAGAGAAAGGATTTCTAACTGCCAGTTTTCTAAAGTAAATCCTTTAGGAAAAGGGGGTTCAGGGGCCTATATTCAGGCTTTGCCTGGAACAAATCATAAATCATAAATTCTCTGGGCAGCATTGAATTTAATTGGGCAGAAACGTAAGGGGGCTGAGGTCGTCATCCTAAGGACATGGCCATGAACTGTCGGAAACGATAGTGTTTGTTGAAGTCTCTTAGTGTCGGAGGTGGATGAAATCATTTGCACTGAGAGTCTGCAGTTTGCTTTTTTATTTATCTTTTTTTTTTTTTTTTTTTTTTTTGAGATGGGCTTTTACTCTTGTTGCCCAGGCTGGACCCAGGCTGGAGTGAAGTGGTACGATCTTGGTTCACTGCAACCTCCGCCTCCTGGGTTCAAGTGATTCTCCTGCCTCAGCCTCCTGAGTAGCTGGGATTATAGGTGTGCTCTGCCATGCCTGGGTAATTTCTGTATTTTTTTTAGTAGAGACAGGGTTTCACCATGTTGGCCAGGTTGGACACGAACTCCTGACCTCAGATGATCTGCCCACCTCAACCTCCCAAAATGCTGGGATTACAGGTGTGAGCCACTGTGCATGGCCCAGAGTCTGCAGTTCTTATAGGCCAAGATTGAGGCTTAGTTGAAAACGGGGCTTAGAGGAGCCTGATTAAAGTTTGGTCAGGGAGAACCTTTATCACTACAAAGCCACAGCAAGCAAGATGGTGTGATACTAGCATATGGGCAGATATGCAGATCAAGGAAATAGAGAAATTGAGAGTCCAGAAAGTGTAAGAATTAAAGAAAGAGGAAATAAACACAAAAGATGGCTTGCTAGTTAAGATAGGTTTATTTTAGAGAAAACAAACCTGAGAGGAGCTTTTGGCCAAGTTAGGTTAGAGGCACACTTTTTTTACAGACTAAGAGTTTTTAAGAATTTAGGGTGGGAGAGCTTATTAGAGACTTGGACTCCTTTTGTGTTTTTGTTGTTGTTGTTGTTGTTGTTGTTGTTGTGCTTATTTGGGAGGGAGAGTTGTGTGTTTGTTTTTATATATTTTTTTGCAGTTGCAGGCATACCCCTCAAATTTGCTTTTACCTTTTTTATTTTAGTGCACTTGAAGGGAAAGGAATGTGCTTATTAAGGCCTGCTGTTTTACTGGGGCCCACTGAATGAGGGTAAAGTTTGGCAGTTATCCAAGAGACTTTTTCCCCACCTTTTTTGGTGCCTGAGGTGTTTTATTTGTATTTTACTATCTGTTTTTTCTGGCTGCTTGTAGAAGAGAAGTGATTTCCTTGAAATGCATGAGGCTAGAAAGGGAGCTGGAATTTTTTAAGTGGTGGTGTTTGTCTGAGATGACGGTGCTCCTGCTCTGTCAGAAAGAAATTCTACATTTGTGGTCAGTTGATTTTGACATTCAGCAAATATTTACTGAGCCCTTATTGCCAACCAAGCATGGTACTAAGCACTGGAATTATTGAGATAGTTAATATATGGTTTCTGTCTGAGATAAATCTGTTTTGTGAGAGAATATTTTGTGTTAAGAGAAACATGACAAAGCATCAAGCAGTCATCGATCTGCCTTCAGTTTTTCCACTTATAAAGTAAGAGAGTTTGACCAAATCATTATTCTCAAACTTCAGAATTCTTAAGAATCACCTGCCCCCAGCTTAAATCCTAGGTCCTGCCTAATCTTAGGGTCTAAACTTTTCCCCTTCATGACTCTGATCTGGCTACTTTGGCCTTCTTGATGTTCCTTGAACAAATCGAGCAAATTCTTCTTCTTTTTTTAAATAAATTTTTAATTTTTTAAATTTTAATAAATTTTTCATGTTATTCAAAGTTTGTACAGAATTGCTAACATTTGCATAAAATAATTACTATGCTTCCATTGCGGGACAAAATACCACAGAAAGGAATGTAAGTTTGCAAAAAATTGTAGCTCATCTTAAGTTTTCAAATACTTTCGAAGGCTAATGCAGCAGCTGGCAAAGTAACACACAGTACACAAAGAACAGTGTATTTTACAGAGTCAGTGATGAAAACAGACAGCTCTTCAGCAGATATGCTTCGTTTTTTTCATTTTCTAAACAATAACTCTTTGAAAAACACATGAAATCAAGATCATAGATGTCTGCAGAAATTCTGGCCCCTGGCTTTTGCCCTGGCTGCCCTCTCTCCCCCAGATAGTCATAGTCTCACTCCCTCACTTCAGGTCAGAGCCCACAACAGCACTCCCTCCCACCACTTTCTTCTTTCATACTGCATTTCATTCACAGTTCACCACTGCCTCATTTTACTTTATGGATTTGTGTGTTTATTGTCTGCCTTGTCCACTAAAGTGCCAGTACCATGAGGCAGAGACTTGACATATCTTGCTCACCACTGTATTCCCAGCAACCCAAACAATGCCCAGCACTGTTGCTCAGTACTTTTATATAAATGAACAAATGAATAATAGTAGTTGCTTTGCAGTTGAAGGGCTGGAATAGGGAGAGCTGGAGACCTTATTTTCCTCCCTCCCTCCCTTCCTTCCTTCCTTCCTTGACACTGAGTGTCACTCTGTTGCCCAGGCTGGAGTGCAATGGCACAATCTTGCCTCACTACAATCTCCATTTCTCAGGTTCAGGTGATTCTCCTGTCTCAGCCTCCTGAGTAGCTGGGACTACAGGCATGTGCTACCATGCTGAGCTAATTTTTGTATTTTTGTCGAGACAGGGTTTCACCATGTTGGCCAGGCTGCTCTTGAACTCCTGACCTCAGGTGATCTGCTCACCTTGGCCTTCCAAAGTGCTGGGATTACAGGCATCAGCCACCGTGCTCAGCCGGCTTTATTTTCATTTTACACTTTCTGTATCATTTACATTTTCCTAATCTCCTGAATATATCATTCTAAAGAATACCAATATGGCTGGGCATGGTGGCTCATGCCTGTAATCCCAGCACTTTGGGAGGCTGAGGCAGGTGGATCACCTGAGGTCAGGAGTTCGAGACCAGCCTGGCCAACATGGCAAGACCCTGTCTCTACTAAAAATACAAAATTAGCCGGGTGTGGTGGCGAGCACCTGTAATCCCAGCTACTTGGGAGGCTGAGGCAGAAGAATCGCCGTAACCCAGAAGGCAGAGGTTGCAGTGAGGTTGCACCACTGCACTCTAGCCAGGGCGACAGAGCAAGACTCCATCGCTTAAAAAAAAAAAAAAAAAAAAAAAAGGCTGGGTGCGGTGGCTCACGCCTGTAATCCCAGCACTTTGGGAGGCTGAGGCAGGCAGATCACAAGGTTAGGAGATCCAGATCATCCTGGCTAACACAGTGAAACCCTGTCTCTACTAAAAATACAAAAAAACAGCCGGGTATGGTGGCGGGCGCCTGTAGTTCCAGCTACTCAGGAGACTGAGGCAGGAGAATGGCGTGAACCCGGGAGGTGGAGCTTGCAGTGAGCCAAGATCGCGCCACTGCACTCTAGCCGGGGTGACAGAGCAAGACTCCGTCCCCCCAAAAAAATTGATATGGGTTATTGGGAAGTGAGATTTGGGACTAAATGTATTTATTTGCATACTCCTATACTTTTGACAATATTAATAAAGAGTATTTTTAAAAACAGGGTCAGAGAAGGCCTGCAATTTAAATGTGTCTCCTCCCTTTCCCATAAAGTTCTGATATGCAGAACTTTTTGGAGAAGGATGACAAGACCTAGGTAAGTGTTGCGGGGGGTTGGGGGGAGGGGAATAACACTCAGGTTGAGAGATGCGCAAAGCTTCCCTGCTGTGATATGCATTCAAGAGGACTAAAAGCACTGTCATTGTTTTAGTTCATTATAAACACCTGTACAAGGAAGACAGCACACAATCAGCTATTTGCAAATACTCAGAAATCATAGTGCATGGGGGCTGTACTATTAGGAGATAATATGTGATATGGACTGAATGTTTCTGTCCCCCTGAAATGTTTATGTTGGAGCCCTAATGCCCAATGTGCCTGCAGTTGGAGGGAGCGCCTTTAGGAAGTAACTGAAGTTAAACGAGGTCATAAAGACAGGGTCCATGATAGGAATTTTTTTTTTTTTTTTTGAGACGGAGTCTCAATCTGTCACCCAGGCTGGAGTGCAGTGGCGTGATCTCGGCTCACTGCAACGTCCAGCTCCCGGGTTCAAGCAATTCTCCTGCCTCAGCCTCCTGAGTAGCTGGGACTACAGGCGCACGCCACCACGCCTGGCTAATTTTTGTATTTTTAATAGAGATGGGGATTCACCATGTAGGCCAGGATGGTCTCCATCTCCTGACCTTGTGATCCACCGGCCTCAGCCTCCCCAAAGTGTTGGGATCATAGGTGTGAGCCACCATGCCCGGCTCATTTTTTTTTTTTTTTAAGTATAACATATCTCTATTAAGTTGAATAGAAACACTAACAAAGACTAGTACGCATAGTGATTATAGATGAAGACAGGTAAAAAAGAAAAAGGGATACAAGGGCGCATTGAATTTATGACAATGTTGTCTCAGTACCACAGCAGGAGTCTACTCACCTCAGGGCTGGCTTCCCAGGGCCAGCTCCGGGAAGCCTGACCTGCTCAGCCTTGAGGGTATTACTGGTTGACCAGGACAGGGGATCCAGCTGGCAGGACAGGCTGTAGCTCTCACCCTCACTGGGCTGCTCTCTGGCCCAGAACCAGGCCCCCAGTTCCTCCCTGGGGTGAAGGCTGTAATGATTTGCAGCCACCTGAGTAGCTGGGGCTCCTTTTCTGGGAGTTCGTCTTATTCCCATCCACATAACCATTCATCGCAGTGTCTAGCACCACCAGGTCAGTGAGGAATGTGCCAAGGATGGGGATAATTCCCTTCTTCTGCTGATGCCACCTTGCATGGGCTCTTTGGGGACTCGCCTCCAGGGTGGCTGACTTGGAGTTCCCCACACTGATGAGCAGATCCCTGTTCAGTGACTTGTCTTTGCTGCACAGCTTTGGACATTTTTCTGTTGCTTTATCTTGGCCACTCAGAGCAGAGCAGCCACAACCCCCCACCCCACAGTCCCTGGGCCAAAGTGGCCCAGGTTAGGGTCCCTGAAACAAGAGACACCGGAGAGTTCCCTCTCCCTCTCTTTCCCTCTGCCCCCCGCACCCTCTTTCCAGGAGCACAAAGAGGTCATGTGAGCACGCAGTGGTAGGGTGGCCACATATGAGCCAAGAGAGGGGCCTCAGAATGAAGTCTGCCTTGCCTGCACCTTGATTGTGGACTTCCAGCACCCAGAATTGTGAGACATGAATTTCTGTTACTTACGCCTCCCAGTCTGTGGTATTTTGTTATGGCAGCCCGAGCTGACTAATACAACAGGAAAGAAAAATCCCAATCTTCGTTAAGTTCACTTTTAAGTTCATTAATGTTTAAAGTGATTAGCAATGGGTACACTTTGTAAACCATCTAGATCTCATACCGTCATATTTTATGATTTCCCATAATTAGTTGGTCATGGTTTGTATCTCCTGACAAACATTAAGGTTTTAGTTTTAGAGAGATTTTATCCTTTTACAGTGAATAACAAAAAAATACATCAGAGGGAAAGTTGCCACTTATGATAGACCAGAGGCAGGTTCTGTATCATTTGCCCCTTGCCTCAGGTTGATTAGTCTCATTTTCGCCTTGCCTCGGGTTGATTAGTTAGTACATGAACGTTCTGCCTAGTTTCCTGGGCTTACATATTCTGTATCCTCAACGCGGAAAGGTGATTCACAATATGTAGCTTGAACAAAAATACTTTTAGGTCCAAGATATTTGTTTTACACTGTATTTTTTCATTAAACTTTTCTTTTTATCTTTCCTTATGTATGTATTCATTTATTTGTTAAAAAATTGAGATGAGGTCTCACATGTTGCCCAGGCTGGTCTTGAACTTCTGGGCTACAGTGATCCTCATGCCTCAGCCTCCCAAAGTACTGTATTACAGGCATGAACTACCACACCCTGCCCATTAAACCTTTCTTAAAGAGTTTTATTTTCAAAGACAGGGCATTGATTGATTGATTGATTGATTTAGAGATGGGGTCTTTCTATGTTGCCCAGGCTGGTGTTGAACTCCTGGGCTGAAGTAATCCTCCCACCTTGGCCTTCCAATGTTGAGATTACAAGCATGATCCACCATGCCCAGCTGGACAGAGCATTTTAAAATGCAAATGTGTACTGACCTCATCAGTAGGAGGATGCATTCTGGCACCCCTGTTCTTCACCTGTCCTCCAATCCTTAAAAGGCCACACTGCATAAAGTCAATAGCAGATAAATGTTTGCTGAATTAAAGGATGGATAAAAAAATTAATGAATTTTTGCATAATCCAATATTCTCTTTTATATGTCTAGAAGAAGTTTCTTTGAGCCTATTAGATCCTGGGAATCTTTTAGGTGAGCATGATTAGAGAGCTTGTAGGTTGCTATTACACATATCTGGCATATTTGAGTCTCGTATCAAAACAATAGATTGGTAAAGGTGGTATTACTGTATTGATAAGTAAATAGTCTTGGAGAGAAAATGCAATTTATCTAAGTTTAGATATCCTCAATGGTCAGCATTCAGAAGTTTAAAGAGCATAAGCTAAGTTCATCAGACATAACTGGGCTAAAATCTTGGTTCTGCCACATACGACCTTTGACAGGTAACAACCTTTTTGCACCTGTTTCCTCATTTGTAAACTGGGTACATTTGTGGCTACTCCTCAGGCTTGTTGAAATTAAAACAAAACAGGTAAAACTCCAACTCATTGCATGCTATACATGTCACATTTCTTTCTTTTCGTTCTGACTCTAAGTCCAATGTCTTTCCCAGAGTATCAAAGGGCCTCTCTAAGGGATGCATTTGACAGGTTGCACCAAACAAACTTGTGTATGTCAAGAGCTGGGAAACTTTGACTTTCACAAGAATGTCAGAGCAAATGGACACACACACACAAACAAGGATGTGCATCTTTGTGTAGGCAAGTGTACTCAAGAAGGCAGGCAGGGGAAGCGATATTCTCTTTCTCAAGTTTTAAGCAATCTAAGGCAGAGTTTCAAGTACAGAAAGAGAACTTGGGGGATGAATTCAAGCCTGTGAAGCCTTTGGCTAGCTTATGTAACAATGAGTTAAACATGTACTGTGCTTTATAGCTTCCTCTCCATTGCCTTTTTGGTTTTGTTCTGTAGGGCGATTATACCCACTGTGCAGATGGGCATGCTGAATGACCTTTAAGGTGCCTAGTTAATTACCAACTCAACTCCAGTTCTCCTTTTTTCAAAATCAGATTTCCTCTCAAATCCCATCCTGCTTCTCCATTCTATTAAAGTGCCCGGAGATCTTCTTCCCTCACACTATCTAAAGTCATGCCCCACGTCTCACCCCAGGGAAATGAAGACTTCACAATCCCTAAGATCCAGCCCACACTCTTGAGGTCTGGGGTGGATACCAAGAAACGATCCACAAAATTCGGGAGAAGTGAAAATGGTATTAGACAGCAAACTTTCCCTTTTCACAAGATGGCGCCAAAAGTGAAGAAGGAAACTCCTGCCCCTCCTAAAGCCGAAGCCAAAGCAAAGAATTTGAAGGCCAAGAAGATAGTGTTGAAAGGTGTCCACAGCCACAAAAAAAAGAGAAGATCCTCACGTTACCCACCTTCCGGCGGCCCAAGACGCTGGACTCCAGAGGCAGCCCAGATATCCTTGGAAGAGCGCTCCCAGGAGAAACAAACTGGACCACTATGCTGTCATCAAGTGGTGACACGACTGAGTTGCCGTGAAGAAGATAGAAGACGACAACACGCTTGTGTTCACTGTGGATGTTAAAGCCAACAAGCACCAGATCAAACAGGCTATGAAGAAGCTCTGAGACATTGATGTGGCCAAGGTCAGCATCCTGATTCGGCCTGATAGAGAGAAGAAATATGTTTGACTGGCTCCTGATTACGATGCTTTGGATGTTGCCAACAAAATTGGAATAATCTAAACTGAGTCCAGCTGGCTAATTCTAAATGTGTGTATATCTTTTCACCATTAAAAAAAAAAAAAAAAAAAGGAAACTTTCTCGGCCGGGTGTGGTGGCTCACGCCTGTAATCCCAGCACTTTGGGAGGCTGAGGTGGTGGATCACCTGAGGTCAGGAGTTCGAGACCAGCCTGACCAACATAATGAAACCCCGTCTCTACTAAATACAAAAAATTAGCCAGATGTGGTGGCGGGCGCCTGTAATCCCAGCTACTTGGGAGGCTGAGGCAGGAGAATTGCTTGAACCCAGGAGGCAGAGGTTGCACTGAGCCAAGACTGCACCATTGCACTCTAGCCTGGATGATAGAGCAAGACTCTGACTCAAAAACAAAACAAAACAAAACAAAAAAAAGGAAACTTTCTCCCCCAGAAAACAGTTCCTGCTTATTTTATTTGTTGTGCCATAAACATGCCTGGGGTGAAGACACAGCCTCTGTTTCTCAGGGGTTAACCCCACACAGTTCCCTCAGCACAGGCACCCTTTTCTTTGATGCTTGCAAAGTCCCATTCCTTCCATGCCTGAGCACACAGCCCATCATAGGATCTAGCCCTCTTTTGCCTTCTCCGGTCACATTTACCTTCCCACCTGCCACACTACCAGAAAAATAAAGTAAAATGTCAGTAAAGACATTTCTTCATCTGACTTGTCTTAAAGTCAAGAGGAGGAGGGTGTAAGGCAGGATCAATATTTAGTTTGTCCTACAGTCAAAAGGAGAAGGAATTAAGGCAGATAAATATTTAATTTGTTCAACATTAAAAGGAGGAGTGATTAAGGTAGATAAATAAGGATAATATTTCAGGTAGATAAACATGAAATCCTGTGTTTATTTCCCCCAGACTAACTGCATAATAATGGGCTGGTGTCCACAGGATCAGTCAACAAGGTTTGCCTTGTCCTCCCACCCTACTCTCCCTCTTGGTGCTCCTGGGCTCAGGGAGGGTGCTTCCTGCAGTGATTCCGAAAGGAATGACCTAGGCTGGGCACTGTGACTCATACCTGTAAACCTAGCACTTTGGGAGGCCAAGGCAGGAGGATTGCTTGAGCTCAGGAGTTCGAGACCAGCCTGGGCAATATGGCGAAACCCTATCTTTATAAAAAATACAAAAATTAGCTGGGTGTGGTGGCACATACCTTTAGTCTCAGATACTCGGGAGGCTGAGGCGGGAGCATCACTTGAGCCTGGGAGGTTGAGGCTGCAATGGAGCCATGATTGCATCACTGCACTCTGGCCTGGGCAATAGAGTGAAACCCTGTCTCAAAAATAAGTAAAATCAAATATTTTTAAATCCATAATTTAATCTAATCACAAGCAAACCGCAGACAAACCTATTTTACAAAGTAACTGGCCTAAACTCTTCAAAACTATCGAGGCTACTGAAGAGCGAGAAAGGTTGAGGAGCTGCTTCACATGAAAGGTGATTGAAGAAATCTGATGAGTAAATGTAATCTGTGATCCTGGATTCAAACATAGAATATTGGGACAACTGGTGAAGTTTGAATATTGACTATGGATTACATAATATTATTTTATCAACGTTGAATTTTCTGATTTTTGATAAATGTTCTGAGATCACATTAAAAAAAGTCCTTGTTCTCAGGAACTCCACATTGAAGTGTTCATAGATAAAGGTACACGATGAATGCAAATTACTCTCAAATTGTTAAAAAAAAAATGTGTATGCGTGAAGGTGAGGGGAGAGAGAGAGACAGATGCTGGGCACAGTGGCTCAAGCCTGTAATTTTAGCACTTTGGGAGGCCAGGCAGGCAGATTGCCTGAGCTCAGGAATTCAAGACCAGCCTGGGCAACACAGCAAAACTCCATCTCTACAAAAAATACAAAAAGTAGCCAGGCATGGCGGCGCGTACCTATAGTCCCAGCTACTTGTGGGGGCTGAGGTGGGAGGATTGCTTGAGCCCAGGATGTCAAGGTTGCAGTGAGCAGAGGTTGCACCACCACACTGCAGCCTGAGTAAAAAAAAAAAAAAAAAAAAAAAAAAAAAAAAAAAAAAAAAGAGAGAGAGAGAGAGATAGGCCGGGTGCGATGGCTCACGCCTGTAATCCCAGCACTTTGGGACGCCGAGGTGGGCGGATCACAAGGTCAGGAGATCGAGACCATCCTGGCTAACATGGTGAAACTCCATCTCTACTACAAAAAATACAAAAAATTTGCCGGGCGTGGTGGCGGACAACTGTAGTCCCAGCTACTCGGGAGAATAGCTTGAACTCGGGAGGCGGAGCTTGCAGTGAGTCAAGATCGTGCCACTGCACTCCAGCCTGGGCAACAGAGCAAGACTCCATCTCAAAAAAAAAAAAAAAAAAAAAAGAAAGAAAGAAAGACAGAGAGCGCGCGCGCGCGAGAGAGTAAATGATAGCTGAAATGGAGCAAAGTGTTAACAGCTGGGAAATCTGGGTGAAGGGTATATGGTTTTTTGTTTTAACTATTCTAAACTTTTCTGTACAGGTGAAACTAGGTCAAAATTAAAAGTTTTTTTAAGGGTCCTCTACTGGCCAAGAAGCACATAAAAAGATGTTCAATGGCCGGATGCAGTGGCTCACACCTGTAATTCCAGGACTTTGGAAGGCTGAGGTGGGTCGATCACTTGAGGTCATGAGTTCGAGACCAGCCTGGTTAACATGATGAAACCCTGTCTCTACTAAAAAACATAAAAATTAGCTGGGCATAGTGGCGGGCACCTGTAATCCCAGCTGCTCCAGAGGCTGAGGCAGGAGAATTGTTTGAACCTAGGAGGTGGAGGTTGCAGTGAGCTGAGATTGCACCCCTGCACTCCAGCCTGGGCAGCAAGAGTGAAACTCTGTCTAAAAAAAAAAAAAAAAAAAAAAAGTTGTTGGGCCCAGTGGCTCACGCCTGTAATCCCAGCACTTTGGGAGGCTGAGGCAGGCGGATCATGAGGTTGGGAGATCGAGACCATGGTGAAACCCCATCTCTACTAAAAATACAAAACATTAGCCAGACATGGTGGCGGGCACCTGTAGTCCCAGCTACTCGGGAGTCTGAAGCAGGAGAATGGCATGAACCCAGAAGGCGGAACTTGCAGTGAGCCGAGATCGCGCCACTGCACTCCAGCCTGGGTGACAGAGAGACTCCGTCTCAAAAAAAAAAAGGTTAAACGTGCAGTTGCATTTAACCCAGTAATTCTATTCCTAGACATACATCCAAGAGAGTTAAAAACATACAAAAACACATACTTGTACACGATTGTTCATTGTAGCATTTGGCAAAGCAGGCCTCTCTGGACGGATGAAGTGGACCTCGCTGAACAGGAATAACAACCAGAACTGAAGCAGCAGCATCACAAGACCACAGTGGGGCCAATTCACAGGGAAGACTACTAGCCTGAATGAGTCAAGACCAGACCACTAATTCACACCAAGTACACCAAGACAAGGGGCCCAGGAACCCCAACAAACTTGGCTCTCTGTAAGATCATCAAAGGCACTAGGGATTCCTGGCCTGTACTATTGGAATTGGACAAAGGAAGGAAGAGGCAAAGACATAGGAACAATTGTGGATTTCTCCGGAAGAGACTGAATCCTCCTGAAGACTGCTGTATAAATTGGTAAAGAATGAGATTGGCAAGAGTAAAGTCCACTTTCGGCTGGGCGTGGCGGCTCATGCCTGTAATCCCAACACTTTGGGAGGCTGAGGTGGGCGGATCATGAGGTCAGGAGATCGAGATCATCCTGGCTAACACAGCGAAACTCCGTCTCTACTAAAAATACAAAAAATTAGCTGGGCATGGCAGCGGGTGCCTGCAGTCCCAGCTACTTGGGAGGCTGAGGTAGGAGAATGACATGAACCCAGGAGGCGGAGATTGCAGTGAGCTGAGATTGGGCCACTGCACTCTAGCCTGGGTGACAGAACGAGACTCTGTCTCAAAGGAAAAAAAAAAAAGGGTGAAGTCCACTTTCACCTTATACTTGCCCTGCTCGCTCTCTGGATGGAGGCTCATAAGAAAGATTAAATCCACCACAGAGGAATAAAGAAGTTTTCTGGTGGGTGCGGAAGAGCATGTGTGAGCTGTGGTCTGGGTAATATTGGGCTCTGCTGCACAGTCTTCAGTCTTCGTAGACTTCTGTGAGTGCAGCCAGGCCAGAAGCAGGGGAGGGTTCTGGTCAAAATGAGTCTTTTCTGTTTGGGCTTTCCATTATAAGTGAGCTAGAGGCCCAGGTTAGAATAACAATAGCTTCACTTTTTAAAACTCTTTCACCCAGACACTGTGCTAGTTGCTTTGCACATACAGTCTCGTTCTAATAATCACAACAATCCGGGAAAGAAGAAATAACTATCCCGGCCGGGCGCGGTGGCTCAAGCCTGTAATCCCAGCGCTTTGGGAGGCCGAGACGGGCGGATCACGAGGTCAGAAGATCGAGACCATCCTGGCTAACACGGTGAAACCCCGTCTCTACTAAAAAATACAAAAAACTAGCCGGGTGAGGTGGCGGGCGCCTGTAGTCCCAGCTACTCGGGAGGCTGAGGCAGGAGAATGGCGTAAACCCGGGAGGCGGAGCTTGCAGTGAGCTGAGATCCGGCCACTGCACTCCAGCCCGGGCGACAGAGCGAGACTCCGTCTCAAAAAAAAAAAAAAAAAAAAAAAAAAAAAAAAAAAAAAGAAATAACTATCCCATTTCACAAACGAGGAAACTGAAGTTCAGAAAAGTGAGCTGCACAGCTACTCTGTAGTGGAATTTAAACACTGATCTTCCAGATGCCACCACGTGACAGAAATCATGCTTCACGGAGAATGGTGAGGAAAGTGGAATGTGGACCTGGAGGGAAGACCTGTTGGGCTCACAGCATTCAGGTTTATCACATACATCATTATCACATCACATCATTTATCATTCCATAGGAAGAGTTTGTTCTGGAGGTCTGCAAGGAAGAGGTATATGGGCAGCAACATTTCCAGTTATCACAAATCTTTTCTTTCCTTTCCTCTTATTCAACCATGGAGTCAGATGCTCTAGTGCATTGGGGAGACAGGAAGCAAGGCAGAAAGCCTAGCTAGCTAGTAATGGTCCTTGGCTTTCATTTTGAAGGAGAATGAGAAAGTTTTCAGAAAAAGTCAAAGGGAGAAGAGTGCTCCAGGGAAGGAGCAATGGTACTGAAAGGAAGCAGGATTGTGAACCCCAAGGAGAGCAGAGGAAAAGCTGGAATTCTGTGTGCAGGGGGAGCTTTAGCCTCTCCTTCCAGAGGCCCCTTGGGACATGGAAGGACCCCAGAGAGGAAAGAGTGAGGGGTGCATCCAGGAGATGAGACCAATAGCCGCAGGACTCTCACTTTCCCAAAGGAATCCTATGTCCCAGGATCCCAAGGAAATAGCAGAGTCACTGGATACAAAAGGGACTGCATGGGCAGAGACAACGAATATCTCTCCAGAAACATGAGGAGACAGAAGACAACATAACAGCTGGATGTGCTGACTCACACCTGTAATCCCAGTGCTTTGGGATGCCAAGGTGGGAGGATTGCTTGAGCCCAGGAGTTCAAGGCCAGCCTGGACAACATGGCAAAAGATCATTTCTACAAAAATAAAAAATTAGCCAGGCATAATGGCTCATGCCTACAGTCCCAGCTACTTGGAAAGCTGTGATGGGAGGATAGCTTGAGCCTGGGAGATCAAGGCTGCAGTAAACCATGATGTCACCACTGTACTCCAGCCTGGGCTACAGGCTGGAAAAAAAAAAGGCCTGTCTCAATAATAAAAAAGAAGAAAAGAAGAAGGAGAAGGAGAAGAAGAACACACATAACCCCCAAATCTACATAATCCCTATAACTTTGACATGTCCTGGAGGAGAATGAGAGAAAGAAAAAGAAATAACAGGTATCCAGATTGGAAAGGTAGATGTAAATTTTATCTGTTTGCATATGACAAGATTTTGTATATAGAAAACCCTAAAGATTCCACAAAATAACTGTTCTATATATTAGTTCTATAATATATGAATTCAGCAAAGTTGCTGGATATGAAATCAACACACAAAAAACAGCTGAGTTTCTATACACTAACAATGAAAAATCACAAGAGGAAATTATGAAAATAATCCCATTTACAATAGCATCAAAAAATAATAACATGCAAATTAACCGAAGAGGTGGAAAAATTTGTACACTGAAAACTATAAAACATTGCTGAGAGAAATTAAAGCAGACACAAATATATGAGAAGACATCTTGTGGTCATGAATTAGAAAAGACTAGTGTTGTTAAAATGTACACACTGCCTAAAGCAATCAGATGCAATGCAATCCTATCACAATCCCAATGATATTTTTTGCAGAAATAGGAAAAAAATTCCTAAAATACATGTGGAATCTCAAGGGAACCTGAATAGCCAAATCTATCTTTAAAAAAGAACAAAGTTGGAGGGCTCGCATTTCCAGATTTCAAAACACATCACAAAGCTACAAGTAATCAAAACAGTGTAGGCTGGGTGAGGTGGCTCATGCCTGTAATCCCAGAACTTTGGGAGGCCGAGGTGGACAGATCACTTGAGATCAGGAGTTTGAGACCAGCCTGGCCAGCATGGCAAAACCCCGTCTGTACTAAAAATACAAAAACTCACCAGGAGTGGTGGTGCACACCTGTAATCCCAGCTACTTGGGAGGCTAAGGCACAAGAACCACTTGAATCTGGAAGTGGAGGTTGCAGTGAGCTGAGATAGTGCCGTTGCACTCCAGCCTGGGCTACAGAGTGAGACTCCACCTCAGAAAACACCCCCAAAAACCACAATATGGTACTGATATAAAGATAGACATATAGATCAATGTAACAGAATAGAGAGCCCAGAAATAAACCCTTGTACATATGGTCAAATGATCTTTAGCCAGGGCACCAACACCTCACAATGGGAGAAGGACAGTCTCTTCAACAAATGGTGTTGGGAAAACTATATCCACATGCAAAAGAATAAAGTTGATAGCAGGGAATGGTGGTTCATGTCTGTAACCTCATATACAAAAATTAACTCAAAATGGATTAAAGGCTAAATGCTAAAATGTAAAACTATAAAACTCTTAGAGGAAAACATAGGGGGAAACTTCATAAGATGAGATTTGACAATGATTTATTGAATGTGACACTAAAAGTACAGACAACAAAATCAAAAATAGATAAATGGGACTACATCAAACTTTGAAACGTCTTTATGTCAAAGGAAAAAATGAGCAGAGTGAAAAGGCAACCTATGGAATGGAAAAAAAAATACTTGTGAATCACATATCCCAGGAAGAGTTAATGTCCAGGATATGTGAGGAACTCTTACAACTCAACTACAACAAAACAAATAACCCAATTAAAAAATGGGCAATTGATTGAATAAACATTTCTCCAGTGAAGATATATAAATAGCTAACAGGCCTATGAACACATGTTCAACATCACTAATCATTCAAGAAATGCAAATCAAAACTAAAATGAGACATCAATTCACACCAGTTAGGATGTCTAGGATGTCTAGTATCAAGAAAACAGAATAACAAATGCTAGCAAGGATGTAGAGAAACTGGAACCCTTGTGCACTGTTAGTGGGAATGTAAAATGGTGCAGCTGTTATGAAAAACGGTAGGGAGGTTCCTAAAAAAATTAAAAATAGGCCGGGCGTAATGGCTCACGCCTGTAATCCCAGCACTTTGGGAGGCCGAGGTGGGCGGATCATGAGGTCAGGAGATCGAGACCATCCTGGCTAACGCGGTGAAACCCCGTCTCTACTAAAAATACAAAAAAATTAGCCGGGCGTGGTGGCGGGCACCTGTAGTCCCAGCTACTGGGGAGGCTGAGGCAGAAGAATGGCATGAACCTAGGAGGCGGAGCTTGCAGTTAGCCAAGATCGCGCCACTGCACTCCAGCCTGGGCGACAGAGCGAGACTCCATCTCAACAACAACAACAACAACAATTAAAAGTAGAATTACCATATAATCCAGCAATCCCGCTTTTGGGTATATACCCAAAAGTATTGAAAGCAGGATCCCAAAGAGATATTTGCACACTCATGCTTGTTGCAATATTATTCACAATAGCCAAGAGGTGAAAGCAACCCACATGTCATTAACGGATTTTAAAATGTACTTATACATACAATGCAACTGTATTGTTGCAAATATTATTCAGTTATTATAATGATGTATAATTATTAAAATTGTAACATTATTCAACCTTAAAAAATAAGAAAATACTGTCACATGCTACAACATTGATGAACCTTGAAGGCATTGTACTAAATGAAATAAGTCAGTCACAGAAAGACAAAAACTGTATGATTTCACTTATTTGGTATCTAAAGTAGTCAAATCCATAGACGGAAAGTAGAAGGGGGGTTGCCAGGGGCTGGAATGAGAGGAAAATGGACAGCTGTCCAGGAAGCGCAGAGTTTCACTTCTGCAAGATGGAAAAGTTCTAGAGATCTGTTGCATATCAATATGAATAAAGTTACCACTATTGAAATGAACACTTAAAAATGGTTAAGTTGATAAACTTTGTATGTGATTTTACTACAACTTTTTTTTTTTTTTTTTTTGAGACAATCTTGCTCTTGTCACCCAGGCTGGAGCGCAGTGGCCCAATCTCGGCTCACCGCAACCTCCGCCTCCTGGGTTCAAGTGATTCTCCTGCCTTAGCTTCCCGAGTAGTTGGGATTACAGGCGTGTGCCATCACACCCAGCTAATGTTTTTGTATTTTTAGTGGAGACGGGGTTTCACCATGTTGGCCAGGCGGGTCTTGAACTCCTGATGTCAGGTGATCCACCCACATCGGCCTCCCAAAGTACTGGGATTACAGGCATGACCATTGCGTCCGGCCTACCACAACGTTTTTATAAAACGGAAGGAAATACTGATATCTGTTACACTATGGCTAAACCTTGAAAACATTGTGCTAAGTGAAAGAAGCCAGTTATAAAAGGCCATGTATTATATGATTCCCTTTAGATAAGCCTATCCAGAATAGACAAATTCAGAGAGACAAAAAACAGATTAGTGGTTGCTAGGGGATGGGGGAATAGGGGACTGCAGGTGATAGCTAAAGGTTATAGAGTTACTTTTCGAAATGATGAACAGTTCAAACATTGGCTGTGATGGTGGTTAGACAACTCTGTGAATATGCTAAAAAGCAGTGATATATACAGTTTAAAATGGTATGTTTTGGCCAGGCATGGTGGTTCATGCCTGTAATCCCAGCGTTTTGGGAGGCCAAGGCAGGAGGATCGCTTGAAACTAGGAATTCAAGACCAACCTGGACAATATAGTGAGATCCCATCTCTACAGAAAACTATAAAATTAGTTGGGTGTGGTGGTGTGTGCTTGTAGTCCCAGCTACTTAGGAGGCTGTGGCAGGAGGGTCACTTGAGCCCAGGAGTTCGAGATTACAGTGAGCTGTGATGGAGCCACTGCTCTCCAGCCTGGACAACAGAGTGAGACTCTGTCTCTAAAAATATATATAAAGAAACAAAATAAATGGCATACTTTATAGTATTTGAATTATATTTCAATAAATCTTTTATTAAAATTTATAAAGAACACAAAGATAACTTGATTAAATCAAAAGGCACATTCTATTCTTTAATAGGAACATCCAAAATCATAAAGATGTCAACTGTTCCTAAGTTGATCTATAAATCTTTCTGGAAAAGACCAACAAGGTACTTTTAGTACTAGAAAAGCTGATTCTAACATTGAAAAATAAGCAATAGTTGACTGAATAATTCTGAAAAAGAACAAGAAGGGGTTTATCAGGTTTCAAAAGAGAGTATAATAAAATAATTAGTGGGAAAGCAAAATTGAAATGGGGTGTGTACAAAAGTGGGGAGCCAGTCAAACCACAGTGCTGGCCAAGTGGGCTAGAGCCAGCTGTGGGGTTTCTAGGTGTTGGAGTCACTCAAGAGTAATTTTTTTTTACACTGAAACTTATGACATATTTGTTTTTGACCCACAAAACCAGTAGTGTAAAGTGATTCAATTTACTACTTGAGGTGACCAAATGAGGGAAAAATCAGAGTTGAATTCAAAGCTTTTTGTCAGTGGCTTCAGTGACGAAGAAACCATGTATCCAAGTTGGAGGGCCTTAAAAACTAGTCCTAGATTCAAAAATGCAATTCAGGATCGTTAGGGGATGCAATTGAAGGGGAGCTGAAGCTGCTTGGACATGATGTGAGGAAAGCCCCAAGTAACAGCTGTGGCACACCCTGGTCTATCTTGGGGCTTTCTTTGATCGGTAATGTGTTGGTAAGGGCTGGGCAAAGTACAGTGAAAGACACTGGTTTTGGCTTAACCATGCAGGATCAGAGTTGATCACAGAGACCCATGTGGAAAAAGGGAATTGTAGTGGATGTGAAATGCAGTTGCCATTACACAATTTTTATGGGTCAGTTCTCAGGTCGGAAGCCAAGCATATCATTATCAAGCATGGCACATAAATTCAGTGCAGCATCCTTGATTAAATCTGGGACTGCAGAAAAATCACTGTAAAGAATGTCACTGGAAGAATTGGGGAATTTCGAATACCTGTTAAGAAATAGTGTGTGGATATTGAATTTTCTGAGTGTGGTAATTATAGGTAATTATATTATGGTTATGTAAGAGAATATTTTAGTTCTTGATAGATAGAAACTGAAGTAGTCTGAGATGAAGTGACATGATGTCTGTATCAAATTGCTTCTGAAAAAAATTTAAGCAGACAAAAAATAAATGAGGCAAAATGTTAACAGTGGTTTAGTCTAGATAATATATGTTTGGTATTTTTTGTTTTCTTTCTTTCTTTTTTTCTTTTTTTTTTTTTTTTTTTGACGGGGTTTCACTCTTGTCGCCCAGGCTGGAGTGCAATGTTGCAATCTCAGCTCACTGCAACCTCTCTGCCTCCTGGGTTCAAGCAATTATCCTGCCTCAGCCTCCTGAGTAGCTGGGATTATAGGCGTGTGCCGCCACACCTGGCTAATTTCTGTATTTTTAGTAGACAAGGTTTCACCATGTTGGCCAGGCTCTTCTCGAACTCCTGACCTCAGGTGATCTATCTGTCTTGGCCTCCTAAAATGCTGGGATTACAGACGTGAGCTACCGCACCCAGCCAGCAGTTTTCAAAATTAAAAAACAAAACAAAACAAAAACCTGAGAGGAGGCCTGGGTGTGATGGCTTATACCTATAATCCCAGTGCTTTGGTGGGCACAGGTACTTGGAAGGCTAAGACAGAAGGCTTGCTTGAGCCCAGCAGTTTGAAGCTGCAGTGAGCTATGATCACACCATTGCACTCCAGCCCAGGTGACAAAGCGAGACCCTGTCTTAAACAACAACAACAACAACAAACTTGAGAGAAAAGAATACTAGCATACATATGGTCAGCTGGATTTCTGTTTCTCTGTCAGACTGCAGGGGACACTTACCAAAAACAGATAGGAAGAATTAGGGAAATGATCACTGGTGAACATGCTTTAAAAGGTAGATGCTAAAATGGAACCAACAGGGCAATACAGGGCCTAAGGGTCAGAAGTCTGTAGTCACCTGCTGGGACCTTGTATTTATCCTTGTTCTCCAGTTCTCTAAGGGCAGGGAGCATTGACCCTCGGTGCCTCTGTTCTCCCTAAGGTTTGTTCTCATAAAATTCCTTTATAATCTCACCTGTGGGCAACATCCCCCTGTCCTTGTCTCCATTCCCTTGTGCTTTGGGGCACTGAAGCCGGTTCTGTTTTGCTTTGTGTTTTGAGATAGAGTTTCGCTCTTATTGCCCAGGCTGGAGTGCAATGGTACGATCTCAGCTCACCGCAACCTCCGCCTTCCGGGTTCAAGCGATTCTCCTGCCTCAGCCTCCTGAGTAGCTGGGATTACAGGCACCCGCCACCATGCCCAGCTATTTTTTGTATTTTTATTAGAGACAGGGTCTCGCCATGTTGGCCAGGCTGGTCTTAAACTCTTGACCTCAGGTGATCCATCCATCTCGGCCTCCGAAAGTGCTGGGATTATAGGCACGAGCCACTGTACCTGGCCAGAAGCCTGTTCTTTGGTTTAGAGTCTAAGTAAATAACTACAGCAAGGGGAGCAGAGGGGTGGCTCACACCTGTAATCCCAGCACTTTGGGAGGCTGAGGTGGGAGGATCACTTGAGCCTAGGAGTTCAAGAGCTGCCTAGGCAACATAGCGAGACCCTATCTCTACAGAAAATTTAAAAATTAACCGGGTGTTGTGGTGCATGCCTGTAGTCCCAGCTACTTGGGAGGCTGAGGCAGGAGGATCTCTTCTTGAGCTCAGGAGGTTGAGGCTGCAGTGAGCCATGATGGTATCACTGCACTCCAGCCTGGGTGACAGAGTGAGACCTTGTCTCAAAAAACAAACCTATAGCTGTGGTTCTTCAGCTTGCTTATGCAGGATGTGTATAAAGTGAGTATCTGTCTTAGCTGTACTTATGTCAGGGAAAAGGCATGTGGATTTAAGTGGCATTTTAAAAGGTCACTTAACATCTCAAATACCTGGAGCCACTGGAAACTGACAGCTGACCGTGCTGGAAACCACAAAATGACAATTACTCACATGGTGAAGAGAAGATCTGAAAAGAAAACATCAGCTACTCTGCTTTCCTGCCTCTTTCATAATAGTCTCAACCGCTTATTTATGAGATGCGGTTTGTCAAGATGACGAAAGGAGCTGAGAAGATTGGGAAAGATGCTAAAACATGAACAGGCATATTCTTATGTGAACCTTTGTGATTTCCTATGAGCTCTTCCTGCTTCACCATGAAGGTGGTGGGCATCATGAGGCCAGCGAAATTTCCTAAGAGTTTATGGACCCAATATTCTTTTTCATTTCTTAGTTACTGAAGACACTAATGAAGCCATAATTGCTAAGAGGGAGTTCTGATAGCAGTCACTATCAGGGCTATAATAGCTACCCTTAGTGGAGTGCTTAGTGTCAGGATCTGTTTTAGGCATTGAAATAGATTATGTCTTGTCATCCGCAGCACAGACCTGTAAGCCAAGCATCACTATCCCCATGATACAGATGGAGAAACACACTCACAGTGAGATTAAGGAACTGGCTCACGCATATAACTAGTGCAGGCAGAGTCGGGTCTTTATCACTGATGCAGTGTGGATATCTGTCCCTCCAGATCGCATGTTGAAATGTGGCCCCCAGTGTTGGAGGTGTGGTCTAAAAGAGGTGTTTGGGTCATGGGGGTAGATGCCTCATGAATAGTTTAGTGCCTTCCCTGCAGTAATGCGTGAGTGCTCTCTACTAGTTCACAGAGATCTGGTTGCTAGTCCGGGGCCTCCCTCCTCCTACTCCCTTGCTCCCTCTGTGGCCATGTCACAGGTGGCTTCCCTTCCCCTTCAGTCGCTACTGGAAACTCCTTGGAGCCCTCCCCAGAAGCAAATGTTGGCACTAAGGCTTCCTGCACAGACTGCAGAACCGTGAGCCAAATAAACCTCTTTTCTTTGTAAGTTACCCAGCCTCAGGTATTCCTTTATACCAACGCAAAATGGACTAAGACACCCATTGAGTTCTGCTGCCCAGAATGGAGAAGTATGACTGGTACTGCTGCACATATTCATTCAATGAGAAAATATCTCAATTACACCAGACATCTAGTTGTAGAAATGAGAAGAAGTGCCTGCTGAACATTCTGGAAACTCACTCCTTTTTTGTGCTGTGAGTTCAGACTGAACAGGATCGGCAAGCATAACTGTATCTGTGTTCCATGGCTTATCCTCCAGCAAATACCAGGAACATTCTGGAGTTGAAGCTGTTTCCACTAACAGCCAGAGAACAGTCCAGTTCTAATGGAGGTGCCAGGGATGCTGTGTGCTAGAGAGCACTGAATTTCCTGGAGACAAAGTCTTCTGGAGTATTTCTAGGAAGCATAACTTTTTTTTTTTTTTTTTTTTGAGATGGAGTCTCACTCTGTCACCTAGGCTGGAGTGCAGTGGCACAATCTCGGCTCACTACAACCTCCACCTCTCGGGTTCAAGCGATTCTCCTGCCTCAGCCTCCCTAGTAGCTGGGATTACAGGCGTGTGCCACCGCATCGGCTAATTTTTTTTATTTTTTTTATTTTTAGTACAGATGGGGTTTCTCCATGTTAGCCAGGATTGTCTCAATCTCCTGACCTCGTAATCTGCCCCCCTTGGCCTCCGAAAGTGCTGGGATTACAGGCATGAGCCACCATGCCCAGCCAGAAGCATAACTTTTCAACGTTTGTGCAGATAACACCCTGAGGGGCCTGGCCCATGACTACAGAGGAACATCGTCTATGATTGAAATAATTAAAAGACCAGAGTTCCCTGCTAACTTTGAATATGATTTGGCCAAGTGCCTGGTCTTAGAGAAAACAAGAGCCCATCAGCAGGCAGGTCTCTATGGGGAAAAGGTGCCCCTCCTTGTGCTCTCTATAAAGACAGGGAGACTCGGCTGGTGGACTTGTCAAGGGATGCGTTCTCCAAAAGCAACGAGTGAGATGGAGTTTGAGGCGCATGATACCAATTAGAGATCCACACCTAGGAAGGGAAGGAGGAAAAACTGATGGGGCAGAGGAAAAAAACTTAACGGTGTGTGGGCCCAGCACAGCCTCAGTCTACCTGGAGGGCACTCTGAAGCAACGGTGTTCATCAAGAGTGTCCACTTCAGGCCGGGCGGTGGCTCACGCCTATAATCCCAGTACTTTGGGAGGCTGAGGTGGGCAGATCAGGAGGTAGGAGATCGAGACCATCCTGGCTAACATGGTGAAACTCCGTCTCTACTAAAAATACAAAAAATTAGCCGGGCGTGGTGGCGGATGCCTACAGTCCCAGCTACTCGGGAGGCTGAGGCAGGAGAACGGCCTGAACCTGGGAGGTGGAGCTTGCAGTGAGCCGAGATGGCGCCACTGCACTCCAGCCTGGGGGACAGAGCCAGACTCTATCTCAAAAAACACAAACAAAACAAATTGTCCCCTTCAGACTAGAATGGTGGGGCCTGTGTATCCTGCTTCACCCAGTGACTGGATGAGGCTGCCCCAAGAGGGCAGCAGCCTTGGATGACCCAAAATCACCCCCAGACCAAGGACCCCCAAAGAGCCAAAAGCTAGAGGCCTCCCATTGACCGCAAGCCCTGCAGCTAGGCAGCACATCTTCTTTGGTGGGGAAGATGGAGGAGGGGGTGAGTGGACCAACTCCATGCCTTCAGCAGTCTTCTACCCAGGCTCTTCCAAGCTCCCCATAACATCATCCTCTTAGGCAACATCTTTTACTAAATATTGCATTAGATGCTAATGGCATCTGTCCCATATCCCTTCAGCCCTCCCTGTTTCATCTGCGGCTGTGGTTGACAGTTTTTGTGCAAGCTAACAGCTTCTCCCTTTTGCCACTGGGGTCAGTTAACGTTCAGTTACAGACAAACCTGTTTAAAACACAAACAGGCATATACCTCTTAGAAGAGAACAAAAATGTTGCCTTTTCAGATCTTAGACTTTAAGAAATTTTGGAACCAGGAATTGACAAACAGTGCTTGGAATTCAAGGAATGAACTGGCCCCAGGCATTTCTAAAAGAAATTCCAACTCAGTAGAGAGAGTAATTTGAACTTGCATTTCCCATGAGCAAACTATCATGATCCTGTAGCTATAACACGACTGGATGGTGAGAACGTAACCACTGCTGGTATCATCCCAACTTGTCCTCCCACAGTGTTAGCCTTTGGGCTTCCTGGGATATCTGAGTGGCAAGTTACCCATGAAATACATTAGGCAAACAGGATTTGATGAAAGAAGGAGGAAATTCTTTCTACACTTTGGATGTTTATATTTTAGATCTAAATTGAGGCATGTACATACTGGTTCTTTTCTTAATCATTGGCTTATTGCAGTTGAAGGTCACATTAATAAAGGAATGTTTTCTGTGTAAAGAAAGACAACGCCGCTGATTTCCTGCTGTAGGACAGGCTATCCTGGAACTCGTGCAGGCTGGGCAGTTGTCTACACCCAACCCTGCTCCTCTTAGTGTTTCTTCAGATGTTAGGCCTGCACCTTCAACTACAAACTAAGCAAAGCTAAGAGACAAACATGACTAATTTCATATATTAATTATATATATTCCTGTATTAATTTCCCAAAAAGATTTTAAACGAAGGTTATACAATGAAGCTAATCAAATAGAAGTGGCAAATCAAGATAAAGAAAGAAAACCCGAGATTTCATGGGAGCAAAAGGGCTGTTGTAACCGCATCAGAATGTGGGCATGAGGTCCTAGTTTCTAGAGCAGTAAAAACAAAACAAACAACAACAACAACAAAACACACACACACACACACACAAAACCACCACGTTACACAGTTCTCGTCAGAAAGAGGAACGCATTCCAGATTCTTAAGAGAGATGCATTCTCCCTCCCAAATTTCTAAAATTTAAACATTAACAAATTTATTTTTATTTTTTATTTTTATACTTTAAGTTCTGAGATACATGTGCAGAACGTGCAGGTTCGTTACATAGGTATATGTGTGCCACGGTGGCTTGGTGCATCTATCAACCCGTCACCTATGTTTTAAGCCTCTCATGCATTAGCCATTTGTCCTGATGCTCTCCCTCACCTCGCCCCTGCTCCGACAGGCCTGTGTGTGTGTCGTTCCCCTCTCTGTCCATGTGTTCTCATTGTTCAGCTCTCGCTTATGAATGAGAACATGCAGTGTTTGGTTTTCTCTCCCTGTGTTAATTTGCTGAGGATGATGGCTTCCAGCTACATCCATGTCCCTGCAAAGGACATGATCTCATTCATTTTTGTGGCTGCATAATACTCCATGGTACATATGTACCACATTTTCTTTATCCAGTCTATCATTGATGGGCATTTGGGTTGATTCCACGTCTTTACTACTGTGAATAGTGCTGCATGTGCATGTACCTTTATGATAGAATGATTTATATTCCTTTCAGTATATACCTAGTAATGGGATTGCTGGGTCAAATGGTATTTCTGGTTCCAGATCCTTGAGGAATCGACACACTGTCTTTCACAATGGTTAAACTAATTTACATTCCCACCAACAACGTAAAAGCATTCCTATTTCTCCACAGCCTTGCCAGCATCTGTTGTTTCTTGACTTTTTAATAATTGCCATTCTGACTGGCATGAGATAGTATCTCACTGTGGTTTTGATTTGCATTTCCCTAATGATCAGGAATGTTGAGCTTTTCTTCATGTGTTTATTGGCTGCAAAAATGTCTTCTTTGGAGAAGTGTGTGTTCATATCCTTTGCCCACTTTTTGATAGGTTTGTTTTTCTTGTAAATTTGTTTAAGTTCCTTGTTAATTCTGGATATTAGACTTTTGTCAGATGAGTAGATTGCAAAAATTTTCTCCCATTCTGTAGGTTGCCTGTTCTCTCTGATGATAATTTCTTTGGCTGTGCAGAAACTCTTTAGTTTAATTAGATCTCATTTGTCAATTTTAGCCTTTGTTGCAATTGCCTTTGGCAATTTTATCATAAAATCTTTGCCCATGCCTATGTCTTGAATGGTATTGCCTAGGTTTTCTTCTAGGGTTTTTATGTTTTTGGGTTTTACATTTAAGTCTTTAATCCATCTTGAGTTAATTTTTGTATAAGGTGTAAGGAAAGGGTCCAGTTTCAGTTTTCTGCATATGACTAGCCAGTTTTTCCCAGCACCATTTATTAAATAGGGAATTCTTTCCCATTGCTTATTTTTGTCAGGTTTGTTGAAGATTAGATGGTTGTGGATGTGTGGTGTTATTTCCAAGGTCTCTATTCTGTTCCATTGGTCTATATGTCTGTTTTGGTACCAGTACCATGCTGTTTTGGTTACTGTAGCCTTATAATATAATATAGTTTGAAGTCAGGTAGCTGTGATGCCTCCAACTTTGTACTTTTTCCTTAGGATTGCCTTGGCTATGTGGGCTCTTTTTTGGTTCCATATGAATTTTAAAGTAGTTTTTTCTAATTCTGTGAAGAATGTTGATGGTAGTTTGATGGGAATAGCATTGAATCTATTAATTACTCTGGGCAGTATGGCCATTTTCACAATAGTGATTCTTCCTATCCATGAGGATGGAAGGTTTTTCCATTTGCTTGTGTCCTCTCTTATTTCCTTAAGCAGTGGTTTGTAGTTCCCCTTGAAGAGGTCCTTCACGTCCCTTGTTAGCTATGTTTCTAGATATTTCATTCTCTTTATAGCAATTGTGAATGGGAGTTCATTCATGATTAGGCTCTCTCCTTGTTTATTGTTGGTGTATAGGAATGTTTGTGATTTTTGCACATTGGTTTTTGTATCCTGAGACTTTGCTGAAGTTGCTTATCAGCTTAAGGAGTTTTTGGGCTGAGAAGATGGGGTTTTCTAAATATAGGATCATGTCATCTGCAAACAGAGACAATTTGACTTCCTCTCTTCCTATTTGAACATGCTTTATTTCTTTCTTTTGCCTGATTGCCCTGGCCAGAACTTCCAATACTATGTTGAATGGGAGTGGTTTTTAAATTTTTAAATGCCTGATTAAAAAATAAAATCTGGCCAGGTGTGGTGGCTTACTCCTATAATCCAGCACCTTGGGATGCCAAGGCTGGTGGATCACCTGAGGTCAGGAGTTCAAGACCAACTTGGCCAAGATGGTGAGACTCTGTCTATACTAAAAAAAAAAAAAAAAAAAAAAAGATAGATGGGTATGGTGGCAGACACCTGTAATCCCAGCTACTTGGGAGACTGAGGCACAAGAATCGCTTGAACCTGGGAGGCAGAGGATGCAGTAAGCCGAGATCATGCCATTGCACTCCAGCCTGGGTGATAAGGAGAAACTCCGTCTCAAAATAAATAAGTAAATAAATAAATAAATAAAATCTAACATTTCGAAGGTAAATTTCTCATGTGGAGCTTTACTTTTCAGATACTGATTGATAATGTATGATACTGATTGATTTAATGTGTAACAATTTTCCAGCATAGATAGAAGTAAATTTTCCATAGCTTGGCTGAGCATGGTGGCTCAACCTTAATCTTAGCACTTTGGGAGGCCGAGGTGGGAGGATTGCTTGAGCCTAGGACTTTGAGACCAGCCTGGGCAACATAGCAAGACCCCATTTCAGCTTTTAAAAATAAAAGAATAAAATTTAAAATATATATATATATCTCCTTCAGCCCTTATAGGGGAAAGAATGTGGGTTTTGTTTTCAGGAAGACCTGGGTTTAAATCCCAACTTCACTAGTCACTATTTGAAGGAGCTGGAGAAATTGTTTACTCTCTTTGAAGTTCAGTTTTCCTCTCAGGAGAGCAGAGATAATAAAATCTTCATCACAAGGTTGTCACAAGGATTACATGCAGTAACATACGTAAAACTCTAATCTGGTACTTAAGAGATGTGATTTTCTTTTCCCATACAGGCATGCTCTCTCTTTTTTTTTTTCTTGGTGTATCAGTCAGAGTCCTGCTAGAAAAAAGATTGCAGAGGTATAGCATGTAGCACAAGGATGATTTTCGAAGTTGTAGATGTTTATGGGATGGCGATGTTCCCAGAGACTTGAGGGAACACGGAGCCGTTCTCACCTGAGCAGTAGGGATGGGACCCATCATCAGAGTCTGGGGAGGGAATTGTGGCCAGGGGAGAGGGAGGGCCCCTGACAAAAGCTTTGGTAAAGGCATACCACTATTGCTAAAACCATGGCCGGTCGGGGAAGGAGCTGGGGAAATCCAGGCCGCAGGCTCTCTCTCCTCCTACATCAACAGCTGCTGCTACCTCCATCAGCCTAACCCAGCTGGAGGCCGGGGGAGAGGTGACTTAAGTGATGTGGTCTGTATAAGTCATCCTCCCAGGGCACAGAACAGGGTGGGGAGGAGTAGAGTGGGTCTAAAAAAACAATCCAAGACTGTCCAGCACACATGGATGAAAACCTTGATGCAAAAGGCAAAAGCAGGTCATGGAAGTACAGCTAACTGAAAGGGATTTTGTGAGGATTTGGAGTCTCCCTGTGATGACTCAGAGTACTTCCAGGGAGTACACGTATAAATACGC
The DNA here is from genome assembly GCF_007565055.1 of Rhinopithecus roxellana. Lineage (NCBI taxonomy): Eukaryota > Metazoa > Chordata > Mammalia > Primates > Cercopithecidae > Rhinopithecus > Rhinopithecus roxellana. The sequence continues at coordinate 2,038,300 of NC_044559.1, read as the reverse complement.
TCATCTTGCACCAGTCTGGCTTTGGGATGCAGAGAGCACACAGTGAAAACTGATGCTCTCTACCAGGGCCAGGCTTGCTGTAGTTCACACTCCTCCACACTTTAGAAAACCTGCAGGTGACTGACAGGGAGGATGAGTCTGATGTTTTCTTCTGCACCCCCTGTCCACCCTGATAAGATGTTATCAATGACAATGCTTGCCGGAAACTTCATTAGCAATTTTAATTTCACCTCATCCGGTGGTCCTGTGATCTCGCCCTGCCTCCATTTGCTTTGTGATGTTTTATTACCTTGCGAAGTATGTGATCTCTGTGACCCACACCCTATTTGTGCACTCCCTCCCCTTTTGAAAATCGCTGATAAAACTTGCTGGTTTCACGGCTCGGGGAACATCACCGGTCCTGCCGACATGTGATGTCTCCCCCGGACACGCAGCTTTAAATTTCTCTCTCTTGTGCTCTTTCCCTTTATTTCTCAACCCAGCCGAGGCACTTAGGAAATAGAAAAGAACCCATGTTAAACATCGGGAGCGGGTTCTCCCGAGACACCAGAAGTGGCTCGTCCAGGCTCTGCAGGCTGAGTCCATAGACTGTCAGAGAGTTGGTACTTCGCTGACTGAGGCCCCATGTCACAGGGGTGGGCCAAGATCAGTGAAGCCCTGCACATATTCAAAGAAGCTATTTCCACTTATCACCACCAAGGGGGAGAAACAGGAATGTTTCCCCTACTATGAAATGAGTAATGAATGGATGAATAAATATTTCTAAATAGCATACTCTTCATGTAAACCTACCTTGCTAAAATAACTGAAAAATTTAAACACACACACACACTTCTTTTTTAAAGCTTTATTTTGGTAAAATATATATAACATAAAATTTATCATCTTAGGCTGAGGGCAGTGGCTCACGCCTGTAATCACAGCACTTTGGGAACCTGAGGCGCCTGAGGTCAGCAGTTCAAGACCAGTCTGACCAAAATGGTCAAAAGAGTTGAAGGAGATATAGAATTTTTTAAAAATTTTATTCTTTTATTTTAAAAAGTTGAAATGGGGTCTTGCTATGTTGCCCAGCCTGGTGTTAAACTCCTAGGCTCTTATGGCCTTTTTTTTTTTTTTTTTTTTGAGATGAAATCTCTTTTTTTTTTTTTTTTTTTTTTGAGACGGAGTCTCGCTCTGTCACCCAGGCTGGAGTGCAGTGGCCAGATCTCAGCTCACTGCAAGCTCCACCTCCCGGGTTCACGCCATTCTCCTGCCTCAGCCTCCCGAGTAGCTGGGACTACAGGCGCCGCCACCTCGCCCGGCTAGGTTTTTTTTTGTATTTTTAGTAGAGACGGGGTTTCACCGTGTTAGCCAGGATGGTCTCGATCTCCTGACCTCGTGATCCGCCCGTCTCGGCCTCCCAAAGTGCTGGGATTACAGGCTTGAGCCACCGCGCCCGGCCGAGATGAAATCTCTCTCTGTTGTCCAGGCTGGAGCACAGTGGCATTATCTGGCACACTGCAACCTCTGCCCCCAGGTTCAAGCAATTCTCCTGTCTCAGCCTACCAAGTAGCTGGGATTACAGGCACCCACCACCATGCCTGGCTAATTTTTGTATTTTTAGTAGAGACAGGGTTTCACCACATTGGCCAGGCTGGTTTCAAACTCCTTGATCTCAGGTGATCCACCCTGCCTTGGCCTACCAAAGTGCTGGGATTACAGGCATGAGCCACCACACCTGGACCCCTTCTTTCAATTCTTTTGGGTAGATACCTAGAAGCAGAATTGCAGGATCATGTGGTAATTCTATGTTTAATGTTTCGAGGCACTACCATACTGTCTTCCACATCGGTGTGCCATTTAACATTTCACCAATAGTGCACAAGGGTTCTAATTTCTCTATATCCTCATCAACACTTGTTACTTTCTGTTTAGTTATTTTTGATTTTTGATAATAGCCATCCTAATGGGTGTGAAGTGGTATCTCAACAGGGCTTTGATTTGCATTTCCTTAATAATTACTGATATGGAGCATCTTTTCATGTGCATATTGTCCATCTGTATATCTTCTTTGGAGAAATGTCTATTCCAGTCTTCTGCCTTTTTTTTTTTTTTTGAGATGGAGTCTCACTGTGTTGCCCAGGCTGGAGTGCAGTGGCATTATCTTGGCTCACCACAACCTCCACCTCCCAGATTCAAGTGATTTTCTTGCCTCAGCCTCCCAAGTAGCTGGGATTTCAGGCGTGCATCACCACACCCAGCTATTTTTTGTATTTTTTGTTGAGATGGAGTTTCACCATGTTGGCCAGGCTGGTCTCAATCTCCTGATCTCAAGTGATCCACCCACCTCGGCCTCCCAAAGTGCTGGGATTACAGGTATGAGCCACCACACCCAGCCTTCTGCCCATTTTTAAATTGGGTTGTTTCTTTTATATAATTGAGTTGTAGGAGTTCTTTATATATTTTGGTTATTAACCCCTTATCAAATATACGATTTGTAAATATTCTTTCCCATTCTGTGGGATAACTTTTCACTCTGTTGATAGTGTCCTTTGAGGCACAAAATTTTTCAATTTTGAGGAAGCCCAACGTAACTATTTTCTCTTTTGTTTCCTATCCTTTTGGTGTCATATTGAAGAAATAATTGCCAAATCCAATGCCATGAACCTTTTCCCCTATGTTTTCCTCTAAGAGCATTATAGTGTTAGGTCTTACATTTAGGTATTTGATTCATTCTGAGTTAATTTCTGTATCTGGTGTAAGGGAGGGTCCAACTTCATTCTTCTGTATATGGACATTCAGTTTACACAACATCATTTGTTGAAAAGACTGTTCTTTTCCCATTGAACAATTTTACCACCCTTGCCATTTGACTATATATTGGAAGGTTCATTTCCAGGCCTTCTATTCTATTCCATTGGTCTATATGACTAGCACCGCATGATTTTGATTACTGTAGCTTTGTAAAAAGTTTGTTTTTGGTTTTTTTTTGGAAATGGAGTCTCGCTCTGTCACTAAGGCTAGAGTGTAGTGGTGTGATCTCAGCTCACCGCAATCTCCACCTCCTGGGTTCAAGTGATTCTCCTGCCTCAGCCTCCTGAGTAGCTGGGATTACAGACGTGCACCACCACACCCAGCTAATTTTTATATTTTTAGTAGGGATGGGTTTTCACCATGTTGATCAGGCTGGTCTTGAGCTCCTGATCTTGTGAGCCGCCCACCTCGGCCTCCCAAAGTGTTAGAATTACAGGTGTAAGCCACTGCACCTGGCCAAAAGTTTTGAAATAAGGAAGTGTGAGTCCTCCAATTTTGTTTTTATTTTAAGATTGTTCTCGCTATTTGAGGTCCCTTGAGATTCCATATAAATTTAAGGTTTGTTTGTATTTCTGCAAAAAAGGTTACTGAATTTTTGATACGAATAGCACTGGATCTTAGCCAATATTAAGTCTTCCAATCCACAACCATGGGTGCCTTTTCATTTATTTGTGTATTTAATTTCTTTCATAAGTGTTTTGTAGTTAAAAAGTATGCAAGAAACCAAGGAAGTTAAGTTCCCTCTTAAGTATTTTATTATTTTTGGTATTATTGTAAATATAATTTTCTTAATTTCCTTTTCAGATTGCTCGTCATGAGTATATAGAAATTCAATTGATTTTTGTGTGTTGATTTCGTATATTACAACTTTGCTAAATTCAATTATTAGCTCTGACAGGTATTTTGTATAATTTAGGGTTTTCTACATGTAAGATCATGTCACCTGCAAACAGAGATAATTTACTTCTTCCTTTCTAGTCTGAATGCCTTTTATTTATTTTTCTTGCCTAATAAGTCTGGTTAAAACTTCTAATACTATATTAAATAGAAATGGTGAAAGTGGGCACCCTTGTCTTGTTCCTGATCTTAGGAGAGAAGCTTTCCATTTTTCTCCATTGAGAATAAAGTTCTCTATGGATTTTTCCTACATGGTCTTTATTATGCGGAGGACACATACACTTCTTGAGTGCTTTCCATGTGCCAAGCATTTCTAAATGCTCTGTATATATTATCTCCTTAATTGCACATAACTCTGTGAAATAGGCTCTATTATCCCTCTTTTTTTCAGATGAGAAAACTATTGCATGGAGAGGTGTATTCTCCCTGTAAATGAGATGATTTCTGTATGTGGGTTTTATTTTTACATATGGCATGTTGGTTTTATTAAAATAATGATTTATTTAGTTATATTAAACTTTAATTTTAAACAAACCAACTTTGTAGCATTATCAATCGCCCCATGTTGTGAATTTAGATCACACAATCACTTATTAAATGACAGACTGCTGCAGTACAGTGCTAAAGGTCATGATTACCACATATCCTACTTAGAACACAACTGTTTGGATTTTTCTTTTTTTTTTTTTGAGACAGAGTGTCTCTCTGTCACCCAGGCTGGCATGCAGTGGCATGCCATCTCAATTTCCTGGGCTCAAGTGATCTAAGATTCTGAGCAAATACCTTTCCGCTTAAAAATCTAATATATAGGCCTGGCACTGTGGCTCATGCCTGTATTCCCAGTACTTTGGGAGGCTGAGGCAAGTGGATCACTTGAGGTCAGGAGTTTGAGACCAGCCTGCCCCACGTGGTGAAATCCCATCTCTACTAAAAATACAAAAATTAGCCAGATGTGGTGGCGGATGCCTGTAATCCCAGCTACTCAGGAGGCCCAGGCAAGAGAATTGCTTGAACCCTGACAGAGCAATATCCTGTCTCAAAACAAAGAAAGAGTTTTTTTGTTGCTGTTGTTTTGAGATAGAGTCTTGCTCTGTCGCCCAGGCTGGAGTGCAGTGATGCGATATTGGCTCACTGCAACCTCCACCTCCCGGATTCAAGTGATTCTCCTGCCTCAGCTTCCTGAGTAGCTGGGACTACAGGCACACGCCACCATGCCCAGGTAATTTTTATGTTTTTAGTAGAGGCAGGGTTTCACCATGTTGGCCAGGATTGTCTCAATCTCTTGCCTTCATGACCCACCTGCCTCTGCCTCCCAAAATGTTGTCATCACAGGCGTGAGCAACTGTAGCTGGCCTATATATATATATTTAACATATATATAATATTTTAATATTTTTTAATCTAACATATTAATGTAATTTTTAATATTTGTAAAAATCATAGAAAACCTTTCCAGATAAGAACAGCTACTACCACTTTGTAACAGTACAATAACTCAGTTAAATAGCTTAAGAACTCACTGTAGTTTAGTGGTTAAGACCCAGCACTTCCGAGCTATATGATCTGGATTCAAGTCCTGCCTCTATTATATATACATGTGATTAGGCCACTGCACTCCAGCCTGTGCAACACAGCAAGATGCTGTCTCAGGAAAAAATGTTTTAAAAAGAATGATGAAAATGTAATATGTCATTTGGGAACAGGTCCTAATAATGTAATAACATATATGTAGAATAAGTTCATTTTTATAAAGCAAGCATATAATTGTACAAGAGTACAAAAAAAAAAAAAAAAAAAATGGCCAGGCATGGTGGCTCATGCTTGTAATCCCAGCATTTTAGGAGGCCGAGGTGGGTGAATCACCAGAGGTCAGGAGTTCGAGACCAGCTTGGTCAACTTAGTGAAACCTCGTCTCTACTGAAAATACAAAAAAATTAGCTGGGTGGGCACAGTATCAGGTGCCTGTTTAATTCCAGTTACTTGGGAGGCTGAGGTGGGAGAATTGCTTGAACCCAGGAGGCAGAGGATGCAGTGAGCCGATGGCATGCCACTGGACTTTAGATTGGGCGACAGAGTGAGACTCTGTCTCAAAAAACAAAACAAAACAAAACAGTAGCAAGAAAGGCCAGCTTGGTACCCTATGCTGGTCTTTTGACTGACCTCGACTCACCAGACCTGGCCCCACTCAGGGCAAGCATTAGGTCCTCTCCCACCACTAAGGCCGACAGCAGCTCCTTCCAAATCTGATGCTATCAGGCAGTGTTCTCAGCATCTTCCTCGCTCAGGTGTCCAAAGGGCCCTGGCCAGCAAGACACTGGGCTCAGTGTGTGCCCAGGAGGGAGCAACTGGGTCTGTGGCCTGCACCCCTTGGTCAACCCAACTCGGCCACCCTGAGCAGGACTGAGGGCTGCCCAAAGCTTCACAGTCGGGGTGGCTGCAAATTACATTCTAGGCTGTCTTAGGACTATGTATTCTATGTATTGCAAGCATTTTTTTTTTGCAAGGTGATGGATGAAAAGAGAGAGAGAGGGAGAGATAAAGGAGCACGGGCGAACATTCATTGTAAAATCCCAGTGGTGGATGTAGGTGTGTTTGTGTTCATTGTACAATCCTTTCCACTCACCTATAGGTTTGAAAATTTCAACAATAAAAGGGTGGAAGGAAACCAAGGAACTAAAGAAGAAAATCATACTTGGACATAGACAACCAGAACTCATGATACATCCTGGGTGACAAGTGACTGATGAGAGGCACAGACCAAGCCCTTGGGCTTCAGGGAGTCAGACAGGCTAGTCATCAGGGAAGGCTTCCAGGATGAGGTGCCCTTTGAACAGGGCTGTGAGGAAGAGGTGGGCTCGGCCCTTCAAGGTGAGGCAGGGCTTGCAGAGTGCCTATGCCCCACCTGGTCCCACCTCTGCACAGGGCGCCCAGAGCAGGGAGTGGCCCCTGGAGGGCCTGGGGTTCCTGCTAAGAGCCTCAGACACTTGACAGGCTAGAGAGGGAGGTCCCTGTCAAAACCCTCCAGCCATGTGTGGTGGATGGCTTCAGGATGGGCCTGGAGCAGTGAGGCCAGCAGAGGCCTCTGCCAGGCTGGATATGAGGCCTAGGGCTGAACAGGGAAGTCTGGGCTCCCTGCTCCCTGGAGCCCTCCTGGCTTCTCGGCGGCAGCCTGCTGACAGGGCTCATTCTGCTGCATTTGGGTTTCAGGCTCCTGCCTTGGCCTTTCCCTGCTGTGACTGTCACCCTCCATGTCGGGCAGCTTTGCCCAAGTTAGCCAACAGCTGACAGTTCAGCGCTGTGACTGCCAGGCCACATGGGCAGGGGCAGAGGACCGAGCTGGTGGGCAGAAGGCACCTGTCACCTCAACTCAGCTGCCTCCAGGGAGAAGTGACGACTCACATCCTCACCTGGGGTTGACAGGGCTGCTCAGACGCCACAGCCTGTGCATGTCCAGGGGACATCATCAGAGGAGCACAGCTGTCACAACTGCTGCACGGCTGAGCGGCTTTAAATCAGGAGCAGCAGAAAGAGACCCCAAGGGGGAGGGGAGCTCTCTATGTCACCCCAACCCTCAGCTCTGCATCAGGAAGAGGCAAGGTTGGGGACAGAGCCCAGGACCAATCATGGAAGTGTCAGCACAGCTCCTGTTTTTGGGACCTATCAGCTACCAGCCCTGTGCCAGTCCCCGCACACCCCAGTGCCTTGGGACTCACAACAGGCCCCAGAAGTGAACTCCGAAAGCTCCTGTGTTGGGAGAAAAGCTGAGTGTTGGGAGAAAAGCTGAGGCAGGGCTTGCATGTCTCCTAGACTTGCTGGCTCCTTGCTTCTAGCACTCTCATTATCTCAAGCAGCTATATGTTTCTCATTCACTTAATACACCGTTTCCTTTCAACCCCCACATCCTCACCACCTGTTTCTTTGTTTGAGCACCAATAAATAGCATGGGCTCCCAGAGCTTGGGGCCTTTGCAGCTTCCACACTCACGATGGTCCCCTGGTCCCACTTTCTCTCTCAAGCTGTCTTTTTCTCACTCCTTTGACTCTGCTGGACTTCCTAGCTCCCACAATCTGGTGTTGAGTCTGATCACCCCAACACTCCAGGACCCCTGTGGGCGGCTGGGCCTACAGCACTGACCACACCAGAGCATGGCCAGGTGCCCCTATCTCATCCTCTAGGGGAGAGGCTGCCAAGACCGAAGCACCTGCTACCCAGAGACCCCTAGAGTGAGGAAGGTCTCAGGCCAGCACCCATTTTACAAAGGAGGAGCTGAGAGGGGCAGGTCCCTTCTCACCAGGCTGCCCGAACTCTCACCCATTAGCAGCCTGCACTACCTCTGCCTGAGGGCAGCTCCAGCCAGGACTCCAAGAGCACAGACCTGTGGCACAGGCAGGGGGAGGAGCAGCCGGGCTCTCCTGCAGGCAGAGCCTGCGGGCAGCCCTGCCGGCATCTCTGGGCCCAGGAATACAGGACTCCAGGTCAGTGGCACCTGGGCAGGGGACCCCATGGCCACCTCAATGCCTTTCCTCACCAGCCCTGCCTTTTCCTGACAAGAGCTGCAACCACACAGTGGGGAGGGAAGTCGGTGGCTGTGGACAGCCTTCTGCATGAGATGCATTCAGGGAATGCAAGTCATTCACAGGGGAAACGAGGAAGGGAGGAGGAAGACTAAGGTGCGTGCAAGGGGGCAAACCCCTTGGCTCTTCTCTTTTCCTTTTCACACAGCCCAGCTGGAGGGCAAGCACCTCAGGGTTATGAGCACCAGGGGTGCACACGCAGATCCCACACAGTTCTCAGAACTCCATGGGGCAGGGGCTTACTATGCTCACTGCACCAGGCAGGGACCTGGAGCTCCGAGAGGGTGAGAAACTTGCTCCAAGAGGCAGGGCAGTGGTGGCCTTGCAAAATCTGCACACAGAGCTCTCTGAGGCTCTCGCCCAGCTCTGTTCCCCCTATGGGACCACCACAGGGATGGCAGATGCTTAAACCTGGAGTTGAAATTTTCCATCTGCCGAATTGCCTGCAAGAAAATGAAGAAATATTGAACCTGGACAGTGAAATGTTACCACTGATGCTCTAAGACCTTGTAAACTAGAATTGATTCTTGGAGCTCAAGGGGTCTATACATTTCTAAATCCTGCCTGCATGGATGTGTGTCCTTCAGGCACCATTTTCTGAAGCGTGTGGAGACCCTCTTTTATTTTCTTCCTGAAAAAACTCCAAAACGGTGGTTGCCGTGGAAAGACATGAACTGTTAAAAATTAGCTCCCAAGTTATCTGGGAGTCATTGTTCATTGTGCAAGGCCTCCTGGATGGAGGAGAAGGCCAGGCAAGGGCTCTGTGACATTGACCATAGACTTCAGGCCTTGTGATCTCATCCCAGTTCCAGGGAATGCAGGCCTGGGGAATCTCACCAGGGCCCCGCTTAGACCATCTCTGGTGACAGTCGGAGCTTCCCATGGATGAGCAACTGTGAGTCAGGAACCGCAATGGGGTCGACATTCCTAACCCTAACCCTAACCCTAACTCTGAAACAGGGATGGGCAACTGAGAGTCAGCGACTGACAATGGGGCTGACATTCCTAACTCTAACTCTAATCCAAACCCTAACCCTAACAAGGACTCTCTTGTGTTGGGCACTCCATCCTTTGACAGGTAGGGCTGCATTTGGGAAAAGTCATCCTGCCAAACCCCCAGCCCTACACCCAGCCCCGACAGCCCCAGAGCCCTGACCCTGACTCAGTTTCCTGCTCTATCTTTACCCTGACACAGGAAGTACCAAATCTGCTTAGTTAGACTGCCTGGCCTCCTTGACTCTCTGTGCCCCTGAAACAAAAAGACCAAAGGCTGGAGAGGCAGCCCCGACGGCTGTGCATGCAGGGGCTGAACACTGATCTGCAGGCTGGCTGGGGGATGCGGCCTGTCAGCTGCTGTTAAAACAGACAGAATGGGCTGGGGCAGCCAGGACTGGCTCTGGTGGCAGGACTGGGGCAGGCCAGGGACTTAGGGTCAGGCTAATCCAATGTGACAGGCTGAGCCTGCACAGCAAGGCTGGGCAGAGCATGGACCCTGAAGGATGGCTTCCCACTCCGGGCAGAGTCCCTGCCATGGCCAGAGCTCTGAGAGCCCTGCCCTGCCCAGCCCAGGAGGGGAGGAGGCCAGGCCCATCCATACCCAGAAGAGGCCACGGCCTGGCCTTCCTCTGGCCATGCCCAAACCCCGCTCCCCGTCTGGGTCACCCACCAGAGTCCTCCCCCATAGACTTGCTTTTTACCACCTCACACCCACTCCAGCCTCTCTGCCAAACCCACAGTGCAGGGCACACAGATCCAAGCCTCCCCCAGCTCAAGATGTGGCAGCCCATCCTGTATCCCCTCGAAGCTGCAAGTGGGGTCCAGGCCCCCATCCAGTCCTCAGTGTCCTCACCTCTCCTGTGCTTCACCTTATCTGGGCCAAGTTCTGGGCATGTGCATTGGAAGTGCCCTCACCTCCCGCCAAACAGAAAGTCTGCAGCGTACCCTGCTGGGCCTGGGCACCTCTCTAGGCCACCTCAAGCCACCTGAGCTTTCTCCTCCTACCTCTCTCCAGTTTCCCAGCCTGGCCTGGAGCTCAGAACCCCACTCAGGGACTCCCCTGTCTGGTCCTGCCAGCATCCCTGTGCTAAAGCCCCAGGAATCTCACCACCAGCTCTGACCCTGTCTCCCTCCCGCACTGGCCAGGGCAGGAGGAACAGGCACAGAACAGCAGCCCGCACAGGTGTGTGTTCACAGGACACCCCCTCCCCTCTGCCAGCCCCTGCACCCCGGGAATCCTCACAGCCACCTCCCAGAGAAGGAGGCAGGGCAGAGAGAGGGCAGGGGAGTGTGAAGTGGGGGAAGCTGAGAACTTCTGGAGCACAGGGGCCTGCAGGTAACCTTGCAGCCATGGGTAGAAGGATGCAGGGGAGCCGGGGCTAAGGTCAGGGTGGGTTTTGTGAGTTGCCCTGTCCAGCCTGCCTTGTGTGCTGGCAGACTCCCAACCAAGGTCTCTGGGAATCCCTCAGCTCCCTGGAGCTCCCTCTGGCTCAGCTCATCAGGCCTCCCTTTGGGGCTCAAAGCAGCACTCACTTGTCTGAGGTGAGCAGCAAGACAGTGTCGCCGTCCATGGAGCAGGTGACGAAGGACATCCGCATATTTGGTCTGAGACGGAATCAAGTGCTGGTGAAAAGCCGGAGGCACCGGCTCAGAAGCCAGGGCGAGTGATGCCAATTCCCCACCTCCTACCCCAACTCTGTTATGAATTCCCTGTTATGATTGACAGGAGGCTTGACATGGTTACTTTGTGACCTGCAGCTCTTCCCAATATCCTGCATGTTGACAACGCCAGGGGGAGGCACAGGACCTTTGGAGGGGCTACAAGAGGAAGCCTCCATTTCCCTTACAACAGCCCTCACAGTGTCCCTTAAAACCACTAGACCCTGCCATTTGTTCACTAGAAGAGTTAGCCGAGGTGACTTAGGTGAGGACATTGCTGTGGGTGAGGAGGTCAAGGACTGGGAGGCCAGAGTGTTGGCAATGGGAGGTTATTTGTATGACACTTAAGTCCCCCAGGAGACGACAGATGGGGAAGGAGATGGAAACTGCGGTGTTGCCAGAGTCCTTGTGAATGAGGGACATTCTGGTTCTTTACTGCTGTGCACCAGACCACCCTCATTTAGGGACACAGAATAGTCCCATTTTATTACGCTCACAGGTTCTGATGATCAGGCACTCAGGGCAGAGTAGGGAGGGCTTCCTCATGTCTGGGGCCCCAGATGGGAAGGCTTGAACAGCCCGACAAGACTTGAAGGATTGGGCACTGGAATTATCTGGAGGCTGCTCCACTCACAAGTGTGGCTCCTGGGCAGGAGGGCTCAAAAGCTGGGCTCAGCTGGGACTGTGAATGGAGACCCTGCATGTAACCTCCCCGTGTGACCTGAGTTTCCTCCCAGCATGGCAGCTTCAGGGTGCTTGGGCTTTTACAGGTGACCCAGAGTTCCAAGAGTGAGTATTTCCAGTGAGCAAGGCAGTAATTGTAAAGCCTTTTATGATATCACTTTGGAAGTCACACAGCGTCACTTCCACTGTACTCTATTGGTCCAAGCAGTCACAGCTGCCTAGAGTCAATGGGAGGAACACAGGCCCCCTCTCTAGGGCAGGAGTGTGGACGAGTTCACATCCCAGTGTCAAAACTGCTGTATGACCAATGCTTTGAATGGCAGAGACATTAGTGTGTGGAAAAACGTGGGCACTGACGATGGGATTCAAGTTGGACTCAGAAAAGTTAGACTGTGATAGTCAGAAACACCTTAATTTTATTTTCTTCATTTTTGTATGCAGAAGTAATATATGATTAAAAATCCTTCTTCAATAAGTCTAAAATAGATCTTTCAACATATTTAACACAAAAATTACAAGTGACAGCCAAGCAGGGTGGCTCATGCCTGTAATCTCAGCAATTGGGAGGCTGAGGACGGCAGATGACTTAAGGTCAGGATTTTGAGAGCTGCCTGGCCAGCATGGCGAAACCCATCTCTACCAAAAATACAAAAATTAGCCAGGCATGGTGGTGCACATCTGTAATCCCAACTACTCGGGAGGCTGAGGCAGAAAAATCACTTGAATTTGGGAGGCAGAGGTTGCAGATTGCAAGACTGCACTATTGCATGCCAGCCTGAGTGAGACTGTTTCTAAAAAAAAAAAAGAAATTACAAGTGATAAAAAGCTCTGGGTTAGTGGACTTTGGGGGGTTTTGTCTTGCTTTGGAGTGGTGTTTAAAATAATGGATTATTTTAAATAAGTGATATTTTAAAATGGGTAAAGTTGGTGTAATTCCTCCGAAAGCATATTAGGTTTTCTTGCTTCACATCCTTCATGACTCTTGGTAGCGTCATATTTTAGATTTTTGATTTCTAATTATGTTTTGATGTCGAATCAAAAGACAAAAGTATTGTCTTAATTTGCAGTTTCCTAATTACTAAAGGGTTGTTCATCTGTTCACATGATTTTGGGTGATTCGTGTTCCCTCCTTGCGAAGTGCCTACTCATGCCTGGGTCCATTCTTGATTTGGGTGCTCGTCTTTTGCATATTGATTCATTCACATTCTTTAAATTCTGAATGCTAATCCTTTATCAAGTGTTGCAAATATCTTCTTGCATGGTGTGGCTTGTTTTTTCACTCTATTTGTTGTCTCTTAGTAAAGCAAAAGCTGTTCATTTTGATCCAGTTGTTTGTCATTTTCTTTTTCTTTCTTTCTTTTTTTTTGTTGTTGACTTTTTTTGTTTTGTTTTTTTTTGAGACAGAGTCTTGCTCTGTTGCCCAGGCTGCAGTGCAGTGGTGTGATCTTGGCTCACTGCAACCTCCGCCTCCCAGGTTCAAGCAATTATAATGCCTCAGTCTCCCGAGTAGCTGGGACTATAGGCACTCACCACACTGTGCCTGGCTAATTTTTGTGTTTTTAGTACAGACTAGGTTTCGCCATGTTGGCCAGGCTGCCAATCTGTTTATCTATTGGCTTATATTGATAGCATCCATACCACACTATCTTAATGACTATGTGGGGGAAGACTGTATTACCGTCCATCACTGTCCCTTTCCATTTAAGGGAGGGACTGTGCTCCCTGCCATGTTCGTGGCAGGTTTTGATTGACCAGTGGAAAGTTAACAGAAGTAATGTGTGCCACTTCTGGACAGAAAATGTTTAAGAGTCTAGGTATGACTCAGGTGACCCCAATAGCCTGGTGCCTGAGCAACTAGGATGTGCAGCGTTCCCTTGGGAACCTGGGATGGATACTTGGGAGAATGATATATACACACGAGAAATGTAGTTGGTGCTTTTCAGATGATTAAATGAGGAGAGGGAAGAGGGTAACCAGAAGATAACCCAGCCTCATTTGACATATACCCAAAGTTCTACAGCAAGTCTTCACACAATACGGTCAATCATCCACCTTTTTTTCTTCTGGTAATTATTGGCTATTTGCTCTTTGACATAAATTTTAGGATAAGCTCATCAGGTCTCCTCTCCCACAAAAACTTCTTAATATTTGACTACAATAACATTTAATTTTTTAAAAAAGTTTTAAAAAAATAATTAATTTATAATTTTATAATTTATTTAAAACAAGAATAAGCATTGTGCTGACTAGTTCTCCAATCCAATGTTGACTAGTGATGGAGGCACTCTGGATTTTAAAGAGAATGTTTCTAACATCACAATTAACAATGATATTCATTGAAGACTTTTGGTAGAAATTCTTTATCAGATTAGAAAGTTTCTCTACTAATCTTGGTTTGCTACAAGTTACAAATTAGTGTTGAATTTTATCTAAATGCTTTTTCTGGTGTTTTGTGATGAACATGTATTTCTGTCCAGTAATGTAAATTTAGTATGTTTAGATACATTAATGCGTGCAAAACCAATTTTAAAAAGTTATAAATAAACCTAACTTGGCCATGATACTTTAAAATATGCCATATAGAGTTTACTCATAATTTAGAACTTTTTGTTTATCTATTATCATGAGAGAGATGGGTCCATACTTTCCGATTTCTGTGCTGTCCTTATCTGTTTTTGGTATTAGGTCATAGGAGACTCATAAAATGCACCTGGAGGTTTGCTCTTTCTCCCAGGAAGGACTTTGAAGATGATAAATGTAATCTGCTCTTTGAATATCTGGTATGGTATCATCCTTGTGTTTTCTTTTGGGAAGACTTTAAAACGATATAATTTAATACTTCCTGAATGTTATGAATTCTGTCTCCCCCAAAATGTGTATGTTGCAGCCCTAACTGGTGATGTGACTATTTTAGGACATAGGGGCGTTAAGGAGGTAATTAAGGTTAAATGAGGTCATAAGAGTAAGGCCTTAATCAAATAGGACTGATGTCCTTAGAAGAAGAGAAAGAGACACCAGAGCTTTCTCTTCAAGCATGCACAGAGCAAAGGCCATGTGAAAACTCCATGAGAAGGTCTCTGTTTGCAAGCCAAGAAGAGAAGTCTCATCAGAGACCAATCCTGGTGGCACCTTGATCATAGACTTTCAGTCTCCAGGATTGGTAGCAAATAAATTTTTATTGTTTAAGCCCCCGAGCTTGTGGTATTTTCTCATGACACCCAGAGCAGACTAACACTTATTTATTTATTTATTTTTATTATTATTTTTGAGACGGAGACTCACTTTGTCACCCAGGCTGGAGTGCAGTGGCGTGATCTTGGCTCACTGCAACCTCTGCTTCCCAGGCTCAAGGCAATTCTCCTGCCTCAGCCTCCAGAGTAGCTGAGAGTACAGGGGCATGCCACCAGGCCCAGTTAATTTTTGTATTTTTAGTAGAGACAGGGTTTCACCATATTGCCCAGGCTGGTCTTGAACTCCTGACCTCAAGTGATCGGCCTGCCTTGGATCCCAAAGTGCCAGGCATGCCTGGCCCTAACACTTATTTAGTGTTTCTATTTCTGTCAATTCATATGACATATTTTTCTAGGAATTTGAACATTTATTAGTATGCCTTGTTATAAAGTTTTTCAGAATGTTTAATTCTTATATTTCTGTGCTATCTGTAGTTACATCTTTTTAATTCCTATTATTGCTTAGCTGTGGCTTCTCTTTTTCTAGGCATTCTAGACAGGGAGGATATTTTCACTCCTAAGGGAGTGAAAATTAGCCTTGGGTGGGTCTTACTCTTTTAAAGTATAAAGCACAGATATGTATACAGTACATACTCTTCTAAAATATAAAGCACAGATATGTATACAGTACATAAAGGGCGAACTAGTATATATGTGGAATCAAATTTTCATGGAGGTTAGTGGGGAGAGGCTATTAAGAAAAATAAAGCCTAAAACATTTCCCAGGATGGGGAGATTATAATGAAAAACAAAAAAGGATAGGAAGCACTGTCTTGTTTCCTGATCAATTTCACTAGTGTATTGTCTATGTTAGCAAACCTTTCAAATAACCTTTAGCTTTGTTATTACTCTCTATTGTATTTTTTGTTTTCTATTTATAGTTATTTATTTAATATCCTCTACCTTTCACTTTCTGTGAGTTCATTTTGCTACTCTTTTTCTCATATTTTCATTTGGATTATTAGCTCTTTATTTTCATCCCTCTTTGATGCAAAATAAACCTAATAGGCCTCAAATTTCCCTCTAAGTTTCTCTTTCACTGAATCTCATAAGTTTTCATATGTAATATTTTATATCAGTTGATTTTAATATTTTAATTTCGGTGTTGACTTCTACTTTGATATATTCAATTTTCAACTTCCAATTTTATGTGGTTTTAAAAAATTCTTTTTGTCATTGATTTCCAACCTAATTGCATTATAGTCAGAGAACATGGTCTGTAAGGTAGTATTTCTTTGAATTCTATTGAAATTCATTTCAATACATGATTTGGGGGAGGATTCTTTAGAAGACCATTAAAACCAAGTTTATTAATTGTGTTGTTCAAATCTTCTAAATTTTTAGTAACATTGTGTCTACTCGACACGTGCGTGTTGAAATTTCTCAAACGCATAGTGGGTTTTACAATTTTTCCTTATAGTTTATGTTTTTTGTTTTATTTTATTGGGTGTGTGCAAGTTTAGAATTGTTACGGCTGTCTGGAAAATGCAGTTGATTGGGAACTGATCCTGTTAAACCCTGGTCACGCTTTCTCTATGCTGAAGACTCCCACTTCCTTTTGGTTTCCCCAGCATCCCAGTCATATCTCTGTTATCTTTTCCCATCCTTCTATGTTAAACTTTTTTATGTCCTTACATATTAGATGTGTCTTTTTAAAGTATATAGCTAGTTTTTGTTTTTGTTGCTTTTTTTTTTTTTTTTTTTTGAGACATGGTCTCACTCTGTTGCCTAGGCTGGAGTACAGTGGTGTGATCTTGGCTTACTGCAACCTCCGCCTCCTGCGTTCAAGACATTCTCGTGCCTCAGCCTCCTGAGTACCTGGGACTACAGGTGCACACCAAGACATCTGGTTAGTTTTTGTATTTTTTTGGTAAAGACGGGGATTCACCATGTTGGCCAGGCTGGTCTTGAACTCCTGACCTCGAATGATCCGCCTACCTTGGCCTCCCAAAGTGCTGGGATTACAGGCATGCTCCCACCGTGCCCTTGGCCTCCCAAAGTGCTGGGATTACAGGCGTGATCCCACCGTGCCCGGCCAATTTTTTTTTTTTGAGTCAGGGTCTCACTCTGTTGCCCAAGCTAGAGTGTAGTAGGGCACTCATAGCTCACTATAACCTGAACTTCTAGGCTCAAGTGATCCTCCTGCCTCCCACAATCTGGTACTAGGACTCTAGGTGTGTGCCACCACACCCAGCTAATTTTGTTTTTTTTTTGTGTGATTTGTTTGTTTGTTTGTTTGAGAGAACAGGTTCTTGCTATGTTTTACAGACTGGCCTCAAGCAATCCTCCCACATCTACCTCCCAGAGCTGTGGGATTACAGGCATGAGCTACGGTGCTGGATGGGATTTTTTCTTTTCTTTTCTTTTCTTTAGCAGACAAATTCTGACTTTAAATGGCAAGTTAAGTACATTGTGGGTAGCACAAAACTGCACCAATCAGATCTCTGACTGTGGGGAGTATGACTGGGGGAAGGGAGTGTTTTGGAAATCCACTCTCTACCATCACAATGGGCCACCACATTCACAGAAAGACCACAACCCTCACAGAGGCC
Source organism: Rhinopithecus roxellana (assembly GCF_007565055.1). Lineage (NCBI taxonomy): Eukaryota > Metazoa > Chordata > Mammalia > Primates > Cercopithecidae > Rhinopithecus > Rhinopithecus roxellana. Next base: position 2,020,915 of record NC_044559.1, on the reverse strand, counting down.
AGAGGCCAGCAGGGATATGAAGGCAGGCCCATGCGTAGGAAATCTCAGACTCCTCAGCTGGCTCAAGGTCTCCCCAGTTGCTTGGATAAACTTTCCTGGAACTGGTCTCCCCTCTGAAATTATTCTTTCCCCTTTTATTTTCAGAAAACTCCCCATATTGGTGATAGTCATTATTTTCTGTATCTAGCCACTCACCTTAATCAGCGTGTTGCCAGCTACTTTGCTCACCATCATTTCTTGAACTCCACTCTTCAGAGTTGTTTCCTTCTTTCTGAAATACATTCTTACTCCTTTCATCAAGGTTGTACAGGTTGTAAACTCACTCTTTGCATATCTGACAATACCTTCATTTTGTGCTCACACTTATTTATATTCCAGATAGATACAGAATTCTATTTTTGAGACACCCAAGGACATATCACTGGTGGCTGTGGCAACTTTATCATTGGTTTCACCGCCAGTCTTTCCTGGGTAATCTATGTTTTGAGTTTGGTGGCTTTCAAATTGTTTTCTTTGTTTATGATGTTCTGCATTTCAGATTTGATGTCTCTGCTCCTCAATGTTCTCTCTTCCATAAAAGAAAAGTTTTGCTTTAGCACTGTCAGAGGCAGTCAAACCAGAGGAATTCCATTGTGAGTGAGGGCCAGGAAAATGAGGTGGGGACTTGCTGGGCTGCATTCTCAGAAAGCTAGGCATTCCTAGCCTCTAGATGTTCACAGTTAAGGGAACAAATTAATAATGTTTACTAAACAGACCAAGACTTGGGAGTGTCCAGATATCCTGATATCTGGAGAACAAAGGCATTCCTAATTTTGCTTTAAAGATAATAATATTGATTCTTGTAAAATATAGTAATTAAGAAAATTAATCCTTTATCACAAATGTAATGTAATGGGGAGCCGAGCAAGAAGACATGAGGCAGATGAGAACAGAGGTAGCCTTTATTGGTCTCATGGGCGAGGTTCACCAGTCCCCTAGGAGGAGGGCTGAGGAAGTCTCGTGTGGGGCAGGTATCAGGGGCCTTTTATAGGGCGTGGTAGGCGGGGTCTGTAGGTTTCGATCTCTGAGGAATGACGTGTCCAGGAGTTTGTGCAGAGTGGGGAGTTTTGGCGGGCTCAGGGTGCTTTTCGTGCACTGAAAAGTCCTAGCAGGAAGTCCCAGCAGGTAAACTCCTGACAAGGGGCCCGCCATGTCAGGTGGTACCACCATGTTGGGTCTAAGTCCCTGCCTAACATTCTGACCTCTTTCTAATAAGAAAAAGGGGCGACATGTTCATCTGGCTGCTTCCTGCTGGTATAGGTCATTGTGGGGTTCTTCGGAAGTTGGAACTCGGGTATAGGGGTGGAGGAGCATCTGACTGACAGTGACCTGGGAGACTTCCTTTATGTGGTCCTGGATGAAGTGGAGGACACAGGGAGCTATGAGTAGCAAGAAGCCAATGACTAGTAAGGGGCTTAGAAAGGGTAGGACCCAACCTGGCTATAGATGACTGCCACCACCCAAATGAGGGCCCCAATCCGAAGTTCCTCTGGTGGAGTCCTTCCCGAATCTTTTCTAGAGTGAGGAGATTGGTTTCTACTAGTCCTGATTCATTGATGTAGCAGCAACATTCTTCATTGAGGAACATGCAGGTGCCACCCTTATCGGCTGTAAGGAGGTCGAGTGCCCGATGGTTCTGGGTTGCCACCTGGGTGACTGAGGTGATCTGCCATTGGAGGGAAGCCAAGGACTCCGCAAAAGCTTCGATTGCTACCTGTAATCGGGTTGAAAGGTCCTGAGAGGCCTGGACAGAATGAGTTAGGGCTCTGGTTCCTAGGCCAGAGGCTATGAGGGATGAGGCTAAAGAGACCCCGATCATCAATGGAAGGAATACTGCCCTTGCCTGGTGGGGGCAGGCAAAGGGCAGGAGGGAGGATAGCTCAGCCTCACTGTATAGGGTGAGGCTGGGGACTAGGGGGATGGGAACGCATAGGGTAGTGTTGGGAGCATGGAGGGTTTTTGACAGGGTGGAATTGCACCAAAAATACCCACCTGGAGGGGCGGTTAGATTTGGAGGCGCAGATTTGATCTGGTTGCACCAGGAAGCATTGGGGGTGGAGTAGCAAAAGGGGAGTTGTTGTCTAAGTGGGTCTTGGAACAAGGGGACCTCTCCCAGGGTTTGGCCGGGAAGGAGAAAGGAGAGGGTTAGGTTAGAGGAGTTAAAAGGACTGGCTAAGGGTACCGCATCCAATGGGGGCTTATTCAAGGCTGCACACAGGAAACAACGAGAGATGTTGTGTACCCCGGCCATGTGTCCTACTTGAGCCCCTTCCCTGACTAAGGTTAGCCATGAAAAAGGGTTGTTGCTGTCCTGGGGCTTGATGCCTGGGTCGGCTATAGCTGAGATGGCTTTCTCCTGTTGTTTGATGTCAGAGGCCAGGCTGACAAGGCTGCTTACGACCCTGATGTAGGCCCTAAAGATCCTGAGTCAGGCCACAGGGTAAAGGTCATGGACCCCTTGGTAAAGGCGGGCCTCAACCCCCGACGCCCACCTCAAGTCCCAGGGGTTAGGGATGGTGAGGAAGAATGTAGACTTGTCATACTTGTCACTCATAGTCGCACAGAGGAAGTGGGCTGCTGCCAGAGGATTTCTTTGTCACCTGGAATGGTCTTGTGCATGTTGCAGTAGTGATAAGGGCAGCCTCCATTGGTCTCAACCCAAGTGGATCGACAGGCATTGTTCGTCTGATCATATATGAAACAAATGACTGGGTATGGAGGGGGCTACTTTTGGGGTATACTCTGGAAGGAGGATATGTTAAAGGTTACTTGGCTTTGGCACCCTTGAGGCTGGCAGTCTACTGTGGCTATGGTGAGGGAGCTCATGTGATCTCCCTGGGTCCAGGTCTCGGTAAGGTAGAACCTCCACTGGAATGAATTGGTGGGGGGAGTTTGGGCAGGAGTCTCACCTAGACTCAGGAGGACTAGGTGGCCGAGGAAGGTTAGGCAGAGGGTGGTTACCTGAGCGCGTGAGTTGTAACTTGGTAGGGTTAACAACCTGAGTGGTCCAATTGGAATCATGTTGGGTGGGCGCCTTTTTCAGCTGGGACAGGTGATACCAGGAGGAAAGACCAAGGAGCTTGGCAGTGGTGGGAGTGGTGAGGATTACGGTGTATGGTCCTTCCCACTGTGGAGATAAGGTTTGGGATTGCAGCTGCTTGACCAGGACCAGGTCTCCAGGTGCTACGACGGCGGGATTCTCGAGGGTTGGGGAAGCGGGTGTAGGGAGACACCGGTCCGCGTGTTTTCTCAGAAGCTCACGAAGGAGGGTTAAGTAAGGGAGGTAGGAGCCTAAGGGAGGGGAGAGGGCTGGCAGCTCCTGGAAGAGGAACGGGCATCCGTACAGCAGCTCAAAAGGGCTGAGCCCTGTGGGGGCCCGCGGAGCTGCCCTAAGATGAGTGAGAGCCAAGGGAAGGAGAGTCACCCATGAGAGGTGGGTTTCTAGAGTGAGTTTGGTTAGATTTAGTTTAAGGAGACCGTCTGTGCGTTCTACCTTTCCAGGTAACTGTGGATGGTAGGAATGTGGAGCTTCCAGGTAATCTGGAGTGCGGCTGCCACCTGCTGGGTGAGTTTAGAAATGAAGGCCGGACCATTGTCCTATTGGATGGTTCAGGGGAGACCAAATCTGGGGATGATGTGCTCTAGGAGAGTGGTTGCTGCGACCTCTGCAGTTTCCCGGGTGGTGGGGAAAGCCTCCATCCATCCTGAGAAGGTGTCAACCAGGGTCAGCAGGTAGCAGAATTTTTTATGGCGGGGCATGTGGGTAAAATCAAGTTGCCAATCTTACCCTGGCTGGTGACCCCTTAGCTGATGAGTGGGCCCTGGGTGCCTGAGCCTACCTTGGGGGTTAGCGGCTGAACAGGTGGCACATTGCTGATGTACCTTCCTAATTTGGGCCTGCAGTGAGGGGAGGCGAAGGATGGGTTCCAGGAAGTTATACATAGCCTTAGGCCCTATGCGGAGAGAGCGGTGTATGTCGGTCAATACACACACTGCCTGAGTCTGAGGGAGCGCTACTCGGCTGTCAATGAACACCCACCCATCCTCGCTCTGGGTAGCACTGGGATGGGCCGTCAGGGTTTGAAGCTCCTGGGGAGAGTAGTCAGGGGAATATGTGGGGGAAAGAAAGAGTAAAGGTGCTGGGGTAGGGGAGGAAGTGAGGGCGGTGGCCCGTGTGGTGGAGTCAGCTAGATTGTTACCCTGTGACATATGGTCCTTAGAATGCTGGTGGCTTTTACAGTGGATGATGGCTACCTCCTTGGGGGCCTGGAGAGCATCAAGCAGCCTCTTTATAAGTGGTCCATTGACTACTGGCATCCCTTTGGTGGTAAGAAACCCACAATCTTGCCAGAGAAGGGAGTGGGTGTGTGCAATAAGGTAGGTGTATTTGGAGTCTGTGTAGATATTAACCCTTTGCCCTTCGGAGAGAAGTAAGGCATGAGGAAGGGCAGTGAGTTCAGCCTTCTGGGAGGTGTGCCTAAAGGCAAAGGCCTGGTTTTGACCGTCTGGGTTGCTGTTACGCCAGCGTATGCCACCTGCCAGCGGCCATTGGGGGTTAAGATAGAACTCCCGTCCACGAACAGGGTACGATCTGGGTGTTCTAATGGCTGTTCTGAAAGACCGAGGTGGGCGGGCGGCAAGGTGGTGAGAACCTCCAGGCAGGAATGTGTGGGGGTGGAATCGCACCCTGGAGTGGGCAAGAGGGTAGCAGGGTTTAGAGGGGGTGAGGTGGTGAGGGTGATGTGAGGGTTTTCAATGAATAGCAGGTGGAACTGTTGAAGCTGGGACAGGGTGAGGTGGCTGAGACATTTGTGTGTGATGAGATCTGACAGTCGGTGAGAAGAGTAGACAGTAAGAGAATGTCCTAGGGTGAGCTTGAGGGCCTCCTTGGTAAGTTCTGTGGCAGCCGCCAGGGCTTGCAGACAAGGTTGCCAGCCCTGGACCGTGGGGTCTAACTGCTTGGAGAGATAGGCCACAGGCTGGTATGTGGATCCAACCGGCTGGGCTAGGAGGCCAGTAGCTACCTTTTGGCGCTCCTCAGTGAATAGATGAAAAGGCCGAAGGGGTTTCGGGAAAGAGAGAGCTGGGGCAGAAAGGAGACAGTCCTGAAGCTTCTTGAAAGAGTTGGCAACCAACGAGGGGTCGGACAGCGGTCCGGTGGGCGCTTCCTTGGCAGCCTGGTAAAGGGGCTTGGCTAGGACCCCAAAGTTGGGAATCCAATGCCTGAAATACCCTACCAGTTTCAGGAAGGACAAGATCTCTTCTGCATCCTGAGGAGGCTGAAGAGTTTCAATGAAGCTTATTCTATCCACCATGAGGCTTTTTGTAGTGGGTGTGAGGAGTATGCCTAGGTAGGTGACAGAAAGGGTGCAAAGCTGAGCCTTGGCCGGGGTAACCCGACAACCTTGGTCGCTAAGTAAATTTAAAAGTGTAGCAGTATCTGCAAGGGAGCTCTCCCAGGAGGGACTACATAGTAATAAGTCATCTACATATTACAATAGTGTGCTGTGGGTAAGGGGACAGAGGCTAACATTCTGTGCCTGTGCCTGTCCAAAAAAATGGGGGCTATCTCGGAACCCTTGAGGCAAAACAGTCCAAGTAAGCTGGGAAGAAATATGAGTGTCTGGATCTTCCCATGTAAAGGCAAACAGAAAGTGACAGTCAGGATGTAGGGGAATGGTGAAGAAGGCATCCTTTAGGTCAAGGACAGTAAAATGGGTGGTATCAGGGGGAATGCGTGAGAGAAGTGTATATGGGTTAGGAACAACTGGAAAGGTGGGGACTACTGCCTCGTTGATGAGGTGTAGATCCTGCACGAGGCGGTAGGCCCTGGAGCTTTTCCGTACAGGCAGGATAGGAGTATTGCATGGTGAGTTGGCAGGGACTAGAATGTGCTGCTGGAGCAGGCGCATGATGATGGGTTTTAGTCCCTGTCGGTGCTCAAGGGAGACAGGGAACTGGGGTCTAGAGGGAAACTTGGAGGGGTCCTTCAGCCGGATGCGGACTGGAGTATGGTGCTGGGCAATGATCTAGGTGGAGGTGTCCCACACCTTAGGGTTAATGGGGACCGGAAATGGGAGTGGGGTGTCAGCCTGGTGGGGTTTACCAGGCGAGAGGAGGGGAAAGAAGAACGCGCGGTGCGGGAAGGGATTGGGCTGGAAGTGAACTGAGGCCCCTAGCTTGGAGAGGAGGTCTCGTCTTAACAAGGGGACTGGGCACGAAGGAATGATAAGAAATGAGTGCAAGAAGAGGGAGCCATCCAGGCAGCAAAACAGAGGAGGAGTCTGATGGTAGGTGGAGGGAGTGCCATCAATTCCCATGAACGTGACAGTGGAGGGATGGCTGGGGCCACTGAAGGAAGGCAAAACAGAGTAGGTAGCCCCCATGTCCATAAGGAAGGATATGGACTCACCCGCTACCTGGAGCATAACTCTGGGCTCGGCGAGAGTAAGAGGGGTTCCCGAGTCTGGGCCTCTTCAATGTTCATCAGTGTCGAGGAGCTGGAAGATGCCTCCAGTACCTGGAGGAGGGTCATCACATGGAGGCGTAGTGACTGTCCTGCAGGTTGGGGCAGTCTGACTTCCAATGGCCTATATGCCTTCAGCTCAGACAGGGGCGAGTTGGCTCCTTAGGGTTGGGGCACTGCTTGGCCCAGTGGCCTTTGTTGCTGCACTTGAAGCAGGCACCAGGTGGCACTCTGGGAGTACCTCCTCTCTGAGAGCTCCTGGAGCCAGCAGGCCTCAGGGCTGCTACCAAGGCCTGGGTTTGGAGTTGTACCTTCTGTTTTAGCCTGGCCTGTGGCTGGGCCTCAGCTGCTTCCTCCCTGGAGTTGTAGACCTTGAAAGCCAGTTTGACTAAATCCTGGATGGGAGTTTGAGGGCCGTCCTTCACCTTTTTAAATTTTTTCTGGATATCCGGAGCCGACTGAGAAATAAAGTACGTAGCCAAGACGGTTCCTCCTGCAGGGGAGACAGGGTCAAGGCGGGTGTACTGAATGAGTGCCTCAGTCGGTTAAGAAAAACGGCCGGATTCTCATCTGAGCCTTGGACTACCTCCTTTAATTTATCAAAGTTGACTGACTTATTGGAGGCTGCCTGCATGCCAGCAAGAAGGCACTGGACCATCACGTCTCGGTGGTGGCGGCCTGCCTGCCCAACCTAGTAGTCCCAGTCGGGCTCAGCTGACGGCACTGCCTCCGTGCCGACTGGCATGGTGGGGTCAGTTAAATGAACCTGGTCAGCATGCTGCCTGGCTGCCGCTGGGATACGCTCCCCTTTCTCAGGGGACAGGGTTGAGGTCATAACGACATGGAGATCATGCCAGGTGAGGTCATATGCCTGGCATAATCTGAACTCTTTTATATACAGAGTGGGGTTGTCTGAGGAAGAGCCTACACGCTCTTCAATCTTACACAGGTCTGCCCACAAAAACGGCACATGGACCCGGACCACTCCTTCGGCGCCTGCCACTTCCCGCAAGGGGCACAGGAGGTGGGTCCTGGACCGGGTATGGGCTGAGACAGGTGAGGAGGAGGAGGTAGGAGAGACAGGGTCTGTCAGGTTTGGTGGGGACACAGGAGGAGTGGAGGGAAGGGGTGGCGCCGACAAGGATGGAGACACCAACGGGTCAGAGTAAGTGGGAGTTTGAGCGGGGGACCGAAGTGGGGCTCAGAGAAAGAGGAGGAATCGTCCTTCTCCTTGCTTGAGGGAGTAGATTTCACAAGCAAGACCTAGGCCAACGAACATCGGGCACAGAGGTCTGGGTGGGAGCGCAAGTCCCAAAAGGCCTGAAGGTAGGGTACTTCGGACCATTTGCCTAGTCTCTTGCAGAAGTTGTTCAGATCTATGAGGATGTTAAAGTCTAGAGTGCCTTCTGCAGGCCACTGAGACTAATTATCTAATTCATACTGCAGCCACGCCATTGTGCAGAAGAAAATAAGCTGCTTTCGTTTTAGGTCTTGGCTGAGACCTAAAGTCTGGAAATTAGCCAAGAGGCACCGCAGAGGGGATTTTGGGTCTGGTTTGGACTGGGCAGCCCCCATGATCCTGAGGTGGGCAGTCCGGAGGCAATGGGAACCTCCTCCCACTGCCACAAGGAGTGCAGGGTATGGCGGCTTCCGGGGAGGTCGGATGTCTCCTAGTCCCTGGTGCCCAGGTCACAAGTGAGGGAGGGGGGAAGCCCTGACATGGCCGTGTTTTCAGGCAGGGACTCCTGGAGCCTGCAGGACGGGGGAAAACTTACCCAGCAGTGATGGAACTGAGTCTTGGATTTGGAGAAACGACTCCGGGCTCGGAGAGGAGGTCCTGGCTCCGGAGAAGACAGCCTGCCCAGACTGACAGGGGTCCGGGGAGGGGTCTCCTTCCGGTTTCGGCACCAATGTAATGTAATGGGGAGCTGAGCAAGAGGACATGAGGCAGATGAGAACAGAGGTAGCCTTTATTGGGCTCTCCGGGGAGGTTCACCGGTCCCCTAGGAGGAGGGCCCAGGAAGTCGAGGGCAGGGCAGATATCAGGGGCCTTTTATAGGGCGAGTTAGGCGGGGTCTGTAGGTTTCAGTTTCCTGAGTTAGGTTTGGATCTCTGAGGAATGAGGTGTCCAGGAGTTTGCGCAGAGTGGGGAGTTTTGGCGGGCTTAGGGTGCTTTTCACGCTGAAAAGTCCTAGCAGGAAATCCCAGCGGGTAAAGTCCCCACAAGGGGCCCGCCATGTCAGGTGGTACTGCCATGTTGGGTCTAGGTCCCTGCCTAACATTACTCCTTCGCAGAGCACATCTCCCCATCTACACAAGCATTGTACCTAGGATGGGGGCTTTACTCCTGTTACTTTTGGGAACGTCCCACTCTATGGAGTAGCTGTACTGTAACCACTTTACTTTCTTAATAAACTTGCTTTTGCTTTGCACTGCAGACTCGCCCTGAATTCTTTCTTGCGTGAGATCCAAGAACCCTCTCTTGGGGTTTGGATGGGGACCCCTTTCTGGTAATAGGACCATCTCTAAGATTTTGATAGATATTCTGAACCCAAATTCCCCCTCCTCAGACTTATGTTTGTTCTTGAGGATTTCATCTTTGCAACAGACCCTCCAAAGCCTATCTCCCCGCACCCACTCACCCCTACCACGTCAGAACACCCACTGAGTGACGGAATTAATGAATGAGGGAGCAGGGACTCCGGGTGGTTTCCCTTTCAGAACTTCAAGAATTCTCCCTTCTCCAAACGAAGCTGCTTTGCACCCTGGGCTCAAGCAAGGTAACCCATGCACACTTGCCTGCAACAGCACCAAGAAGTGTAATTACCTGAGACTGTACCCCACCTACCCTCACTCCCCACTGCAGGGGAAACCCCAGGTCCTCCAAATCCCAGCGCTGTCTCCACCTACCCACGGTCATTCCGTCCAAACCATGTCCTTCTGCCCTGGCCCCCTCCCACCCTCCAGGGGCAGTTAAGTCCCTCGACATCTCTATGTTCTAAGGGTCGCGGAGCCCCCCTTCCTGGCAAAGTGCTGAGCGGTCACAGCTGGGGCCAGGGAAGCGGAGGAGTCGGGGCACTCCCGGAGGAGCTGGGCTACTTGGGCGCTGGGGAGGTGCCGCTAGCGGGGCCTCCAGGTCGCGCGGGAAGGGAGGGCCGGGAGGCCACGGGGGTCCTCGGCGAACGGGAAGCCACAGGCACGGGGCGCGTCGCCGCGGCCCCCCGGCCCAGGAGCGAGAGGTCGGGGAGCCTAGAGCCAGAGGGCGCCAGCGAGAGCTGGAGCCGCCTTCAAAGGACGCCCTCGCCCTCCCGCAGGCGCCGGCGCTGGCCCAGTCCGAGCCAGCAGAGGGTGGTCCGCGGAGCTGAGCCCGGGGAGGGCTGGGCTGCCCAGCTGATCAGAGGCTTTCTCCCGGGTTGCGGGTTCTCTGGCCTGCGGCACCCTCCCGCGCCGGGGCCGCCCACCCACAAGCCCTGCCCAGAAGGCGTGTGCAGCCAGGAAGGCGGGGCCTGGTGTCCTCAGGGCTCTGGCGCCAAGTTCAGAGCCGCGAGCTGGGCCCTTGGCGGTGGCGGCCGCGTCGGCATCTCCCTCCCTGCGCGCCGCCTGACAGCCTGGGAGAGAAGCGCCCTCAGGTGGGCCAAGACCTGGAGCAAGCGGGAGCGGTCAGCGGGGTCCATCTCATTTCCACTGCCTTTCCTCACGGTAGCGCTCTTGAGTCCTTTGACTGTGGGGTCCTTCCCTTCCTTCTGTCGCCAGCTTCCTCCCGCATTCTCCCAGGTCCTCACTGAGTCCCATTCCTGTTCCTGTCCCCTGTCTTTCTGCCTCTTGTCTCCTTGTCCCATCCCGTTTCTTTCTCCTCTCATCTCTCCCTTTTTCTTGTGTCTGCTTTATTGGCTATTTCCCTGTCTTGTCTCTTTTCCCTCTCTCTCTCCTCTCACTCCCTTTTTCACTATTCCTATCCTCCGCTCATTTTTTGCAAGCAAGAATTCTCCCTTCCATTTATTTTTTCACCTAGGGAGACATGTTGGGCTGCGGTTCTCTTCATCCACCCATCCCTCTGTTCATGACATATTGCTCCATTATCTTCGTGGGCTGGCTGCTAGGGTAAGAACCATGCATCAGACCCAGATCCTTTCTCCAATAGATTATATCCAAAGATCTGGACATGTAACCTGTTCAGTGCCTTTTCCAGGGTAAAATACATAGATGATCAAATTATAAATCTCTGACTTTTCAGAGTTACCTGAAAGAAAACATCTGGTTTTAGAGTCACAGCTTGATTGCATTCTTTCCTTGACCTTTTGCCTTTCACTAATAGGCACAGACATTGCAGGAGTAAGCTAAGCCTTGCAGAAGCATTTAAGGGACACCCACACCTTCTGTGCAATGCCAGGTGCAGGGTAGGGAGGGGACAGGATACAGAGCTGGGTTGTGGCAAGACAGTGGGAGGCCAGGGCTTTGAACCTGAAACATTTGAGGGAGCCTGGAAATAAGAAAATAACAGTAAATTTCTAAAATATGTAGTTGCCAATGCCACTGATGTACGGAAATGAAGTTACCTAATTACTCCTGAGAGAGACATTAGATATTTTATAACAATAATTCTAGGCCGGGCGCGGTGGCTCACGCCTGTAATCCCAGCACTTTGGGAGGCCGAGGCGGGTGGATCACGAGGTCAGGAGATAGAGACCATCCTCACTAACACGGTGAAACCCTGTCTCTACTAAAAAACAAAAAAATTAGCCAGGCGTGGTGGCGGGTGCCTGTTGTCCCAGCTACTCGGGAGGCTGAGGCAGGAGAATGGTGTGAACCTGGAAGGTGGAGCTTGCAGTGAGTGGAGATAGTGTCACGGCACTCCAGCCTGGGCGACAGAGCGAGACTCCATCTCAAAAAAACAAAACAATAATTCTGGCATTTGAAATTAATGTTTTTGTGTACATTAGGTAGGAGGACCAAGATAAAAATAATACATTAATGTTAAAAATTGTCTTAGCTGCATACTAAATGAAGAACTCTAGAAAAGCAAGTCAGAGTCATTTATGAGGGATAAAATAGAAGAATTATATATGAAGGCATTTTTTTTGCTGCTTTTGTTAAAAAATGTAATCTTGTCAGATGTGATTTCATTTTTAATGAGTTTTTATGATATATGTGTCTGTATATTCAAAGACAAACTCTACATATATTTGTGTGTATATGTGTATATATATATCATTAATAACCAGCTAAAGCTTGAAGTTGGCATTCTTAGAAATAATTTAACCTGATGCTATAGTTTGTTGTGATCGTTGAGCTAATTTAACTTTTCAGTTGATGCAGAAAAGGAAATATGGTCATAGAGAAATCACACAGAAATGAATAGAGATTAAATATTATGGAAGTGGATTGCAGTGTGTTTAATGAAAGAATTTGCTCACTTTAGATCAAAGAGTGTTGGACAAAATCATAGGTCTGTGCATTGAACTTCGATTCATGAGACTTTTTCTGGAATAAGGAGTTAAATTCCCTTTTAAATCATCTAACCACTGACCTCCGACACATCAGAATTCTAGGGAAAGGGGTAAAAGACATGCTTTTCAAATGATTTTAATCATCGTATCTGCTTGGTTTAGCAGATTTCTTTTCAGAAATTCAGTGGGTGGCACATTTTGTAAAGATTTAATCACATCTTTTTTTTTTTTTTTTTAAACTACAAGGTTAAGTCTTGGGTTTCAGTACTTTTATCCTTGGATGATGCTATTGTAGGAACCTGGGAAGGTCGGAAGGTGTAGCTGAAGTAAAATCACGGACTTTTTCCTTGAAGGCTGCCAGTGGAATTGGGACCACCATCTTGGGCTCCACCTTTATTCTCTAGTTGTATTAGGAAGAGAGCTGCTGTTCCTGTGCTCTTGCTACCTGGCATGCGCAGAGCCCTGCTGAGTCCTGTCAGTGAGCCCCTGAAGTGAAGATCACCGTTCCTGTTTTACTTATGAGGAGAGGGAGGCCTAGAGTGGTTGCCTGAGGTCAGGCAGGTAGCAAGTGGCAGGGCTGACTTAGAACACAAGTTATGCCCTGGAACCAGAGTAACGAGAGCTAACTCAGTCCCATTATGTGACTTCCATGTTACTGCAGCCTCAGCACATATTATGTCTGATATATCACTCCACACAGCACCACTCATTGCCTGTTGGCGTTGTTGGGCAATAGGCAATGAGTACTGCTGTTGCTCCCTGTTCTGTGTCCTGGCCATCTTCAGCCATGTCCATGGCAGACTCTCAATCCGCACAGCAGGGCCCCTTGAAGCACTGCATCTGCCTTCTGTGTTCACTGGCCCTGCTTCTGCACAGTCTCAGGCATCTGAGTGGGTGATGGGATCGCATCCATGCCTTATGAGGGTCCATGTGGCCAAGCTGTGTTGTACTAGGGCTGCCCTCACTGCAGGACTGGGGGCTGCCTTATCCTGGGACTCCTGCACTTGGCTTTGCTGGAATACAGCAGGCATTGCTGCTAAAGGGGTCCAGGCATAGCTGGCCACGGAGCCCATAGGGGCTGGCCAGGAAGCGCTCATCTCCCCAGCACCACCAGCCAGCCTGGATCACCTTCAGTGTTTAGTTTCCTCGATATGCCAGAGCCAGGAGGATAACAGGTGTATTCCCTTTCTTAGGAAACCCCAGGACCTTATAAGCCATCAGCAGAAGAGGCCCATAGGTGATCGTCCTCTGGAATCTTCCAAAAGGGTCTGAGAAGCTTCTCCAGAGACTGGGAACACCAAAGGATTGGAAGACAGGAGGTATTCTCTGCTCTTGTTTTAGCTGAAGAGAAAGGTAGATGCAGCAAAGCACTGCGTGGGGGGTCGGGGGTATATGGTGTCTTTGAATAAGATTTGGTGCCTGCCCTGCAGCTCAGAACAGCTGGAGGCTGGCCAGTTGGCTTGGGATGGGTGCCTTCAGACATCTTAGGAAAAAGAGGTTATCCAGCTGTTTGCCAAGAGTTCTTTCTTCTGTAGTTGGAGCGGGAAGAAGAAAAATGCCCACGCCATTTGGTCATTCATTAAACATTGTTGGTCGCTGGTCCCTGAGAGCTCAGGAGTGATGGGAAGGCCTCCATGGAGTGGACTCTATCCCTTTGCACTCAGTGTGATAAGAACTGATCGCCCTAACATTTACTGAGCCAGGCTCCTTAGCACTTTACTATACTAATCAATCTAATCTTTCCAACAATCCAGTGAAGAGAGAGCCAAGGTGACCCTCTTTACAGGTGAGAAAGCAGAGGCATGGCGATGATCCACACTTTGCCCAAGGTCACAGGTTGGACACAGCAGAGCTGGACTGGAGTCTCGGTTACCTGGAACAACCTGGTTAAGGTATAATGTGGGAGAATGTGGCCAGTGGTTCCCAGATGAGTGAATGATCAGTATGCAGTCAGGGCCTAGGGGATGGGTGATAAACCAAGAATCATGAGCTTTTAACATGGTGGGGCTGGTAAGGCTTCATCTCCCAGGCTGCAACACCTGCTGAGTTGGGTAATAGCAGACCCTGATTTGTGGCCCATGTGGGCTGGGAGCCTTGGGGAGATGTGCTCTGTGTTGATGGGGAAGGCCAGCCATGGCTAGATCCCCTGTAGACTTGGGGAGCTCAGTTTCAGAAAGTTTCAAAGATCATCACTTGATTTCCTGTGATCTGGGGGCTCTCAAAGCAGTGGGGGAGTCCTGGAATTAAATCTGGTTCTTTCAAGTAGGAAGGATGTGGGGTGGTAATGAGAGATGTCTGTGTGGTTCAGAGGGAGGTCTTGCTGAGGTCAGAGGGACGAGAGCCAAGAGGAGCCCTTCCCAGGACACTCACAATGACAGAATGATGAGGGTCAGTAAAGAGTGTCAGGGGGCGAGAGCCCAGGCGTGAACTGAGCCTACTGAGGAGAGTTGACGATCACAAAGCATCTTTTCATATCATGTTTGGAGCAAGGAGAACAGGGCTTCATAGATCCATCGCCGTCTAGGGCAGCTGGTGTCTGTGAAGGGGAGGAGGGCGCAGCCGCACTGTGCCCACAGTGGTCTGGACAGAGGAGGATCTGCAGGTGCAAAGGGCACAGGTGGGTCCCCGGAGGAAATTAGAAGCCAGGCAGCGCTGGGCTGCTGTGTGTGCTCAGGGCCCTGACCCAGAGAACACCCTGGCCAGGGCATGGTGTGACCTGGAATGAGATCCCCCATCTGAGGTGCTGTGGGAGAGGCACTGGGGATGAAGCCTGGAGGTGGGTGAGACTCAAATCTGATGTTAACCCTGGGAATGATCCTAGAGTAAGCGGAAGGCTGTGAGTCTGTAGGCAAGGGAGAGACGGACATGAGGGGAAGCCAGACTCATGTCATTTTCCACCTTGAGGGACTTCGATCTGGCCCTTGTTCTGTTGGGGTTCTGGAGGACATCCTGTGACCTGGTCTCTCTGACCTTACTCCATGTGGTGCTGATGCAGCAACAGCAGTGACCCTCGCGGGTCCCAGGTGGGATGAAAGGTCCCCAGATAGTTCCTAATTTTCTCTCCTCCTTTTCTTCCTCATTGCTATTATTATGTCTCCCATTCCTTTTTTCATCTTTCTCTCTCTCTCATCATTATGTATTCTTCTTCTCATTTGCTCCCTCTTCCTTCTCCTCATTCTTCAAACTAAGATGGATGTTAGCATTGGAGCGTGAAGCTGGGTGGGGTATCTAAATCAGCAGTTGGCAGTGACCAAATCCACGATGGTCTCTAAAAGCTGGGATGCTGCCCTGAGTTTATCAGGATGACATTTGGCAGGTTGAAGATAAATTCACTTGGATCAAGACCTCATGTGGTTGTTGTGAAAATTAAATAAAATAAGGTGTAGGAGCATCTGTCATGTAGACACTTACGTAGTCAATAAATGATAAGTCTTAATCTTATACCGTGAAGCATCCTGACAGCAAATGTTCTGTCCTGTTGTGAGATCTTGTGTCCCCATTTTTAGTGCTGAGAAGAGGGCTGTCACATCCTAACTCAGGGCATGCTGGACAGTTCTCCTGTTCAGGGTGGCATGGCTGTGGTTGGCAAACTTTGTCTCAGCCATGAAGGCAGCCCAGCGGGGCACCTGCAGAGGTGGTGCCAGGTGCAGCAGAACCAGAAGGATGACACAGGCAGGCTGCTGTACCTAGGAACAATACTAGCTATACTGGGGAGATATGTGTGTATGTGTGAAAAAGAGTGAGCATGAGTTTGCAAGCCTGTGTAAGGGAGTGCATGTATGTATTTGTGTATGTGTGATTGCATGTGTGTGTGAATGTATATGCATGTGTGTAAATTTGTGTGTGTGTGGGTGACTTGGTATCTCTGAATATATGTATACGTGTATGTGTGAGTGCATGTGTGTCACTGTGTGTGTGTCTGTGTATGTTGATTTGTTTTTCTAAGACCACCAAGAGTGAGCACAAAAGAACCAGCAAGTAGGCAAGGCTAGGAGCAAAACTGCAAATTTATTTTTTGGTCACCTAGCTTCAGGGAAGAAGGTGTGGAGGGTGAGGTCTGTCGGCCTCCGGCAAAGGAGGCCGAGAGAGTCGCCTGGTGGAGCTCTCGGGCAGAGTTCCTGATGCAGTCCCGACAAGAGTGGGGGCTGAGGAAGCCCGCGCAGTGCGCTCGCTGGTAGTGGCTTTTCTAGGAGTGGAAGGGCAATAGGCGGGGCATGGGCGTGTCAGGGGCGTTCCGTAGGTGCGACCAGGTGAATCTTGGTCTCTTCGAATTGACATCACCTGGCGCATGCCAGGTTGGTCTGCACCTTCCTGGGCGCCGGCTGCATTTTTGCACGTGCGGGAAAAATTGGTGATGAAGAACCCGGAAGTGCGCCATCTTGCCTCCGTTCGTCCAAACATATGTGACTGTATGTGAGTGTATGTGTGTGAGTGTGTATGTCTCTCTGTGGGAGCTCATGGAAGCTCAGCAATGGGGCTTCAAGCAGACCAGTTTTTCCTGGAAAAAGGGGGAGAACTGGCTTCATCCAACTAGTCGTACATGTGTAGATCTGGGATGGACTGGAGAGACAACTTAGCCCAAGCCCATTTTACAGATGGAAAGCCAAGGCTCAGAGAGTTTGAGCGCTTTGCTCAGGGTCATTGAGAGGAGTGACGTTTCTGTATCTGCCTCTTTGGGAGATAGTGGCTGAAATTCATCTCTGATGTCAGGCACCCCCTCTGAGGAATCTGCTCAGAAAGGGCATGGGAGCTGCAGCATGTGGTTTGCATCCTCTCCATGCAACAAAGGGCCTGCACTTCCAGCAGTCACAGGGTAGTCTGCAGGGCAGGGTAGAGATGTTCCACAGAAGCTGGTCAAAAGCTGGAATATCATTAAAGATCACAATATACCACAACATCAGGTTCAATTATTTCTAAGGAGGCAAAGCAACTACATATTTTAGAAATTTACTGTTTATTTCTCATTTCCAGTCAGTCTCACCCAAATGTTTCAAGTGCAAAGCCCCGGCCTTCTAACGTCTTCCCATAACCCAGGTCTGTATCCTGTCCCTTCCCTCCCCTGCACCTGGCATTGCACAGAAGGTGTGGGTGGCAATGTCCCCTAAAAGCTTCTGCAAGTCTTAGCTTCCTGCTGTGCTGTCTGTACCTCTGTGAGTAAAGGCGAAATGGCAAGAAAAGGATTCAATTGTCTTGTATCTAAAACCAGGTATTTTCTTTCAGGTGACCCTGAAAATTCAGAGATTCATAATTTGATCATCTATGTATTTTTTCTCAGGAAAGGCACTGAACGGGTTACATGTGCAGATCTTTGAATATAATCTATTGGAGAAAGGATCTGGGCTGATGACGCCAGCACCTACCACAAGCCCTGGATGAGAATAATGGGGCACTACAAGATGAACAGAGAGAGGGATTGGCGGTGGGGGGAGGGAAGGGATGCAAACAATTATGGCCAAGAAGTCACCTTAGGGGAAAAACCTAAGAAGAATTTTGGCTTGCAAAAGAGAAGGAAGCCTATAGGAAGAGTGGAAGAGGGCGTGAGGGGAGAGGCTGAAAGAGAGACAGAGGGAAAAAGGACAAAGCAGGACAGGGAAATAGCCAATAAGGCAGACACGAGAAAAAGGGAGAGATGAGAGAGAAACAGGAGAGGACAAGGAGACAAGAAGCAGAGAGGCAAGGGACAGGGACAGCAACGGAACTCAGAGAGGACATGGGAGAGAGCTGGAGGAAGCTGACAGAGGGAAGGGAAGAACACGCCCCGCCGCCGTCAAAGGCAGGACTCAAGAACGCTGCCTTACGTGGAAGTGAGATGGGCCCCGCTGCCTGCGCCCGCTTGCTCTCGGTCTTGGCCGACCTGAGGGCGCGTCTCTCCCGAGCTCTCAGGCGGCGCACAGGGAGAACTTGCAGACGCGGCCGCCACCGCCCAGCCCAGCACGCGGCTCTGAACTTGGCGCCAGCGCCCTGAGGACACCAAGCCCCGCCTTCCTGGCTGCACCCGCCTTCGGGGCGGGGCTTGCAGTTGGGCGGCCCCGGCGGGGAGGGCGCCGTGGGCCAGAGAAACTGCAACCCAGGAGAGAGGCGCCTGCTGATCCGCCGGGCGGCCCGGCCCTGGCTCAGCTCCCCGAAGCCGCCCGCAGCTGGCTCGGACCAGGACCGGCCCTGCAGGAGGGCGAGGGCGTCCTTTGGAGGCGGTGCTCGCTCTCGTTGCCGCCCTCTGACCCTGGGCCTGCCAGGACCTCAACGATAGGCGAGGGCTGCGGCCGGTGCCTGCGGCTCCCTCCGCGCCGTGGACCCCCGCGGCCTGCCGGCCCTCCTTACCTCACTGAGGCGGGAGGATCGCTTGAACCCGGGAGGCGGAGGTTGCAGTGAGCCGAGACGCGCCATTGCACTCCAGCCTGGGCAACAAGAGCGGCCTGGCGGCCCAGCTAGCGGCACCTCCCCCGCATCCGAAACGCTCAGCTCCTACCGGGAGCGCCCGCGGCCTTCGCTTCCCAGGCCCCAGCTGTGACCCCCAGGAAGGCAGGCTGGGCGACCCCAGAACATAGAGGTGTCTGGGAAGGTAGCTATTCCCGGAGTACGGTGGGAGGGGGCCAGGGTAGAAAATGACAGTTCAAGTGCCTTAAAATTAAGAACTTAGGCGTTGTTTAAAAAACAATAAATGGAGTGAAAAAATCAAGCCACACCGTTAAAAGAAGATATTTGCAGCAAGTGATAAAGGATTAATATCCAGAATATATAAAGACTGTTATTGAATCAGTGTGAAAGAGAAAAACACCTAAAGCAAAGAATGGTGAACACCTAAAGCAAAGACATCTAAAGCCAAGACATCTAAAGCCGTCATTAGGCACTTCAAAGAGGAACCATGAACGACCAAAATCAAGTGAGTAGGTGACCAGTTCCCATTAGTAATTAGGAAATTGCAAATTAAGACCACAAAGAGGGTAGTGAGGGTGGCTCACACCTCTCATCTCAGCGTTTGGGAGTCCAAGGCCAGAGGATCCCTTGAGGCCAGGAGTTGGAGACTAGTCTGGGAAACATAGCAAGACCCTGTCTCTACAAAAAATAAAAATAAATGAAAAAGTAAATCACAAGGAGATGACTAACCACCAGGCAAAAATGTTAAAGTATGCTGATATCAACTGTCAAGAGGAATATGAAGCAAGATAGCTCAAATATGCTTTTGAAGGAAACATACCAGGCTTCATTCATTCTGAAATACCCCTTATTTAAGATACTCCATTATATTAAATACAATTCCAAAACAAAAAAAATCAAATAACAAAAAACCAGACTAACCCAATACTTTTTATCACTTGTAATTTGTATGTTACACATATTGAAAGATATGTTTTAGACTTATTAGAGAAGGATTTTTAATCGTATATCACTCTTGTGCATACAAAATAAAATTAAGATGTTTCTTATTTTATTTTATTTGTTCATTTATTTTTTTGAGACAGAGTTTCACTCTGTTGCCCAGGCTGGAGTGCAGCAGCGTGATCTTGGCTCACTGCAAGCGCCGCCTCCCGGGGCCATTCTCCTGCCGCAGCCTCCTGAGTAGCTGGGACTACAGGCGCCGGCCACCACACTCGCTAATTTTTTTGTATTTTTAGTAGAGACGGGGTTTCACCGTGTTAGCCAGGATGGTCTAGATCTCCTGACCTCATGCTCTGCCCGCCTCGGCCTCCCAAAGTGCTGGGATTACAGGTTTGAGCCACCGCACCCAGCCAATTAAGGTGTTTCTAACAGTCACAGTCTAACTTTTCTGAGTCCTGTTTGAATCTCATTCATCAGTGCCCACGTTTTTCCACACACTCAAAGCGTTGGTCGTACAGTTTTTTGTTTTTCTGTTGGTTTGTTTTTTGTTATTTTGTTTTTTGAGACAGAGTTTTGCTCTTGTTGCCCAGGCTGCAGTGCAATGGCGTCATCTTGGCTCACTGCAACCTCTGCCTCCCGGGTTGAAGCGATTCTCCTGCCTCAGCCTCCCTAGTAGCTGGGATTACAGGCACACACCACCACGCCTGGCTAACTTTTTGTATTTTCAGTAGAGACAGGGTTTCCCCATGTTGGCCAGGCTGGTCGCGAACGCCCGACCTCAGGTGATCTGCCTGCCTTGGCCTCCCAAAGTGCTGGGATTACAGGTGTGAGCAACCACGCCCAGCCCCTACTGCAGTTTTGACACTGGGATGTCAACCCGTCCACACTCCTGCCCTAGAGAGGGGGCCAGTGTTCCTCCCATTGACTCTTGGCAGCTGTGACTGCTTGGACCAATAGAGTACAGTGGAAGTGACACTGTGTGACTTCCAAAGTGATGTCATAACAAGTTCTACAATTTCTGCCGTGCTCACTGAAAACACTCTTGGAACTTTGGGCCACCTGTAAAAGCCCAAGCACCCTGAAGCTGCCATGCTGGGAGGAAGCCCAGGTCACACGGGGAGGTTACATACAGGGTCTCCATTCACAGTTCCAGCTGAGCCCAGCTTTTGAGCCCTCCTGCCCAGGAGCCACACTTGTGAGTGGAGCAGCCTCCAGATAATTCCAGTGCCCAATCCTTCAAGTCACGTCGGGCTGCTCAAGCCTTCCCATCTGGGGCCCCAGACATGAGGAAGCCCTCCCTACTCTGCCCTGAGTGCCTGATCATCAGAACCTGTGAGCGTAATAAAATGCGCCTGTTCTGTGTCCCTAAATGTAGGTGGTCTGTTACACAGCAGTAGAGAACTGGAATGTCCCTCTTTCACAAGGACTCTGGCAACGCCGCAGTTTCCATCTTCTTCCAGATTTGCCATCTCCTGGGGGACTTAAGTGTCATACAAATAACCTCCCATTGCCAACACTCTGGCCTCCCAGTCCTTGACCTCCTCACCCACAGCAATGTCCTCACCTGTCACCTGGGCTAACTCTTCCAGTGAACAAATGGCAGGGTCTAGTGGTTTTAAGGGACACTGTGAGGGCTGTTGTAAGGGAAATGGAGGCTTCCTCTTGTAGCCCCTCCAAAGGTCCTGTGCCTCCCCTCTGGTGTTGTCAATATGCAGGATATTGGGAAGAGCTGCAGGTCACAAAGTCACCATGTCAACCTTCCTGTCAACCACAAAGGAATTCTGTCCCCAGGGTGGGGGAAGGGCCAGGCAGGTAGCTGGAGGCAAGTCTCCCAGAGCCAGCTGCTGACCCTAGTCCCTGCGATCTGGGGAGGTACCTGGTGGAGGGCCGCAGTGTGCATTGGTGAAAGGGCAGGAGGAGGGGTGTGGCCCTTGGGCATAAGGGGAGGCGCCAGAGAAGGTGGCCAGAGGTGGCCTGTGCTCAGCCTATCTGGGCCGTGGCACAGGCACCCAAGAGTGAGGTGGGGTCACAGGGACGGCCAGATAATGAGGAGCCATGGCCGCTGGGGGCCCTGCTTCCTGCTCTTCCTGCTGCTGCTTCCTCCACCGCTTTTTAGAGCAGGAAGCCTTCGGTACCATGGACCTGGCTGGAGAATGTTTCAACGCCTGGCCCTGGGCTCCAGGAGGGCCCACCACCGCCATGGCCCGGGATGGAGGCAGCACTTGCGACAGGGGCAAGCAGGTCACAGATGCCAGGGCTCATTTGACCTCTACTTCATCTTGGACAAGTGAGTGTCCCTTCCAGCTCTGGCCCTGGGTCACCCTCAGGAGCCATCACCTCTTTTTCACTAGGGACAGGACGCCACTCAAAGAGATGCAAGCTTCCCTCACAGAAGCAGGGCCAGCCCTTTGGTCAGACCAGACCTAGGCCTCCTGATTTTCTGAGGCACAAAGAATGCCATGGCTGTCTTTTCCCTGGTGCTTCCCCTGGATGAGGAAAAAAGCCACCAAAGGGGTTCTGGACGATCCCCTATCCACCCATCAGCTGGGGCAGCATCCTCATCCTCAGGCTGCTGCAATAGCTGATTGCTCGGACCTGCTTCTCAGCAGTTCTCAGAAGCGCACTGTGGATGTTTGGGGTTTTTGTGTTGTTTTGCTTGTTTGTTTTTCACGCAAATAACTTCTATTTTACTGGGCCCCAGAGAGATTGCTTTGTTGCCTGTGTTGGTCATTCTAATGTCACTGCTTGGAGAAGGCCTTTGGTTGGCTGCTTCTAAGTGCTTCTTCTACAACTTGGGGAGCCACGTGATAGTTCCTGCACTTTCAGCAACAGTTGGGTCTGTTTCAGGGTGGCCCTGGGGAAACTGGGCTGTGTATTAGGCACCTTCTGGCTCACCAGGAAGGAAAGAGGCAATGTTCAGCTTTGGAGAGATGCCTGGGTTCCCTTTCCCACTCCTCCTGCTAGGTGGGAATACTCTCTGTGCTTATTCAGTAGCAGCAGTGGTGCAGTCTTCTGGAAAGCAAGCACTTTCTGGTCTCCAAAGCCCTTTCCCTGCACTCCTGGCACCTCACCACAATCCTGGGCTGTGAGTAGTGCAGGTATTTTTCTATCTGGTTCCTGGACAAGGGCGGCTCCTGGAGGTTGGGGAAGCATCCAGAGACAGCTGGTGTGACAAGACTCCGGCTTCCTGTGCTGCACTCTTTCCAGCATCGCAGGTTGAAGTTCCTCTGAATGTTTTCATTCCCCCGGATACTGATGCTTAGGGGACGCGCACCCCAGCCCACCAATTCCTATGGTTTGTAACTGCTCTGCTACTCTTGGGGAAGGAGCAGCTCAGTTCTGGAGACAGGCAGACTCCACTCACTGGCCACATAGTCTTGGGCGAGTTGCTTCATCATTCTGTGCCTTCGTGTCTCCCATCTGTAAAAAGGGTATCTTCATTTTCACCTTGCCAAGTGTGATGAGGATGAAGGGAGAATTTGCAGGTCAGAGGCAATGACAGAGGATGGGGATGAAGGGACCTGCCAGGAAAGGCGGAGTCACAGGCTGGAAACTCATAGGAAATGCAGAGGCCCTGATGCAATCCCACACAGACTGCATGAGGGGATGCAGAGGGAGTGCCTAGAATGGATGTAAAGGGAGCAGACAAAAGCAACCTTAATAATTCTTCCTAACAAGGCCAGGGGTAAAGGGTGTTGCCGCATTGTAAGGAGGAGGCAATGAGGCAGGCCATGGCCAGGAAATGACCCACCACAGCCTCCAGATAGACATCCACGGCGCTGAATTGAAACTCTGGATTGTGTGACTCCAAAGCCCATCCAAAGACCATGCAGCTGGGCGGGACCCTGAGAATCTCGCAGTAGTCTTCCTGGCAGAACAACATCTACTGCCTGCAGGGAGACTCTTTGGTCATTCATGTCCAGCTTATTCATGAGACTCATTATTCATTGGTTCATTCATTGGATTGAACTGGAAGAAAATGAATCAGCCTCCCATGTGCTTCTATTCTTGGCCAGATGACCTTTTAGGCCTCTAAGTGGGAGTGACCCATTGTATTTTTTTGAGTAATTTTTTAATTGTGGGAAAACATACATAACAAAAATTTACCATTTTTAAGTGCGCAATTCAGCGGCATTAAGTACTTTCACAGCATTGTGCAGCCACCACCATCCATCTCCAGAAATGTTTCATCATTGCTTATTGAAACTCTATTCTCAGCCAGGAGCAGTAGCTCACTCCTGTAATCCCAGCAATTTGGGAGTCAAGGTGAGAGGATTGCTTGAGTCTAGGAGTTCAAGATCAGCCTGGGAAACATGCAAAATCCTGTCTATACAAAACATATAAAAATTAGCCAGGCATGGTGATGTGTGCCTCTACTCCCAGCTACTCAGGCTGAGCTGAGGCAGGAGGATTGCTTGAGCCTGGGAGGTCAAGACTGCAGTGTGTCAAGATCACACCACTGCACTCCAGCCTGGGTGACAGAGTGAGACCCTGTCTCAAACCCCATCCACACCAAAACCCCAAACACGTCTATTCCCACTTAACGATAACTCCCCATTCCTTCCTTTCCCCAAGCCCTAGTGACCTTTAGTGTATTTTCTCTATCTATGAGTTTGCCTATTGTAGGTACCTCATGTAAGTGGAGTCACACAATATAATCATACAAACATATAATATTTGGCCTTTTCTGTCCTTTTTCACTTAACATAATGTTTTCAAAGTTATTCCATGTTGTAGCATCCATCAGAATTTCATCCCTTTTATGGTTGAATTATATTTGTCTGTATGTATATGTACCACATTTTGTTTATCTTTTTTTTTTTTTTTTTGGGTTGTAGTCTCATTCTGCCGCCAGACTGGAGTTCAGTGGCGAGATCTTGTCTCCCTGCAACCTCTGCTCTCTCCCTGCCTCAGCCTCCTGAGTAGCTGGGACTACAGAGGCGTGCCACCTGGCCAGGCTAATTTTTGTAGTTTTTAGTAGAGACAGGATTTCACCATATTGGACAGGCTGGTCTTGAACTCCTGACCTCGTGATCCCCCCGCCTCGGCCTTCCAAAGCACTGGGATTACAAGCGTGAGCCACTGCGCCCGGCCTGTTTATCTTTTCATCTGTTGATGGACACTTGGGTTGCTTCTGCCATTTGGCTATTGTGAATAATGCTGCTGTGAACACCGGTGTACCCGTATCTCTTTGAGTCCCTGCTCTCACTTCCTTTTGGTATATACCTGGGCATGGAATTGATGGATCCTATGGTGATCCTATGTTTAGCTTTCTGAGGAAATGCCAAGCTATTTCCCACAGGGATTGCACCATTTTTCTTTCCCACCAACAAAAGTCTAACGTTTGTTATTTTTTGGTTTTTGATAATAGCCACCCAATGGGTGTCAAGTTGTATCTCCTCGCCGCTTTCTTTGGCATTTCCCTAGTGACTAGTGGTGTGGAGCATCTTTTCATGTGCTTATTGGCCATCTGTGTATCTTCTTTGAGGAAATGTCTATTCAAATTCTTTGCCCATTTTTGTTGTTGTTGTTGCATTTTTTTGTTGTTTCTTTTTCATTGTTGTTGTAGGAGTTCTTTGTATATTCTGGATATTAATCCCTTATCAGGTATATGAGTTGCAAATATTTCCTTCCATTCTGCAGGTTATCTTTTCACTCCCTTGGTAGAGTCTTTGATGCACAACATATTTAATCTGGATACAGTCTCAACTTTTCTATTTTTAATTTTGTTGCCTGTATTTTTGGTGCCATATCCAAAAAAATCCCCAAATCTAATGTCATTAAAGTTATGTTTTCTACTAAGAGTTTAAAAGTTTTAGCCTTTACATTTAGGTCTTTGACCCATTTTGAATTAATTTCTGTAATGGTTTATAGAAGGGTCCAACTTCATTCTTTTGCATGTAGACATCCAATTTTCCCTGCACCATTTTTTGAAACTACTGTTCTTTCCCACATTGAGTGTTCTTAGCACACTGGTTGGAAATCATTTGACCACAGACATGACAGGTTATTTCTGAGTTCTCTATTCTGTTCATTGATCTACATGTCAGTCCTTATGTCAGTGCCATAACAGTTTGATTACTGTAGCTTTATAATAAATTCTGAAATCAGGAAATGTGTATCCTCAATTTTGTTCTTCTTTTTCAGATTTTTTTTGTTATATGACTAATGTCCCTTGAAATTCCATATGTAATTTAGTGCAAAATTTTTATTTCTGCAAAAAAAATGGTGTAGAGATTTTGATACAGATTACATTATCTTAACAATATTATTATTGTGCCTTCTGATTCATAAGCATGCAATATCTATCCATTTATTGTATCTTTAAATTATTTCAGCAATGTTTTACAGTTTTCAGTATACACTTCTTTTGCTTCCTTGTTTAAATTTATTCTTAAGTATTTTGTTCTGTTTGATGCTATCATACACGAAACTTTTTTGGTTGATTTTCCATATTTGGATTGTTCATTGGGGGCTTTTCCAGCCAATACATTCTCTCCCATTTCCACTCTACACAGTGCCCCACTTAACCTGATCAGCCACCTGGATGGCCAGCAAAAGCCCCACATCCCAGGAAGATTCTCAGTCCCAGGCAGATGGGGCTGGGTGGTCACCTTATGCTGACCACTCAACTGGTGAAACTCACGACCTCGGATGATCCAGTGGCCACTGGGGTGTGTACCCCAGCCTCAGCTGTGCTGGGGTCAGGCGAGCTTGTTAAGAGCCTGCTGGGAGGCTGGGGGCAGGGCAGACACTTGCCCACCTGACAGATGCACTCATCTCCCTGACCCACGTCTCCTGTGTCCTTTTGTTTTAGGTCTGGCAGCGTGAACAACAACTGGATTGACCTTTATATGTGGGTGGAGGAAACAGTGGTGAGGTTCCAAAGGTACAGATCTCCCACATGGCAGCCTCCCCTGAGCTGCAGAGAGCTTTTCCTCTGGAAGGCAGGCAGAAGGCACATCCCATCAGATGGGGTGGGCGTGGGAGTCCCTCAGTGGGGGACACAGAGCACAAGGTGGCATTCTGAAGCAGGAATGAGGCCAGCGCTCACTGGTTCCGTCGGGTCTCAGCAGCCTTGGCTGGCTCCTGCCTGTAAGCCCGGGCATATTGCAGGAGAGGCAGTTTGCCCTTGGGGACATCACACGCTGGGAAGGGACAATAGGTGGGGAAACCAGTGACTCAGTCCTGGAACCCCGGGTTACACAGTGCTGAGGGCTCAAGTAGGGGACAAAGAACTCACCTGGAAGGTTGAAGGAAAAAGGAACTCCTGAGGACAAAGTCAACGGTGGCTTCCAAGGATGTGGGTCTTTGAACTGGGTCTTACAGGATGGAAAAGACAGGGACCTGTGGTGGAGTGAGTGGTCTTGCTTGGCTGGGAATGAGGTTAGCTCAGGGAGGGCTGGGAGAGGACTGGGCAGGTCAGCTTGAGGCCAAAGCCACAGGGGCTCATTGTGCCAGGCCAAGGAGCTGAGATTTCCTGCTGTGAGCCATGGAGAGCCAGAGAAGGCTCTTGAGCAGAGGAGTGGCGTGATCTAGATGGCACTTAAGGAAGAAAAGTCTGATGACTGTGGGTAAAATGAGTGGGCAATAGGGCAGGAGCCATTAGGAGCTCCGCTGGGGACATATGACAGCACTGTCACTGAGGGCCACTGAGGGTCAGCCGGCAGGAAGGAGGGTCAGGGAGAGGAAAGGGAGGCTGTGTGCATGGCTGCCAATAGGGAGTCACTCCTCTGAGATGAAGGAGAAATGAGGGAGAGGAGGGGGAGGAGGGAATGGGGTGAAGAGGCAAAGAATTTTCCAGTAGAAGGGAGGCCAGCTGGGAGGGCTGTGTGTGCATCTCCCTGCCTGTTCATTATAAAGTATATGTGTCTGTGTGTGTGTGCATGTGCCCGTGTGTGGGTGCCTTGTGTGTGTGTGTTCATGTGAGTGTGTGCATGTGTGGGTGCATGTGTGTGTAAGTGTGTGCGTGTGTGTATACGTGTGTGTGTGGGTGTATGTGTGTGTGTGGTGTGTGTGCCTGTGTGTGTGTGCCTGTATGTGCATGTGTGTATGCATGTGTGTGCGCCTGTATGTGCATGTGTGTGTGCATGTGTGTGTGCCTGTGTGTGCATGTGTGTGTGCGCCTGTGTGTGCACGTGTGTGTGCAAGTGTCTTTGGGGTGTTAGGAGTGTGGGGATGCAGTGAGTTGCCATCCTGACTCTCTCTTCTGTGGAGCCCTTGTCTCCACAGGCCTCAGAGTCCTTCACTACATTTATCTCACCTCCTTGTGTCCAGCAAGGGACTCCAAAGCGGAATAGTTGGGGCGGGAGGTGCGGAATTGGCCTCACCACCCTGGCCTCTCAGCCGGTGCCTCTGACTTCTCACCAGCACATGATTCCTTCACAGCTCACATATTCGGATGTGCTTCATCACCTACTCCACAGATGGCCAGACTGTCTTGCCACTCACCTCAGACAAGTGAGTGCTGCTTGGATCCCCCAAGGGGTCTGGTGAGCTTGGCCAGAGGGAGCTCCAGGGAGCTGAGGGGCTCCCGGAGACCTTGGTTGGGAGCCTGACAGCAACCAGGGCAGGCCGGTCAGGGCAACTCACAGTACCCACCTGACCTTAGCCCCGGCTCCCCTGCACCCTCCTACCCATGGCTGCAAGGTTACCTGCAGGCCCCTGTGCTCCAGTTCTCAGCCTCCCCCACTTCACGCTCCCCTGCCCTCTCTCTGCCCTGCCTTCTTCCCTGAAAGGTGGCTGTGAGGATTCCCGGGGTGCAGGGGCTGGCGGAGGGATGGGGGTGTCCTGTGAACACACACCTGTGCAGGTGGCTGCTCTGTGCCTGTTCCCCCTGTCCTGGCCAGTGCGGGAGGGAGACAGGGTCAGAGCTGGTGGTGGGAGTCATGGGGCTTTAGTGCAGGGATGCTGGCAGGCCCAGACTGGGGAGTCCCTGGGTGGGGTTCTGAGATGCAGGGCAGGCTGGGAAAGTGGAGGGAGGCAGGAGGAACAAGCTCAGGCAGCTGGAGCCCAGGCCCAGCAGGGAGTACTGCAGAGTTCCTGTTTGGTGGGAGGTGAGGGCCCTTCCAATGCACATGCCTGGAACTGGGCCCAGAGGAGGTGAAGCGCAGAAGAGAGGTGAGGACACTGAGGGCTGGATGGGGGACCGGGCCCCACTTGCAGCTTCGAGGAAATACAGGGTAGGGGAGCTTGAGTTTGTGTGTCCTGCGCTGTGGGTTTATCAGAGAGACTGGAATGGGTGTGAGGTGGTAAAAAGCAAGTCTATGGGGGAGGACGGTGGTGGGTGACCCAGACAGGGAGTGGGGTATGGGCATGGCCAGAGAATGGCCAGGCATCGCCTCTTCTGGGTATGGATGGGCCTGGCCTCCTCTCCTCCTGGGCTGGGCAGGGCAGGGCTCTTAGAGCTCTGGCCATGGCAGGGATGCTCTGCCCACAGTGGGAAGCCATCCTTCAGGGTCCATGTTCTGCCCAGCCTTGCTGTGCAGGCTTAGCTTGTCACATTGGATTAGCCTGACCCTAAGTCCCTGGCCCATCCCAGTCCTGCCACCAGAGCCAGTCCTGGCTGCCCCAGCCCATTCTGTCTGTTTTAACAGCAGCTGACAGGCCACATCCCCCAGCCAGCCTGCAGATAGTGTTCGGCCCCTGCATGCACAGCCGTCGGGGCTGCCTCTCCAGCCTTTGGTCTTTTTGTTTCAGGGGCACGTAAAGTCAAGGAGGCCAGGCAGTCTAACTAAGCAGATTTGGTACTTCCTGTGTCAGGGTAAAAAGAGAGCAGGAAACTGAGTCAGGGTCAGGGGTCTGGGGCCGTCGGGGCTGGGTGTAGGGCTGGGGGTTTGGCAGGATGACTTTTCCCAAATGCAGCCCTACCTGTCAAAGGATGGAGTGCCCAACACTAGAGAGTCCTTGTTAGGGTTAGGGTTTGGATTAGAGTTAGAGTTAGAATGTCAACCCCATTGTCAGTGGCTGACTCTCAGTTGCCCATCCCTGGTTCAGGACTAGGGCTAGGGCTAAGGCTAGAGTTAGAGTTAGAGTTAGAGTTAGAGTTAGAGGAGTTAGGAATGTCAGCCCCATTGTCAGTGGCAGACTCTCAGTTGCCCATCCCTGGTTCAGGGTTAGGGTTAGGGTGAAGATTACAGTTAGAATTAGGAATGTCAACCCCGTTGTCAATGGCTGGCTCTCAGTTGCCCATTCCTGGTTCAGGGTTAGGGTTAGGGTTAGGGTTAGGAATGTCCGCCCCAGTGCAGTTCCTGACTCACAGTTGCTCATCCATGGGAAGTTCCCACTGTCACCAGAGATGGTCCAAGCAGGGCTCTGGGGAAGTTCCCCAGCCCTGCATTCTCTGTAACTGGGATGAGCTTAGAAGGGCTTGAAATCTCTGGTCAAAATCACGAAGAGGAATGAGCAGTACAAAGCCCTTGCCTGGCCCCCTCCTTCATCCGGGAGGCCTTGCACAAAGAACAGTGGCTCCTGGAGAGCTTGGGAGCTGATTTTTAACAGTCAGTGTCTTTCCAGGTCAACCACCTTTTTACATTTTTTTCAGGAATAGAATAAAAAATGGTCTTGACCAGCTTCGGAAAATTGTACCTGATGGACACACATTCATGCAGGCAGGATTTAGAAAGGTATAGACCCCTTGATCTCCTAACTCTAACTCTAACCCTAACCCTAACCTACAAAATCTTAGGGCATCACTGGGATCATCTCACTGTCCAGGCTCAATATTTCTTCATTTTCTTGCAGGCAATTCAACAGATTGAAACATTCAACTCCGGAAGTAAGCACCTGCCGTCCCCATGGTGGTCCCATAGGGGGAACAGAGCTGGGCGAGAGCCTCAGAGAGCTCTGTGTGCAGATTCTGCAAGGCCACACCTGCCCTGCCTCTTGGAGCAAGTTGCTCAGCTGCTCTGAGCTCCAGGTCCCTCCCTGGTGCAATGAGCATAGTAAGCCCCTGCCCCATGGAGTTCTGAGAACTGTGTGGGATCCTGCATGTGCACCCCTGGTGCTCATAACCCTGAGGTGCTTGCCCTTCAGCTGGGCTGTGTGAAAAGGAAAAGAGAAGAGCCAAGGGGTTTGCCCCCTTGCATGCACCTTAGTCTTCCTCCTCCCTTCTATGTCTCCCCTCCGAGTGACTTGCATTCCCTGACCTGTCTCATGTGGTACAGAAGGCTGTCCAGGGCCCCCAACTCCCGTCCCTATCGTGTTGCTGCAGCTCTTGTCAGGAAAAGGCAGGGCTGGTGAGGAAAGGCATTGAGGTGGCTGTGGGGTTCCCTGCCCAGGTGCCACTGACCTGGAGTCCTGAACTCCTGGGCCCAGAGATGTTGGCAGGGCTGCCTGCAGGCTCTGCTTACAGCAAGACCCAGCCCCCTGAGAGCCTCCCTGAGCCTGTCTCCTACAGGAGGGCCCAGCAGCTCCTCCTCCTGCCCGTGGGACAGGCCTGTGATTGTTGAGTCCTGGCTGGAGCTGCTCTCAGGCAGAGGTGGTGCAGGCTGCTAGTGAGTGAGGGTTCAGGCAGCCTGGTGGGAAAGACTGTGCTCCTTTCAGCCCCTCCTCTGTAAAATGGGTGCTGGGCTGAGACCTCCCTTACTCTAGGGGGTCTCTGGGTGGCAGGTGCTTGGGTCTTGGCAGCCTCTCCTCTGGAAGATGAGGTGGGGGCACCTGGCCATGCCCTGGAGTGGGCAGTGCTGTGGGCCCAGCCACCTGCAGAGGTTCCGGAGCTTCTGGAGGTCACTCCTGGTGCCTTTGCTGAGCAGGCCACTCTTTGCTTCTTCTACAGACAAGGTTCCCAGCATGATTATTGCTATGACTGATGGAGAACTGGTGGCACATGCATTTCAGGACACTCTCAGAGAAGTGAGTCCAGTTCATACTTACCAGCATTTTGCTCCATGAATTTTGATGACTAATACTCAATGCCTTCTTTCCCTTAGGCTCAAAAGGCTCGGAAACTGGGGGCCAACGTTTACACCGTGGGTGTGGCCGGTTATAAGCTGGACCAGGTAATTCCAAACGGGTGACCAGGCACCACTTTCGAGCCTAGTGGGGAAAGGCGTCCCAGGTGGCTTTCCCAGGGCCACCCTGAGGACGGTTGTCTAAGCTGCCCCAAGTGAGATGGGCCAACCCATGGCCACTGCAGAAGTGATTGACAGCATGTTGTACAAATCCCACCACGCCAGAGGGGAGGGTGGAAGAGCTCCCCGCTCCCGAAGAGTGGGCTGCTGGCTGGAGAAGGCTGCAACATTCAGAGCCTGACATTCTGCTGCCCCCAAAGCATGGGGGCAAGACACTGTTCCCTGGGCCTGGAGTCTGCTGCATCCTCACCTCCTGGCGGGGATCCAAGCCAGCTCTGCTCTCCGTAGATAACAGCAATTGCAGACAGCCCAGACCACGTGTTTGCAGTGGAGAATGGCTTCAAGGCCATGAGAAACACCATTGATGCTGTGAGTGGGCAGAGGTGAGGGGCTGGGGGCCTGGCTCCTGTGGCCAGAAGCTCACTCTCCCTGTCCTGCCCCACCCCTCCTGTGTTCCAGCTCACGTCAAAGGTCTGTCTTGACGTGACATCGGTGGAGCCTCCCACTGTGTGTGTAGGAGGTGAGAGCTGCGGAGGCCCCGCGGTAGCCACAGGGTGGTGTGCATGAGTGCAATCGTGTATGGAGTGTGTGCATTTGCTTGGTATGTGTGGGGGAGGATGTGTGTGGGGAGTGTGAGTGTGGTGTATGTATGTGGTGTGTGTGTGTTTGGTGTGTGTGGTGGGTGTGTGTAGTTTGTGTGGGTGCAGTGTGTGTAGTGTGGGAAGGTGTGCTGTGGGAGGCTTGATGTGTGTGAAGTCTGCGGGAGAGGGTAATACATGGTCTGTGTGCTGTGGAAATGTGTGTGATCGTGCGGGGTGTGTGGATGTGCTGTGAGTGTGGTGTGTGGGGTATGCATGAGTGATGCATCTGTGTGTGTTATATTGTGCGGTGTATGTTGTGTGGGAGCTGAGGTGCTGTGTAATATGTATGTGGGGGTGTGAGTGTATGTAGGGGGCATATATGCGTGTGTGTGTGGTGTATGTGCAGTGTGTGTGTGGCATGAGTGGGGGTCTTGTGGGAGTGTGTGGGAAGGTTGCCTGGTGTGTGGAAGGCTGCTGGTGTGTGGGAAGGCTGTCTGGTATGCAGGTATGAGGAGTCCAGTGTGTGTTTGTGTCATATGGGGAGTTGGGAGTGTGTTGCTGATGTGTGTGGTGTATGTATGGGATGTGTGATGTGTCTTTGGTATTTTTGGTGTGTGTGTGCTATTTATGTGTGTGGTGTGTGGGTGCGTGTGCTTTGGGTGTGTGGTATGATGTGTGTGGTACGGGGTGGGTTGAGTGTGTTTGTGGTGCAGTGTGCATGGGTGGGTGGGTGTGGATGTATAGCCCATATGGGTGTGAATGTGAGTGTCTGTTGGTGTGGAGGGAATATGCGGGGGTGGGAGTGTGAGTACCTATGTACAATTAGTGTGCTGTTACCTCACAACAATAAGTTTAAAGCAAGAAAAGACATGTGTGAGAGGCTCTCAGGGAAACACCAGCAAATGGCATGGAACAGCAGGTAACCCAGACCACAGGCCTGGAGCAGCCAGGGCTCCTCCCAGGAAGGCCAGTCAGGTGCAGGAGCTGAAATATCTGTGTAATTTACCACATCAGCAAAACAGGAAATAGGAACCAAGTGGTTATCTCAGGGGATGAAGAACAAGTGGGGGCGTCAACATGCCACAGCATCCTGTAAGCAGAAGGAAACCTCCACAGCCCGAAAAAGGTGTCCACACAAACACCCTTGGCTCACCTCAGTCCTACAGGATCAATCCCAGTGCCTGTTTATGCTGTCTGGGACATAGCGAGGATGCCCTCTTGCCAGCCAGGGTCCCAGCATGGGTGGTGACAGCCCTGTGAGGGCCTCTGTGATGCCTCTGTCTGTGCTGAGATCTTTCTGTGCAGGCTGGAGCTCTGCATGCCCGGCAGTTGCACAACTGCGGTTGCTGGAGATGAAGGGAGCCCTGGGTGTCCTCCCTCCATGGGGACAGCACGAGGCCCTTCGCAAGACCACCAGGCCCTCCAGCAGCTGGGCTCTGGCTTCCCTGTTCCTCACTGCAGGGTGCCCTGGCACTAGGCTGTGGGGCACACTGTCCTTGTGTGAGCTCTGCTCTCCATGGGCACACAACAAGGAGCAAATTGTCCAATTCCAGCGAGCTCCAGCGGTGCCTCTCATGAACAGAAAGGACGCTGTCAGGCCTGTCGTGAGTCCTAAGGCACTGGGCTGTGTGGGGACTAGCACAGGGCTGGTAGCTGGTAGGTCCCAGAAACAGGAGCTGTGCTGACATTTCCATGATTGGTCCTGGGCTCTGTCCCTGACCCCGCCTCTCCCTGATGCAGAGTTGGGGGTGGGGGTGGAGTAGAGAGAACTCCCCTCCCCCTCGGGGTCTCTCTGCTGCTCCTGGTTTAAAGCCGCTCAGCCGTGCAGCAGTTGTGACAGCTGTGCTCCTCTGATGATGTCCCCTGGACATGCACAGGCTGTGGCGTCTGAGCAGCCCTGTCAACCCCAGGTGAGGATGTGAGTCGTCACTTCTCCCTGGAGGCAGCTGAGTTGAGGTGACAGGTGCCTTCTGCCCACCAGCTCGGTCCTCTGCCCCTGCCCATGTGGCCTGGCAGTCACAGCGCTGAACTGTCAGCTGTTGGCTAACTTGGGCAAAGCTGCCCGACATGGAGGGTGACAGTCACAGCAGGGAAAGGCCAAGGCAGGAGCCTGAAACCCAAATGCAGCAGAATGAGCCCTGTCAGCAGGCTGCCGCCGAGAAGCCAGGAGGGCTCCAGGGAGCAGGGAGCCCAGACTTCCCTGTTCAGCCCTAGGCCTCATATCCAGCCTGGCAGAGGCCTCTGCTGGCCTCACTGCTCCAGGCCCATCCTGAAGCCATCCACCACACATGCTGGAGGGTTTTGACAGGGACCTCCCTCTCTAGCCTGTCAGGTGTCTGAGGCTCTTAGCAGGAACCCCAGGACCTCCAGGGGCCACTCCCTGCTCTGGGCACCCTGTGCAGAGGTGGGACCAGGTGGGGCATAGGCACTCTGCAAGCCCTGCCTCACCTTGAAGGGCCGAGCCCACCTGTCCCTCACAGCCCTGTTCAAAGGGCAACTCATCCTGGAAGCCTTCCCTGATGACCAGCCAGCCCCTCTGACTCCCTGAAGCCCAAGGGCTTGGTCTGTCCCTCTCACCAGTCACTTGTGACCCAGGATGTATCATGAGTTCTGGTTGTCTATGTCTAAGCATAATTTTCTTACTTAGTTCTTTGGTTTTCTTCCACCCTTTTATTGTTGAAATTTTCAAACCTATAGGTGAGTGGAAAGGAATGTGCAATGAACACAAACACACCTACATCCACCACTGGGATTTTACAATGAATGTTTGGCCACGTTCCTTTCTCTCTCTCTCTCTCTCTCTCTCTCTCTCTCTCTCTCTCTCTCCCTTTTTATCCATCCACCTTGGGAAAAAAATGCTTGCTTGCAATACATAGAATACATAGTCCTAACGCAGCCCAGGATGTCATTTGCAGTTACCCCGTCCATGGAGCTTTGGGGCAGCCCTCAGTCCTGCTTAGAGTGGCCAAGTTGTGCTGACCAAGGGGCGCAGGCCACAGGCCCAGTTGCTCCCTGCCGGGCACACACTGAGCCCAGTGTCCGGCTGGCCAGGGCTTTTTGGAAGCCTGAGTTGGGAAGACATTGAGAGTATCTGGCAACATCAGATTTGGAAGCAGCTGCTGTCAGCCTTAGCGGTGGGAGAGAACTCCATGCTTGCCCTGCGGAGGCCCACATCTAGTTTCTCAGAACAGGGCACCAAGTTGGCATTTCCTGCTGTCTCTCACAGCCTCAGTGCCCCCACCAGGCCCAGGCTCTTCTGAGGGCAGCATAATATCCATCATGTGGGTGCCTATGAGGGCCGGGCTGGCACCTTGAGCAGGAAGAGTAGGCCAGGCTCAGCCAGCTGATGTCAGCAGTCAGCGTTGAGGGCCTTGAAGTGAGGTGGGCCTCAGAGCTCCTCATCTGAGGAGCGTGGTTCCCTAGGTCCCAGCCAGTAGCTGACATGGAGAAACACAAACCCACTGAGGCCTGCAT
Source organism: Rhinopithecus roxellana (assembly GCF_007565055.1). Taxonomy (NCBI): domain Eukaryota; kingdom Metazoa; phylum Chordata; class Mammalia; order Primates; family Cercopithecidae; genus Rhinopithecus; species Rhinopithecus roxellana. The sequence continues at coordinate 1,985,520 of NC_044559.1, read as the reverse complement.
TTCCTATTTTCCAAGAAAGCTAGAAATCTAGATATTTCTGGGAAATGTTCAGGCTTTCAACTGCAGCCTCCCATTCTGAAAGCCTCAGAAAGCATGTCAGCAGGCCAGCTTCACTCACAGCCTGCCTTGAAGGTGTGATGCTGCAGGAAGGCAGGAAGCAGGGTTCAGAGGAAGCTTTCCTTGGGTGCATGAACTGGGGGCACCCCAGGCATCAGCAGGGATTGGAATGCGCGGGGCCTGGGTCAGGAGGCAGGGGTGGAGGCCAATGCCCTTGGCAGCTTCAGACCTGCGGGAACCTTGGCTGGCTCCTGGGGCCAGCCCTCACCTGCATGTGTCCCCTGTGGTCTTTGGCTCATGGCAGGAGCCACAGTGGTGGAAGGACACACTCCCTGAGCCTCAGAGTGGGTGCCCTGTGGTCCTCGCTGGGTCAGGAAGAGCAGGAGATGAGGAATCACCTGTAGGTCTCTGGAATCACAGTTAAAACAGGGCTTCTGTGATGGATTCCCCTGAGCAGGGTCTTAGGTGACTCGCCTGCTGCACCTGAGTCCTGGCCCTGCCACTATGGGTGTCCTGCCTGCCACAGGCACACAGTAAGACAGGGAGGAGAGACCCCAAGTGTTCAGCAGCCCTGAAGGAGGCATCCAGGCCTGGGTGCCCAGCTGGGTGCATGAGACATGGTGTCTTCAGGCAGCATTATGGCTCCGCTTATACCTTACATCAGGGAGGGCCTGGCTGAGTGCACAGCCTGCACGCTTGGGGCCCGAGGGAGCACCACAAATTTCAGGGCAGGAATAGCACTCTGAGCCTACCTGTGCTGGGACCAAGGCCTTTCCTTAGCGTGTTGGTTCAGGAATGGTAGGGAGAGGGCCCTTGAGTGTTTGAGGCCCAGACGCCTCCTCCTGGACCCTCAGTGACACCAGATGAAGATTTGACCCAGTGGGCACATAGATGTTGGTTCAGACGCAGCTCTTTCCTTACAGGAGCCTCTGCGAATTTGGTATTGGGGCTGGATCTCCAGGAACAGGGAGGTCAGAGGGGAGGCAGATGCCTACTCTTCCTCACTCAGACTTTTGAACGTTGTCCTTGCAGAACCCTACCATGTGGTTGTTCATGGAAATGGCTTTCAGAATCTAAAGAAACAGGATGAAGTTATTTGCAGATTTATCTTCAATGAAAGCACTATCATTGGTAAGTTGTCTCCTCGGTGCCTCTGAGTCACGTATTTCCCACACAGTGCTGCCTTTCCCCACAGCTAGCCAAGCCTCCCAGCCCTTGCCAGCCATTCCCTTGGACCCGGTGGGGTTAGAGGCCATGAGGGCAAGTGGAAGGAGGCACTGGGAAGCCCGGCCACCCCTCCCTTCATCTGCCAAGCGGGGAAGTAACAAATCCCAAGAGAGCATCTCAGATCAGGGCTTCCCCCTCAGTGAGGCTGGAAGGACCCGAAGCCCACAAGGCTACTCCTGGGAAATGGTGGCAGCCCCGGAAGTCTGAGCCTGGCTGGCCAGGTGCACCAGTAGCTTGCCCAGAGGGGTGTGTTTACCTTGCATTGAGGGAGGATGCCACCCTGTAGGCCTGAGCCCTGGAATCCTGGCTCAGGCATACATTGCCTGTGTCACCTTGACCAGATGAGTGTTCTACTCTGAGCCTCTGTTTTCTCAATTTAACATGGAGCCAATATGGTGCTGGCTGTGCATTCTTTAACTGAAATGGTTGGGACCACAAATGTTTTAGTTTTTTAATTTTTTTAGGTTTTGGAATGTGTGCATTATGCTTATGTTTCAGCATCCCAAACCGCAAATTTGAAATCTGAAATTCTCTATTGAGCATTTCTTTTGAACATCATGTTGGTGCTCGAGAAATGTCAGATTTTGAAGCATTTTGAATGTAGATTTTCATATTACAGATGGTCAGCCACAGTTGCACCTAACTATGCAAAATCACATGTGTAGAGCAGTTGGTTCGTGGAAGGGCTATAGTATTTTAAAAATCTCCTGTTATTTGACAATAGTTAGGCATCAGGGGACCTCTGTGATGGTGCAGTAGCCTGACGAAGTGCACAGTCCAGGCAGACGCTGTGCCCTGGGTGCTGGGGAGGGTCGTGTGCTCTTCCCCACTGAGCGCCTGGGGTGCAGATGGATTTTTGCATCCTCCTTGATCTTCCCAGGTGGCCCCTTGATACATTCACTTGATCTGATGATAGTATGTTCACTGACATCTAATTCCAGGGCCATGTGCTAATCCCAGGATGACTTCTCTTCCCCCAAGAGGCTTCTTGGCCATTTTCCTCCTTTCCATGAGTACATAGGAAGGGCTGGGCCTGTCATCCCCACATTCCCACTCATCAGCATTGTGTGGATGGTCTCAGGGAATTCGGTTTTCACTGGGTTATACTTTCTCGGGAGTGTCTTAGGGACTGAGCAGCCCCTTTCTAAGGAAAGCTAATGCTTATTGAGCACTTACATCAGATATTGTGCCAAGTACCTTACACACAGTATCTCCCTGAATCCTCAAAGCAGCCTCACAGAAATTTCTTTGTATGTGTCAACCTAAATAACAGACAAGGGCTCTTTACAAGAAAATGATGTTCATCTGAGAATGGACATCACAGTGGGAATGCGCATCCATAGGAAACTACATGCATATTCAGGAAGGTTCGATTTTACAGGAGATGTGAGGAGGGTTACATAATTGTTTGAGTTAATTCTTCTTGGCTACTAACATCAATAATAATAGAGGTGACCCCACTGTGAGGTTGCATGGGCAGTAGCTGGGCAGATGTCCTTGCAGAAGTAATTTTGTGTAAGGTTGCAATGGTCTTTGTACAAGGTTGTAGTTTTGCAGAGACTTGTGATAGTTTTTGTTATCAGGTATACAAGCTCGTGAATCCTCTCTTCATAAACTTCCCCATCTCAACTTGCCAGGAATTTTTTTTTAAGCATGTTAACTCCATTTTGATTTTGACAACGTTCGCAGTTTCTTCCTTTTGATGAAAATCTTTTGGCTGCTCATGGTGGCTCACGTGTGTAATCCCAGCACTTTGGGAGGCTGAGGCAGACAGATCATGAGGTCAGGAGATGGAGACCATCTTGGCTAACACGGGGAAACCCCATCTCTACTAAAAATACAAAAGAAAAAAGAAATTAGCCGGGCGTGGTGGCGGGTGCCTGTAGTCCCAGCTACTCAGGAAGCTGAGGCAGGAGAATTACCATATATTTTACATGAGCACTCATTTATTTAAGTCATTCTAAAAAGAATTCCTTAAGGGATTTCTGGATGACTATGTCAGATTTTACCAAGTAGACACAACATAAAACTTGTACGTATGTGTAAACACACCTAAACATATATATACACACACAAAGATTTTATAGCTTACGTTTTAGAATGTTAGTCATAAGACAATGGAACATACAAACTCACCAGTTAATAAAAAGCCTGTTGTGGCAAGGCGAGGTGGTTCATGCCTATAATCCTAGCTCTCTGGGAGGCCAATGTAGGCAGATCGCTTGAGTTCAGGAGTTTGAGACCACCCTGGTCAATATGGCGAAACCCTAGCTCTACCAAAAACACAAAAAGCTAGCTGGGTGTCGTGGTGCAGGCCTATATTTCCAGCTACTCGACAGGCTGAGATGGGAGGATCACTTGAGCTTAAGAGGCAGAGGTTGCAGGGAGCCAAGATTGTGCCACTGCACTCCAACCTGGGTGACAAAAAATTTTAAAAACATGAAAAATAAAAGTCTGTTGAATACAAATTATATGTCTGACAAAGTTGGTTACTGTTCACATGGCTAAACTTTATTTGCCCTTATCAGTAATCCAGTGAGGGCTACTGATAAAAATTTTGAGTAAAACAGTTTTTATAATAGTTTTGTTTTTAACAAGCTGCTTTTTTTTTTTTCTTTTTTCAGGTTCAAATGAATTTAGAGTTAAATTTTCAATGTTTACATTTAGCTATGACTGGTTGAATTAGATGACAAAAACGAAATCTCCAAGTAGCCTTGAATGTATCTTTTGTTTGCTAGTCCAGTTTGTTTGACTGGGAAGGAAAGCATCTTAGCAGTTTTGGTTAGTATAGTGTTGGGTTAGTATAGTATTGGGTTAGTGTAGTATTGGGTTTTCCTTTTTTTTTTGGTCCCTGCATGTCACACAAAGCAAAATTTTTATGCCAGACTGAGATATATTACTGCTCTGAGTTTAAGATTTTGACCTGTTTAATCCAAGAGCCTAACTTTTATAAACATTTATCTAGTCCTTTTTTCAAACTATTCGTTTTAATTAACTGCTTCATCACTCTAATTGTTAGTTAGACAAACCTAAATTTACATTTCTAAAAAGTGTCTAGGTCGTTGGTTACCATGGAGCTTTTGTAATTTGTAAAGTGATTGATTTGAACGCCCCTTTTGGCGTTTTAAGAAAATCTTGGCTGGAATGCCATAAGCAGTGAGCTTATCTCAATACCAGTAGACAAGTCTGCAGATCTGAAGCATATAGACAGAAATAGAGACAGAAAGAGAATTTAGAGGATTCTACATGTTAACTCTATATTGGCAGAGTTTTTTAGAGAGTTCGAATAATGACTATTTGGCTCTGAATTTTCCTTGATGGAATTTGCCCATCAGTTTTAAAATGTGCAAAAAATGGGCCATAATATGTAATTGGCTGGAATCCCGGAAAATCTGGCATGCCTTAATGCTTGAGAATCCCATTCCATTTCTTTTTGATCTCTCCAGTGCAAAGAAAATCCTGAAAATCTCCTGTCAGGAAAGGTCAGGAGTTTGGACCGGTGCTTTGGACAGAGACAACTGCCCTAGTGGCTTTTAGTTAGCCATCCTGCCTCCATTATTCAGAAACTTATTTTTACCAGGAGAATATTTTCAGAAACAAGCAAGAGAAAAGAGCCAAATCAATTACAGACACACAAAATCATTGTTCACAGAGATTTTAACCCAGGTGTGCAGATCACACAAAATATTTAATTAGGCATGCAGAACTAAAAGTGAATTTGCCAGAAAAGACATGCCTCACAAACAAATGTAAATTATGTAGAAACAAGGGTGCTCAAATCAGAAGAACACTTGTCATTATACCAGAAAGAATTTGCCAGAAAAGACAAAACATTGTTATCATTTCAGGAGGGATGTAAGGTCTTTGGTTACAGTGGCCTTATCCAAATCAGATGCGGAATGAAGTCAAGAGCTTCTACCCAAAAGTAGGAGGCTCAGCCTGAGAGAAGACTCTCCAGGGCAGAAAAAGCAAGTCACAGAAACAGAGAGCTCCAAGGGCTCAAGTGAGGACTGCACACCAGTTCCAAGAATGGCTGATTTCTTCCAATAGTGGTCCTACTCCAGGTCTACTTCTGGACACCATTTATGTCAACCTGAACAATAGAGAGTTTCTCTCTAAAAGAAAACAATGCTTATTCAGGAACAGTGCCCGGCACTGGGAATATGTGTGCCATAGTAATGTGCATAATCAGGGAGGTAACAGAAGACAAAGGCTTTTAAAGGAGAAATGAAGATTACATAATTGGTTTGAGACCATTATTCTTGCCCAAACAGATCAATAGCAAGGGTGACACTAGTTCAAGGCTGGACAGGCAGTTCTTGGGCACATGTTCCTGTGGACGTATTTTTTTATGTTAAGTTTGCAATGGCTTTTGTGCAAGGTTGTGGTTTTTGCAGTCTTTTGTGATATTTTTATTACCAGGCATATAGGCATAAAATCCTCTCTTTGTAGCCTTTCTTAGCCCTATTTTTCATGGATTTTATTTTATTTTTTAACACAAATGACTTCATTTTAGTTCTGACAACTTTCCCATATGGATGGAGAACTAGAGAGAAGCATGATGGAAGAGCCTGCCCAGGGACATACAGTTCATGTTGCAGGGCAGGAAAGTAGACCCAGGCGATCTGGCTGCCCTACCAGGGCCTTCTGCCTCCCTGTGATGGCAGCTGCTGGGAAAGGGGGTACCCAGCCAACCTCCATGAAGGGCATTCAGCTGCCTCCTCTGTGGGCCTGTGGCTGCACTGGCTTCCCACCCTGGAGGTTACCGTCTACCTTTCCATACACAGGCCAGCACTGACGTTTCGCAGCGGGGAGCCCGTGCCACAGCTCTGGGCACCTGCGTAGATGGCCATTCTGCTCCTGGTTGATGGCTTGTCCAGGAGTAAAAAGAAGCTTATTTTTAAAAACAATTGAGAACAACCTTTAAACCTATTTTCACTATTAGGAAGATATCCCCTGAAAATGTCCCTGGAGTGTTGGCCACCACTGCACACGCCTCCCCTGCACTCCCCACTAGATGGCAGCGTGCCTTCCCTGGCCACTGATGCCAGCCTGGAGGTGCAGGTCAGGGAGAGACTTCCCCCTGTCCTGCATCTGTCCCTATGGGGAAGCAGGGGCAGAGCCTGGTTCTGGCTTCTGGAAGTGCCTGGATGCAATTTTTGACAACCTAAATAACAAACAGTGTCTCTAAACAGAAATGCTATTTATTCAGGACCAGGGCATTGCAATGGAAAACACGTGCCAGAGTAAACTATGTGCATATTGAGGGAGGTGAAAAAAAAAAAAAAAAAAAAGTTTTACAGGAAAATGAGGAGGATGCCATAATTGTTTTGAAATCATCCTTGGCAAAAAGGTCGATACCACGGGTTCTGCCAGTCCTAGGATGGCCAGGTAGTTGCTGGACCCTGTGAAGCTGGGGTCCTGGCAGCCAAGCCCAGTGGGTAGAGAGCTGGATCAAGGCCAGCAGGCAGATGCCCATGCCCTCCCCCACAGTTGAGGAGGCGTGAAAAGGGTGTGGGCTCAGGAGTGAGAAGGTTCCATGTCTACACGTTACAGAACTCTCCTGAGCCCACCATGCTCCCACAAAAATGAGTAAATAAATACATAAATAAAAATGGGAAAACAAAATTGCAGACTTAAAAAAATAAACCCAGTCCCCTCCTGAGGCTTCCCCATCTTGGTAAATTGTGTTGCTGTCCACCTGGTTGTTCTGGTCAAACTCTCAAATGTCATCTTTGACTCCTCCGAGCTTCCTCTTCACATCCATCCCACCAGCAAGTCCTGTTGCCTCCATGTTCAAAATATATCCTGGATCTGCCCAACCTGGACAGATTCACTGCACAAGAAATAAAATCCCAACCCCTTTCCAGGGCCCAGGAGGCCCTGCCCCCTGTCCTGGGTCACCTCTTTCCCTCCTTGACAAGGTCAGCGAGTCACTGCCCGGAGCCTTGGCACAGGCCACTCTCTCAGCCCCAAGCACCCTTGCCTGGGATCTTTGCCTGGCTGGCTCCTCATCTTTTTAATCTCAGCTAGATTGTCACCTCTTCAGAGAGAATTTATTTTTCATGGAAGTTTACAACACTATACAAAGTAGCAAGAATTGTGCCATGAACTTGAAGAAGCCATCACCTACTTTCAATCATTCTTAACCTGTCCCCACCTGCTTTCCTTGGTACCCTTACCACAGAGTATTTTGAAGCAAATCCCTGGCCTTGCATCATTTCATGATCCTCTAGACCAGAAATTGTGGCTCTACAAGATAGGAGAAGTCACGCATAATGAGGTGGCTGTCCCTTCCCTCTGGTCCCCTCACCTCCTCTGGTCATGGATATCACAGCACGTTGTACTCTCTGTCATCTGTTTTGTCCTGTTTTTTATTTTGTTTTCTGTGTCCCATGCAATCCCTAAAGGTGAGTCCTTGAGAGCAGGGGCTCTGCCTGCCTGTTCCTGTTACACAGCAGAGCGCTGCACAGGGCCTGGGTGTGGCAGGTGCTTGCAGGAGTCTATGCAATAGGAAGGCAGAGCCCACATGCCGGTCCTGGGCCACAGGGTCAGCCCTGCATGCTGAGGACACACATGGGGAGGAACAGTGGACAGACAGGTGCGTTGACATTCTTCTCATGTCATTTTCTTTTAGATGAAAAGCCAACCAGTATCGACAATAATTCCATGAATTGCCCTGGGCCAAAACTAGAAAAACCTGGAGAGTAAGTGTCCCTGGCAGGAGGCCCCAGAGGCAAGAGATCAGGGAGTCAGGGTTGGTCACCGTGAGGTGTACAGAATGTGGATGCCACCCCCTGCTGGGGCAGCCCATGTCTGTGGCTGGGCAAAGAGCAGCCTCCTCCCCACATCCCTTGTTGGTGGCCCCAAAGGTATTCAGGGATCTGCAGTGTCCTAGGGTCTGTGAGGAGGGCAGCGTGCAGGAGATGATTGCCCGAGGAATGGTACCTTTGCTTCAGGTTGGCTCTCAGAGTTAAGCCAACAGACTCTGTAAATACAGAAGAGCCAGGATGGTGACACCAAGCAGTGGTCCCTGGTCATTTAGGACACAGTCACAATGGCATGAGACCCCATGCAGGGCCCCTCACTGCCTGACCCACTTACCCTTTGGTCATCATTGCTGAGTTGACCTGCAAGTGTTTGGGGAATGACCTCTCATGACCCATGCTGTCCACTGGCCAAGGGCAAGAACTGCATCTCTCCGGGCTGACTCTCGCTATCTGCGTTTTCTGTGCTTTAGGGGGTACTTTATTGAAGTCAGCTTGAACAATGGCAAAACATTCTTCAAGAGCAATGTCAGCGTCACCAGCACCACGTGTGTGAGTACCAGGATGGGGCTGCAAACACGTATGAGGACTGTCCAGAGCCTCCTCCCTGGGGAGGACAGAAAGGGCAGGCAGTTCCCAGGCAGTCCCAGAAAGTAGTGTGTGCAGCAGGCACCTGAGGCTGCTCCAACCAGGCTTCCATATGGTGCAGGTGGGTGAGGCTGGGAGGCTGTCTGCCGGGAGCCAGAGTCCAGCACCTCTAGGCCAGGACCTCAGACCCAGGAGCACTGGAGGATTCCATGCACTGCCGTCAGGGTGTGTGTGTGCCACTGAACTGGTGCCCCAGCTGCTGATCTGGTCCTGAACCTGCTCATGATCCTGGCCCCCAAGCCTGCCTGGTGGTCACTTGCTGTCATTTCCCAGATGCCTTCAGCCCCCTTTCTGCCTCTCCTCCTTGCTCAGGCCTCTGAGATGTCCCTCTCTGCTCCCTCGCCAAGCCCTGCAGTATGTCCCCTCCTGCTGGCTGAAGGGAAGGCTCTCAGGCACTCGGACCTGGGCTCAGCTCCAAGAAGCCCCTGGGAATGGAGGTGCTGTGCCCCAGCTGCCTGCTCCTCAGAGCTCCATGTCTTTGGGCAGCTTGGCCCAGGGACTCATAGGCAGGAGGATGTGCTGGAGGGACGGGCGGGAGGCCAGAGCCCACTCCACTGCCTTGTACCCAGTCTTACTTGTGAGGACACACCAGTGTTGAGAGCCCTCCCTCTGGGTCTCCCCTTGCCTGTCCCTGCACATCCACACATGGATCTGCAGGCTGAATGCATGCATTCCCCATCAGGAATCTACCCACTGATGGCCGACTGTGACAGACACATCAGGAGCAGCCCTGGGGCTCCCACCTGGCCAGCGGCCTTCATGCTCAGCCTCAGTGGTTCCTCTCCTTCAGCCAGCTGGGTTCCCAGCACAGTCATCTTCCCTCCCCTTCCCTCCCCTCCCCTCTCCAGCCTTCTTTCTAAGTAGAGCTCTGGATCTGGGGAAGACCTGAGCAGCCTGCATTCCCACGGATGCAGCCCGGGGTTCCTTTATTGTGAAGAACACCCAGAGAAGTGTTCCCGTTGCTTACACCCCATGTGGCCCTGGTTCTGAGCCAGGACTTTGTCTGAGCTCTCTAAATCACACAAGTGCCCCCAGGGAGGGCGGCTCATTCCCTTTGCACAGGTGTGGAGGCTGAGGCTCAGAGCGGTGCGTGGATGTGCCCACGGTGCAGAGCCTGGAAGTGGGGAGAGAGGCTGTGGGGGATGGACCCGGGTCTCCTGCCCCTGCTTCTGCACCTGCACCTCTCTTGGCCACAGCACCCCCACCCTCACCCATCTTTGTACTTGTAGATTTTGTGGTTCTCACAGAAGCCCTGTGCTACAGGCAAAGTGTGCTGTGAGGGTTTATCAGACCACGGAAGTTTCCGGGACTTTCTTGTCAGGGCTCTGGGGCAGAGACTTTCAGCAGGGCCAGAGAGAGGGTCTGTAGCTCTCTGGGGCCCAGCCCTGGCCGCTGGCCCTACTGTGGTACCCGGATTCGGGGCCAGCTAGGGAGAGTGAGGAGTGGGCAGATGGGCCGCCAAGTGGTGGGCACCCGGAAGAGGCCACCCAGGCCCTCCCAGGCCTGGCATTCCTCTATCCCTTAGGTGTGGTTCATGGTGCTCTCTTTCTCCACCAGGGTGTTTTCAGCAACTGGCTCTATTTTTTGCTGCCTCTGCTGCTTGTGCCACTGCTGCTGTGTTGTGTCTGGCGGCTGTGCCGCAAGAAGGTAAGTGCTCCCTGCCTGCCTAGCCTTGGGGCCCAGGCACAGGCCCGCCCTCTGAGGAACTCTAACATGTGACTGCCCCGTGATCCCACCTGTGGGAAGTTTCCCTCAGCTCCCAGCTCATCACATGAGCCCGGGGAATGGCAGACTGGTCCACACGTTCCCAGGGCCTAGCAAGCCTGGGCTTCTGCAGGGCCTCCTGCCCCGGGCTGGCCACAGAGAGCTGGCCGGGGATGCCCTGGACATGGGGCTGAGGCCTGCCCTGGCTCCTAGAGAGAAGTGACCCCAGAACCCCTGAAACCAGGGCTGCCTCAACAATCCGGACTTCTGGAAGTCTCAGATGGACAGGGCCAGGAGGCGGCCTCTGTGTGGAGGGAGGAAGACAGGGTCCCCCATGAAGTCCTGATGGCCCAAATGGAGGACGGTGCTGTAACCCCCAGCTGTCTGTGCCTTGAGGAACCAGCGTGGATCTCGGCACATGTCTGGTGCCTTCCCCATTCCTTCATCTGTCTTTACTGAGCTCCGGCTTCCCCTGGGCCCCATGCTGGGCTGGGGAGGGACAGAAATGAAGCAGCCACCGTTCCCCACAGGCAGCTCACAGTCCTGTCCTGTCAGGGCTGAGGGTGAAATGTCCACCCCACAGGAGTGGGAAGGGCTCCTTGTAAGGCAGAGCAGGACCCAGAAGCAGAGACGGAGCCTGGGGCAGGGAGGGTGGAAGGGGTGCTGGGACCTGGGGTTGGCAGACCCAGCTCCGAGAGCTGCAGAGGACAGAGCAGAGGGAGGAGAGGACAGAGCTCAGCCCAGGGAATACGCAGGGCTCATGTCTGCATAGGGAGCCACAAGGGGAGGAAGCCAGGAACTCAGCCATGAGGCTGGGAGGTCAGGGAGGGCTCGTGGGGACAGACAGGCTCTCCCTGAGGAAGGGAAGTGGGGCGGGCGCTGTCTTCTCCATGTGGCTGTGGGCAGAGAAGGACACTTGTAGGGGCTGGGCCTCTCTAGGGACCTGGTTCCTGGCCTGGCTGACCCCTAGGAACCCCACAGTGGCGGTATAGGGGTTCCCCTTGGGTAAGATTAGAGGCTGAGGCCTGGGGAGAGGAGCCTGCCGGGTACAACTTCACAGGCTCAGGGTGGCCAGAGTGACACCCCAAAGGCAGTGCTCTCTCCTGGTGCTCCAGACCAGGGTCCCAGCTATGTGTAGGGCCAAGGCAGAGCCTGCCCACCCCCATCCAGCTTGCGTTTGTCTCTTTTGAACATTCTAGACTGTCAAGGAGCCACCACCTGTGCAGAAGCCAGAAAAGGTAAGTCGCAGTTCTGGTCCCAATATTGTCACATCCCAAGGAGCCCACTGACCTTCACCAAGAGTGCCATGAAGCCTGCGCCCCATGACCTCCACCTGCCTGGGCAGAGAAGAAGGTGACAGAGGGGCAGAATGGAGCCTGAGAAGATGGGGAACTCACAGTGATGTCCCCAGCACACCCTTCCTGCTCCCTACACCCCTTAACATAAGCCTTGTCACCAGTTCACAGCCTGGGGTGGCCAGTTTCAGCAACTGTGATGATCTGTCCTGAATGAATGGGGCTTTTCTGTCAATGCCCCAAGGACCTTTTATAAGATGCTAAGGATGGAGGCGCTCTGGAAAAGGAGCCCCGCGTTTCAGGGACCTGGCCCTGTCCCCAGGCTCCAGAGGCGGCTGTGGCTCCATTTGGTCTCTCTGGATCCATGTCTCCTGGCAGGGACAAGGGGCTGCCTGGACTTAGCCTCTCGTGACTGCAGGGCTAAAGGATGGGGGAGTCCTGGTGGGCACTGAGCTGGGAGGGACACCAGCCCAGTGAGCATAGGGGCCAGGAGTCCGGGAGCAGGTTGTGGCTCACCTGGGTCGGGGACCCACCCCAGGGGCCATGGGCATGGTGAGTAACTGAGGCAGGAGGCCCTGGGCCTGGGATGGGGTGGGAACAGGCCTCCCTGGCCAAGGGTGGCCTCTGCGGTGCTGCAGAGTGGGCTCAGGGAGGCTGCATCTGCAACCAGGTGGATGCGGACAGTCACCTGCAAAAGCTGGGACCATTGCACAGCCCCCAGAGCAGACCTCTTTGAACAAGGGCGGCCACAGGAGAACCAAGGGGACAGAGTCGAAGTCGTTGGCATTTATGAGAAGAGCATTGTCTGCCAACTAGGAGGAGTTTGCGTGTTTCACACATGAAGGACCCTCCCATGTGGTGTGGGTTTCTCTCTGGTCCTTTCATTCCCCAGACACACATCTGCGAGTGGCCAGCACTGTGCCCCACCAGCACTGTCAGCAGATAGTTGTTTTTCCTTTTTTAGGAGCCAGAGCAGGAGAAACCACCACCTCCACCACCATCACCACCACCGCCTCTGCCTCCATCACCTCCGCCCCCACCTCCGCCCCCGGCTCCTGTAAACACCTGCCCCACTGTGATTGTTTGTTGCTGTGCATGCCAAGGAGTGTGCGGGATGAGAGGGATAGAGGTGAGAAGGGCACAGTGGAGAGGGGCTGTGACCCCAGGCTGGGACTGCAGGAGGAGGGGGCAGCTGGGTCCCACTGCAGAAGCCTGGGCCCTGGAGGAAGGCAGGCTCTGTGGGGGCGGGACTTTGGTCACTTGATGCTGAGAGAAACCAGAGCCCCACCTCACCCTCGCACCCCAGTGGCAGGCATATATGAAGGCTCCTGTCCCCTGCACCACCAGGTCTGTCCCGGCACATTGAACTCCCTCTCTAGAAGGATCCATGTTTCTATACAGTGGCAGCTTTTGATGTCTGACCAGTCCCTGGTTCCCACAGGGGTGCCTTAGCTCTAGCAGTGGCCTTGGCTTTAGACCACCTGCTTGCAGGTGCATGGGTCAAGGAACCTGAGTCACAAAAGGTCATGTAGATCAGAAAAAAAAAATAGAATTGTCCAGTCCTGACACGCATTCTCACCACCACAAACACTGCAAGGATGCCAGGGGCACCCACCAGCTCGGGCAGCAGGATCTTCAGGCAGTGAAGAAAAGCTGTCCCTGAGTGGGCTTGTCGCCTGCTGAGATGGGCTGACAGGCACTGCAGGGAGGGGAGGAGGTGGAGACCCGAAAGTGCCCTCACAAGACACCTGTGCAGGAGCTCGAGCCCCGGAGCCAACACAACAGCCACTCTCCCTGAGGAAACCTCCTTCATGGGCAGGTACAGGGCCCATCTTGCTGAGGGGAACCCAGCCAGGCAGCAGCAGGGGCCCTGCACAGGGGTAGAGAGGGCACCTGGGTGGCTGGTGTTGAGGAAGAAGGACCCCAGAGTTCCTGCCTGGTTCTGCCCCTCTCCACCTTGGTCCTGGCTCTGTCTGTGGTCAGATCTCTTGCTTCCTTCTGGGAGTGTCAGGCTCTTCTGCAGCTTCAGTGGGCATCTGGGGAAGCCAGACCTGTCTCTCCCCGGAGTGTGGGGCACAGAGAAGCCGAAACACAACCTCCGGGGAGAGGAAATCACCTGCCAGCGGCCTGCCAGTGCCTTGCAACACACGGCCCTCATCCCATCCCCACCAGGGCCCAGAAAGGCCTGACTGCAGTGCCAAGTGGCCAAGGGGCTGCTCACTATGGGTCCTGGGCTGTTTTCTGGCCTGTTTTTTCTCTGTCTTCCTCTTCCTCTCTTACCTGGTGTCAGGTACCTACTCCCTGAACAGGGCATGGTCCTCTCACCTGCCTTCCCCTTGTGTGCCCCCAGCAGTAAGACTCCTCCCTTCCATGAGCTCCTGCCCAGGCCCCGTACCCAACTCATGCTCCCCTTCAGGACCTCTGCTCGGAACCACAGGCTCCTCCTGTCTTTGAACTTTTTGTCTGAATCTGCCCCTGTCGTTTTCTCTTCCTTCACCAAAATGCTGTTTTGTTCTAGATTCCAAAACTCTCTGTGGCCACAGTGACCACGTCCCCAACACACAAGGCTGCCAGGCCCCTCCCCCAGGGGGAGATGGAAGCTTTGTCTAGGTGTGTTCCTGGGGACAGAGCCGTGGGTGGCTGGGGAGTCCTGATGCCTTCTGGAGGTAGTGTCCAGCCTGCATGGCTTCCTCGTGGCCACGTTGCTTTTCAGGGCAATCTGGATACCTTTTGTGACCTCTCTCACCAAAGCTGCCGCCAGGTGCCATGGATGTGGTGTCAGCGCAGGGACCAGGTAAGCTGGGGTGCAGGGACACACTTGATGGACAGAAGGCCACTGCTTTCCCCTGACCACTGTCCTCTGGGATTGTGGCTCAGAGAGCCATGTCAGGCATCTGGCAAGGAGGACGGCACAAGACACACAGAAACGGTGCCCATGGGCATCCCAGCCAGTTTCAGGACATGGGACCCAAGCACTTCCTTTGTTCATCACCTGGGGCCAGGAGTGCTGGCTAGGATGGCTGACAGGGTTGTTGGGCAACACTGACTGGTTCTAACAGGCAATAAGGATTCCTTCCTTGGGTCATTGCCTTGGGACCATGGGGAGGACCAAATTGTTAAGATTTTCTCTTCGTAACTTATTATGAATGAGGACTAAAAATTATTTACAAGGCCTCAGTAATGTATGGAGTCCTCCCATGGGCCAGTTTCTAACCTAGGCCACGCTTTCACTGTTTTCATCCTCCCAGCAACTGTACCAGTAGGTGCTATTAGTATCCACTTTACTGAAGGGGACGGAAGTGCTGAGAGATTAAGTGGCACGTCCCTGCTCCTAAAGCCCGTGAGTGATAGGGCTAGATGTGAACTGGGCTTGGCTCCTGCCCTTAACTGGGCTTCTGCACTGCTCTCCTTTTGGATCAGCACCAAGGGGCTTCTCCGCTCAGGCCCCGGGGCCCTGGAGAGCCCTGCTCCTGGCTCGGCCTGGGGCTCATCTGCCTGTGCCTCCCACAGTCCAGCCCTTTGCACCTGGAAGATAATCTCATTCCCAGGGTTTATAGAGGGACCTGCACTGGCCAGACCTCCTGCATCAGGCCAGCACAGGCTCTCAGTGGCCAGGTGGCTGCACACTGAGAAGGCCTTGCAGGCTGCAAGCCTCTGGATACTGCTAATGAGAAATGGGCTGGGAGCCCCTGGGAGGCGTGCTGACACCTGGCAGGGCATCACCGGTGTCAGAGGCATGCAGGGCTCCTCCAGCCACTGGGCTCCTGGCTCTGTGCCTCTGCACAGGGCTCTCAATCCCAGCCACACTTGCACAGAAGCCCATTTCCGTCTGAGGTCCCACGAGGCCTCTCCACATTGACACAGCCCAGTTCCAGTCACATAGCACTAGTCCAGCCTAATGCCCGGAACAGGTGAGACACTTAGACGGGAGGGATAGAGCTTGATGGCTGAGTGTGAAAACAGGCACCTCAAGCAGAGGGAAGGCAAGAGATGGGAGGGTGGGCATGGGTAAGGGCCAGAAATGGCCTTACTGTCCAGTGTGGTGACACAGGGGATGGAGCAAGTGTCTGAAATTGTCTCATTCCCGAGGGCAGCTCTTTGAAGCTAAGGTTTGGGGGTGGGGTGGTGGGGGGCAGAGTAATTGCATCACAGAGGGCACTTACCACTGCTCAGGGCTCTGCCAGGCTGCCACTGTCATCGTGTGAAGTCCACCTTGCAATTCTTGGAAAAGGAGAGACAATCCCTATTTTATTAATGGCAAAATAGAGGCCCAGAGTGGCCCAGAAAGTTGCCTTAAGGCCACCTAGATAGTAAGTGGCTGCCTCCAGCGCTATCAGAAATCAACCCCATATCTGTCCCTAACCCAGGGAGGCCCATAACTATGCCTTGTGGACCTGGGCTCCTTCTAGCTTCTCTGCCACAACCTAATTCGACCTTGTCCTTCCCAACTGTAGTCCTGAACACCCAACTGAGTGTCTTGTAAGATTTCTGTTGGGTACCCAAGAATTCAGACAATCTGGCAGGAGTTCCCAGTTCTCCTCTTTAAGCCTTCAGTGTGCTGGCCCCAGGGTCTAACGTGAGTCATGCACTAAAGAGGATGCGTACCCCTGAGACCTGCAGCCCATTTCAGAGTCACAGGGTTGGCCTGTAAGCCTAGTCCTGAGTGTACAGAGCCAGACACCAGCCAGGCTGCTGGCGAGCTCAGCAGCTTCCTGCTTGGAGACACTGGGAATGTGACCTTCCTGCCTGAGCCAGGGGATCCCTGAGTGAGAAGGAGCCCTGAGGCTGGAGGAGAGAGAGTGCATCTCAGGGAGAAACCGCTGGAGACCAGACTTGGGAGGGTGACTCGGCCCGAGCCAGGCAGCCCAACTGCAACTGCAGGGCTGTGGAGGCATCAGTGAGACGTCTCCTGCCCAGGACAGGCGTAGGCTGTCTGTCTCTTCACGGCAGAGTGAAGAGGCCACCTGTGTGCTGCGCACCCCTCTTCCAGGATCTCCCCTCAGACAGAGACTCACTCAGGCCCTCAGCAGTGTGGGGGATCCTGACAGAAGCAGTGCATGCCTCTTTCTCCGTCCATGCCCCGGCCTTGTGGGGAGGCTATTTCCAAACTCCTCTTCCTGACTTGGCATTGTGGGCTGACCTGGGGGTGTGATGAGCTCGGGACATTGATGAGTCTGTTCAACTGGAGTGTGCTGTTGAATTTAGAGGAGATGCTGCCTTTTAAAACCTTGTTTAGTTGCTGGTTTCAGCAAACCCAAACATCTTTGCATTTCGGCACATAATAATGCAGGAAATTATCAAAGGCTCAGTTTACCGAAAACCTCAGCATTTTTTTTTTTTTTTTTTTTTTTGTGGCAAAAGCAGTCAGTGTTGTTTACTTTCAATTTTTTTTTTTTTTTTTAAATTGAGTGTGTCTCTCTGGTTTATCACCTTCAGTTCCTTGAATAAATTTTTTGATAGTGTCCTCTTCCAGGCCATCCCCACTACACACTCATACAAAATGAAGCAGCAAGACTCTGAGGCTCTTGAATCAAACTCTACCTCCCATCCATGCTGACGATTCTCCTTCACCTTGTCCTGTGGATGCTCATTATGTTAATGGGAAACAGTATTGCTAGATCCATCAGGAAAGTCACGCTAATAATGTGAAACCTTACCCTCTGTCACCAAATGTGGTGGCCACAATGATATAACAGCCTTTCCAGTGAGTTTAATTTGTTTGCGCACCACAGCAGGAGGCCCTTTAGAAACTGGATCTCATTTCATTCTCACAACACCCAGGAAGACTCATAGCTGCCATTCATACCCAATCTTAAGGTGGGCCAGATGCTGTTGCAAGTACATTCCACAAACTAACATATGCCATAACTCTATTGTGGGGAGGAAGCTAGAGGCTCTACGAAGTTAGGTAACCTACCCAGGGTCACACAGCCAGGAAGCAATAGGACAAGCATCCAACAGCCTGGCTCCAGGTCCTTACTGTGTTCATGGCCACCTCTCTGTCCTGCAAGGTAGTCACTACTGTCTGCATTTCACAGCTGTGGACACTGAGGCTCTGATGTTTAGTGATAGGCTCAACATGGCAGGATTGTTGAGTGGTAGAGCTGGGCTATGAACTGACCCGAGGGGAGGCTCATGTCTGAGTCAGGTTCCACCCCATGTCCTGCTGTCAGAGTGATCTATGGAAACACCTGCAAGTGCATCTCTCTCTTCAGTGCAAAATGTCACATAGAAGGTCCTCAAATAAGGCCGGGCGCGGTGGCTCAAGCCTGTAATCCCAGCACTTTGGGAGGCCGAGACGGGCGGATCACGAGGTCAGGAGATCGAGACCATCCTGGCTAACACAGTGAAACCCCGTCTCTACTAAAAAATACAAAAAACTAGCTGGGCGAGGTGGCGGGCGCCTGTAGTCCCAGCTACTCGGGAGGCTGAGGCAGGAGAATGGCGTAAACCCGGGAGGCAGAGCTTACAGTGAGCTGAGATCCGGCCACTGTACTCCAGCCTGGGCGACAGAGCGAGACTCCGTCTCAAAAAAAAAAAAAAAAAAAAAAAAAAAGGTCCTCAAATAACATTTCATTCAACGTCATATGAACACTGAGTGAGAAATGATGATGCTGATCAGAAGAAAATCCATTCCCAGCTGATGTCAATGTCTGTGTGGAGTTTGCATGTTGTTCCCATGGCTGCAGGGAATTTTTCTGGGTACTTCAGTTTCCGCTTACATCCCACAGATGTGCACATCAGGTGGACTGACGTGTCTCTGTGGGCTCAGTGTGACTGTGTGGGTGTGTGAGTGCACGTGCAAGGACATGACATCCTGTCCAGCGTTAGTTCCCACCTTGCACCCTGAGCTGATGGGATAGGCTCCAGCCTCCTGCGACCCTAAGCTGGAATAACTGAGTAAATAATTATGTTATTTGCTTTTATTAACTTTTCTTAAGGGTATGTATAGCTCACATTTATGTCAATGTTTAATATTAGAAGCATTTTGGTTTTTATTTAGAAGTTTGGTGATGTCTTCATGACTAGATATATGCCACAGGATCTTACATTTCTAGTATCAATTAATCTATGATCCAGTTGGTTTTCTTGTACCCTGTTTCACTGGAAGTCATGATTTCTAAGAAACTGTCGACAGCTTCTGATGAGGATTTACTGAAATTTACACATGATACATTTATGAATATTAATATCTTGATTTCACACTGTCACTTGCAGACCTCCTTCTAAATTTGTACTCACGTCTGCTGGGAGAGTTGTTCTGGGTAACAATTGGAGCTTAATGCAGATTGGCCTTAGGATGCATTCATGACCATGGATGGTCTTGAGTTCTCCTCCTGGCCATGTGCCTGTGGAGGGCGCTTGACCAAGGGACAGGCGTGGCAAAGCCAGGCTGGCTGTGGCCTCCACCTGTCCAGGAATCCCAGCTTGCAGCCATTCTTGAAGCCAGTGCTTTTTGGGAAAGTTTCAGATCATAACTTTGGTATTGCAATTACAGCAAGCTTTCCTTCAACTCCTCAGCACCACCCCCTACCCCAACACACACACACACACACAGACACACACACGCACACTTCTGTAACATAATCAGGAAATTCAAAGATTGAGCCAAAACTCCAAAGCATTGGCGATTAAGGTTTCTGATTGTTTGCCAATCACTTCAGGAAATGTCCCTTCACCTTAGAGTGGTTGAGCTGATGTGAGAAGTGATCAGTTGCTGGCTTAGATATCTGCAATTAGTAGAGAGGCAGTGAGGAAGGACACCCTCTCAAACTCCAGGAACCTCGTCACCACCTTACACTTACCCCACGGATTCAGGGGGCAGCCACCTGGAGGTCTCCTCTACTGTGAGGCACCCCAACCCTGCTCCTCTCCATCAGTGCAAGTGCAGACCCATACCTTAGCGCTCCCTGTATCTCCTGGGATAGGCTGGGGCAGAGGAGAGGAGGTGGCCTCAGTGTTAGTGCCCTGGGTCCTGCTCTGGAGGAAATCAAGGGGATCCCTCAGCAATGGGTAAACACTAGGTCTGGAATTATTGTGGTTAAGTTTTTACTGGAATGTTTTGCAATAAATAAGTAGAAACAAAGGAGGTGGAAATAAACATGAAAGATTCCTTTCTCTTTACAACAGCCACAAAAAACGTAATACCCATGTGTAAGTGTAACACAAATGTACTGACCATGATGAAAAGAAACCATAAAACCTTACTTATTGGTACAAGAGAAATTTGAAAATATAAAAATCTAGAGCACAATGTCAACTTTCCCCAGAGGAATTCATGAGCTTAATATGTTATTTTAGTGAAAATTGTAATGCAATATTTTTAGGGAATTTGATCAAAATGACAAGTTCACGTGAAAAAAAAAGACAGTTAAGAATCATTAAGGAATTTTTAATACAGAAAAGCAGTGAGAGAAGATTTGCCTTATCCAATGTTAAACATTAAGCTCCAAAATTTAAAATAATGAAAAACAAGAGGCTGATAAAATAGTGGGCCCGAATCACACAAACACTCCCTGGAATAAATAGAGTGTGTGACTGTGGTGGTAGCTCCTGGTACTGACAGCGTGTATGCAGGTGAGCTCAAGTGCACTTATGGATGTTTAAGGATTGTTTGACATATGTCAAAAGAAAAACATCAGACAAATTAAATGCAACAGAGTTTAGATGAGCCCAAAAAAACAAAACATGATTCCAAATAGGGCAGCCCCCAGAGTCAGGACAGACTCAGAGAGGTTCCAGGGCTACCACAGGGTCAAATAAGATTTCTGAACAGAGAAGGCAAAATGGCGTAGAGAAAACGGAACTGAGGTACGGAAACAGCGGACTTGGTGACAGCTCTGTGTGTCCTCCTCATTTGAACAGTTGACTGCTGTGAGTGGCTGAAGTGTGGCTGCTGTGAATGGCCGAGGCTCAGCTCCTATTATAGAAGCACACTCCGCAGTTGGTTTTCAGTTTTTTAGGTACTGAGTTAGGTTGTGGTTCATATGTGAGAACTCAAATATGTGAATATGGAGGCTTTCTCAGGCCAAATTTTAGTTTTATTTGACAATTTCACTCTTTTGAGAGGCCTCTCAATTTGGAGAGGTTGACCAAAACTTTGGGCATTGATGCCACTCTCTGTCACCATCATAAATGAGTTATTTGATCTCAGCATGGAATTCACAAGTCACAACATCATGCCAGTTCAATACTTTTGTCTGCTGTTGCTGACTTAGTGGAAGTGAGAACACTTACGCTCAATGAATGGTTGCATACAAAACATCGAAGGTTTCAGAGGGTACAGTGGACCACAGGGACTATTAGGATGACTACAAAGAGGATGATATCCAAAGACCAAAGTGAACTCCTTAACAATATTTCTTATGAAGCAAACTGTCCCAAATCAATCAAGTCACGGTTCAGGCAGTATAGGCAGCTCAACAGTATTTCAATCGATTGGTCATAGTCTTTGTTCAGGGTGTACAGGCCATAATTCACTGTAAAATGGCCTGATTTATAGAGGCATTCAACTTTGTTGTTAGCCTGGTAACACAAGCATGGTAGCCTGGAAAGTCACTAGAATAAATATAAAGATTAGAAAACCCAAGTTTGTCATCCACCATTCAGGATGCCTGCAAATCAACTGTCAGTTGCTCCCATGAACACATTATGTGCTCCTTTCTCTTGAGAGATTTTCTTAATGTATTTGGTGGCAGAGTCCAAGAAAACAGTAATACCAGCCACCTTGTAAATTAAACTTTCTGTAGTAACAAGATCAGAGAAGAGATAGGTACAACATTCACTTGTGTTTAGTACCAAACACAAGCCCTCAACTGTAGCAAAGAGAAGATCTGAAGCTGCATGATGTTCCATGTGAATGCATATGTCATCATCTCTCTTTTGGAGTATGACTTTTACCCATGGTTCACATCTGGCTATTTGATATGGCTAACTCCTGCCTTTCAAATACCTTCCCATGGAAGTTCCCATGATAGCTCCTGTGATCAGAAGCAAAAACAGTCAATAACTGAAGTTAGCACCAACTTTAAAACAGACAAAGAGGAGATAGTTTCTACTGAGGAAAGATTTCAGTTGGTTTCCTGGGGCCTCACTCTTTCTGGTAGTGGGGAACCCACTGCATGAAATTTAGAGCTAATCATTAAATTGTGAAAAGTCTTAAATTTTATAGCCAGGCAGACCTCCCAGGGGTTCAGCAGAATGGAATAAGCAGATTCTCTGCTGACTCAATATAGCCCTTAGGGGTTGGAAAGTGGGCTATTTAGTTGTATTTGAGCAAGGGTTTGTTAAATTTGTTCACCCATGACCAGGCATGGTGGCTCACTCCTGTAACCCCAGCACTTTGGAAGGCTGAGGTGGACAGATTGCTTGAGGCCAGGAGTTTGAGGCCAGCCTGGCTGACATGTCAAAATCCCGTCTCTACCAAAAATACAAAAATTAGCTGGGTATGGTGGCACATGCCTGTAATTCCAGGTTCTTGGGAGACTGAGGCATGAGAATTGCTTGAACCCAGAAGGCAGAGGTTGTAATGAACCAAGATCATGCCACTGCACTTCAGCATGGGGTATAGAGGCAGACTTTGTCTCAAAAAAAATTGTTTGCCCATTAGTCTGCATAAAAAGAAGTTCCCTTTTTTTGTACTTCCCTTACAATATGCTGTAAAGGTATATAACCACATTTAGTTTTTAAAAAGTACCCTACTGAATTTAATCTGGTGACATTATACAAGCAATTACTTGTACCCATATAGGTAATTCTCAGGTCTTGAGAGACTAGTGCCTGGAAGCCAAATATAACTTTTGCAGGTATCACTTGAATAGGTTTTCTATATTTGGTAACAATCAGGTTATTAATTGGAAATGTTAGAGTGTTGTTTCTAGCAAGTGCAGAAAAGCAAGTAGCAGTGATGTTTAGTGTATCAAGGATAACTTTCCACTCTTCCTTTGGAGTTTCAGGGTGATTCTCTTTGAGAACACAGAGCGACACTGGCATTAATGGAATTGTTTCTTCATTTTTTTGGTTTTAGCCCACAAACCCAATTGCTCGGGTTTTATGCTAGAGCAGAAGCTTGAGCTAAAGGCATCCACTGATTATGGTTCCATGAATTTTCTTGTAGAGAAAAGGAAAGGATTAGGACAGCAGGAAATGAGGGGGAAAGACAAAAGCTTAAGGTTTCCATGATGTCAGAGAAATCTTAATTTATGATCTTTGAAAAGTTGTCCATTTCTAGGATGTTGTCTGCTTCTAAGGAGAAATTTCTCTCATCAGGTTTACCTTAAAGATATACAGTCCCAAGAGTCTAAAGGGGCCTTTCTGAGTTATGAAATGTGGACCCGAGGTCCAAGTCCCTGAAGCCTCACTGCAATGTGGGTGGTGACAAGGGCTTGGTATGGTCCCTTCCAGTGAGGTTCAAAGCAATTTTCCTCTGACGTCATTTCCAGAAGATCCAAGTTACAGATTCTCGACCATGAAGGGCTTGATTATCCTCAGTCAGTGCACCGTAAAAAGCTTCCTTTACCTGGTGAGAATACACTTTGACATAATGCATTAAAGCCTTCCAACTTCAGGCATACCAGAGTTTAGGAGAGTGGGAGAGGCATGCGGTTCTGTTACTAGGAACATATGTCTTCCAGTGACTATTTCATAAGGTATCAACTTATGTTTTCCAGTAGGAGCGTATCTAATTATCATCAAAGCCAATGATAGTACCTTTGGCCAAGGCAACTCAATTGACTCAGTTAACTTTGTCATTTTTAGTTTTAAGATGTCATTTGTTCTTTCAACTTTTCCAGAAGACAGAGGGCTAAGGACAATGATAGTGCCATCATGTCCATATATCTTATTGAAGTGCTTTATAACTTGCCCAGTAAAATGAGTTTCCTTATTGCTGGAGATTTCTCCAGCAAGTTGCCAGAAGGAAACACATTTTTTTTCTGATAATTTCTTGGCTATTGTCATTGCATCAGCTTTCCCACATGGGAAAGCCTTTACTCAACCAGAAAACATACAAACTGCTACAAGGACATACTGATAGCCCGGTAAGGTTGGCAACTGAATAAAGTCCATCTGTAAGTGCTCAAAAGGCGGGTGGATCACGAGATCAGGAGTTTGAGACCAGCCTGGCCAATATGGTGAAACTCCGTCTCTACTAAAAATATAAAAAAATTAGCCAGGTGTGGTGGCGTGTGCCTGTAGTCCCAGCTACTCAGGAGGCTGAGGCAGGAGAATCACTTGAACCTGGGAGGCGGAGGTTGCAGTGAGCCGAGATCATGCCACTGCACTCCAGCCCGGGTGACAGCGTGAGACTCTGTCTCAAAAAGAAAAAAAAAAAAATGCCCATCAAGTGGCGAAAATATACTACCTGAAGTTTTTATTGTTTTTCCAGGATTATGAATTTGGCAAACTAAACATTGATTATAAACCATTTTAGCAGTTTTGAAACAGTCATCCCACTAATATTTCTTCATGACGTGGATTCTGTTCCAGAACAAGTTGTGGAATGCAGAGATTTTAATAATAGAAGCTTCAAAGACTCAGGAAGGGCCAAGCAGCCAGCTGAGCCCTCTGTGAGTCTATGCTTAACATTGAATTTACATCCTTTAGATGCCAAATTTGTTTTTCCAAATCAAGTGCATTGCAGTGTTTATTGAGTAGGTCATCATGAGGGAATTGACTTGGATCAATCTTACGGAGTTAATTTAAATTGTATATCCTAACAGTTTCAGCACTAGCTGATTTGGCATAAATATCTTCTAGAGCATTCCTTTTATGTTCAAGTTCAGTTTTACAGGCATGAGCTTTGATCTTAACAATGGCCATCTCTGATGGTAACCAGGTAGCAGAAAGGAGTTTATCAACTTGGAGTCTGTTTTTTTAATGGGGATCCCACTAGAAGTAAGAAACTTTTGTTGTTTCCATAACATGCCAAAATCGTGTACTACTCTTCTATTTGGGTAAATATTTACTGACTTGTCCTTAGCTGTAGGACAGGCTTGGGTGAGAGCAAAAAGCCTGTGGGTTGAGCTGACTTCAGTTGAGGAAGAGTTCCCTCCTCTATTAGCTCATTTTGGGTGGTAATGGCATATCCTGCCTGATATTTTCTTTTGAGTTTTTGGCATAGGACCTATGAACAAAAAAACAACAACTCAGGATTAGCGGATGTACTGTCTCGTAAATCAACACAAGAGGCCACTGTTTCCAATACTGCACTTACACAATGTGGTCATCACCAGAGTCAGGTGGAGTTAATACAATAGCAGGGTTAAGTAGATTGCAGCATTTTAGATGGAGATTAGAAGATAGGAGGAAGAATTTCATAAGATGCTAGCTGGCTTGCTGGAAAATGCTGTGTTTTGTTGAAATTTAATAGACTTTTCACAGCATGTTGGATTTGTGAATTGAGTTCATTCCCTAAAACCAGCTCAGATGAAGCTTCCAACTTGGCTGCTGCTACTACTGCTTTTAAATGATTCGAATATGCCCTAACTACTGGGTTTAACTGCAGGCTGGAATATGCAGTGGGCCTATGTTTCCCTCATGTTCTTGAGTAGGAATTTCCAATACCTGATTGTTGTGTTCATGAACAACCAAGATAAAAGGTTTAGTGTAGTCTGGAAGTCCTGAAGCTGGAGGCTGTCATAAGGCCAATTTCATGGTTAAAAGCTTGGACTGTCTTTCCAAGGTAAAGATTCCCATACTGCATTTCTAGTGAGCTAAAACAATGGTGAGGCGATTCAGGGAAAATTTGGGACCCAGGATCCTCAATGTCCTGTGAGTCCAAGAAAACCTCTTAAATGTCTTTCGGTTCCAGGCCGAGGAAAACGTTGAATAGTTTTTAATTCTCCCAGGCGAGAGGGAAATCCCTTCAGCAGTCAAGTCATGTCCCAAATAGTGAACTTTTTCTCTTGAAAATTGAAGTTTTTCCATCAAGGCCTTGTTACCTTTATGTGTGAGTTGCTATAAAAGGTAAATTGAGTCAATTTCAGAGCACTGTTGAGCGGGAGAGCATAACAGGTCATCTACATACTGAGTAACAGCAGAATGTCCAGAAGACTGTAGGGTTATTAAGTACTGAGGCAATGCCTGGGAAAAATAGAAAAGGCCGGGTGTACTGCTGATTTTTCCGAGTGAAAGCAAACAAATGTTGACTCTCTTTATGAACTGGAATGCTAAAGAAGGCTGAGCGGAGGTCTATTACCATGAACCACTTTAAGTCAGTGGGTACATTAGATAATAAAGTATTTGAATTTGGAACTATGGGAAATCTTGGTATTATAATTTTATTAATTAGCTGTAGATATTGAACAAATCTTCAACCTCATTCATTTGGTTTTTTAACTGGTAAGATGGAAGTGTTAACAAGGACTGGTACATGGAACTCTAAATCCTAGCTTAGTTAAGTCTCCTACAATTGTTGAGAGCCCTTTAATTTCATTAGGTTTTAGTGTATATTGCAGTAATTTAAGGAAAGACTTAGAATGACCAGTTTGGACTTTTATAGACTCCACACTTTTCATTCATTCTCTATCATTTGAGGTAGAGACCCATAAATATTCCGGGGTTTTAGAAAGGTGTTTCATTATGGGCCTGAGTTTTGATCTTATCAATTTGTCTGTAGAGAGCACAACCGTTCTGGTTCAGGAGAGTCAGGAATCTCTACAATTGCTTCTCCCTCTGAGGAGAATTGTATGTGCCCTTTCAACTTTGAAATGTCCTGCCCTGGCAAGTTTACTGGATCAGTATTACATAATAGAAAGGTACATTTTCCTGCAAATAGCCCCAAGTTGATTAGACGGGTTCAGATACGGAAGCCTCTTGAACTTGATTTGAAACCCACACCACAGAGATGATCTTTTCACTCCAAGAGATTCGTTGGCTTATTAAAGTAGGGTTTATGCTGGATAAGGCGACCCTGGTATACACCAGCATTGCACAGGATTCCCAGCTTAAGTCTTGTTTTTCTATGTTTATTTAAAGGTATTTTGGCGAGCAGTTTACCAGAGAATCCCTGAGCCTTGTCTATTTTTATTATCCTGAGCGTTAAAATCTCTTGGGTCCCCTCTATTGGTGAACCAGTCCAGCCTAAAGGGAGGAGGCTTGGTGGTGGACTGAGACAAAAGTCAACAATCTCCTTTCCCAGTGTCCTGGGTGTTTGCAATGAAGGTATCTACCTTGGGGGAAGGCATTCCTTATTCTAGACCTCTTGCTTGTGATTTAAAATAAAAATGAGAAGATCTCTTTGGTCCTGGCCCCTGTAACTGTTGTAATTGGAGAGGCATAAGATTGTTAGCCTTTTGGGTTTTTTCTTGCTCTAGAGTCTTCTCAAAATGTTCAGTTAAGGCCACCAATTCAGTCATGTCTGTAACTTTCCATTCTGGCTTATGTGTTTTAATTGAACTGCCAAGTTCCTAGGATGGAGTTCATTTGTAAATACAGCAGTTAATGCCATTCCAGTCCCTGAAGGAAATACTCCTTACTATATTGAACACAAAATGTTTCAGAAACAGTGTTTCTAACAAGTTCTGTAATCTGAAACTGGTTCCTCCTGCTTTAGTCTGCAGGATTGGATGATGCACCAATCAATTTTTTCTGGAATGATCTTAGATCCTGAATGTAAAATGTTTTCAGCATTTTTTCTAGCTCATTTTACCCCTTCTCAAGCAGGGGTTTTCGGGGTTCTTTAATATCCTCCTCAGGTCCACCCCATTCTGCTGCTGCCATCCATTTCTTATCTTCTCCAGGCCCCAATATTATGTGAATGAATTGGTTAAGGTCAGGGAGCCATTCTAAATTCCTCAGTAAACCCTTGAGGCTTCATCCTTGGGTTAGGGAAGTCCTTCACAGTGGCTCAAAGCTCAGTTTTAGGCCGTGGAGTAAAGGTGTTTATCGCAGAAAGACCTGGCTGATCAGAAGGTCTTTCTTTGTAAGGCATGTGGGTGTTTTTTTTTTTTTTCTTTTTTTTCATTTTCATGGTAAAAGGGTAACTTATTAAAAATGTTAGTGGACTCATAGTATGTGAGTAGAGATGGATAAAAAGAAGGAATAGCTGTGAGTAGAGATGAATAAAAGGGAGGAACAGGGGCTGGGCAGGGTGACTCACCCCTGCCCTCACCTAGCACTGGTGTCAGGATTGATGGAAGGCAGGGAGAAACGAATGGACAGCAGTTAGCAGGCCCCTGGAGCCCCACAGCTGGCACTTCCCCCTCCCACAAAGATGAACAGAGGCAGCCCCTCACAACATCACCACAGGTCCCCCAGGCTGGGTGGGCAGTGCCGGGAGGAGGGGCCACCTCCTTCTGGGAGTGGCATTATCCTTTCTGGTTCCGCCACGCCTTCTAACCATGCCAGAAGAGGGTGTGAGCACAATGACCTTGGCTGCCCCCAGGGATTGCTCAGAGGAAAAAGGTTGGGGGCTGAGGCCTGAGTGAACAGAGGAGAGCACTGAGCAGACACCAAGATCTTGCCTGGGCCTTATAGTCGGGTGGTGCCCAGGAGGAGTGTGGTGGAGTTTCGAGCCCCCATGACAAAGCCACCTCTGTGAGGCCTGGACTGTGGCCCAGCACTGATGAAGTGACCTGTGCTCTGGGACCAGTCAGCTTGTGGTCAGGAGGGCAGTGGTGGGTGCAATACAGTGCTGAACCTTCTTGAGCCCCAAGGAAAGGTGGAGAAATCATCTGTGTGCCTCCAGGCAGAGGTCTGGGCCAAGCCCATAGACTCTCCGGTCGCTCTTGCTCTGGGTACGGCCTTGAGCTTTGTGTGTGACCTGGGGCAGGCAGGGTGAGGGTGCTGTTATGCGAAGGGACCCCAACTCTGTGCTGCAAGGAGAGAGAGAGGCTGGAGAAAGAGAAAGAGACTCAGCTCTAGTGCTCTGGGGCTTTGGGACCAGGGTGCTCCCCTTCGAGGAAGGCAGCTTGTCAGAGGCAGCATCAGAGCTGAGGCTGAGGCTCAGGATGGCTGGAGTTAGATGTGCAACATGGAGAGGTAAGGAGCAGAGCCCTCAAGGCAGAGGAGCGAGGGAGGGTGCCAGGGCACAGCCAGCTCTTCTAGTAGCTGGGATTTGATTGCCTGAAAGCAGGGTGTGGAGACCCCAGGAGCCTGGCAGGGGAAGGTCTGGCGTGCAGGCTGGGTGGAAGGACTGGATCCTGCCAGCGGTGCAGAGCATTTCTGGAGGGTATGAGCTGGGAGGGAAGACGGTGCCGGGAGGACTAGATTTGGGGATGGGTGGAGCCAGGGAGAGCAGGCTAACACACTTGGGTTGTACTAAGGAAGCCTGAATCCCTGAACAGGTAGCAGGAGCCCAGTCAGGCATGGAGGAGGGTGGACAGGCAGCTACAGACACAGGTGGCTCAGGACAGGGTCTGAGGGGGCACAAGGGGAAAGTGAGCATCATCCTGGATGGGGACTAGCAGGGCAGGGGCAGGAGAGGGCAGGTCCCAGGACGGGGCCTAGAGGGGAGAAGGGCCCCTGTCAGTAAGAGAGGGACCATCTCTTTAAGGGAATCCAGCATTTGAGGCACTTGTCACTCACATGCCCAAGGGGAGGCTTTATGCATGAATGACAGGTTCAAGCAAGCTCAAAGTCTGCACGCTCTGGGGAACACCTGTGAGGAATGGAGGGTTTCCTGGGGACCATCAGGCTGAGACTGGCCTGGCAGGGGACCCCTGGGATTCCAGACAGCCTGGGAAGGGTGGCCTTGAGTGGAGAAGGAGCTGAGCAGGCCCCACGCCAGGGAAACCACAGGCGTTGATGGGCTGCTGCTCCTGCTGTGGTCTGTGGGTATCGTCAGCGCCACATCACAGATGGAGAGGTGGAGGCGAAGTGGTGTATGCCCACTGGCATCCTGGGAGCCTGCTGCAGCCCTCCAGCCACAGATGCAGAAGGGGATGCAGTTACAGTCCTCATGCATGCAGAGCAGGGACAGGTACATCTAGAGGGACAGGGCAATTCCCACAACAGGCTCAGCCTTCTGCCAGCACATGACCAGAAAGACCAAGCAGGGTGGTCACTTTAGCTGGGAGCAAGGGTAAGGAGCTTCCTGGAGGAGGCCACTCGGGAGCTGAGTCTGAAAAGGTGAGCAGCAGTTCACTGGGCAGACAACATTAGGAAGAACATTCCCGAAACAGAGGACATCCTATACAAATCGAGAAATGGGAGAGCTGAGGGGCTCTGAGAAAGATTGTTATCTGTTTGCCTGCCTGCTAAGCCCCAAGAGAACAG
The DNA here is from genome assembly GCF_007565055.1 of Rhinopithecus roxellana. Classification (NCBI taxonomy): domain Eukaryota; kingdom Metazoa; phylum Chordata; class Mammalia; order Primates; family Cercopithecidae; genus Rhinopithecus; species Rhinopithecus roxellana. The sequence continues at coordinate 1,955,606 of NC_044559.1, read as the reverse complement.
CCTTGGGGAAACCTAACGGTTCAATTTGCTTTCATGCTTATAAGATAGCTTCTGGAGCTCCAGCCATCACACTCATACTCCAGGCAGGAAGAAGAAGGAAAAAGGGAAAGCAGCCTTCTTTAAAGCAATGCCCAACAATTCCTGTTTATACTCCATTGCCAGAATGCATTCACATGGCCACGTTGCTCAGCAAGGGAGACTGGGAAAAGGTCATTTTATAGCTGAGCACATTGTCTCTCTCTCTCTTTTTTTTTTTTTTTTAAGTTCTGGGATACATGTGCAGATGTGCAGGTTTGTTACATAGGTGAATATGTGCCATGGTGGTTTGTTGCGCACATTGCCTCTCTTAACAAAATCAGGTCTCGTTAGTAAGGAAGACAGGAAGAATGGACTTGGGGTGACCAATCCGTGTTTGGTATTGCTGGGCCCATTTGAGAGATGGGAAAGTCGTTCCCAAGAGGTTGAGTGACTTGCCTGAGGTCAGAGGCTAGATTGAACCCCAGTCCCTTTGACCTTACTTACAGTAACCCTGAGGGCTTTTTAGAAAGGCCCAGATCAAGTCTTCAGACAGGCTTGCCCCGATCGTTGGCCTAAGAAGCCAGCAGAAAGGCATCGCAGACAAACCCAAAGACAATCTCTGTGTGGCTTGCAGCTGTGTGGGTGGTGGGTTGGCTGCACTGGTGTGTGCCCAGGATGAAAGCAAAGCAACTGCTTCTGCAAGACAGAATTAGCTGTTCCTACGGGTCTGGATCATCCTCTTCCCAAACCAAGGGAACCGTGGAGCTGCTGCCTTCTCAGCTCATCACCCACCCAAGGGTCCCTGGAGCCAGCCTTGAGGGCTGTGGTGAGCGCTCATCCCTTCCACATGCTCACTAGAGCCTTCTGGGCCATGCTGGGGCACAGAGGTAATTGGGACCTCCTCCTAGCTGCCAGGGGGAAGCAAACAATTTCAACCGAGGGCTGAGGGAGTCCAGAGTCAGATCCAGGGCTGCCTGGAGAGGCAGAGGGGACTTTTAACGCTAGAGCCAAGTCTGGAAGGAGGAGTCCAGGCTGGAGGCAGCACCCAGGGGAGAGAGGAGGAGCTCAGCAAGGCCTACTCTGTGGGTCCTGATAGGTCCTGGCCCCACCCCTTGAGCCAGGCAGCCGCAGCCTTCTGAGCCCAATTTCAATGGCATCACAGTGACCTTCTCTCTCTTCTCTTCCCTACAGGGGAGGTACCTCAGCTTAGCTCTTGCACAGTCCCAATACGCACAGGCTCCCTGCTGCCCAAGGATCTGCTTTCCACACAGCCAGGAGTGCCTTTCCCTACCACAGGCTCCCTGCCGCCCAAGGATGTGCCTGAGACACAGCCGGGAGTGCCTCGCCCTCAAACAGGCTCCCTGCAGCCCAAGGATGTGCCTGAGACACAACCAACACAGCAGGGAGTGCCTTGCCCTCAAACAGGCTCCCTGCAGCCCTGGGATCTGCCTGAGACACAGCCCGGAGTACTTTTCCCAAGCACAGACTCTGTGCAGCCCAAAGAGCTGCCTTCAACCTGGCCAGCAGTGCCTCCCTGTCACCTGCTCCTCCAGGTGCCACCTCTTGCCTGCTAGGTGCTCAAGGCCTCCCTCCAGGATCCTGCCGCTGTTGTCCCCACTGCTCAGGCACACTGCAGAACCCCCTCTGTCACTCCCTCCCTCGGAGCCCAACTTCTAAGGCACTAAACACCCAAGATTAACAGGCTTTTGTTGCTGAACTGGACATATACATTGAGTCCTTTCTTATGGTCAAAGGAGTTGAATTCTTGTTGATCAACAAAAGTGTTTGTCACCAGGGAGCTTGTCCTATGAGTGAGCTGGATTTATACTGCACCTGCCACGACACAGCGCCCTGGTGCCGTGGGGATGCCAGGCATGGATGCATTCCACTCCCAACAGCTCCGACTTTATCAAGGGCTGGGACACAGGAGGTCTTAGGCCAAATTCTCCATTTAAAAAGCCCAAAAAGTCTTTGAAATAATAATTCAATGCTGTGTCTCCCTCTCCAGCTTTTTGTTTGTTTGTTTTCTTTGTTGTTTTTTGAGACAGAGTCTTGCTCTGTTGCCCAGGCTGAGTGCAATGGTGTGATCTCAACTCATTGCAACCTCCACCTCCCAGGTTCAAGCGATTCTCCTGCCTCAGTCTCCTGAGTAGTTGGGATTACAGGAGCCTGCCACCACGCCTGGCTAGTTTTTGTATTTTTAGTAGAAATGGGGTTTCACCATGTTGGTCAGGCTGGTCTCAAACTCCTGACCTCAGGTGATCCACCTACCTCGGCCTCCCAAAGTGTTGGGATTACAGGCATGAGCCACCACACCTGGCCCCTCCCTAGCTTTTTGAAAGGAAAAATACTTGCATATCTCATTTCCTGTACTCCTCGTCTTCTTGTCCCTGGTTTCTGTTTTTTGGCTACTCAAATTCTGAATGTATCCCAGAAGGCAGTGAGGCCCTTTCTGGAAATGCTAATTATCTTCCCAGATACCCCACACCATCCCCAAGACCAGGCAAATTTCAGGGAATCCTCCTCATTTCACTAGAAAAGATAAACTTCCCTCCTTAATCATTTGTCCCCATAGAAGAAGCCACAGCCCCAACAGAGATGAGTGTCAACAGGCAGTGTCCTACTGCCCACCGTGTGCACATGGTGGCTGCATGACTGCCCAAGGTGCCACCCACACAGGCCATGGGCACCCCACATGGGATTCCTGAGCATGTCAGGAGGGAACCCCCTGGGGGGCTATGGCTGAGGTTGTCCAGTCATCCCGAATCCATCTTTGAAAGAAATAAACAGCTCTCCACCTCCCCCATCTACTGGAATGAAATATTTATGCTTTTCCATAGAAATTCTGAAAGACAAGTACAACTTAAAAATATACTAGGTTTGGATTTTAAAAAGTATTGACTAATTTGACAGTGATAACCACACTGTCCCCCCTCCCTTTTTCTTTTAAGACTTTATGGCTTGCCTATGTGTGTAGGGCTTTGGGGGCTTTCTCTAGGTCGCATGACTTTGACCTTCGGTGCCATCATCCTGAGGAGTTACTCTTTCTTGTCCCCCTTCTCTGTCTTGCACCCTCCTGTCCTGCTGCAGCCTGGACTCTGCATCTGGGTCCTGCCAGCTGCCATGATGGGAAGCAAGCCTCTCTCACCCTTCCCCAGCCTGTCCCCTCTGTGTCTGCAGATCTGTCTCCCAACCTGGTTATGGGAGGCTTTTCCAGGCGCACAACGCCCTGCACAAGGCGTCCAGAGAAATAAGCCAGGTCAATGTTGAGGAAATGGAAGAGGGTGCTAGAGCCCTGGGGGTGGATGGGACCCAGTCATTTGGTTTTTCCCTGTTTGGAGGCTCGTTCCTGGAACAGCTGTGGGTACTCAAGAACATGCTGCCCCTCCACGCTTCACTTCTCAACATTCTTCCTGGAATAGGAGGCCTGGCTTCATCAATTTTTTGTCTTGCTTTGTTTTTGAGAGAGTTTTTGTTTCACAAAACAAAACACCTCTAGTCCTGTAAATACAGAGATTTTCACAAAGAATTGAGAGTTCCCACCTCATTGTGAGACAGGTGGAGATATTTATGACAAGGGTGCCTGGTGCCTGGTGAGCAGGTGCATGGCCTGTGTGCAGCGCAATGAGACAGAGTCTAGAGAGGTAGGATGTATGCCCTTGCAGGTGTGGGAAGGGAGAGCCAGCCGGACAGTACACCCTCTGGTGCTAGACTGCCTGGCCCAGCTGCCTAATGCCTACAGCCATATACAAATGTGCCCAGAGCAGCCAAGACAACTTTACAAGGTGCCTGGGACTGTGTATCTCTCAACACTAAGGGAGGAAATGTTCACTTTACTCATGACACCAGGAAAAGTGTGGGAAAGCTTTCATTAGGCAGAAAGGGAGTTGTAATAACATGAAAGTGTAGAGAGACTTTATTTCTTCTGTGTTACCCACGTGGAAACATAAAGATGTTGCTTCCCATCCCTGCAACTCTGAGACCCCATAGGAAGAAATGTATATGCAATTTCATGAAGAGCTTTATGTGATCCTGGTGAAATCAACATACCTGTTTGTTAATGGGGATTGAGAGCCTTTGGAGTTTAGCCAATATGAGCTCAAGCTATGGCCTGTCATCCTTCCTCATCCCTCAAAGGAGGAAGTCATATATTAAGAAGGTGAGCTCAGAATACATGAGAGGGGAGGGCCCCTCCACTCTGGCCACCTACAGGGACCCTCCCAGCCTTTCTGTGTTGAACAGTGATAGCAGGGGCAGGCAGAGGGAACTTTGCCAGCCATGCTTCCATGGGCCACTCCTGCCCTGCCTCCTCCTCTGCAGCTGAGTTGATCCCCCAGGTTTGGCATCAGTCAGGGGCTCCTCACCCTAGTGAAGGGAGAAAAGGGACACAACCCTTGATCATGCAGGTGGGCTGAGTTGCAGGTGGGCTGCCTTTTTGAATTTTAGATTCAGGGGGTACATGTGCACGATCGTTACATGGGTATATTGTGTACTGGTGGAGATTGGGCTTCTAGTGTACCAATCACCCAGATACTGAATGTTGTTTCCAACAGGTAGTCTTTCAACCCTCATCCCCCTCCCACCCTCTCCCCTTTTGGAGTCCACAGCATCTCTTATTTCCATCCGTATGTCCATGTGTACCCATTGTTTAGTTCCCACTCACAAGTGAGAACGTGTAGTATTTGATTTTCTGTTTCTGAATTAGTTCACTTAGGATAATGTATGAATTAGTTCACTTAGGATAACGGCCTCCCCCTCCATCACGTTGCAGCAAAGAACATGATTTCATTTTTTATGGATGCATAGTATTTCATAGTGTATATATACCACATTTTATTTATCTGGTCAATCACTGGTTCCATGACTTTGCTATTGTGAATATTGCTGAGATAAACATACTAGTACAGGTGCCTTTTTAATATAAGGATTTCTTTTCCTTTGGATAGATACCCAGTAGCGGGACTACTGAGTCATATGGTAGTTCTATTTTTAGTTCTTTGAGAAATCTCCATGCTGATTTTCATAGATGTTGAACCAATTTACTTTTCCCCCATCGGTGTATGAATGTTTCCTTTTGTCTACATCCACAACAACATCTGTTGTTTTTTGACTTTTTAAAAATAGTCATTCTGACTGGTGTAAAATGATATCTCAGTGTGGTGCTAATTTGCATTTATCTGATAATTAGGAATGTTGAGAATTTTTTCATGTGTTTGCTGCTTATATTTCTTCTTTTGAGAAACGTCTTCATATCCTTTGCTCAATTTTTAATAAGGTTGCTTGTTTTTTCTGTTTAGTTGTTTGATTTATTTATATATTCTGGATATTAATTCTTTGTTGGAAGCGTAATTTGCAAATATTTTCTCCCATTCTGTAAATTGTCTATTTACTCTGTTGATCATTTCTTTTGCTGTGCAGAAGCTTTCCAGTTTAATTAAGTTCTGTTTGCCTATTTTTGTTTTTGTTGCATTTGCTTTTGGGGTCTTTGTCATAAATTATTTGCCTAAGCTGATATCCACATTTTTCCTAGTTTTCTTCTAGGATTTTTATAGTTTCAGGTCTTGTTGCGTCTTTAATCCATCTTGAATTAATTTTTGTTTATAATGAGATAGGATCCAGTTTCACTCTTCTGCATGTGGCTAGTCAATTTTTCCAGCACCACTTATTGAATAGGGTGTCTGTCCTTTCCCCACTGTTTATTTTTGTTGACTTTGTCAAACATCTATTAATTGTAGGTATGTAGCTTTAATTTTGGGGCTCTCTATTCTGTTTCGTTGATCTACATGTCCATTTTTTGTACTAGTACCATGCTTATACTACAGCGTTGTAGTATAGTTTGAAGTCAAGCAGTATGATGCCTCTGGATTTTTTTTTCTTACAATTACTTTGGCTACTTAGGCTTTATTTTGTTTCATATAAACTTTAGAATTTTTTTTCTAGTTCTGTGAATAATAATGTTGAAAATTTGACAGGAATTGTGTCATATCTATAGATTGCTTTAGGGAATATGGTCATTTTAACAGTATCGATTATTCCAATCCATGAGCATGAGATGTTTTTCCATTTGCATCATCTATGGTTTCTTTCATCAGTGTTTCACAGTTACCCTTATACAGATCTTTCACCTCCTTGGTTAAATGTATTCCTAGCTAGTTTTTTTCTTTCTTTCTTTCCTTTTTTTTTTTTTATTTTAGTGTGGCTATTGTAAATGAGATTGAGTTCTTGATTTGGTTCTCTGCTTCCATGTTATTGGTATATACAAATGCTACTGATTTTTGTGCATTGATTTTTATCTCATGAAACTTTGTACCAAAGTTGTTTATCAAGGCTAGGAGTCTATTGGAAGAGTCTTTAGGGTTTTCTAGGTATACAGTCATGTCATCAGCAAACAGAGATAATTTGACTTCCTCTTTTCCAAGTTGGATACCTTCTATTTCTTTCTCTTGCCTGATTGCTCCAGCTAGGACTTCTAGTACTATGTCAAATAGGAGTGGAGAGAGTGGGCATTCTTGTCTTGTTTCAGATCTTAAGGAGAATGCTTTTAACTTTTCCTCATTCAGTATGATGCTGGCTATGGGTTTGTCTTATATGACTCTTATTATTTTGAGGCATGTTCTTTCGATGTCTGGTTTATTGAGGGTTTCATCTATTGATCATATGATTTCTGTTTTAGTTCTGTTTATGTGGTGAAGGATGTTTATTAATTTGCTGTTTTTAACCATCTTTGCGTCCCTGGAATAAAGCCCACTTGACTGTGACGAATTATCTTTTCGATGCACTGCTGGATTTGTTTTACTAGTATTTTTTTTGACTATTTTTGCATGTACATTCATAAAAGATATTGGCCTGTGGTTTTATTTTTTATTATGTCCTTGCCTGATTTTGGTGTCAGAATGATACTGGATCTTCATCAATATTTTGGAATAGTTTCAGTAAGATTAATACTAGCTCTTGTTTCTACATCTGGTAGATGTACAAAGCTGTGAATTTATCTGGTCCTGGGAAATTTGTGTGTGTGTGTTTTTTTTGGAAAGTTTGTTATTACTAATTCGATTTTCTTACCCATTATAGGTCCATTCAGGATTTCTATTTCTACCTGGTTCAATCTTGGGAGATTTTGTGTTTCCAGGAATTTATCAATTTCCTCTGGGTTTTCTGGTTTGTGTGCATAGAGGTGTTCATAGTAGTCTCCAATGATCTTTAGTATTTCTGGAGCATCAAATGTCACCTTTGTCATTTCTGAGTGTGCTTATTTGAATCTTCTCTCATTTTTTCTTGGTTGATGTAGCTAGCAGTCTGTCAATTTTGTTTATCCCCTCAATGAACCAACTTTTTGTTTTACTGGTCCTTTGAATCTTTTTATGGTCTCAATCCCATTTAGTTCTGCTGTTTGTTATTTCCTTTCTTCTCCTGGCTTTGAGTTTGGTTTGTTCTGTTTTTCTCTAGTTCCTTCAACTGTGATGTTAGGTTGTTAATTTGAGATCTTTGTCTTTTTGATGTAGACATTTAGTGCTATAAGCTTTCCTGTTAGTACTGCTTTTGCTGTTTTCCAGACGTCTTGGTATTTTATGTCTCTATTTTCATTCATTTCAAAGAATTTTTTAATTTCTGCCTTCATTTCATTGTTTACCCAAGAGTCATTCAGGAGGAAGTTGTTTAGTTTCCATGTACTTGTGCAGTTTTGAGTGTTCCTCTTGGTATTGATTTCTGATTTCATTTCAGTGGTTTGGGAAGACACTTGATATTATTTCAGTTTTTATTTTATTTTATTGAGCTTTGCATTATGGCCAAGGATGTGGTCAATTATGGAGAATGTTTCATGTGCAGGTGAAAAGAAGGTATATTCTGTGGTTGTTGGTAGAATGCTCTATAAATGTTTTTAGGTCCATTTGGTCTGTAGCCCAGTTTAAGTCCAGAGTTTCTTTGCTATTTTCTACCTCGATGGTCTGTATGGTGATGTCACTGGGATATTGAAGTCCCCCACTATCATTATATTGCTATCGATCTGTTTTCTTAGGTCTAGTAGTATTTGTTTTATGAATCTGAATGCTCCATTGTTGGGTGCATATATATATTTAGTAAAATCTTCTTGTTGTATTGAATGCTTTATCATTATATAATGGTATTTTTGTCTTTTTTTAAATGTTGTTGGTTTAAAGTCTGTGTTATCCAATATGAGAATGGCTACTCCTGCTTACTTTTGTTTTCCATTTGCATAATATATGTTTTTCACCATTTTACTTTGAGTCTGAACCTTTAGCCAGTAGATTGGTCTCTTGTATGCAGCCAATGGTTGGTTTTATATCCAATTTGCCTCTCTGATCTTCTAAGTAGATCATTTAGGCCAGCAGTCCCCAACCTTTTTGGCATCAGGGATAAGTTTCATGGAAGATGATTTTTTTCACAGATGGTGGCAGGGAATGGTTTCAGGATGAAACTGATTGACCTCAGATCATCAGGCGTTAGATTCTCATAAGGATCGTACAACCTAGATTCTTTGCATATGCAGTTCACAATAGGGTTCACACTCCTGGGATAATCTGATGTTGCCATTGATCTGACAGGAGATAGAGCTCAGGCAATAATGCTCACTTGCCCACCACTCAACTCCTGCTGTGTGGTCAGGTTCCTAACAGGCCAAGGACCAGTCTATGGCCTGCGGATTGGGAACCCCTGATTTAGGCCATTTACATTCAAGCTTAATATTGATATGTGAGGTGTTGTTCACATTATAATGTTGTCAGCTAGTTCTTTTGGAGTTTCAAATTTGTAATTGCTTTGTAGAATCTGTGAGCTTTGTACTTATGTATCCTTCCATGACGGTGAGTAGTGCCCTTTAATTTCCACGTTTTGAATTCCTTTGAGCATTTCTGGTAGGACCAATCTAGTGGTGACAAATTCTCTTAGCACTTGTTTGTTTGGGAAACACTCTATTTCTCCTACATTTGTGAAGCTTAGTTGGTAGATATGAAATTCTTGGCTGGCATTTTTTCCCTTAAGGAGGCTAAAAGTAGGCCCCCAGTCTCTTCCAGCTTATAGGGTTTCTGCTGAGAAGTCTGCTGTTAGTCTAATGGGTTTTCTTTTATAGGTAATTTGATCATTTTCTCTAGCTGCATTTAAGATTTTTTTCTTATTGCGGATCTTGGATAGTCTGATAACTATATGTCTTCATGATGTTCATCTTCTATAATATGTTGTAGGTGTATTCTGAGTTTCTTATATCTTGAAGTCTACCTCTCTAGCAAGATTAAGTACATTTTCCTGAATTATTCCCCTAGATGTTTTCCAGTTTACTTACTTTTTCTTCTTCTCTCTCAGGAATGCCTATAAATTATAGGTTTGGTGATTTTACATAATCGTATATTTCTTTTTTTAAAAAATTCTTTATTTTTGTCTGACTGTATTAATTCAAAAGACCGGTCTTCAAGATCTGAAATTTTTTTCTTCTACTTGGATTGTTGAAGCTTTTTAGTGTATTTTGAAATTATTTAAGTGTATTTTTTATTTCCAGAAGTTCTGTTTTTTTTTTTTTTTTTCTTTAAAGGTATTTATCTCTTCCTTAATTTCCTGGTTTGTTGTCATGATTTCTTTGTGTTAGTTTTCAACTTTCTCTTGGCTCTCACTGACCTTCCCTGCAATCCATACTTTTAATTCTTTATCTGTAATATTTTAGTTTTCATTTCAGTTGGAGCTTATTGCTAGAGAGCTAGTGTGATTATTTGATGTTGTCACAACATTCAGATCTTTCATGGTGCCAGAATTTTTACACTGGTTCCTTCTCATCTGGAGGAGCTGGAACTCCTGATTTTTAAATTTATTTCCATTTATGTAGGATATTTTCTCTGTTATCCCCCCTCCCCTTGAGGGTGTCACTGTAGAGTATGTTGGTAGGGCTTTTGGCTTTTCTCTTGCAGCCCTGTGCACTTCTTTTATCGGGCTGTGCAGTTCAACCTACAGGCCAGTAGGTGGCACTTACAAATAAGAGCTAGCTGTGGCATAAGCCCATGGATGTGTACTTGATCTTTGTTCACTGAGGTGCTCTCTGTAGTTTCAGGTGACAGGTTGGATAGTGGAATGCCAGGTGCCCTGAGCTTCCTGTTCAGAATGCGTTGGGGGAGTGGAAGAGAGGATGCAGCTGGGCAGAAGTGAACCCCCTGGCTTTCCCACAAACACCCCCAATGATAGGCACAGGCACCAGCCCTGATGGGGGTGGCTGGGGGAGCTCCTGATGAAATGCACAGAGGTCTCTGTGGTGGGATGAGGGGGTTGCACTGGTTCCATATCCTAGATAGGCAGGAACGCAATCAGCTTCCCTATCACACCCCTGTTCTGGGGCTGGTGTCTCTCAGTACAGATGCACACTGTGGTCTATCTCCAGGCCACAGTGTGGCTGAGAGACATGGAAAATGCCTGTCCTGTGTGCCTCTCCGCAGGAGTGGCTTCAGGGTGTAAATTCTTCATTCAGCCCAATGCAGGCAGTTGTATGGCTCGCCAGTGTGGTGATGTTCTCCATGTGGTAATGCCGCTGCCTCATGGGGAGATGGGGAACGGCTCTGCCTATCAGCCATGTGGGTGGGAGTCATCATGGTGGTGTTGGCTGCTTGGGTGGGCCCAAACTCAGGCCCAGGGAGGAGTCAGGTGTCAGCGATGTTGGACTGGGCTAGGTAATTCCCCAACCCCCACACTTCTCAATGACCCACTAGATGGCATGTAGGAGTCCTGATGTGACTGGACCAGGATCCAGCCAGCCCAGAGTTCAGGTGCTGCCTGTGATAGGGAGGGGTGGGCTGGTCCCCTGGAGCCTGAAAATAGATCACAGGACTGTGGGGGCTGGGCATTCCAAAGGGCTCCAGGCCACAGCTGCAATGTTCAGGCATAGCAGGGTGGCTGTGCTGTGCACCTTTCACTCAGGAGGGCAGGACCCTTCAACTGGGGCAATGAGCGATGGCAGTTGTTGGGCTCATGGCCCACTCACACTTCTCTCCCAAAGCTGGATTTTGCTGTTAGGAGCTCAGGAAGGTACCTGAACTTCCTGCTCCCTCCCTGGCCTGGGGCAGCAGAGACAAGCCTGTGGTGGAAAGGGTTAATGGGCAGCCTCTGGGGGTTGGGCTCTCAGAGGAACACTGTCATGCTCAGGCAGGGGTGGGTGGTGGCACTGGCAGCCTGTCACCAAAGCAGGCAAGTCCCGTTTGGCAGAGAGGAGCAGCAGAGGGAAGCCATACAGAGCATTGTCTACCCACTCCTCTTTACCACAGCTGCAGTATCTGTCTTTGGGGCACACAGAAGTGCCCAGTTCCCCTCCATGGTGGGCAGCAGTGGCTGCACCAGGCAGATCAGGGATGAAAAGCCTGTGGGATCCATGTAGGCTTGAGCAGTGCCTCTGCACCATCTCCAGCAGGCTCCCTGTGTTCATCTGGAGGCCCGGGGGTGATGAGGGGGCTCCCTGTGGCTAGGATTGCAAAGGTCCATAGTGGAGGTGTGAAATTTCAGGGTTCTCTCACTCGCTCACCTCTTCCTTGTGTTACAGAGCCCTTTGTGGCTCCTTGGGGGTCCCAGCTCGGCAGGCTTCCCTCTCCTCTGATTCTCATCACGTCTCTGGTGAATTTCAGCGTGCTCTCTTAGAGGATCTATTTGAAGTGCTGGTATTTACTAACTCTTTTGATGCCTGAGAGGCACCTACTAGCTGCCTCTGTCTTTATTCCACTGCCCCCTCCTCCGGAGGAGCAGGATACTTTTAGAAAACAAGTCTCACATCAGAGCTGCCCAAAACAGAAGTGCACAAAAGGGAACATGGCGGGCAATTTTTATTCCTTATTTTAGACCAGAACTATAAGAACACACATTTATGAGAGTCCAATGGATGTCACATAAAGCACCCCTGTAGAGCTGGAATGAGCCAGAGCAGGTGAGGTTACGAGTAGCCCCACATGGAACAACCAAGCTCACATGAAGCTAGGGCACTTCTCATCCCTGGGATGGCACAGAGAAGGTCCAGACCTCCAGGGGCACTGCAGGCCTCCATTGGTCATTCAGGGACCTTAATATGCAGGGGAAGCTCTGCCAGGCAAGGGCATTCTTTTGAGATCAGCTTCTAGTCAGCCAGACAGAAGGAGCAGGGCTAGGCTGGGTGACAGGCATGTGCACCTGCCACTGCCATGAGCTCAGACAGAGCATGCTAAGTTGCAGGGGAGGCTACAATTTAGTAGCTGTGTGTCCAAGGAGTTGGGGGTAGATTTGTGACCAGTGCCCAGTCCCTGCTATGATGCCAATAACTGAGGGCAAGGACCCTGGAGCTTTAGCTCTCCTACTGGTTTCCCCAACGTACTAGGGAAGGCTCCCTTGATGGCAAGACCCCGGTGGGACTTTTGGAGGCAAATGTGCACACCTGGTCTGCACACCTTATTAGCTGAACAGAGGCTTAGAAACAGACTGGAGAGGAAAATGTACATGTAGAAGGTTTATTTTGTTAGGGAGTCCTCTGGGGAGCACCACGGTGAGGGAGAAAATAAAGGCAGGAACCAGACCCACATAGGATGTGCTACAGCGAACATCTCCAATCAATGGGAAAATAAATGGCTATTCATTTGCAGGAAAGTGTTATTTAAGGCACTTTTCCTGGGGTCCTGAAACTCCAACTGTCAACCCATAAGCCCCAGCAAAGAGGCATGGAGGTGATTGGGACAGGGACTGCCTAGCAACAAGGTGAGCCCTTAGATCCCCAACCCCGCACCCACCACCAGGGGCTCGAGCCTCTGTGAGAGGAGGCATCAGGTGGGTTGAAGTGTAGGAAAGTGTAGGAGGGCTGGGCTGGGCTTTAGCAGCTGAGTCTTCTGACTCTAGCTTAGAGCCCTGCGCACTTCTCCAGGTTGCCCCCTTCCACAGTCGGGAGCTGAACCACCAGGCCCTCCCAGATGGCTGCTTCATGGTGAAGCTGCCTTAGTGCAGCACTGTGATCATTTATCATTAAAGTGGGCACAGCCAGAACTCCCAGAGCTCAATGGGGCCTTGATACATTCTAAGCGTCTACTCTGTGCTAGACCCTTGGTCCTAGGAGGTGGGGATGTCACATCAGAACACTGGGGAGTTTTGTCAACTTTGTTTTATCCTCCTTGGGGATGTGCTGCTGATCACCACGGGTGAATTGTTTTAGACTCACTAATATTTTGTGAGCTTGACTTACTTTCTTCACATTGGATAGATTAGGAAACTACAGGTCTGAGAATGTAAAGCAACTTGCTTAACATCCCACAACTTTTAAGTAGAAGAACCAGGAGTCAATGCAGAGCAGCTGTCTGTAGAGGTGTACTGGGCATTCGGTTTCTGTCCCCAAATGCAGAACCTGCAACCAGGAGTGGGGATATGGGGGAAGTATCCACCCACCTCTCACAGAGGCTCACAGCCTAGAGCATGTTCTCATCCTCCTGCCAGGTCATCACTGGAGCCTGAAGGAACCCCTCCACCTGGCTGGCCAGTGGACCCAGCTCTGGGATGGAGCGAGGCTCCCTCACCACCGCTGGTTGGGTGGACTGTCCTCCTGGCTGGCCTGGGCTATTCCTGAGCTTGCTGCTCAGCCCCTTCCTCCAATCCCTCAGCTCAGGTCTCCAAGCCTGGGCTAGTGGCTTGGGCTCTTTGAAGCCAGGAGCCTCCCCTAGACTCCCACCAGGCGTGGCTGCAGGACTCCTCTGCGTCCACACATATACAACCACACATCCATAAGCCTGTGTTGAAGCTTGTGGGCCTACACAAAGCTGTGGTCCTCATGCAGTTCCCCTGACCCCTTTTGTGAACACCAGAATTCCTTGAGTAGGCCCAGCATGTAGAGGGAGACGGGGGCAGAAGGGAACTCTATGTCTCAAGCACTGCCTAGTGTTTCTGCCTGTGCTGTGCTGGGTAATTTGCATACCTGGTCGGGTAATCTATTGAAAGATTCATTTCATTTTGTGTTCTCCCTCTCTGTTTCTTTCTCTTTCTTTTTAATGGCATTGAGATTTTTATTAACCTACCTTCTTGCTTTATTTTAACATTATAAACATTATAAGCCAAATTATTCTCTTTTTGACCCAGGGTTGTGATAGGAACTCTCTTGTTACAAAGTGGTAGCCGATCTGTGCCTGCTTTTTATGCTTTTCTGGCACCTCTCAACCTCTGGCTGTCACTTCTCTGTTCTTTCTCAGTTTTCCTTAACAGTGTATTCTAATTCCTGTAAAACAAGGACTGAAAGTACCAACCTCTTTGTCATGAGGTTTAAGAGAAGGCCCAGCAGTAAGCCAAGCTCTCAGAAAAATTGAAACAGTTCCTCCTTGCCCTTCAGTACAGCTCCTTCTCGTCTGTCAGGGCTGAAGAATGACTAAACCTGTAAACCAAGCACACGGTGTAAGTCCACAGACCAGGGGAAGGTCTAGATGGTAAAGTACGTGGGCTTTGTGACTCCACTGCTGACATCCAGGCTAAGGGAGGACTGACTTAGTGAGCAGTTCCAAGACCACTGAGCTCACAGTTCACTGGCTGTCTCCCTCGTATCTCCGCCATGACCAGGGCTTGAGGAGGGGCCTCTCAGTTCCCCTGACACACTTGGAAGAGTATGAGGGGTGCAGCAGAAGCCTAAAACGGAGTGACCAGCCCTGGGGTTTCGATGGGGGACGCTGACAGACCAGTCACTAAGTTGGTGCTATTTGCTCTTAAGAAGGAGAGGCAGGGCCTGGGCAAGAACGGCAGCTGGAAGGTGAAACGCAGGCCTGGCTCTCAGTAGCATCAGTGATCAGCCTTGAAGGGGCCATCAGGGGAGATGCCCCAGGTACTGGGCCTGCTTCTCAGTCAGCTTGGTCAGTTTCATGCTCAGCTTGCCCAGGTGGGCTTCAGCCACTGCCTCATCCAGCTTCTTGGGCAGTACATGAACCCCAATGGGGTACTGCTCTGGGTGGGTTCACAGCTCAATCTGTGCAGTCACCTAGTTGATGAAGGAGTCACTCGTCACAAAGCCAGGGTGGCCCATGACAACCCAGGTTGACCAGTCAACCCTCAGCCAGCAGGATGGTGCGGCATCCATTCTTCAGCGAGTACCTGGTCACCTGGGGCTTGATGGTCACCTTCTCCAAGTGTTCTCGCTGAGCCACTTGACATCGATCTCCACATCAAAGTGTCCAGTGTTACACATGATGGCATCATCCTTCACCTGTTCAAAGTGCCGGCCAAGGACGATGTTGACACAGCCTGTGGTGGTGATAAAGATGTTGCCCTCCTGACACGCTTCGTCCATGGTGGTCCCCTCATAGCCCTCCATGGCAGCCTGCAGTGCGTTGATGGGGTCGATCTTGGTGATGATGATGTGGGCCCCGAAACCCCACAGGGCCTGGGCACAGCTCTTGCCCATGTTGCCATAGCCTGGTATGACCGCTACCTTGCCGGCAATCATCACGTCTGTGGTCCACTTGATGCCATCTATGAGGGACTCCCAGCAGCCATAGAGCTTGTCGAACTTGCTCTTCGTGATGGAGTCATTGTCATTGATGGCAGGCACCTTCAGGATCCCACTGACCAGCATCCTGTGTGGGTTGTGGACCCCAGTCTTGGTCTCCTTGGAAGTGCCTCAGATGGCCCAGCAAGAGCTGTGAGTGCTTGGTGTGGAAGAGGTTGGCGAAGTCACCCCCATCCTCCAGAATAATGTTGAGGGCCCGTCCTTGAATTATAGTGACTGCTCGATGCACCACAGGTACTCCTTGTCCTTTCGCCCTTCCAGGTGTACACTGGAATGCCAGACTTGGCAATGGCAGTCAACACGTGGTCCTGGGTGAGGAAGATGTTGTTGCTGGGGCACCCAGGGTGATGGGTCTCAATGTGGATGGCTGTCTCCATGGTTGTGTGCAGGCAGCTGGCGATGCGGGTGCCTTTGGAGCCTGGGAGCCTCGTGGCTTGGAGGCCTAGTACAGCTCCCGCATGTGCATCAGGCCTGGCATCTCCTTCACAATGTTCAGGGTCTTGCATCCCCAGGCGGCCAGGCCAATGTCAATAACTTTGCAGGGCAGTTTGTCAGACAGGCTGGTGGCGCTTATGATGGAGACAGGTGAAGGGGACTGGGCCTTGGTCTGGAGACAGGCACTGGGTGGGTGGCTCTGGGCAGGGTCTCTCTCTCTCTGTATGTGTGTGTGTGTGTGTGTGTGCGTGTGTATGTTTTCTATTTTACATTTCAAGCAGATGGCCAGGCCCTTGGTATTGCACAGGTGCCCACAGTGTTTATTAGCCAGGGTTATCCAGAGAAATAGAACCAACAGGATATATACGGGTATATGTAAGAGCAGATTTATTATAGGAATTGCCCCATGTGGTTATGGAGACCGAGAAGTCCCACGGTTTGCTATCTGCAAGTTAGAGAAACAAGAATGTCAGTGGTGTGACTCAGTCTGAGTCCGAAGGCCCAAGAATTAGAGGGGTGGGGGTGGGGCAATGGTATAAGTCCAAGTGCTATGACCTGAAATTTAGTGTCCCCTAAAGATTCATATGCTGAAATCCTAAACCCCAAGGAATGGTGTCAGGAAGTGGGAGTATGGGGAGGTGATTAGGTCACCAGGGTGGAGCCTCATGGATTGAATTAGTGCCTTTATAAAAGAGGCCCCAGAAGGCTGCCTCCCTCCTTCCACAGTGGGAGGACACAGGAGACATTGTTGGCCAAAAGATGCTAACAATGAACCAGAGAGCTGACCCTCACCAGAAATCTAATCTGCCTTGACTCAACTATCAAGAATTCCATTTTTAAATTATGAATCTTTTGGATGAACCACAAACCTTGCAAAAATTTTACAGACCACTTGAGAATGTGGCCCCAGCTTGGGGTGTTCACTTCTATCAGCTGGAGAATTTCTATGGAAAGTGTAAGAAAGCCTGCCTTAGGGTCCATATGGGAGATCCCAGCCTGAGCCTGGCTACAGGCTGGGCAGAGGCAGGACCCAAGAGGAGACCAGAAGGACAGGGCTGTAGTGACTGTAGGTTGCCAACTCATGATCACAAGAGCAGCCAGGTCTCAGCAGGACCAGACACTGAAAAGCCCACAGGACCCTTGCTTGGGGTCTCCTTCAATTTTCCCTGCTCTCTGGGCTATGCGGCCTCAGTTCTGCCCCTCCTCTCCCTCCACACCTGCTCCCTTCTCCCCACCTCTGCCTCTCTGTGTACTTGGCTGTTGCAAGTAGCCCTGCAGTCTGTGGTTGCTCGTCCTCTCTTCAGAGACCCCATGGCCACGTTGCTGGGGAGAGATTCTGATCCCATAGTCTGGGTCAAGCTGTGCATGCCTGATCTGACCACCAAGGTCATACCATACAATCAGGGCTGCTGCTGGACCCTGCACGGGGTATGGGGAAGTTTGAGGGTGTGGCAGTGGGTGGAGCAGGTGCCCCCAAAGTTGTCTCCAGCATGTGGAGGAGCCTGCCCATCTGTCTCCCCATGAGTGGCTCCTGTCACCTTGCTTCCTTCACTCCTGCTCCCGATGCTTCCACGAAGCTGAGCCACATGAGCAAGCGAGCATCCCCCTGCCACCCTCACTGCCTCAGCACCGCCCCTTCCATCAGGCCCCACTCCCTCCTGCTGCCTGCAGCCTACCCGGTGAGCTCAGCTCGGAGACCAGGGCTGGGCCTGGGCAGAGGGGATGAGGGAGTCCCATGCCTTATGTGCAGGAAATGTGGGTCTGGGCTGTTAACAACGAAGCCTTTGTATTTTGTCCACTAGGCTGTTAACAGCAAAGCCATTATATTTGTCCACTAGGGGCCAGAACAAAGTTCCACGCACTGAGTGACAAAAAACAACACTTTTCCTGAGAATTCTGCAGGCTGCAAGTCCAAGGTCAAGGGGTGGGGGTCGTGTCCTCTGAGTCTCATGGAGCTGGGTTTTGCTGACGGCCGCCTTCCTCCTGCGTCCTCCCATGCTGTTCCCTCTGTGCATGTCTGTTTCCTAAACTGTTCCTGTAAGGACACCAGTCGTACTGGATTAGGGCGCACCCTAATGACCTTGTTTAACCTTTACAAATCCTCTCCAAACACAGTACAGCTGCATCCTGAGGAACCAGGGGTCAGGACTTTAGTATATAAATTTTGGGGAGGACACAAGTCAGTGCATCTCCCTGGATCATATCTCAGTCTCAGGGCTGGCATTTCTCTCTAGGCTCTGCCCAGGGCTCCCCACACTATGGTTCCTTTGAGGGAGCCCATCTCAGCTCACCTTCATAACTGGACTTTGGCCAGAACCTTCTGGAAGGGGCCCGCTCCCACCTCCAGACTCATTGTCCCCAGACACCCACATGTGTCTTGGTGTGGACATGCCTCTATGTGCACATGTGTGAGGAGCGGCTCAGCTTCTGAGAATGCCATCAGTGAGGGCGCCTAGGTCCTGGCCCACAGGACAGGGCTCCCAGGAGGGTAGCGAGCCTGGGTGTGCAAAGGCCTGGAATGGGCCCTTCATCAGTCCCGGGGCACGGAGACAGCTTCCATCCTCCTCTCTGGAGGGCGTCTCACAGCGCCATGAGCAGGACAGCTCCCAGCTCTGGGGGCAGCTCTGGGCAGTGGCTATGTGCCCCGGGCACGGCTGCCTCCCCTGGCCCAGCTGGTCCAGCTTATCCTTACCAACCCCAGACCACACCTCCAGGAACAGCCTGGGGATGCTATGTGCTTAGAACAAAGGGCACTGGACCGGGGTTCAGGACAACCAGTGCTTCGCATCACGGGACATTCTTGTCTATTACCTCCAAGGTTGCACTGGATGGGAAAACAAATCACTGCCCACCCAGGGCGTTATTCCCTCAGGGCTCCAGGAGCCATGGGGGTTCTGGGAGTCCCATGAGAGCCTTCCTGAGATGAAGGGGCTGGTCCTGGAGGTAGGATGTGTTTGCTGAATGGTGGGAAGAAGACAGCCAGTTAGGAGGTGGCATGGGGAGGGTGGTGCTGGGGAAACATTCCTGGCAGGACCCCAGGGTGGGCAAATCCTGGAGTGGCAAAAGTTAACCTCCGCCCAGGAGGATTCCTCCTTCTCTTGGCAGCCAACGTCTCCTGGGGGCCCACAGGAGAGCAGGAACCCGCAAGCCCAAGAGACCTGGGGGGTCACAACTGTGCTTCCCACAAGACGTGTGTTTTGGGCAAATTGTCTCAACCCTGGAGCCTCCATTTCTTATTCTCATACACTGAACCCATCCCTACTTCTCAGGAGTGATTAAGAGGTGTCTAGACATGACTATTCCAGTGAAGGGAGGCTGCTGTCACTCTGCGTCCTCTGCTGAGCTCCCCATTGTGTCAATTGTGTACAGGCTGCATAATAAATGGAAGAGACACAATCTTTTTGATGTGATCAAGGTCTAGTAAAAACAGTGGAGAAACCCCATGTCCTCTAAAAATACAAAATTAGCTGGGCATGGTGGCTCATGCCTGTAATCCCAGCTACTAAGGAGGCTGAGGCAGGAGAGTCACTTGAACCTGGGAGGTGGATGTTGCAGTGAGCCAGGATCATGGCATTGCACTCCAGCCTGGACAACAAAAGCAAAACTTCATCTCAAAAAAAAAAAGAATGATGAAAATGTCTGGGCATGGTGGCTCACACCTGTAATACCAGCACTTTGGGAACCAAGATGGGAGGATTACTTGAGTCCAGGAGTTCAAACCCAACCTGGGCAACATAGTGAAACCTGTCTCTCCAAATATATATATTTATATATAAATATATATATATATTATTTATTTATTTTTGAGACAGGGTCTTGCTCTGTCACCCAGGCTGGAGCGTAGTGGCGCGATCTTGACTCAATGCACCCTCTACCTCCTGGGCTCAAGCGATTCTCCTGCCTCAGCTTCTCGAGTAACTGGGATTACAGGCACCTGCCACCATGCTCAGCTAATTTTTGTAATTTTAGTAGAGACGAGGTTTCACCATGTTGGCCAGGATGGTCTTGAACTCCTGACCCCAAGGCCTGCCTCGGCCTTCCAAAGTTCTGAGATTACAGGCGTGAGCCACTGCACCAGGCCAAAAAAAAAAAAAAAAAAAAAAAAAAAAAAAAGAAAATTTAAACTTACCTGAGCTACTCCGGAGGCCGAGATGGGAGAATCCCTTGAACCCAGGATTTCGAGACTGTAGTGACCTGTGATTAGGCCACTGCCCTCCAGCCTGGGCAACACAGCAATACACTGTCTCAGGAAAAAAGTTTTAAAAAAGAATGATGAAACTGTAATACGTCATTTAGGAACATGTCCTAATAATGTAATAACATATATATGTAGAATAAGTTCATTTTTATAAAGCAGGCATATAATTGTATAAGAGTACAAAAAAATGGCCAGGCATGGTGGCTCATGCTTGTAATCCCAGCATTTTGGGAGGCCAAGGTGGGTAGATCGCCAGAGGTCAGGAGTTTGAGACCAGCGTGGTCAACTTAGTGAAACCTCATCTCTACTGAAAATACAAAAAAATTAGCTTGGTGGGCATGGTGGCAGGTGCCTGTAATTCCAGTCACTTGGGAGGCTGAGGTGGGAGAATTGCTTGAACCTGGGAGGCAGAGGATGCAGTGAGCTGAGATCGTGCCACTGGACTTTAGCCTGGGTGACAGAGTGAGACTGTCTCAAAAAAAAAAAAAAAAAAAAAAGAGTAGAGAAAACCTAGTATCATATATGTAGCATGCATATTACCAGTGATCATCTTTGTGATTCTATGGGAATATGGGAAATCCTCATTTTCAACATTACATATTTACATGATGCTTGAATTTAAGAGAAAACCAATACTGATATTTTTAAAATTGTATCACATGATAATTGAGAGCACTTGGGAACTCTTACAGCAAGTTGACATTGCCCAGACTTCCAGAAGTGTCATCAATAGATGGTTCTTGTTGAATAGGGTATCCACCACCTTGGGTTACTGAATTTGCAAGACTAGTTGCATGTAAACTAGTCACATGCAGTAAAACCACGTACCACACCAGGTGCAGTGGCTCAGACCTGTAATCCCAGCACTTTGGGAGGTCAAGGTGGGCGGATCACCTGAGGTCAGGAGTTAGAGACCAGGCTGGCCAACATGATAAAAACCCATTTCTACTAAAAATGCAAAAAAGTTGGATGTGGTGGCACATGCCTGTAATTCCAGAATAAGGGAGGAGACCACCCCTTATATTGTCTTATGCCCAATTTCTGCCTCCAAAGAAAGAAGAAGTAAAAACTAAAAGGCAGAAATGAAATCCACAGGCAGACAGCCCGGCACCATGCCCTGGGCCTGGTAGTTAAAGATTGACCCATGACCTAACCAGTTATGTTATCTATAGATTCCAGACATAGTATGGAAAAGCACTGTGAAAATTCCTGTCCTGTTCTGTCTCATTCTGATTACTGGAACACGCAGGCCCCAGTCACGTACCCCCAGCTTGCTAAATGATCACAACCCTCTCATGCGGATCCCCTTAGAGTTGTGAGCCCTTAAAAGGGACAGGAATTGCTCACTCAGGGAGCTTGGCTCTTGAGACAGGAGGCTTGCCAATGCTCCTGGCCGAATAAACCCCTTCCTTCTTTAACTTGATATCTGAGGAGTTTTGTCTGCAGTTCATCCTGCTACATTTCTTCGTTCCCTAACCGGGAAGTGAGGTGATTGGCAGATGGTCGAGACAGCTCCTTAGGCAGCTTAAGCCTGCCCTGTCGAACATCCCTGTGGGGGATGACCAGCCCGAGCACTCCCGGGTAGGCATTTGCCATGGTGAGACGCCTCAGCAGAGCAGTGTATGGCAGGCCCCCGTGGAGGATCAACGCAGTGGCTGAACACCAGGAAGGAACTGGTACTTGGAGTCTGAATATCTGAAACTTGGTAAGACTAGTCTTTGGAACTTGCCTACTCCATTTGAGTGGAAGTGTGGTCTGATCACCCACGGCGTGCCTTTATTGGCACTTTGGTTTTGGTTTTGACTTGGTTTGAATTGCTTGACAGAACTGGACTTGGGAACTTGCCTACTCCATTTGAGTGGAAGTGTGGCCTGATCACCCACAGTGTGCCTGTACCGGCACTTTGGTTTTTGTTTTTGACTTGACTTGGATTGCTTGATACTTTGGTTTTGGTTTTGACCTGGCTTGGATTTCTGGATACTCTGATTTTGGTTTTGATTTTGGTTTGGTGTAAATTGCAAAAGTGTGTTTGTGCCCTTTTTACTTATTCTTTGTTTTGTGGTGTGCGTGTGGTGTGAGCATGGTGTTTTATCTTGAAGAAGCATGGGTCAGGCACAAATAAGCACACCCTACTAGGAACTACATTGAAAAATTTCAAAAAAGGATTTAAGGGAGACTATGGAGTACTGTAACACCAGGAAAACTTAAAACTTTCTGTAAAATGGACTGGCCAGCATTCGAGGTGGGTTGGCCATTAGAAGGAAGCCTGGACAGGTCCCTTGTTTCAAAGGTATGGCACAAGGTAACCTGTAAACCCAGGGCACCCAGACCAGTTCCCATACATAGATGCTTGGTTACAGCTGGTTTTAGATCTCTCCACAGTGGTTGAGAGAACTGCAGCATAAGTGAGGCAGAGAGAGAGAGAGTCAGGGAGGAGAGAGAGAGAGACAGAGAGGAGAGAGAGAGAGACAAAGTCAAAGACAGAAAGAGAGATATATACAAGTAGTTAAGAAAACAAAGTGTACCCTATTCCTTTAAAAGCCAAGGTAAATTTAAATCCTGTAATTAATAATTGAAGGTATTCTTCATAACCCTATAACACTCCAATACCACTTTGTTGTCAGTGTAAACAAGGGCATATCCCGAAAGCACTGAGGCCTTCCTATCAAAAATCCTTAACCCAGTAACCTGCAGATGGCCCAAATGCATTCAATCTGTAGTGGCAACTGCTTTGCTAACAGAAAAAAAGTAAAAAAAAAACTTTTAAATGAAACGTCATTGTGAGCCCACCTCACTAGTTCAGTTCAGAACTATCCTAAATCAAAAAAGCAAAAGAGTAGCTTACTAACTCAAAAATCCTAAAGTATGGGGCTGTTCTGTTAGAAAAAAAAAATCTGTACCAATTCTAAGTTAATTTGGACAAAGCAAGGTCTTATTAATAGCGAAGGATAATTAAAATCCCAAACTTACAAGGTTTTCAACAAAAGTCAAGTTTGTAAAAGTTAACAGTGTAACATGTATTATACTAACTTCTATTCTTGTGGCCTTAGACAGTCTGGTCCACAGACATAAAAGAAGTTTGCTTTGGAAAAGAATGGTTATCATCTTCAAAAAAAAAAAAAAAGGAAAGAAGGGGGGTGGGATTTATGTAAAAGGAGTATTATATGGTAAATTCTTGTCCTGAAATAAATTAACTGGTTATTTAAAGAAAGAAATATTTGTAATATGTCAGAAAGTTGAAGCATGTCAAAGAATTGCCTGCAAAAGTCATGAAAGAGAAAAATGTTATCTAGAAAAAAAGAATTTATGCAAGAAATGTTGTATAATTTAAAAGTAAGTAGGCCTTCTGAATGTAAAACGAAAAAAAAAAAAACAAAAAACAAAAAACAGTTTATGTGCAAGGTTTATAAGGAAAGTAAAATATAACTTTGCTAAAAGAATTATAAGGAGGCATAAGAATACAAATGTTTACCTATATTAAAAGGTTAAAAATATGTGTATTTTGTTTTAAAGGTTTAATCAAGTTTTAAAATGTTAATTGGAAAGAAAATTCTGTGTGTAAGCATTGGCTAACCTTAAAGAGGTATCATCCAGTTTTTCTGTAAACTGGACATTAAAATAGAAGCATAGCAGGTTTTTCTTAAGCACCAACCTGCTTTTCAGCAAAAATTATAAAAGGTTAAAAAGAATCTATAAAATCTGACCTTATGATCAAACATTAAAAATTGGATAAGTATGTCTACAAGGTTTTATTAAAATTGGTTTAACATTAATAACACACTAATATAAAGGTAAAATTTAGCTTATCTGGTATAAAAATCATACAAAAAGTATTGTTAAATGTAAAATGGTATTTGGCTTTCTTTGGTTTAAAAACTAATACAAATAAGTGCTAAAGGAAATGTCTCAGTAAAAAGGCACTAAGGACTATAAAGTCCACTGCCAAGGTCCCCCCATTTAAAATAAAAGGTCAATTTCTTAACAATTATATATTTGGTTTATCTTCCACTTTCCTTTCCCTCAAAAACTACAAGTCCTTTAGCACATGTACCACCCCTAGAATTTCCGGTAAACCAGCACCAGCCTGAAGATCACGTTCTCATCAAAGGGTGGAAAGAAGAAAAACTCGAGCCAGCCTTGGGAAGGACCCTACCTTGTGCTGCTAACCACCAAGACTGCTGTTTGTACAGCAAAAAAGCATGGACTCATTACACCGGAGTTAAGAAAGTGCCACCCCCTCCAGAGTTGTGGGCCACAGTCCCAGGGGAAAACCCTACCAAACTAAAGCTAAGAAAAATGTAACTCTTTTCATCTATTCTGTTACTCTTTCTTCTTTCCTCATTCTATTGCTGACCATCTAGTTATTAACATAACCAAGTCAATTTTGCCTCAGACTATTGCATTTAATGCTTGCCTTATTATACCCTGTGAAGACTTGCCAAGTCAAAGACAGCTTTCTACTTTAGAAAAGTACTTCTGTCCCTCCTGACTCTCCTCAGACTGGGCATTAGTAAACTAGGACCATTTAATCTGGGGAGATTTCAATAAAGACCCCAGTGCCAACCAGGAGTCTTGCCCCCAATGTAGAGCTTTTATGCTGTAGTTGGTCCAACATTATGTGGACCACTAAAGAGCAAGGATAAATTGCCCCAAACAGTTTTTGTAATTTCCTAAAATCATACATTCATTTTACTAGAGGATCATAGAAGTTGAAGACTTAAAACAAATTTTAGCAATTAAGACAGGGTACCAAGATGCAAATGCCTGGTTAAAGTGGATCAAATATTCCATCTGCACGTTAAATAAAAGCAATTGTTATGCTTGTGCACATGGCAGGCCAGAGGCCCAGATTGTCCCCTTTCCACTAAGGTGGTCCTCCAGTTGACCAGGCATAGGCTGCATGGTAACTCTTTTCCAGGATTCTACATCCTGGAGTAATAAGTCATGCCAAGCTCTCTCTGCTATATCCCAAGGTCCGGCACCCTGCAGGTCAACCTCCGAGGGCCATCCAGTTTCCATCTCCCAACACTAAGTTCACTTCGTGTCTCTCATGACAGGGAGGAAACTTAGCATTCCTTGGAGACCTGAAGGGATGCAATAAGGTTAAGGATTTTCAAGAGCTTATCAATCAGTCAGCCTTTGTTCATCACCGAGCAGATATGTGGTGGTATTTTGGTGGACCTTTACTGGGCATTCTGCCAAATAACTAGAGTGGCACTTGTGCTTTAGTCTGTTTGGCTGTCCCTTTCACCCTGGCATTTCATCAACCAGAGGGAGAAAAAAATAAGACATCGTAAAGTGAGAGAAGCACCTTATGGGTCTTTTAATTCTTACATCTATTTAGATGCAACTGGACTCCTGAAAGGAATACCAGATCAATTTAAAGCTTGAAATCAAATAGCTACAGGATTTAAGTCAATATTTTAGTGGGCGACAGTTAATAAAAATGTAGATTAGATAAACTACATCTATTAAAACCAACGGCAACAAGCTTTTCGTGAGTTAAAACAAACAAACAAACAAAAAAACTCATGTCGGCCCCAGCCCTGGGGCTACCTGACCTGACAAAACCCTTTACAACCTATGTATCAAAAAGAGAAAAAATGGCAGTTGGGGTTTTAACCCAGGCTGTAGGGTCCTGGCCAAGGTCAGTGGCCTATCTCTCAAAACAACTAGATGGGGTTTCCAAAGGCTGACCCCCATATCTTAGGGCCCTGGCAGCAATAGCCCTGTTAGCACAAGAAGCAGATAAGCTAACTCTTGGGCAAAACCTAAATGTAAAGTCCCCCCATGCTGTGGTGACTTTAATAAATACCAAAGGACATCATTAGCTAATGAATGTTAGAGTAACTAGATACCAAAGCATGCTCTGAAAATCCTCTCATAACCATTGAAGTTTACAACACCCTAAACCCCACCACCCTGCTCCCGGTATCAGAGAGCCCAGTTGAACATAATTGTGTAAAACTATTGGACTCAGTTTATTCTAGTGGGCCCAACCTCCAAGACCATCCTTAAACGTCAGTAGACTGGGAACTGTACATGGATGGGAGCAGCTTTGCCAACCCCTGCAAAGTGATTCTGAAGAAGATGACAAGCCCTGCTGCAGTCACACCTGAAAGCTGACTGGTCCATGCATGGCCAAAGCATGAGGAAACTCATCGCGGGACTCATTTTCCTTAAAATTTGGACTTGTACAGTAAGGACTTCAACTGACCTTCCTCAGACTGAGGGCTGTTCCCAGTGTATACATCAAGTCACTGAGATAGGACAAAAGGTTGCTATGGTCCTATTATTTTATGGTTATTATAAGTGTACTGGAACTCAAAAAAAAAAAAAAGAAAAACTTGTTTGTATAATGTTATTCTATGCAAGGTATGTAGCCCAGGAAATGACCAACATGATGTGTGTTATGACCCATCTGAGCCTCCCATGACCACAGTTTTTAAAATAAGATTAAGAACTGAAGACTGGTGGGCATTCATAAACAATATGAGTAAAGTGTTAGCCAAAAAAAAAAAAAAAAAAAAAAGTGCCCAAACAAGTCACCTTGAAATTTGATGCCTGTGCTGTCATTAATAATAATAAGTTAGAAATAGGATGTGGTTCTCTTAATTAAGAAAGAGGCTATATGGCAGAAAATACATACATTTATCATAAATTAAGACTGTGTAAAAATAAATGTGGATACTGGTCTTGTGTCATTTAGGCTACTTGGATAAAAAATGAAAAAATCCTGTCCACCTTCGGCAAGGGAAAAGTGGCCCTTCCTGTACCAGTGGTCAGTGTAACCCCTTAGAACTAGTAATAACAAACCCCCTTAATCCTCACTAAAAAAAGGAGAATGTGTAGCCCTAGAAACTGAGGGAGCTGGACTGGATCTTCAAGTAAATATCATGGTTTGAGGAAAAGTTTATAAATGCTCTCCTGAGCTAGTATTTCAAACCTTCTATGATGAACTGAATGTGCCAGTACCAGAAATTCCAGGAAAAACAAGAAATTTGTTTTTGCAATTAGTGGAGCATGTAACCCAGTCTCTCAATGTCACTTCATGTTACGTATATGGAGGAACTGCAATAAGAGATCAATGGCCATAGGAAACCTGAGAATTAGTACCTACAGACCCAGTTCCTGATGAATTCCCAGCTCAAAAAAAAAAAAAAAAAAAAAAAAAAAAAAAAAAAAAAAAAAAATCACCCTGATAATTTCTAGGTCCTAAAAGCCTCAATCATTAGACAATACTGCATAGCAAGAGCCAGGAAGGACTTCACCCTTCCTGTAGGAAGACTCAGCTGCAAAACTGTATAATAATACTACAAAAATAGCCACCTAGTGAAGTTTTAACCATACTAAGAAAAATCCATTTAGTAAATTCCCAAAGTTGCAAACTGTGTAGACCCACCCGGAGTCCCACCAGGACTGGACAGCCGCCACTGGATTATACTGGATATGTAGGCATAGACCTTACACCAAATTACCTGACCAGTGGGCAGGTAGTTGTGTTATTGGCATTATTAAACCACCTTTCTTCCTGCCGATAAAGACAGGCGAACTCCTGGGCTTCCCTGTCTGTGCTTCCTGTGAAAAGAGAAGAATAGCTATAAAAAAAAAAAAAAAGAAAGAAAGATAATAAATAGCCCCCTGAGAGAATCATACAATATTATAGGCCTGCTACTTAGGCACAAGACAGCTCATTAGAATACTGGACCCCCATTTACATGCTCAACCGAATCATACAGTTACAAGCTGTCTTAAAATTAATCACTAATAAGACCAGCAGAGCCTTGACTATTCTGGCCTGGCAAGAAACTCAGATGAGAAATGCTATCTATCAAAATAGATTGACTCTTGACTACTTGCTAGCAGCTAAAAGAGAAGTCTGTAGAAAATTTAACCTTACCAGTTGTTGCTTGCACATAGATGATCAGGGGCAAGTAGTTGAAGATATAGTTAAAAACATGATGAAACTGGCACATGTTCCTTTACAAGTGTGGCACGGATTTGACCCTGAGGCCATGTTTTAAAATGGTTCCTAGTGCTAGGAGGATTTAAAGAGTTATAATAAAAATTGTAATAGTAATAGGAACCTGCTTACTGATGCGTTATTTACTACCTGTACTCATTCAAATGGTAAAAGGTTTCATTGCTAGTCTAGTTCACCAGAATGCTTCAGCACAAGTGTACTACATAAATCACTATCAATCTGTCATGCAGGAAGACATAGATAGTGAAGATGAAAGTGAGAACTCCCACTAATAAAATGAATGAGAGTCTCAAGGGGGGGAATAAGGGAGGAGACCATCCCTCATATTGTCTTATGTCCAATTTCTGCCTCCAAGGAAGAAAGTAAAAACTAAAAGGCAGAAATGAAATCCACAGGCAGACAGCCTGGTGCTGCGCCCTGGGCCTGGTAGTTAAAGATCAACCCCTGACCTAATCGGTTATGTTATCTATAGATTCCAGACATTGTATGGAAAAGCACTGTGAAAATTCCTGTCCTGTTCTGTCTCATTCTGATTACTGGAACATACAGCCCCCAATCACGTACCCCCTGCTTGCTCAATCATGACCCTCTCATGTGGACTCCCTTAGAGTTGTAAGTCCTTAAAAGGGACAGGAATTGCTCACTTGGGGAGCTCAGCTCTTGAGACAGGAGGCTTGCCGATGCTCCCGGCTGAATAAACCCCTTCCTCCTTTAACTTGGTGTCTGAGGAGTTTTGTCTGTGGCTCATCCTGCTACAGCTGAGGTGGGAGAATCGCTTGAACCTGGGAGGCAGAGGTTTCAGTGAGCTGAGACTGTGTCACTGCACTTGAGGCTGGGTGACAGAGAGAGTTTGCATCTCAGAAAAAAAAAAAAAAAAAGAGGGATGCCAAATCAAACATAAAAATTGCAGAAGTCTATCATAGGATATCTGGGCATGGTGGCTTACGCCTGTAATCCCAGCACTTTGGGAGGCTGAGGCAGGTGGATCATGTGGTAACAGGAGATCAAGAGTATCCTGCCCAACCATGGTGAAACCCTGTCTCTACTAAAAATACTGTTTGGATGAACGGAGGCAAGATGGCGCACTTCCGGGTTCTTCATCCCCCAACTTTTCCCGCGCGCGCGAAAATCCAGCCGGCGACCCGGGAAGGTGCAGACCAACTAGGCATGCGCCAGGTGATGTCAATCTGAAGAGACCAAGATTTACCTGGTCGCACCTGCGGAACGCCCCTGGACACGCCCGTGCCCCGCCTATCGCCCTCCCACTCCTAGAAAAGCCGCTCCGGAGGATCGCCACGCGCGGACTTCCCAGCTTCCCCACTGCGGTCGGTTCCCCACTGCGGTCGGGACTGTTGGAACTCCATCTGAGAGCTGTACGGGTGACTCTGGGGGCCCTTTTTGTCGGGGGCCAACAGACCTCTCCCTACCCACCTTCTTCCCTTGAAGCTAGGTGACCAAAATAAACTTGCAGTTTTGCTCCTACCCTTGCCTAGTCGCTGGTTCTTTTGTACCCGCTCTGGTGGTCTTAGAAAAACAAAACAGTTGGTGCCGAAACCCGGGAGGAGACCCCTCCTCGGGGCCCCCAGGGTCTGGGGAGCCTCCTCCTCCTCCTCGCTCCACGCCGCAGATGGACCAGGACCTGAGACCCGCTTCCCTCACTCCCACGGCCTCTCTGGGGTAAGTGCCCTTGTCTCCTCTTTACCTCCCTCGGCCAGAAATCCTGCGCAGGTCCGGGGTCCATTTGGAGCCACCAAGTGGCTCGGGAGACCTGTTCAGGACCGAGACGTCCGCCTGAAGGTAATCTCCACTTAGGCTTCAAGAGCCTCTCGTCTGTCTCTGCTGGTTCCAAAGGACGCTTTGAAGCCAGGCAGGGATCCATTCCCATGTCCATTGGGTCCATTGTGTCGGTAAAGAGGAAACAAATGGGAAACCCCCAGTCCAAATTTCCAAAGAGCACCCCCTTGGGGTGCCTCCTAGCCAATTTAAAAACCTTACAGCTTGAACAAGACCTTAGGAGGAAGCGGTTAATTTTCCTTTCCACTGTGGCGTGGCCCCGATACAAACTAGACAATCAGTCTCAGTGGCCACCAGAGGGCACCCTAGATCGCAATGTTCTGACCGACCTCAGCAATTTCTGCCAGTGGTTAGGCAAGTGGTCTGAAATTACGTACATACAAGGCTTTTGGGCCTTACGCTCTCGTCCCGACCTGTGTAGCCGATGCTCTTTGGCCCAAGTTATGCTAGCCAAGGACGCCGGCCCACAGGAACCCGAAAAGAGGAGTCTTCATTCCTTTCTGTCCAGCCGGAGGATCTAGGCTTTCCCTCACTTCCGCCCTATACTTCTCCTCCCTCCGCTTGGACTCCTCCTTCCTTTTCCTTACCTACTAGTAATCCACTCAGTCCCGTGCTTCCTTCGGGGCCCCCAACTGGCTGTCTCGAGTCTCCTGTCTCTGCACACACCTGCTGTAAGTGCCCTGCTGATGCCTCCACTCCTGCCCCACACCCTCCTACAGTGTTAGCACCTTTGCGAGAGGTGGCTGGGGCGGAGGGGGTAGTCAGAGTGCATGTCCCTTTTTCATTGGCCGATCTTTCCAAAATTGAGAAGCGTTTAGGTGATTTCTCAGCTAATCCTACCATATACATAAAGGAATTTAGATACCTTTGTCAGGCCTATGACTTAACTTGGCATAACCTCCAGGTTATCCTAACCCCTACCCTAAACTGACTGAGGTTCTAACCCAGTATACCCAGTTAGATCCGGCCTCCCCCACAGGGGCCACCATTTTGGCGTCTTATTTCATTTCTCAATCAGCTCCTGACATTCGTAAGAAACTTCAGAAGGTAGAGGATGGTCCTCAGGCACCAATACAAGACCTGGTTAAATTAGCCTTTAAGGTCTATAACTCCAGAGAGGAGACGGCTGAGGCAGTGCGACAGGCTGGCCTCAAACAGAAGGCCCAGCTCCTAGCAGCGGCTTTACGGCCCAGTTGTAACCCCAGACCAGAGAGCACATACTCCGCAGACTCCAAGGCTACGAAAGGAGCCTGCTATAAGTGCGGCAAGGCGGGACACTATGCCAACAGGTGTCCACAAGGTCCCCGAGCCCCAACGCAACCTTGCCATAAGTGCAAGGCATCAGGGCATTGGGCCAATAAATGTCCTAAGCCTCGTCCACCAGCAACCCCCTGCCCTGCTTGCCAGCAGGGAGGACACTGGAAGTCTGATTGCCCCACCCTGAGAACAGGTGCTGCGTCTCCACGTGACCCCCTTTCCCAGGATCCTGGGAGCTCCTTCCAGCTCCTACATCTGGACGACGACAACAACTGAAGGTGCCGAGACTCGGGGACCCCCATCACCCTCGCCGAGCCGCGGGTAACTCTCCTGGTAGCGGGTAAGACAATTGATTTTTTAACAGATAGCGGGGCTACCTATTCTGTTTTGCCAGTCCTTCTCTGGACCTAGCCTTCCATCTGATATCTCTGTAGTAGGAGTAGACGGAAAGCCATCCACCCCACGAAAAACTCCACTCCTTAATTGCTGCCTGGCCAACAACTACTTTGCGCACTCGTTCCTCATTATACCCTCATGCCCTACCCCCTTACTAGGCCGAGACATCCTGAGCACCTTAAAGGCCTCCATATACATTCCCACCAACTCATCCACTCCCCTTCAACCCCCTCATGACCTGTTGCTCATGCTTTGTGCAAGTGCACAGGCTCCTCCTATGTCGCCCCCACCCCCCATCTTCCCTATTTCTGTACACCCTCAAGTGTGGGACACTTCCACCCCGGTCATAGCTGCTCACCACCCACCAGTTCTCATCAAGCTCAAAGATCCCACTCGTTTCCCAAACCGCCCCCAATTCTCTCTCTCTCTGACACATCTACAAGGTTTAAAGCCAATTATCACGCGACTACTTAGCCAACATATTCTTGTCCGCACACATTCCCCCTGTAACACTCCAATACTTCCAGTTAAGAAGGCAGATGGAACGTATAGGTTAGTACAGGATCTTCGGCTAGTCAATGAAGCCACCCGTCCCACGCACCCTGTAGTTCCCAACCCTTACACCCTTCTGTCCCATATCCCCACCAATTCTACTTATTTTACTGCGCGAGACCTTAAGGATGCTTTCTTTACCATACCCCTACACACAGACTGCCAGTTCCTTTTTGCTTTCACATGGGAGGACCCAGACACACATACCTCCACTCAACTGATGTGGACAGTCCTCCCACAAGGGTTCCGGGACAGCCCCCATTTCTTTGGTCAGGCCTTAGCAAAAGACCTTGCCTCCTGCCCTCTCACTAATAGCAAAGTTCTGCAGTATGTAGATGATCTCCTAATCTGTAGCCCTACCAAACAAGACTCTCTTCTAGACACTGCAACTCTCCTCAACCATTTAGGCTCATTAGGTTATAGAGTATCTAAACACAAGGCCCAAATTTCTTGCCAAACCGTCATATACTTAGGAATTGAAATCACCCCAACAACCCGGTCACTAACTACCGACCGCATGGCCCTAATACGTAACCTTCTTCCCCCTCAAGATGCAAAAGAAATTCAATCCTTCCTAGGTCTAATAGGTTTCTTCAGACATTGGATCCCCAATTTTGGAATCCTAGCCAAACCTTTATATGCCACAGTTAAAGAAACCCCACATGGGCCTTTGTCCAACCCCAAGTTAATCTCGACTCATTTCACCCGCTTAAAAGCTTGCCTTCTCTCACAACCCACTCTCTCACTGCCTGATTTCCAGCATCCCTTCCAACTCTTTACAGATGAAAGGCAGAAAGTGGCAGTTGGCCTCTTAGCCCAGCCTGTCGGTGACACCCACCGTCCTGTGGCCTATCTATCCAAACAGCTGGACCCAACTGTACAAGGCTGGCAACCCTGTCTGCGTGCGCTAGCAGCGGCAGCCTGCCTGACCCAGGAAGCAAAAAAGCTCATTAGAGGCAGTAATCTAACAGTCCTCTCCACACACCGTCTTCAGGATCTCATCTCTCATAAAAGTATTAGCCACTTAACTCCATCCCGGCTCCAACTTTTCCATCTCTTATTCATAAAAGACCCCACTGTTACTTTAGAAGTTTGCTCCTCTCTAAATCCAGCCACTTTACTACCAGACTCTCTTAAACCATCCCATACTAAACATTCTTGTCCTGAGGTTCTGGAGGCTTAACCCCCCAGCCACCTACACTTGCATGACCAGCCCCTTCAGAATGCACAACTAACCCTATTTGTGGATGGCAGCTCCTTTATCAACCCTCAAGGAAATAGACAGGCAGGATATGCAGTAGTTACCTCTTCCACAGTTTTAGAGGCAAAACCCCTACCACAAGGGACCACATCACAGCAGGCAGAACTCACTGCACTAACCAAGGCACTCCTACTATCAAAAGGAAAAACAGTAAACATATACACAGATTCTAAATATGCTTTTCTAATCGCACACACTCATTCAGTCATCTGGAAAGAGAGAGGGTTTTTAACCACCAGCGGTACCCCTATTATTAACAAAAACCAAATACTCAAACTACTAGATGCACTGTCGGCACCTTCCAAGGTAGCCATTATACATTGTAAAGGGCACCAAACTTCATCTAACCCGGTAGCAGCTGGCAACAATTTCGCTGATGTCACTGCCAAGTCAGCTGCCGGATTTTCCACTCCTAAGCCTCCTTCTGCCTGTTTTCTCTCCCCCCAGTATGCCCCTAATTACACTCAGGAAGAAAAGGCTAAGCTATTACAAAATCCAACAGCCAAACTAGCTACAGGTGACTGGATCTATATTGATAACAAACTAGTTATTCCTGAAACACAACTCCATACCATTCTAACAGACATACATAATTCTTTACATATAGGACCCAAAGCCTTATATGATTTCCTAAATCCCCTCCTCCACTGTCCAACACTACAAAAACACTTACTTACAATCAACCCGCAGTGCTCTACCTGTCTAAGGGCAAATCCTCAAGGCGCATTGCGTAATCCCCATCCCAGCCATCAACTCAGAGGACACCAACCAGGTGAAGATTGGCAAATTGATTTTACACATATGCCAAGACATAAAAAATTCAAACACCTCTTAACCCTTGTGGACACCTTTTCCGGGTGGATTGAGGCCTATCCTACCACAGGAGAAACCGCTAACATTGTTGCCTCTATACTCACTGAACATATTATTCCTAGGTTTGGCCTCCTGGTCACTCTTCAATCTGACAATGGTCCAGCATTCATCTCTAAGGTAGTCCAACAGGTGGCAGCCCTCCTACACATCACCTGGAAACTCCACATCCCTTATAGGCCTCAGTCTTCTGGTAAGGTAGAAAAGGCTAACGGACTCATCAAACAGCAGCTCACCAAACTCTCAATCGAAACCCGGCAGTCGTGGGTAACTCTCCTTCCCTTAGCCCTGACCCGGCTGCGGGCAGCACCTCGAAGCCCAACAGGCCTCAGTCCGTTCGAATTAGTCTACGGACGGCCCCTAACCCTCCAACAAATACCTTCCCTGCCAGCCCCTTTGACGAACTACCTCCCATATCTCACTCTTCTCAGACAACTCCTAAGACAACACGCTGAGTTAGCACACCCTCCTCCAACAGATGCCTACAACCCACATCTCTCCCTCAGTCCTGGAGACCAAGTATACATAAAAGATATCCAAGCCAAAGACTTACAGCCCAGGTGGAAAGGCCCATACATTGTCCTCCTGTCTACACATACAGCAGCAAAACTCCTAGGACACACGCATTGGATTCATATTTCCCAGCTAAAAAGGGCCCCCACTGGGAACAATCAGTGGACATCAGTTCAACTTTCCCCCACTCGCCTCAAACTTACAAAACTTTCTTAACTAGTTCATGCTCCCTGACCCCTGGCGCTTAGCTCGCTTTCTCACCCTCCTCTACATAAACCTATCAGACTTTCAATACATAACCCCAGACCCATATCTACCTCCAGACAATAGTCCAGAGCAGTGGTTCTCCCGTCTCCTAACCTTCATCGAACATCTCCACTGCCCAATCCTTCCTTTCCGTTATTCAACTCCAAATTCATCCTGAGGTAATCATACTCAGGCACCCAATGGAGGCCAAAACGGCCCCCATTGAAGGTTATTTCTCGTGCAACTGCCCAATCCTTCCTTTCCGTTATTCAACTCCAAATTCATCCTGAGGTAATCATACTCAGGCACCCAATGGAGGCCAAAACAGCCCCCATTGAAGGCTATTTCTCGTGCAACTGATCTCTCTCTAAAACTTTTAACCATACAGCCACTAACTGATCCCTCTATGTCCCTGTGTCCTTGGTCCCCAGTCTAACTCTATACAGCCAGGCAGAAGTAGCAGAGCTTTTCCAGCAACTTTCCATGCCACTACACCACTCCCGTCAAAACGGGCTGTTTTTCCTCCCTCTAGTTATTGGAATCAGCTGAAAGCCTGGCCTCCCTGCAGCGCCGAACTACCTCAATAGCCTAAGTAGCTGCCCAAAACAGGCAAGCCCTAGGCTTGTTTACAGCTGAAAAAGGAGGCACTTGTCTCTTCCTTAGAGAAGAGTGCTGCTATTATGTTAGCAAGTCAGGCCTAGCAGACACTAACATTCAAACCCTCAAATGCTTCCATACCTCGTTCCTATACTAATACTGTGCTTTATTTTATTCTTCATCCGTACGTCCAAATGCCAACCATGGGCCCCGACCTTAACAGCGCCCCTTAACAGCAGGAAGTAGCCAGACAGACCACGGCGCCCCTTATCACTATTATCAATAAAAGGTTGGACTGTTTGGACGAACGGAGGCAAGATGGTGCACTTCCGGGTTCTTCATCCCCCAACTTTTCCCGTGCGCGCGAAAATCCAGCCGGCGACCCGGGAAGGTGCAGACCAACTAGGCATGCGCCAGGTGATGTCAATCTGAAGAGACCAAGATTTACCTGGTCGCACCTGCGGAACGCCCCCGGACACGCCCGTGCCCCGCCTATCGCCCTCCCACTCCTAGAAAAGCCGCTCCGGAGGATCGCCATGCGCGGACTTCCCAGCTTCCCCACTGCGGTCGGTTCCCCACTGCGGTCGGGACTGTTGGAACTCCATCTGAGAGCTGTACGGGTGACTCTGGGGGCCCTTTTTGTCGGGGGCCAACAGACCTCTCCCTACCCACCTTCTTCCCTTGAAGCTAGGTGACCAAAATAAACTTGCAGTTTTGCTCCTACCCTTGCCTAGTCGCTGGTTCTTTTGTACCCGCTCTGGTAGTCTTAGAAAAACAAAACAAATACAAAAATTAGCCGGGCATGGTGGTGGGTGCCTTTGTCCCAGCTACTCGAGAGACTAAGGCAGAAGAATCACTTGAATCCGGGAGGCAGAGGTTGCAGTGAGCCAAGATTGCATCACTGCACCCCAGCCTGGGCAACAAGAGCGAAAACTCTGTCTCAGAAAAAAAACAAAAAAGAAATCTGTTGTAGGATTATATGAGGAGACCATTTTTATTTATATAGGAACTACCTATCTTTTGACTAGGTCTCTGAGCTCTGGGCAGAGCCCACACTGAATCCTGGGTCTCCAAAAAGGGAGAATTATTTTGAGGCTAGACGATGTGATGCTTTCACAGTGCACTTAAAAAGTTTTTTAAACGAAGACACTTCTAGTGTCTAAACTACACTCTTCCTTAAAAACCAGGGTAGGCTTTGGTACAATAACTCTTTTAGTCAATAAGTCAGGTAACACAATAAAAAAGCAAGCAGTTTAAGAGCTGAGATGAACTTGTCTGTTTATACTCTTGGGGTTTCATAAGGAAAAACAAGTTTCTCCCCAAAAGGGGGTCTGAGGCCTTCTCTGCTTTCTTGAAGGAAAGCCAGGTTATTATAAACTATAATATTTTAGGTCCCTAATGCAGCAGAGGGTGCAAGAGAAAGGAGAGACAGCAGAAGTAAGTGGAAAAAAACCAGAATTCAGTCAACTGAGAAAAAAAATTATTTAGCTAAAAAAGAGAGAGAGTGAGACAAGGTCCTGGGAGAAAAAAAATATATGTGAAGGCCTTTTCAATACAAATACACACACGCATACACACACACATGCACAAACACACACACACACGCACACATCTTGGAGTTAGCTTTTAGTTAAGCTGACTTTTCATCATTGAGCTCCTTTAAAAAAATCTTTTTAAATCTCATTACCATAATTCAGCTAGAACAAATTGCTGCTATTTCAGAAGTACCAAGTATCAAACCAGAAATGGCTTGATTTAGGAACCACAGCTAAGCTGTCATGGCGGAAAAAAAGAAGCCAGAGCCCTTAGCTATGGAACCGCAGTGTGGGGTGACAGCTATTGCTCTTTCAGTTTGGCCTGGCTAGCCAAAAGGTGGCCTTGTTATGTAAATAAAGCGCCTAAACAGTCAAAATAAAAAATCTTTCCTGTTTTTTTTCTTATTTTTTTTTTTCCTTTTTTTGGACATTTTTCTCCCCCACCACAGTGTAGGAATTTAGCCACTTCAGAGGTCTTGTTCCCCATAATTTGTAAGTTTCCTCTGGGTTTGATCAAGTTGGATAGAGCTGATCAATCCCAATGGGAAAAAGACAAAACAACAACAAACAACAACAACAACAACAAAAACAATTAAGCAAAACAAAGATGGCACAACTTCTCCAACTACTGAATGCTCCCATGGTAAAGAGACATTAAAACCAACTGGTTTTTAATCTTAACTTTAGCCAAGACGAATCCCAATTCAATTACCCATCCTTAGGTAAGGGATGGGTCTCAGGCTGAAGGCTGCTGTCTACCATCCTAGAAGCAGAAAAAAACTCAAATTTGTCTACCCCATTGGAAGCAAGATCAAACTCCATAAAGGAGTTACCTGCATTTCATCATTATCAAAGCAGGAAAAACTTGCCTTTCTTGTGTTGGAAGCTAGTAAAACTCCAAAAAAAGGAGTTGTACATCAAAATAAACTTTAGATCTTGATCAAATTTTGAGAGATCATTGACTCTCTGGAAGGGGTGCTTCCAGGCCTCAGCAAATTGTCCTGTTGGTTTGAGCCATAAAGATAGTTCAAGCTGGTACTGAGCACCGATAGGAGATTTGTCAAAGTTCAGGGGGGCCTCCACCCAGAATCTCTTCATGATTGCCAAAATGTTAGCCTTGAATATCTGAGAAAAGTCTCAGTTAATTTGGAAAGTTTATTTTCCCAAGGTTGAGGATGCACATCTGTGACACAGCCTCAGGAGGTCCTGATGACACGTGCCCAGGGTCATCAGGGCACAGCTTGGTTTTACACATTTTAGGGAGACATGAGACATCAATCAATATATGTAAGATATACATTGGTTCTGTCAAGAAAGGTCAGACAGCTCAAGCAGTGAGAAGCCTTCCAGGTCACAGGTAGGTGAGAGATAAATGGTTGCATTCTTCTGAGTTTCTGATTAGCCTTTCCAAAAGAAGCAATCAGATATGCATTTATCTCAGTGAATAGAGGGATGGCTTTGAATAGAATGGGAGGCAGATTTGCCCTAAGCAGGTTCCAGCTTGACTTTTCCCTTTAGCTTAGTGATTTTTGGGGCCCCAAGATTTATTTTCCATTTACTATGTGTGTGCATGTGTGTGTGTGTGTATGTATATGTATATATATGTGTGTGTATATATATACACACAGAAACAAACAAAATGAAAAATCTCATTAAAAACAGCAAGCAGTATGGTATTTTTAACCTGCCCCGTTCTATTCTCATCCCCTCCTCACTGGCTCCACTGCAGCCTTGAAAATTAACAGCCCACAATTACAGTGAAGACCAATAGCCTGGCAACCACTGGAAAGACAAAATGGGGCTGGATTTCCTTCCAAGCCTCATTCCCAAAGAACTGTCATTTGACTTGGCTGCTGGTTTTCAGAAACATCACATTGCCAGGATGTCTTTATTTGTCCTAAGAGCTCACTTAATGCAAAAGCCTTTTCCCTGAGGGCATTTGTCAAAAACAGTTAAAGGGCTACTCCCAAATGTAGGGCTGTGTACATGTTCAGTAAAGACCTGGGAATGCTCAAAGCTTTCACCTCTGACTGACCTTGAAGCTCTGGGCAAGCAGGAAGTGAAGGCTAAGGCAGAGATGTAAACTGCCTGGCTGAGAGTTGAAGAGTAGCCCCAGACTACAAAATTATTTCAGAAGGCTCATTAAACACTGAACAACAATAACAAACAGCAGAAACAACAGCAACAACAAATAGGGGGTATAGAATCTGATTTCCAAAATTGTCACATTAGATCAAGGGTCCCCAACCCTGTGGGCCATGGACTAGGTTCATGATCCTGGTGAGGAACTGGGCCACACAGCAGTAGGAGTAGTGAGCAAGCAAGCAAAGCTTCATCTGTATTTATAGCTATTCCCCATCACTCGCATTACTGCCTGAGCTTTACCTGCTGTCAGATCAATGGTGGCATTAGATTCTCATAGGAGCACCAACCTTATTGTGAACTGAACGTGTGAGAGGTCTAGGTTGCATGCTCCTTATGAGAATCTGATGCCTGATGATCTAATGCACTTCCCCTGCAGTGTGTGCATCTGTCACTGTCTCCCATCATTCCCAGATGGGACCTCTAGTTGCAGAGAAACAAGCTCAGGGCTCCCACTGATTCTACATTATGGTGAGGCATATAATTATTACACATTACAATGTAATAATAATAGAAATAAAGGGCACAATAAATGTAATGTGCCTGTTCCGTGCACAGTTGCTCATGCTGGTAATCCCAGCACTTTGGGAGGCTGAGGTAGGTGGATCACCTGAGGTCAGGAGTTTGAGACCAGCCTGACCAACATGGTGAAACCCCATCTCTACTAAAAATACAAAACTTAGCTAGGTACGGTGGCGGATGCCTGTAATCCCAGTTACTTGGGAGGCTGAGGCAGGAGAATTACTTGAACCTGGGAGGCAGAGATTGCAGTGAGCCGAGATCATGCCATTGCACTGCAGCCTGGGTGACAAGAGTGAGATTTCATCTCAAAAAATAATAATATAAATAAATAAATAAATAAATAAAATGTGCTTGAATCATCCCAAAACCATCTCCCCTACACCCCTGGTACATAAAAAAATCATCTTCCATGAAACTGGTTCCTAGTGCCAAAAAAGTTGTGATGAACTAATTTACACTCCTATCAACAGTGTTTTAAGTTTTCCTGGCCAGGTGCAGTGGTTCACACCTGTAATCCCAGCACTTTGGGAGGCTGGGGCGGGTAGATCACTGAGGTCAGGAATCACCGAGGTTGAGACCAGACTGGCCAATGTGGCAAAACCTGGTCTCTACTAAAAACACAAAAATTAGCTGGGCATGGTGGCATACATCTGTAATCCCAGCTACTAGGGAGGTTGAGGCAAAATAATTGCTTAAACGAGGGAGGCAGAGGTTGCAGTGAGCCGAGATTGTGCCACTACACCCCAACCTGGGTGACAGAACAAGACTGTGTCTTAAGCAAACAAACAAACAAACAAAAAAACCCAGTGCATAAATGTTCATTTTTCTCCACAACCTCATCAGCATCTGTTATTTCTTGTTCATCTGTTATTTTTTGTAATAGCCATTCTGACTGGTGTGAGATGGCATCTCATTGTGGTTTTGATTTGCATTTCTCTAATGATCAATGATGTTGATCCTTTTCTTATATGCTTGTTGGCCACATGTATGTTGTATTAGGGTACTCTAGAGGGACAGAACTAACAG
Source organism: Rhinopithecus roxellana (assembly GCF_007565055.1). Lineage (NCBI taxonomy): Eukaryota > Metazoa > Chordata > Mammalia > Primates > Cercopithecidae > Rhinopithecus > Rhinopithecus roxellana. The sequence continues at coordinate 1,914,785 of NC_044559.1, read as the reverse complement.
GATATATGTATATATGAAAAGGAGGTTATTAGGAGAATTGACTCACGCGATCACAAGGTGAAGTCCCACAATAGGCTGTCTGCAAGCTGAGGAGCAAGGAAGGCAGTGGAGAATCAGTCCGAGTCCCAAACCTCAACAGTAGGAAACTCACAGCGCAGCCTTCAGTCTGCAGTGGCCAAAGACCCGAGAGACGCTGGCATAACACTGGTGTAAGTCCAAGAGTCCAAAAGCTGAAGAACTTGGAGTCTGATGTTCGAGGGCAGGAAGCATCTAGCATGGGAGAAACATGAAGGCTGGAAGACTCAGCAAGTCAAATCCTTCCATGTTCTTCTGCCTGTTTTATTCTTGCCACGCTGGCAGCTATTTAGATGGTGCCCACCCAGATTGAGGGTGGGTCTGCCTCCCCCAGTCCACTGACTCAAGTGTTAATCTGCTTTGGCAGCATCCTCACAGACACACCCAGGAAAAATCCTTTGCATCCTTCAGTCCATTTAAGTTGACACTGCATATTAACCATCACATATGTCTTCTTTTGAAAAGTGTCTGTTCATGTCCTTTGCTTACTTTTGAATGGGAACTTTTTTTCTTGTAAATTTGTGTACATTCCTTATAGATGCTAGATATTAGATCTTTGTTGGATGGATAGTTTGCAAAAATTTTCTCCTGTTCTGTTGTTGTCTGTTTATTCTGTTGACAGTTTCTTTCACTGTGCAGACATTCTTAGTTTAATTAGATCTCATTTGTCAATTTTTGCTTTTGTAGTAATTTCTTTTGGTGTCTTTGTCACAAAATCTTGGCTCGTTCCTACATCCAGAGTGGTATTGCCTAGGTTGTCTTCCAGGGTTTTTTTTTTTTTTTTTTTTTTTCAGACAGAGTTTTGTTCTGTCATCCAGGCTGGAGTGCAGTGTTGTGACCGGGGCTCGCTGCAACCTCTGCCTCCTGGGTTCAAGTGATTCTCCTGCCCCAGCCTCCTGAGTAGCTGGGATTACAGGCACCTGCCACCATTCCTGGCTAATTTTTTGTATTTTTAGTAGAGACGGGGTTTCACCATGTTGGCCAGGCTGGTCTTGAACTCCTGACCTCAGGTGATCCACCTGCCTCAGCCTCCCAAATTGCAGGGATTACAGGCTTGAGCCACCATCCCTAGCCATCTTCCAGAGTTTTTACATTTAAGTCTTTAATCCTCCTTCCTTCCTTCCTTTCTTCCCTCCCTTCCTTCCTTCCTTCCTTCCTTCCTTCCTTCCTTCCTTCCTTCCTTCCTTCCTTCCTTCCTTCCTTTCTTCCTTTCCTTTCTTTCCTTTCTTTCCTTTCTTTCTTTCTTTTTTTTGTGATGGAGTCTCACTCTGTCACTCAGGTTGGAGAGTAGTGGCTCAATCTCGGCTCACTGCCACCTCTGCCTCCTAGGTTCAACTGTTTCTCCTGCCTCAGCTTCCTGAGTAGCTGGGACTACAGGTGTGCACCACCATGCCTAGCTAATTTTTGTATTTTTGGTACAGACTGGGGTTTCTCTATGTTTCCCAGGCTGGTCTTGAACTTCAGGTGATCTGCCTGCTTGGGCCTCCCAAAGTGTGGGGATTACGGGCATGAGCCACTGCATCAGGCCAAGTCTTTCATATATCTTGAGTTAATTTTTGTATATGGCATAAATAAAGGGTTCAGCTTCAATCTCCTGCATATAGCTAGCCAGTTATCCCAGCACCATTTATTGAATAGGGAGTTCTTTCTCCATTGCTTGTTTTTGTCAGCTTTATCAAAGATCAGATAGTTGTAGGCATGTGTCCTTATTTCTGGGCTCTCTATTCTGTTCCATTGGTGTCTGTTTTTGTACCAGTACCATACTGTTTTAGGTACTGGAGTCCTGTAGTATAGTTCAAAGTAGGGTAGCATAATACCTCCAGCTTTGTTGTTTTTGTTTAGGATTGCCTTGTCTATTCAAGTTCTTTGTTTTCATTCCATGTGAATTTTAAGATAAATTTTTTCTAGTGTTGTGAAGAATGTCATTGGTAGTTTAATAGGAATAGCATCAAAGGTATAATTACTTTGGGCAGTATGACCATTTTAACAATATTGATTCTTCCTGTCCTTGAGCGTAGAATTTTTTCCATTTTTTTGTGTCATCTCGATTTTTTAGAGCAGTGTTTTGTAGCTCCCATTGTAGAGATCTTTTACTTCCATGGTTAACTATATTCCTGGGTAGTTTATTCTTTTGTGGCAATTGTGAATGGGATTGCATTCCTGATTTGGCTCTTGACTTCACTGATGTTGGTGTATAGGAATGTTAGTGATTTTTGTACATTGATTTTGTATCCTGAGCCTGCTGAACATATCAGCTTAAAGAGCTTTTGGGCCAAGACTATGGGGTTTTCTAGATATAGGATGATCTGCCAACAGGAATAGTTTGACTTCCTCTTGTTCAATTTTTATGCCCTTTCTTTCTTTCTCTTGCTTGATTTCTCTGGCCAAGACTTCCAATATTTTGTTGAATAGAATTGGTGAGAGAGGGCATGCTTGACTGTGCCAGTTTTCAATGGGAATGCTTCCAGCTTTTGCCCATTCAGTATGATGTTGACTGTGGGTTTGTCATACATGGCTCTTATTATTTTGTGGTATGTTCCTTCAATACCTAGTTGACTGAGAATTTTTAACATGAATGGATGTTGATTTTTATCAAAAGCCTTTTCTGCATCTATTGAGATAATCATGTGGTTTTTGTCTTTAGTTCTCTTTATGTGACAAATCACATTTATTGATTTGTGTATGTTGAACTAACCTTGCATCCCAGGGATAAAGCCTACTTAACTGTGATGGATAAGTTTTTTGATGTGCTGCTGGATTCAGTTTACTGAGTTTTGTTGAGAATTTTTGCATCGATGTTCACCAAGAATATTTGTCTGAAGTTTCCTTTTCTTTGTTGTGTCTCTGCCAGGTTTTGGTATCAAATGATGCTGGCTTCACAGAGTGAGTTATGAAGGAGAAGGAGTCCCTCCTCCTCAATTTTTTGGAAGAGTTTCAGCAGGAATAGTACTAGCTCTTCTTTGTATTTCTGGTAGAATTCAGCTGTGAATCTGTCTGGACTTGGGCTTTTTTTTTTTTTTTTTTTTTTTTTTGGTAGGCTATTTGTTACTGATTCAATTTCAGAGCTCATTCATTATTGGTCTGTTCACGGATTCAGTTTTTTCCTGGCTTGGTCTTGGGAGGGTGTATGTGTCCAGGAATTTATACATTTCTTCTAGATTTTCTTGTGTGTGCGTAGAGGTATTCAAAACATTCTCTGATGGTTATTTGTATTTCTTTGGAGTCAGTGGTAATATCTTCTCCATTGTTTCTGATTGTGTTTATATGGATTTTCTCTCTTATTAGTCTAGCTAGCAGTCTTTCTATTTTATTGATATTTTTCAAAAAACCAATTCCTGGATTCATTGATCTTTCGAATACTTTTGTGTTTCAATCTCCTTCAGTTCAGCTCTGATTTTGGTTATTTATTGTCTTCTGCTGGCTTTGGGACTGGTTTTCTCTTGGTTCTTTTGTTATTTTAGTTGTGATGTTAGGTTGTTAAATTGAGATATTTCTAACTTTTTGATGCGGGTATTCCGTGCTGTAAATTTCCATCTTAATACCACCTTGGTTGTGTCCCAGAGATTCTGGTATGTTCTATCTTTTTTGTCATTAGTTTCAAAGAACTTCTTAATTTTAGCCGTAAGTTCATTATTTACCCAAAAGTCTTTTAGGAGAAGGTTATTCAATTTCCATGTAATCGTATGATTTTGAGTGAATTTCTTTGTCTTGATTTCTAATTTGATTGCACTATGGGCTGAGAGGTTGGTTGTTATGATTTCAGTTCTTTTACATTTGCTGAGGAGTGTTTTGTGTATGATTCTGTAACCGATTTTGGAGTATGTGCCATGTGGTGATGAGAAAGTATATTTTGTTATTTTAGGGAAGGGAGTTCTGTAGATGTCTATCAAGTCCATTTGATCCAGTGCTGAGTTCAAGTCCTGAACATCGTTGTTAATTTTCTGCCCCAGTGATCTACCTAATACTGTCAGTGAGATGTTAAAATCTCCCCCTACTATTGTGTGGGAGTCTAAGTCTCTTTGAAAGTCTCTAAGAACTTGCTTTATGAATCTGGGTGCTCCTGTTTTGGATGCATATGTATTAATATTTAGAATAGTTAAGTTTTCTTGTTCAGTTGAACACTTCACCGTTATGTAATGCCCTTCTTTGTGTGTTTTTTTTTTTTTATCTTTGTTGGTTTGTAAAGTTTGTTTTGTCTGAAGTTAGGATTGTAACCCCTGATTTTTTTTTGTTTTCCTATTTGCTTGGTAGATTTTTCTCCATCCCTTTATTTTGATCCTATGAGTGTCATTGCATGTGAGATGAGTCTCTTGAAGACAGCATACCAATGAGTCTTAATTCTTTATCTGGATTGCAATGGTGTGCCTTTTAATTGGGGCATTTAGCCAATTTACATTCAAGGTTAGTATTGATATGTGTGGATTTGATCTTGTCATCATGATGTTAGCTGGTTATTATGTGGTCTTCTTTGTGTGGTTGCTTTATACTATCACTGGTCTGCATACTTCAGTATGTTTTTGTAGTAGCTGGTATGGTCTTTCCCTTTCACATTTAGTGCTTTCTTCAGGAGCTTTTATAAGGTAGGTCTTGTCATGACAAATTCTCCCAGCATTTGCTTGTCTGAAAAGGATCTTATTCTTCTTTCACTTATGGAGCTTAATTTGGCCAGATATGAAATTCTCGGTTGGAATTTCTTTTTATTAAGAATGTTGAAGGTAGGCTGCCAATCTCTCCTGGCTTATAGGGGTTCCACTGAAAGTTTCACTGTTAGCCTGATGGGGTTCCTTTTGTAAGTGACCTGACCTTTCTCTCTAGCTGCCTTTAATATATATATATTTTTTTCATTTTGACCTTGGAGAATCTAATGTGTTTGTGTCTTGGGGATGATCTTCTTGTGAACTATCTTACTAGGATTATCTGCATTTTCTGAATTTGAATGTCAGTCTCTCTAGCTAGGTCAGGGAAGTTCTCATAAATGATATCCTGGAATATATTTCCCAAGTTGCTTATACTCTCTCCATCTCTTTCAGGGACACCAATGAGTCATAGATCTGGTCTCTTTACATAATCCCATATTTCTCAGAGGTTTTGTTCCTTCTTGGTATTTTATTTTCTTCATTCATGTCTGCCTGTCTTCTTTCAGAAAGCCAGTCTTCAAACCCTGAGATACTTTCTTCCACTTGGTCTATTCTGCTATTAATCAAATTATTGTAGTGTGTTTTTTAGCTCTATCAAGTTGGTTACATTCTTTTCTGTACTGGCTATTTTGTCTGTTGGTTTCTGCATTGTTATCATGATTCTTAGCTTCCTTAGATTGGCTTTCAATATACTCCTGCATCTTGATGATCTTCATTCCTATCCATATTCTGAATTCTATTTCTGTCATTTCAGCCATCTCAGCCTGGTTCAGACCCCTTGCTGGAGAAGTGGTGCAGCTGTTTGGAGGAACGATGGCACTCTGGTTTTTTGAGTTATCAGAGTTCTTGCACTGGTTCTTTTTTATCTTTGCAGTGTTATGTTTCTTCAATCTTTGAAGTTGCTGACCTTTGGATGGGGTTTTTCCTTCTATCCTATTTGATGACCTTGAGGGTTTCACTGTTATATAAGGTGGATTCAGTCAACTGGCTTCATTTCTGGAAGATTTGAGACGGCCAGGACTCAGCTCCCAACTCCTGGACTGCATGCTCTAACTCTGGAGGACTTGTGTTGAGTCCCAACTTTGTTCTGTCTCCTCGAGGTTAAGAATCCACTGCACTGGGTAAGCCAAGATGCTCTCAGATGGCTGGTCACTACACTCTAATTGGTGGTGTCAGCCAAAGCATTTAGTAGTACAGAGACAGTGGAATCCATCCTCATTTGCATGTGCCAGCAGCAGTGGCAGCAGCAGCACGGCTGCAGTAGGGTGCTAGTGGATGCTGGTGTGCCTGCCTCTGTGCCAGCATTTACCACAGTGGCAAAGGGAATACAGCTTGCATGGTGGGGGCCCCTGCTGGTGACTGCATGTGGTTGCACCAGTAGTGGTGTTGACATGGGAGCAGGGTGCTGGGGAGCGCTCAGCATTGGGGAGAGTCTGCTGTTCTCCATGCCTAGTTTCACTTGGGGCAGTGCTGGCAAATGTATGGGCACTGGCAGGGATGGGGTTGGGCTGGCTGGCTCTGTGCCTGCCAAGGCTCTGATGCTTGGTGGTCAGAGGGGAGAGTGGAGCAGACTGCACTCCTGCTGCAGCAGTTGCACGGCCGGGTGTACACATACATGCAGGCTGGCAGGACAAGATAAGCAAAACCTGCCTGTGCACACACATGCTGGCAAAGCCATGTGAGTTGTTTCTGTGGGCCTGGGGAAGATGCAGTGTGGAAGAAATGTGAGGCTGGTGTGTGGTCCTGGGGGAAGATGCAGTGTGGAAGGAGTGTGAGGCTGGTGTGTGGCCCTGGAGGCTGCCCCTGGGGAGCTCTTCGCATTTCAGGCATGGTCCACCAGCACTGGAGCTTTGAGACTCTGTCTCAAAAAAAAAAAAAGAAAAGAAAAGAAAAATTATACTTGAATTGCTTTAGCAGCATCAAGGTACTGTTCTGTATAAAGTAGGCAAATACCATCTTAGATTTTTAATTCATTGTCTAAATCTTTTATTTTAACCTGAATAAATTCTGAAAAGATAACTAAGCTTTCTGGGAAGCAAATGTTTAGCTGATATTGGAAAAATATAACCTGTTGACAGATCAAGGAAAAAAAAGGAAAAATACTTTTTTTCATTAAAAATTTAAAATTATAATACATATATATATATTTCTATCAAAAAGAAAGCTGAAGACTCCCTTGACTACCACATGTGACCCCAGTCTTCTCTAAGTGTATATCCTCCCAAATCATGTTCCCTACAGTTATGTAGGTACATATCCAGAAAACATACAGCTTTGTTTTATGTTAGGTATTTAATTTACAGCCTGATGTATGGAAGATTATGCATTAAAAGGGGATCTTGTTAATTTTTTTGGTAGATTCTTTTATTCTGATCTTGATTGACTGTAAACTTAGCTGCACTTTCACACAAAACAGGTCTTGGAAACGGAAATGATGCTAGTTAAAATGGTGAATATAAAGTTAGATTTAGCAAAAGATAACAGTAACTTGTTATAAAAAAGGTTAAAGGGATAAAGGTTCGAAACCTCAGCTATCCAGTTTCATATAAGTCTAGGTGATATTTGAGATGGGTCTTAAGAGAGTGAGAGGAGTCCTAGGGAGGGGGAGGTGAGGCCTGGACAGGCAGAGGGACTGCACTATGTAAGGGCATGATGGAGAGAAGTACGTGCCTGGATTTCCAATTTTCCTGAGGATAATTTTACACCAGATCTTCATTTTAAAAATCCAATCCTTTTTCTTAATAACCCCATCTGTCCCTGATACCACCATTTTTTTCTACCAGTCTCTCAGGCTAGAAATTTTGTAGTTATCATTGCCTCTTCTCTCCTTCATCCCGTAAATCCTGTTGGGAATACATTACTGTGCTTTCTTCAAAACGTTTTATCTGTCTTTTCTTTTTCATTCTCTGCTATTAACTATAACTTCATTCTCAGTTTCACTGCTGCCTAGCTTTCTGTGCCCTGCTAGGTTCATCATTCTCCATCCAACAGACATAAAAGGAAAACTGTTTCTACTCACACACTTCTGACACCAAATGTGTGGATTTTCCACACTAAGCAGTTCTCCAGTTCTCTGCAGATACAAACTGGGTGTCCTGCAATTCAGTTCTGAATTGCCATCAACTGAGATCATAAGACTGCTGAGCAGTTGGTTTGAGAGGGAAGATCCTGAGTTCTGTTGGTCATATCACTTTGGAAATGTCTATTAAACATCCAAATGGATATGTCATGGAGGCAGCTGGAGTTCAGGTTAGAGGTCTGAGTCACTGATAAAACTTTGGGATTTGTTGGCAAATGATAGTGTATTGGTCAGAGTTCTATTAGGAAAGAGAAGCCACACAATCATTTGAACAGGACAAGTGTACATATGGAATTGTTCATTGCAACACGGAAGAAGAGTAACCAGGCACAGACTAGTAGGAAGTATAGGAGTAGCAGCCACTAGTCTAGGGCTGAGGTAGAGAACTCAGGAGAGTCCTCCCCTCTTAGTGCCCTGCCTCTGCACCTCATCAGAGGAACCCAGGCACGGCCCTCTGCATGTCAGGGGAGTCACCGGTGCTATACTACTGGAACTTACTAGAAATACTTCCTTAGGTGCTGGGGAAAGGAGCGGTGTCTCAGAAGAGTTACTCTATAACAAAACTGCCTGGAGCTGGTGGGAGGAGTGGGACCTGCTGGGCACTGGTCATTGTGTCCCTGGAGAAGTCAACCACCTGCAGGAGCCAGGCGAGGGAGCATAGGAGAACCAGTAACAAAGACGGCTTTCACCTTCAAAGTCTCTCCATTGCTCTAGACAGGAGGTGGTGGTCAGAGTGGGATACTGTGAGGATTGCAGTCCTTGGACCTGACAAAGTCTAAGGTCTGATCATGGAGGGAGGGGGAAGCTGAGGTAGGGCAGAGGACAAGAGTAGGCTTCATGAGACCAAAAGGATGTTAGAAGGATTATCTACCCGGACACTGACATCTCCAAGAAGTAAGAGGCCTAGTGTGAAGAAGTTACATCCTAAGCTCTTCAGGGATAAGGGAAGCATGTGCCACGTGGGTAGCCTCCCTAGTCTAGTACCCAGAATATAGTCTATGCAGAGTGAATACCTGGGGGCTGCTGGGGGCGAAATCAAGGTCCCTGTGACAGGACCTGAAGCCTGGGGATGTCAGTGACAGGAGTGGGCCTAGTTTTTTGGTGTAGAATTGAGCCTTGAGTGCACCGGTGGGATCATATTGAAAAGAAACTCTCCAAGACTAGAGGAAGATGCATCCTCTGACAACGTACGCTCTGTAGGCGTCCCAAGGAGCTGGGCTGGGGGTTAGATGGGCTCCAGAGCATTTCCTCAGGTGGCAATGGGCTGATCCCTGGGAGGCAAAGCCGTGCAGGAAGAAAATGGCAAGCCGTGCAGGAAGAAAATGACATTCCGTCAGGGAAAGCCCCTTTCCTGGAAGCAGGGAAAGCGAGGAAGTTTAGGCTGGGTCCGTTTGTCCCTGCCCTCAGAGTCTGTTGGTCCTGGAAAAAGAGGGCCTTATTTTATTTATTTTTCTTTGAGACAGTGTCTTGCTCTGTCGCCCAGGCTGGAGTCCAGTGGCTGGATCTCAGCTCACTGCAACCTCCGCCTCCCAGGCTCAAGCGATCTTTCTGCCTCAGCCTCTAGAGTAGCTGGGACCACAGGGACCACAGGCGCCCGCCACGACGCTGATGACTTTTTTTTTTTTTTTTTTTTTGAGAGACATAGCCTCCCTATGTTGCCCACGTTGGTCTTGAACTCCTGGGCTCAAGCAATCCTCCCGCCTTAGACTCCCAAAGTGCTGAGATTACAGGCGTGAGCCACCGTGCCCGGCTTTTTTTTTTCCCCCGCAAAACGGGGTCACCCTATGTTGCCCAGGCTGGTCTTGAACCCTAGGGCTTAAGCGATCCTCCCGCCTTGGCCTCCCAAAGGGCTGGGATTACAGGCGTGAGCCACCAATTCCGGCCAAAAGAGGGCTATAGGGCACCCCCAGAACGCGAGATCCCCCTCGTCTGTCATCTTTACAGGGGAAGAAGTGGACTCCCAATCCAGCCATAGTCCATTCGCCCCGGGTACAGTGACTGCGGGGCGGCCAGAACCAAATATGTCTCCTTCTGGCTTTTGCACGGCATCAAGTAACCAGCGCCAGGCCGCACAGCTGCCCTGGCTTTCGGCGAGGACTCGTGAGAGCGCGGTGCACGCGGTTCCGGAGTCCCACTGCAGGAGTTGAGGCTGCGGATTCGGAGAGCGGGGTGGTGCTGAATCGGGAGGGAGCCGGTGGAACGCACTGCGCAGACTGCGCCGGCGTCCGCACTCAGCTGTCGACTAGTCTTTCTTCCTGCTCACCCCTGAAAGTGGTCCAGGCGGCGGTCTCTTTTTCTCTGCCTTTTTGTTTCCCTCCGGTGAGTCGGCGCGAGGGTGAATTTCCGTTTCCGGCAGTTTTCAAGGGGGGGGGACCTAAGGAGTTGTAGTTGTGAGCAGGTTCGGTGCCGCGGGCTGGGGTAGACGGCCGTGGGGTCCTTGGCTCTGGGGCACTGGGAAGATCGCGAGTCCTGCACATGGAAAGGCCCTCCCCCGGTCCTCCGGCTCATCTTTGCTCCCGAGAAGCATCTGCCGGAGGTGTGCCCGGGGGTCGTTGGGAGAGTGACGGGATGAATCCCTGCTGAGAGCCCGGACTGGGAGGGAAGGTGTTGGGGAGACGTCGTTTCCTGGCGACGTGGCCTCCGCAGGCGACTTAGACCTGAGCCGAATCTGTTGACCCCAAATTGTGCTTTTCCCACCAAGAAGAGAAGGGAGAGAAACAGTGTAAGTTCGGCACTAAAACATAGTAGAGAAGCAACATAACCTCTGAAATCACACAGCTATTCAGTTTCAAAGCGTTCCTAGTGCCCAGCTCTCCTAACTCCCGGCCAGTATTCCTTGACATTATGGTGATATATGAAGACTTTCTGTTTCCGCTCGTATGTGTGTCTGTGGGAAGCCTCTGACTCACCTCTGTGCTCCAGTAGCACCCTGTGCAGCCTTGCAATGTAGCCCTTGTTGCATGGCAGGGAAGATACTAGTTTGGATTTCCTCTGCAAGTCAGATCATAGCTATATCCATTTACTGGCACAGTGGCTAGCACATCATAGACAGACACAAACATTTATTAAACGGAATGAATACAAGACCTTACTTGAATGAAATGGCACCCTGCCCGCTTTTTCTCAATCAAGCTGTCAGATTTTATGCAGCCCGATATCCTAAAAAAACTCACTAATTCAGTGATTACCAATTTATTGGCCACAGATTCCCAGGTACCTTAGAAATCACTGGAAGGGTCTCTGTAAGTCCATGGGGTCTCCAGGTGTCATCTAGAACTAGTCATATCTCAAACATACAGATACTGCTATTTTTCAACTGTATGTAGATGAGCTGTAATTTAGGAGTTTTACAGAGTCAACAGGTACTAAAAGTAATACTGGGATCATAGTGGAAATTCATAAAAACGTTTTAAAATTTTTATTAAAATTTAAGTTTTAGTTTAAGTTAGGAAACCACTTCATTAGTCCAGTTGATATCTAGGTCTGAGCTGTCCAGATGGTAGCCACATGTAACTCTTTAGAGTTAGAATGAAATTAATTAAAAATTCAGTTTTTCAGTTTAAGTACATTTTAAGTAATCACATGTGGCTAATGGCTAAATGGCTGAAAAGTACAGATATGGAATATTTTCATCCTTGTAGAAATAGATACTGCTGATGGTGACACTTGAGATGAATAAAAAGTAACAACCATAAAATGTAACCTTAGAGGTAATTCATCTAATTTATAGCGTAACAGAGAAATGAAATTGGGGATGGTTAAGCAGTTTGTACCCTTGTTCAGAGAACAAATACATCATCTCTTCATAAAGAAATAAATGAAATTTAATGGTTTTCCCTGGGTATTGCCTGGCTTGTAAAATGCTTCTCCCACCTCCTTACCCCAACCTTCTTCCTTGTAGGTTAGAGTTACTTGTTGTTGGTAAATAGCCACTATGGAGACTGAGGACCAGAAGAAACACAGAAAAACAGTGGACCCAGGCCGGACGCGGTGGCTCAAGCCTGTAATCCCAGCAGTTTGGGAGGCCGAGACGGGCGGATCACGAGGTCAGGAGATCGAGACCATCCTGGCTAACACGGTGACACCCCGTCTCTACTAAAAAATACAAAAAACTAGCCGGGCGAGGTGGGCGCCTGTAGTGCCAGCTACTCCGGAGGCTGAGGCAGGAGAATGGCGTGAACCCGGGAGGCGGAGCTTGCAGTGAGCTGAGATCCGGCCACTGCACTCCAGCCTGGGCGACAGAGCGAGAGACATCGTCTCAAAAAAAAAAAGAAAGAAAGAAAGAAAAACAGTGGACCCAAAGCTGCAAAGAAAAAGAAGCGGCATCTGCAGGATCTCCTGCTAGGAGACGAAGATTCCGGGAAGAGAAATCCCAAAGCTTTTGCAGTTCAGTCTGCTGTGGGGGTGGCTCAATCCTTTCACAGGTATGTTTAGCTACAGTCTGTTGGTTCTTCCATTGATTCTTTTTAAATAGTAGGAGCCTCTTACAGGTGACATTTGGATTCACAAGTCTAGTTCAGCTCCAAAGGACATGGAGATGCATGCTGTGTGGCTTTTACCAAAACGTGAGAAACTTTGCCATAGAAGCTGCCTTGCCTCCAGCATCTGCACACTGGTTGGTGTTTCTTTCCCAAGATACAAGAATTTATAGAATTTGTTTCTTCCTAAACTTTAAACTGTTTCTATGGTGATAAGTGTGCTTCTTCCCTCTGGATATGTTTTACAAAGTTGTAATATAAAATACAAAAATTACAATATGTAATACTAACATAGCTTTATTTAGTGAGTCCTTGTGATATTCTTAGCAGTGTACTTTAGACGTTATTCAACTAAATGCTTCCAGCAGCCTCACCAGAGTAGGAATCATTCTTGCCCTCATTTTATGGACAAGAAAACTGAGGTCAAGAAAACATGTTACCTCCAATCATATAACCAGTAAGTAGGAGAGCCAAATTTAACTCCAGAGCCTCTGCTCTTATCTGTTATGATGCACTGCCTTGGTATTTACCTTTTGGTTTTTAAAAAATTATTAAAATCACTCGTAAAACAGTCAGATTTAAGGAGTGTTTAATTTTCAACTCTATACTATTGAAGTCATCTTGTTACATCTTTATTGAACAGCAATTGATTTGGATGGGGTCAGAAGTTAAGTTAATAATTGATAAGTTACTTATAATTTTGTATTGTCTGTTATACTCTATATCTGAAAGTATACTAAAAAAAAGTCTACTTACAAGGTTGATACCTTTTACTCTATTTTGAAAGTGAGTTTACTTTTTTTTTTTTTTAATAAATAGGACTCAGGATTTGAAGACAAGAAAGCATCATATGCCAGTGGTTGATTGAACTCCACTAGAGCCCCTACCAATAGTGGCAGTGGTGACGGGGCCTCCATAGTTGGAGAGAGCACTTTGATACAATGCCTCATTGGGAACTTCACCCGCAGAAGTTCACCGAGATCAGAGGCCCTGTGACGATCGTGTCAGGTAGAAGATGCTGCCGCAGACACAGAGTTGGTGTGGTTGTTGTCATCTGAGGGACATGCGTGTGTTTGTTGTTTTCTTGAGTGGAACATGTTAAATATTGTCATATCATGTTACCTCTCTTACACTTTTACTAAGTTGGCTATAACTTCAGAAAAGGGTAAGTTCCCAGAGATAAGGATACATATCTTATCGTGACTGCTCTATGGCTTTGCCATGCATGTTCCTTGGAAGGGCCTAGCAGGCCTGGTCACTGTGAACACATCATTTAGCAGATAGCACGTACCTCCTATGTGCCAGGTGCACATGCTTGCCCTTATGAAGCCACATGCTGGTGGAAGTGCATGTTTTCTCTTTTTCCTGTGAGAATTTGTCAGCTTTGGAAGATGGTGACCTTTCCAAGTTTGAGGGAAGATGAAACAAACTTCCAGTGGTAGAATGGCAATGCACACTCTGAAATCTCTTGTTATAGCAGTAATATAGTTGGATTGAGGCTTTTCTTTATCTTTGGAGCATCCATATTTTCTTTTCCTTTTTTTGAGACAGAGTCTTACTCTGGCACAGGCTGGAATGCAGTGGTGTGATTATAGCTCACTGCAGCCTCAACCTCCCAGGCTCGAGGAATCCTCCTACCTTAGCCTCCTGAGTAGTGTATGCCACCATGCCTGGCTAATTTATCTTTTTTTTCCTTTTTAAAAAATTTTTATGTTTTTCTAAAGATGGGATTTACACATGTGGTCCAGGCTGGTCTCAAAACTGAGCTCAAGGGATCCACCTGCCCTGGTCTCTCAAGGTGCTAGGACTACAGGCCTGAGCCACTGTGCCCAGCCCATATTTTCTTGACCATTTTCTTATTACCTTAATTTAGAAATAATTATCGTTATAAGTATTCTGTTGCATTGTGTTTGAGGATGTTTTTAGTGATAGTGGGAATACAGGAAATTTTGATAGAGGTGAAGACATTGGCCCGCAGCTGAACAGCAAGATCATGGTTATCATGGAGCCTGTCTAGTCAGAATTTTCCCTGTTTGAGCACTTTTATTCATCTGGGTAGACTTTTGATATTATCTAAATTTAGAACACAGGAAGAAAAACAGGATGGAATTTATTTTACCAGTTTTTGCCTATAAAAATGAACTTCAGGTGCACTCCTGTAAACGTATATGGTGTTTTACTGGATGCAATTAAAAAATGAAAATTAAGAGTTGATGGTTAGAGTTTTTTCAGGGTCTTTTTAAAGTAAAATTTTCATATTTTCACTTATAGGTAAAAAATACAGACTTCACCATTATTGAATGTGGGTGTGACATTAACATGATGATTGATCTGGCTAAAGTAGCAGATCTGGTTAGTCAGCAGGGGCAGCCTGGGGTGCTGATGGAGACTTACAGCATTGTGATAGGTTATTTACCCTGTGATGAAGGGAAGAGAGTTTTATGATTATTAAAGGAAGAATGGTCATCATCAGGGATACAGTAGATGTGACTGAATTGGTGATGATAATAGTAATAGTAATAAATGTTGTTATATTAATAATACAGATGGAATGTGCACAATGAAATGTATTCCAAAATCTAAAAGCAAGTCACAGGATGGAGCAAACCTTTAATGAACACAGCTAATAAGAGCTCATTAACATGCATACATATATATGTACAAATATATCATAGTAAGTACCATTTCTTCTTGGACCCTTCCTGGCACTGTGCTAACTGCTTTCTACAAATTTAGCTTACATAAACCCTTGGTACACCCTTGAGGTGAGTAGGTATTATCTGTAGTTTACATAAGATGAAATAGAGCCTCCCAGCAGTTAAGTAATTTGTGTGAAGATGGGACCCTTGTTCCTGATGGTTCTGGAACCTTCATCCTTAATGATAACGCTAAAGTAAGTACATGAATTGCCTGAAGAAGAGGTCAGAGTTTATCAATAGAAAATGTAGACAGTACTCAGTGTGTGGAAAATGTACACGCTCTTGCATTTATGGAAATGATAATGTTCACTATTTCTGATATTCTATTAACTATCTTATAGCAAAAATAAAATAAAAATTAGCAAAAAAAAAGAAAAAAAAGGCCAGATGCAGTGCCTCACGCCTGTAACTACATCCCAGCACTTTGAGAGACTGAAGTGGGCAGATCACCTGAGGTCAGGAGATCGAGACCAGCCTGACCAACATGCAGAAATCCCGCCTCTACTAAAAAAACAAAATTAGTCAGGTGAGGTGGCGCATGCCTATAATCCCAGTTACTTAGGAGGCTGCGGCAGGAGAATCACTTCAACCCAGGAGGCGGAGGTTGTGGTAAGCCGAGATCATGCCATTGCACTCCAGCCTGGGCAACAAGAGTGAAATTCTGTCTCAAAAAAAAAAAAAGTAGCAAAAAATAAGCCATATTGATTAGGAAGTGTGGGGCGACAGATACCCTGTTTTTTTCATTTTTATTTAGTTTTTTCTAGAGCTACTTATTTTATATTCTGGCCCAAGAAGACTCCTAAAATATAAAGGAAAAAGTAATACAGATTTTAAAGTTGTGCCATTGTAATGTCAGAAAACTAAATAACAGTCAAATTTTGAACATGTAATGCTACTATTAGTAAAAATAAGTGTAATTAATGTAAAGTTGTATAGAGATTACTAAATCTTGTATACTTGAAAAGATTGAAATAGTTCACAGAAGTCATTTGTTTCTCTTTTATTTAAAATGTAGCAAGTTTCTAATTTTAAAGACATACATGTTAAGAGATGCCTTTACTTTTTTTATTTTTAGTTATTATGGATGCATAATAGTTGTGCATATTTATGGGGTACGTGTAGTATTTTGATAGAAGCATACAATGTGTGATGATCAAATCAGGGTAATTTGGATATCCATCACTTCAAACATTTATCATTTCTTTGCATTAGGAACATTCTAATTTCATTCTTGTAGTTATTCTGAATTATATAATAAATTATAGTCGCCCTATTGTGCTGTTGGACACTAGAATTTATTCTATCTAACTGTATTTTTGTACCTCTTAACCTTTCCCTCTGTGTCCTTCCCTCCCTGCTCCCCTTCCCAGCCTCTTAACCATCACTGAGGGAGATGCCTATGTAAATCTTTTTCAGATTTTCGAAAGGAGCACACATATTTGGTAAAATACTCTAACTAATGCAGGGTACACACAATGCGCATTTTCTCTTTCCTTGCTCTAACCGCTGGTCTCTCAGGTCCATGCAGAGCAGTATCCTTCCAGATACATATAAACACACATGCCACCCTTTAAAAACACAAATGGTAGCTTATTTTACACACTCTTCTGTGCTTTGATTTTTTTCGTGTAATATATCTTGGAGGCATATAATCAGTAAGTACTGTAGCTCTGCCTCTTCCTTTTTAATATAATATTCCATTCTGTGGATGCACCATAATTTATTTAGCCTAGCTTATGTTGATTGCTCTGCTCTGGGTTGTCAGAGCCTCCTGACTACGGCAAAGGCACACACAGTACGTGGATTTGGGTGTGTACATTCGTGTGTGGATTAGGGGAGTAACATTGGCTTAGATGACAAAGATTGGCAGCTGAGGGACTGTTTGCTCCCTGTTCTTCCTGACCTTACAACCAGCTGCTTGCCCCTTGACACTCTGTGGCATCAGATGTGGTGTGAGGATTTTCCACCTGTTCTTCGAGCTGGTCCAGTGTTGCTGGAGACCTCTGCTTGCTGCCTCAGTCTGCAGTGGCAGTTGTGCTTTCCTACAAGCCCAACTTCATATATTCTGTGGTTTCGGGTTTTGAATGTTTCCTAGTTTAATAAAAGGTGGGCATTTCTGTTTTCCATTTTGTGTTATTTTCAGTTATCCATGGAAAGGTAAGAACAGAACTATCTTTAATATTAAACTAGAAGTTTCCAGGAATCAATTCTGAAATTATTTTGCATCTTTGAAACGTCTTAAATTTTAAAAATTGGTGTTATCTGCTTATATTTTCTTATACACTACCATTCATCATAATTTTACTGTTTTTTGACTTAATTCTAAACTGGTAGCTATTTTAAAAAGTTTCTGAGCAATTGAGTTATACAAATTAACGTACAAGATAGAGGTTTCCACTGCATACTTCCCAGCAAAAAACAGATTTTATGTGTGTGTGTGTGTGTGCGTGAGGAGATTGAAAGAAGAGGTTGGTTTTCTGTACCTATTTAATGTATTTCATTGATTATCATTTTCTTCCCATTCTTTGGATGTCAGAGACCTGTTATTTGGCTTAAAAGTATATTATAGAAAACTTCATTTCTTTAAATTAGGATTTCTTAGGTAAGGGCCAGGTTAGACCCAGCCTTTTCTGCATTACTTCTCATGCATTAGAATTCTTAAAATGCAAGTTTATATCCTAGTGGGCATTGTCTTATGGTTGCCCTTTAGAGCAAGTCAGAGGGTGGTGGTTCCTCTGGGTGATGCCTGTGTAGTCATTTGATTTAGTCTGCAGTGGGACTTCTCAAAAAATTTCGAGGGCCAGATAGTAAATATTTTTGGTTTTGTGGATCATATCTTTTGCAGCTACTTAGCTCTGCAGTTGTAGTGCACAGGCAGCCATAGACAATATGTAAATGAATTAATGTGGCTGTGTTCCAATAAAACTTTAGTTACAAACACAGGTGATGGGTGGATGTGGCACGTGGGCCAGTTGCCAACCCCTATTGTAGGTGGTCTGCTTTGGTAGTTTCTTTGAGAAATGATGTGTTCTGTTTATAGGTAGTGATGCTTATAGATGCCAGCTTTGGGTTTGAAATGGAAATGTTTAAGTTTCTAAACATCTGTCAAGTACATGGCTTTCCTAAAATTATGGGAGTTCTCACCCACCTCGACTCCTTCAAGCATAGTGAGAAACTGAAGAAGACAAAGAAGCGATTAAAACACAGGTTCTGGACAGAAGTTTACCCAGTAGGAAGAGAAACAATTTTTAGATGCTAACGGTATAATCCTTTTAAAATAGACCGAAGAGGCCGGGCACAATGGCTCATTCCTATAATCCCAGCACTTTGGGAAGCAGACTCGGGCAGATCGCTTGAGGCCAGGAGTTTCAAGCTCAGGGCAATATGGCCAAACCCCGTCTCTACTAAAAATGCAAAAATTAGTTGGGTGTGGTGGTGCGCGCCTGTAATCCCAGCTACTCAGGAGGCTGAGACGTGAGAATTGCTTGAAGCTGGGAGGCAGAGGGTGCAGTGAGCTGAGATTGCGCCACTGCACTCCAGCCTGGGTGACAGAGTGAGACTCCTTCTCAAACAAACAAACAGAAAGACTGAAGAGACCTTACTAAACGTCTCTAGGATTTGCCTCCTGAATTCCCTTAGTGTATGCGTTCACAGTCTCTGGAAGGTTTCCCTCAAGAGAGTGCATATTCTGGGCCTCTTGGTGTATCTCATTTGTCTCTGTACGTGCTGCACCAGGCAATGTCTGGGTGTTTGGGGGTGGGGACTTAATAGAGTACATCAGAAGTTTCTCCCAGTTACAGGACCAGGCACTGCCCCTTCCTTTCCGTACTGCTCTGGTCCATCAGCCACAGAACTGTCTCTGTGCTCAGAGGCCTCACCTCCCTCTCACCATACTTAGATGGATGCCCCTGCTTGGCTGCAGAGCAGTCTGCCTCTGTGGGGTTCTAATAAGTCCTGAAAGAAGCCAGCAAGGCTCCGGAAGCCTGAGGACAGTGGCTTTGCTGGAAGTCTCCCTTCTTAGGATTGCTTCTTGTTTAGAGCTTTTATTCTGTTGCAATATTGACGAGAATTTAATTGAAATTTAATTTTTAATTTTCCTTTAATGTTTAGGGTGCCAAGCTGTTCTGCCTTTCTGGAATGCTGCATGGAGAATATCAAAACCAAGAAATCCATAATCTGGGCCGTTTTATTACAGTTATGAAGTTTAGGCTTCTCACATGGCAAACTTCTCACCCTTATATCCTGGCAGACAGGTAAAAAGTGATTGTAAATTTTTTCTTCCTGGGCCATATATTTCAAAGCTAAAAAGGCTAGAAAAAGAACAGTGATAGGATTTATTTTGTGCCTGTTTGAATAGTGGGGGTAGAAGTGTAGTTGATGGAAAATGTCTATTTATATCATTGCTCAAAGACGCTGTGCCTTTGGGAGTAAATTAATTATGACATGTTTAGGAAAATGGGAGGACTTGGAAGCATTTAAGGCTACAGGATGTGGCCCCATCCTACGTTCAGCCTCAGTTTTCAGTGATGCTGCTTTCGTGCCCGGGTGCTTGAGTCCTCGTGTGTGCCTTCAGTTTCCTTCCTTTGTGCTCTTCTTTGTGCTGTGGTTTTCTCAGCCTGGAATACCCTTTCTCCACCTGCCAGAATCCAAGCCGCAGTAAAAATCCCAGAGCACAGGCTCACTCTCTTCCAGAAAGGGATTTTCTGAATATGTTCTTCACTCCTCCCGGACCCCAGGTGGACATCATCTCCCTGTCTGACGTCTTACGGAATGAATGTCCCTGTCTGATGTCTTACTGAATGTCACTTTCAGCCTAGAGACACAATTGTGTGCCTGCCCCCTGTCTTCTGCTGGATAGTGAACGGTGCTTCCTTATTTCTGTATTTTCTAGTTTTCTAAACGGCGTGCTTAGTGGACAAGAGTGTGATGAGTCACTGACACATGAAAGGAGGTATAGGAACTTTGGTATTCATTTCTGCTGTATGATTGAGTTTATTTTTCTAGGATGGAAGATTTGACAAACCCAGAGGATATCTGAACAAACATCAAATGTGACCAGCAGGTGTCACTTTATGGTTATGTAAGAGGAGCACACTTGAAAAATAAAAGCCAAATTCATATGCCAGGTATTCTCTTGTTGTAGAACATATTAGAATTACACGTAGGATTCTTGGGATGGCTTCATTTCTCAGGAAAAGTGAAAAATGACCAAACAAGGGAAGATGGCCTTGCTGGAGGTTTCAAAAGTAAGCCAGCTATGTGTAGGCCTGCAAAGGTGTTACCGAATCCCCTCTTCTCTGACCTCTTGTAGCTAGAGGGCCACCGTTCCAGTGTGGCATGATGCCCTTCTTTAGGGTCATGGGTTAAGCCCTTGAACTGTGGATCATTGTTAACCCCCCAGTCAGCAGTAGATACTTACTGACTTCCTGTCAGCTGAAGCTGGCTTTTTGGGTCCTGTCTTCCAGGGGTAGAAGATTTTGCCATGAGTGACATCGGTTCCCCAGACCCTTGTGCTCTTCCTGAGCAACGAAAGAAGCGCTGTTTAAATAAGAAGGAGCAGCTGGTTTATGCGCCTCTTTCTGGAGTTGGGCGTGTGCTGTATGACAAAGACGCTGTCTTTGTTGACCTTGGTGGCAGCCACGGTTTTCAGGCACAGGTGAGACGGGGGTCGTTGCTCTGAACTCTCATTATTCTTTCCGAGTCTATTTTTTAATCAAAAAGGTAATGTACTCAGCTTTTATTTATTAAGATTTTTCTCTTGTACTTATAATAAAGGCCCAAATGCATATTGTAAATATGTAGAATAAAAAGAATACCTTTTTTTCATTGTACCAAGCAGAAGCGTCCTGTCCTCCATTCCTCCATGCCTCCTTGATCTGTGGTCCTGGCGCGGGCCCTCCTGCCTGTGTGGAACCTTCACGGCTTATCTCCGTTTCTACAAAACCAGTGTGCTTGCCAGCTCTCGTTGGTCTTTTTCTTTTTCTCATTCACAATGGTCTCCTCATTCTTTATTTTAAAGCGGATTTCCAATGTTTATTTCTTAGTTCTCAAGTGGAATTTTGTTGGGTTAAAATCAGGGTTATTTTAAAATGTTAGAAAAGCTAGCACTGAAAAAAAAAAAAAAGAAAAGAAAAGCTAGCACTGTTGTAGCACTGGAACTGAGATTTTTCTAGCTAGATGTTTAGGTTATCAGGTTATATATTTACTGAGCTTTGGAAAAGTTTAATGGATATGGGGATCCATTTCAAGCTTTGTTGTAAGGATTTTCTTCTCTGGTTTTTGAGGCATTGGCATTAAGAGAGATTCTCAGGAAATGTGTCTAAGTTAATTTTGAAAACTGAGTGAAACCAGTGTCTCTCCAGGATCTTTGGGCTTTCCTCATGTGCCCTTTCTTGGTGGTCTTGACGAGGTGGAGCCCACCCATGAGCTGGTCCAGAGTCTCATCTCCACTCACTCCACCATTGATGCCAACATGGCTTCAAGTCGGGTGATGCTGTTTTCTGATTCCAAGCCACTTGGGTCAGAGGCTATAGATAATCAAGGGGAAGTCTGCTTTTTTTCTATTTTTAATAAAAAGATATATTTCAGAAGATTATATCACCTGTAATTCTGCCATCATAACACATTTTGGTGGGATTCATTCTGTGTTGTTTTGTTTTTCTTTGTGTGTGCATGTGTCTCTGAGGACTCTTCACTTACCTGACATTATGAGGGAGGCTTTTCTAGAAATAAAATGCAGGATACATTTTTCAACAGACCCCAAATGTTCCTCAAATACCACGCCATCTTCCATAGGTTGCTTTCTTGTTTTTTAAGAGACCTGAGGCCACTTGGCTTTCTTTTGGTGGCCAAAACACTAGAGCAGAGTCAGGGAGTTTGTGGCTGTCCAGAAGCCACATGCCTTGTCTCTGAAAGTTTTATTTAGATTATGTTGTATTATCTCCCATGGGTAGGTTTCCACTGATGTATGGCTTATGTGAATTATTTTTCAGCCTGGGTTCGGAATTTATATACCTTTATACTTAGTGGATGTTTGTAAAACATTGGTTTTGTTGTATTGATTTGTGACTCCCAGTAAAATTTATCTGAAAATTTTGAGATAATCTAGTATGTAATTTGTTACAATGTGCATAAACTACCTACCTCAGTGCCTGAGATAACGAGTGTTACTAGCTATTTTCATTTTTGCATATCTATCTGGTCATCCTTTTTCTATAAGAATACTCTCTTCTAATACAGTTACAGGTAAAATACATAATTTTATTTCTATATTCTGAGCATTTTTTTTTTCTATACAGTCTTTATGTAGTCATCATTTTGTTGTTACTGGTGTTTTTTGTAATTGTGGTTTTTTTGTTTTTGTTTTTGTTTTGAGATAAGGTCTCACTATGTCTCCCAGGCTGGAGTGCAGTGGCGTGATCTTGGCTCACTGCAGCCTTGAACTCCCAGGCTCAAGTGATCCTCCCACTTCTACCCCGCAAGTAGCTGGGACTACAGGAGTACACCACCACTCCCGGCTAATTTTTTAAATTTTGTTCTAGGGATGAGTTCTCACTATGTTGCCCAGGCTGGTCTCGAACTCCTGGGCTCAAGCAATCTTCCCACCTTGGCCTCCCAAAGTCCTGAGATTACAGATGTGAGCCACTATGGTGGCCTATTATTCCTGTATTCTAACTTATCCATTATATTCTAACGTATCTTTTATGGTACGATTTTTTTGTTTTTTCTAATTTATGTTTTCATACATTTATATATCGTGCTATGTTAAATAGCTTCGTATAGTTTTCTTTCATTCAGTGATTTTAACCTCCTGATGATCTTCTCTATCAGTTATGGCACTGGTGACTTAAAATGAATGTTCTTCCTCTGTCATTCCTCATACATTTGTTAGCTGGCATCTTTAACAAAGAGCTTTCACTTCTCCTCTTTATTTCGGTATCACCTCTGACTAATGCACTTGCGTTTTATTCCATGAGTTATTTTCCATCACCATCATTGTTCTTTCTGATGCCTATGCTGTCCCAGATTTGGCCGTGGGAGGCTTCAGCCTGTCTCCTGTGTCCTGTCAACTGTCTCTGTTAGTCTTTGAGCATTTCTTACTTTCTGACAGAACAAAAGGATCCAGGCTCATTTTGCCCTCTTCCTGCCTTGGGCCTGGACTCAGCCATTTCTCTTAAGGATCATGTGTTTTTAGCTTAGAAATTAATCAGCTTTCCAAAAGATCTACAAAACACTAACTTCCCTATTGAGCAATTTTTTTCTAAAATTAGATGTTTTTTTAAAAGGATTATTCCTTTATTCTCTCTATAAGTTCTTTTGAAGTGTGGCATTAGGGAACCATGCCTGAGTTTGCTTATTAACTCTTCCATTGTTTATCAGATCACTTTTTCCCTGCGCTATGTCATCTTAAACATGTTAAACAATTCCTTGACATTTTCTATTTCTTTGTATTTTCATTGACTATATTGCCATTTCTAGGTTGGCTGATTAATGCACAAATTGAATTATTTTGCATTTCCTTGGTAATTTAGGCTGTTGATGTCAGAGGAGGAAAAACAAATGGACTTGAAAACTGGTTGAATGCATTGGAAAGCCATTTTTGGAGATGATTGTAAGCTAACATCCTCTCTCCTTTCTTAGTCTCTTAATTTTTTTTTTTCTTACCCAAGTATATACAGGTTGATTTTTTTTTCTTTCTAGAAGATCCAAGATCTTTGGTTTGGAGATATATTCTCTTAATGTTAACTGGTATTAGAATCCTCTTTTCTGTATTTTATTTCAATGTATTTTAAAAATAGAAATGATTATATTTTCTTTTAACTTGTGAAGTAGAGCATGGCATACAAATGTTGTATTCTCACTATTTCAAAAAATTACCTTCTTACTGTACAAGTTATATTCGGCGTATAAAGTCTATCCAGCTTTGTTGTTGATACAGTGTGATTATTACATATTGATAAGGTATGAATTGGAGATGGAATCCAAAATTAATGTTCTTATTGTAATTTTTAAGCTAATTGGAGGGTTGGTGGTGAATATTTTACTTCTGCAAAATGAAAACAGCATTTCATCAGAAGTTGTTTTATGGTCTTTCAGACATTTTGTTTTAAATCTTTGGTGCTTTTTGCCCATGAAGTATCTCTTTTGTGTGTTTGTGTTTGTGTGTATGTGTATTGATCTGCCTCTAAATTTCACAGCGCTCATTGTCAGGAATCAGTAGGATCAGTCCTAGGCAGAGAGCTGAGCAGTACTCTAGTATGTCTCTGTGTCCTGGTTGCCACGTTATCTCTGTTGTTTATTTATAGATTGGAGAACTCTCTGACCTGTAACAAAGGTCAGAGACAATTGGAAGAGGAATCCTCTACTTTATTGTCCCCTGTGCCCCATGCCAAAATACACTCTGAAATCCGTATTTAAATATTAAATTAGTATGGTTAAGGTATTCTTTTTTAATGTTAAAAAATTAAATGATTGGTCAGCCTATTTAATATTTACAATGCAGGACTTACCTTGCGTATTCTCTGTCTTGTATTTTTGCTTTATTTAAGCTAAACTGGCCTCTAAAGCTGGAAGGTGAATTAACAGTTGAAAATAATGACATATAAGGTGAGTTTGGAGGATTGCAGATGCAGGGGCACCGTACTGCTGAAGGAGTGTTGGAAGCTCACTGCAGAAGATGATAAAAGCAGACTGATGCGTATTACTTGCTGAAATATAAACTGGAGGCACAGGTGAAGATTACTAAATCTAATGAGCAGTTTGGCAGATAAGACAGGCTGTCAGGCTGTGGCAGTTCAGCAGTGGGCATGCTGCCTGTCACCCAAGTCATTTGTTCCAGAGGGCTACACTTGAATACCACAAATAAAATTTTCCTTGTCACTGATATTTGGTATCAAAATGAAATCGATGTTATCTTTCAGGTTTCCGGTTGAATTACCAGCCATTAACATCTGGTGATTTGGGTTGTAAAATTATTTTTAGTTTTGCCTGTTCACATTTCATCCACAAAGCACAAACGATATATTTTCCCACATGAGAATGTAAGCAGTATAAGACTTTAAAACACACTAATGAAATATACATGATTACATGCTTCAATGAACTAAAACTTTCATCTGTGATCTTTATTTTGCAACACTCTGAAGTAACATTACAGTCTTTTCAGTGTGCTATGTTATTGATATCCCCTACTTTACCCTGGGAATCCTTTATTGCCATTGAGCATATGAAAGTTGAGACATGTGCATAGCTTCTCCCCATTGAACTCATCAGTGGGGAGGAGCTATGTACCAGGGACACTTGGAAAAGATTTTCATGAGTCTGTTGGATGTAACAGCTCCTTAAGGAAACTTCACAGTTTAGCTTCCCAATTTTTTTTTTTTTTACCATTTGTAAACTAAGGCTCAGTGATGTAAAACATAATACATTCTGTGCTGGGCATAACTGTAGCTTAGGTTTTCATATTCAAGACAAGCAGAGGTATAGCTGAAAATGTATGAACACTTATTATGCCTCAAGATCCCTTTGTTGGTTTAGTTGTGACAATTTCCAAACACCTGACTTGGGGCTAAAGCATCTTTCTATCTGGGTCAGTATTTCTAAGTTGCCTTTAAACTGAATAAACATCTGGTGTTTATATTTAATTGCCTCAATGTGGAACACTGCAATTTAAAAAATTACATATATGTAATATAATATTTTACATGAAATAATAGTGACTGGCAGTCCATTGGCCAAAGAAGTATTATTTTTCAGATATTCTGCTCTGTGTCATCAGCTGTAGACACTGACCTGGTATTTATCTGGGAAGGCTTGCTGTCAGGGGTTCACAGTGCTGCCTGTGGGTTATCTCCAGACCCTTTACAGATGGCACTTTACGACAGGGTGAATCACAGGTTGCACTAGAAGTTGCCTTTGAAATTAAACCTGAACTATGTGGAACTGGAACCCTTGTACACAAAGCTCTCTACCGTCCAAATCCTGCTGAACTCTTAGGAAAGAACAGTTTTCCAGATTCATTCTTTCCACTCATAAGATTTCCCCACTGCCCAACTAAAAATTTTCTCCCATTATGTGGGTTGCCTATTCACTCTGATGGTAGTTTCTTTTGCTGTGCAGAAGCTCTTTAGTTTAATTAGATCTGATTTGTCAATTTTGGCTTTTGTTGCCATTGTTTTTTGGTGTTTTAGACATGAAGTCCTTGCCCATGCCTATGTCCTGAATGGTATTGCCTAGGTTTTCTTCTAGGGTTTTTATGGTTTTAGGTCTAACATTTAAGTCTCTAATCCATATTGAATTAATTTTTGTATAAGGTGTAAGGAAGGGATCCATTTTTAGCCTTCTACATATGGCTAGCCAGTTTTCCAAGCACCATTTGTTAAATAGGGAATCCTTTCCCCATTTCATGTTTTTCTCAGGTTTGTCAAAGATCAAATGGTTGTAGATGTGTGGTGGTATTATTTCTGAGGGCTGTGTTCTGTTCCATTGGTCTATATCTCTGTTTTGGTACCAGTACCGTGCTGTTTTGGTTACTGTAGCCTTGTAGTATAGTTTGAAGTCAGGTAGCATGATGCCTCCAGCTTTGTTCTTTTGACTTAGGATTGTCTTGGCAATGTGGGGTCTTTTTTGTTTCCATGATGAACTTTAAAGTAGTTATTTCCAATTCTGTGAAGAAACTCATTGGTAGCTTGGTGGGGATGGCATTGAATCTATAAATTACCTTGGGCAATATGGCCGTTTTCATGATACTGATTCTTCCTATCCATGAGCATGGAATGTTCTTCCATTTGTTTGTGTCCTCTTTTATTTCATTGAGCAGTGGTTTGTAGTTCTCCTTGAAGAGGTCCTTCACATCCCTTGTAAGTTGGATTCCTAGGTATTTTATTCTATTTGAAGCAGTTGTGAATGGGAGTTCATTCATGATTTGGCTCTCTGTTTGTCTGCTATTGGTGTATAAGAATGCTTATGATTTTTGTACATTGATTTTGTATCCTGAGACTTTGCTGAAGTTGCTTATCAGCTTAAGGAGATTTTGGGCTGAGACGATGGGGTTTTCTAAATATACAATCATGTCATCTGCAAACAGGGACAACTTGACTTCCTCTTTTCCTGATTGAATACCCTTTATTTCTTTCTCCTGCCTGATTGCCCTGGCCAGAACTTCCAACACTATGTTGAATAGGAGTGGTGAGAGAGGGCATCCCTGTCTTGTGCCAGTTTACAAAGGGAATGCTTCCAGTTTTTGCCCATTCAGTATGATATTGCCTGTGGGTTTGTCATAAATAGCTCTTATTATTTTGAGATATGTTCCATCAGTACTGAATTTATTGAGAGTTTTTAGCATGAAGGGCTGTTGAATTTTGTCAAAGGCCTTTTCTGCATCTATTGAGATAATCATGTGGTTTTTGTCTTTGGTTCTGTTTATATGCTGGATTAGGTTTATTGATTTGCATATGTTGAACCAGCCTTGCATCTCAGGGATGAAGCCCACTTGATCATGGTGGATAAGGTTTTTGATGTGCTTCTGGATTCAATTTGCCAGTATTTTATTGAGGATTTTTGCATCAATGTTCATCAGGGATATTTGTCTAAAATTCTCTTTCTTTGTTGTGTCTCTGCCAGGCTTTGGTAGCAGGATGATGTTGGCCTCATAAAAGCAGTTAGGGAGAATCCTCTTTTTCTATCAATTGGAATAGTTTCAGAAGCAATGGTACCAGCTCCTCCTCTGGAGTAGAATTCAGCTGTGAATCCATCTGGTCCTGGACTTTTTTTGGTTGGTAAGCTATTAATTATTGCCTGTATTTCAGAGCCTGTTATTGCTCTATTCAGGGATTCAGCTTCTTCCTGGTTTAGTCTTGGGAGAGTGTATGTGTCCAGGTATTTATCCATTTCTTCTAGGTTTTCTAGTTTATTTGGGTAGAAGTGTTTATAGTATTCTCTGATGGTAGTTTGTATTTCTGTGGGGTCAGTGGTGATACCCCTTTATCATTTTTTTATTGCATCTATTTGATTCTTCTCTCTTTTCTTCTTTATTAGTCTTGCTAGCGGTCTATCAATTTTGTTGATCTTTTCAAAAAATCAGCTCCTGGATTCATTGATTTCTTGAAGGGTTTTTTGTGTCTCTATCTCCTTTAGTTCTGCTCTGATCTTAGTTATTTCTTGCCTCCTGCTAGCTTTGGAATGTGTTTGCTCTTGCTTCTCTAGTTCTTTTAATTGTGATGTTAGGGTGTCAATTTTAGATCTTTCCTCCTTTCTCTTTTGGCCATTTACTGCTATAAATTTCCCTCTACACACTGCTTTAAATGTGTATCAGAGATTCTGGTATGTTGTATCTTTGCTCTCATTGGTTTCAAAGAACATCTTTATTTCTGTATTCATTTCGTTATGTACCCAGTAGTCGTTCAGGAGCAGGTTGTTCAGTTTCCATGTAGTTGAGCGGTTTTAAATGAGGTTCTTAATCCTGAGTTCTAGTTTGATTGCACTGTCTTCTGAGAGACAGTTTGTTATAATTTCTGTTCTTTTACTTCTTCTGAGGAGTGCATTACTTCCAAGTATGTGGTCAATTTTGGAATAAGTGCGATGTGGTGCTGAGAAGCATGCATATTCTGTTGATTTGGGGTGGAGAGTTCTGTAGATGTCTATTAGGTCTGCTTGGTGCAGAGCTGAGTTCAATTCCTGGATATCCTTGTTAACTTTCTATCTTGTTTATCTGTCTAATGTTGACAGTGGGGTATTAAAGTCTCCCATTATTATTGCATGGAAGTCTAAGTCTCTTTGTAAGTCTCTAAGGACTTGCTTTATGAATCTGGGTGCTCCTGTATTGGGTGCATATATATTTAGGATAGCTAGCTCTTCTTGTTGAATTGATCCCTTTACCATTATGTAATGGCCTTCTTTGTCTCTTTTTATCTTTGTTGGTTTAAAGTGTGTTTTATCAGAGACTAGGATTGCAACCCCTGCCTTTTTTTTATTTTCCATTTGCTTGATAGATCTTCCTCCATCCCTTTATTTTGAGCATATGTGTGTCTCTGCACGTGGGATGGGTCTCTTGAATACAGCACACTGATGGGTCTTGAATCTTTATCCAATTTGCCAGTCTGTGTCTTTTAATTGGAGCATTTAACCCATTTACATTTAAGGTTAATATTGTTATGTGTTAATTTGATCCTCTCATTATGTTGTTAGCTGGTTATTTTGCTCGTTAGTTGATGCAGTTTCTTCCTAGCATCGATGGTCTTTACATTTTGGCTTGTTTTTTCAGTGTCTGGTACCAGTTGTTCCTTTCCATGTTTAGTGCTTCCTTCAGGAGCTCTTGTAGGGCAGGCCTGGTGGTGACAAAATCTCTCAGGATTTTATTTCTCCTCCACTTATAAAGCTTAGTTTGGCTGGATATGAAATTCTGGGTTGAAAATTCTTTTCTTTAAGAATATTGAATATTGGCCCCCACTCTCTTCTGGCTTATAGAGTTTCTGCCGAGAGATCTGCTGTTAGTCTGATGGGCTTCCCTTTGTGAGTAATCCGACCTTTCTCTCTGGCTGCTCTTAACATTTTTTCCTTCATTTCAATTTTGGTGAATCTGAGAATTACGTGTCTTGAAGTTGCTCTTCTCAAGGAGTATCTTTGTGGCGTTCTCTGTATTTCCTGAATTTGAATGTTGGCCTGCCTTGCTACGTTGGGGAAGTTCTCCTGGATAATATCCTGCAGAGTGTTTTCCAACTTGGTTCCATTTTCCCCATCACTTACAGGTACACCAATCAGATGTAGATTTGGTCTTTTCACATAGTCCCATATTTCTTGGAGGCTTTGTTCGTTTCTTTTTACTCTTGTTTCTTTAAACTTCTCTTCTCACTTCATTTCATTCACTTGATCTTCAATCACTGGTAGCGTTTTTTCCAGTTGATTGAATCTGTTACTGAAGCTTGTGCATTTGTCACGTAGTTCTCATGCCGTGGTTTTCAACTCTTATCGGGTCATTTAAGGACTTCTCTACATTGGTTATTCTATTTAGCCATTCGTCTAATCTTTTTTCAAGGTTTTTAGCTTCTTTGCGATGGGTTCGAACTTCCTCCTTTAGCTCAGAGAAGTTCGATCGTCTGAAGCCTTCTTCTGTCAGCTCGTCAAAGTCATTCTCCGTCCAGCTTTGTTCCGTTGCTGGCGAGGAGCTGCGTTCCTTTGGAGGGGGAGAGGCACTCTGATTTTTAGAATTTTCAGCTTTTCTGCTCTGTTTTTTCCCCATCTTTGTGGTTTTATCTACCTTTGGTCTTTGATGATGGTGGCATACAGATGGGGTTTTGGTGTGGATGTCCTTTCTGTTTGTTAGTTTTCCGACAGGACCCTCAGCTGCAGGTCTGTTGGAGTTTGCTGGAGGTCACTGCATACCCTGTTTGCCTGGGTATCAGCAGCAGAGACTGCAGAAGAGTGAATATTGCTGAACAGCAAATGTTGCTCCCTGATCATTCCTCTGGAATCTTCATCTCAGAGGGGTACCCGGCCCTGTGAGGTGTCAGTCTCCCCCTACTGGGGGGTGCCTCGTAGTTAGGCTACTCACGGGTCAGGGATCCACCTGAGGAGGCAGTCTGTCTGTTCTCAGATCTCCAACTCCATGCTGGGAGAAGCACTACTCCCTTAAAAGCTGTCAGGCAGGGACCTTTAAATCTGCAGAGGTTTCTGCTGCCTTTTGTTTGGCTATGCTCTGTTCCCAGAGGTGGAGTCTACAGAGGCAGGCAGGCCTCCTTGAGCGCCGGTGGGCTTCCCCCAGATCTAGCTTCCCGGCCACTTTGTTTACCTACTCAAGCCTCAGCAATGGTGGGCACCCCTTCTCCCAGCCTTGCTGCCGCCTTGCAGTTAGATCTCAGACTGCTGTGCTAGCAATGAGGGAGGCTCCATGGACGTGGGACCCTCCGAACCAGGCATGGGATATAATCTCCTGGTGTGCCATTTGCTAAGACGCTTGGAAAAGCATAGTATTAGGGTGGGAGTGACCCAATTTTCCATGTGCTGTGTGTCACGGTCTCCCTTGGCTAGGAAAGGGAATTCCCTTACCCCTTCTACTTCCCAGGTGAGGCAATGCCTCGTCCTGCTTTGGCTCTCACTCAGTGGGCTGCACCCACTGTCCAACATGCCCCAGTGAGATGAACTCGGTACCTCAGTTGGAAATGCAGAAATCACCCGTCTTCTGCATTGCTCACGTTGGAAGCTGTAGCCTGGAGCTGTTCCTATTCTGCCATCTTGGAACCCGATCCCGCTGTTTTCATTGATTTTAGTGTCAGACATAGCTTTGGATTCCCAGTTCTGTGTGCTCCTGTCTGGCTCCTGAACCTAGCTGGAGAGGTGTCAATCCCAACTGGTGAAGTACTGAGAGGAAGCTACACAAAAGGCAGCAAGGTATTAATAAATGTACCTCTGACATTTTAACCCCATCTGATTTTTCCATGGAATGGACAAGTAGTAGCCTCTGTCAGAACTACCTTGTAAAGGAAAAAAAAGAAACTTGAAGTCGTAAACTGTTTATTAGTTTGCACTGTTGTTTTTGTGTTAACTCATTTATATTGATTTGTAAATTATTAATTTATGAACTACTATTTATCAATTCATTGCCTACATGTCAGCAAACAAGTTTTCTTCTTAATAAAGAATCCAGTGGCTGGGCACAGTGGTTCACACCTATAATCTCAGCACATTGGGATGGCAAGGCAGGAGGATTCCTTGAGGCTAGGAGTTCAAGACCAGCCTGGGCAACATAGCAAGATTTCATCTCTACAAAAAAATGAAAACATTGGCTGGGCATGGTGGCTCCTTCCTGTAGTCAGGCTACTCAGGAGCCTGAGGTAGGAGGATCGCTTGAACCCAGGAGTTTGAGGCTGCAGTGAACTGTGATCCTAACACTGCTCTCCAGCCTGGGTGACAGACCAAGACACCATCTCTTCAAAAAAGGAATCTAGGGGCATCAGTGTGTGCACGCAGCATGGCTTGTGAATGCAGAAGTGCATGTGTGCATAGTTGTGCTCAAGAATGTGTTGATGAAATGATTATACCTTCTCAGAATGAAGATAATTTTTTTTTTTTTTTTTTGAGATGGAGTCTCGCTCTGTCACCAGGCAGGAGCGCAGTGGCACTATCTCGGCTTACTGCAACCTCTGCCTCCTGGGTCAAGTGATTCTCTTATTTCAGCCTCCCGAGTAGCTGGGACTACAGGCACACACCACTGCTCCCAGCTAATTTTTTGTATTTTAGTAGAAACGGGGTTTCACCATGTTGGCCAGGATGGTCTCAATCCCCTGACGTGATCTGCCCGCCTCGGCCTCCCAAAGTGCTGAGATTACAGGTGTGAGTCACCATGCCTGGCCTGAAAGTCATTTTCATAAAGATCTCTCCATGTCTTAGATTTGATTCTTCCTTTAAATATTTTTCTGGTTGACATTTGAAAGCATCTGACCATATATAAAATGAAGAATTTTCATAACTCCATAAAAGAATTATGACATCATCTACTATTTCTGTCTCTTGTCTCATAAATCTAAACCATCCACCTGCTTATTTTTGTATACTGTAACACTGTGTATTCCCTGCATTGAATGCCTTTCTGTTGATATTCTCTGTAAAAATTGTGGGGGAAGTTTTCTGCACCCTAAATTTTCTGTTATGGGGATTAAATATCCACTATCCAATTTTTTTCCAAGTCTTACAGCAGCAACGGTAAATACCGCCCTCACAGCAGCCTGGTGTTTGTCCTGCAATTATGTTTCTATCACAGTACATGAAGCCTCTTTTTCTTCATGGTTATGCCCTACTAGTAAGTTTTTTAAAAATTTTGTAATATGTGTGTATACAAATACTTATATGTATATGTGTACACATACAGCTGATATCTAGTGAGATATGTATGCGTGAACTATAGAATTAGCTTGAAATTTTAAGAAAATAAATTGTTTTTTAAAGATAAATCTCATGTTTAAGAAGGGGAATTACAATTCAATCATTTAGGGATGCCTCAGCCTAAACATAATATGGAAAAAGCCATAACCAAAAGTCATGTTAGGTACTGCTAGGTTACTCAACCTATCATCACATTTAATTAAAATGTCAGTTTGAACCATGGCCAGTCTATTTTGGTTAATATGTTATTTAAATCAGCTTGTGAAGTCTTCATTTTAAATATAGAACTTGTGTTAATGAACTGGAAAATAACATTCTATTGCTTGGAAGTTGTGTTAAAGCCTAAAGATTTATGACTTTGTAAAAGAAGAAAACCAGCTGGTGATCAGTTGGCATTAGTACACGAGGATGTACTCATATTTGGTAATAGCCTTTTTTTTCTCTAACTAGAGTAAGGGAGTTGGGAACAGGAGGCAGAAACAAGGACACAGATGTATAAAAAATCGTAGAACAAAACTGCATTAAGTTCTGAGTATGGGTCTGTGATCCATGCTTCAGTTTGAGAGGTTCAGATGTTCCTTATGAGAAGGGACAGGAAAGCCAGGAGGACAGGAGTGTGTTTGGGCCTGTGCCTGTGCTTCCACCACAGAAGTCAGCAGCTCTGCCTTTCTCTTTTTTCCTCTTTATCTAATAATTGTCTCCTCTTCAAATTTGGGAAATGAGTTTAATCAAAGATTTGTTGTGTTTTTTGTTTGTTTTTGAAATGTGGCCTCAGTGTGTTGCCCAGGCTGGTCTTAAACTCCTGGGCTCAAGTGATCCTCCTTCTCAGCCTCCTGAGTACCTGGGACTACAGGCGTGCACCACCACACCCAGCTAAGTTAATGCTAACGTATAGTTTATCTGCTTCAGTTTTGAAGGGCAGGATGTATGTAGTTCTGTGTGTGTAGGGGGGAGTGTTTGTGTGTGTGTGTGTAGTCCATTGCTGCTACAACAAACCACCATGTCAGGACATAAAACAAATTTATTACACTCCTGTATGTCAGAGTCTGATGTGGATCTCCCTGGGCTAAAATCTAGGTGGTGGAAAGGCTACCTTCATCTCTAGAGGCTCTAGGGGATCTTTTTTTCTGGCCTTTTCCACATTCTGGAGTCTGCCTGCGTTTTTTGGCTTTGGGCTCTTCTCCACTCTCACCATTAGCAACCTTGCATCCCATAGGCCCTTCTTCTATGGCCACATGTCTCTGTGGCTCTTTCCTTCCCCCTTCCTTCCACTGTTAAGGACTCATGTGCTTACTTATTCCTGAATGGAGATGCCGTCATCATCCACATGAGGCCACTGTGCTAATCCATACAGGCTGCTACAAGGAAATGCACTAGACCAGGCAGCTTATAAACAACAGAACTTTGTTTCTCACAGTCCTGGAGGCTCTGAAGTGCAAGATCAAGGTGCCTGCAGTTTTGGTGTCTGGAGAAGGTCTGCTTTCTCATGGAGGCTTCCTTCTTGCTGTGTCTTCACATGATGAGAGGAACAAACAAGCTCCCTTGTGCCTTTAATAAGGGTGCTAATCCCAGTCATGAGGGCAGTCTCCTGTAAGGCTTAACCTCCTAATACCATCACCTTGAGGGTTAGGATTTTAGCACATGAACATTGATGGAACACAATGTTCATTCCATAGCACCAGGGTAGTCTCCTCATGTCAAGGTCTTTACCTTAATCACATGCATGATGTACCGTTTTCATGTAAGGTTCTAGGAATCTGTGGACATCTTTAGGGGGCAATTATTTTGCTGACCACATTATACATATATTTTAATATTCTAGACTTGTATGAAAACAATGCCACTTCTATTGCTTTATATGTGTATGTGTGTGTGTTAAATTTATTTTCAAAAAAGTCATAGACAAAAATATACCCATTTTGTTTAAAAAAAGTTTTTTACTATTTTACTTCATACTGCCAACTCCTTTTTCCTGAAACTGCTTCAATCCTGGAATTCTTTTTTGCTATTAGTTTTATTTTATTGAAATATTCATGAATGAGCATAGACTTGTATATGGATTTAAAATTCACAGTAATGTTCTCATGAATTCATCTGTGAATAACATTTTATAGACAAAATGTCTGCACTAGGATCAGGACAAGAGGAAGAGGTATAATTCCCTTGTTCTAAGGTACCGCCATTCATTGTTATTATTTTAAAATACGAGTGTTGACTGATGTTAAAACACAAAAAGGGGCCAGGAGTGATGGCTCCCGCCTGTAATCCCAACACTTTGGGAGGCTGAGGCGAGTGGATCACCTGAGGTCAGGAGTTTGAGACCAGCATGGCCAAGATGGTGAAACCTCATCTCTACTAAAAATACAAAAATTAGCTGGGCATCTGTTATGCACCTGTAATTTTAGCTACCCGGGAGGCTGAGTCAGGAGAATCGCTGGAACCTAGGAGGCGGAGGCTGCCGTGAGCCGAGATCATACCAGTGCACTCCAGCCTGGGTGACAGAAAGAACAAGACTCTGTTCTTCCCCCCCCACCCAAAACACACACACACACACACACACACACACACACATACACACACACACACACACACACACACACACACAAAGGGATAATTGGCCAGGCACAGTGGCTCACGCCTGTAATCCCAGCACTTTGGGAGGCTGAGGTGGGTGGATCACCTGAGGCCGGGAGTTCGAGACCAGCCTGACCAACATGGAGAAACCCTGTCTCTATTAAAAATACAAAAATTAGCAGGGCATGTTGGCCCATGCCTGTAATCGCAGCTACTCGGGAGGCTGAGACAGGAGAATCGCTTGAACCTGGGAGGTGGAGGTTGCTGTGAGCCAAGATTGCACCATTGCACTCCAGCCTGGGCAACAAGAGTGAAACTCTGTCTCAAAGAGAAAAGAAAAAAAACAAAAGAGCAGATTTATAATTGGGCAGTGGAACTGAAAATCATTTTAACAAATATCCAAAATACCTAAGGAACTTGTATAAATGAATAGGAAAAAAAAAGAAGAGAAAAACATCAAGAAGCCCCCAAAAAAGCAGATTTATAGAGGGGCAATGGATTTGAGTAGACGTTTAGCCAAAGAAGACATCCAACTGGTGAAAGGGCATATGGAAAGGTGCTCAGCATCACTGATTATCAGGAAAATGAAAATCAAAACTGCCACAAGTGGCTTAGACCATAGCGGCGTGCATGAAAGTTTTCAGGACCTCCAGTTGGGAGTGGCTGAGGAGAGTTGGGGAGCTTTTGTCTGTAGTTGGAAGAGTGGAGTCTCAACAAGAACCAGTGTATGCTGGATATGTGTGGGCCCTGGAGTGTGCATGGCTGGATGCCTTGTCTACCTGTGCCTTAGGGAGTGACACCATTGTGCTGTGGTCGATCAGAGGGGCAGGTGGCTTTCACAGGGAGTGAGAAGTGGCGGGGGTTGGTTTGTTTGCCTGTGGATGATAGCAAAAGTGGGTTAGCTTCCCAAGAACTTTTTCCAGTGGCCTGTTTTACTGCAGTTCTAGACCCAGACTGGGGTCCCAAGGCATCTTGGCAGCCCACAGCTTCTTAGTAAGTGCATGTTCAGTTGGATCCCCAGCTCATCCTGGGTCATCCCCACCTTCTGCCTCCTGGGCCATAGCTCGGTTCTGCACTGAGCCGTCATCCTGTGGTGAGCAAGACCCCATTCTTGGGCTTCAGTGTCTTTCCCTGCAGCATGTAGTCAAGATGGTTGCTGGAAGGGGTCAAGGAGCCACATCTCACAGTGCCTGCTGCCTGAACAAGGACCAGAGGCTTGTGGAACACATGGCTGTCAGGTTTCTCCTATTTGATGGCTCTTCAGCTGCCCCCACATGGCTTTCTAGTTCACAGCAGATCTAACCTCCTCTGAGCAGTGAAGATGAGATGTTTTATGGTCATTTTCCCTGGTGTGCAGAGCCCAAGTGGAGTTCTTTAGCACACCCTAGTCCATCCCCTCACTAACCCCCCTGGAGGGAGAGCCTGTTAGTCACTGTGGGGTGTGTGTCTGTGTGTGTGTGTGTGTGTGTGTGTGTGTGTGTGTGTGTGTGTGTTCATCACTTGTTGCTTGGGGGTGGGAAGAGACAACAAAAGCCTACAGAGTCTATTGTTCTCAGTTCATCTATCCTAGTCCAATTATGGCCTAACATCCTTAGCTACCAATGGCAGAGGAGACTGTGCATTTGTGTTCATGTGGCCTTGGATGTTGGCAGATTCAGATTGGTGTCCCAGGCATCTGTGCCTGTAACTGCAGTTTCAGCAGGCTCAGGACCAGGCTAAAGGGCCTCCAAGCTTCCTCCAGTTTCCTGGTGCATGCATGTGCAATATACTCCTCTGGCCTGGGGCTTTCCTGCCTCTTCTTGCCAGTTGGATCAGAACTAGCTTATTAACCAGTGTTTTCTGAGCTTTAATAGAACTGGCTCCAACCAATTGGAGACTTGAAAAGGGCTACATGATAGTTATAGATTTTTAAAGATATTATTTTAGAGTGATTTTGAGTGTACAGAAAAATGGGGTGCAGAGTCCAGAGATCTCATATGCCCTCAATTCCTGTACACTCTCAGGTCACTCCACGAACAACCTCCTACACCAGAGACACTTTGAAACATTAGAAAATATATTTGAGCATCCAGAAATTTATAAACTAGGCAGCCCCAGACTGCAAGCAGCTCAGAGGTCCTACAGAGAGGCTTAGGGATGGTGGGGGGAGAATTTTATATGGTGAATGTGGAAGAAAAAGGAAATACTTGATTGGTTAAAATGGAGCAGTGGCCTCATTTGCAACATTACAGTGGAAAGTCTCTAGTTAGATGTTAGTTGGTGGTTTCTGATTGGTTAAGCTTAAGTTTCCTTTTAATATTTACACTGAGTCAAGTTTTGGTTTGTTTAAGGAGGAATTGAGTGTACTGCAGCCACCTCAGCCTCATGGCCACCTGTTTGGTTATTTTTAATAGAGAAGATCCGTTTAGAACTCTGTTGCCCTGGCTAGAGTGCAGTGGTGTGATCACGGCTCACTGCAGCCACAACCTTCCAGGCTCAGGTGATCCTCCCACCTCAGTGCTCCCCACCCTGAGTAACTGGGACTATAGGCACGTGCCACCACACCACCATGCTAGGCTAATTGTATTTGTTTGAGAGATGGAGTTTCCCTAAGTTGCTTCGGCTTCTTTTGAACTCTTAGACTCAAATAATCTGCCTGCATTGGTCTCCCCAAGTGCCGGAATTACAGGCCATCTAAATCTTTTATCTCAGATTTGCCTTGTGACAAAAGGAGGGATACTCTTTCTGACATAATGAGCAGAGAAAGGGGAGGTGGGTGCATCCTCTGCATATGCTTTTCTCAGGTGATGGGAATATGGTCGGCTCTTGCCTAATGGGATATATTTTCTCCTTGAATGATTTGGCAAGACGTCAGATGAGAGAAGTTGAATAAACGTTAGAAGAACATAGATAGGTTATACATGTTGGGTTTCTGAAGAAATTATGTCACCGGAGAAACAAAACTTTTACTGATTTCTGGAAACATTTAGCGCCAATTTTTTGTGTAAGTAAATTGAATGTATGATGATATCTCTGACCACTTTTTGATATTTTTTTCTGGTTCAGCTGAGTGGTGTCATTGAGTAAACACAAAATGGGACTCATCCAGGGATGAGATTTTGCCACAGAAAGGATGAGCAGCAAGTCAGGGAGCTTAAGCTAATTATGAGAAAGTGACTATCTAAAATTGCTTAGGTAGAAGGAGACAGATTTTTTCGTGTTTGGTATTTGGGGTAAAAGTGGTGTGGGTATGTACATGAGATGTGTTGTTTATTCTCTCTTTTTTTTCTTTTCTTTTCTTTTTTTTTTTTTTTGAGAGAGAGTGTCGCTCTATCACCCAGGCTGGAGCACTGTGGCACTATCGTGGCTCACTGCAACCTCTGCCTCCTGGGTTCAAGCGATTCTCCTGCCTCAGCCTCCCGAGTAGCTGGGATTATAGGTGCCCACCACCACGCCTGGCTAATTTTTTTGTTTTTTCTTTTTTAGTAGAGATGAGGTTTCACTATGTAGGTGAAGCTGGTCTCGAACTCCTGACCTCAAATGATCTGCCTGCCTTGGCCACCAAAAGTGCTGGGATTACAAGTGTGAGCCACAATGTCCGGCCTGTTTATTCTCTTAAGAGAGAAAATGAGGGGATTAATGGACTGTAGTTCTGGACAAGGTGGAAAACTCTTAAAGTGGAAGTACTGGGGCAAGTTTTCTGACAGGCTAGGATGGTGCAGTCAGTCCCTTCACCCAGAAATCAGTAGACTATTCGCAGTTCAGACTCAAACCTTGTGAAAAACAGGTGGTGGAAAGGAAAGTCCCTCGCAGCAACTGGCACCATAATCAAGACAGAATGTTTTCAGAATAAATGGAGTTACCTGCTTTCAGCCCCAGGTGGTAGCGATTGTCTGCCCTGATGGTATATGATAATTTGTGATCCTGTTGTCTTAAAATGTGGTCACTCATCTCCAGTAGAATTAAGTCCACAGTGAAGTTGTCCCCCCATCCCCGAAGAGTTAAACATATATGAATGAACTCAAGTGATAACAACTACTGCTGCCTGGGATGATGAGAGACCTGAAATGAACTGATAGGAAGTGAAAGGTGGCTGAGATAATGAGAATAGAGCCATCTGCAGAGGATCATAAAACCAGCAAAGACAAGGTCTTGTGTAAGTTGCCTTCAGAAGCTTTGTCCATGAGAACTCTAAGGACTTCTCCAGATCTGTTGGCTACTGCTGTGATCTCTGCCCAAAAGGAGCCTCTGACCAGCATCCAAAGGGCTTCTGGACTCACTGGACTCTTCTGGAGGTTCACTGGTCTTCCGAGCCATGGCTGTGGTTTTTTATTCCCTTTGTCACTCCTGTGTGTAGAATGATAATTGTATAATTGATAGTGTGAAGACCTCTTGATAAATGGTAAATCTGAGCATCTGTATTTGGCTGACATGTCATTGTGAAACCTCACAGCTTCAGTCAGTGTCAGCACAGCTAGGGAGCTTTTGTGCCTAATGCACATGTCAGTGGGCATAGTCTACAAGCACCTAATAACTCAGGTACCTTAACAGTCACTAATGAGTGTATCTCCAAGGTACAGTCCAATACACATGAGTGACCTGACTCAAGGTAACTATATGTCCAATCCAGGGTCATAGTGAGTGGACATCTGCCAACCAGAGGTCATTCCCCCTGCCTGCGATTGAGCAGTTCAGAAGTGACTGGTGTAAGCAGACAAGAGTGAGCTTGCTCAATTCACTATTTGCCTCTTTGGAGGGGATCATACCCAGGATCTAGGTCATTGTGCCTTATTGGAGTCCTACACATTTCACTTGCAAATTATATTTGAAAATTAAATGACCATGTTGCAAGTCATTCACAAGACATTTTTAAAAATTGCATTCCAGAACCCATATTAACATCCAATGACCTGTAGAAAGCAGTAGGGAAATGTATTGGGCAAAAAGTTCTGGCAAAGACCAGTCTGATACTGGCCTGATTATCCAACCTCAGGAATTGGCCACATCAACTCGAAGAGCGAAGAAAAATAAAAAGTACCAGATTTATTACTCAAGACATTAGGAACTATCCATTTAGATAGACGATTTTAGCTAACAAAATATTACAACGTCATCCTGAAGAATATGTCCCTCTTCTAGAGAACCTAGGAGGTTATCATGACCCCTGGAAAGCCCTACCAGCAATAACAGTGCAAGTGGCATAGGTGCATGAGTGCAGAAATACAATCTCTACTGAAAGTAAGTTTCATACTAGGCAAGAATTACAGGATATACATAGAACCTTTGGTCACAAAGTCAAATCAGATGTACAAATTTAATATGGTTTAGGAGTTAATGGTGGTTAAATTCATCATGCTTACAGGAAGTGAAGTAGGACAAATGACTGGAATTGCAAATAACTCCAGGATTAATGATGAATTAATTGCTAGAGCAGAAAATATCCAAGACCTTCCTGACTTATGATGGGGATGGGTAAAGAACTCGAATGAGTCGATACCCAAACGTGATTCCCAGGTTTACCTAAACTAAACAATGGAAGACTGTAAAAGATGCCATTAAGATATCTTAAGAATATGGAAGATTATTATTTGCTTCTCATGGGACAGGACTTTATAGGGCACCTAAAAAAATTCTCATGAAAAACCACTTTTACAAAATGTTATGATATCCAAGATGAAACCAATGAGTCACAACATTCACATAATACACTGTGCAACCCTGATCTCCCGACTGTCATAAAAGGTTTCTTACCTCTAAACCAAAGGTTCATTTTATAATTTAATTTTTCTCATTTTTTCTGTTCTCTTAGCTTAAGAAAAGATCATTACAAACTTCTGTATGTTTTTAATATATGCTTACAAAGGATTGTAAAATTTTATTGTGATTATTCTTGCTTTAAGCTGAAATTTCCCTAATTTTCTTTAGACATTGTGGCACAGCATGCTAGTTTCCTTTCCATATCCAATTGTTTTCTGTAATGAATACAGAAATACAGGCACTATTTTGTAACTTTAAGTAGACATCATCTCAAGTCTACAAGAATTGTCCAAAATGGTATCTAATGACATTTCCAGGTCTTCAGACACTATTAACGCAGATTGTAACCTCTAGATCCTGAAGATTTTACTAGATATTGGTTACCGAAACTGAGCTTTCTTGAATTCTTTTTCCTTCCACTATGGTTTCCCACATTTCAACATATCACCGATTTTTGTCCTCAAATATTACTTAAATATTTTCCACAGAATTAAATTAAATATGAATCATTCCTCCTTCTCTGATTTTTGAAATGACCCTTTGCTTCCTATGATACTGATTCTTCTGGTCTGTTTTGTAGTTATATGTTAGAGTTTGTAAATATTCACACATTTTGCAATTGCATATAATTTTCTTATTAATAATTTTTTCCTCTTCCTCTAAAGTTGCTGTTATTTCTTTTAACTTTTTGTGGAAAAAATTAAACCCATCTTTCACTTTGTTGATATGCTTATTTGTAATTGAACTCCTTGATTTTTGCTCAAATTGCTTTTCAAGTTGCCCACTTTTAGGGAAGACATTATTTGGATTTTGTTTAGTGTATCAGGCTTTTTTTTAGTTAGTTGTATCAAGAAGTGTAGACTTTTCTGTACGTAATATCCTTTTTTCCACAGTAGTTTTTTTTTTTTTTTAAGTCTGTTAAAATAAAGGTCATCAAAAGATCTTTTCCTAAACCTTTCCTCTACCAGAAATATCCCTAGAGTCACATGGTCCTTTCTCCTTTCTTGCTTTTGTAGGCATACAAAGCTAATCTGTCCCTGATTGGATTGCATGCACGTGTGCCTTTTGGGGCCCTTGTGCATTCGTTCTTCTTTCTCTTCTGACCTCAAAAATGGGTGTTCTGTGTTGACTGTCTCCCTTTAACATGGAAGTATACTCACGCTTTTGTTGAATCTTGGAATAAATGGCTTTCTTTACTATGTATCTCCCTTTAACTACTACTACATCTCCCTTCTCAGCCAAGTACTTGGGAAGAGAAGCCCTGAGTTTATGTCATTGTTTTCTCACCTCCAGTTCACTACTTTACCCAGTGCCTGACACCCAGCTCACTCACACACACAAGACCAATCACTAAGTTGCCATAGCTGATTTGTAGCTTTCCTGCCCCCTTGGCAAAATTTGACTCTGTGCATTGGGATAATACATGCTGAGTACCTAATTGAACAGGCACTGTGCTAGGTGCTGCTGTTATAGAAATGAAAAGAAGGCATCATCTCCTTTCTAACAACTCACAGGAGCAGCCATTCCTGATTCGTACGCAGGTCTCTTGACTCCCAGTGCTCACTTCTGCAGGCTTCACTTAATGCCGTGTAAATCGCCCTATTCTCCAGATCTTCTTTCTTCCCACTTCTCCTTACTGTACACAACTTCTCAAGCCAATCACCCCCACACCCATGGCTTCAGTTGCTTCCTCCATTCTCTGAGAACAATAGAATTTTAAATGTTTTGTTTCATGTATTAGCTTTATTTTACACAAGATGCCTCATTTGCTGTAACCATAGATTCAAAGTTGCTCAGTGAAAGTAATAAATGAAAAATGGTGATATTGTTAGCATGTAAATTTTAGGAAATTTCCCCAGTTACTCTTGATGGCTTGGTTTAGTATGTGTGTTACTTTTGAAAACGTGTTGGAATGTCACAAATGGACTTAGACTACAGAAATTTATATTCAACTTTTTTTCTT
Organism: Rhinopithecus roxellana; assembly: GCF_007565055.1. NCBI lineage: Eukaryota > Metazoa > Chordata > Mammalia > Primates > Cercopithecidae > Rhinopithecus > Rhinopithecus roxellana. Next base: position 1,871,670 of record NC_044559.1, on the reverse strand, counting down.
TTTTTTTTTTTTTGAGATTAAGTCTCACTCTGTCACCCGGGCTGGAGTGCAGTGGTGGATCTCTGCTCATTCCAACCTTCAACTCCCAAATTCAAGTGATTTTCCTGCCTCAGCCTCCCAAGGCACCCACCACCACGCCCAACTGATTTTTGTACTTTTTTAGTAGAGATGGGGTTTCACCATGTTGGCTGGGCTGGTATCCAACTCCTGACCTCAGATGATCCACCCACCTCAGCCTCCCAAAGTGCTGGGATTACAGGCGTGAGGCACCGCGCCCAGGCCTATATTCACTTTTGATTAGAGGGTTCCATTTTAATGTGACACTGAGAGTAAAAAACTATCTTTTCCTCCTTACCCATTTCTCCTCCTACATTCTCTGCCAGGAGGAAGGCACCACTATGTACCGAGTCTTCACCAGCAGAACCTGAGCAGGTCTCTTTTTCCTCTGCTTCCCCTTTTCTTTCACATCTCATGACCAAGCACTTCCTATTCTGTCTCCCAAATGATCACAGACTTTTTCCTCCACTTTTGTCACTGCCACTGCCCTTAGCATTACTCTGCCTTTAGATAAAGTCTCTTAATTGGTCTGGTACCTTCCTTCAGTTCTTCCTTATTATACAGACTGCTACACACACAAGTCACAGAGACTTTTCACCTTTTTATGGTTCAATGACTGAAATTCCCAGAATAAAATTAAAACCACCCCAGCATCAAATTTGAAGTCAAATAGAGGTGGGTTTGCATCCCAGGTTCATATACTGTCCAGCAGTGTGGTCTCAGAAAATGGAACTCCTTAAGCCTTTGTTTGTGTATTTGCCTACACTCATTGAGAGTTGGGACTATTTCACACATACAGTGCCTGGCATGTAGAAGGGACTTAATCAATGTTGAATGAAGGGGAGGCATTTTAAAATCCGTATTAAAAAAATGTTCTTCTGTCTGGGAGTGGTGGCTCATGCCTGTAATCCCAGCACTTTGGGAGGCCAAGGCAGCTGGATCACCTGAGGTCAGGAGTTCACTATCAGCCTGACCAACGTGGTGAAACCCATCTCTACTAAAAATACGGACGTTAGCTGAGCATGGTGGCGGGCTCCTGTAATCCCAGCTACTTGGGAAGCTGAGGCACTTGAATGAGAATCACTTGAGCCCGGGAGGCAGAAATTGCAGTGAGCCAGGATTGTGTCACTGCCTGCGCAGCAGAGTGAGACTCTGTCTAAAAAAAAAAAAAAAATGTTGTTTTAAAAATATACTAATCTGGCTGGGCGCAGTGGCTCATGCCTGTAGTCCCAGCACTTTGGGAGGCTGAGGTGGGCAGATCTCCTGAGGTTTGGAGTTCGAGACCAGCCTGACCAACATGGAGAAACCCTGTCTCTACTAAAAATGCAAAATTAGCCGGGCATAGTGGCATATGCCTGTAATCCCAGTTACTTGGGAGGCTGAGGCAGGAGAATCACTTGAGCCCACGAGGCGGAGGTTGTGATGATCCAAGATTGCTCCATTGCACTCCAGCCTGTGCAACAAGAGTGAAACTCCGTTACAAAAAAAAAAAAAAAAAAAATGTGTTCAGCAAGGTTGAAGCATAAAAGGTTAATAGCCAGAATCATTTATCAATTGTATTTCTATACATCTGCAAGATATAATCTGAAAATGAAACTAGAGAAACAATTTCATTGGGCAAGAAGAGCAAAACTTCATCTCAAAAAATAATAATAATCTACAGTGCCACTTCCCGTCCAAGCTTGACTCCTACCCGTACTTTCTGATATGGTTTGGCCATGTCCCCACCCAAATCTCATCATGAATTGTAATCCCCATAATCCTCATGTGTTGAGGGAGGGGCTTGGGGGGAGGTGATTGGATCATTGGGGCAGTTTTCCTGATGCTGTTCTTGTGATATTCAGTGAGTCCTCATGAGATCTTAACAGTGTTTTGGTTTGTTTTTTTTTGGGATGGAGTCTTGCTCTGTTGCGCAGGCTGGAGTGCCATGGCATGATCTTGGCTGACTGCAGCCTCTGCCTCCTGGGTTCCAGTGATTCTTCTGCCTCAGCCTCCTGAGTAGCTGGGAATACAGGCATGCATCACCACACCCAGCTAATTTTAGTATTTTTAGTAGAGATGGGATTTCACTACGTTAGCTAGGCTGGTCTCGAACTCCTGACCTCAGTTGATCCACCTGCCTTGGCCTCCCAAAGTGCTAGGGTTACAGGTGTGAGCCACCGTACCCAGCTGAGATCTGATGGTTTTATACATGTTTGACAGTTGCTCCTTCACATGTTCACATTCGGTGCAGTCACCATGTTAGTCAGACCTGGTTCCCCTTCTGCCATGATTGTAAGTTTCCTGAGCCCCTCCAGCCATGTGAAACTGTGAGTCAATTAAACCTCTTTCCTTTATAAATTACCCAGCCTCAGGTATTTCTTTATATCAGTGTGAAAACAGACTGATATAATTTCTGATAATCATGCTTGAGAAATTGGGGAATTCAGACTACCTGTGATCAAATTGTGGCCCCACCCTTAGCAGTCATGTGACCTTGGGGAGGTTACCTTCTCCATCTCAACTCCTTCATAAAATGAGATTGTTTCTGAGGGTTAAATGAGCATAACAGTAGGGACACTGTCAGGCACACACTACTTGCCACATGTCAAGTATTCATCTTTATTGAATTAGGACTGTGGTAACCCACTTTATGGCTCTCGATTTTGTATGACAAAATCATGCTTAGTGCTTTGTTAGTAAAAGAAAGAAAATCTGAAAGTACTTGCCATGGAAGGAGGAAATAGCGGGGAGAAAACAGAGTTGGTAAGTTTTAGCCTTTCAAAGCTTGGAGGGACATGTTAGGTTTCTATTTTATGGAGAAGGAGGTGGAGACAGGATGGATCCTAAGGTGTCATTCAAGACACACAGCCATAACTCTTTATTGAGAGTAAGCTAGGGCCCCAGGGATTGCTGTGGTCAAGTTGTAGACAAAAATGACCACTCATTGGAAGACAGGGGAGGAGTGTTTTGTTACAAAAGCAGTCAACAATTCAGGTGTATCTACATTCAGTCAGCAAATAAAAGTTGTTCAACTTGGTTGCTAATGGGACCCACTCTACTGAGGCTTTGTGTAGAACTCATAGAGGAAGATGGCTTCAAGTAATGAACTACCCTGTGCTTTTCTTAGGACTAAAAAGCTCAGGAAGCTGGTGATGAATGAAAACCTTAGTCCACCTGGCACTGCAGGAGGGGCCAGGAGAGCAGCAGCATCATAAGCCACAGGGCGGGGCAGCCCAGGCAGGGGCATTCTGAGCTGTTGCGGAGGGGGCGGCAACCAGGGTGGGGCACTGTGAGCTGTCAGGGCATTGTGAAGTGTGGGGTGGGGCATTGTGTGCCACATGCCTGTGCTCCCACCTGGGCCAGTGGGCTTCAGTCTGTAGGTGATTACAGAAGGAGGAAGAGCTCCCTCTGTTCTCTCTTCAGGCAGTTGTGTCTCTCAGCGCTTGTTGGGTTCACAACCTATTGAATAAGCTGGCAGGTCTTCACCCTCCCAGACAAGTCAGCTCAAGGGATTCAGCAGGGCACGGGCCTTGGCCCGCAGCCCCAGCCGGGGCCAGGACCAGGTTGTGAGGTAGTCAGGCGAGCAGCGGGCAAGACCATCTCTGCAAGTGCAGCATAGCCTCAGCCTTGGGCAGCAGGAGTGCGTGGCTAAAGTTGTGAGCAGAGGCACAGGTCGTGGCAGACAGGAGTAGAGGTGCCCCATGGGGAACATACTGACCTGTTGTGTGTGCCCCAAGGACAGCCCCGAGTTTGACCAGCCGCAGGGGTCAGTGTGTCCCTCTGAGTCTGACATCTATGAGGCAGCAGCTGGGGACGGGATGGCAGGAGCGCCTATGGCTGCTGCTGTGCAGCCTGCTGAGGTGACTGTTGAGGTTGGTGAGGACCTCCACATGCACCACGTCCATGACCGGGAGATGCCTGAAGGTAAGGAGGTGACGGGTGCCATCTGCCCTCGGCTTGCCTCTGGCTGCTGCTGTCCCCAAGGTCCCCTGGGAGGCATTGCCCACTTTGAGTTCCTTTCTGCCTGTAGCCAGCTTTCCCAGGGCTGGCCAGGAACAAAAGCTGGCTCTGCCTTGCATTCCCACCCCTTAATCTTTCCCCACCGAGTCCAGTCAGTTTCTTTTCGCCTCCCCTCCCAATCGCCCAGTTCTTGCTCTCTCGTCTCATTCTCCCAGGCTGCCATGGGACCATTTATTTATGGCTCTTCCTGTTGAATAAGCAGCAGTCAAATAAATGAGTTGATAAATTTTTATAAATGATTACATCTTTTTTCTTTTCTCCCTCTATACATTTAGCTTTGGAGTTTAACCCTTCTGCCAATCCAGAGGCAAGCACAATATTCCATGGGAACTGTCAAACAGATGGTGAGACAACATTGTCTGTAGCTCTGTGTATTATCCTGTGGGACTTTGTTGAGGCTTCTTTGGACTATTCTCTTCCTTTTCTCAATAAAAACTCAAATATCCCAACTTTCCAGCAGCCATCTTATTTTTTCTTTGTACCTGTCCAGATGGTACCTAAGTGAAGGAACCAGGTAAGTGCCTAATTGTTTCCTTTGTTAAAGTAGCTAAATCTCAGGACAATTCATATTCAGATATTTGGGGATTTCTTATTTAAAATCAGAATGGAGGTTGCCATGGGAGAGGCTATATGGTATTCTTAATGGGCTGCTTTAAATCACCTTGATAGAAGCTGCTTAGTTTCTTCTAACTGTAATTTGAACACAGGAGGAGGAAATAAAAGGAGGGTGCTTAAAATAATTGTGAAAAGTGTGAAACGTCACGGCCAGGACTGCAGAAAAATGGTTGTGTGGTGGTAGAGTGGTTTGTCAAAGGAGTTTACCCATGAGGCTCTGATTACTTTAAAATTCTTACTTTAACACAAAATGTGTCTCCAGATTTATTCTGGTGACTTAACAGACTTTATTTACCTCCTTATTCTACAAGAGAGATGGGGATTGGTTCATGGTCAAAACTATCAAAACATGGAACGTCAGTGTAGACTTTTAATATGTAATATAAAGATTGCAGGTTAAAATGTCAGACCTTCCCTGTAAGAGTGTTTGTTGCTGTGGCTCCCCCTTTGTCCTTTCCCCTCCTGACAATAGCATCTTGTTGAAAGATAAGAAAGTCAGAGTTTTGGCCAGGCATGGTGGCTCACGGCTGTAATCCCAGCACTTTGGGAGGCCGAGGCGGGCGGATCACCTGAGGTCAGGAGTTCGAGACCAGCCTGGCCAACATGGTGAAACCCCATCTCTACTAAAAAAATACAAAAATTAGCTGGGTGTAGTGGTGCATGCCTGTAGTTCCTCCTACTAATGAGGCTGAGGCAGGAGAATTGCTTGAACCCGGGAGGCAGAGGTTGCAGTGAGCAGAGATCGCACCAACGCACTCCAGCCTGGGTGACAGAGCGAGACATCGTCTCACAGAAAAAAAAAAAAAGGAAGAAAGTTGGAGATTTTTAAGTCTCTACATTGCTGGGAGAGGTGGGGGATGGAGGCGGTGGAAAAGAGAAAACAATTAGTTGGTTTGCCTCTAAAATCTTGCAAAGAGATGAATCTAAGTAAAAGTAATTCTGGGTAATAATATGATTCCTGAATAAAAACTAAAATGTTCAAAATAGAAAGCATTGCATCATAAAGATATGAAATCCAGTTGGCTTATTTTTTTCATTTAAATGCCAGAGATTTCATTACTGTAGAGGAAATGTCTTGTAGCTCTTCTATTTAAACGTCGGTTGGGCTCTTAATTTTTTAAGAGGTAGGATAATTATGACACCTGATGAGTGTGACTTTGTGACTTATAAGTACTATCCTCACTTTTCAAGATATTTAAGGATTGCTTTAGAATAAACCAATATGTGAATTCATTGATTATACCTTTATACACAAAGCATGTAAGTACTTGTGTAAACTTATACTCTGTTCAGTGATGTAAGGAAAGCCTCTGAGTGATGTTACACACCAGTTAGTAGATGGGTAGTGTTGGATGAGAGCCCCAAAATGACTCTTTATTGTCATTCTTTAGGATTACAACACAGTTTATGTATGTCTCACTTGGCCCTTTCCAATACAGATAAGGTCTATGTATCTCCCTATGTATTGCTAATGAAGAAATGAAGACTTACAGATATCACATGACTATGGAAGACAGCTACTCAACAAAACTGAGGTTCTATGTCCTCAGAATGACATGGAAGTGACAGATATGCTGAATTTACTTTTAAAAATTAAAAAAACCTCTAGAATACATCTTATATTTTGCCTATAAAATAGACCTGTCTTTTAAAACTTACTGATATCTTGATTTATTTTATGCAAAGTTGATTTTACACAACTCAAAACTGACATTTATCTGTTCATTTTTTTTTTTTTTAAATAAAGGAGGGTGTCACTATGTTACACATGCTGGCCTCAAATTCCTGACCTGGGTTCAAGTGATTTTCCCATCTCAGCCTCCTGAGTAGCTGGGACTACAAGCATGTGCGGTCTTGCCTGGCTCTATCTTATGTCTATACATTCATTTCGATGGATAAGAATACAAATAGATGTAGTGAAATAGCCTAAATGCAGCAGTTGAATAAACGAATTGATAAATTTTTATAAATGATTACCTCTTTTTTTCTTTTCTCCCTCTATACATATAGCTTTGGAGTTTAACCCTCCTGCCAATCCAGAGGCAAGCACAATATTCCAGAGGAACTCTCAAACAGATGGTGAGACAACGTTGTTTTTTCCACCAAGAGAAACAGTACAAACTCTTGTTTGATCAGGTGTAATATAGGAAGTATTTAGAAAAACTCATATTGGTTTAAATTTTTCAGCTGTTCACATATTCACTTGTCTTATTTTAACATGTGATATACTTTCCTTTAGTTGTTATTGTTTTAGTGAAAACATGTAAACTTTTTGTTTATACATTTTGCCATCTTTTTATCAACACAATTTGTCATGTGATGGAGGAGTCATGGATTTCTCTTTATTCATAATTCTTGGTCCCTTTTCCCTTGCTCCAAAGAGTACATTTTAAAGATGAATGATAGAACTTAGGCTTCAGCTTGGTTTTCATTTAAACAAATTAAAAAACATAGCTGTTTATCATCGGGGATTGAATCTGTGATTTGGGCCTCCTCTCACACAGTCCTCTGACCACATTCATTTACCACATCCAAGTTCATACTACTCAAAACTTTAAGTTATTAACCTTTTCATTTGATGTAATATCAATTTAAACATGCCCTACCCCTGCTTATTTTCCTTAATATTATGCTAAATCCTCATTTATTTGCTAAAAAACCATACACAGCCAAGTTTTCCAGTTGACTTAAACAGCAAGAATACAAGTGAGGGTTCTATAATAATATGTGAAGTAACGCAGCACAGTGAAACATGGGAGTTTGTAACCTTTGTTTTTATAGTTTGGGTAGACTTTGCCGATTGTGAATCAGTTATTTCTGGTTAGAATTTGTGTTCTTTTTTTACATTACTGTAAAGAGATACCTAAGGCTGGGTAATTTATAACAAAAAGAGGTTTAATCGGCTCATAGATCTTCAGGCTGTACAAACATGGCTTCAACATCTGCTGCTGGTAAAGGCCTCAGCAAGCTTACAATCATGGTAGAAGAAGTGGTGAAAGTGGGAGGAGAGAGGGGAGGGGGAAGGTAGCACACTCTTTTTTTTTTTTTTTCTTTTTCTTTTTTTTATGGAGTCTCTCGCCGTTGCCCAGGCTGGAGTGCAATGGCGTGATCTCGGCTCACTACAACCTCCGCCTCCCAGGTTCAAGTAATTCTCCTGCCTTAGCCTCCTGAGTAGGTGGGACTATAGGCGGGTGCCACAACACCTGGCTAGTTTTTGTATTTTTGGTAGCGACGGGGTTTTACCATGTTGACCAGGCTGGTCTCAAACTCCTGACCTCAGGTGGTCTACCCGCTTCAGCCTCCCAAAGTGCTGGAATTACAGGCTTGAGCAACCGCACCTGGCTGGTACCACACTCTTTTAAACTACCATAATGAGAATTTGCTTATTACCGTGGGAATGGGACCAATCCATTTATAGGGAATCCACCGCCATTACCCAAACACCTCCCACTAGGCTCTCTCTTCAACATTAAGGGTCACATGTTAACATGAGATTACTTTCCAGTTGTGTAAAGACCCATGTTTTGTTTTGCTCTTAGTGACATATTAGTAGGTAACCACTAAGTGTGGTTCAAGATGCTTACAGGGATTCTGTTGCATCTAGAGATAGATGCCTGGTCAGGAAGCAGTTCTTAGAGCTGTTAGCTCTTAGCTTCTGATAATTAAAGTAAGCTATGTGTAAATGCAGAGTAAGAGAATACTAATGGATCATGGCTCATATATGCAACAGTTAAACTTTTTTATTAGCTAAATTTTTCATCTGGCCTAATTTTTTTGCCCTTTTCTTTTGTACATGAGGATTTTTTCATTTTTATGTAATATAAACTTTATGAAATAGAAACTTTCATTTGTATATAATAGAAACTTTATGAAATTAATCGTGCCAGATAAGTTAAGTTATAAATTATTGAAAATAATTTTTTAAATGGAATTTTGTCTCATTTTACATAGGAGTAATCAGTAAGATGTTAAGAACTACTTTTATTTTATGGCATTTGTATCAGAAGTGACCAGTTGTTCTTTTTTATTCTTAGTTATAGAAATAAGAAGAAGCAACTGTACAAACCACGTAAGTAAACAGTCAAATAGTTAAGAAATTGATAGTTTGACATAAAAGTGTGTCTCTCTTGATTTCTTTAAATTACAATGTGGACCCAGTGGCGATAGCATGGACCCCTTTCTGTGGATTTTCTAAAACTCTTCTATTTTCCTAAGTATTAAAGGTATCCAGAAAAGTCTTTAGCTTAGTGTGTCCTTTTAAGGATTTCTGATATTTAAGTTGAATTTCAATAGTCTGGTTGTGGTAAAAACATCTGCCTTAAGGCTGGGCATCCTGGCTCATGCCTGTAATCCCAGCACTTTAGGAGGCCGAGGCGAGTGGATCATCTGAGGTCAGGAGTTGGAAACAGCCCTGACCAACATGGTGAAATTCTATCTCTACTAAAAATACGAGATTAGCCGGGCGTGGTGGCTCATGCCTGGAATCTCAGCTACTCAGGAGGCTGAGGCAGGAAAATCACTTGAACCCAGGAGGTGGAGGTTGCAGTGAGCTGAGATCACACCACTGCACTCCAGCCTGGGTGAGAGAGTGAAACTCTGTTTCAAAACAAAACAAAAAAAAATCTGCCTGAAATATTTAATCTTATTTTTAATGCAATAACAAAAATAGAAGAGCTAAGTTAATTGCTAGTGCAGTCTACTGACTTTCTATCACAGCAGGTGAAAGCATACCTTCCTCGCTACACCATGGTCTTATGTTCCTCCTTCTGTTTCTTCCAATAGTAGCACACTTTTTCATTAAATCAGTAATATTTACATGATTGTGACTCTGCAAACATTATTCACTGCTAAGTCATGTGGTGTTTTCACTGTGCCTCCGCATTACGTATCCTTCATCCTGTCTCTGAAACAGTTCTGAAATCTGAGCACTTCTGCAATTCTCCTGGGTCTTCTCTTTTTTCCTAGCCGATGTTACTTTATCCATCCAAATATAGTAAGGAGCCTCTGGGTGGTCTGTTTGCTTTCACATCCATTATTTTTTAGCATGAAGCTAATTTTCTGACTATATTCCTTTGCTTATTTTCTAATAGCTGTTTTCCCCCAAGTGTTGTAGCATTTATCACATGTCTTTCAAAGATACTTTCTGTCTGCGAAAACACATCTGTTCCTTTTGTGTGTGTGTTGGAGGAGCAACTTTCTTTGGCCTTTTGTCATCCTAGTTCAGTATGGAGTGGCTTTCCCTAGATATGCTCGATGTCTGCTTTTCTGTGCTATCTCCTTAAAGTCTTTTGGGATCTCACATAACTGCTGTCTTGTGTGGGATCACCTGAGTCCTAGATTCTGTGTTTCCTTCTGTCCGGTAATCCTCTCTAGTTGTACTTGAACACATTTTCCTGGGTGGAGATATTTAGAGAGCTGGCCATTCTTAAAATCCCTCCTCTTTGATAGAAAGGACCACGTCTAGGTTGAATCTAAATTTTATGGTTCTGAAGACATTTTGCAGTTTTGCTGTCATTACAGTGTTGTTCTTGAATCTATTGCCAGTGTGTGATACACTATTTACACCCAGGTTTTAGGTAGCTGTGGAAGCTTTTTAGCATCTTGTCTCTCTCTGAGGTTCTGAAATTTTATAATAACAGCTTGGTGGGGATCTTTTCATTTTATTGAGGCTACTAAACCTGAGACTATCTCTTCTTGAGAATTTTTTTTTTTTTAATTTTCTCTGTTACTTTTTTACTGATAGTCTCGTTATTCAGATGCTAGGCTGCTTAGACCAGTACACCTGCATTGGTTTTTAATTTTTCCCCTTCTATTTTTTTCAGTTTGTCCTTTTATTCTAGTTCTGGGATATTCTGTGACTTTATCCTCTACTGTTTCTATTGAATTTTATATTTTTGAGAGTGTTTTAAGATTTTTTTTTTTTTTTTTAGTTTTGCTCCTGGTTTTGACTGCTCCCATGAATTCCTTTTTTCTGTTGCTTTGATTTCTGTTGTTGGAGGCTTCCCTCCAATGTGTGGTGGTCCCTGGCCTGCTTTATTTGGAAGCAGGACTTCTGTTAACTGGTAGCGCTCACTGTGAGGTTTTGGAAGCCAAACTAGCTTTTCATTTGGGGGACCTCAGTGTATTGTCTGGGGATCTTTATTGGAGACATTTCAGTTTCTTCTGAGAAGGATCTCCCAGTTTTCTGCCTGGGAAGTAAAAGCATGGCCACTTGCTTTCCAAAAGCAGAGTTAGCGAAGGAAGTTGGAGTTCCATTTTTGGTGTACAGTTTTCTTTATATCTCAGGTTTAAGCCATGGTATCTCTGAGACAGAAATTCTCGAGTTTGATATATCCAGAGAACACACATCTAAGTTTCTTGTCAGATGGAAGGACAGGTGGACTTGGGACTCTGGTTAGAGATTTTCAACTGACCTTACTGGCTTTTGTTTTACATCTTACCCTACTTTCCAAAGTGCCATTTGCCTGTAAGTTCACAGCCTGCCTTTAGTTCTGCAAGACAAACTGGCTCACTTCGTTCCAGTCTCTTTCTGTAGGCACCAAAGTTGCACTTCCGTGTTATTTACCACTCCTTTATCTACTTTTTATGTCTCAGCATTTATTAAAAATTATCTGTCAACCTCCTCTCCTGGTCATGTGTGTAACCTTTATTTTATGACTAATGAGACTTGCGGTGGGAGGGGAAATAAATTTGTGGTCAATCTATTATATTTAATCCAAATTTAGGACCTATGCTTAAATCAAAGTCTAATTTGAGTATAATTAATGATATTAATCCAGAGAATTTTTTAAATTAATGTATGTATAATAAGCATATTACATTTTTCTCCTAAGGCCTTGTTTAATATTTTCATTCAAACTTTATCCACTGCCATATACTTCCCTTCACTTCACAATAGAGAGGGAGCTGTTTTTGTGAAGGCCCAAAGTGTTAGAAATATTTAAGTTAATTAAGATTTGTTCATTTTTAGCCTGGTCAACATAACAAGACCTCACGTCTACACAAAGGTTAAATAACAAATTAGCCAGGCCTGGTGGCATGTGCCTTTCGTTTTACCTACTCAGGAGGCTGAGGCAGAGGATCACTTAAGCTCAGGAGTTTGAGGCTGCAGTTAACTGTAATTGTACCACTGCACTCCAGCCTGGGCAACAAAGGGAGACCCTGTCTCAGAAAAAGGAAAAAAGTTATTAATTCTTTAAAAACATATCTAAAATTTGTCCTGCCCAAAAGGAGAGCAAAAAATGTGAACTTTAGCTTTGTTTTATTTTATTTATGTTTGCTGAGAAAAATGCTGTACTTTATTTATTTATTCCATAGGGTTTTGGGGGAACAGGTGGTATTTGGTTACATGACTAAGTTCTTTAGTGATGATTTGTGAGATTTTGGTGCACCCATCATCTGAGCGGTATCCACTGAACCCAGTTTGTAGTCTTTTTTACCTCACCCTCCTCCCAGCCTTTCCCTTGAGTCCTCAAAGTCCATCGTATCATTCTTATGGCTTTGCATCCTCATAGCTTAGCTCCCACATATGGATGAGAACATACGATGTTTGGTTTTCCATGCTGAGTTACTTCACTTGGAATAATAGTCTTTACTTCCATCCACGTTGCTGGGAATGCCATTAATTTATTCCCTATTATGGCTGAGTGGTATTCCTCAAAAATATATGTGTATATATATCACAGTTTCTTTATCCACTCATTGATTGATGGGTATTTGGGCTGGTTCCATGTTTTTGTAGTTGTAATTTGTTTGAGTTCCTCATAGATTCTGGATAATAGCCCTTTGTCAGATATGTAGACTGTGAAGATTTCCTCCCACTCTGTGGGTTGTCCGTTTACTCCTTTTTCTATGCAGAAGCTCTTTAGTTAAGTCTCACCTGTTTGTTTTTGTTGCATTTGCTTTTGTGTTCTTGGTCATGAAGTCTTTGCCTAAGCCAGTGTCTAGATGGGTTTTTCCAATGTTATCTTCTAGAATTTTTATGATTTCAGGTCATAGATGTATGTCCTTGATCCATCTTGAGTTGATTTTTGTGTAAGGTGAGAATTGAGGATCCAGTTTCATTCTCCTGCGTGTGGCTTGCCAATTATCCTAGCACCACTTGTTGAATAGGGTTTACTTTCTTCACCTTGTGTTTTACTTGGCTTTGTTGAAAATCAGTTGGCTATAGGTATTTGAGTTTATTTCTGGGTTCTCTATTCTGTTGATTGGTGTATGTGCCTATTTTTGTACCACTACCATGCTATTTTGGTGACTATGGCCTTCTAGTATAGTGTGAAATAAGTAATGTGATGCCTCCAGATTTGTTTATGCTTAGTTTTGTTTTGGCTATGCGGGTTCTTGTTTGGTCCCATATGAATTTTAGGATTGTTTTTTCTAGTTCTGTGAAGAAGGATGGTGGTATTTTGATGGAAATTACATTGAATTTGTAGATTGCTTTTGGCAGTATGGTCATTTTCACAATATTAATTCTACCCATTCATGAGCATGGGATGTCTTTTCCATTTGTTTGTGTCCATGATTTCATTCAGCAATGTTTTGTAGTTCCCAATGGCGTATCAAAAAGATAATTCAGCTGGGCACAGTGGCTCACGCCTATGATCCCAGCACTTTGGGAGGCCAAAGCAGGCTGATCACCAGGTCAGGAGTTCAAGACCAGCCTGGCCAACAAGGTGAAACCCTGTCTCTACTAAAAATACAAAAATTGGCTGGGTGTGGTGACGCATGCCTATAGTCCCAGCTACTCAGGAGGCTGAGGCAGGATAATTACTTGAACCTGGGAGGCGGAGGTTGCAGTAAGCCAAGATCACCCCACTGCACTCCAGCCTGGGTGACAGAGCAAGACTCCATCTCGAAGAAAAGATAATCCACCATGATCACATGGGTTTCATACCAGGGATGCAGGGATGGATTAACATACACAAGTCAATAAATGTGATACACCACATAAACAGAATTAAAAACAAAAAAATCACATGATCATCTCAGTAGACACAGAAAAAGCATCTGACAGAATGCAGCATCCTTTTATGATTAAAACCCTCAGCAAAATCGGTGTACATGGATCATACCTCAATGTAATAACCCACAGCCAACATAATACTGAATGGGGAAAAGTTGAAAGCATTCCCCCTGAGAACTGGAACAAGACAAGGATGCCCACTCTCACCACTTCTATTCAGCATAGTACTGGAAGGCCTGGCCAGAGCAATCACACAAGAGAAAGCAATAAAAGGCATCCGGATCAGTAAAGAGGAAGTCAAACTGTTGTGTTTGCTGATGACATGATTGTATGCCTAGGAAACCCTAAAGACTCCTCCAAAAAGCTCCTAGAACTGATAAATGAATTCAGGAGACAAAATTAATGTACACAAATCAGTAACTCAGTTATACTCCAACAGTGACCAACCTTAGAATCAAACCAAGAACTCAACGCCTTTTATGATAGCTGCAAAAATAAAATAAAATAAAATAAAATAATAAAATAAAATAAATAAAATAAAATAAAATAAAATACTTAGGAATAGACCTAACCAAGGAGATGAAGACCTCTACAAGGAAAACAACTTTAATATTTTTAATGGGTTAAAATGAGAGGCAGCACAGCAGAAGAAGTCAGTGGGTGGGCATCAGTGTCCAACGGGTACTGGACCTTTGATGGTAAGGCTTTGGTTTTGACTTACTAAATTACTAGGTACAATTATTTTCTAGTTTTTGTTATTAACCCTTAAAACTACTAAGTAACCCCTTCCATTTCTTGTTAAAGATCATAAAATTTCATACTTGATTTATGCTGACTGTCATTAGATTATTCATTTCTATTTTGTGACTACCTTAAATAATACCTATAAACAGTAAACTGTTAGTAATGTTTTTGCTGTAATTAAATGTAGTAAGACTTATCTTCTAAATTATAACTGAATTGTCAAACACTTGTCGAAGTTTTGGATTTACTCAAAATTCTGTGCTCAGCAGCTGGAGGTAGGAAGAGAAGGGCCTTCCCTTACTCTTATGGAGAGGCATACTTTCTCATGAGGGGAATACTCTGCAAGAATTCGTATCTTGTGAATTCGTCTAATTAGGGTAGAAAAAACATTTTTTGAGTGGCTGCCGAAAAAGAGATCCAAGAGGGTAGGTGGAGTCAAGCTTGCTGAAGCAAGGAAAGAGAAAAGGAGTATTCTAGGCAGAGAGCAGGAGTAGAGCAGGAAAATGGCTAGGTGCAGGTCAGATGATTTATAGAATGAAATTGATCAAGTTTTGAAATGAACAGAAAGTATTCTCAGTCTCATTTGAGGCATGTCATGGCAATCTTATTTAAACATGAAGCAAAAGATGTTTTAAGTTGTCATCTGTTTTCAGGGTGTGAGAGAATATTGAAGTGATACTGTTTTTATCCTCCACATAAGAAAATAGGACTAGAGAAACCTATGGCTTCCTCGCTTGTTGGTGGCCTAGCAGCCCTGGCACACAGAGCCTCTGAATCTGAAACACTTGTTTTGTCACAATATCGCCTGAAATAATACATTTAGGATGAGTAATTTAGTAAATGCATTAGTCTTGTAGTCACTGCAGTAAAATGCTCTTGTACCAGTATTATTTAATACGTTGCATTTTATCATAGTAAATTAATCATAGAAATAGAAATTCTTGGGTGCTTTATATTGCTGTAGAAAAAAACAGTGAAATCTTATTTTAAACTTTTCTCATGATTTTTAAAGGGAATTCATAAAATCCTTGTTAGGTTTGATGACAGATACCATATTAAGGGCAGCATTTTATGACCCGTATCTTAAACATCGTCTCTGGAAGTTAAGAGCCTCCAATGTGTTTTCCGTAGAGTGCACATGATACCGCACTCAGGCAGTTCATGGAGTGTAAGAAATATCTTAGTGCTTTGTCATTTGACATTTTAAACAAGAAAAAATACACTTTGATAAGTTTAACTTACACTTCCCTTCCCCTTCAGGTATCTACTGTGCGTTTCAGTCAACAATACAGCTCATGTTCAACAATACTCCTTGATGACAACACAGCCAGCCAGCCTTATCTTACAATGACAATAATATCGTGAGTACAACTATACTGCCAAGGGATAGATCCCTTTATTCTAAAATTATTTCAGCCGTTTGGTTATCCTCTTCAGCAATCAGTTTGAGAAATTGGAGTCAACTATATATTGACATCCACATTCTATATATTAAGTATATATTAAGTATCAATTTCTCTTTTAATCTTACATGTCATGGTGGAAGGAAAAATCAGTTAGCAAAGAAACAGTCCCAGAAAAAGTGTATTTTTTTGATGCCTTTATGCCTTACGACAATGTTGAATGCAGTGAGAAGGATAGGTTCCCTTTATTGAATGTTTTTCATGAAAACTTAGTTGTTCAGTGCATTATAGGCCTAAATCAGTGTGTACTACTTTGGACAGTAGCCTTGGAAGAAGGAACAGCTTTTCCTCTTCTGACACCACAGTGTATCTGCATTTGAATTTCTCCCATTGTGCATGAGCACCTCGTGGGCCACAAAGATGCGCTTTGAGAGCACCCTGAGATGAAGTTTATTTTAAAAGGAACAACAACCAACACCACCACCAGCTCCACTGGGTTTGTCCAGTGTACATCATTATCACCTCCTTGGGTTATGAGTGTTGATTTTTAGAACACAGTTTGGAAAGTGCTAATTTAGAATATTAATGTCTTTAATTTTACTTTTCATTCTGTAAACATAACATAACTAGCTTATAAACAATTTTGTTTCAGATGCACTAGCCTTTTTAGCTAATTCAATTGTCAGTAACTTTTACTTCAATTAAAAATGGCAAGTTTACACTCATAATAATATCACTTTCCTCTCTCCCTTTTAAAAATAGTCGTGATGAAATTGTGTTTCAGCAAAAACTGGACTCAAACTCTGTCTCAAGTCCTGAGCTTTGGGACCTATTGAGTAATCACTAAATGTCTGTAGTCAGCAAAATCTCTCAAATCTTCGAGCACACATACACCAAAACTACTCCGACTAGAGTCCCTGGCTTCTTTGAGTTCAAAAGATTTTCATGTGTTAGCATACAATTCAAAAGTAGCTTTGAAGATTAATCTTGCTCAAACAAATTTCATGCTTTTTTCCTCCTTATTCTACTTTTTGGAAGTCTACTTTTGAAAGTAAAGTAAGTTTTAATTTGCCATCAGCAAGTTTGAGAAATAATTATTTGGTATATTAACTATTGGTGAAATAAAGGTTTATTGAGCAAATTAATAGGACAAATTGGCTTCAAGAAAAGATTCTGAAAAATGTTTATCATGAGTCAGTAGTGCAGTGTTGTCAGTGGGATAGGTAGAACTCACTGAGATCACTTATGCAAGGTTTTTTTTAAAATACAGGTCTGCAAACACATGTATCTTCCCATCTCCACTTTCCCTCTATCTCTAGGCACTGAGAAGCCTTTTAGGAAAATAGGGATGGATGTGAGGCATCTTTATGTGAAGAAAGGTATCCCAGAAGATTCCGATTTTCAGCCCAGCTCAATCATTCCAAACTTTGCTGCACATTGAAATCACCTGGGAAACTTTTACCAACGACCTTGATGCCCAGAGTCATACCCAACACTCATTACATTAAAATGTCTCGTGTTGAAAATGAGGCCATTATTAAAGCTTCTCGTGATTTTAATGTGCAGCAAAGTTTGAGAGCCACGGTTTAGAGTTTAGGACGAGAAACTGCTCCTACTTGGTGGGACCTTGGGCAAGTCAGTTTTAAGGTTTGTTTCCCTGATCTGTAAAATGAGTGTTGAATTAAATGTCATGTAAGGTCATTGTTCCTTTCCAGCATGTAACTTTAAATTCCGTGATTTTAAAAATTATTTCAGAAATGAAAACTACTTGAAGCACTATAGACATATCCATCTTACATGCTAATGTTACAGGCTTTTTAAAAAGTGCTAATATTGTGTAGACCTAGTAACTAAAATTGAGATTTGCCTTCTCTCAGCTGTTTTGAGCCTCATTCTACAAAATTAGCTGGGTGTGGTGGCTCATGCCTGTAATCCCAGCTACTCGGGAGGCTGAGGCAGGAGAATGGCTTGAATCTGGGAGGCAGAGGTTGTGGTGAGCCAAGATCGCACCATTGCACTCAAGCTTGGGCAACAAGAGTGAAACTCCATCCCAAAAACAAAACAAAACAAAAAAGTTACCTGGGCATAGTGGTGCAAAGCTGTAGTCCCAGCTACTTGAGAGGCTGAGGCATGAGAATCGCTTGAACCTGGGAGATGGAGGTTGTGGTGAGCCAAGATTACACTACTGCACTCCAGTCTGAGCAACAGAGTGAGACTCTGGACCAAAAAATAAATAAACACATAAAATAAATCACATGAGACGAAAGGTGTTGTGGGTAGAAGAGCATATAACAGGGAAATCTGTTATTATTTATATATTATAATCATCAACAGAAACACGTCTTCTTAGCATATTGCCTCGCATTTTGGTTCTCATATTTTTGTGAAAAACCAAGAAATGAAAACAAAGTGCCCTTATGGTACTGTTCGAACTAGAAGATTTGAATTTCAGGGCTGCTAGGAGAGAGCCCCCCTTTTAAAAAATGTCTTCAGGCCTCACAAATGATAGCATCTATTGTTATGAATTGTTTTTCCTTCCACAGAGTGACCTTGGAGATACATCATGATATCATGCAAAGGTGAGCTTTTTAGAAACCTGTCTTGTTATTCTAGCTAATTACTTTGCAAGATGTCAAGCTCAGTGTTAGGTCACAGCTGTAGACATCATAAGCTGTATTGTGCCTGCTAAAATATCGAAGCAAATTATTTGTGTTTTCTTTGTTCCTTAAGACTCTTAATTCTTAAATGATTGAGCATCTCAAAGAGTATGTGTTTATGTTGATTATATTGATATTGACTGTGGTAGAAATAGAAAATTGAGATTTTTTTTCAAACTCTATTTTTAGTTTAGATTTCACAGCCTTACCACTGCTGATATTATGAGCTAGATAACGCTTTGTTGTGAGGACTGTCCTGTGCATTGCAGAGAGTTTAGCAGCTTTCATGGCCGCTACAACTAGATGTCAGTAGTAACCCATGACCCAGGTTGTAATACCAGAAAATATTCCTTGAGAACAGTATTTTTAACAGAATTTTTCACTGAAAAATAACTTTTCTACAATAAAAAGTTGAGTAAAAAGTGTGTCATGTATTTATAGTATTTGAAGTCTCTCATATTGAGCTTAATAGGAGACAACTGGATTCTCTAGATCTTTCTTTGCAATTTGCTTTTAAAAAGCAATAAGAGGCTGGGCACAGTGGCTCATGCCTGTAATCCCAGCACTTTGGGCAGATCACAAGGTCAGGAGATGGAGACCATCCTGGGTAACATGGTGAAACCCCGTCTCTACTAAAAATACAAAAACTTAGCCAAGCGTGGTGGCATGTACCTGTAGTCCCAGCTATTCTGGAGGCAGAGGCAGGAGAACAGCTTGAACCTGGGAGGCGGAGTTTGCAGTGAGCTGAGATTGCATCACTGCACTCCAGCCTGGGTGACAGAGCAAGACTCCGTCTCAAATAAAAAAAAAAAAAAAAGCAATAAGATGGCCGGGCGCAGTGGTTCACACCTGTAATCCCAGCACTTTGGGAGGCCGAGGTGGGTGGATCACTTGAGGTCAGGAGTTTGAGAGCACCCCCACTAACATGGTGAAACCCGCCTCTACTGAAAGTACAAAAAATGACTGGGCGTGGTGGTGCATGCCTGTAGTCCCAGCTACTTGGGAGGCTGAGACCGGAGAATCACTTGAACCTGGGAGGCAGAGGTTGCAATGAGCCGAGATCTCCCCATTGCACTCCAGGCTGAGTGACAGAGGGACTCCGTCTCAAAAAAAGAAAAAAAGAATCAGTAAGATGACCTAACCTCATACAAATATGTAGTTGGTAAAAGGTGTATTTTTAAAGTTTTCAGACAGTTGTGGGTATTCTTTAATACTAAATCAAAACTTCACAAGTGCTAGTTTCTTAAATTAGTTACAGTGGCATTTTACATATTAATAAATGTATTCCATCAGTACTCATTGATCTTTGTTGCACAGTAAATGGATCTTTCCTCCCATACTTGCATTTATAATGTTATGCATTAGTTACTTGGAATATATTGGTTTATGTTTTATTATGTCAAAAATCACTTTTAGTTTAACCACCAATCTTACTTTAAAACACCTTTAAGTATTGAAAAGCTGTCAAGCCTACAGTAGCAGGAAGAAGTTTTTCAAAGTCCTCAGGAAAGCTTACATTTTATCGTTGGGAAGAAATACTTATTTTCCTTGAAGGGACAACCTCTCACTTCATTTGTTTTTGGGAATGAAAGTTGTACTTCTTTTTTTAGACTGAGTCTCACTGTGTCACTTGGCTGGAGTGCTTTGGCATCATCTCAGCTCAAGCAATCCTCTCACCTCAGGCTCCTGTGTAGCTGGGACCACAGATGTGTGGCACCACGCCAGGCTAATTTTCTTGTATTTTTGGTAGAGACAGGGTTTCGTTACGTTGCCTAGGCTGGTCTTGAACTGCTGAAGGAGCTCAAGCCATCTGCCAGCTTTGGCCTCCCAAAGTGCTGAGATTTACAGGCATGAGCCACTGCGCTGGCCCAGTGTACTTTTAAATAAAAACGATGTTCTGTGAAAAAATTGGTTGTTCAGTTCACAATTAAATCACGAATTATTTAAAAAAAAAAGAAAAACTAAAAAACAACAACAACCATACTGCAGTCAGCAGAAGCGCTTCTTGTTAACTTTTCACTTATTCAGAATATTAAGGAGACATGTCAAGATTTAATAACATTAATTTTTACTGCTTCATCAAAGACATTCTTAAGTAATTCAGGCTACCTTTTTAAACTGCAGGGGATAGTGAAGAATAGAGTGAATAATGTAATTGGTACCACTGCCTTGATTTATGCTGAGAAACCAGCAGTTTTACCCATTTTTACTTTTATACAATCATGGCAAGTGTCAACGAAAAAGCAGGCAATGACGTTGTATTACTTTTACAAATTTTTAAAATTTTTAATCAGCTTTCTCAGGTTTAATTCGTATGAATCAGAACAGTGTTGGCCAGGCACAGTGGCTCAGTCCTGTAATCTCAGCACTTTGGGAGGCCGAGGTGAGTGGATCACCTGAGGTCAGGAGTTCAATACCAGCCTGGCCAACATGGTGAAACCATATCTCTACTAAAACTACAAAATTTAGCCAGGTGTGGTGGTGGGCACCTGTAATTCCAGCTACTCGGGAGGCTGAGGTAGGAGGATCACTTGAACCCGGGAGGCAAAGATTGCTATGAGCCAAGATCGCGCAATTGCAATCCGGCATGGGCAACAAGAGTGAAACTCGGTCTCAAAAAAAAAGAACAGTTGGCCTCTTAGGCCTTCTGGAAAGGGTCTTGGGGATCCCGAGAGGTCCACAGAGCACATTTGGAGAACCACTGGTTTATCACACAGGCACAATGCGTTAGTTTTTACAAAGTTTAAAGTTCATCAAAGACTGGCCTCTTAAAAATGCAGATGAGTTTTTAATTCAAACAACAGAAAATACATAAATACATCACGAGAGTATACTACAGAGAACTAAAGAGAAAGGAAGCTAGGAAATCTGAATCACGTTTACGTTTATTAAAGTCATCACTACTGCTTTGTAAAACATTCTTGTGTTTCAGTGTGTGGTTAGAAGACTGAAAATATATTTGGTTTATTACCATCGCCTGTTAGGGAGAGTCAATACTTATGGGCACTTCTCACTGGTTATCATATAAAAGACTTCACAGCACAGGACATGAAATGCTGAGAAAGAAGAAGTCAGGGAAACCCTCTGCAAGTCAGGATCCAGGAGAAGATTTCGTAAAAACTGCTTTGGTAAACACCAAAGCACACAGGAGGCATTATTTTACTGAACAGGTATTATACTAAGATATTAACAGTTTTTGAAGTAATGCACACTCTTATTTTATAGAGATGCAGATGGATCTTTGAGCATATTTGGTGAACAGTTATACTCATTTACGGTAAGTGGCACTTTTATTGAGGTTGTATTTTCATCATACCCTTATATCTGTTTCATGCTGAAGTCAAAGGCATCTTTTTTTAAATCTTCCCCATTTCATGTTACATTTAGTCATCTTAAGTGTTGTAAAAAGAATGTGCTGGAATAAGAATGGATCTGCAGCTCTGTTTAGTTAGTGAGCTAGTATGAGTAAATATACTACCCAAATAACAGAAAATGTATCTTTTTTTTTGAGGTGGAGTCTCTCTCTGTAGCCCAGGCTGGAGTGCAGTCATGTGATCTCGGCTCCCTGCAGGCTCTGCCTCCCAGGTCCCTGTTCAAGCAGAAACCTGAACCAAATGAACAAGTTCAACATCATCAGTAAGAAGAACTATCAGTGCCATAACTCTGATGGAATGCACGGGGAAGGATTCCACATCATTTTTGTACTGTAATGGCCAAAAGTGCATAACTTCAGTCCAGTCATGGAAATACATCAGACAAACCCAAATCGAGGAACATTTGACAAATACTGATCAGTACTGGTTCAAAGTGTCACGGTTAGGAAAGATAAGGAAAGACTGAGGGACTGTCACTGCAGTCCTACAAAATGGCAAGAGACTAAGAAATAACTAAATACCCCGTGATCCTGGGTGGAATTTGGAACAGAAAAAGGACATTAGTGGAAAACGTGGTGAAACTCCAATAAGGTCTTTAATTTAGCTAGTATGTTCATTTTAAATTAAATAATTTACATATGTTTAAACATTATTGAAATGTATTTAAATGAATCAGTTATTTTATGAAATAATTTTAATCTAGTTAAATATGAGAATGTGGATTTCCTTGTTCTGACCGCCGTACTGTGGTTATCTAAGAGGTGAACGTTCAGGGAGGCTGGGGGAGGAATAAATGGAAATTATACTATTGAGTTGGAAGAGAAACCTACCCCATCAGTCACAAAACCCTCACATTCACGGCAGTGTGTCGGAGGTTCCAATATGAATGGCATTTCCCAGATGTCAGTTCGAGGTCCCTGTGGAGGGAGTGGAGCTCCCTGGGAATCTAGTGGAGAGCATTCGGGGCTCCCTTCCTCAGGAGCCTGCCCTTCCTGCACAGAAGCGTCAGCCTCACCTCTGTAGCACTGCCCCTCTGCCTCTCAGAACCCACTTGGCTTCAGGAAGTTTCTACTGCCAGCCTCCTTTCCTGGATACAGCCTCCAGGGACTCAGCCCTGCCTTCCCAAGTGTTCCTGCCTCTCTTGGGAAGGGATGCTATCAGATTCCACACCCCTGGACTTCCCCGGGCAGCACCTGCTCCTTCATTCTTCACTTCCGCAGGTCTCCGTTCTCACTCTGAGGGTCCTCTCCTCCTGGGAGTGTGTGTTGCTGGCAGCAATGAAGATCCCCCCCAGGGTCACCCCCCATGCCCTGTTTTTCTGCACTTCCCTGGCTTCCTGGGTTGGTTCTGCTGGTGTCACCTGCTTTTGGGTTTATGTGGCTTCCCAGCTTCCTAATTTTTCTGAAGTTGTTTGCTGTGTGTGTTGATAATAGGCTTTTTCTTCCTCCTCCTCCTCCTCAGTCTTGTTGTTGCTCCATATAGTTTCCAGAAGGAAAAAAAGGACACTGTAAAATTAATCTGCTGCAGGCCAGGCACAGTGGCTCACGCCTGTAATCCCAGCCCTTTGGGAGGCCAAGGCGGGCGCATCACCTGAGGTCAGGAGTTCAAGACCAGCCTGGCCAACATGGTGAAACCCGTTCTCTACCAAAAATACAAAAATTAGCAAGGCATGGTGCCATGTGCCTGTAATCCCAGCCACTTGGGAGGCTGAGGCAGGAGGATCTCTTGAACCCGGGAGGCAGAAGTTGGCAGTGAGCTGAGATCGTGCTACTGCACTTCAGCCTGGGCAACAAGAGCATCTCTCAAAATAATCGTAATAATAATAATAATAAAGCTGCTGTCATGTTTCTATCAGACCCAGACATCCCACAGAGTGAGCTGGAATTCTCTGTTTCTCTGTTTCGCCTCCATACCCACTGGATCCTCTCTGCCCGCTTCCTCTTGGACTGTATCACCAGCATGCCTCGCTCTCTGGCCCTAGTGGAATTCAGACAAGGGGGGATGTCACAGGAGGTGGGAGAGAGAGAGGAGAGGTGGTTATTCGCTCAGATTCTTCCTTGCTGGTTTGGCAGTGGCCACATCTTTCTACTGATGACTGCAGCTCCTGATGATCCTCCTCTACACAGCTGTCTTTGGGGTCTGCGGACACTTTTCCTGTCCCTCTAGACCCAGGGAGAGAACAGCTCCCCCTCTTGCTGCTCCAGGGCATTCCTCATCTCTCACTGGTTCCCTTAACTCTGTCCACACTTCTCTGAACAGCCCCTTTCCTCAAGTACCCATTCGAATATGTCCTCTGGCTTCCCTCAGGAGCCTGACTGATACCCACAGGTGGGTGGATGCTGGCGTGCTGCCGGGCCCCTCTTCCTCTGGTGACTGGCCAGCCAAGTCTCCGGGAGTCCCATTGCGGGGGGCAGGCGGTGGGCACAGCACAAACCGTGAGCTCAAATCCACAGAACAAAAGTGGGAGAAGACACCGGCAGGATGGACTGAGTGACGTCTGTCCTTTAAATCACACAAGGCATCATCAGGCTTCAGACATGAGACAGCCTAAGTAAGTATTTCAAATAAATAGTTTCTCAGAATTGGTAATTGCTAAGTTGGCAAATTGCTATTTGAAACACTGGCTCTCCTTGACTCAGTGATTCAGCCAGCTAGTCCCTTTCCAAGCTAGTCTGTTGGGCAAATCCCACCTTAAGAATTTGTCTGCTCCTGTCAAAGCCAGATTCTCCCTGCCTGAGGCTGGACTTGACCTTCTGACTCAGGATATGCTGATGTGGGTCCCTGGGTCCAAGGGCAGCCCCCTTGGGCCCACTGTGGGCTGGACCTCTTTCACGATGGGGTAGGGGGACAGCCCCCACCTAATTCACCCTTGACCTCATCCAGGCAGGTGAAGTTCCCTGCAGGAGTCACCTGAGCCCAGCCCCTCAGACCAGGATCCATCATGGTTAGGAGGATTTGGGGCTATCTCAGGTTCTTTGGCTAGAAAGGGGTCCCGCTCTTAGAGGTCTGCCCCAGAAGTGGATCACAGAGGTCCTGCTGGGGCCCATGGGCTGGGCTGGGTGGACAGGGATCTGGTCACAGCAGCAGCAGCTGGAAGGCCAAGTGGGAGGGCACCAGGGCCTGGGGCCCATGTCTGGTCCTGGGCCTCCCCAGGCCTCTTGTCTTCTCCCCCGCAGGCATTCGGGATCTGTGTCTGGACCCAGCCTTGCCCAGGAGGTCTAGGGCCATGGTGTGTTGTCATTAGAATTGCAGTGCTCACACCAAAACAATGCATTAAATTAGCAGGGCAGAGTCTCATGGATAGGGGACCATGTGGAGGGGGTGGGGGGAAGGGCAGTTGTCCGCAGAGGCTGTGATGGGCCTGGCTCTGGGCTGGGCAGTGGGCCAGGGTCCTGCTGTGTGGCTGAGCTCTGACAACAGGCTGTCTGGGGCTGGTGAGCTCCTGAGAGAGGGTACTGCTGCAGAGTACCCTAGGGTGGGAGCTCGTGAGGAGGGGGTCTGTGGGGTGCGGAAGCCATTCTAGAGCAGGCAGATGACACTTGTCAAGGGAACAGGCATAGAAAGGACCCCTGTGGGGGTGGGGGACACACAGCCTCAGAAGGAACAGGGAAGGGGCTTTGACAGGTCCAGGGAGCATCCCTGAGTTTTCCTAGAACAATTCCCACCAGCCATGTCCCAGGGGTCCCCCTGCCCCCAACCCTCTGCAGTGCCAGCCCAATGCCCTGGGCAAAACATCCTGGACTCTGGCTGTTACAAAGGAGGACAGGGTCATCTGGACTTGCCTGAACTCCAGGCCCCCCACTTTCACAGCCCCATCTGGGTCCTAGAAGTTCATAAGTATATAAATGAAAAATGTGCAAGAATCATATGATTGAATTCCCTTTCATAAGGAGGGCCCCTCTAAATTGTTTAAGCCCCGATTCACCCCTGCCCAAAGGAGACAGCAATGGCATGTGTGGGGCCGTGGCCTTGAGACCCAGAGGTCCTGCTGCCCACGATACCCACTGCCCACCCTAGGGGGACTGGCCGTAGCCCTGGAGCCCCCAAACACCATGCGGGAATGCAAGAGGGTCTCAGCTTCCGAGTCCCAGGCTGGGAGGGCCCACAGTCCAGTAAACTAATCAGGCCCCAACACACCCAGGAGAGCAGCTCTGGGAGTCTGCACTTTGGAGAGAGCCTCAGACCCCTGCCCCAGGCCTGCACCCCAGAAGCAGGAGCATGGGAAGACCTCTCCTTGGCTCCTGGCAGGAGGAAGTCACATCCCCCAGCCCTCTGGCTCCAGGCAGCCTCATGTCCTAGTCACTCCTTGGCCCACCCCACCCGTTGGTCAGAGCTCACTACCGAAGGGCACCTCGTGACGAGTGGAGGGAAGAAGTGTTTACCAGGAGCTAGCATGTTTTGTCTCAGGGACAATTAGTGACACAGCCAGGAAGGCACGCTATCCCCATTTTACAGATGAGGAAACGGAGGCTCAGGTTGGGCTGGTGACTAAGGGAAGCAGCATGTGGCAGATGGCTTGAGGCATGTCTGTCCATCATGAGTAACAAGGGAGCAGCCCTGCCACTCCTCATGTGATGTGCCAGGAGCCAGGGAAGCTGCTTTCTAGGAGATTCTAGCTAGGGCCAGAAGCATCTCCCTGAGTGGTGGTGGAGGCCTCTGCCTACTCCTCCAGGACTGCCAGGGGATAGGAGGGCACCGCTGACGTCACAGAGCCTCTTGGGTGAGTGACCATCAGCTGAGTGGCGCCAGGTGACTACACTTCTGCTCAGTGCTGTGCCCCCCTCTGCCTTGGGCAAGGCACCACCCTGAACGCCCCACCTATCCCATGGAGGCTGCAAACTGCTTTTGCAGAGCCAGGGTCTCCAGGAATGGGGAGGGCAGTCACCCTCACTCCACTTGTGTTCATGACCCAAAGCACTGCCCAGGTCTCCAGGCCCATAGAACCCCCAAACCCTTTACTGGGCCACATTGGGGACCTTGAGCAGCAGGCTTGGAATCCTAGGCCTTGTCTCCATGTACATATTAGTGCCCAGGCTTGGGAAGCTTTGGTCTCAGTGGGGCTGGGACTCCGGCCCTCTGCCTAAAGAAAGAGGCATGTCCAGATCTCTCCTGTCCAGCCTCAGCCCTGCTCCCTGCCCCTATCCTTCACGGGGTCCCTAGGACAGGGTTACAGAAGTCTCATGCTGTCAGGGGATGCTGCTACCCCTGTGCCGGGGTGGCTCCGCCCAGCCCCTTCCTGCTGTCGCCCTCTCTGACTCACCTGTCCAGCCTCCTACTGGGCTGGGGCAAGGGCTTGTTGCCCCAGAGCCTAGAGAGGCACCAGAGGCAGCTATAAAAGCACGTTGGGCCAGTCCTCAGCATCCTAGTTGACCACCAGCTGCTGCCACATGATGCTGGGAGGCCTGGGGAAGCTGGCCGCCAAGGGCCTGGCCCACCGCACCGAGAAGGCCACCGAGGGAGTCAGTGAGGACCCGGGACTCCTTTCTACCCGGGCTAGGGGGATCTGGGGCAGACTGGGTCTGTTGGAGGCAGATCTTAGTGGGCAGGTGAGGACCTGGGGGGAGGCCTTGGCCCCTCAGGAACCCTGGTCTGCAGCCCAACCAGGACAGCACGGAGTTAAGGGGTGCAGATCCGGGGAGGTCTCCTGGGGGCAGGGCATGAGTCCGGGTGCTGGGTGAACACTGGCAGCTTGGAGCCTTCCCTCTGGAAATCTGGGGAACCTTTCTTGTCAAAACAGCCTATTCTGAATAACCTATGCAGGAAAAGGAAGATGGATTTTTATTTTTACCATAACTTTAAAGCTTCAAAGATTTCTTAAGTCACCGAGTCTGATCTATTCAAAGTCAAAAAGGACATTTTCAATTTCCTCCAAGTCCCCTAAAGCATGTTTATTTTTATTTGTATTTGTATTTGAAACAGAGTCTTGCTCTGTCACCCAGGCTGGAGTGTAGTGGTGGGATCTCGGCTCACTATAAACTCTGCCTCCTGGGTTCAAATGATTCTTGTGCCTCAGCCTCCTGAGTGGTTGGGATTACAGGTGCCCACAGCTGTGTGTGGGGAGACCCAGCCAGGCCCCACCCGTGGGTCATCGTGTGAGAAACAGTCTTGCCTGAGTTTGTGTCCTCTTTCTAAATGGCAGCAGACGCGTAATTTGTTTTTGACTCTGCAGCTGGTGTGGACCACCTGCTTTAACCTTTCACTAGCCTCTGAGTTTCTGTGATTCCTGCTGGGAGAAAAACTGAGTGTTGGGAGAGAAACTGAGGCAGGGCTTGCTAGATTTGCTGGCTACTTGCTTCTAGCACTCCCATTATCTCAAGTAGCCATATGTTTCTCATTCACTTGATACACTTTTTCCTTTCAACCCCCACATCCTCACCACCTGTTTCCTTGGTAGATCACCAATAAATAGCATGGGCTCCCACACTCGCGATGGCCCCCTGGTCCCATTTTCTCTCTCAAACTGTCTTTTTCTCATTCCTTTGACGCCCCCAGACTTTGTCGCCCCCGTGGCCTGGTGTTGGGTCTCATCACCCCAACAGATTCCCATTCTAAAGATGAGGGAACCCAGAGGTGGAAGGTAGAGTTAGAGTAAGAACCATGTCTTCTGACTCTGAAATCTTTCAGTTCTAGCACGCTACCACCCACACTTTAAAAAACTCTGAAGTAGGCAGAGAATTCCCTCTTGTTGGAGGAATTGCTTTGAGAGATGTGGTTTTACTGGATGAGGCTTTGGAAACTGACCTGAGGCAGGCATCAGCACATCCTGGGAGGGGTGTGACCTGGCACACAGGCCCAGCCTGGGCTTCATGTCTCAGATGGCCTGCTCATTGCCATTCCAGGCTGGGCAGGGCCAAGGGGCTTGGGGAACCTGTGCCCTCATGGGACTCACTGAGCTCGTCTCTAGGCAGCCAAGGCCCTGACATCTCCGAATGAAGCCAGCTGTGGGGGAAGTTCCTTCTCATGAGCCAGTCTGTCCTGGCTGGGGGTGGCATCCCAGAGCCCCACCTTGGATGTCCAGGGACGCATAGGTCCATTGTGAGGATAAGTGGGCCTTCTCTGAGCCCTCACCCTGGACTGGGAGGGCAGTGGGCCTGCTGTGAGCCCTCGCCCTGGACTTGTCTCCTCTGTTCAGTACATGCGGTAGAGGAAGTGGTGAAGGAGGTGGTGGGACATGCCAAGGAGACTGGCGAGAAAGGTACAGCCGGCTGAGGTCGGGCAGGGAAGGAGGGAGGGAGGGAGGGAAGTCAGGTGCTGGGCCAGTCTGTTCTTTGACTGACCAGGTCAAACTCTGCCCCTGATGTCTCAGCCTTTCAGAGCCTCTCGGCTGGGGCAGCCTCTATGCCTTTATGCTCATTGGAGGCCACAGAGCGTACTGCGTTAGGGCACTGTCTAGATGGTTCTCTCTGTGGAATGATAAGACAAAGTCACAAAAGACTATGTGACAGCACACTGGGACAAAATATTTAACATGTAAAATTCTATGTTAAATGTTAAATTGATGTGTGAGCTATGAGTAGAACTATGTACAAAGCAAGTGTATATCTCATTCCTTTTAAACAAAATAGATTCTGGGTAGATGAAGGACTTAAATTTACATAAATGAATGTATTAACTTACTAGGAGATAACCATCTTAGCTCAGGCTGCTATTATAAAATACCATAGGCCAAGCGCAATGACTCATGCCTGCAATCCCAGAATTTCAAGAGGCCGAGTCAGGTGGGCCAACTAAGGTCAGGAGTTCAAGACCAGCCTGATCAATATGGTGAAACCCTGTCTCTACTAAAAATACAAAAACCAGGGGGGCATGATGACACATGCCTGTAATCCCAGCTACTCAGGAGTCAGAGGCAGGCGACTCCCTTGAACCTGGGAGGGCAGAGGTTGCAGTGAGCTGAGATTGCGCCAGTGCACTCCAGCCTGGGTGACAGGGCAAGACTCTGTCTCAAAAACAAAAACAAAAACCATAAACTGGGTGACTTAGAAACAACAGAAATTCATTTCTCACACTCCTGGAGGACAGGAAGTGCAAGGTCAAGGCACTGGCAGATTCGGCATCTGGTGAGGGCATCTTCCTGGTTCATGGATGGGCCTAGCTGTGTCCTCACATGGTGGAAGGAGCAGCTCTCTGTGGTCTTTTTTATGTGGTTGCTAATTTCAACCTCCCAAAGACCCCACCTCTGAATACCATCACATTGGGGCTGAGGATTTCAACATATGCGTTTTGAGGGGGAAGACATCATAAACATTTAGACATTGTAATAACATAAGAGACTTTGACCTAATCTTGGAGAGGGGAGAATCTTTAGAAGTATGACCAAAAAAAAAAAAAAAAAAGCAGCCCTAAAGGAAATACTAAGTAAATTTGACAATCCAAAACTTCGAAATTTTCTGTAGCCAAAAACAAAAAAAAAAAAACAACAAAACAAAACTATAAACCAAGCCAAAAGAAAAATCACAAACTAATGAAAAATATGTGTAATAAAAATGATAATCCAATGTAACAACCCAATATAAAAATGGCCAAAAGACATGAGCAGGCATTTTCCAGAAAAAAGGACAAGCAGGCAATGTACCCATGAGATGCTCAGTCTCACTCACAGTTGAAGAAATACAAGTTGTTGGGGAAATTAAAACCAAATTCAAATTCATTCTGCCAGGAGTCCTGCTGCCCTTGGTCCCATTGGGCCACTCCAGGGACTAATCCATTAAGATGGCAACATCCCACAGGCCAATCAAGGGGACACAAGTTCAGCAGGGTGGATCACTAGGACATTCTTCCTCTTTCTTTCCAACAGCCATTGCCGAAGCTGTAAAGAAAGGCCAAGAGTCAGGGGACAAAAAGATGAAGGAAGTCACTGAGACAGTGACCAACACAGTCACAAATGCCATGACCCATGCAGCAGAGAGTCTGGGCAAACTTGGACAGTGAGTGCACCTGCTACCACGGCCCACCCTTCCAGAGTCTCAATAAAAAGCTGTGAAATGAGTACATCGAGCCCTGGATTTATTCCCATTTGAATGGAAACACTAGGCAAAGTATTTTCTTGTTGATATAAAATATTTTATATATGTATGGAGTACATTTTAGTATTTGTTACATGCACAGATTGTGTGCTGATCAATCAGTGTGCTTAGGGTGCCCATCACCTTGAATATTTGGTATTACTATGTGTTGGATACATTTCAAGTCCCCTCTTCTAGCTACTTTGTTTTTTGTGTTTGTTTTGAGACAGAGTCCTGCTCTGTCGCCCAGCCTGGAGGGCAATGGTGTGATCTTGGCTCACTGCAACCTTTGCCTGCCAGGTTCAAGCAATCTGCTGCCTCAGCCTCCTGAGTAGCTTGGAATACAAGCGCAGGCCACCATGCCTGGCTAATTTTTTATTTTTTGTATTTTTAGTAGAGATGGGGTTTCATCATGTTAGCCAGGCTCATCTCGAACTCCTGACCTCAAGTGATCTGCCTGCCTGGGCCTCCCAAAATGCTGGGACTATAGGCATGGGATACTGCACCTAGCCTTCTAGCTACTTTGAAACATACAATACATTCCTGCTAACTATAGTCACCCTAGGTGAAGTATTTTTCAACAGAAACCCTTTGCATGTCCCCCGTGTCTCCTCTGCTGAGGCGGACACTGGCACTGGGGCCCCTGCTGCTGGCTGGATAGGTCCCCATGATGAATCAGATGCTTCTCTGTCACGCTAAGACCTTTCATGTCAGGAAGGGGCTCTTCTGGAAGAATAGTTAGTGTCTGTGCTACTGTTTCCTAAAAAACTGTTTCCCCAGAAACTATACATAGCTTTCAGCCACCTCAGTGCTTCAAGAACACGCTAAAGGGGGACCCTCATTTGTCTCGCATGTTTTTGGATTTTTCTTGAGATGTTCTTGCAGGACTCAGGGCACATAACAGACCAGCTTGATGAAAAATTTAGCAAAGCAGGCCCCCACTGAGCTGCTTCCTGTTCTCCCAGAGCTCAGATAAGCATTTCTGCTGGACAGTTACAGAATCTGGTCAAGGAGAGACTGAGTCACTGCTCAGTCATCCTAGAAGCTGCTGTTGATTTTTTATTTTCTTTTTTTTTTTTTTAAGACTGAGTCTCACTCTGTTGCCCAGGCAGGAGTACAGTGGCATGGTCTCAACTCACTGCAACCTCCACCTCCTGGGTTCAATTATCCTGCCTCAGCCTCCTGAGTAGCTGGGACTACAGGCACCCGCCACCATGCCCAACTAAGTTTTTGTATTTTTGGTAGAGATTGGGTTTCACCATGTTAACCAGGATGGTCTCGGTCTCCTGACCTCATCATCCGCCTGCCTTGACCTCCCAAAGTGCTGGGATTACAGGCATGAGCCACCGCACCTGGCCCAGAATATTTATGCAGAGACTGATGTCAGGCCTAAGTGTTGATAGTGGGTAGTAGTGGGCAGATGCCTGGCCCTCTCTCTGTCTTCTCATGAGCAAGTCAGTATCATACAGGTTAAACATATCTTTAAGTAGCATTTAACCTAAAAAAAAAATTTAATATAAAAAGAGAAATAATTTATAAAAATATTGCATCCCCTATTTATCTTGCTGGAAGCTATTTGTTGTTAGCAGAAATAAGAAGAAAAGGTGTTTTGCTTAAAAAATAAAGGAGTTGCTCACCCTACTTCTGGATCTCGTCTAGAATTGACCTCACAGTTTGTGAACAGCCCAGGAATAGCCAGTGTTTTAGCTCTGGGACGTTTGCCACTTTCCAGCTACAGCTGGATCTTATATCTTGGTTTGGTTCCTGATGACTTTCAAATTCTCCTGATCCAAACGCAAGCGCAGAAGCACGAGCACATTGTTGGTGGCAGTATAGACTGAAACACCCTCTTTGAATAGAAGTTCCTCTCACAGGACTTTATTCTCCAAGTGTGCACAGGTACACACAGGTGCCCAAAGGATAAACACACAGATTTATTGTAGCATAATTGTTTTACCAAGCAATTAGAAACATCCTAGAATGTTAACCAAATCAAAAAGGTTTGCTCTGCTTATTAGGTTTGGTGTACAATATGGAGGTGACATCTATCACTTCCAGTGTATTATAGATACTTTAGCTCGAAAAATGACATCTGTACCTACATGGACACCAAAAGGGGCTGGTTAATGAATATTGCACATACAGGGGTTGTGGGGCGGCTCTGGGGCCAGGGATGACCGTGACCGCGGTTGTGGTAGCTCCAGGACAAGCACGTGGACCCCAGGAAGCGCTGTGAAATGGGCTGGCTCTGGAGCCAGCCAGGAGGACACTTGCAACAGATGCTCAGAAGCACCACTGGAAGCTCAGATGTGGGCGCCCCAGCCAGAAGCATAGATGGGTACAGAGAAGCTACAGAGAAGCCCTTCTAATGGGCCAGGGAGCAAGCTGACTCCTTCCAGGCTCCAGGAACACCAAGAAGCAATATGAAACCTGTTCATGAAAGGAGTCAGGAATCCCTTCGACCGAAGAAATGAGACCTCCCCGTGACTAGAGAGGATATGGGGAGAACTACCAGCTGCTCCACTAACGACACACCCTCCAGTGATGCCTCTGAATGCTCCCGAGGGGTTGTGGTGGCCGGGCCGAGCCAGGCAGGAGCCAGAGTCAGCCAGGGGGGTAATGGAGCTGAGGCCATCACTGGTCTGACAGTGAACCAGTATGGCATGGTGTATAAGTGACTGTGCCGCCTGCCACCTTCTCACCAACTGGCCTCCCATCTGTGTTGAATATGAGCCCCTTATCCCCCGGAAAAAATAAATTGCATATACAGTTGATTAAATGGAATGCTCCATGGCTATTAGGAATGATGAAAATGGGCTGGGTGCAGTGGCTCACGTCTGTAATCCCAGCATTTTGGTAAGCGGAGGTGGGCAGATCACCTGAGGTCGGGATTGTAAGAACAGCCTGACCAACATGGAGAAACCTCGTGTCCTCTAAAAATACAAAATTAGCTGGGCGTGGTGGCTCATGCCTGTAATCCCAGCACTTTGGCAACTGAGATGGGATGACTGCTTGAGTCCAGGAGTTCAAAACCAGCCTCTCTCCAAAAACAAGAAAAGAAATGTATTTATTTATTTTTGAGACAGGGTCTTGCTCTGTCACCTAGGCTGGAGTGCAGTGCCGTGATCTCCACTCAATGCACCCTCCACCTCCTGGGCTCAAGTGATTCTCCTGCCTCAGCCTCTCGAGTAACTGGGATTACAGGCACCTGCCACCACACTTAGCTAATTTTTGTATTTTTAGTAGAGACGGGGTTTCACCATGTTGGCCAGGATAGTCTTAAACTCCTGACCCCAAGGGATCTGCCTGCATTGGCCTTCCAAAGTGCTGAGATTACAGGCGTGAGTTGCCGCGTCAGGCCTCGTAACGGGTTTTTCTTTATGGCTGCTGCCTGCCTCTTTCCTGTCTCACTTCTTCATGTCCCACCCAGTGTTCCCTGTGCCTCCAGATGAAGAAACTCTCGCCAAATCCTTGTCTCAGGGCAGCTCCTAGGGGAACCCAAACTAGGACATTTCACGCCATTTTTATAAAGCACAAAAATAGGTGAAATTATTCTGTGTTATTAGAAGTCTGGGTGATGATTGCCCTCGGATGAGAGGAAGGTGGAGACTAGATGGAGACAGATGGGGGTTTCAGGGGTGCTGGTAATGTTCTATTTCCTGATCTGAGTACTGGTTAAATGATTGTGTTTTTTATTTGTGAAAATTCATTAAGACATACAGTTATAAAAGGTGCAATTTTTGGTTGGATTATTATAACTCTATAAAATACTTTAAAAATTATTCAGTTAGTTTTGGTGGAATGCAGGAGTTTCTTGTTTGGTGTTTTGTTGTTTGTTTTTAGAGTGAGGATCTTGCTCTGTCATGCAGGCTGGAGTGCAGTGGTGCAATCATAGCTCACTGCAGCCTCAACCCGTCCTGGGCTTAAGCAATTCTCCCGCTTTGGCTTCCAAAATAGCTGGGATTGCAGGCAGAAGCCACCACACCTGGCCTGAGTTTTATTTATTTATTATTTTTATTTTATTTTATTTTATTTTACATCTTTTGAGACGGAGTCTAGCTCTGTTGCCCAGTCTGGAGTGCAGTGGTGCGATCTCGGCTTACTGCAAGCTCCGCCTCCCAGGTTCAAGCCATTCTCCTGCCTCAGCCTCCCAAGTGGCTGGAACTACAGGCGCCCGCCACCATGCCCGGCTAATTTTTTTTTTGTATTTGTAGTAGAGACGGGGTTTCACCGTGTTAGCCAGGATGGTCTCAATCTCCTGACCTTGTGATCCGCCTGCCTCGGCCTCCCAAAGTACTGGGATTACAGGCATGAGCCACCGCCCCCGGCCCTCAGTTTTATTTTTTACGGTGAAGGAATGGTAAAAATTCTTACTCACTGGCTTTTGCAATGAAAACGGAGATCATACATTTGCGGTAAGTAAAACAACAGATCATTTTCATAATTATTTTTCTGATCCACATATGGCCAGAAAATAGGAAGAGACAAAGGCCAGAGGGATGAAAAGTTGGTTGCAGGTAGCAAAGGAGAGGACAAAAAAGAGAAGAGGTAGGCTGGGTGCGGTGACTTACGTCTGTAATCCCAGCACTTTGGGAGGCCGAGGCAGGCCGATCACGAGGTCAAGAGATCAAGACCATCCTGGCCAACGTGGTGAAACCCCATCTCTACAAAAAATACAGGAATTAGCCACGCGTACTGGTACACGCCTGTAGTCCCAACTACTTGGGAGGCTGAAGCAGGAGACTTGCTTGAACCCAGGAGGGGGAGGTTGCAATGAGCCAGGATCATGTCATTGTACTCCAGCCTGGTGACAGAGCAAGACTCCATCTCAAAAAAAAAAAAAAAAAAAAAAAACAAAAGGAAAGAGAAGACATAGAGAGGATATGGTAGACACAGACCAAGGAGAGAGAAAAGAAAGCAAGTGATAACAAAACATGAATACAGAAAGACAGACTTTTTATCTCCATGCTGTCAGAATGGATGTAAGGATTTCTCTCCAAAGTGGAAATGCATAGGCATTCATGTAATGCCCTCTTTATTCTGCATTCAACAAAGAAAAATTTCTAAAACCTTGTTTTACATTAAACAAAGACAATCTCTTTCGAGAAAGCAGTAGGGTCAATCCCCGTTTACAAAGGGTAATGCATCTCTTTCCACGGCATCACGTTTCCATCTTGTGGCCTTTTAGGATATCACGGACAAGGACTCAAGATTTACAGCTAAGGCAGGGCGGATATTTCCTGCTGGCATCTGTCTTGTCTGAGTGTTAAACCCAGGCCTCAGATGGGGGAGTCTGCACTCCTGTGGCAGACTGTGAAGAGAGGCGTGGAAGACGACATCTAAACCAACCCTGTGAATTTCATTTTAGGGTGGACTGAGCAACAACATTCACATCAAAAACAAGCATATTATCATGAGATTTATTAACCTTTGTCAGCCACTCCTACTAGGTCTTCCTATAGATATTAATGATTAAAAAAAAAAAGCACTAACACCCAAAGCAAATTTTTCTGGGAGATTACAGATTGGCCTATTATGAAGTTGAATTGTTCACTGTAGTGACACTGAAACATTTATTGCGATACATTACAGAACAGGTTTAAACTGCATAGGCATACGTGCACATACATCCGCCTACTCCAAACTCATGTTTGAGTTCTTTATTCTTCCTAAATAAAAAACAAAAGCTTTGCTGGTATTTTTTTAAGTGTAATTTAGGGATTTAAGATGGGGCAAGAAAAATATCTGAAAGGCCCTCCACTCCATGCTGTGCCCTTATAAATGATAGAACAGATAGAGAAATTAAATTACTGACTATACAAGTGGGCTTGAAGTCATAAAGGGGAGTGCTTGGGATCACAGAAATAAACAAGGAAGCTCTTAAGAAGCCATGGGAGAAGCCAAGGCCCAGGTAACCTGAGTCTGCACCCACCTGGGAGTGCTGATGAATCCTGAGACTCAGGTGGAGAATTGGAAACCAGAAAACTAGTGTGCATTGAAGAAATGCCAGATGTCTGAGGGAGCCCACTGCTATGAAAGAGACATGACAAATAGAGCAAATGAAAAATTTCTATACAATCAAAGGTCAATAAAGCAAGTACATTTAATACTTTCAGCAAAACAAGGAAAAATAAAACCAAGCAATGATGAAAAAGAACCAGTTAGAGATCTCAAAACTTAAAGCCCAAGTTATTGAAAGAAAAAACTCAAAAGATAGGCTGAGTAACAGCAGAGACACACTGAAGTGTCCATTAGCAAGATGGAACATTCAGTTGAGGGAGTCTTGCAGGTTAAAGCACAAAGAAAAAAAGGTGAAAAGGTTAACAGCCATAAAGCCTGGGTGATCGCATTCAAGCTTTCGTCCAGTAGGAATGCCAAAGACAGAGAGAGAATGGGAGAAAGTAGGATTTACTTAATAGCTAAAAATTCCCCAAAAGTGAAGAATGCTATGAAAATAGAGAGAAAAATGTTAAAAGCTACCAAAGCAAAAAAATAATTTAAATTCAAAGAAATAAGGATCAGATTTTCCTCATTAGTTTCATTAGCAACACTGGATACAGGCCAATGAGGCAATGTATTCAATGAGCTGTTGGAAAATAACTAATTTATGCTGAATTCTATAACCCAGCTACAGAATCACTTAAGGGCACACTGAAACAAAGCCATTATTTTCTTTTTTGAGACAGGGTATTGCTCTGTTGCCCAGGCTGGAGCGCAGCGGCATGATCATGGCTCACTACAGCCTTGACCTCCCTGGCTCAAGCGATCCTTCCACCTCAGCCCCCCAAGTAGCTGGGACTACAAGAACCTACCATCACGCCTGGCTAATGTATTTCATTTTTGTGTAGAGATGGGGCTTTCCCATGTTACCCAGGCTGGTCTCCAACTAATGGGCTCAAGTGATCTGACTACCTTGGCCTGCCAAACTGCTGGAATTATAGGCATGAGCCACCACACCCGGCCCAAAGGCATTTTTGAACATTCAAGATTTAAGAAAGTTTACCACCAACAGAATCTGTTGATAAGAACTACTTGAGAAGTCCTCCTGCAAGAAATGACATGAATCCAGAGGAAGAAGCAGTGTGACAAAAGTAACACTTCTCTAAGTAATCAGCCAATGCTATTATTTAACACTAAAGTATTGATTGCCAAGGATGCGTAAAATAACAATTTAGAATTCTCGATTATATCCACAGGAGAGTTGGGGAAAAGAAAAACACCGAGAGGAAGTGAACATTTCTTATCTTGTTCGGAAAGAATCTATATGTACTGTTTACCTTTAGGTTTTGTTAGGCAACATTATGTATGGATATAAAAAATTAAGAGTAACTATTAGACAAATAGCAATGAAGTGTGTAAATTTCAAACCAGTAGAGGAAATAAGATGGAACAAAGAAATTTCAATCAAACCAACAGAAAACAAGAATGGGAACAAAAAGAGAAACAGAGCATAATCAATAGAAAACAAAGATAGCCTGGACATGGTGGCTCACGCCTGTAATCCCAGCACTTTGGGAGGCCGAGGAGGGTGGATCACTTGAGGTCAGGCGTTCAAGACCAGCCTGGCCAATATGGTAAAGCCCCGTCTCTACTAAAAGTACAAAAATTAGCCAGGCTTGTTGGCGGGCACCTGTAATCCCAGCTACTTTGGAGGCTGAGGCAGGAGAATCACTTGAACTCGGAAGGTGGAGGTTGCCGTGAGCTGAGATCATGCCATTGTCCTCTAGCCTGGCTGACAGGTAAGACTCTGTCCCAAAAAAAAAAACCAAACAAAAAACAAAAAAAAACCCACAAAGATAATAAAGTCGAAACAAATGAGTGTTCATAATAAATGGGCAATAAGAAAAAAAATCAAATGAATAGCAAATAGGCAATTCATATGAAAACACTGTTCAAGGAAATTAAAATTGCTAAGAAAGAAAAAATGTTCGATCTCACCATTTATCAAGGAAATACAAATAAGAGGGCATTGAGATGCTATTTTTACTGATTAGATTGGCAAGTATTTTTAACTTTGATAACAAATGTTAGCCAGAGTTGGGCAAATGGGTAGCCTCATGTCCCACTGGAGGGAGTGCATATTAGTGCAGTCAATTTGGAGGGCATCTGACATATCTGTTAAAACTAAAACATTTGCATGTGTTTGCAAGAAAGTATAGTCAAGATTATCTTACCAGCATTGCTGGTAGCAGTGAGATATTGGCAATGATCTAAAGGTCCATCAATGGGAGAATAACTACATGAACTATAGTATGTTCCTACCACAGAATACTCTGCAGCAGTTCAAAACAGTAATTTAGAATATTTACTTCCCTTCCTTCCTCCCTCCCTCCCTCTCACTTTCTGTCTTCTCTCTTTTCTTTCTTTCTCTCTCTCTCCTCCCCCGCCCTTTTTTTTTTGATAGAGTCTTCCTCTGTCTCCCAGGCTGGAGTGCAGTGGTACAATCTCAGTTCACTGCGACCTCTGCCTGGTAGGTGCAAGCAATTCTCCTGCCTTAGCCTTCCAAGTAGCTGGGATTGCAGGTACCCACCAGCATGCCTGGCGACTTTTTGTATTTTCAGTAGAGACGGGATTTTACCATGTTGGCCAGGCTGATCTTGAACTTCTGACCTCAGGTGATCCACCTGCCTTGGCCTCCCAAAGTGCTGGGATTACAGGCGTGAGCCACCGCCCCCAGCCGAAAGAAATTTTAACCTAAGATAGTCAGAACTCAGGTATCGTCAGCACACTCTAATGGCCATCAGCCTATCCCATCTCCCCTGTAATATTATGCTGAAACAACATGCAGACAGTGTATGATTTCATCTGGAAATATTTTAATGTGTATCTCTACAAAAAGGGACTCTTTTCAAGAAACGTAACCAGAACATTGTTCTTGTGTTCTGTTTAATATGAAGCCTCAGCGTGGTTAACATCAGGCCTTGGAGTGATGAACAGTGTTCTCTAAGCTGGTCACTTCCTTTGCAGTGTTTACCCTCTGTGCCCAGTGCTGGTCAGTGGCTGGGACAGTTGGTCAAGGCTGAGTACAATAATTCAGCTCCAGTCAGGCTCTGCTGTTTATCTCAATCTCTCTCTGACTTTTGAGACAGGGTCTTGTCTGTCACCCAGACTGGGGTGCAGTGATGTGATTCCTGCCTCCCAGGCTCAAGCGATTCTCCCACCTCAGCCTCCCAAGGACCTGGGACCACAGGTGCACACCACCACACCCAGCTAATTTTTGTATGTTTTGTAGAGATAGAGTTTCACCATGTTACCTAGGCTGGTGTCTGTGTTTCTCTCTCTAACATTTTATTTTTATTTATTTTAAATTTTAATTTTTTATAGAGACAAGGTCTTGGCTTCTTGCCGAGGCTGGTCTTGTACTCCTGGCTTCCAGTGATCCTTCCACCTTGACCTCCTAGACTCCAGAGTTTCTAATCAGGAGACACTCATGGAAGAACAGGGTAGGCCTCCTAGGGATGCTCTGGGACTGGAGCCTTGCCTTAGCCTCTTTATTTTAAACCTTGATCTAAAGTCTTCTGTGACCTCCCAGCTGAGTTGAGATTACACAAGCCCCTAATCCCTTTGTAGCAATAGAAAACTAGTCACAGAATTCTGTGCCTAGCTGTGTACCTACCATCTTGTCCTTGAGAACTCAGTGCCTTGAAGGCAAGGGTCCTGTCTTGCTCAAATCTTATCCCCAGTATCTGTCACAGCTTGTAGCACATAGTAGGTGCTCAGATCAGCTTTGTGAAATGAAGTGAGAAGTCAGGGCACCTCGGTTCATTCACCAGATTTTTTGAGACTGAGTCTTGCTCTGTTGCCCAGGTTGGAGTGCAGTGATGCGATCTGGGTTCACTGCAAGCTCCGCCTCCTGGGTTCACGCCATTCTCCTGCCTCAGCCTCCTGAGTAGCTGGGACTACAGGCATCCGCCACCATGCCTGGTTAATTTTTTTTTTTTGGTATTTTTAGTAGAGATGGGTTTTCACGGTGTTAGCCAGGATGGTCTCGATCTCTTGACCTCATGATCGACCTGTCTTGGCCTCCCAAAGTGCTGGGATTACAGGCTTGATCCACCATGACTGGCCCATTTGCCAGATATTTACTGAGCACCCACCCTGTGCCAGCCACTGTGCTAGAATCAAGGAAGACAGCAGTTGTAGAAAAGGGGAGGAAAATCCTTATCTTCTCAGAGCTTACTTTCTGCTGGAAGATAAGGAATAGGCAAGGAGATGGATGAATATATGCTGTGGGACCAAGCCTTTGCTCCACCCTCACCTTACTGGATGACCTGGGGTATGTCACCCCATCTCAGTGAGCCACAGTTTTCCATTTCTGTCAAATAAGGAAGTAGGGCAAGACGGTCTCCTTAGAATTCAAGACATTCCCAGGGGGTCTGCAAGGCTTTGTCAAACATTGAATTGTCTTCCAATATCAATGCTTTAAGCATACTGAGGACCCTGTTTGCTGCTTGGACTTAATTAAGCCCAGGGTTGTGTGGGCAGGAAACTCAATGTGCATGTTTCAGGAAAAGCATTGGATCCAGTGATTGCCAAGCCCCACCTCAGCTCAGATCAGCTAATCGGGGACCCCATGCTTCTGCATTATCTTTTTTTGGTTTGTAAATGGTCACATCCTAGGTGCTTCAATATTGAGTTCCAGTTGAATCAGCCCTTCCAAGGTCACTGCCCAGGGTATGGGGCATCCCTAGCCCTGGGCTGTGAACCCCTGTCTATCCTTGTTACTCTCACCAGAACCTAAGGCTCAATGGAAGATAAATGGCAGGGGTCAGAAATGTGGGGGTTTGCGTGTGGGGAAACCCAGGGGCTCCAGCATCACTTGGAGGATGAGAAATCAATGGAGATACATGGGGGTCTTTGTCTGGGCTGGTGCAGGAGCACGTCTGTTTTTCACAGGCAGCCCTCATTCCTGCACAGCCGTGATCCTCATTCCTTAGCTGGGTATCCCAATGTTAGAAAGAAAAGATCACCAAAGAGCTGGGCATCAGGGTTCTGGGTCAGGCTGGACTTGCCTCCAATCTCAGCCCTACTGTGGGGAGCAGTGACACCCTCATATGCTGCTGGTGGGACAACCGATTTACAAAGACAAGTTTGGCAGTTTCTTGTGTAACTCACCCTTATCGTGTGACCCAGCAACTCCACTCCTAGGGATCTACCCAAGAGAAATGAAAACATATTCTCACACAAAAACTTACACACAAATTTTCATAACAATATTATTCATAATACTCAAGACTGGAAACAACCCAAATGTGCACCAACTGAAGAAAGGATATGTAGACGTTTGCGGTCCATCCAAGCAGCAGAACTTGATTTGTCAACAGACAGGGATGAAGCCACAATGGACATTACAACATGGATGAACCTCAGCATCATTACATTATGTGAAAGAAGCCAACCACAAAAGGCCGCACAGTATATGATTTCACTTAGAGGGAATGTGCAGAAAAAGGCACATCTGTAGAGTCAGAAAGCAGATTGGTGGTTGCCTAGTGCTGGGGATGGGAATGGAAGAGAAATGTTTTTAGAGTAATAGAAATGTTCTAAAACTGGCTTGTGATGATGGTTGCCCAAATCTGTAGATTTACTGATCTAACTGTACATTTATCGCAGTAAATTTTATGGTGTTTAAATTATACCTCAGTAAAGCTACTGAAATATGCAAAATAAAACCAAAACCTCACCCCTTGATTCTTCCTAGCTGTGCAGGCTGGGACAATCAACTCCAGTCCCCTGAGCCTCAGTTCATTCATGTGTAAGATGAGGATGTAGTAATCGAACCTCACAATGAGCATGCCAGGATTCATATAATAGAAAATACATGGAAAGACCTTTGCTGGGAACCCAGCA
This sequence comes from Rhinopithecus roxellana, assembly GCF_007565055.1. Taxonomy (NCBI): domain Eukaryota; kingdom Metazoa; phylum Chordata; class Mammalia; order Primates; family Cercopithecidae; genus Rhinopithecus; species Rhinopithecus roxellana. Next base: position 1,829,001 of record NC_044559.1, on the reverse strand, counting down.
CCTGCACCAGGCCCTCACTTATGTGGACTGCTGGTGTCATTTCCATGGAACTAAAGAGACTGTAGCCACAGATCTCCTCCTTGCTGAACGCTGGTGGGGGCTGGTGGGGGCTTTGTTCACTGAGCATTTCCAGTGCTCGGCATTCACTGTGCACTGTAAACATTCTCTGAGATCATGGATAAGTGAACAAAACAGAGCCCCTCTACAGGTGTCCAGCACCCTTTGGGGAATCAGAGGAGAAAACAGGTGTTTGCAACCCTGCATGATGGGCACATGGGGCTGTAGGAGCCCAGGGAGAAACAAACTGGCTAAAATGGGCATGTGAGGGGCTCCTCAGAGGTGGCTACACTTGTGTCCTTGCATGAACCCTGCTGAGCCCGATTCTAGAACAGATCAGGACAGGAAGGGCTTTCAAAGAGTTTCTGTTTCAATATTCTTTTCAGTGCTGAGGAAATAGGCTGAGAAAGGGGTAGGAACTGGCTCAAGTTCTGTGGTGGAAGTGGGATTGGAATGCTGTCTGGCCTTGAAACCTGTTAGTATGAATCCTCCCAGAAGCAGGCACCACGTTAGGATGACATCAGCAGAGATTTACTGGGGATGCACCTATGCAGGTTATGGGAGGAGGCAGGAGTGGTCAGGGAGAGCCTTCAGACTGCCATGTGAGAAGGGAGAGCGGTAAGGAAGGAAGGTAGGGCAGGAGGAGTCCGAGACACAGCGCAGCTCTAGGAAGATTTGACCAGATCAGTTGGGAGTCTCTGGTGGACTGTTGACTGTTAGAGGATTCCCTTGTCCTCCAGGAACAGGTGGCACTAGTACCCTGACATGCTCGATTCTGGCTGGGAGCAGCCTGTAGGAAGTGTGGCCTCGGTGCCCAGGCTGGAGTGCAGTGGTGCGATCACAGCTTACCGCAGCCTTGACCTCCTGGGCTCAATTGATCCTTCCACCTCAGCATCCCAGCTTTATTGAAATATAATTCTCATGCCATAAAAGTCACTCATTTAAAGCCTAAAATTCAACGATTTTTATTATGTACACAGAGTTGTGCAACCATCACTACATTAGATTTGGAAAATGTTCATCACCTCTAAAAAGGAACCCCATACCCTGTAACCATCACTCCCAAATTCCCCCAGTTCCCCACTCAACCCTACGCAACCACTAATCTACTTTCTATCTCCAAATTAGTCTATTCTGGACATTTCACATAAATAGAATCACACATGATTTTTTGTGACTGGCTTTTTTCACTTAGCATGTTTTCAAAGTTCATCATGTTCTAAGATATATCAGTACTTCACTCCTTTTTATTATTGAATAATAGTCCCCTGTAGCAATACGTCTCATGTTGTTTATCCATCCATCAGTTGATGAGCATTTGAGTTGTTTCCAATTTTGGGCTGTTACATATAATGCTAAGATGAACATTCAACTGCAAGTTTTTGTGTAAATGTTTTCCTTCCTCTTTGAAGCAGCTTTGCTGGGTGATGTGGTAACTCTTATGTTTAGCAATTTGTGGTACTACCAAACTGTTTTCTAAATGGTAAGGATCATTGTACAGTCCCATCAACAATGAATGAGCTTCCCTTCTATTCCTATGTTAGGTGGATTTTCTTTTTAATCATGAAGGGATGTGAATTTTGTCAAACGCTTTTTTCAGTGACTATTGAAATAATCATGTGGTTTTCTTTCCTCTTTTGTTCACGTATTACATTAATTTTTGTGCATCAAATCAATCTTGCATTACTGGGATAAATCCCACTTGTACATGGTATGTAATCCTTTACATATGTTGATGGATTTGGTCTGGAAGTATTTCCTCAGGATCTCTGTGTCTATAATCATAAGAGATGATCTGTAGTCTTCTTTATGTCTGTCTGGATTTGGTATCAGGGTAATACTGGACTTATAGGATGAGTTGGGAAGTGTTTCTGACAGGCGTAAATTTTTAAATGTATTTCAGGATAGGTAAAGCCTCAGAGTGGGGGAAGGGAATCAGAAAGTAAACCTAGGTGAACAGACAGTGAACACTATGAAAGCGCAAGAGTCAGAGAAATGCGCCATACATAAATTTTTTACATTTTTTTCTACCAAAGGATATGAGATATCACTGAACTCACTACAATATAAGCATGTTTAAAGAAGCAGTTATTTTTAAAGGTTGTGGTTTTGTTAGTAATCTCCATTCCATAAGCATGATACTCCAGATGCATCTGAAATCCAGCATACTCAAAACTTATCATTTTTCCCACAAACCTCCTGCTTTCCTGTAGTCCTCATCTTGGTGAAGAAATGCCTCATGCCATCACTCAAAATGATCTGTCAATCATTTTGGATTTTCCCCCAACCCCATGACACCTAGAAATGACCAATTCTAGACAATATGACTTTTTTTTTTGAGACAGAGTCTTGCTTTGTCGCCCAGACTGGAGTGCAGTGGCCAGATCTCAACTCACTGCAAGCTCCGCCTCCCGGGTTTACGCCATTCTCCTGCCTCAGCCTCCCGAGTAGCTGGGACTACAGGCGCCCGCCACCTCGCCCGGCTAGTTTTTTGTTGTATTTTTAGTAGAGACGGGGTTTCACCGTGTTAGCCAGGATGGTCTCGATCTCCTGACCTCGTGATCCGCCCGTCTTGGCCTACCAAAGTGCTGGGATTACAGGCTTGAGCCACCGCATTGTTTTTTGTTTGTTTTTGAGACGGAGTCTCGCTTTGTCACCCAGGCTGGAGTGCAGTAGCGCGATCTCGGCTCACTGCAACCTCTGTGTCCCAGGTTCAAGCGATTCTCCTGCCTCAGCCTCCTGAGTAGCTGGGACTACAGGCATGCACCACATGTCCAGCTAATTTTTGTATGTTTAGTACACACAGGGTTTCACCATATTGGCCAGACTGGTCTCTAACTCCTGACCTTGTGATCTGCCCGCCTTGGCCTCCCAAAGGGCTGGGATTACAGGCATGAGCCACTGTGCCACGCCTCTTAATATTGTTTAAATCTGTCACCCATGCCATCTACACTGATTAGGACTTAATTTATGGCTTCATTAGCTCTCAGCTGAGCAATTTTCATGGCCTAGTTTTGATCCTCTATTCTTGCCTTTCACTCAACCCATCTGTCCATGATGCCAATTTTTTTCTTTCAACTTTGAAAAAAGTTTATGAAAACTAGATTAGGGTATCATATTTTTACATTATTTAGCAATGATGTTTAAGCAACGGCAGAAGTCACACAAAGTTCTAGAATAATTTTATGTTTGATTTTAGAATGCATTGCCATGAAACCTCAACAATGAAGGAACTAAATGAGGGAAATGAACTAAGTTAGTCTAAACATGAAAATTTTCCTTTTTGGATAGATTTCATGTTTTAAGCAGTAGAACTGAGCAGAAATTAGAGAGTTCCTATATGCCCCCCACTCCCACAGCCGCCTTCTATCACAACCCGCACCAGAGTAGTACATTTGTTACACCTGATGAACCCCACAGTGACACATCATTTTCATACAAAAATTGAAGTTTGTAATTTACATTAGGGTTCACTCTTGATGGATTTGAACTAATGCGTAATGACGTGTATCCACCATTACAGTACCACACAGAATACATACGCTATGCTACGATCCCTCTGTGCTTTGCCTATTCATTCCTCTCTCCCCTCAGATCCTGGCAAACACTACACTTTTTACCATCTCCATAGTTTTACCTTTTCCAGAACATAATTCAGAATTTTATAGTATACAGCCTTTTCAGACTGGCTTCCTTCACATAGTAACACACATTTTTAAGGTTCCTCCATGTCTTTTCATGGGTTGATAGCTCTTTTCTTTTTGGTGCTGAATAACAGTCCATTGTCTGGGTATACTACAGAGTTTATTTACACATTCATCTACTGAAGGACATCTTAGCTGCTTCCAAGATTTGGAAATTATGAAAAAAGCTTCCATACACATCTGTATGCAGGTTTTTGTGTGAACATGTTTTCAACTCACTTGGGCAAATTCCAAGGAGCATAATTGCTGGATCATACAGTAAGAATATGTAAGAAGTTGCCAAACAATCTTCCAAAGTACCATGTTGTATTCCCACCAGCGGTGAATGAGAGTTCCTGTTGTTCCCCATCTTCACCAGCTTTGGTGTTGTCAGTGTTTTGGATTTCAGCCACTGTAACCGTCATGTAACAGTACGTCACTGTTGTTTTAATTTGCATTTCCCTAATGACACATAGTGTGGAGCACAGTTATCTTTTGAAAACGTAGAGCTGATCATGTTATTTCTTGCTTCAAGGTCGTATAATGACTTCTCCCTTTCTACAGAATAAAACTCAGACTCCTTAGAAATGCTCCCAAGATTATGCATCTCACATTCCTGCCCCATTTTACTTATCTACGTACCTCATCTCATCTTGCAACATCTCTGGTACTTCTATCCTCTAATCACCTGCACCTGCAGCTTCAGAACACATCAGCTTCTATGTTGTTGCTCCTGCTCTGCTCTACTTACCATCATGTGCACACGTGGTTACCTGACAAACACCTAATCATCTTTCAACATTCAGCTCCAATATCAACCATTCCACAAAGCTTTTATACCTATCCCCTTTACACTACTACCTACATCATATACTGCACCCATAACAATTTCTTTATTTTATTTATTTTATTATCATTTGTTTTGAGACGGAGTCTTCCTCTGTCTCCCAGGCTGGAGTGCAGTGGCACGATCTCGGCTCACTGCAAGCTCCGCCTCCCGGGTTCACGCCATTCTCCTGCCTCAGCCTCCCAAGTAGCTGGGACTACAGGCGCCTGCCACCACGCATGGCTAATTTTTTATATTTTTAGTAGAGACAGGGTTTCACCGTGTTAGCCAGGATAGTATCGATTTCCTGACCTCATGAGCCACCCTCCTCGGTCTCCCAAAGTGCTGGGATTATAGGCGTGAGCTACTGCGCCTGGCCCATAACAATTTCATTTTTTCCTAAACTGAAGGGAGCACATCTGATCTCTATCACCTAGCACAGTGTTTTGCACATGTTGGTACTCATTAAAGCTTTGTTCAAGGAAAGAACAGATATTTTACTCTTTCAATTGATCCTCAGAGCAAACCTGTGCTATAGGTAAGGTATTATCCAAGTTTTAGACATTAATAAATATTTGGTTATCCTCTGTGTTAGTCAGTTTGTGTTGCTATAAAGGAATACCTGAGACTGGGCAATTTATGAATAAAAGAGGTTTATTTTGGCTGATGGTTCTGTAGACTGTACAAGGAGTATAATGCTAGTATCTGCTTCCAGTGAGTGCCTCAGTAAGCTTACAATCATGGCAGGAGGAGAGGAGCCAGCATGTTACATGGTGAGAGAACAAGAGAGAGAGAGAAGGAGGTGCCAGGTTTTTTGTTTGTTTGTTTGTTTTTGAGACAGAGTCTTGCTCTGTTGCCCAGGCTGGAGTGCAATGGCGCAATCTCAGCTCACTGCAACCTCAGCCTCCTGGGTTCAAGTAATTCTCTTGCCTCCGCCTCCTGAGTAGTTGGGACTACAGATGCGTGCTACCACACCTGGCAAATTTTTGTATTTTCAGTAGAGACGGGGTTTCAAGATGTTGGCCAGGATGGTCTCCATCTCCTGACCTCGTAATCTGCCACTCTCGGGCTCTGAAAGTGCTGAGATTACAGGCATGAGCCACCATAGCCGGCCCCCAGGTTCTCAGAAACCAGATCTCACGTGAACTCAGAGTGAGAACTCATTCATTACCACAAGGACAGCACCAAGACATTCATAAGGATCCACACCCATGATCCAAACACTTCCCACTAGGCCCACCTCCAACACTGGGGGTCACATTTCAACATGAGATTTGGAGGGGAGAAAACACCCAAGCCATGTCATGCTCCAAAAGTTTGTTTAGAGGGGTGTTGGCTTCTCACAAGAATCCCATTCTGATTCACTCCAAATGAAGTCCACCAATGTTTATCCAACTCATAACATACAGGCACATACAGGAATCTGCTATGAGTTGTGATAACACTAATAGGAAAGACAATTAATTTGGGAATCTGAATTGCATTGTACAGACTCCTAGTGATCCTAAAAGGGAGGGCATTACAGAAAGGAAAGTTGTTTCTTGTAGCACAGCTCTTTTGAGTGTCGTTGCACCATATTTCAAAACGATGAGGAATAGAGTAATACAAGGTGCCAGGCTAGTAATACTGCCCGTGATAGTGGTAAAGGGTCATTGCTATTAAATAAAAGCTAAATTAAAAAACAGCATTGCTTATATATGACTTTGTATGGAACTAACCTTAACCCTCTTTCTTTCACTCAAAGAAATGCTTTTATAATTTTGGATAACATGAATTCTTAAAAACATACTTATGCTATATCAAATAAGTGTGTACTATAGAGTTGCCAGTGTGTGTATCCCCGAAGCCAAGAGTACTTCTGCCTACATAGTTGCAGCTCTAGCAACAGAAGTCAGGTGTCAGGACTGCAAAATGAACATGACAGAAATAAAGACATGAGTGACAATGCCTGCCCAAGGAATTCAGAGTGTTTCCTTCACCACAGTGTTCTTCCATAGTGTGACCCTGAAAATAACAGGCTGGGGGAGAGTAGAAGGTAACAAACAGATTTGGAAGTTCTTCATCTATAATGAGAATGAATAATGTAACTATAAGCCAGAAGAAAAAGGACAACTCTGAACAGCATTAATTGTGCTGGAACTTCCACTGTAAGTCTGGGTCATTCAATGGGGTAATTTCCAATATCCCAAAAGAACCAAGGTTGATAACCCAAAGCGAAAATGTTTCCCTCTAGAAGATAGTTATGCTTCTCCTCAGGAGTAGAAATCACTGTAGCAGAGGACAAAATGAGGCCATGAAATCTGGTTAAGCCAGACTGGATGCCTAGAGGGTAGCTGAGGAGCAAATGGAAGCTGCAGCAGGCCAAAGACCCAGCCAGTACTAAAAGCTGGGTCCATGAATGGCTTCTTGAAACGGTGTGTGGTCATGCTTAGCTGAGTATACTGTGGGACTCATGATGTTGGAAAATGAGGGGGCAATGAAGACTTCAAGATGGGATGGAAAATGATGCAACAACAGCTAAAAGAAAGAAAAAAAAGAAAGAAAATAGAAGGGGAAGATGAAATGAAAAAAACAGAAAGAAGCTGGCCAAGGTGGCTCATGCCCGTAATCCCAGCAATTCAGGAGGCCAAGGTGGGAGAATCACTTGAGGCAAGAAGGTTGAGACCAACCTGGGCAACACAGCGAGACCCTTGTCTCTACAAAAACCTCTTTAAAAAAATTAGCTGGGTATGATGGCACACACCTGTAGTCCCAGCTATTCAGAAGGCTAAGGTGGGAGGATCACTGGAGCCCTGGAGTTCGAAGGTGCAGCAAGCTATGATTGTGCCACCACACCCCAGCCTGGGCAGCACAACCAGACCCTGTCTCAAAAAAAAAAAAAGGGGGGGTGGGGAGCAGGTAGAGAAAAAAGTATTTCCAGAATTTTTTACAATTAAAAAATATATCTAGCTATTAAGAGTAATGACACCAAAAAGATTTCTGAATCAATTCCCAAAGCATTTCTCTCATCTCTTCTGAAAAAGTCCTAAAAACACAACTCCAAAGATGAAATGGAAGTTAACGGTAAACAAGGCAATAGTGCTGAATATGTAGTTTCAGTAACTCAGAATTTGCTCCATCCTCTGCTCTAAAAAAGCTTAGCTACAGAAGAGCAGTTACCTTTGAAACATTTTCCCAAACATGATGATATCTAGAATGTGAAGCTGCCATGAAAAATGTTGACATAGGCCGGGTGCAATGGCTCATGCCTGTAATCCCAGCACTTTGGGAGGCCGAGGTGGGCAGATCATGAGGTCAGGAGATCGAGACCATCCTGGCTAACACGGTGAAAACCCGTCTCTACTAAAAATACAAAAAATTAGCAGGGCGAGGTGGCAGGTGCCTGTAGTCCCAGCTACTTGGGAGGCTGAGGCAGGAGAATGGCGTGAACCCAGGAGGCGGAGGTTGTAGTGAGCCGAGATTACACCACTGCACTCTGGCCTGGGTGACAGAGCGAGACTCTATCTCCCAAAAAAAAAAAAAAAATGTTGACACAGATCTTAATTTACTGATATGTGAAAACATCCCTAAAGTTCTAAAGGCGAGCTACAGAATCACATCAACCATCTAATATGTCTGTAGCCTAAACGCTAGTCGGCAGTTGATCTGCAAGCAGGATTAGGAAGTATTTCATTCAGAGCCAGCATCTCCTCGCACCATGCAGGTACCTACACACTTGAGGCCACTGAGTTCACCTGCGCAGCCCTTGCTCCTCCAAGACCAACCAAGGCTCCCCACACCCACGGGCCTGAATCTGGAGGACAGCAGTCTGCCTGACAACAGTGACTCAAAGATCTCAACCTAAGGACAGAAGCAAGATTCATAAAATGAATAGGGGAAAGGAGTGGGTAACTAGCAAGTGCCCTCATCTGTCATCAAGTCACTCACAGCAGACTTGGTCAAATGGTTGACCTGTGGGAGCTGTAGAAAATCTTTGACTCTGGGTATGAGTAATTCCCCTTCCGATCTTATAGTGTCCAAGGAAGAAGTTAGTAGCTCCAGGATCACTGAGACCAACCTGAGTGGCCTACAAGATTGTGCTGTGGCGACAGGCTGCATACTCAGCAGCAAGAAGACAGAGCACCAAAAAACACAGACTAGAATGGGGTCAGCCATCCAGGTGGCTGGTGGCTACTGCCTTTGTTGATGCAGATAAAGAACATTTTCATTCCTGCAGAGTTCTATGGGGCAGTGCTGCTCTAGAGGCTGACCTTTCCATCCTCAGCACTTCCCCCTGCTATTACCTAGGTTCACTCTGCTGCTTCCACAAGGCAAGGATGGAAAAGGATGCCTTAGAGCAGCGGTCAGCAAACTGTTTACATAAAGGGACAGATAGAAAACATCTGAGGCTCTGTGAGCCATCCAGTCTGTTACAATTACTCAACTCTTACACTGGAGGTGGGGTGAGAGCAGCAATAGACAGTAAGTAAATAAATGAATGTGGTTGTGTTCCAATAAAATTTTATTAACAAAATATGACAGTGGGGGGCCACAGTTTGCCAAACCCTGCCTTGGAGGACATGCAGAGGCACCTTCAGAATTCAGTGAAAACCCGCTCCCATATTGCTAAGACTCATGAAGTATAATCTCTCACTTTCTTTCTCTTTCACCTGGCCAGGCCCTAAGTTAGGGTTCCCATCCACAAGACAAAGACTCCTGGTCACGTGGCATTTGCTATCTCTGAGATTCCCTGACTACCCATGAAAGCCACAAAGAGATTGCTTCTTTTACACATCCTTCTGAAGCATATTATGGCCCCAGCAAGGCTAACTAAATCAAACTATGCTTTAAAAACAAAACCAACCACTGTGAAATACTTATTTTTGTTCTGTAGTATTAAGCATGATTAAACCAGTGCAGAAAAATACTAAGTACATTGGGTAAAAGATGAGCTAGCTGTTCTAGTATCTGCTTTTTGTAACCCAGTTAAGACCATAAGCATATACATCATCAACACTAACTCAACAATGTAGCTGCAGGATAACATGTGGATACCCTGTATGCTCTACTGGCCTCCAAAGGCATTCAGGGGATCATCAAAGATGTTGGACACCTCGTGTTCCGATCTTGGTTCAGGTGTGGCCTGTGCAGATCGACTTTTTGGTTTGGTTGTCTTAGCCTGGATACCAGAGGAGAAGATGTCATCTTTAGAAAGAAAAAACAAAAACAGTTGCTGAAGAGGGGTGGGGAAAGGTACTTTTAAAACACATGCAAGCAAACCACCAAAGACCCAGCTGTGGTAACAGTATGGAGTACCCCAAAACACTGATCTAGAACTCAAGCCTCTTAGATTCTGGTCCTGTGTTTGTTACTCATTAAGTTTTATGATCACACACAGGTTTCTCTTGGAGCACAATTTCTTCAGCAACAAAAGTGTCTGTATGTGCATGTGCAGGACAGACAAAAGGGAAGGGTAACTTGATCTCCAAACCAGACCACGCCCCTACCATTGGGGACAATGGACTTATTTAGACATTCTTTTTACACAGGGTTTTAAAAGAGCAATAAAAATATGCAAAGGGAAATCCAACATAGGACCCACCTGTTTTCCTTCAGAATAAATGCACTGATTTGAGGCATCTCGATGTAAGACCGTAAGCCTCTGTCACTGCATTTGTTTAATGTTTCACTGACTCAAAAGCTTGTCTTACCTAATTATGGTACATACCCAGTAATGTTACTGCTAGGGTTTTATCCAACCATGATTTTAGCATGTATACATAAAGTTAGGTGTACACAAATGGTAAAGACCACAGCATTATTTGTAATAAAGAAAACAGAAACAATCAGGATCTCAGTCAACAGGCTAATGGCTAAATACAAAGAAATCGTGCACACCACTGAACACAAGGAAGGAGATCTCTATGTACTGACATGAAAAGACATTAAGTGGCTAAAAGAGCAGAAACACATTCTTACTTTTCAGAAATATATTCTTACTTTTAAAAATATATTCTTATATATATGTATAAATATATTCTTTTTTAAAAGGTGGTTATATATTGATGTGTACACAAACATGTATTAATATCACTGTGTCTGAACGGATACACACCAAACTGTTACTATTACCTCCAGGGGTTATTCACTTCGTACATTTTCTGAATTGCATGAATCTATTACAATAAACATGTATGACTTTTCTGTATTTAAAATAATGAATGAGTTATCTTCTGCCCTCCATGTGCTTGCTCGAGGCACAGAGCCAGTGTGACTCTCCAGCACCAGCTGTCTCCCAGTTAGCCTCAAGGCCTAGATTGATTGTGGGTGTAGGAAATGTGTATGTGGCCTCAGCCCACATGCTCTCTACCAACGCAGGATTGATCAGAAGTCCAATATTTAGGGTTCTCGCACATTTGCCTTGTCTACCAACAAAGCAGAAGTTGTGCCACATAAAGAAGACGATCTTGTTCCCAAACACCAAAGACCTCAGTGAGATGCAATGCCTGAGGTAGAGCCTACCCCTAGGTCTAGTCTTGCTCTCTTCTCGCACAGAACCATGGACACTCCCTCTCCATCTGGAGCTCTGACTCAACCAACCACATCACACCCAAGGCAGTCCCCTCAGCCTACTTTAGCACGTGAGGTCATTTCTGATCAAACCTCCTTTCATAACATCAGGTTGTGCCACAGACGATTGATGAGGTGCACTGAGATCAAAGTTAAATTATACTTAAATGTCAAACTCTGGGTGCCTTCAAATTCTTTGATGACTAACATAGGAAAGAGTTACTTCACTAAAATAATTAGTCCATCTCTTACCTATCTTCAGCCTAACTCAGGATTACACTGAAGTGAACCTGGTGGGGTGCATTTTCCAGAAAAGGGCCAAGAAAAGGTGGCAGGAAAAATACCAAGTGACGGAAAGTTAAGGATTCTCTAGGTCAGACATAGAAAACTAAACTTACCCATATCATCATCAAATATAGACTTGGTTTCCACTTTCTTTTTGGACTTTTCTTTTGGTTTTACAGTTAAGTCAGCAAAGATATCAATGTTATCATCAAATAAATTGGATTCCAATGTTTTCTCCTTCTCTCTGGTTTTCTGAGAGGGTTTAATTGCTTCCGTAGCAAATATATCATCCTTGTTAAGCCAAAAATACATACAATGTTAAATCAATTTTTCTTTTTAAACTCAAACATGTCAACAAGCTATGGAAATGCAAATGGCCAGGGTGTTGTGGAACAGCCTTGAGACTGCCCCCTCTGCCTGGGATGCACTAACCCAGATCTCTGCACAGCTTGGCCCACCCATCTCACCCCGGCTCAAACACCGGCATTGCAGTGACACCTTCTCTACCAGTCCTGCCTAAAGGAGCACCTCCTACCCCTACCAACCACTCTGCCCCAGGTTATTTTCTTCATGACACTTAGTACTATTTGAAAACATCTTAATTTTCCATTGCCCTGTTTGTATTTGATTATCTTCCCAGAGAGCTCTGAGGAGCCTAGCACTTCTCTGAGTTCACCTCATACCTGCAGGCCCCAGGTGCTCAATAAACATCTGCTGAGCAAATGCCACTGAAAGTCTTATTGCCTGCACTAAACTGTCAGTTCCAGCCAGGGCCAATGTCCCCAGAACCACAGGTTAAACTCTCAAGCTGGACCGGTGGAGCTATATGCATGTCACCAAGTGGCATGCCCAGGAAGCTGATTATAATATTCTATAAAAATTAAAAAACTGTAAAAACTAGAGAAACCAAGACCTGCATCAACGATTGTGGCCAGCCAAGAAATACATTCTACATGAAACAAAACAAAAAACCACTTCTGAAACAATGTTAGACTTATTAATAAGAGCTTAATTATAATTACTAAGCAGATGGCTATGGGGTATGCATGCAACAAGCTAAACATAATCTATGGCTCAAATAAGCCAATCAGATACCCTCCTTAACTTAGACACAAAAACGTTTTAAGTCCTATTACCTCAAAAATATCTTGTGTTGTTGATATGATATCCTGCTGACTACTGGATTTTGTCTCATTTTTCTTGACTTTCTGATCTGTAAAGAGGTCATCCTCATCTTCCAGCAGAGGAAAGGGATTTGTTTTCTTTGCTGGTTTTGGTTTCGCAGACTGAAAGAGATCATCATCACTGCTGGCCTCGCCTAGAGCAGGAAACATGGGGCTTTTTGCTTTACTACCCACTGGCAGGTTGGCAGAATTCTCAGCTATCTTTGCCTTGGGTTTTGTTCTCTCCATGGACTGAGATCCAGTGCCCGTGGAAAAGATGTCCCCAGAATCAAAAAGGTCAGTCTCCCCTCTGGAATGACCCAGAGACTTTGCAAAGGGGCTTCTGTCCACTCCAGGCACAGGAACACCTTCCCAAGGTGCAGCGGCAGCTGCCAGGGCCTCCTCAGTGCTGTTTTCTCCACTGGCTGCTCTGAGCTGTGGCCGATGGCCATTTGCGGAAATGGCACCATCAGCCCACTGTGCAATGGGTCCTCTGGGGACACTCATGTCCTCAGCCTCGCTGGACTCCTGGGCAGCCAGCCGCCTAGCTGCACGGGTCTGTGGTCTACGCTTCCCTCTCATCTTGACACGGCTCTGCAATGGCAAAAAAACACACATTGATCTAATGATAAAATAAAGTGTTCAAAGCTACCATGGCAAAGAATCAGTGACTCAAAATACTGTAAGGTTATCTGGTTTACTTCAATGAAGATATTATCGAAGAACACAGAAGAGGTTATTTCTTAATGATTTCCAAGGAAGGTGTTTAATAGCTCCTAGTACTCCAAGACTAAGTCATTCTTAATCCTTTAGAGTTCTCCATTTTTTAATATTTTCAGGGCAGTTTCAGTTCAGTTTCATACAAAAAGCTTCATCTGTTGCTGGAAACCTGGAAAGTAGGCATGTTGGCTCTCTGTGTCTCACAACCCCTCCCTTGGCCCCTACTCTGCCTTCAATAGAAACGTGGGTATCTTTCAAAACAAGAAAGAATTGGGGAATTCTGGTACTAACCTTTGTTAGGGGGCTAGTCTAAATTCTGGCTCCAGGAGCAGGGAGAAATACAAGACAATAAAGACAGGTAATCTAAGGTGCTGTTTTCTTCAAGTCAATAAACATTAAATTCAAATGTTAAGTATTCCACATAAGAAATACAGTTTAGAAATCAGAACTTTTAATATAATCTCAAAACACAAATCACTTAGTAGTAATGATGCAGTGTTTATGATATTTTCCAAAATATGCAATCAAGTAGAATTTTGAGAAGCTACAATCTACTTTGGGCAAAGTATGATTGTGTTGCCAACTTCAGGGGAATGTCACAATTTTAGTTGCCAATTTAAACCTAATAAAAAAAAAAGCCAATGAAAACTGTCATAAAAGGAAGGCTGCTTTGTTTTGCACAATGAAACAGGTTTGGAAACATTTGAAATAAATCTATTCGCCAGGGTTAGGTCATTCTGTGTCCTGTCGCTTACTTGGAGATCAATTAAGGCTTTCCAGAGAAGGGAGACTGGAGAGAAACAAGAAACCCAACTAAAATGAAAGGAAAACTTCAAAGGGTTCACAGTTCATTGAGGCGATCCCATGAAACAGTGTCGCTGCTGTGGGAACTTGTGCGGGGAGTGCAGGGCACAGTGACAGAAGTGGGGATGTGGAAGCACAGCTGTGGATGGAGAGGAGCATTCCTGGTGAGGAGGCAGCAGAAGCCTTGGGAAGCAGCAGAACAGACCATGTGTGTTCAGGGAGTGGCACCTGGTATGCCTGGAGTCAAGCTGGAAAGTGTGCAGTGATTGGTGAGGAAGCTGCACACATGGGCTGGCACTGATTGTAAAGGGGTTTCATACCAAACCTAGGAGCCTAAATGCTCTCCTCGGAGCAGTGAGGAAGTGCCAGCAGGAAGGGCATGATCTGCTCTGTGGTTAGAAGACTCCCAGGTGGCAGTGCTGGAAACCTGCAGGTGTCAGACACCAGCCAAAGTGGTGAGACACTACTGTGGCTACTGAGCAGAATGCAAATGTATCAAATACAGGCCATGGAAAAGCAGGTGTAGGATGAGAGGGGGAGGGGAGAATGGAGGGAGCAGCTGAAGGAAGGATGAGGCACCCCATTCAAAAGGAGAGTCAAAGACTGCTGTGTATGCAACTGATAAACTAGAAAGAAGTAGACGCAAATTCCGGTTAAAAGAAGAGAGCAAGGAAGCAAAGATGGTTTCATCACCTTGTTTGCACTGTGTAAGGTGTCTGCCTGAGCTGGAAGATCAAAACTCACACCGGCCTCCCCACTCCTGGGAAGAACAGGCACACTTTCCAGACCGTGGCTCCTTCTGTGTTCAGATGAAGGAAAAGCCAATTCTGGCAAAACAGGCTTTACTTCAGAGATCTGGGGAGCCGCTGTGGGCAGCAAGGCCGCTGGGTTGATCGCTAAATTTGCCTAAAGAAGAAAAATGAAACTCTGTATTTGTTCTTCAACACAGCAGTCTATTATCTTTACTCTGACACATGACGAGACTCCGTGCACATAATGTATAATACGAGAGGAGAAGAGAAACGTAGGAAAATCGCCTCATCTAGTCTCAGAATTAAAACAGAGGGTCTTACACCTATGCCCACCACTGGGCTCAAAGAATAGATGTTAAAGACGCAGCACACAAGAGACAACTAGGTGCGGGGGAGGGGAGGCGGGGGAAGAGATGAGAAGATGCTTGGCAGCAGCTGACAAAAGTAGGAAACCCAAAAAAGTTTATAGATGCCACAGGGCAGGCAATGAAGATTCCAGTGTTTTAATTACTTGTATTTTCCCGATCCGAGTGGATGGTTCTTTGGTTTTAAATGGAGCGAGACCTGATGATTCCTGTGTGAAATTACATCCAGTTAAAAATCCATTGGGGAAACAGAAAGACAAGTGTTTCTTATGCCTGTAGATAAATCTGTGATGGAGCAGAACTGTCACTTTCTGTAGCTCTTTAATGGGAAAGGCATTCAAATCTCTCCTGGGGTCTGTTGTTTCGCTAGTACTACTTCATGTATGCCTCCTCCTCTGTCACATAAGTGGAAAACTTTCAGATCAGATATGGAGTCAAGGAACACAAGATGAGTAAGATTCCCAAGAATCACAGCTTATCAGAGCACCTAAAACTGACCAGCAGGCAAAATTACCATGTTGGTTATCAAATAGAAATTTCAAGGAGCACACAGAAATTCACCCATAGCCTAATGCACTGGTTCTAAAAGCAAAAGAGCTGAGCCCCAGGAAGGGTCAATGGTGATGTGCTGGTCCGAGGGCCTCAGGTTTACAGCTCAGGACACTAAGGCTTCACTGAGACACCCTGGGACACCTGCACATGGAACTGGCACTTGCTCTCCAGTCCTGGTCTGTTCCCAGGAGGAGCTCCACAGCGTTCTGAGAAGACTGCTGCAGAGTAGGGCCCAACAGCAATGACCTCGGAAGAGGCAACACTGACAGCAGCCAAGAAATCAGATGTAATTTATATTTATTTCTATTTTAATTCCATTCCAAGGAAATCGGGGGGGTGGGGGGAATAAATGCTTTAGTGGGAAGAAGATTCTTCATCCTACCTGAACTCTACTTTAGAGTCAAATCTGGCATGGCATCAAAAAACACTAACTATTAAAATATAGATTTGTGACACTCTGAAGTGTGGAGCGAGGAGAGGGGAGATGACTCGTGGGGAGTGTAGTGAAGACAAAGCGGTAACCCTAGTTGCTATTTCCTCCTTAATGCAGACAAGTCTGAATAACTGTGGGTCTGCATGATGGAATTTCTCTGTACTGCGATGCAAACATTTTCTTTAAGAAAATCCTTAAAGAGCATTTCTAACCTGAGGTGTTTCCGGCTTCCATAGGCCTTTTTCTTTACTACCTTGAATGGATTCAGGATGTTTCTGGTTTTTGAAAGAGTCAACAGAGTGGTCTTTTTTCACTACTCTCTTTTTCTCTTGTACCTTCAAAAGAAAAAAAATACCAAAATCCATCAAATATCTTAGAAAATGTAAGGAAAAATCATAATGCAAAAAACAATCCTGGCTTCTGAGTCTTAAAAATACTTTCTCAAATGAGGGCTGAACCAACTCAAACGTAGCATTTCAGAAATAGCATTCTGAAGACTGCGGCTGTCACAGGAGTTCTCTCTATGATAAAAAGAAAACAGAGTACTTACAAAAACCTATTGGGGCTGGGGGAGAAAATTACATAGGAAGGCTAAAACTCAGACTGAAAGCTTTGCACCTGAAAGGCATGAATATTTAGTCACCCCAGTGTATGCAATGGTCTTTCAATCAACCATTTAAACATCACACAGATGTATAGTACAGTCAGAGAGCCTGGATTGTTAATGTTTTAATGTTAGTATAGGGAACCTAAGATGGGGAACAACAGAAACTGAGCATTGCATCCTCCACACACGTCCCCCTCCACATGTTATTTGCCATTCATTTAGTAGGAAGCACCACGACTATCCTAGGATTTTCCTTAATCACCTAACTGGACGTTAGTTTCCTTTCCTGGAATCTTTCCCATACAACCTGGTATTGAGAACAAAAGGCTGGTACCAAAGGCTGGGACTTGGCAGAGCTGAAAAGATCATCATCTTCATCATCCCCGAACAGGCTCCCAACACTTGGCTCTAACAGCTAGAAAAAACAAGACTCAAGTTCAATATCCAAAAGCAAAACAATTTACAAAGAGAACTAGGTGAGCTGCTGAGACGGTACCCGATACAATAACAAAGCCATAATGTGGGGAACCATTTGGAACTGACTTTGGGTTTTTTGGTGCCAGCGAAAAGGTCAACATCTGGGTCATTGTCCTTTTGGAGCTTGTGGCTGAAAAGGAGTTCTTCATCCTGGAAGACACCTGTGCTCTTGGGGCGAGTATCAGGATCGCGACCCTGGGAATAGGAAGGAAGGTCACATGTGATTAGAGCTGTAAGAACTTATCTCAAGGAAGTTACACATGTAAAGATGGACACAAGATGCAAAGATGTCCTCTGCAGCTGTATTATATTAGCAAAAGGCTGGCCACAGCCTAAAAGCCACTCAGTAGGGGCATGAAACATTAACAAAATGGAATACTATGGTGCTTCCAAAAATAGCAGAAAATATATTTATAAATACAAAATTATATATATATACACAAAGCAATCCGTTAGTTCCATAATGAGAAACATTTTGACGATAAGAAACACAACTGAATGAATTCTCTCCATCTCATTCCCAAAGGGAAGAAGAGACAGCAGCTGACTCATGCACAAACTACACAGAGTGGTCAAGTATGTATCCCTCACCTGTAAGCACTGCAGACCAAAGACCTGGTACAGGTGCAACCGCAAGCCTTCCCATGCCCATCCATCTCTTCTGCCCTACTTTCAGACTCCAAGTGAGTCCCTTTTTGTTTACTACATATCTAACATTTAAAAGTTACCATCAACATTATTAGTTTGATAATATAATGCTCTAGACCTGACATTCTTTATCCCTATTTCTTTAGTATCACAGCCACAGATTAAAACTTAACAAAAAGGCCAGGTGTGGTAGCTCATGCCTGTAATCCCAGTACTTTGGGAGGCCGAGGTGGGCGGATTACCAGAGGCCAGGAGTTCGAGACCAGCCTGGCCAGTGTGGTGAAACCCCACCTCTATTAAAAATACAAAGATTAGCCAGGCATGGTGGCGCGTGCCTGTAGTCCCAGCTACTCGGGAGGCTGAGACAGGAGAATCCTTGAACCTGGGAGGCGGAGGCTGCAGTGAGCCAAGATCACGCCATTGCACTACAGCCTGGGCAACACAGTAGGACTCCATCTCAAAAAAACAAACCAAAAAAACCCAACTAACCAAAAACTTACTTCTAACAAAATAAATCACATTAGCAATTATTATTGTCATATATAAAAATGAGTTTAACACAGCAAGTAAGGTTAAACGTTTCACAACCATGGACAAACATTACAAAACCATACACAGTAAGAGACTGAGAGAATATATATCGAATTAATCATATTCACTGTGTGCAGCTCTCATTTATAAATAGGCTTATAGTATTGGAATAACAAAAAAATTCACAAAACATTTTTTGTAGAAATAAACATAGACTATTTCTTCGGTTAGATCTATAAAAAGGATTGGCAATCTATGACCTGCCAACCTCGTTTGCATAACATCACCAATGAGATTAAATTCATCTAACATAAAATTTACCCATTTACAGTATACAATGTAATGATTTTTTGGTATATTCAGATTTGTGTAACCACTACCACAATCCAAGTTTAGAACATTCTCATCACCTCCAAAAGAAACCCCAAACCATTAGCAGTAATTATCCATTCCTGCTCACTGCCACTCCCAGCCCCCAGCACCTACTAATCTACTTTCTGTCTCCATCGATATGCCTATTCTGGACATTTCATATAAATGGAATCACATAATATGTGGTCCTTCATGACTGGTTTATTTTATTTAGAAAGTTTTCAAGGTTCATCCATGTGGCAGCATGTATCAGCACTTTGCCTTTTTTATTACCAAATAATATTCCATTGTATGGATATACTATATTATGTTTAGCCACTGTTTCCATCTTAAGGCTATTATGAATAACACTGCTGGGAACAATCACATTCAAGTTTTGTGTGAACATATGTTTTTATTTCTCTTGGGTATGTACCCAGGAATAAAATTCCTGGATTGTGTGGTAGCTCTATGTTAAAAGAATTTGAAGAACAGCAAACTGTTTTCCAAAGTGGTTGTACTGTTCCACATTTGCAGCAGTAAGGAGAATTTCCATTTCTCCATATTCTTACCAACACTCGTTACTTCCCTTTTTTGTTTATTACGGTCCTCTTCTCGGGTATGAAGTGGTATGTCATTGTGGTTTTGGCTTCCCTGACACTGAGCATCCTTCCATATGCTTTTTGGCCATTTGTCTATCTTCTTTAGTAAAATCTCTATTCAGGTGTCTGTCCTATCTATTTTTTTTCAGGCTAGAGTACAGTGGTGTGATCACAGCCCACTGCAGCCTTGAATTCCTGGGCTCCAAGGACTCTTCTGCCTCAACTTCCCAAGGAGATAGAACTATAGGAGCACACAAACAGGCCTGGCTAATTTTTAAAATTTTTTGTAGAGACAGGATCTCACTATGTTGCCCAGGCTGGTCTTGAACTCCCAGCCTAAAGCCATCCTCCCGCCCTGGTCTCCCAAAGTGCTGGGATTACAGACATGAGCCACAATGCCTGGCCTATCCCTTCTGCCCTATCCCTTCTTTCATCTGGGCTATTTGTCTTTTTATTTTTATTTTTTTTTTGAGACGGAGTCTCGCTCTTTCGCCCAGGCTGGAGTGCAGTGGCTGGATCTCAGCTCACTGCAAGCCCCGCCTCCCAGGTTTACGCCATTCTCCTGCCTCAGCCTCCCGTGTAGCTGGGACTATAGGCGCCTGCCACCTTGCCCAGCTAGTTTTTTTTTTTTTTGTATTTTTTAGTAGAGACAGGGTTTCACCATGTTAGCCAGGATGGTCTCGATCTCCTGACCTTGTGATCCACCCGTCTTGGCCTCCCAAAGTGCTGGGATTACAGGCTTGAGCCACCGTGCCCGGCCTATTTGTCTTTTTAATA
The DNA here is from genome assembly GCF_007565055.1 of Rhinopithecus roxellana. Lineage (NCBI taxonomy): Eukaryota > Metazoa > Chordata > Mammalia > Primates > Cercopithecidae > Rhinopithecus > Rhinopithecus roxellana. The sequence goes on along the minus strand of NC_044559.1, from coordinate 1,808,819 downwards.
TTGACTTATAAGTCTTTTACATATTCTGGATCTAAGTCCTTTATCAAATACATGATTTGCAAATCTTTTCTCCCATTTTGTGGGTGGTCGTTTGACTTTCCGGATGGTGCCCTTTGAAGCACAATGTTTTTCATTTAAATAAAGTCCAAGGTAGCTATTTTTGTCACTTGTGCTTTTGGTGTCTTATCTAAGAAGGCTTTGCCTAATCCAAGGTCATGATAATTTGTTCCCATACTCTCTAGATTCTCAGAGTTGTACAGTTTTAGTTCTTACATTTGGATCTTACATTGGATCTGAGTTTATTTATTAATGGGTCCAACTTCATTCCTTTGCATGTAGATAATCAGCCTCCTGGCACATCTGCTGAAGACTATTCTCTCCCCACTGAAATATCTTGGCACCTTGAGCAACTGACTGCAAATGTGAGGGTTTATTTCTAGACTCTCAATTCTACTTCACGGATCTACACATTTTAACCTTATGCCAATACCACCCTGTCTTAAAGTAAGTTTCGAAATCAGGAAGTGTGAGTCTTCTAACTTTGTTCTCCCAAGACTGTTGGCTATTCTTGGTCTCTTACACTTCCATAAAAATTCTAGGATCAGCTTGTCCATTTCTGCAAAAAGCAAGCTGGAATTTTGATAGAGATTACAATAAATCAATCTGGGAAGGAAGTATTGCCATGTTACCAATATTAAGGTTTCTGGTCCATAAACATGAGATGTCTTTCCATCTATTTTAGGTTTTTAATTTCTTTCAATGTTTTGTAGATTTTAGTTTACAAGTCTTGTACTTCTTTTGTTAAATCTACTCCTAAGTATTTTACCCTTCTTGGTATTACTATAAAAGAAACTGATTTCTTAATTTCATTCATAAGCTAGTAATTGCTCATGAAAGTTACTACTAGTAAGCCAGGTGTGGTGGCTCATGCCTGTAATCCCAGCACTTCGGGAGGCTGAGGCAGGTGGATCACCTGAGGTCAGGAGTTCGAGATCGGCCTGGCCAACATGGTGAAACCTCATCTCTACTAAAAATACAAAAATTAGCTGGACATGGTGGTGGGTGCCTATAACCCCAGCTACTCGGGAGGCTGAGGCAGAAGAATCACTTGAACCCAGGAGGCAAAGGTTGCAGTGAGCCGAGATTGTGACATTGCAATCCAGCCTGGGGGACAAGAGTGAAACTCTGTCATAAAAAAAAAAAAAAAAAAAGAAAGTCACTAGTAGTAACTTTCATAAGCTAGTAACTGTTCATTACTAGTTTACAGAACAAATGATTTTCACATATTGATCTTACTACATCCTTCAATCTTTTTTTTTTTTTTTTTTTGAGGCAGGAGTCTCGCTCTGTTGCCCGGACTGGAGTGCAGTGGCCGGATCTCAGCTCACTGCAAGCTCCGCCTCCTGGGTTTACGCCATTCTCCTGCCTCAGCCTCCCTAGCAGCTGGGACTACAGGCGCCCGCCACCTCGCCCGGCTAGTTTTTGTATTTTTAGTAGAGACAGGGTTTCACCGTGTTAGCCAGGATGGTCTCGATCTCCTGACCTCATGATCCGCCCGTCTCGGCCTCCCAAAGTGCTGGGATTACAGGCTTGAGCCACCGCGCCCGGCCACATCCTTCAATCTTAATGAATATAATTATTTCCAATGGATGTTTTTGTAGATTCCTTAAGACTTTCTATATAAAAGATCATGCCATCTGCAAATAGTTTGCTTCACTTCACTTTTTCCTTTCCAATCTGAATGCCTTTTATTTCATTTTCTCACCTACATGCCCTGCTTAGAGTCCCCAGTACAAGGTTGATTAGAATTACCAAGGGTGGACATCACTGTGTTGTTCATGATCTTAGGGTTGAAACACATGCAGTCTTTCACCATTAAGTATGATGTCAGCTGTGGGATTTCGTAGATGTCCTTTATCAAGTCCATTAAGCTCCTTCCTATGCCTAACTAATTGAGTGCTTTATCATGAAAAGGTCTGGATTTTATTAAATGCTTTTTCTGCATCTGTTGAGATGATCATGTGCCTTTAATTCCGTATTTTATTGATACAGTGTATTATATCAATTGATTTTAGATGTTCAACCAACCTTGCATTCCAGGAATAAATCTCACTTCTCATATTGTGCAATCCTTTTTATATTTTGCTAAACTGGGTTTAGTAGTATTTTTTGTTGAAGATTTTGGCCTCTACATTCATAAAGGATATCTGTAGTTTTCTGGTGATGTCTCTGTCTAGTTTTAATATCACAGTCATACTTAACCTTACAGAATGACCATCACCTGTTTTTTTTTTTGAGATGGAGTCTCATTATGTCACTAGGCTGGAGTGCAGTGGCGCGATCTTGGCTCACTACAACCTCCAACTTCCTGGTTCAAGCAATTCTCCTGCCTCAGCTTCCCGAGTAGCTGGGATTACAGGCACGTGTCACCATGCCAAACTATTTTCTGTGTTTTTAGTAGAAACAGGATGGTCTCGATCTCTTGACCTTGTCATCCGCCCGCCTCAGCCTCCTAAAGTGCTGGGATTACAGATATGAGCCACCATGCCCGGCTGACCATCACCTATTTTTATTAATAAAACTTATTGGAACACAGGCATGCCCATCCATCTTCATGCTTCCTAGGGCCGTTTTCATGCTGCCAGTGGCAGAGCTAGGCAGTTATGAAAGAGCCTAAATAGCCTGCAAAAGCTAAAATAGTCATTATATGGTCCTTTATAGAAAAAGTTTGCTGATACCTAATCAGTATGAAAGGTTCATCTACAACACTTTTTCTTAAACTGAATGTTAGAAATACTTAACTGTACAGCTCCAGCCTAACTTCCCTTTCCTGTTGCTTACATCCCACAACTGGCCAAGGGGCAAAGCTTTGCTAGAAGGAACAAGGTCTGTAAATCCCAGAAGAGGTGGGTGAAATTCTAATCCCCTATCCTAACACTGCTACCTGAGGTAAGAGTTCCTGATTAAGATTCCCAAATATCTAAATTACTGCAGAGAATCATTAACACGCTACACTGAAGGTTAAGATTCCTTCAGAAACTCAAATGACAGAACGACAACCATGAGATGAGAGTCTTTTATCTCATCTAGAGACTTGAACTGCTATTGCTTTTTGCTTACCTTTCCTACTTCTTTCTGTGGAGCCTGGATAGTGTTTTGATCTTCCATTTTATCCTCTTCCTCATCAAACAAGCTAAGAACAGTTTTGGTTCTAGCCTTGGTTCCTTTGTCCAACGGGGATGATGAAGAAAATAAATCAGAATGCTTGACTACTTCCTGAGCAGATCTAGTCAAAAGTCCTTCCTGAAAAGGAAAATAATAGGGGGGAAAAATAAGTAACACCTGGAAATATAAATCCTATCATGGAGCATGACAAGCTCCTCATTAATTCAGTAATTGCCACATTTGTATGACTCAGGGCACAGTGAATCACATCTGCTCCCAACTCTTGATTGGCTGCTCCAAGAGACGGTCTTGTACAATCATCCATAGCCAAAGATAATTTTTCCAAGCAGTTTAAAACCATGGGTCCCTCCCTCCTACCCAGTGATAGGACAGCTATGATCCTGATGCACACTGGTTGATCATGAACTAGGAAGAACTTCTAAGTGACAAAGACAACACAGGTGCGAATCATTGGGAGTGGACCATGAATTCGCAGCATTTAACTAATACATAAGTCCCAAGGGGAAATCTAATTGGGAAAATCCGACCTTCAAATTGTAGAAGGCTTACACTGTACAGACAATTGAAGAAGAATCTCTCAAATAATTCTAAAATGCAGCATTTATTCATTCAACAAGTAGCACATTTCAGGTAAGATACCATTGATTATAAGGTATATCCTGATTTCAGAGTACTCAAACTATTAAAAAAATGCTTCTTTAAATAAATACATAATTTATAACATAGTGCCTACTGTGTGCAAGGTAATATGCCAAGTACTACAGATACAATGGTGAGCAAAACAAACCGGGCCTAGTCCGCAAGGGGCTTACACTCAGTGAGGGAGAGGGCAGTATAGCAACCAGTCAGAGTCAACTGTGGACTGGGACTGGAATAGGACAGGGGTCCACACACAGCCACTGGGAAGAGAATGTCACACAGGAATACAGGTACAAATGAAATGCTTGTATCACTGTAGCTCCAAGGAGCCTCAGCAGTAAATGCAAATGCAACGCTCTTCACACAGGCCCTGGGAGATTTTAGACCGAAGCAGCTGGACACAGCGTATAAGAAAAGTTAAGAGAAAGAAAAAAGGCATATAGAGGCTGAAGGCAACCACAAGGCTGAATGCCCAGGTGTGGTCAACAGCACTACCCACGGGCTTCCTGCAAGAGACGGCAGACAGTCCAGGACATGAAAGCTAGTGTTTTAGAAAGAGTAGACATTTCACTCTACTCTGTAATTCCTTGCCAATATCATCTAAAAGTAAAAGGATGCTAAACTAAGATCTCCTTAAAACTGACATTTAAATTCAAGTACAGCTGGGGACCAAAGGAGGACCAAGGGTAACAGGAACACTGCACAGAAGAGAACAAGTTAGAAAGCAAAGATGCCATGACATGACAGTAACCATAGAGACATGAGCAGGCACACTGCAGTGCGCACGTATCTTGGAGAATGGATGGGAGGAAAGGCCCTGCAGAGACTTCCTGCACTGTGGGGACAGACTGCTTGTCTGTGTTTTCAAATCTGTCTACAAATGGGCCATTTATTTTCTGTGGTCAAAAAACTTAAGGGGTTTTGTGTGTTTAAAACAACATAAGAGAGACAAATGCATTCAAGTATACAAGAGAAAAAAGTCCACCTTTTCTGACTCAGCCACATCAGTTCTCCCAAATTCTGACGACTCCTTGGCACTCTCAACCTTCTTATCCACAGGCTTTACTCCAAGTGGTGCCTCCTTCTCTTCTTCGTCGCTGAACAGCAAAGGTGGTGCCTCAGAGACAGTCTCTTTTTTCTACCAAAAGAAGAGTACATGACATCCACAACAATAAAAAAGTGTGTCTGACCAGCATGGCCATATACAGAACAAGCCCAAGCCATCCTCTTAGGGCTTCAGCTAAATGTGATGAAGGAAGAGAGGACAGCACAGGGAAGGTGGCACCAAAGTGGAGAAGCAACAAACATCATCACCTGGGACTTGGGGATAGGGCACTTCACACCATCGCATCACCTGTATCTGTCTACTCGTGTCTGTCAACCCCCATGCCTCCCTCACTCAGATCCTTACCTCTGCTACCAGACGATTATGAGTCTCTCTCTCTCTGCCTCACTCCTCTTATATTTCAACTAGAAGACATCACCCAGAGTTGTCTTGCTAAAACAAGACACCTGCTGGATCACGCCCTCTCCCAACCCAAACCTGCACTCCTTGCATGAAGCAAATGACACTCAGCAGACACCCCATTCTATCCCTCTACTCATGTGCATCTCCTCATTCTTTACTGTTCCTTAAAGTCACTGTAAACTTTCAAACTCCCATGTCACGCTGCCCTCGATGTCTGTACAAGCAAATCCTCCTCATCCTTCAAGCAAGGCCCCCACTCAGATGTCACCCATGGTCTCTGCTCTCTTCAGTTAAGTGTCAGTTGCTCTGTTGAATAAGCATAATATTTCTCTCTCTACGTGACTCTTCCTTGACTTTCTTCCTAATTATACAACAGCTAGCACACATCTGTTTGTCCGTTCATCTGAAAGGACTATACACTATAATTCCATGGCCTGTCCCAGCGTTTTATACCAACTCAGTGTTCAATACAAGCCTGCAAGCACTTTAGCCCATTTCTCATCTCTTCCTTATCAGAGAGGCAGGGATTTGGGGACTAGGAAACTGAGGTTTGTGACTTACCTGGAATTCATGGCATCTTTGGGGCAAGTGACTTATCAACAAGTTCTTGAGAAAAAACTAAAGCTCTATTATAGCATAGTACAGATACAAATCATACCATATGACACGAGGAAGTGTGCTTTGAGGCAATGCCTAAATCAAGTTAGGAAGGCAGATTTGGGAAACTAAGGAAGGACATTGCTAACCATGATTTTAAAATGTGATGAATGAAGAAAGAAGAGAGCAAGGGAATTTTTAGTTAGGAAGAGATAAGTAAAGTGCAAAACCATTGAACTTGACATAAAAGAACACTGGAAGCTCATGAAGAATTTCAGAAGAAATAAGGCAACAGTGAAGTGATTAAAGGAAAACGCTTTTGTGGAACATCCTGGACTCACTGAAAACTACATAAAAATTCAATGCAGGCCAGGCACAGTGGCTCACGCCTGTAATCCAAGCACTTTGGGAGGCCGAGGTGGGCAGATCATGAGGTCAGGAGATTGAGGCCATCTTGGCTAACATGGTGAAATCCCATCTCTACTAAAGAAATACAAAAAATTAGCCAGGCGTGGTGCTGGGCGTCTGCAGTCCCAGCTACTTGGGAGGCTGAGGCAGGAGAATGGCGTGAACCCGGGAGGCGGAGCTTGCAGTGAGCCGAGATCTCACCAGTGCACGCCAGCCTGGGTGACAGAGCAAGACTCCGTCTCAAAAAAAAAAAAAAAAAAAATTTCAATGCAACTAGTTGATAGGGGAGACAAAAAGAGACTTAAGTATGGCAAATCATATTCTTCCTTCATATACAACTAAGATCCTTAAACCACAGAAAATGCTACCCAAAGTACCAGTTTTCATCTTCTTGAAGACAAGCTAACTCCTCATCCTTGTCATGAAATTTACTTTCTGTTTTTCTTTTTTTTTTTTTTTTTGAGATGAAGTCTTGCTCTGTTGCCCAGGCTGGAGTGCACTGGCACAATCTCAGCTCACTGCAAAATCTGTCTCTCGGGTTCAAGTGATTCTCCTGCCTCAGCCTCCCTAGTAGCTGGGATTATAGGTATGCATCACCATGCCTGGCTAATTTTTGTATTTTTAGTAGAGATGGGGTTTCACCATGTTGGCCAGGCTGGTCCCAAACTCCTGACCTCAGGTGATCCACCCACCTCGGCCTCCCAAAGTGCTGGGATTACAGGCGTGAGCCACCACGCCTGGCCAAATTTACTTTCTTGATAGGTGTCAGAAAATAAGAAAAGTCTGATGGAAAAAAAAAAGCAATTGTCTAAAATGGCTGCATCTTGGCCATATGGGTAATAGAAACTGGGCCTATGAACGAAAGCTGAACCTCACCTGCAAGGCCAGAACCTGCCTATCAGATAAAGCACAAAGGCAGCACAAAATCAACCACCCCTCTCCTGACCCTGAGACCCCTATGTACTTATTAGGGCAAAAGGCTAATGAGTAAAACACGTTAACCACATATTTTATCTTATATACAATGTCACTGAGCACCAATCAGAACTGTTAAGAACATCACCTTTGCTTCACTGCCCCCTTCTCCCATTTTCTATGTAACAGAAACGTATAAAGGCTGTGACTCGTGTGGCATGCTCTGGGATGCGTTCTCAGTTTGTGCAGAGTCTCTTTACTGGGCTAGTAGTTCCCAAGCTTGGCTCAGAACAAAACTCACATTACATTTTTTAAGTTCTCCTGCCTGTTGTTTAACCTTTTGGTCAACATAGGCTTACAACCAAGTCACAATTAACTTACACGGAAATATCTTTTATTTACTATTGCCTAAGATGATTATCAAAAACGTGCAGGCTATTCAGCTACTTAAGCTGTGTGTCTTGACCTTTTGTTTTATTTAACAATCATAATTTCCATAGGTTGAAAGAAGTTTTATAGCTCCAGAGGCTGCAAAATTCATCAGTTTATTGCTCAGTTATCCTCCAGAGTAGGTTATTTATAATTTACAAGGAAAAACCAATCAGATCTCCTGACTCTTAACTGTACAGCCACTGGGTGTCCTCAAAGGGCGAGACCCAAGGAAAGGCTCAGGAGCCCCACAGAAGCAGCTGCAGGGAACCTGGGGCCCAGGGTGGGCAACATGCTGGTCCAGGGCTGAGAGTTTCTGGCATAAGCTGTGCAACTCCATTTAACAGGAAGGGTCTTCTTCCATATCACCTAGATATTTTTTGTTTGGAGTTTATTTCTAATTCCACAGTAATGCACAAATGCCTTCTTTAAAAAGGCTTTAAAAAGGCATTGAGAGTATAAAGTCCCCCATTCCATACCTTTCCCTGGGTATAATCACCGGTAACAATGTGCGGTCGATCCTTTCAAGCCAGTTTCCAGGCATTCACGTGTATTTCTTTTTTTTTTTTTTTAATTTAAATGACACCATGTTATACGTGTTTATGCATCTTCTTCTTTTTTTTTTTTTCTGGCCTGCAGTAGTTTTTCATCTCATAAGCTCTACCTTGGGCTTTTTCACCACTATATAGTATTCCACAGTCTAATTGTACTAAGACCTGTGTGACCATTTCTCCACTGACGGAGTACAATGGCCTCAAGGTTCATGCATTTTGTAGCACATGTGAGAATTTCCTTTCTTTTTACTGATTAGCTAATATAAACCTGTGTTAGTACTTGACACACACTCATAAAAGGAATGATTTTGCCTTAACTAGCCTAGTCTAATGTTAGCAGAATTCCATGCCACTGGGGACAAGACTCTTCTGAGATCCAGTTTCTTGTTCCTACACCTGACACTGAATGATGGCTTTGCACATGTGCTTCTTCTGTAGAATACTATTAATCAGAAGATCTCTTTCTGAAACTAGGCAAATAAGGTCTTCCATAAGACTCAGCCTCCAAGGTTAGGTATGAAGAGCTGATTCGGGCAAGTACCACTACTGATGCAGCATAAACTCAAGGACATTTCCTGGGACTAAGAGATGAAGAATACCATTGTCGCAGGAGGAACAGATGTGGGAGGAGAGCCAAACAGAGAGCCTCCGCTATCAGCATCGTCTTCAAAGAGGAGTGACACTCTCTGGGTCTTCTTTTGGCTACACAAACAAACAAAAGGTCAAATTAAGGAAAAGTATGATGAAAAAACCAAACATAACAATATTTCTTCTAGACTGCACCTACAGGAACCCACCTACCACCCAAACACCAAAGCCATTAGTTGACCTTACACAGTTGAAAGCAAACAAGAAAGACCTCTAAAATAGATGAAATCTGTCTCCAGAAAATCACCAGCCTCTGTCCCTCACGTCTCAGGTTGCCGCTCTCCTCTTACTATCCAGTGCAGGTGCACCAGCTGTTACCTCTGCAAGGCACATGATGCCTGAGCCTTCCCAAGCAGAGCATTCTCTGCCACTTCCTATAGCACAAAAAGAACCAGAGAGGACATGTCTATTTCCAGCACTGTCAGGAAGACGGTTGCCAAGAGAGATCACAGGGCCGGGATCAGCACTGGGAAATGACCCTGTGGCCTGGCTTCTATTTCTTTTTCTTAGTAGTGTTATTGAGACATAATTTACATACCATAAAATTCACCTTTTATTTATTTTTAATATTTATTTTACTTTTTAAGACAGGGTCTTACTCTATTGCTCAGGTTGGAGAGCAGTGGCATAATCATATCTCACTGCAGCCTCAAATTCCTGAACTCAAGTGATCCTCCTGCCTTAGCCTCTCAAGTAGCTACAACTACAGGCACACATCACCATACCTGGCTAATTGTTCTACTTTTTTGGAGAGGTGAGGTCGCTCTGTGTTGCCTAGGCTGGTATCAAACACCTGGCCTCAAGAGATCCTTCCATTTGGCCTCCCAATGAGTTAGGATTACAGGCATGAGCCATTGCACCTGGCTAAATTCACCCTTTAAAAGTGCATACTTCAGTGGTATTTTCAATATAGTCATTGAGTTGTGCAACTATCACTACAATCTAAGTGCACAACATTATCATGAGCCCAAAAAGAAACGCCATGCCTATGAGCAATCACTCTCCATTTCCCCAGCCCCACAGGCCTTGGCAACCACTGATCTACTTTCTGTCTCTATGGTTTATCTATTCTATACATTTCATATAAATGGAACAATACAATATGTGGTTTTCTGTGACCGGCTTCTTTCAAGTAACATAAAATTTTCTAGGTTCATTCATGTTCTAGGATGCATCACTACCTTATTCTTTTTTATTGCTGAAGAATAATCCATTGTACGGTTATACTTTTTTTTATCCAGTCATCAGCTGATGGACATTTGGGTTGTTTACACTTTTGGCTGTTATGACTAAGGTTGCAATAAACACTCATGTACAAGTTTTTACATGAACAACTGATTTCATTTCTCTTATGTATATACATAGGAATGAAACTATTGTGTCATATGGTGACCTATGTTTAACATTTTGAGGCAATGCTAAATCATTTTCCAAAGTGACTATACCATTTTACATTCCCACCAGCAGTGTATGAGGGTTCCAATTCCTCCACATCCTCAAGCAAATTTCTTCTTGTGTGTATAAAGCTTCTTTTGAGATCTGATGAAGGTATGAATTATTTTCCATACATAAAACTTGACAGAAAACTTCAGGAACAATAGGAGGTAGGATATATCTGGAGCAGAGAAAGCATTCTTGAAAGCCAGGTATGGTGTGTGGCTGGAACCAGGACCCACAAACAAGATGGGACTCAGACTGCCAGATTTATGACCTTGTGTGGGGTGGGGGTAGGGAGTGCTCACGGGAGCAAGCTAACCTAATACAGTGTAGAAAATGCTCAGCTGAGGGTGTGGGGGTATGAAGGTGGAGCCACGTCCGCCCTCGACTCCCTATTTCTTCTCTTTCTCATCTGTTTAAAGTTAGTGAAGGCAATCTTTTTTTTTTTTTTTTTTTTTTTTTTTTTTGAGATGGAGTCTCCCTCTGTTGCCCAGGCTGGAGTGCAATGGCGAGATCTTAGCTCGCTGCAACTTCTGCCTCCAGGTTCAAGCGATTCTCCTGCCTCAGTCTCCCAAGTAGCTGGGATTACAGGAGCGTGCCACCACACCCTGCAATCCTGTAAAAAATACACACATTTTTGTATTTTTAGTAGAGATGGGATTTCACCATGTTGGTCAGGCTGGTCTTCAACTCATGACCTTGTGATCCGCCCACCTCAGCCTCCTCAAGTGCTGGGATTACAGGCGTGAGCCACTGTGCCCGGCTGGGAAGACTTCTTAAGAAACAATACTTACACTAAGGTTTGGAGAAGGTGGCCAGGCAACATAGGAAGAAGAATGTCCCAGGAGACAGCAACAAAAATAAAGGAATGTACTATTTCCCTGCACTCATGGTGCTAACTGGTAACACCTGAATGCTCAGAATGTGCCAGCTATTGTGCTAACCATTTCACATTTAGATTCCATCTCATCATCCCAACAAACCCATGAGAGAAGTACTATTTTAATTTTTGCTTAACAAATGAGGAAACTGAGGCACAGGGAAGTTAGGTAACTTGCCCAAGGTTATTCAGACAGGAACCAGCAGAATCAGAATTTAATATCAAGTTTCCAGAGCCTATATTCTAAATCAGAAGCCAAAGATGCACCTGAGTGTCAAGTTACAGAGGCCTAATGCAGAAGTGGTAATGTTTGACAAGATCCTAGTATTTGGAGACAGAAACCTGAGGTACTTCTGAATCTATCAAATGACAACCACACCAAAGCACAGGATTTATATGTCCAATCAGTTACTTCTTTCTGCTAATAACATTCAGTTGACTTTCAAAGTAATCATGTAAGGCTCTCAAAAGGAAAAAAAGTATTTGCAGGAAGTAATTACTGTAAGCTAATCTGGCAGCATGTTACTCACAGCCCACACTCACTCTGAATGTTCTGCCAGCTTCAGTTCCAGCATTAACGTGGAGAGGCACCTAGGTGGCCAGCTATGGGTTATCAGCCCCTGGTGGGATACTGCACAGCTTTGCAGGGAACCTCCTCCTAACAGGGTGTGGTTAAATGCTGAGCAGATTTCTATTCAAATAACAAATTTTTTTTTTTTTTTTTGAGATGAAGTCTCGTTCTGTTGCCCAGGCTGGAGTGCAGTGGTGCAATCTTGGCTCACTGCAACCTCCGCCTCCCGAGTTCAAGCAATTCTTCTACCTCAGCCTCCTGAGCAGGTGGGACTACAAGCACGTGCCACCAAGCCCGGTTAATTTTTATATTTTTTCAGTAGAGACCAGGTTTCACCATATTGGCCAGGCTGGTCTTGAACTCCTGACCTCCTGATCTGCCTGCCTCGGCCTCCCAAAGTGCTGGGATTACAGGCGTGAGCCACCGCAATGGGCCTCAAATAACAAACTTTTAAGTAATCCTGACCAAACCTGACAGACTTTAGAGTAGCCCAGAGAAAAATCACAAACAAAAGATACCAAATTATACTCAAATCCCTGACAAACAAAGAAAAATAATACTTTAAGGTTAAAAAAAAAAAATGATGGGGGAAGAAATCAGATAAGGATCCACGAAGACAAACCTTTCTGGGTACTGAGGGAAAAGATGGGGCCAGTGAAAAGCAAAGACATTCTCATTGATGTAATGACTATGTGATCTGTGATTAGCAATTACCCAAGGAACTAGTTTGTGCATCAAATTCCTCTTCTTGTTACCACAGACACAGAATGAGGGATTCTTTACGATGACTATCTCACCTGTCCTTAGCAATGGCAAACAGATCATCTTCTTCGTCTTCCTCAAAGAGACTTGTCTTTTTCACAGCCTTGGCCTCCTGGCCCTGGAGGGTCCCAGAATCCCTGGGTTCTCCTTTAGACCTGCTGTCAGATGCTGAGTGGGTCTGTGAAGCAGGAATATTCCACTGGTCCTTAAAACATAAAATATATATTAAAACTCCAGGCCAGGTGTGGTGGCTCACGCTTGTAATCAATCCCAGCACTTTGGGAGACTGAGGTGGGCGGATCACGAGGTCAGGAGATCGAGACCATCCTGGCTAACATGGTGAAACCCTGTTTCTACTAAAAATACACAAAAATTAGCCGGGCGTGGTGGCAGGCGCCTGTAGTCGTAGCTACTCGGGAGGCTGAGGCAGGAGAATGGCATGAACCCGGGAGGCAGAGTTTGCAGTGAGCCAAGATCGTGCCACTGCACTCCAGCCTGAGCAACAGAGCAGGACTCCAACTCAAAAAAAACAAAAGTCCATTGGCAATTTAGATTATAAAACATGGGAAGTAAAATAAAACTTATATTTGTTAAACTAAGTTGTATTTAAACTAAGTATTAAACATAGTGCATCAATCTTGAAGAAAGCTCATGCCTAAAACTTTTCTTTGAACTCAAATCTAGACAGCTGGGTTCTCTGACCTCACAGAGCTTCTCATGATTTCCTCCTCCAACACCTGCCATGATGTCTCTTCTCACTGTAGTTCTGCACTGTGTTACGACAAATGACTTGTCTACTTCAGAGGATCAACATTAATTACAGAGGCTATAAGAAGGAAGCCGAATGTAAAAATACCAAGAACTCAAGAACTTCCAACTCCAGAGGAGAATGATATTTTAATTTTAAAAATCCTAAAGCTGATTACAAAAAAAAAAGTGTCATGCAACACACATGTGAAGACACAATGAAAAACTGCTAGTAATCCTTTTACCACAAGTCTGAATGTGGCCTTTAGAAAGCATTTAAGGAAATTCCACTAGGCTATGCTCACACCCCTTTAAATCAAAGAACTCCCAACCACTTGCATAAGTGCTCTGATCTCTGGAGTCTACAGTCTTGCAAATCCAAGTGGAGGCCACAAGGCAGCAGCAGATTATGCAGAATTTCAGGCCCCACCCCTACTTTCTGAATCAGAACTTGCATTTCACAGGGTGCCCAGATGATTTCTTAAACACTGAAGTTTGAGAAGTGCTCCTCAACGTTTAGCAGTGACTAAACACTGGAATCCACTGGAGAGCATCACAAAACTCCAATGACGAGGCTGTACCCCAGACTGATGAATTTAGAATCTCTGGAGCTGGGATCCGCTGTCAGCACTCCTTAGGTCTTTTTGTTTTGTTTTGTTTTGTTTTCCTTTTTTGAGATGGAGTCTCGCTCTGTGGCCCAGGCTGGCATGCAGTGGTGCAATCTTGGCTCACTGCAACCTCTGCCTCCTGGGTTCGAGTGATTCTCCTGCCTCAGCCTCCCGAGTTGCTAGGACTACAGGCATGTATCACCATGCCTGGATAATTTTTGTATTTTTTATAGAGACGGAGTTTTGCCACATTGGCCAGGCTGGTCTGAAACTCCTAATCTCAGGTGATTCGCCCACCTCAGCCTCCCAGAGTGCTGGGATTACAGGCGTGAGTCACTGTGCCCAGCCTGTCAAGTCAGCATTCTTTTAAGTTCCCCATGGATCACAGTGAGCAGCGAAAGTTGAGAGTCTTTGTTCTAGGAGAAACTTCTCCAACCCATGGCCCAAGGGCCACACACAGCCCAGTATGGCTTTGAATGCGGCCCACCACAAATCTGTAAACTTTCTTAAAATATTATGGGATTTATGCATGAACTTTTAATTTTTTTACTTCATCAGCTTTGTTAGTGCATTTTCTGTGTGACCCAAGACAGTTCTTCCAGTGTGGCCCAGGGAAGCCAAAAGACTGGACGCCCCTGTTCTAGAACCTTGGTTACCTTTCCTGTGCATGTCTTTTTGCTCCAAGCTTTAGCTAATGTTTTCATTTTCCCTGAACCACTTTAATACTCCAGCAGAGGCAACTACGCTGATGTTCGGCTGTTACTACAGAGGGAACAACCACTGACAATGTTTAAAAGAAAAAACTGGATAATCCATCATAAATTCATATATTTGAGTAGAAAACACAAATTATATATGCTTGGGAGTTCCTTGATGTGGAGGTGTGAGCATAGCTGGGTGGGATTTCCTTAAATGCTTTCTAAAGGCCAAACTCAGACTTTTGTGGTAAAAGGATTACTAGCAATTTTTCGTTGTGTCTTGTTCACATCTGTGTTGCATAAGCTTTTTTTTTTTTTTTTTTTTTGAGACAGTTTCGCTTGTTGCTCAGGCTGGAGTGCAATGGCGTGATCTCAGCTGACAACAACCTCCGTCTCCTGAGTTCAAGTGATTCTCCTGCCTCAGCCTCCCGAGTAGTTGGGATTACAGGCATACGCCACCATACCTCACTAATTTTTTTGTATTTTTAATAGAGACGGGGTTTTTCCATGTTGTTCAGGCTGGTCTTGAACTCCTGACCTCAGGGGATCTGCCCGCCTTGGACTCTCAAAGTGCTGAGATTATAGGCATATAAGCTTTCCATACATTTTTTTTTGCAATCTGCTTTGGAATTTTAAAATTGCTTTCAATAAGAACATGAACATATCTATGACTTATATATCTAATTCACCCCCTCCTAACTTGCCTAGAATGTTAAAATAAAGAGGAATTATCGTAACACAGGAAGATGTTTAATACTCAGGATTTTTAATATCATCATCTTTAAAGTCTTTTTCTGCACAGCTAAATCTGATTCCCTGGTACTACATCTGATTGAGTTAGTAACTAAACCATTTTCACTATTGTCTTTGGTAATATCTATCCAGATCACAAACAGAAATATTGGTAAGATTCCTTCAAAAAGGAGTTTAACTTCAGTAGGTAACTCCTACCATGTCTAGCTATAGTTCTAAATTAATGAAACACAGTAGTCATTTAATAAGATACTACTACATATGGCCATTGGGGTATACGGGACATGCTACCTCAAAATATGACACCTTGGCATCTGAGAAACAGAAAGGTCTCTTTGACCTTTCCCTGGCCCTTCTCCTCTGCAGCAGGACATAGAAGAATCCTCTAACCCTCTCTGGAGTAGGTCATAAGACCTTCATTCCATGGCGAAAACCCGGGAGGCGGAGTTTGCAGTGAGCTGAGATCTGGCCACTGCACTCCAGCCTGGGTGACAGAGTGAGACTCCTTCTCAAAAAAAAAAAAAAAAAAAAAAAAAAAAAAAAAAAAAAAAAAAAAAAAAAAAAGACCTTCATTCCAGTCCTCCCTATTCCCATAGGAAAGGAGCCTCCTTATTTGTAAAGATGCAGAGAATGATCTGACCACACAGGCCTTGCTGAGCTCCCCCAGCTTATTCCCATCAGGTCACACCCCTTTCATCTAACCGTGCTTCTCCAAAACTGTCCGCTTCTTCATCAGACAGCATACAATCGACACAGGATTTCCTGTTTCTCTGAGTCTTCCTTTCTGAAGGCTCCTGTGTCGGGTAAAACTTATCTTCAATAAACTTGCACACTTTTCTCTGGTTAATCTGTCATTTGTTATAGGGGACTCGACCATGAACCTAGCGATGGGTGAGAAATCATTTCTCCCGTAGCCGGCCTAACTCATTAGAAGGAGCATGTACTATCGTGCGGGAGTCATATTTATTCCGAACCATTCTGAAGAGATTCATCTTTAATTATATATTACATTAAATGTCTTCCTTCAGAAAAGACAATCTTGTGAACATCGCCTTTGGTGACTGAATGTCACTAGATATAAAACAGGTAGAAAAAGAAAATACTTGGGATGGTTTTAACTCTTAAATCCCATCAAATATTCCCCTCTTCTTTAGGAGAAACCTCAGCTCACCTCCTCATCACTGCTGAACAACAGGGCAGATGCTTTCTTTTTGGAGAGCTCAGAGGGTTTTGCTTTCTCTTCTCTCTGAGCTTGTAGAGACAATGTCTGCTTCTTAGCAGCTGTACCCCCAAAAAGATTATCCTAGAAAAGCAAATGGCAGAAAGGTAAGACAACTTTATAAACAGAAAACATAAGATGTCTTCCTACATCAAACTGTTAGGAAGTAAGTCTCCAGTCAGGTATACAAATAACACCTCTGGCGGGGAAAACCTACAAAATGCTAGTAAATCCCAAACTACAGCCTTTTCCCACTGCACCCATAGAAGGGAAAGAGATGACCATAGAACTCGAAGGCAGAACAGCTGGGAAGAAGCAAGAGGACAACATGCAAATGAGATCACGAAGTACAAGGAGAAACTGAGCCCCATCCAGTCGCCCTGTGGGCAAGTGCCTCTCTGCTCATTTCAGGGGGTTACAGCCTGCAATGGGCATGGGAGCCCCTGCAGCAGCCAGAAACTCACACTGTCCTCTCCACAAACGAGAAACCAGAACAATACCTCAAAGGAGAGAACTAGGGGTCTGTCTCCACTCCTTTATAGGTAAGAAAGACATACTCCTGGGATGGAGGGAAGGCATGACTTGTGTTTCTCATTAGTTTCAAAGAGCTTATACAAAGTGAAGAAATAGTTTACTAATAAAATTGCTGGTGTACTAGGTTTAATGGCATTTGTAAATTCTTCTGTGGTCAAGCACTCCCCAAAAGTTGTATTTATTAAGGTGTTTTTATTCAGGTAAGGGGAACAAAAGCATCAGAGGGCCTGAGACTGAGGATGGACAAACTCTTAACAGCAGGTGAACAGCCCTGGAATGTGAAGATGGATGAAGGGAGTGTCTTCCTGGATGAAGTCTCCTCTAAGGAGAGTACGGTAATATAGGACAGGCCAGGAAGTAATGAGCCGGTGTCCACTGGGGATACTAATGACAAAGCTCACATTCACTATGCACTTACTATGTGCCGGCACTCTGCAAGAGTGTCACACTAGTAGTTACAGCTGCCACAATGACCCTACTCACTGTTAAACCATGTGAGCTTAAGGAAGGTGAAGTTACTTGCTCCAGGTCCCTGGTTTGCCAGTAGTGGAGCTGGGATATGAACCCAGGGGTCTGATGGCAAAGCCTATGAGTTCATCACTGCCCAGTACTGCATCAGAGTTAAGGTTTGGGGTGTCTTCTCTCTTATTTCTCTTCCCCAATGTGCTCTCTCTATCCAGGATGGGAAAGAAAGGCCATGGTCAGGACATGGCTGCCTTCTCCTTTGTATCTCCACTTGATCCAAGGCATTCTTGTAGGTCACTGAGTATAACATTGATCCATCCTCGAGACTAAAGTACAGCTGACCCTGAATGACACAGGTTTGAGCTGCACACGTCCACTTCTACACAAATGTTTTTTTTTTTTTTTTTTTTTTTTATTATATTTTAAGTTCTAGGGTACATGTGCATACCGTGCAGGTTTGTTACATATGTAAACTTATGCCATGTTGGTGTGCTGCACCCATCAACTCGTCAGCACCCATCAATTCATCATTTATATCATGTATAACTCCCCAATGCACTCCCTCCCTCCTCCCCCCTCCCCATAATAGGCCCCAGTGCGTGATGTTCCCCTTCCCGAGTCCAAGTGATCTCATTGTTCAGTTCCCACCTATGAGTGAGAACATGCGGTGTTTGGTTTTCTCTTCTTGTGACAGTTTGCTAAGAATGATGGTTTCCAGCTGCATCCATGTCCCTACAAAGGACACAAACTCATCCTTTTTTATGGCTGCATAGTATTCCATGGTGTATATGTGCCACATTTTCTTAATCCAGTCTGTCACAGATGGACATTTGGGTTGATTCCAAGTCTTTGCTATTGTGAATAGTGCCGCAATAAACATACGTGTGCATGTGTCTTTGTAGTAGAATAATTTATAATCCTTTGGGTATATACCCAGTAGTGGGATGGCTGGGTCATATGGTACATCTAGTTCTAGATCCTTGAGGAATTGCCATACTGTTTTCCATAATGGTTGAACTAGTTTACAATCCCACCAACAGTGTAAAAGTGTTCCTATTTCTCCACAGCCTCTCCAACACCTGTTGCTTCCTGACTTCTTAATGATTGCCATTCTAACTGGTGTGAGATGGTATCTCATTGTGGTTTTGATTTGCATTTCTCTGATGGCGAGTGATGATGAGCATTTTTTCATGTGTCTGTTGGCTGTATGAATATCTTCTTTTGAGAAATGTCTGTTCATATCCTTTCCCCACTTTTTGATGGGGTTGTTTGTAGAAACTACCATCAGAGTGAACAGGCAACCTACAGAATGGGAGAAAATTTTTGCAACCTACTCATCTGACAAAGGGCTAATATCCAGAATCTACAAAGAACACTTCTACACAAATGTTTTATCAGTAATATGTTGAAATTTTTTTTGGACATTTGCAATAATTTGAAAAATCTTGCAGACAAACCACGTCCAGAAATATAAAAAAAAATAAAGAAATGCTAGATATGTCAGGAATACAAAAATATATAAATAGATACTATATTATTTATATGTTAATCAACTGTTTATGATACCCGTGAGGCTTCTGGTTAACAGTAAGTTATCAGTAGATAAGTTTTTGGGAAGTAAGAAGTTATATATGGATTTTTCACTGCAATATGGAAGTCAAAACAACGTCCACACTGTTAAAGGGTCAACTGTATTTCTCAAAGGCAGATTTAAAAAAACAAAACTTGTAGATTTCACTCCGTAAGAACTATGTCAAGAGGCCGGGCACGAGGGCTCATACCCATAATCCTAGCCCTGAGGGAGGCTGAGGCAGGGGGATCACCTGAGATCAGGAGTTCGACACTAGCCTGGCCAACATGGTGAAACCCTGTCTTACTAACAATACAAAAATTAGCTGGGTGTAGTGGTACGTGCCTGTAGTCCCAGTTACTCAGGAGGCTGAGGTAGGAGAATCACTTGAACCCAGCTGCAGTGAGCTGAGATTGCACCACTGCACTCATTCCAGCCTGGGTGGGTGACAGAGAAGGACTCCATCTCAAAAAAAAAAAAAAAAAAAAAAGAAAGAAAAAAAGAAAAAGAAAAAGACCTGCGTCAAGAATCTAATGTCTTCTCCATTGCACAGCTAGGAAAATATAAGGAAGAAGTCACTGAAATAAAAACAGAAATATTTTTATTATATAGACTTCAGGTAGCCTGACCACTTCCCTACCACCTTTTGCTAGTATATGAGCCTCTGGGTAGAAAGTTACATCAACAACCGTTTTCCCCTAATGTAAATTATCTAGTGTTGCAATAACAAAGTTTACCTCTTCGTCTTCATCATCGAACAGGGAAACCGACGTGGGGAGCTTGCGAGGGAGCTGAGACGCACCTTTTAACTTACTCGCACTTTGAGAAGAAAACAAATCCTGTTGGATTGAAATTAAAGTTGCTGTTAACAGGAATATCAGTTTTAAAAATATCAGGTGAGTATAAAACACAAGTGACTCAGACATGACGGCTGCCATGTATCTAGGCTTCTTTCCTTAGAGGGAAGGTGGCTCAGACAGGGTCCTTAAAGGGATAGGCCTCAGGGTCTGTGCCGGGTGTGTGCAATGGTGGTAAGGAGGAGGAAAGCCACAGGATCTGATGGCCTTGCACAGCCCAGAGGCTTCTGTATTCCCACCCGAGTGACAGAAGGCAGGAAGAAGTTTTCAAATCAATTTCCTACACCATGCTAAAAAAATAAATAAATAAGAATGGCTTCCTATTACTGTCTAAAGAATCAGAGATTAGACAGGGTCAATAAAGAAACAGGGGCTAGATTCCCAAATTAATGGAGCTACAACTATTTTATTTAGTAACACCCTTCTCTCCTCAGATTATGTCTTATTTCTTTTTCTTTTTTTTTTTTTTTGAGATGGAGACTCGCTCAGTCGCCCAGGCTGGAGTGCAATGGCGCGATCTCAGCTCACTGCAAGTTACACCTCCCAGGTTCACGTCATTCTCCTGCTTCAGCCTCCCCAGTAGCTGGGACTACAGGTGCCAACCACCAACACCCAGTTAATATTTTTGTATTTTTAGTAGAGACCAGGTTTCACCGTGTTAGCCAGGATGGTCTAGATCTCCTGACCTCGTGATCCACCCACCTCGGCCTCCCAAAGTGTTGGGATTACAGGCATGAGTGACCACACCCGGCCGACTTATTTCTTTTAAATAAATACAAATTAAATTTCTATTTTTAAATGTTTGGTAGTCTACTTAGCTTAACTACAGGTATATGATGTTGCAAACCAGGATAAGACCTGCTAGATTCTAAAGAAACTTTCAGACTGGCACTGTGGCTCATGCCTATAATCCCAGCATTTTGGGAGGCTGGGGCAGGTGGATCACTTCAGTTCAGGAGTTCAAGACCAGCCTGGGCAACATGACAAAATCCCGTCTATACTAAAAATACAAAATTAGCCAGGTGTGGTGGTGGCTGCCTGTAATCTCAGCTACTTGGGAGGCTAAGGCAGGAGAATTGTTTGAACCTGGAAGATGGAGGTTGCAGTGAGCCGAGATCGTACCACTGCACTCCAGACTGGGCAAAAAGATAAAATTTCATCTCAAAAAAAGTAAAAAATATAAAAATAAAGAAATTTTCAAAATGTTATAAAACATCAGCTTACCCTGCAAAGAAAGACCTGCAAATTGAGCTACATGAAGTAGAAACATAAAATGGGACATCTATTCCCTTGGGAAGAGACACTTCAATACACAAGAGCCGAACAATTAAATAGGCCAAGAACATATTTTCTAAGACTTCTTCAGACAGTTTTTTTTTTTTCTTTTTTAAATTACGGAGTCGATGTCTACTCCTCAAATATAGACCTAATGAGTTCACTAAGCGAGATCTCCTCCATACAGTGGTTTTCCCCTTCCCTGGAGTTCCATGGGTTTACTTAGATTGAAGAGCCCACAAGGGGAATTCCGGGCATCCCGTGCCCCTCCTGCATGTTACACAACGGCAAGAGAAAGGGTTCTGCTGATCTAAGAAAATGAAAGTAAACCAAAGCAAACAACAAAAACAAAGTCAACATCACAGTTTTGGACCCTTAACTAATACCTTTCTTGGTACTGCAAAAAACCACACTTCCATTACCTCAAATATGTTCTCCCCGAATGACTTCACAGGGAAAGTGTCAACCTCACACTTGAGATTTACAGAAAGGACTCAGGACACATTCCTTCGGGTCCAAAGCTTTAACTCTTAGACTGCCTTAGTTTTACTTCTCCTCGCCTCAGAATCCCAACAATAGCCAATAAAAACATTCACTCTATGATGACACACATGGGGCAAAGCCTTTGGGAGGGTTTTCACACAAGTCTGAGAGTTCATTTACACTCCCACCATCAAGAAGGGGAGCCTACGGCCCCTCCCCATGAACCTGGATGGGCCATTGTGACCATCTTGATCGACAAATGAAGCAAAAGGAACACCGTTGACTTCCAAGGCTGGAACACAGAAGGCGACACGGCCTCCATTTGGCTTTCTCTGAGAAATCTCTCCTACAGCCCTGAGCCAGCATGTATGAGGCCCGCTTTCCCTGACTACATGCTGGCAGCCGCAAAGAGCTAATGAGAGATGTCCCAGGGGCCCCAGTGCCCAGGTACCAGACATATGAGTGAGATGATCCTCAGTCCAGCCACCTTCAGACACAAGAGACCCTCAGTAACAATGGCCTAGCTAAGCCCAGTCAACCTCTGGAACTGTGAGACAAAAAAACTACTGGTGTTGTAAACCACTAAGTGTTGGAGTTAAGTTGTTTCACAGCAACAAATAACCAGAACACCTCGTAAGTCACTGCAATTGCTCACATTTGGTTTTCTTGTCTAGTCGACAATTACTGGATGGCTTACCACATGCCAAGCACTGGTATTAAGGACAGGCTGTTAAGGATACAAACAGGAAATAAAAAGTCCTGCCCTCATGGCACTTACTTTAGTGGAAAGCACAGACAATAAATAAGTAAATACACATTGTCCCTTGGAACACGTGCTGTGGTAAACTGTGAAACAGGAAAGGGGACCAGGAGTATAGGGTGGCATGTGCTAGCAGGCCTCCAGTTGTGTGTATTTCGTCAGGGAGGCCTCACACAGAAAGAGGGAAGAAGCAAGCTGGATTCTGGGAACAGCATTCCTCAGAGTGGCAGGGGCAGGTGCAAAGACCCCGAGGTGCAGGTGTGGGTGACACACGGGATCCATGAGCATAAGATGGTGGAGGCCCCATCATGCTGTTTCTCAGGGCTCAGGGTTGTAACTTAACTGGACTCTGGTTAATTCCCATGTTTTGTACACTAGCCTTCAGTGAAATAATAGCCTCAAAGGTATTCTTTACATCAAGGGCAATCACTCTACTTCCAAAGGGTTCCACGTTCATCCTTGCTGTGAGTGCAAAGTCCAACCGTGAGAGCCTAACCTAGAGCCCACAGTTTCTTGAAATACGTGTAAGTTTCTGCCATGTCCACATATTTTTCTGTAAAAGGGGCTTATCACTTCCCATTACATTCTCATACAGGTCTCTGATCTCCTAAAAGGCTAACTTAAAATTAGATCTAAGATGACCTAGGCCTGAGAGACTCAGAAAAAGCAGTGAAATTCTGAGAGGTGGTTCTAAGGTGCCTGGAGGGCCCGAAGCAACCTGTGAACCAGGGTCCCACAGCCTGTTAGCGGTCTCAGTCTCCACAAGACAGATGGCTATGCCAGAATCCTTCCGCTACAGCACTAAGCCATGGTCCAGTTAGTGAGAATGTGAATAAAGGAAGGAGCACGGTGACCTCTACTCTGGTGCAAGCTCCTCATCACATCATGAGCCCATTAACTGTCTAAAATCTGAGCATCCTAAAGAGAGAGTATTTTCATCCCAGGAAATGTAAATACAGTCCAACCCAAAAGTGAAAAGTATTGTAAACATATTGCTTTCCAAAGACCCTAAGCTCTCAAGAGATTATGTTTTATTCATTTATTTATTTTGAGACGAAGTCTCACTCTATCGCCCAGGCTAGAGTGCAATGGTGTGATGTTGGTTCATTGCAACTTCTGCCTCCCAGGTTCAAGTGAATCTCCTCTCTCAGCCTCCTGAGCAACTGGGATTACAGGCTCGCACCACCATATCCAGCAAATTTTTGTATTTTTAATAGAGACAGGGTTTCATCACGTTGGCCAGCCTGGTGTGAAATTCCTAACCTCAGGTGTCTTCCTGCCTTGGCCTCCCAAAGTGCTGGGATTACAGGCATGAACCACAGCTCCTAGCCTCTAGAGATAATTTTTAAAGAACTGGAGTACTTAACAAAAAGTCTTATAACTCCACTGAGAAAAACCTGATTCAGAAATAGTTTCTATGTCATATTCATAGACCAACACCAACAACTAAGGAAAAGAATACCATACCTCAGAGTCCTCCTCATCTGAAAATAAGCCTTTTGGAGTCTTTGTTTCTGACGAGGACTTGAGATTTTTGCTGGAAGGTAAGGTAACCTTTGTTGGGGGGGGGGAGAAAAAGAAAAATTAAGCATTAACAAATAAGATACCCAGAAAAGAGGGTTTACTCAATCAACCATTTAGAGAATGCATGGAGTCTCTGCTATGATAGGCACCAAGCCGAGGGGTCTGTTAAGAGAACAGTAAGACAAACAGAGGACACATCTGGTGTATTGGGGGGCAGGACACACTGCCTGGGTCAATGGGTGCACGGATGGGACATATGCAATGAGAGACAGCATGGAAAGGCAGGCTGCCTGACGGGCCTGCCAGATTCTGAATGCTGGGCCTTAGGTGGTGGGCAGGAGAAAGTCAGGGTTTCGCAGCCAGGACATGACATGATAAGACGAACTGTAGAAAGAGGAGGGATCAGCTGTGCGGGACAGCAGTGAAAGGTCAGTCAGAAGGGCTTAGAGATTGCCGGGGACACACACACTGCCCAAACGCAGGTCAATCTGAGCATCAAAAGAATGATGGTCTGGCCAACATGGTCAAACCCAGTATCTACAAAAAATACAAAAATTAGCTGGGCATGGTGTTGTGTGCATGCAGTCCCAGCTACTTGGTAGGCTGAGGCTGGAGAATCACTTGAACCCAAGAGGCTGAGGCTGCAGTGAGCTGTGATTGCACCACTACACTCCAGCCTGGACAACAGAGCAAGACCCTGTCTCAAAAAAGAAAAAAAAAAAAAAAAAAGAAGAAGAAGAATGATGGTAACGGATTATCATTTACACTGAAGAATGAATCCATGATCCCAAAGGGATAATAAAAATAGGGGAAGGAGAGGAAAAGAAAGATCTTCTTTCAGAAAAATGTCAACCAATAAGAAATACAGAATTAAAAAAGCAGTGGTTTATGCTCGCTAACATGTTAACTGATTCAGGAAAAGATCATCAATGGATTTTTAAAACACTGAGTAAGAGGCTGGGAGACAACAGATATTCACACTGTGTTCAACTATCACTTTAGAGATCAACTTATCAATGACAAAAGAAAACAGGGTCCTTTCCAGTTAAGCAGTGTGGTGGGCACCCTAACAACCAAGTGACAAACGTGTCTCAATGAGGCAGACAGTGGACCTGATGTGTCTTGGGAGATGATCCAATGGGAAGTGCACAACCCTGTCTGCTTGTATTTTTGCCAAAACTGCTGACCCTGAATCTACTCAGAGGAAAATGATCAAGCAAATTCACAATGTAACACATTCTACAAGACAAGTGGCTGGACATTAAAAAAAAAAAGATGTGGGAGGTGTTGCTCTAGATTAAGGAGACCAAAGAGACAGGACAACCAAATGCAATGCAGACACACTGCCTGAATCCTGGGTTTCTTTAAAAAAAATCAAAACACAAAAACAACTATAAACCAGGGGTCCCCAACCCTGGGCTGCAGACCAGTCCATGGCCTGTTAGGAGCCGGGTCACACAGCAGGAGGTGAGGTGAGCAGCAAGCATTACTGCCTGAGCTCCTCCTCCTGTCAGATCAGCGGCAGCAGCAGATTCTCACAGGAGGGCAAACCCTACTGTGAACTGTGCCTGCGAGGGATCTAGGTTGCAAGTTGCACTCTCCTTACGTCCCTAATGCCAAAAAGGTTGGGGACTGCTGCTATAAACGGCATTTTGGGAACAAGAGAGGAAATTACAATATAAACTATAGGCGAGATAATTGTAAATCTGTATTCTATTTGTTGGGGTGATTTTACAAAGACATTTTGGGGCAAACTGGAGCAATTCTAACACAGACTAGGTATTAGATTCTACTATAGAATTACTGTCAGTCTCACAGCTGTTGATCATGGCACTGTGGTTATATGGAAGTCTTTTCAAGAGAGGCTTAATGAAATATTTAGGGGTAGAATGTCACAATGACTACACACAAACAGTTCCATGCAGCAAACAGTTCAAACAACTTGCATGCAAATAGTTCAGGAAAAAAATAGATACGTAACAAGGTTTACATCCGTAAAATATTTGCCAAAACCCTAAGAAATGATCAGTTTGGGTGGTAGTTATTTGGGTGTTCACTGCAATATTCTTTCCACTTTCTGTTTGAAGTTCTTCAATATGAACGTGTAAGGGAACAATACTTCCCTTTAGGTTCCAGATGAATTATTAAAATGCCACGGATCAATGCTCCTGCGTTAACTCTTCCATCCCGCTCACCTTTTTTTCTGCTCTTGCTTTATTTTCATCTGTCTGACTCACAGTGGCTTCTGGCAATGCTTGGGCTTTTTCTTTGAACAGATCTCCTTCTTCGTCACCAAAGATATTGGCAGCGGATTGGACTTTGCCTTTAAAAATACCAAGGCATAAAATTACACTAAGGTCAAACATCCTATCACAAAATTCACAGATTAAAAAATTATTCTCTCCCGAAGAATAAATATAAAAAGTTATGTTGTTTCTTGATTAGTTATACAGAAATAGTAAGTGAAACTATACTCTTCCCTTGGAATTTTTCAAAGAGCATAGTAACAGCTCAGTTGAAAAACAGAACAGATAGTTTAACCACGTGGGTGACATGCTTATCCAAGCAGACATCACCTGTGCTTAGAGTAGCTTGGACTGGCCTACATGGTGAAGAGAGATCTAGAGGAAGAAAGATCATTTAAGAGGGCCACCAAGCTACTCATCTAAGGAATCTGAGAAATGAGGGCTTGGCTCCTGCTTTAAAAAAATCAAACAGTACAAAAGCAGATAAAAGCAAATACTGAAATCCCCTCATAATCCCACCGGTCTACTCAAACAAGACGGACATTGGCAACAGTTCAGCATACATGCTTCTAATTCCCCCAAAGAATGTACTGATGAATTACTTTAGTTATTTACAAATAAGACTACAAATAAGATACTTTGAACAATGTGTCTTACCATTTGTGTTTTCCATTTAATGTACCTATAAAATCTTCCCAAGTCAACAAGCATAGACCCTTTCAACAGTTGTACTATATTCCACTGAATAGAAGGGCCATAGCTTACCCTGCTGATGAATATTTTCACCACCATAAGCACTGCTGTACCGAATGGGGCATGTGTTGCTGAAATGAGGTCACTGACTCATGAATGTCCTGAAGAGAACAGCAGTTGTCAAAGAAAGCAGCATCAATTTACTAGTGATTCCAAATCAGTTCTCAAAGATATCCACTAAGTGAGAGTCCTGGGGAGCTACCAAAAGCACTACTACCTTCACTCACTGTCAACTTCACTGAGACCTGCGTGCATTCTGCATCCGTTTGCACTTTTTCTAGATTAACTAGGCTATCGTTTTCCCTCACACTTCGGCTTCCATCCTTACTTTCTACACCTAACGTTTGAAAAGGAGAGTCAGTCCAGACAGCCTACTTCTAAATATATTCAGTTCCATCTATTCCTATGCCATCCTTTTTTAGTTTTTCAACTTGCTGAAAATCTTGTGCACCTTAGGGAGCTACCTTTCTTTTCCAGAAAAGCAGTCAACGAATCTGTCCTGCTATTCCAAGTGTGATCTACAGACCATGAAGCTTGCCGGAAAATGTAAATTCTCAGGCCCCACCCTGGACCTACTGAATCCGAATCTTCATTTTGACAAAAGCCTCTGGGAGATTCATCTGCACATTTAAAAACAAATGATTTACAGGAATGACTTCAGGAACACAGGACTTACATTTAAGAGGAAAAGAAAGGAGAACGCCAAAGTGGCCAAGGGGATGAAAACCCCATCATCTGAGGAAAGACCAAGGCCGCCTGAGCTTTCTGGCAGAGAGAAGAGAAGCTGGGAACTAAACAGCCAGCATGCAACATGTGGCTCATGTAATTAACTAAGGTCGGCTGGAAGAAAGTATGATTAAAACTTTACAATACAAAAGGTCAGAACTAGAAATTGCAAGCGAAAGTTATAGGGAAAAGGATTTCTGCTCTCTATAAGGAAAATAATCATAGTAATCAGCTTACAGAGCAGAAAAGATTGGTTCACAAAAGAGACCTCCCAGGCATCACACCTATGTAAGTACAGACACAACAGCTCAATGACAGGAATGCTGGAGAAGGGATTCTGGTACTATAAGAGATATAAAACTAGGGGAGCTTAAGTTCTTTTTAGGCAACATTCTCTTTCTGGCTGAAGTCCCAGAAACAGAGGCAGGAACAGGTACCTGTTTTGGAAGGTTTGCTGCGGGGTGCCGAGAAAAAGTCGTCATCATCATCATCATCATCATCATCAAAGAGGCCAGTGGGAGGGGGAACGTAGGGGCTTTTCCTTGGAGTGGGCTGCTCAGGCTTCTCAGGCTCCTTCAGTGATGGAATGGAGGCAGCACCAAACACATCCGTGTCTCCTGTGGGCGGAGGGACAAGACAGCCATAGCTGTGAGCCAGTGTGCGCCTGTTGGATTTACAGAAAATAATTATCACCCACCAAGAACTTTGCATTTCAGTTAATCCACAAAGTGCATTAACAGGGCCAGATAGCCTCCATCCATTACTGCTATAGAAGATCTCACCATGGAGAATCACCAGGTCATTCACACACAAAAAAGTCCAAGGCCACTGAGCTCTAGGAGAATAAGAGCTAACATCAGTAAATGAGCTCTTTCTATAAGCTGCTCAAAGCCCTTTGAAGCTCCCAGGTGCTTTCTCGTCCCCAGCTAGGCTTTAGATGATAATTTTGAAAATGAGAAAACAGTATTTGTACAGTTTTTAGAAAACAAACCTTAAGCTATGTTACCTAAAAATACAGAAACAGCTCCTGCTGGGATTTTCTTTCCAGGTTTGGATGAGGAAGACTCTAGAATGAGAAAGCAAGTGATAACCATTTCACAAGGGAAACAACTTTCCTTGCTATTTTCTTCCTGAAATATGTGCAATGTAACACACAGCTACTATCAGACCTTTTGAAACGAATTTTTCCTGAACAAGCCACTTTAAAATTCTTTAGTATTTTCTTCTCTACTGATGTCAGGACTTTTTTCTTGGGATTAACAAAATCTGAGCTGTGACTTCAAAGGAAGAGCATGCTGACTGTGATCAAGTCACAGCAGTGGGTCAGCTGGGGGACACCAAGGGAGGTGGTGAGCACAGCTGGCAGAGGCAGGGACAGAACGACCAGGGGCTCCCCCAAACAGTTCCAGCTCTACCCATTCCAGTTGGATGAGAATGAACAAGTAAAAAAGAACCGCAAAAAGGTGAGTCGTCAGTAAAAAAATATAGACAGTAAGAGCAAAGGGGGAAATCAAGCAAGTCACTGATGCCAAAACGCAGACAGCAGAAAGCAGAGCAGAGCCAGGCTAGCAGCCCACACAGCAAGCACGAGGAGTGGCCTCCAAGGCCCAGCTCTGATGTGGGTGCCGGGAAGACTCGGCACTTAGAATCACTAATTCCCAAGTCCGGAGAACTACCACAAACCTATTGAGTAACATTTGTATGTTAAAAATATATTTGTATTTGTGTTTTTAAAAAACTGCACAAATGGGCCAGGTGCAGTGGCTCATGCCTGTATTCCCAGCATTTTGTGAGGCCAAGGTGGGTGATCACTTGAGGACAGGAGTTTAAGACCAGCCTGTCCAACTGTCCAACATGGTGAAACCCTGTCTCTACTAAAAATACAAAAACAAAAACAAAAAAAACTGCACAGAAGATTTTAATGCACACTGCGCTGGGGAATTACTGGTCTCCAACTTTTATAGAGAATGTTAAAAATGTTTCTTTAAATTAAACTTCATTCAATGAAAACCATCCTCAACACTGCTCTAGGGTACTTTTCTTGTCTGATTTTCATGAGTTCTCTCCTAACAAAGAGGCAAGACTGTGATACGGGGTTTACAGATGGTACTCTGTTTTTTCCAAGACATCAATTAGTGAAGATGAATTACTTTCAACTGGACCAAGGTAAAAACAACAGCTTCCTGCTTAACACAGAAACGAGGCTTGGGAACAACCCCGGGGTTCCATCTCCTAGTGAGAAGGAACTCTGCACACCGAGACACAGCTGACCAGCCCCAGCTTACCCTCCTTAACAGAGCCTCCAGCTGGCCGATCCTGGGGGGCTTCCATGAAGAGGTCACTCTGGTTGTAATAAGGTATATGACAAAGAATTAACAAAACCAGGAGAAAGCATAGCTGCATTTGAGGATTTCTAAGGAAAAGTAACCCATAAGATTTAAAGCTACATATTTACTACTCTGTTAGAAAATTAGTTGCAAAGTGATAATAACTACGGTAAAATCAGATCCTAAAATAATTTAGGCCTGTCCAGGAATTAAAAACAAACACGGAAGACAACAGATAAGGCAAGAAACAATCACCTAGTAAATTATTCACATTAACACGTGCACATCTTCTCCTCACCTAACAAAGGGTAGAAGGATATGGTATTTTTCACTCAGTGATTCTTAATTCAAAATGTCCCAAAATATGAAACTAGAAGCAACTTCCAACTGAGCTGTTTTTCCCGCAGTAAACAAATAAAGCCTATTTCTTCCCTGTGGACCCCCGACACAGCTAGCTGCAGGGAGTGTTGCTGGGTACCATGGACTCACCTCCTCGTCCTCATCATCAAAGAGCCCTTTTCCCCCACTGAACAGGCCGCCTCGAGAGCCAAATGGCGAGAAGTCCTCGTCGGTCAGCTTGGGGGGTGCGAATAAGTTATCCTCTTCATCTAGCAAACAGAAAGCAGTGTTTTGCAGGGAGCATTAAAGATGGGTCTGGAACTCAAATTCCCGTGTTGGCATCTGCAACATCTCCAAACTGGCATGGAGTTTATCTGACCCTATTTAACAAAGCGTGAGGCAGTCTGATGAATTTCACA
The DNA here is from genome assembly GCF_007565055.1 of Rhinopithecus roxellana. NCBI lineage: Eukaryota > Metazoa > Chordata > Mammalia > Primates > Cercopithecidae > Rhinopithecus > Rhinopithecus roxellana. The sequence goes on along the minus strand of NC_044559.1, from coordinate 1,778,022 downwards.
CTAAACCCCTGGCACAGTCCACTGACGCACTCAAAAGGTTCTCTGGGCCTCCACTCTCAAGTCTGTCAATGTCTGCAGCAGACAGCATTCATTCTCTAGGTCAGCACCCTGGATCTAGATTTACTCTGAAGCAAGCATTCAGGTCAGATGTCATATTCAAGACCCATTCCCCCACAAATCTGGGGGAAGGAAGGGCAGACTAAACAAAGGGATCTGCAGACTGACACAGTGACAAGTGAAATATAATGGACACGGCTGTTCAACAGGAAAAGGCCTGGTGTATCCTTTATTAAAAACAAAAGCTAAAGATCCCTAAGTTTCTACACTTCTAAAGAATTCCAGAAAGACAAGAAATGATTGCTGTAAAATCTAATAAATCAAATCTCTACAGGAATTTTTACTCCACACCCACATCTCCTCCCAGCACTCCAAAACATGACTTCCAAGGCTTTTGTTTGTTTTTGAGACCGAGTCTCGCACTGTCACCCGGGCTGGAGTGCAGTGGCGTGATCAGGGCTCACTGCAACCTCTGCCTCCCAGGTTCAAGCGATTCTCCTGCCTCAGACTCCCAAGTAGCTGGGACTACAGGTACCTGCCACCACGCCAAGCTAATTTTTTGTATTTTTAGTAGAAACAGGGTTTCACTATGTTGGCCACGCTGGTCTTAAACTCCTGACCTTATGATCCGGCCGCCTCGGCCTTCCAAAGCACTGGGATTACAGGCGTGAGCCACTGTGCCCAGCCCAGAGGCTTCAGCAAAGTAAATGGAGACAGACCCACTTGTCAGAGGGAAAACAGCATGTAAAGCAGTACTTTATGATTTATGTAAGCAACAATCTTGAGTCAAAGGGCTCCTAAAATAACAAAATTGAGGGAAAAGGCCCACCGTCTGAAGGAGTTCTCCTTTCCTTCTTCTCTTTGAGTGTCTTCCGAGGTTTTGCTTCTCCTGAGGATAAGGCTTGAAGAACAGTTCACAGTTTTAATAGTACTAAGTCCTCCCTCAGTATACATATCCTGGTTCTTTCCACATCTGTCATCCTCATAACTCACAGCTAAGAGCAAGATGTCTGCCATTCATCTCAGCTCCACCAGAGCACTGAACCCCCTGCCCTGCCCATAGTGGGCACTCAAGAGTCTCTTTGTATGGCAGAAGGCTTCTGCTCTCATACCAGGCTCATGTGCATAACAGGATTGTATTTGTTGAAAGAATTATTATGTTATCTTTCTACTCTGTTATATAACTAGAACATGCTATATAGCACATTCTTATTTGTTCAAAATATAGGAGTAAATATTCAGACAGGAATTCTTAAGCTGTTACCCATGGTTCTCTGGTTTCCATTAATCCCCTGAAATTATATGTAAAGTGTTATCTACATGTGTACATGTATGTTTTTCTTGTGGGTCCACAGTGTTTAGTTATCAAAAGGAGTCCATTAACCAAAAAAGGAATAAGCGTTACAATTTAAGCCTCTTCTGCCATAGTAATTACTAATCAAAAGGGAAATCCGCCTTTGATGAAGCCAGCAGAGGGCCCTGCACTACCCCTCCCCGACTCCCCGTCAGTGCATCTAGGGCTCACTTGTAGGCTCCTCGTCCACTCGGCCCATGGCATCCCCCTTGATGCGGGCAGCCAGCTCATCAGCAAACGATGTAGGTCTGCTTCTTTTCTACAGCAGGAGAAATCAAAAGAATTGCTTTTTTGTAACAAACTAGTACACTTCAAGTTTGGACACCTAACAACATTGTGTATACAAGAGCAAAGAAATTGAACTGAGGAGAAAACAGTTTAATTAAATTAATTTAAACATATGTACCCTACACAGCTCACCCAAGGAACAGGACTCATAAAATGCTCCTTCAAAGGGAGATGCTCTTTATTTCCTTACTTTTTTAATACTTCACTTTAATACTTAAAATCTAAACAAGAAAATAAGAAAAAGGTGCAGGGGCGGAGAGACAGGAGCACTACAGTCTTCAAACTCTGGAACCAGACATATTCTGAATGATCTGACTCATAAAATCATAACATCTGGACAAGAAAGTGGTACTTGTGAGGCAATTTGAGAAGGTTGCCATTATTTTCCAAAGTGGAAATGAAATGACAAATACGCAAAAATGAGAGAGGTACAAAGTAAGTGACAATAAAAGAAACAAGTCATTGGTTCTAAAACCCTGCCAAGGGATAGCAATTACAGTCTTCCTTACAGGTCTAGTATTTTCTTCAATGTCCTCAATATCTTCCTCCTCCTTCTCGGAGTCAACGAAAAGGTCACAGCCATCATCATCCTCTTCCTCATCACTCATTTGTGTGGTATGCTAAGAGTATGAAATACCAAATTAGAACTACTAGTTATTAAGCTAAAGAGATACTGTCAGCCTTTAGGCTCCTCCTTCAAAAAGGTAACAGCTTTTAAAAATAATAATCATAATCATGATGCAGCAAGTTATGAAGCAAAAGATGTGCTGGAACAAATAATACACAAGATTTACTTCGAATCTAAATTAAAAAAATTATATATATATATATACATTTTTGAGATGGAGTCTTGCTCTGTCACCCCGTCTGGAGTGCATCAGCGTGATCTCGACTCACTGCAACCTCCGCCTCCTAGGTTTAAGCCATTCTCCTGCCTCAACCCTCTGAGTAGCTGGGCTTCCAGGTGCCTGCCACCACGCCTGGCTAATTTTTGTATTTTTGTAGAGAGAGGGTTTCACCATGTTAGCCAGGCTGGTCTCAAACTCCTGACCTCAGGTGATCTGACCACCTTGGCTTCCCAAAACACTGGGATTACAGGCATGAGCCACTGCGCACAGCCTTTTACTAGAGAAATATAAACAAAATCAGCATAGTCTTACCTTAGTAAGAATACTGAGTAACAGTTAAAAGGTAAAAGCTGTAACAATTAGACAGCCATCCAAGGTAGGTCAAGCAAAAAAGCGCAGAATAACAAATCCAGGATGATACCACGCCCCCTCTGCAAACACTACAGCATGTCCATGAAACAGATGTATTTATGAAAGCAAAGAAACAGACGTGGAAAGACATGCTCCCAGAGCACGATCCCAGTTACCTCTGAAGAGTATGCAGCAAAGGAAAGGACTGGAAGGCTCAAACTTGGCCTTATCTGTTAAGTTCTAATTTTTCCAAAGGTACACACTACTATGCATAATTTAAAAAATTTTTTCTCAATGTCTGAATCAACAAACTGTGCCAGGCATGTTACTAAAAGCACTTTATTATCTAATTTAATCCTTACAACTTTGAGGTTAGCTGCAGCACACAAAACCAACCTGTTGCATAAGCTAGTGCTTTTACTCACTATACTGTACTGTTTTTGAAAAACTGTTTGTGGCTGGGCGTGGTGGCTCACGCCTGTAATCCCAACACTGTGGGAGGCTGAGGCAGGTGTATCACCTGAGGTCAGGAGTTCAACACCAGCCTGGCCAACATAGCAATACCCTGTCTCCACTAAAAATATAAAAACTAGCTGGGCATGGTGGCGCATGCCTGTAATCCCAGCTATGCGGGAGGCTGAGGCACAAGAATCACTTGAACCCAGGAGGTGGAGGTTGTAGTGAGCCAAGATCGTGCCACTACACTCCAGACTGGGTAACAGAGAGAGACTCCGTCTCAAAAAAAAAAAAAAAAGAAAGAAAGAAGGAAAAGAAAAACTCTTTGCATTTACAGATCTTAATAGGAAATTCCACAGAAACAAATATCCTGTGAAGACTGATCATTAAAATTATAAAGATCAACATTTATGAATACAACCAGGAAAATACAGTACCAACCAGAAAGTATAAAATCCATCATTTGATAGTTAAACATTTTTGTGAAAAAAATATTTCCCAGTTAAGAAATTCAAACGCAAATTTTTAACTAAAAAAAATTTAATCACCCCAGTGATGAGATTGTAGGAAAATCAACATGCATAATACTTAACGTAGAATGTCCACCAGACATTAAGTTATTAACGTAAGTTTATACCACCTTATTCTGAAGAAACAGTTCACAGAAGCAAAGGATTTCTATACATAAAAATATTGGCTGGGCATGGTAGCTCATACCTGTAATCCCAGTACTCTGGGAGGGTGAGGTGGGTAGACTGCCTGAGCTCAAGACTAGCCTGGAAAACATGGGAAGACCCCGACTCCACTAAAAATACAAAAAATTAGCTGGGCATGGTGTCACACACCTGTAGTCCCAGCTACTCAGGGAGGCTGAGGGATGAGAATTGCTTAACCCTTTAGGCAGAGACTGCACTGAACTGAGATCACACCACTGCACTCCAGCCTAGGCAACAGAGCGAGACTCTGTCTCAAAAAAAAAAAAAAGAAAGAAAGAAAAAGGAAAGAAAAGAAAATACTGAATACATTATTACATCAAAAGTACAACTCTAGAAATAATTCTTTCCCTTATACATTTAGAGACTATGACAGTATCATATTCAGTATGTTTAAAAGTATAGAAGTTTACAATGCAAACTGCAAAGGCTATTTTGCAGGTGTGGTGGTTCATGCCTGTAATCCCAGCACTTTGGGAGGCCAAGGTGGGTGGATCACCTGAGGTCAGAAGTTCAAGATCACTCTGGCCAACATGGTGAAACCCCATCTCTACTAAAAATACAAAAAAAATTGTCGAGCATGGTGGTGGGCACCTGTAATGCCAGCTACTTGGGAGGCTGAGGCAGAAGAATTGTTTGAACTCAGGAGGCGGAGGTTGCAGGGAGCTGAGATCATGCCACTGCACTCCAGCCTGGACAACAGGAGCAAACTCCATCTCAAAAAATAAATAAATAAATAAATAAGGAAACATTTATAAAATGCTAACATAAAACAGCAGAAAATAAACGATGCACACTGTGACAAGAATATGCCCTTAGACAAATATTCAAAAATTAAGATAACTGTGCTAAGACAGCAGGATCAAAGTTTTCATCTTGTGACTATTCATTAATGTTACTGCTAGATTGTCTCCAATTTTAAAACAGAAGAGGGACTCATGCAAAGTAGTTCAGTTTGGGTAACTGAGTCTTCTTTTAGAGGCTGTTTTCTAATTTTGTTTTTTACTTCTTTGTTTTCTAAGAAAAATAAACTATAAAGCAAAATTGAGAAAAATATATACAAAAGAGGTAGTTAGCCTAAATACATGAAATGCTTAAAGGAAAATAAATTGTATACATGAAAGAAATCCTCACTTTGTCATAAATCATTCCAAAGTAATTTTAGTATATATACTATGCTTCAATTAAAATGTAAAAACAAAGTCACTTCAGTACATGAGCCTTACCCGGTTTTGATCATTGTCACTATGATTGGCAAAATCTTCGTCTGACTCCTTTTGGGGGAAAAAAAGGCTTTGTTGTTAAACAGACTTTACTTAGAAGCACAGAAATGATTTCAGGTCTAAGTCTCTGGGGCGGGCTGATTTTACGTCAAGTGGAGAAAAAGCTCTGACACTCTGTCTCTTTGTACTGACTACTGGTCACCTTAAGTATCACAGTGCAGATAAGCTGGGTAGCTGGCAATATTGTGAAGGGTTGTTCCAGTTAACATGTAATTTTTGTGGTTCACTTAAATGCCTCTGACAATTTGTTCACATCACCTGCACTTTCAACTCTTGCCTTTGGATTTAAAGTAAGAGTTGCACATTTAACTAAATTACTGAAAGTCAGTTTGTGTTATTTTACATTTCGGACTATACTGTCTCTACTTCCTCTCATTAGGATAACTACTTCATTAGGTCCAAGGAGGGAACATCAATATTTGCTACCAGCAACTTGGTAAAGTGCTACATCGCTGGCTAAAAGCAAGGGATTCCGCTAATGAGCACTGCTTTTGTTATACGAAAGTTACTTAAGAAAAGCTTATTTCCAGCTGTCAGGTTTTTCTTTGGAGGACTGGAAGAAGGGCAGGGGAGGGAGAGTGCAGAAAGCGGGACCAACGGGAAGAGAAAAGCACACACACAACACAGTCTCCTTTCGGAAATCCCATACTTGAGGACTCTCCTGCAACATGGATGTGTCCCCTGCAATAACGAATATCCCATCTAAAGAACAACTACAGATTCAACTGTAATCAAGGTCCACAACCTCAAACTCTAGGCAAGGCAATGAAATTATACTCTGTGGACATGAAGGCACTAGAGGCAGCAGCAAAATAGAATGTAAGTGGTTGCTTTCAGTATATCCTGCTCTAGGTTTTATGGTTTACAAAAATTCTATTTTTTTTTTTTTGAGACGGAGTCTTGCTCTGTCGCCCAGGCTAGTCTGCAGTGGCCGGATCTCAGCTCACTGCAAGCTCCACCTCCCAGGTTTACGTCATTCTCCTGCCTCAGCCTCCCGAGTAGCTGGGACTACAGGCACCTGCCACCTCGCCTGGCTAGTTTTTTTTTGTATTTTTTAGTAGAGACGGGGTTTCACCATGTTAGCCAGGATGGTCTCGATCTCCTGACCTTGTGATCCGCCCGTCTCGGCCTCCCAAAGTGCTGGGATTACAGGCTTGAGCCACCGCGCCCGGCCCAAAAATTCTAAATGTAGATTTTTTTTCCTTAGAATTATTTAAAGACAGAATATACTCTAAGACTATATCCCAGGAAGAGATTCCACCAAAACATCTAAGTTGCCCTTCTCAAAAATATATTGGGTGAAAGACATATTTGGTGGTAAGGTAGGAGAGAGGATAATAGTGAAAGAGATTAAAGCAGCTTTCCTTATTATTGTACATAAGACAAGAAGGAAATCTAACCCTTGGGAAAAAATAATCAGAATGTGGCTTCTATCACTGTTACAAGTTTTACAGAAGCAGATTACGAATTCACAGTTATGCTATTTACTTAGCCTGCTAGGCCCATCTTAAGTTTGCTGCCCACTGTGACCTGGTCATACCAAACAGCCCTTACCTCCTCTTCTTTCTCTTCCTCAGTGTCCACAATGCTGCCACGATCACTGCCCACAGAGCCTTCTGTTGAAAAGAGAGATAAGGGTCACCACACCAATATTCACAAGAAAATGTCCTTAGCTCAAAATCACAAACCACCATACAACAGCATCTCAGAGATCTTGATAAAACCATCTATACCCATTTACTGGAATCGAAAGTGTTTTCATTATGGTGAGGAATTACATATTTATGTAGTCTTGAAGTATCTCCCTCCCAAAAAATTATTCATTACAAATAAAAAAAAAAAGACTTGCTTGTACTCTTTAAAGGTGTCAAGGTCATAAAAAGCAAAGAAAGGCTGAGAAATGGCATCAGACTAAAACATAACTGGAGATTTGACAACTAAATGTGGTGGCTGGTCCTGGATTGAGTCCTGGACCAGAGAACAAAAGAGAGAGACTGAAAAGGGTGTCACTGGGACAAACGGCAAAATGTGAACACAGCAGCAGACTGGATGATACCCTTATGTTCAGGAAAATATCCTAGCTTTGCAATTCTACTGTGGTTACACAAGAGATGTCCTTGTTCTTAGAAAACACACACAGAGGATCACCTGAGGTCAGGAGTTCAAGACCAACCTGCCCAACATGGTAAAACCTCATCTCCACTAAAAATACAAAAATTAGCCAGGCGTGGTGGCGGGTGTCTGTAATCCCAGCTACTCAGGAGGCTGATGTAGGAGAATTGCTTGAACCCAGGAGGCGGAGGTTGCAGTGAGCCGAGATCACGCCATTGCACTCCAGCCTGTGTGACCAGAAGAAACTCCAGCTAAAAAAAAGAAAAAGAAAAAGAAAAAGAGCCGGGCCTGGTGACTCATGCCTATAATCCCAGCACTTTGGGAGGCCGAGGCGGGTGGATCATGCGGTCAGGAGTTCAAGACCAGCCTGGCCAATATGGTGAAACCCCATCTCTACTAAAAATACAAAAATTGGCCAGGCATGGTGGTGCACACCTGTGGTCCCAGCTACTCAGGAGGCTGAGGCAGAAAAATCGCTTAAATCTGGGAGGCCGAGGTTGCAGTGAGCTAAGATCGCACCACTGCACTCCAGCCTGGGCGACAAAGCAAGACTCGTCTCAAAAAAAAAAAAAAAGAAAAGAAAAAAAGAACGCACAGAGAAACATTTAGAAGTAACAGGGCATGAGCATGACGTCTCCCTAATAGGTTCAAGACAAAATATTATGTATATGTAGAGAACAATAAAACAAATGTGGTAAAATATTAACTGGTAAACCCAGGTGAACAGTATATGAGAGTTCTTTGAACTATTCTTGAAACTTTAATGTAAAATTTGAAATTATTTTAAAATAAAAAATAAATATTAAGGAACAAAAGTACTTGGTGAAGAAAAGTACCTTCACTGGACAGCTCTCCAAGACCTACATCTTCTTGTTCCATGAACGGCTTTGACCCGATGAGATATGGCAAAGGACGATCAATGTATAGATCCTGTACATCATGAAAGGAATAAACCGTCAAATGTTTCACCTGAAAACAAACTTACATGTGCCACCTGATACCTTGTTCCATCTGATTATCCTAAACAAGCTACATAACGAAGGTGAATAAGAAACACAGCAGGACTAAAAGTTAAAAAAAAAAATTATGTTTTTCACTGATTTTTTAAAAAAGTCAAATCCTAGGTAAAGATGCCAAAGAGGTAAGGCCGGACACCATGGCTCACGCCTGTAATCCCAGCACTTTGGGAAGCTGAGGCAGGTGAATCGCCTGAGGTCAGGAGTTTGAAACCAGCCTGGCCAACATGGTGAAACCTCGTCTCTACTAAAAATACAAAAAAATTAGCCACGCAAATTGGCGGGCACCTGTCATCCCAGCTACTCGGGAGGCTGAGGCAGGAGAATCACTTGAACCCCGGAAACAGAGGTTGCAGTGAGCTGAGATAGTGCCACTGCACTCCAGCCTGGGCAACAAGAGCAAAACTCCATCTCAAAAAAAAAAAAAAAAAACATGCCAAAGTAAAGCTGAATCACACAGAATCTCCCTCCCCAAGGGCCTAATTAACAAAATTTAACAAAAATGGCAAAAGCCTACCAAAAGTTTATCAGCAGCAAGCAAACAGGGAAAAGGGTACAACCTCCTATTATAAGGTCCAAGAGGAGGACCAAGGAAAGAAACTGAACATTCTGGCGAGCTGTCCTCTAAAAGGCAGTACTAATGAGATTATATATATATATATATATATATATACACACACACACAAACATAAAGATAGATTAGGCCGGGCAATCTCATGCCTGCAATCCCAGCACTTTGGGAGGCTGAGGCAGGTGGATCACTTAAGGTCAGGAGTTTGAGACCAGCCCGGCCAACATGGTGAAACCCAGTATCTACCAAAAATACAAAAAACTAGCCGGGTGTGGTGGTGCACACTTGTAATCCCAGTTACTCAAGAGACTGAGACAGGAGAATCTCTTGAACCTAGGAGGCGGAGGTTGCAGTGAGCCAACATCACATCACTGCACTCCAGCCTGAGCAACAAGAGCAAAACTCTGTCTCAAAAAAAAAAAAAAAAAAAAAAAAAAAAAAAATTATAACCCAAGAAACAGAAGAACAATACCCCCAATGGTTCCACACTGTCGAATTTAGAAAAGTAAAGTTGGTAAAATAAGACCAGATGAGAAAACAGAGTGAGGTGCAGGAGACTATGGCCCCAACAGCACATGCTGGAGATCTGCCCATGTCAGCCATCTTCTCCTGTCAGTCCCACACCAAACACGTTAAAAATCTAGGGTTGGTCGGATGCAGTGGCTCCCACCTGTAATCCCAGTTCTTTGGGAGGCTGAGGTGGGTGGATCGCTTGAGGTCAGGAGTTCAAGACCAGCCTGGGTCACCATGGTGAAACCCCATCTCTACTAAAAAATACAAAAATAAGCCAGGTGTTGTGGCGCACGCCTGTAATCCCAGCTACTTGGAAGGCTGAGACAGGAGAATTGCTTGAACCCAGGAGACAAGCTGCAGTGAGCCGAGATTGCACCACCATACTCCAGCCTGGGCAACAAGAGTGAAACTGTCTCAAAAAAAAAAAAAAAAAAGGGTCAAGGGGTCCACTCTTGTATAGCCTCCTACTTCCACTGCTGAAGGAAATGCTGTCCCCTGTGAGGCACTGCCCTTCGGCAATGATCTCTCTTCCTTGTCAAACGACCCTGGGGCAGGGGAGAATAATTCTGATGCTTCACACAACAGAAAGATTGGGAAGGTTAATGTAAAGGTTCAACGATGTCACAGCAACCAATGGAGTATAAGGCAAAGACAGCGTGAATTTGGACTAATTCTCACTGACTCAGAAGACATCCCCAAATCCTCCTACAAAAGAAAAGTGTACTTCCACAACTTTCTCTGCCAGGGGAAAAAAGAGAAAGTGCTATCTGTCTTGGAAGTATCACATGTGGTCCAGGCAATACATTTCCCAGAGTCCACTGATGACTTTTAAAGACATACAGTGAAAATCCAAGCAGCAAGTGTACTGGTCAGTGCCAAATGATCTGCCTCAATTTGGTGTGACTCAGCAAAGCTCAAACTGGACGAGAAATGTTCAGCTAAAGAATGACTAGAAGAGTTTGGTTCAGGCCAGGTGTGGTGGCTTATGTTTGTAATCCCAGCACTTTGGAAGGCCAAGGCAGGCAGATCACCTGAGGTCAGGAGTTCAGGACCAGCCTGGCCAACATGGTGAAACTCTGTCTATACTAAAAATACAAAAATTAGCTGGGTGTGGTGGTGGGTGCCTGTAGTTCCAGTTACTAGGGAGGCTGGGGCAGGAGAATCGCTTGAATCCGGGAGGTGGAGGTTGCAGTGAGCTGAGATCACACCACACACTCTAGCCTAGAAGACAGAGTGAAACTACGTCTCAAAAAAAAAAAAAAAAAAAAAAAAAAAAGAGTTTGGTTCTGTGGCATGTTTTAATTCGGAAGGCCTTATGTGTCACAAGGCCTCTTCCTGTAAATCACTGTGGTAACTTCGTGTTCACCACTGAGAGACTCTGTGTTGCCCCAATTATCTCTCTGAACAATGTGGGAGAAAGTCTTAGTCAAGCAACCAACACTCACTAGGCTATGAAGGAGCCTGGACATGAATGTTCACAGCAGCTTCATTTGTATTTAATAATTGTCCAAACCGGAAACAACCCAAATGTCTTTCAGCTCTTCTGCAGTCTTCCTTAGTCCAAGCTACATAATTTCAGGTTCCCAACACTCTATCTCTCTTAAGCCTCCCCACCCTTCAAACCCCAATTCAAATATCATCTTTGCCCCAAAGTTCCAGCTGGAAGTCAGTTCTCTCTCAGGGCATTTACAATGGTTACTCGTATGAATGTCTCCTCTCTCCCACCAAACTGCAAAACATACCTTGAGAGTAGAGGCCATGCTCTGCATCTTTGCACCCCCAACTTGACATGTTGCCTTGCACCTCACAAGCACTCCATCAGTGCTCGGGAGAAAGCGAGTCTTTCTGGTGGAGTCAATGTGACACTACTAAGTGACATACATCCCAGAGGTTAAGTCCATCACTTACTAATTAATCGCGTGCCCAAGTAACATAGCCCAAACATAACAGGTGTGCAATAAATATTTAAGTTGAATGTCTTCACCTTTGGTTCAAGGATCAGTTCCACCCGCCCATTAGCATCATCTTCCTCAGAGTCTGAGTTTCCTGCTTTGATATCAAGTTGCTCAAAGGCACTGTCCAATACTTGTAAGCCATAGTTCACAGCCTCCTGGACTTTAGGAATGAGATCTACTTCTTTCTGCTCCCGAGTTTTCTCCTACAAAATAAATACCGTGCAATATGGATCTCCAACATACTGATACCACCCCAAGAGAATACTGTGAATGTTCTCTAAAGCCTAGCCTCAAGCTCCAAAAAAACTTATTTAAAAATGTTAACAAAGTCAAATTCTGCTGAATGCCTTGACACAGACTTTGGAGTAAGACTGCAAGTTTTAAATCCCAAGTTTGCGCCTTTCTGGACATGCATCAAACTACCTAAGGTTCCAGAGCTCCAGGGTCATTGTCTACAAAAGCAGAGGTGCAACTACTATGTGGAGAAGTATCCTAACAATGAATGCACGCCGTTTCCCCACTGCTGGAGGGCCTAGACTCTCAGACTCACCATGACTATCCTACAAGCCCTGGTTATCCCTTGGGTAATTTTAGATGTTAAGACTTAGAAGGAAGGTCACAGAGGTCTTATTTTTCAATTACCAGTTTAAAAAGACCAAAATATATATATATATATATATATATATATAGGAGAACTACAATTATTTTATAAAACTGTTCTACATCAAAAGGGGTCATTTTCATCTCTGGTCTATTCTGTGTATACCCTACAACAATGCCCCACTCAAGAAAAAAGGTTTGTTCATATCCCCAACAGGCTGAGAATCTCCCTCAGGTGTCTTCTTCCTGCAACAGCAGCTCTCAGTGGCAGTCCCCGCAGACACAAGTGTGCCGTTGTGAGAAATACCGAAAAATATTTAGCGTCATTTCCACCCCCTCACAAATATTCTAGAAGGAACCCAACCACACAGTGTTGTTCTGAGGGCCAAAGGCAAAAAAAAAACTCTATGAGTATTTTAGTCTTTTATCTCAAGTACTGAAGTCTTTCTAACTGAACTTTTTTTTATCTTGGTTGTGTATTTTTCTACTTGGATATGCTTGATTCTGAGTTGAATAGCTAATATTGTACTGAGTTTGTGAAAATGTGTGTGAAATATATAGCAGTTTTTAAAAATAGTTCACTAAATACCTATCACCTTCAAATTAAACCCTGAATTGGTATAACCAGATACTACTGCACTTAAATGGCTAGCAAATCCTTGAGTCCTATTAAAAATAAAATAATCTGCTGGGCACGGTAGCTCATGCCTGTAATCCTAGCACTTTGGGAGGCCAAGGCGAGCAGATCACTTGAGGTCAGGAGTCTGAGACGAGCCTGGCCAACATGGCGAAACCCCGTCTCTACATAAATACAAAAAAATTAGCCAGGCGAGGTGGTGGCACACGCCTGTAGTACCAGCTACTTGGGAGGCTGAGCCATTAGAATCACTTGCACCCAGGAGGCAGAGGTTGCAGTGAGCCAATTACGTGCCACTGCACTCCAGCATGGCCGACAGAGAGCCTCCATCTCAAAAAAAAAATTTTTTTTTAATATAAAATAAAATAACTGTTTTTTTTTTTTTTTTTTTTTTTTTTTTTTTTTTAATGCTGGCAACAGGCAGAACGATAGCTGGTTTCGAATACCCTTTTCCTAGTCTAACAGCTTCATCTGTTACAAGTAATAATTGCTGACAAAGCGCCAACCTTCACAGGTAATCCATATTTTCTGAATAAATGAGAACAAATTCAAAGCTACTCCAATAATAAACTTATTCACAGTCCATGTGCCTTCCTGAGTGGAAGAAAAAGGAATCTCTGCTGGAGTGCTAAGAAGTCAGTGTGACCCAGAACCTCTTAAGCTATGTTTTGGGCTCTGGTGTGAGAAGACCTCAGGAAGAAGGTTGGTCCATCTGTAATTCAGGAAGCCACAGGAAAAAAATGACCTCTGTGACCCTCCAAATCTGTAATATTTACTATCTGGCCCTTTACAGAAGAAGTTTGCTGACTTCTACTCTATTCTTATATCAGAATTCAAGGATTTGATCTCTGTATTAGTTAATACACTACATTTCAGAAACAAAAGAATCACCTCTTAGGCTGCTGTTAGCAGCAGTCCCTCCCTTTCCCACCCCCGCCCACCATCCCCCAGCTCCCACAAAACACATCGATCTCCATCACACTTTTCAAAGTCAGAAACTCAGCTGAAGAGTGATTTCATACAAGTACCTGCTCTGTTTTTTCTGCCTCAGCCTTGAGTACTGGCTCCTCCACTTCTTCATCGTATACACGCTAAATATGGAAGCAAACTCAATGTTAAAAGGTCAGCACCTCATTGGAAATAAATCACAATATAAGAATCAAACACGAAGTAACTAAGGACAAAGATGGGGAAGGAAATGGTTATTCAACAAAGGGCTGAGACTACTACTAGTGAGTGTCCGTAACAGTGGGTCATGGACAAACACCACCAAAAAAAAAAAAAAATTTAAATACAAATGACTAGGAAACATGATGAAACTTTAACCTCATTGTAAACCAAGAGCTGCAAAAACAGTATGATATCAGTTTTCACACCTTTTCATTTAACCTAATAATGTTGATGGGCAATGATACAGTATTCTCACCCCAGGTTACAGAGAATGTCAACTGGTATAATTTATCAACTAGGAAACAATAATTTTAGGATTTTGAACAAGTAAAATGGTAAAGGCAAAACTTATTTTCATTCATTTGCTTAAAATGGTTGATAAATGTTTATTATCCCATTTGTACGAAAGCAGAGAGAAAAATCTACCACTGACTTGCAAGAAAGGCTGGGCACTTGACTGACCCTGACAGCATGGGTAGGCAAGACTCTCTTTTCCAGAACAGACCCACTGCTCTGCCAGATCACTGTGATTCTTGGTTTTTAAAATTATTTTTATGTTTTAAAAACTACCAAAGTACAACACGCATGTTATAAAAAGTCAATATAGGCCAGGTGCGGTGGCTCATGCCTGTAAGCCCAGCACCCTTGGAGACTGAGGCGAGGGGATCACTTGAGCTTAGGAGTTCAAGACCAGCCTGGGCAACATAGTGAGACCTCATCTCTACAAAAAATAGAAAAATTAGCCAGGTGTGATGGTGCGCACCTGTAATTCCAGCTACTTGTGGGGCTGAGTCAGGAGGAACTCTTGAGCTTGGGAGGTAAAGGCTGCAGTAAGCCCTGATCGCACCACTGCACTCCAGCTTGGGTAACAAAGTGAGACCCTATCTCAAAACTAAAATGAAATGAAATTAAAATTTTTTAAAAAGAAAGAAATAAAAAGTCAATATAAATGAACTGATGAAAATCTTCTGGCATTAGTGGCTGTGATTATAAAACTTTATGAGTACACTAAAAACCACCAAACTATACTTTTTAAAGGAGTGAATTTTATGGTATGTGAATTCTATCTCAATTTTTTAAATTTTAAGTCAATATAAAAGCACATGTAAAAGAGATGTATTTTAAAACAGTTCCCTCCCTACCCACAACCTGATCCTTGGAATACCCAATTTAAGCCTGGTGCGTATGCTCGTTTCCTGAGCCTCTTAACACAAATATAAGCAAACACGTGCACATATTTACAGCTCTCCTACCCTTACTGCTTATTTATTTATTTATTTAGAGATAGAATCTAGCTCTGTCACCCAAGCTGGAGTGCAGTGGCACGATCTTGGCTCACTGCAACCTCCACCTCCCAGGCTCAAACGATTCTTTTGCCTCAGCCTCTTGAGTAGTTGGGATTACAGGCGCGTACCACCATGCCCAGCTAATTTGTTTTTTTTTTTTTTTTTTTTTTTGAGACGGAGTCTCGCTCTGTCGCCCAGGCTGGAGTGCAGTGGCCGGATCTCAGCTCACTGCAAGCTCCGCCTCCCGAGTTCACGCTATTCTCCTGCCTCAGCCTCCCGAGTAGCTGGGACTACAGGCGCCCGCCACCTCGCCCAGCTAGTTTTTTGTATTTTTTAGTAGAGACGGGGTTTCACTGTGTTAGCCAGGATGGTCTCGATCTCCTGACCTCGTGATCCGCCTGTCTCGGCCTCCCAAAGTGCTGGGATTACAGCTAATTTGTTTTTGCCTTTTTTTTTTTTGAGAGGGAGTCTTGCTCTGTCACCCAGACTGGAGTGCAGTGGTGCCATCTTGGCTCACTGCAAGGTCCGCCTCCTGTGTTGACGCCATTCTCCTGCCTCAGCCTCCCTGCCACCATGTCCAGCTAATTTTTTTTTGTATTTTTAGTAGAGATGGGGTTTCATCGTGTTAGCCAGGATGGTCTTGATCTCCTGACTTCGTGATCCACCCACCTCAGCCTCCCAAAGTGCTGGGATTACAGGTGTTAGCCACAGTGCCTGGCCTGCATTTTTTTTTTTTTTCAGTAGAGAGGGGGTTTATGTTGGCCAGCCTGGTATCAAACTCCTTGACCTCAAGTGATCTGTCGGGCTTGGCCTCCCAAAGTGCTGGGATTACAGGTGTGAGCCACTGTGCCTGGCTGAAACTGGTTATTTATTTATTCTTTTTACCTAGAGAGGGATTTTACCTAGAGAGGGAATAAATAAATCTTAATAGCCATTCCCAGATTCTATGCACAAATGTGTAGAATTCTCTGTCACCAGCAGCGTACCCAAGTGCCCATTACCCAAATCTTTGCCAGTAATGGCTCCTGTCCACTAATCTTTAAGTATCTGCCAATCTGATCAATGCTGTTTTTAAATGATCATTTTAAATGATCATATCCTCTAACCCAACATTCTACTTCTTGAAATTTAGCTCCAATGAAAATTATCATAAATGCAAACATCAGAATGTTCATGGTATCATGATTTCCAACAGAAAGTCACAAATACCAAATTTATAATTCTATGCAATTCCAATCAAATGCTAATAAAATATTCTGTGGCACAATATAGTAAGATAATCTTGCCGGGGGCAGTGGCTCACACCTGTAATCTCAGCACTTTGGGAGGCTCATGACTGTAATTCCAGCACTTTGGGAGACTCTCGCCTGTAATTCTAGCACTTTGGGATCACCTGCCATCAGCAGTTTGAGACTAGCCTGGCCAACATGGCAAAACCCCATCTTTACTAAAAATATAAAAATTAGCTGGGTATGGTGGCGGGTGCCTGTAATCCCAGCTACTCAGGAGGCTGAGGCAGGAGAATTGCTTAAACTTGGGAGGCGGAGGTTGCAGTGAGCCAAGATTGCACAATTGCACTCCAGTCTGGGCAATAAGACTGAAACTCCATCTCGAAAAAAATAAGTAAGTAAAAGATAATCCTCAAATTCACACAGAAAAGTAAAAAGCCAAAGATTGATAACCATGACAATTCTGAAAAAAGAGAATATGGGGACTTGCCCTAATAAGACATCAGAAATCTGCAGTATTTAAGATTATGATACTGGCAGACAGCAGACAAACAAAACAAACAGTAGAGGGCAGAAACAGACCCACAATTCCATGAAGGCCTGATTTTATTTTCACATAAACACACACAAACATTCATACATAATAGTCAAGAGGAAAAGAACTACACAATAAAGGTTATCTATAAGGGATAAAAATGAAATCTCTCTCTAGGGAAAAAGAATAAAAAGTTAGCCAGGCATGGTGGTGAACACCTGTGGTCCCAGCCAGCTATTCGGGAGGCTGAGGTAGGAGGATGGCTTGAGCCCAGGAGTTTGAGGCTGCAGTGAGCTGTTTGCACCACTGAACTCCAACCTGGGCAATAGAGGGAAATCCTGTCTCAAAAATAAAAAAAGAATAAAAAGGCAGAGATACCAAGGAATCCCCACCCAAATGATTAGAGTTAAGGACGAATATGCGGGGTTGGCACCTTTGAAGCAAATGTGGCAAAATATGAAACTACTGATGCTAGGTGCTACATTTTCTTAGCACTTGTGGTTTCTCTCTGAAGTTTACTATTTATTTATGAAACATTTATGTTATTTATGAAACATTTCATAAATAACACTTAATATTGGGAGATTAAATAAATTATGATATGGCTTACGAACAAAAAAAATAAGTTCACAAAAGTCTCAAAGATGGGTTAAATAAGCTCTCATTAAGAAAAAAAGTAGGCTGCAAATGTAAATACACACACACACATACAGTCATCTAGAAAAGGTTAAAGTTAAAAAACAAGAAGAGAAAGAAATACACTGAAAAGTTCAATGGTTGGTGAATTTGGAATAGCTGATTTTTTGTAGGTTCAATTATTTATTTATTTATTATTATTATTTTTTGAGGTGGGAGTCTCGCTCTGTCGCCCTGGCTGAAGTGCAGTGGCAGGATCTCGGCTCACTGCAAGCTCCGCCTCCCTGGTTCACGCCATTCTCCTGCCTCAGCCTCCCGAGTAGCTGGGACTACAGGCACCTGCCACCATGCCTGGCTAATTTTTCTGTATTTTTTAGTAGAGACGGGGTTTCACCATGTTAGCCAGGATGGTCTCGATCTCCTGACCTCGTGATCCACCCATCTCGGCCTCCCAAAGTGCTGGGATCACAGGCGTGAGCCACCACGCCCGGCCTACTGTAGGTTCAATTCTTTTAAGCCTAACATCTGCATGGGAAATGGAATTAGAATATATGTACTAAACACCGGGAGTCTCCCCATCAGCTGAGGAAATTTCACATGATTTTTCTTTTTCTTACTTTTCCTAATTGCTCTATAAAGATCAGAAATCACTTTGGTAATTTTCAAAGTCAGGACCCCAAAAAGGTAAGTAAATCTCAAAAGTGAGACTTTAAGACCTGGCAGCTACCAAGGTTACCTAGCAGCAGCCTGCAGCTAGAAAGCCAAACATGACATCTAAGAAACCTAAACCCATGGGACCTAAAGCCCATGGGGTCTTTTCAGGGTGAGCAGGACTATGCAGTCTCAAGGACTTCATATCCAGCAGATAACCAATGCTAACTTCTTTCATCCTCACCTGCTAAACTCACAGCTTCATGTGTTTTGTGATCAATTTACACTCAGATAGCTATATCCAGGACTGTTAAATATCTTTACTATTGATCCTCATCTGGGAAGACAAGGTAAAAGGGGAAGGTGGGGAAGTGGGGAAAAAGGAACCAGGGCTGGAGAGTAACAGATTATACACAGCCCCGGTGCCTTTCATTTATGCATACTCTCATTCATTCAAGTATTCACTGGGTCCCTAAGTAGCAGGCTTGTGCTGGACCCTTCAAATATATTTGTTGTTAAAAATATGGGGCTTGATTTAGCAGGAGGGTTCAACTCATCAAATCCCATCAATAATTGTAAAATTACAATTATAAGAAGTCTACTAAAGAACGTGATGCTTCAAGTGCTTTTATCCAGGGGGTCTGCCTAGTGCAGAGGGTCCAGGAGGAAGTAATATAATTGAGCAGAGACCTAGAAGACAGACAGATATCAATCAAAGGGTAGAGGCATAGGAAGCAATGTAAGCAAAGGCCTCATAGCAGCAGGGCATATGGCATTTCCAAGGAATGAGAAGGCTGGAGTGTCAAAAGCAAGAGGCATTATGTAAAACAAAGCAGGTCTAGGTGGTGAGGGAGAAGCCTGTGCAGGAAATTATATGCCAATAAGGCTTTTGGGCTTTACCTCCTTCTTTCTAATTGCTGAGTACTTGACAGTTTCAGCAACTCATGTCTGTTTCTTCAATAGAAAAGTAGAAAAGGAGGGAAAAATGACCAAAATTCAGTTTTCATAAATTAACAGGAAAATGATCTGGAAAATTAACTCATTTATGCCTAGTGTTCCATTATTGGAACGCTAAGCTTGTGGGAGTTACATATATCCTACTGCTCAAGGTCATTGCCAAGGTCTGGCTTCTCACAAAAAAAATTTTAACCTTGGGCATAAACGGGTTAATTTGTTTCATTCTGGAATTTTTTTTTTTTTTAATTTTACAAAGCTAAGATTTTGAAACAATTGACTTTAAAAAGAAAAAATCCTCCCTCACCAGTTCATTTAACAAACAAAAGTCATTAACTATGGCACTTGGTATTTCAGGATGCAATTCCTAAATTAACAGATTAATTAAGCCTTTAGAATTGTGTTGCCTTCTAATTAGACACTAGAACACTGGCCAATGTTAATTAGTATTTCTTTTCCCTCCAAGTCCCCTCTTGAGCCTTTACTAATGGTACTAATTTCTCTTGCCCTAGAAAGTCCTGACTGTTCTCGCCCTAGAAAGTCCAGATTGTTTCACAAACTTTATAATACAGTTTGCAACTTTGTGGCTGCCTCTGAGGCTAATTAATAAAACCCAGAAAGTTATCTGACTTTGAATATTTCTGATAAATTACCATGAAACCAAATGGCACCATAATTAAAGCTGGAATTGTAATACCTAAGTACTGATGTCAGGATTAAAAAAAAAAAAACATTAAAAAAGCCAGATTGCCGGGTACGGTGGCTCACGTCCATAATCCCAGCACTTTGGGAGGCCAAGGCGGGAGGATCACGAGGTCTGGAGATCGAGACCATCCTGTCTAACACGGTGAAACCCCATCTCTACTAAAAATGCCAAATTAGCCAGGTGTGGTGGCAGGCACCTGTAGTCCCAGCTACTCAGGAGGCTGAGGCAGGAGAATGGCATGAACCCAGGAGGCAGAGCTTGCAGTAAGCCGAGATCGCACCACTGCACTCTGGCCTGGGCGACAGAGTGAGACTCCATCTCAAAAAAAAAAAAAAAAAGCCAGATCACTTACAAATATATACCAGCAAGTAGATTTTTTCACAGTTTTATTAAGCATTAACTGTTTTCTCAGTATCATCATGCTCTGCCACAAATGAAAAAACCTATATAGCATGTGGCCTTATAGAAGGTCTGGGAAGTAATTAAGATTTGGCAGTGGCAACCAGCACATTCAGAGAAGAGTTCTGGCAGCAGACTGGAAGGCGAAGGGGCATCAAGACTTAACACTAAGGGCCAAGTGCAGTGGCTCACGCCTGTAATCCTAGCACTTTGGAAGGCTGAAGCACGATAATCGCTTGAACCAGGGAGGCAGAGCTTGCAGTGGGCAGATTGCTTGAGGTTAGGAGTTCGAAAGCAGCCTCACCAACATGGTGAAACCCTGTCTCTACTAAAAATACAAAAAAAAAAAATTGGCCAGGCTGGTGGTGGGAGCCTGTAATCCCAACTACTTGGGAGGCGTGGGCAGGAGAATTGCTTGAACACGGGAGGCAGAGGTTGCAGTGAGCCGAGATCGTGTCACTGCACTCCAGCCTGGGTGACAGAGCAAGACTCTGTCTTGGAAGAAAAAAAAAAAAAGCTAAGGCTAAAGGGATGGAGAGATGGATGGAAAACAGGAAATCCCCAGTAGTGGACAGAAATAAAGAACAATTACCAAAACACAATAAAACAAAACCACAAAAACTACATCATGGAAAATTCAGAATCTATGAAAACTTGCCCACAAAAGAAGAGCTGGAGAAAAGACAAGACCTAAGACTGTGATTCAGAAAAACTGTATGATGTTCCCCATTTCTCCCCACTGAAGTGTGGATCTGGTACCAATCTAGTACCAATCTGGTACAGGCACACTGGGGACAAAGAAAACTTCCCTTGCCAGGCGCGGTAGTTCAGGCCTGTAATCCCAGCACTTTGGGAGGCCGAGGCAGGCAGATCACGAGGTCAGGAGATAGAGATCATCCTGGCTAACTCGGTGAAACTCCATCTCTTCTAAAAATACAAAAAATTGGCCCGGCGTGCTGGCAGGTGCCTGTAGTCCCAGCTACTTGGAAGGCTGAGGCAGGAGAATAGCGTGAACCCGGGAGGCGGAGCTTGCATTGAGCCGAGATGGCGCCACTGCATTCCAGCCTGGGTGACAGAGTGAGACTCCGTCTCAAAAAAAAAAAAAAAAAAGAAAACTTCCCATATCCTTTGCGACTGGTGCTGCAGCACTGACTGTAGAGAAGTGCTGACTACCTGATCCAGCAAGAAAAGTACAGAATGAAAAGAACAGGAGTGCTTAAAAGGACACCAAATTAATCTTGATGAAAACACTACGGGGCTGTGCACACCAGAGAAGTTGAGTCTTGAGTCCCTGACTCTTCCAGTGAGATAAATGATCAGGACCAAGCATGGACATTCTGTGTAGACAATCAGAAAACTACTGATTTCACTTGAATACTTTTTTTTTTTGAGATGGAGTTTCGTTTGCTGCCCAGGCTGGAGTACAATGGCGGGATCGCAGCTCACCGCAACCTCCGCCTCCCAGGTTCAAGTGCTTCTCCTACCTCAGCCTTCTCGAGTAGCTGGGATTACAGGCACGCGCCACCATGCCTGGGTACTTTTGTATTTTTTTAGTAGAGATGGGGTTTTTCCATGTTGTTCAGGCTCGTCTCCAACTCCCCATCTCAGGTGATCTGCCCGCCTAGGCCTTCCAAAGTGCTGGGATTACAGGCTGAGCCACCGCGCCTGGCCGAATACTTGTTATTTTTCAAACTCATGAGTACTCCTTTGCTGTTAAAGGAAGTAACTGGCAAAGAGATCTCTAAGACCTTTATTAATATCTTTATTTTACATATAGCTCTCCAAAAAAAGACAGGAAGTGTCATTTAACTCGAGCTACTAAAAAATGCACAAACATGCTGCACAAGTTGACGACATGGCAATATCTGGTATTCTCTTAACTATTCTAAATCTTGGGCTTTTTAAATAATTTTGTGATTCTGAAAATTTTATTACTTTATATCTAACAATCTCAGGAGATAGCTTACTTTAATAATCCTTTTCCCACAAATGAACGCTGATATTCAGAAAGCTGGGACACCCTATGAGAAACACAGGTCTGTTACCTAAGCTTCCTCTCCAGCTTCATCTCTTAAGTCTCCACTCTGCTCCAGCCACACTTACTTCCTTTGTATGCTGGAATTACACTATTTGCCAAGGGAGAGGCTCTATCTAATTTACCTGTGTATTCCTACCATCTAGAAGAAACTCAGTAAATAGACAAAAATCACATATAGATTTAAGCTTAGTAATCTGTTTACAGCTGATTCCATAAGTTCAACCATCATAAACTTTAGCTGAGAATATTGCAAGTAAACATATATATCCCCTGAATATAATTTATCAGAACATAATGAACCCAATCAACAACTGAAACCACATGCTGGTGTCCAGAGGGTCTAACCAGGTATACAGCTGTCCTTACAGATCACGCCACAACAAAGGTAGTGTGAGTGCTACAAAATTCAGCACAATTGCTGACTACTCTCAAAACTGACAAAAGATGGAAGCACTAAAGTATAAGAAAATTTTATCATTAGACTTTTTTAGAGGCTTGGAAAAAAGGACTTAAAACTTTACAAATAAAAAAGAGGCATTAATCCCAGAGAAAAAAACTGTAATTACCAAGAACCACACTTCCACCAAAATTTAGGAGGGAACCTAACAGTAAGTTATTTAAAATTACAGTATCTCCTACTCCCAAAAAAGGAATTATGATATTACTAAATAACTCACATTTTCAATGAACTGGGTATTAGAGAGCATAAGGAAGTCATTGAAGACATTATGCAGGCGACAATCTGTGGCTTTGGTTTCCCGTATTAGTCCGTCCACTTGTTTCTTGATTTCATGGGTCCTAGAGATAGTTTGCTGTGAGAATTCCTGTAGAAACTGTAGTAGCTATTTTTAAAAATAAACATACAGTAGTATCAGTGTTATATGTATCTATTTTGCATGTCACATCAAAAAAGAACCCATTTCCTTTCACCTTTGAGTGTTAGAATGCTAAAGAAATGCTTTTTTTTTCTTTTCTTTTTTTTCTTTTTGAGACGGAGTCTCGGTCTGTCCTCCGGGCTGAAGGGCAGTGGCGCCATCTCCGCTCACTGCACCTCCCGCGTTCAAGCAATTCTCCTGCCTCAGCCTCCCGAGTAGCTGGAATTACAGGCGCCCACCACTACTCCCAGCTAATTTTGTGTATTTTTAGTAGAGACTGGGTTTCACCATGTTGGCCAGGCTGGTCTCGAACTCCTGACCTCGTGATTCGCCCGCCTCGACCTCCCAAAGTGCAGGGATTACAGGTGTGAGCCACCGCGCCCGGCGGGAATGCTGCTTTTGACAAGTACTAAGACCAAGTGACATTGAAAAACTCTAAGAAAGCTCATCAAAAGAGTGGCAGTGAGCTAACGGGACACCGATCTTGTTTCTGGAAAAATTTAAAATCCTTGTCTGGCACTAGGTGTGGTGGCTCACGCTTGCAATCCCAGCACTTTGGGAGGCTGAGGCGGGGTTATCGCTAGAGTCCAGGAGTTGGAGACCAGTCTGGGAAACATAGCAAGACCCCCATCTCTACTAAAATTAAATAAACACATCAGCCAGGTGCGGTGGACACCTATAGTCCCAGCTACTCAGGAGGCTGAGGTGGGTGGATCACTTGAGCCCCGGAGGATTCAGTGAAACAAGACAGAGCCACTTGCATTCCAGCCTGGGTGACAGGGCAAAACCCTGTCTCTTTTTAAAAGTCCTCTTTGGTTGTCAACCTACAGAGGTCACAGACCAAGGGTGAGCCAATCAACCACCACTCTTATTCAAAAATGCTATTCATCTGGGACTCTGGAAGAGTTCTGAGCTTTTTGGGCCCCCGATTTGAAGAATCCCACTAAAGGATATCCACATACTGGCTTGCCTCCCACCCCAGTTAGTCCAGGTCCCAACAGGAATCGCCTCCCTAGTGCCGGAGCAATCCCTCAGCGTGGGGGAAACGGATCTCCCCTCTGAATGGAGCTGAGCGCATTGCCAGAAACCCCGTGAAGAGAACGCCGCGTCTGGGCAGCGGTCAGGGTCTGCCCCTATCCCTGGTGGCCGGGGACTGCCAGGGTGGCATTCTCGGGGGCTAAGCGGGGCGTGCGTTCCTAAGAGGGCAGGCAACGGGACGGGCCAGGTGCAGGGGCAGTCGCCGCCCGGTCCTACCGCGCGCAGGCCAAGCGTCACCCCTGCCGCCCTCGCGTCCCCGGGGCCCGCCTCTCACGCCCGCGTCGGCCGCCAGCGACCAGCTCTGGCTGCTCCTACGGATCTCCTCCACCGACCACGGCCGTTCCCACACGGGCTCCGACGCGGGCGCCTGCTCCTGGTCGGGGGTCGTCCGGTTCATCTGCAGCGAAAAAAACGAGAAGACAGGCTAAGCCTGAGGGCAGCAGGAACGGCGACCCCAGCCCAGGCCGGCCCCTCTCCTGCCCGGCCGCAGCCCGGCCCGTAGCCCTCACCATCCCAGCCGCCCGGCTAGGTGGGCTCCTAGGCCACCCGCACGCGCAGAGGACCGCAGAGCCCCGGAAGCCCAGCCCCAGCCAAGCTGCCCCGGGCGTGACCGGCCTCACGTGACCTGATGTCACGTGACAGAGCCCGCACGTGATCCGACCTGCGCTGCTGAGGAGATGAAGCTGCGGAAGTGGATTGGGACTAGAGTTTGGGGTTCTACGCTAGGTTGGGGCGGAGGAAGCTGGAGGAGAGGGGAAGACGCCAGGGAAAGCTGCAGAGGAGGGTTGGCTGGATGGCGCTGCGGCCTAAGGCCGGAGGCAGCGGCGGGGGATCGGCCACAGCACGGGCCGCCAGTCTGGCGGATCTGGACAGAGGGGACCTCAAGCAGCCAGTGGAGCAAACCAGTCTGCGAGCCTTGGACGCCGACGCTGTGGGCGAAGGAAAAGGCCTGGCCTGCTGCCTCTTCTCTTGCCGCAAAATCCGCTGCTGTGAAGGAGCTGGCAGGCGGGCGCTCTGTAGATAGAGAATCCTCATCTGCCTGGGCATCATCTTGCTCTTTATGACCTGCTTGGCTGCTACTGTGTAGGGCCTGCTTTGCCCTCTCAGCCTTGCCCTCAAGTTCAAGGACAAGCTTTTCATTATGACAAGCATAAAGCTCTTTATAATTCGTCCGCCACTCTCCCAGCTCAGGGCTCCAGCTGTTCTGTCTCACACTTCCTTGAAGTTCCCTCTGCTGAGTCGCCCTTGTGCCAGACAAACTTACTTATTGAAATAAAAATCCCATTTTCTTTCCAGTCATGTGTGCCCAAGGGCGAGTTATTTAACTTTTCTGAGCTTTCCTCAGTAAAACGAAGCTACATATCTTGCAAGGATGTGATAGTAAAGTGATAATATTGTAAAACAGCTGCCACGGTGCTTGGCCTAGGGTGAGCCTTCAACCTAGAACATGCTACTACTGCCCCCATGCAGCTTGCTCACACCCAATACCCGACTTTTCTTTTGTAGTCACCTCCGTTATCACCTCATTAAATAACAACCTGATTATCCCAAGTGCAGCTTAAGTGACTTAAGTTATTTTCGATGGCTAGCGGAAGGGACTCCGCTACATTGGAGAGCTGGAGTGGTCTGGAGTTCCACGGTGTGGTGGGCAAGAGGCCACCTCTCCTGCGGCCTCTCAGTGTCTCGCCGGCGGCGTTCGGCCCAAGCTAGACAGACACAGCCCTTGACCGATTTAAACAACCTAAACATTAAACAATACAGCTGCCTCAAATCTTTGGGAGTTTCAGAATGACTGACACTGCTGAAGCTGTTCCAAATTTTGAAGAGATGTTTGCTAGTAGATTCACAGAAGATGACAAGGAGTATCAGGAATACCTGAAACACCCTCCTGAGTCCCCTCCAATTGTTGAGTAATGGAATAGCAGAGCCAAATAAACAGGCAATCGGTTGCAAGATAACAGTTCAGAGGCAGGGACGGTAGATGAGAGTGGCAAAGTGACAATCGATCCAAGCAGCAGCCAGGACAATTCTGGGATAACAATTACCCGCAACACAGTCAAGAACCTTACTATCCCCACTAATATGGGCATTATGGTTACAACCAGCGGCCTCCTTACAGTTGCTACTGATAGAAATGTTGGCAGCTTTTAGTAAAAGCATTTACTCTGTTACTATGACAAAAGTTTGGGTGTCTTCTGTCGGTCATAGTTTTCCACGTGATTTTACAGAATGGATTATTGATTTTTTGGAATTTGAGACTTAAAAAAAATAGATCTTACTTGCAAGATGCGATGGTTGCTGGGAATACCTGAAATTGTGGATCATATTGCCTGACTTCTACCTCGGAGTATTCTTTGTTTCATGACTTAATAGTGGTTTGAGTTTGGTATATTTTTCTTATTTGACCTCTAGGAATTCTTCGTTTTACACAGAAATAAAAATTTTAAAATAGAAAATGCTTGCTTTTACTTTGTAAGGTAAGAGACTATCCATATGCTTAGATGTGCTTGTTTCTAAAATTCTAGAGGTTAATACAATCAGCTCATGAATGCACAGCTATGCTTCTTGTGATAAATCGTACATAACATCAGCAGTTGAAAGGTAAAAGAGTTGCTTATCTTTTTTTTTTTTTTTTTTTTTTTGCTTTTGTTATGCCACTATGGTACTTTGTAATTCCTTACCCTATAGATAATGAGTCAACTCCACATTTATTTGGGTCTCTTTTTAGAGGGAAATCAGTAATAAAGCTGTAAAATAATGAAGGAAAAAAAGTCATTTTTGATATATTTATCCTAAGATATTACATTGTATTGTAATCATTTAAATATTGGTCTCTCCTTTAGTAATAGCTAACATTTATCAAGTGTTCAGTATTTACCACTTTATACATTTTTCATTTAATTCACACAATGACTATGAGGGAGGGAATATTATTTCCAGATTATAGTTGAAGAAACTGAGGTACAGAAAGGAGTAACTTACTCATGATTAAGTAACCAGGAAAGAGACAGACCCAAGAACTCACACTGTGAACCAATATGTTACAGTAACATATAACTGTTAACACTAAGGCTGGGCTGGCGTGGTGGCTCACACCTGTAATCCCAGCACTGTGGGAGACCAAGGCAGCTTCGACACCAGCCTGGGAAACATGGTGAAACCCCACCTCTCAAAAAAAAAAAAAAAAAATTAGCTGGATGTGGTGGCATAGGTCTGTAGTTCCAGCTACTCAGGAGACGGAGGTGGAATGATTGCTTGAGCCCTGAGACCATGGTTGCAGTCAGCCGAGATTGCACCACCGCACTCCGGCCTGGACGAAGAGTAAGACTGCTATCTGCAAGAAAAGTCTTAGTGTCTTTAGGGGACTTCATTTTTAAGTCACCATCTATCAACCTCTTCCACTTCCCTCACATTCATTAAAATACACACTCACACACACACACACACACACACACACTCTTTAGAACTTGGAACTTGGTTGGTAAAGTTGAGGCGAGTCAATTACCAAACTTGCATTTCATCTAACACCATCATGGGCAACTTCAGTGGCCATGTACTTAACACCCTTAATCTACGTCCCACACCCTGGACTTTATCACTGAAACATTGTGACTTCAAAATCTGAACTTCTCCTGAATAGAGTAGCCTATTTATTTATTTATTCAGAGACAGGGTCTCACTCTGACACCCAGGCTGGAGTGCGGTAGCATGATCTTGGCTCACTGCAACCTCTACCTCCTGGCTTCAAGTGATTCTCATGCCTCAGCCTCCCAAGTAGCTAGGATTACAGGCGTATGCCACCATGCCCAGCTAGTTTTTGTATCTTTAGTGAAGACGGGGTTTTGCCATATTGGCCAGGCTTGTCTTAAACTCTGGACCTCAGGTGATCCACCTGCCTCAGCCTCCCAAAGTTCTCCGATTACAGGCGTGAGCCACCACGCCCAGCCACAAACGGTTTTTCAAAACAGTACAGTACAGTAATTAAAAGCACTAGCTTATGCAACAGGTTGGTTTTGTGTGCTGCAGCTAACCTCAAAGTTGTAAGGATTAAATCAGATAATAAAGTGCTTTCAGTAACATGCCTGGCACAGTTCATTGATTCAAACATTGAAAACAAATTTTTTTAATTATACATACTACTGTGTACCTTTGGGAAAATTATAATTTAACAGATATGGCTAAGTTTGAGCCTTCCAGTCCTTTCCTTCTCTGCATACTCTTCAGAGGTAACTGGAATCATGCTCTGGGAGCATGTCTTTCCATGTCTTTTTCTTTGCTTTTATAAACATATGTTTCCATAGAAATGCTTGTATATAGAGGGGGCACGGTATCATGCTGGATTTGTTATTCGGCACTTTTTTGCTTGATCTACCTTGGATGGCTGTCTAATTGTTACAGCTTTTACCTTTTAACTATTACTCAGTATTCTTACTAAGGTAAGACTATGCTGATGTTGTTTATATTTCTCTAGTAATAGGCCGGGCACGGTGGCTTATGCCTGTAATCCCAGCACTTTGGGAAGCCAAGGCAGGTTGATCACCTGAGGTAAAGAGTTTGAGACCAGCCTGGCCAACATCATGAAATCCAATCTCTACCAAATACAAAAATTAGCCAGGCATGATGGTGGGTGCCTGTAATCCCAGCTACTCGGGAGGCTGAGGCAGGAGAATTGCTAGAACCCAGGAGGTGGAGGTTACCGTGAGGTGAGATCACCCCATTGCGCTGCAGCCTGGGCAACAAGAATGAAACTGCTCAAAAATAAAAAAGTAAATAAATAAATCAAAACATTTCTCTAGTAACAGACAATCTTGATATCTTAATATTTTGCTTTTTATATTCTCGTTACATTCTTATTAAAGAATGCATTTTTATTTAGATTTGAAGTAAATCTTGTGTATTATTTGTTACAGCACATCTTTTGCTTCATAACTTGCTGCATCATGATTATGATTATTATTTTTAAAAGCTGTTACCTTTTTGAAGGAGGAGCCTAAAGGCTAAGTGACAGTATCTCTTCTTTAGCTTAATAACTAGTAGTTCTAATTTGGTATTTTATACTCTTAGCACACCACACAAATGAGTGATGAGAAAGAGGATGATGATGGCTGTGACCTTTTTGCTGACTCTGAGAAAGAGGAGGAAGATATTAAGGAAAGCTGTGCTCACCACCTCCCTTGGTGTCCCCCAGCTGACCCACTGCTGTGACTTGATCACAGTCAGCATGCTCTTCCTTTGGAGTCACAGTTCAAATTTTGTTAATCCCAAGAAAAATGTCCTGACATCGGTAGAGAAGAAAATACTAAAGTATTTTAAAATGGCTTGTTCAGGAAAAATTAGTTTCAAAAGGTCTGGTAGTAGCTGTGTGTTACATTGCACATATTTCAGGAAGAAAATAGCAAGAAAAGTTATTTCCCTTGTGAAATGGTTATCACTCGCTTTCTCATTCTAGCGTGTTCGTCATCCAAACCTGGAAAGAAAATCCCAGCAGGAGCTGTTTCTGTATTTTTAGGTAACATAACCTAAGGTTTGCTTTCTAAAAACTACACAAATACTGTTTTTTTATTTTCAAAATTATCTTCTAAAGCCTGGCTGGGGACGAGAAAGCACCTGGGAGCTTCAAAGGGCTTTGAGCAGCTTATAGAAAGAGCTCATTTACTGATGTTAGCTCTTACTCTCCTAGAGCTCAGTGGCCTTGGACTTTTTTGTGTGTGAATGACCTGGTGATTCTCCATGGTGAGATCTTCTATAGCAGTAATGGATGGAGGCTATCTGGCCCTGTTAATGCACTTTGTGGATTAACTGAAATGCAAAGTTCTTGGTGGGTAATAATTATTTTCTGTAAATCCAACAGGCGCACACTGGCTCACAGCTGTGGCTGTCTTGTCCCTCCGCCCACAGGAGACACGAATGTGTTTGGTGCTGCCTCCATTCCATCACTGAAGGAGCCTGAGAAGCCTGAGCAGCCCACTCCAAGGAAAAGCCCCTACGTTCCCCCTCCCACTGGCCTCTTTGATGATGATGATGATGATGATGACGACTTTTTCTCGGCACCCCGCAGCAAACCTTCCAAAACAGGTACCTGTTCCTGCCTCTGTTTCTGGGACTTCAGCCAGAAAGAGAATGTTGCCTAAAAAGAACTTAAGCTCCCCTAGTTCTGTATCTCTTATAGTACCAGAATCCCTTCTCCAGCATTCCTGTCATTGAGCTGTTGTGTCTGTACTTACATAGGTGTGATGCCTGGGAGGTCTCTTTTGTGAACCAATCTTTTCTGCTCTGTAAGCTGATTACTATGATTATTTTCCTTATAGAAAGCGGAAATCTTTTTCCCTATAATTTTTGCTTAATTTCTAGTTCTGACCTTGGGAATTATAAAGTTTTAATCATACTTTCTTCCAGCTGACTTTAGTCAAATACATGAGCAGCGTGTTGTGTGCTGGCCGTTTAGTTCCCAGCTTCTCTTCTCTCTGCCAAAACGCTCGGGTGGCCTTGGTCTTTCCTCAGATGATGGGGTTTTCATCCCCTTGGCCACTTTGGCGTTCTCCTTTCTTTTCCTCTTAAATGTAAGTCCTGTGTTCCTGAAGTCATTCCTGTAAATCATTTGTTTTTAAATGTGCAGATGAATCTCCCAGAGGCTTTTGTCAAAATGAAGATTCGGATTCAGTAGGTCCAGGGTGGGGCCTGAGAATTTACATTTTCCGGCAAGCTTCATGGTCTGTAGATCACACTTGGAATAGAAAGACTTAGATTTATTGACTGCTTTTCCAGAAAAGAAAGGTAGATCCCTGCGGTGCACATGAATTTCAGCAAGTTGAAAAAATAAAAAAGGATGGCATAGGAATAGATGGAACCAGAATGCATTTAGAAGCAGGCTGTCCGGACTTACCAATCTTTTCCAGTGTTAGATGTAGAAAGTAAGAATGGAAGCCGAAGTGTGAGGGAAAACGATAGCCTAGTTAAT
Source organism: Rhinopithecus roxellana (assembly GCF_007565055.1). Lineage (NCBI taxonomy): Eukaryota > Metazoa > Chordata > Mammalia > Primates > Cercopithecidae > Rhinopithecus > Rhinopithecus roxellana. Next base: position 1,746,793 of record NC_044559.1, on the reverse strand, counting down.
CTAGAAAAAGTGCAAACGGATGCAGAATGCACCCAGGTCTCAGTGAAGTTGACAGTGAGTGAAGGTAGTAGTGCTTTTGTAGCTCCCCAGGACTCTCACTTAGTGGATATCTTTGAGAACTGATTTGGAATCACTAGTAAATTGATGCTGCTTTCTTTGACAACTGCTGTTCTCTTCGGACATTCATGAGTCAGTGACCTCATTTCAGCAACACATGCCCCATTCGGTACAGCAGTGCTTATGGTGGTGAAAATATTCATCAGCAGGGTAAGCTATGGCCCTTCTATTCAGTGGAATATTGTGTGACTGTTAAAAAGAATGGGGTCTACGCTTGTTGACTTGGGAAGGTTTTATAGGTACATTAAGTGGAAAACGCAAATGGTAAGACACATTGTTCAGAGTATCTTCTTATTTATAGTCGTATTTGTAAATAACTAAAATTAATTCATTAGTACATCCTTTGGGGGAATTGGAAGCATGTGTGCTGAACTGTTCCCAATGTCCGTCTTGTTTGAGTAGACTGATGTAATTATGAGGGGATTTCATTATTTGCTTTTATCTGCTTTTGTACAGTTTGATTTTTTTTTTTTTTTTTTGAGATGGAGTCTTGCTCTGTCTCCCAGGGTAGAGAGCTGTGGCGGATCTCGGTTCACTGCAACCTCCATCTCCTGGGTTCAACCAGTTCTTCTACCTTAGCCTCCTGAGTAGCTGGGATTACAGGTGTCCGCCACCATGCCCAACTAACTTATGCATTTTTAGTAGAGATGGGATTTCACCACCTTGGTCAGTCTGGTCTCAAACTCCTGACCTCAGGTGATCCGCCCGCCTCGGCCTCCCAAAGTGCTGGGATTACAGGCGTGAGCCACTGCACCCAGCCCAGTTTGATTTTTTTTAAAGCAGGAGCTGAGCCTTCATTTCTCAGATTACTTAGGTGATTGACTTTGTGGTCCTCTTAAGTTTCTTTCTTCCTCTAGATTTCTCTTCACCTTTTAAGTTATTCCAAGCTTCTCTAACCACAGGAGACTGCTGCTTGGACAAGCATATCAGCCTCATGGTTAAACTGTTTGTTCTGTCTTTCAACTGAGCTGCTAATATGCTCTTTGAAAAATTCCAAGGGAAGAGTATAGTTTCACTTACTATTTCTTTATAAGTAACCAAGAAACAACATAACTTTTATGTTAATCTTCGGGAGAGAAGAATTTCTTAATCTATGAATTTTGTGGTAGAATTTTTTGTGGTAGGATTTTTGGGCTTATTGTAATTTTACACCTTGGTATTTTTAAAGGCAAAGTCCAATCCGCTGCCAATATCTTTGGTGACGAAGAAGGAGATCTGTTCAAAGAAAAAGCCCAAGCATTGCCAGAAGCCACTGTGAGTCAGACAGATGAAAATAAAGCAAGAGCAGAAAAAAAGGTGAGCAGGATGGAAGAGTTAACGCAGGAGCATTGATCTGTGGCGTTTTAATAATTCACGCGGAACCCAAAGGGAAGTATTGTTCCCTTACACGTTCATATTGAAGAACTTCAAACAGAAAGTGGAAAGAATATTGCAGTGAACACCCAAATAACTACCACCCAAACTGATCAGTTCTTAGGGTTTTGGCAAATATTTTACAGATGTAAACCTTGTTACGTATCTATTTTTTTCCTGAACTATTTGCATGCAAGTTGTTTGAACTGTTTGCTGCATGGAACTGTTTGTGTGTAGTCATTGTGACATTCTACCCCTAAATATTTCATTAAGCCTCTCTTGAAAAGACTTCCATATAACAACAGTGTCATGATCAACAGCTGTGAGACTAACAGTAATTCTATAGTAGAATCTAATATCTAGTCTGTATTAGAATTGCTCCTGTTTGCCCCAAAATATCTTTGTAAAATCACCCCAACAAATAGAATACAGATTTACAATTATCTCGCCTATAGTTTATATTGTAATTTCCTCTCTTGTTCCCAAAATGCCATTTATAGCAGCGGTCCCCAACCTTTTTGGCATTAGGGACGTAAGGAGAGTGCAACTTGCAACCTAGATCCCTCGCAGGCACAGTTCACAATAGGGTTTGTCCTCCTGTGAGAATCTGATGCTGCCGCTGATCTGACAGGAGGAGGAGCTCAGGCAGTAATGCTTGCTGCTCACCTCACCTCCTACTGTGCGGCCTGGCTCCTAACAGGCCATGGACTGGTCTTCAGCCCAGAGTTGGGGACCCCTGCTTTATAGTTTTTTTGTGTGTTTTGATTTTTTTTTAAGAAACCCAGGATTCAGGCAGTGTGTCTGCATTGCATTTGGTTGTCCTGTCTCTTTGGTCTCCTGAATGTAGAGCAACACCTCCCACATCTTTTTTTTTTTTTTTTTTTTTAATGTCCAGCCACTTGTCTTGTAGAATGTGTCTCATGAATTTGCTTGGTTATTTTCCTCTGAGTAGATTCAGAGTCAGAGCAGTTTTGGCAAGAGTACAAGCAGACAGGGTTGTGCACTTCCCATTGGATCATCTCCCAAGACAAATCAGGTCCACTGTCTGCCTCATTCAGACACGTTTGTCACTTGGTTGTTAGAGTGCCCACCACACTGCTTCACTGGAAAGGATCCTGTTCTCTTTTGCCATTGATAAGTTGATCTCTAAAGTGATAGGTGAACACAGTGTGAATATCTGTTGTCTCCCAGCCTTTTACTCAGTGTTTTAAAAATCCATTGATGATCTTTTCCTGAATTGGTTAACCTGTTAGCGAGCATAAACCACCGCTTTTTTAATTCTATATTTCTTATGGGTTGACATTCTTCTGAATAAAGAGTTTCTTCTTCCTCTCCTTCCCTGACTTTTAGTATTTCTTTGGGATCATGGATTCATTCTTCAATGTAAGTGATAATCCATTACTATCATTCTTCTTCTTCTTCCTTTTTTTTTTCTTTTTTGAGACAGGATCTTGCTCTGTTGTCCAGGCTAGAGTGTAGTGGTGCAATCACAGCTCACTGCAACCTCAGCCTCCTGGGTTCAAGTGATTCTCTCCAGCCTCAGCCTACCAAGTAGCTGGGACTGCATGCACACAACACCATGCCCAGCTAATTTTTGTATTTTTTGTAGAGACTGGGTTTGACCATGTTGGCCAGACCATCATTCTTTTGATGCTCAGATTGACCTGAGTTTGGCCAGTGCTTGTGTCCCCAGCAGTCTTGAAGCCCTTCTGACTGTTTGATATTTCACTGCTGTCCCGCACAGCTGATCCCTCCTCTTTCTACAGTTCGTCTTATCATGTCATGTCCTGGCTGCGAAACCCTGACTTTCTCCTGCCCACCACCTAAGGCCCAGGATTCAGAACCTGATAGGCCTGTCAGGCAGCCTGCCTTTCCATGCTGTCTCTCATTGCATATGTCCCATCTATGTACCCATTACCCAGGCAGTGTGTCCTGCCCCCCGATACACCAGATGTGTCCTCTGTTTGTCTTACTGTTCTCTTAACAGACCTCTCGGCTTGGTGCCTATCATAGCAGAGACTCCGTGCACTCTCTAAATGGTTGATTGAGTAAACCCTCTTTTCTGGGTATCTTATTTGTTAATGCTTAATTTTTCTTTTTCTCCCCCCCCCCCCCCCCAACAAAGGTTACCTTACCTTCCAGCAAAAATCTCAAGTCCTCGTCAGAAACAAAGACTCCAAAAGGCTTATTTTCAGATGAGGAGGACTCTGAGGTATGGTATTCTTTTCCTTAGTTGTTGGTGTTGGTCTATGAATATGACATAGAAACTATTTCTGAATCAGGTTTTTCTCAGTGGAGATATAAGACTTTTTGTTAAGTACTCCAGTTCTTTAAAAATTATCTCTAGAGGCCAGGAACTGTGGTTCATGCCTGTAATCCCAGTACTTTGGGAGGCCAAGGCAGGAAGACACCTGAGGTTAGGAATTTCACACCAGGCTGGCCAACGTGATGAAACCCTGTCTCTATTAAAAATACAAAAATTTGCTGGATATGGTGGTGCGAGCCTGTAATCCCAGTTGCTCAGGAGGCTGAGAGAGGAGATTCACTTGAACCCGGGAGGCAGAAGTTGCAATGAACCAACATCATACCATTGCACTCTAGCCTGGGCGACAGAGCGAGACTTCTTCTCAAAATAAATAAATGAATAAAACATAATCTCTTGAGAGCTTAGGGTCTTTGGAAAGCAATATGTTTACAATACTTTTCACTTTTGGGTTGGACTGTATTTACATTTCCTGGGATGAAAATACTCTCTCTTTAGGATGCTCAGATTTTAGACAGTTAATGGGCTCATGATGTGATGAGGAGCTTGCACCAGAGTAGAGGTCACCGTGCTCCTTCCTTTATTCACATTCTCACTAACTGGACCATGGCTTAGTGCTGTAGCGGAAGGATTCTGGCATAGCCATCTGTCTTGTGGAGACTGAGACCGCTAACAGGCTGTGGGACCCTGGTTCACAGGTTGCTTCGGGCCCTCCAGGCACCTTAGAACCACCTCTCAGAATTTCACTGCTTTTCCTGAGTCTCTCAGGCCTAGGTCATCTTAGATCTAATTTTAAGTTAGCCTTTTAGGAGATCAGAGACCTGTATGAGAATGTAATGGGAAGTGATAAGCCCCTTTTACAGAAAAATATGTGGACATGGCAGAAACTTACATGTATTTCAAGAAACTGTGGGCTCTAGGTTAGGCTCGCACGGTTGGACTTTGCACTCACAGCAAGGATGAACGTGGAACCCTTTGGAAGTAGAGTGATTGCCCTTGATGTAAAGAATACCTTTGAGGCTATTATTTCACTGAAGGCTAGTGTACAAAACATGGGAATTAACCAGAGTCCAGTTAAGTCACAACCCTGAGCCCTGAGAAACAGCATGATGGGGCCTCCACCATCTTATGCTCATGGATTCCGTGTGTCACCCACACCTGCACCTCGGGGTCTTTGCACCTGCCCCTGCCACTCTGAGGAATGCTATTCCCAGAATCCAGCTTGCTTCCTCCCTCTTTCTGTGTGAGGCCTCCCTGACGAAATACACACAACTGGAGGCCTGCTAGCACATGCCACCCTATACTCCTGGTCCCCTTTCCTGTTTCACAGTTTACCACAGCACGTGTTCCAAGGGACAATGTATATTTACTTGTTTATTGTCTGCGCTTTCCACTAAAGTAAGTGCCATGAGGGCAGGACTTTTTATTTCCTGTTTGTATCCTTAACAGCCTGTCCTTAATACCAGTGCTTGGCATGTGGTAAGCCATCCAGTAATTGTCGACTAGACAAGAAAACCAAATGTGAGCAATTGCAGTGACTTACGAGGTGTTCTGGTTATTTGTTGCTGTGAAACAACTTAACTCCAACACTTAGTGGTTTACAACACCAGTAGTTTTTTTGTCTCACAGTTCCAGAGGTTGACTGGGCTTAGCTAGGCCATTGTTACTGAGGGTCTCTTGTGTCTGAAGGTGGCTGGACTGAGGATCATCTCACTCATATGTCTGGTACCTGGGCACTGGGGCCCCTGGGACATCTCTCATTAGCTCTTTGCGGCTACCAGCATGTAGTCAGGGAAAGCGGGCCTCATACATGCTAGCTCAGGGCTGTAGGAGAGATTTCTCAGAGAAAGCCAAATGGAGGCCGTGTCACCTTCTGTGTTCCAGCCTTGGAAGTCAACGGTGTTCCTTTTGCTTCATTTGTTGATCAAGATGGTCACAATGGCCCATCCAGGTTCATGGGGAGGGGCCGTAGGCTCCCCTTCTTGATGGTGGGAGTGTAAATGAACTCTCAGACTTGTGTGAAAACCCTCCCAAAGGCTTTGCCCCATGTGTGTCATCATAGAGTGAATGTTTTTATTGGCTATTGTTGGGATTCTGAGGCGAGGAGAAGTAAAACTAAGGCAGTCTAAGAGTTAAAGCTTTGGACCCGAAGGAATGTGTCCTGAGTCCTTTCTGTAAATCTCAAGTGTGAGGCTGACACTTTCCCTGTGAAGTCATTCGGGGAGAACATATTTGAGGTAATGGAAGTGTGTTTTTTGCAGTACCAAGAAAGGTATTAGTTAAGGGTCCAAAACTGTGATGTTGACTTTGTTTTTGTTGTTTGCTTTGGTTTACTTTCATTTTCTTAGATCAGCAGAACCCTTTCTCTTGCCGTTGTGTAACATGCAGGAGGGGCACGGGATGCCCGGAATTCCCCTTGTGGGCTCTTCAATCTAAGTAAACCCATGGAACTCCAGGGAAGGGGAAAACCACTGTATGGAGGAGATCTCGCTTAGTGAACTCATTAGGTCTATATTTGAGGAGTAGACATCGACTCCGTAATTTAAAAAAGAAAAAAAAAAAACTGTCTGAAGAAGTCTTAGAAAATATGTTCTTGGCCTATTTAATTGTTCGGCTCTTGTGTATTGAAGTGTCTCTTCCCAAGGGAATAGATGTCCCATTTTATGTTTCTACTTCATGTAGCTCAATTTGCAGGTCTTTCTTTGCAGGGTAAGCTGATGTTTTATAACATTTTGAAAATTTCTTTATTTTTATATTTTTTACTTTTTTTGAGATGAAATTTTATCTTTTTGCCCAGTCTGGAGTGCAGTGGTACGATCTCGGCTCACTGCAACCTCCATCTTCCAGGTTCAAGCAATTCTCCTGCCTCAGCCTCCTGAGTAGCTGGGATTACAGGCACCCACTACCACACCTGGCTAATTTTGTGTTTTTAGTAGAGATGGGGTTTTGACATGTTGCACAAGCTGATCTCGAACTCCTGACCTGAGGTGATCCACCTGCCCCAGCCTCCCAAAATGCTGGGACTATAGGCATGAGCCACAGCGCCAGGCTGAAAGTTTCTTTAGAATCTAGCAGGTCTTATCCTGGTTTGCAACATCATATACCTGTAGTTAAGCTAAGTAGACTACCAAACATTTAAAAATAGAAATTTAATTTTTATTTATTTAAAAGGAGTAAGTCAGTTGGGTGTGGTGGCTCATGCCTATAATTCCAGCACTTTGGGAGGCTGAGGCAGGTGAATCACGAGGTCAGGAGATCGAGACCACCCTGGCTAACATGGTGAAACCGGGTCTCTACTAAAAATACAAAAAAATTAGGTGGGCGTGGTGGCAGGCACCTGTAGTCCCAGCTACTCTGGAGGCTGAGGCAGGAGAATGGCTTGAACCCGGGAGGCGGAGCTTGCAGTGAGCCGATATCGTGCCATTGCACCCCAGCCTGGGTGACTGAGCGAGACTCCATCTCAAAAAAAAAAAAAAGAAAAAGAAATAAATCATAATCTTAGGAGAGAAGGGTGTTACTAAATAAAATAGTTGTAGCTCCATTAATTTGGGAATCTAGCCCCTGTTTCTTTATTGACCCTGTCTAATCTCTGATTCTTTAGACAGTAATAGGAAGCCATTCTTATTTATTTACTTTTTTAGCATGGTGTAGGAAATTGATTTGAAAACTTCTTCCTGCCTCCTGTCACTGGGGTGGGAATTCAGAAGCCTCTTTGCTCTGCAAGGCCACCAGATCCTGCAGCTCTCCTCCTCCTTATCACCATTGCACACACCCGGCACAGACCCTGAGGCCCATCCCTTTAAGGCCACCTTCCCTCTAAGGAAAGAAGCCTAGATACATGGCAGCCGTCATGTCTGAGTCACTTGTGTTTCATACTCACCTGATATTTTTAAACTGATATTCCTGTTAACAGCAACTTTAATTTCAATCCAACAGGATTTGTTTTCTTCTCAAAGTGCGAGTAAGTTAAAAGGTGCGTCTCAGCTCCCTCGCAAGCTCCCCACGTCGGTTTCCCTGTTCGATGATGAAGACGAAGAGGTAAACTTTGTTATTGCAACACTAGATAATTTAGATTAGGAGAAAACGGTTATTGATGTAACTTTCTACCCAGAGGCTCATACACAGCAAAAGGTGGTAGGGAAGCAGTCAGGCTGCCTGAAGTTTATATAATAAAAATATTTCCGTTTTTATTTCAGTGACTTCTTCCTTATATTTTCCTAGCTGTGCAATGGAGAAGACATTAGATTCTTTTTTTTTTTTGAGACGGAGTCTCGCTCTGTCACCCAGGCTGGAGTGCAGTGGCCAGATCTCAGCTCACTGCAAGCTCCGCCTCCCGGGTTTATGCCATTCTCCTGCCTCAGCCTCCCGAGTAGCTGGGACTACAGGCGCCGCCACCTCGCCTGGCTAGATTTTTGTATTTTTAGTAGAGACGGGGTTTCACCGTGTTAGCCAGGATGGTCTCGATCTCCTGACCTCGTGATCTGCCCGTCTCGGCCTCCCAAAGTGCTGGGATTACAGGCTTGAGCCACCGCGCCCGGCCTCCGACATTAGATTCTTGACGCAGTTCTTTTATTTTGTTGTTTTTGAGATGGAGTCTTTCTCTGTCACCCAGGCTGGGGTGCAGTGGTGCGATCTCAGCTCACTGCAACCAGGTTCAAGTGAGTCTCCTACCTCAGCCTCCCGAGTAGCTGTGACTACAGGCACGCACCACCACACCCGGCTAATTTTTGTATTGTTAGTAGAGACAGGGTTTCACCATGTTGGCCAGGCTAGTCTCAAACTCCTGATCTCAGGTGATCCACCTGCGTTGGCCTCCCTAAGTGCGAGGATTACAGGTATGAGCCACCATGCCTGGCCTCATAGGTCTTATTTTTAAAAATCCACCTTTGAGAAATACAGTGTGGAGGTTGTTTTGACTTCCATATTGCAGTGAAAAATCCATACATAACTTTTTACTTCCCAAAAACTTACCTACTAATAGCTTACTGTTAACCAGAAGCCTCATGGATAACATAAACAGTTGATTAACATAAAAATAGTATAGTATCCATTTATATATTTTTGTATTCCTGACATATCTAGCATTTCCTTAATTTTTTTTGTATTTCTAGGCTACTTGGTTTGTTTGCAAGATTTTTCAAATTGTTGCAAATGTCCAAAAAATTTTTCAACATATTACTGATAAAACATTTGTGTAGAAGTGGGCGTGTGCAACTCAAACCTGTATCATTCAGGGTCAGCTGTATTTTAGAGAGTGGATCAATGTTATACCCAATGACCTACAAGAATGTCTTGGATCAAGTGGAGATACAAAGGAGAAGGCAGCCATGTCCTGACCATGGCCTTTCTTTCCCATCCTGGATAGAGAGAGCACACTGGGGAAGAGAAATAAGAGAGAAGACACCCCAAACCTTAACTCTGATGCAGTACTGGGCAGTGATGAACTCATAGGCTTTGCCATCAGACCCCTGGGTTCATATCCCAGCTCCACTACTGGCAATCCAGGGACCTGGAGCAAGTAACTTACCCTTCCTTAAGCTCACATGGTTTAACAGTGAGTAGGATCATTGTGGCAGCTGTAACTACTAGTGTGACACTCTTGCAGAGTTCCGGCACACAGTAAGTGCACAGTGAATGTGAGCTTTATCATTAGTATCCCCAGTGGACACCGGCTCATTACTCTCCTGGCCTGTCCTATATTACCGTACTCTCCTTAAAGGAGACTTCATCCAGGAAGACACTCCCTTCATCCATCTTCACATTCCAGGGCTGTTCACCTGCTGTTAAGAGTTTGTCCATCCTCAGACTCACGCCCTCTGATGCTTTTGTTCCCCTTACCTGAATAAAAGCACCTTAATAAATACAACTTTTGGGGAATGCTTGACCACAGAAGAATTTACAAATGCCATTAAACCTAGTACACCAGCAATTTTATTTAGTAAACTATTTCTTCACTTTGTATAAGCTCTTTGAAACTAATGAGGAATACAAGTCATGCCTTCCCTCCATCCCAGGAGTATGTCTTTCTTACCTATAAAGGAGTGGAGACAGACCCCTAGTTCTCTCCTTTGAGGTATTGTTCTGGTTTCTCATTTGTGGAGAGGACAGTGTGAGTTTCTGGCTGCTGCAGGGGCTCCCATGCCCATTGCAGGCTGTAACCCCCTGAAATGAGCAGAGAGGCACTTGCCCACAGGGCGACTGGATGGGGCTCAGTTTCTCCTTATACTTCGTGATCTCATTTGCATGTTGTCCTCTTGCTTCTTCCCAGCTGTTCTGCCTTCGAGTTCTATGGTCATCTCTTTCCCTTCTATGGGTGCAGTGGGAAAAGGCTGTAGTTTGGGATTTACTAGCATTTTGTAGGTTTTCCCCGCCAGAGGTGTTATTTGTATACCTGACTGGAGACTTACTTCCTAACAGTTTGATGTAGGAAGACATCTTATGTTTTCTGTTTATAAAGTTGTCTTACCTTTCTGCCATTTGCTTTTCTAGGATAATCTTTTTGGGGGTACAGCTGCTAAGAAGCAGACATTGTCTCTACAAGCTCAGAGAGAAGAGAAAGCAAAACCCTCTGAGCTCTCCAAAAAGAAAGCATCTGCCCTGTTGTTCAGCAGTGAGGAAGTGAGCTGAGGTTTCTCCTAAAGAAGAGGGGAGTATTTGATGAGATTTAAGAGTCAAAGCCATCCCAAGTATTTTCTTTTTCTACCTGTTTTATATCTAGTGACATTCAGTCACCAAAGGCGATGTTCACAAGATTGTCTTTTCTGAAGGAAGACATTTAATGTAATAAATAATTTAAAGATGAATCTCTTCAGAATGGTTCGGAATAAATATGACTCCCGCACGATAGTACATGCTCCTTCTAATGAGTTAGGCCGGCTACGGGAGAAATGATTTCTCACCCATCACTAGGTTCATGGTCGAGTCCCCTATAACAAATGACAGATTAACCAGAGAAAAGTGTGCAAGTTTATTGAAGATAAGTTTTACCTGACACAGGAGCCTTCAGAAAGGAAGACTCAGAGAAACAGGAAATCCTGTGTCGATTGTATGCTGTCTGATGAAGAAGCGGACAGTTTTGGAGAAGCACCGTTAGATGAAAGGGGTGTGACCTGATGGGAATAAGCTGGGAGAGCTCAGCAAGGCCTGTGTGGTCAGATCATTCTCTGCATCTTTACAAATAAGGAGGCTCCTTTCCTCTGGGAATAGGGAGGACTGGAATGAAAGTCTTATGACCTACTCCAGAGAGGGTTAGAGGATTCTTCTATGGCCTGCTGCAGAGGAGAAGGGCCAGGGAAAGATCAGAAAGATCTTTCTGCTTCTCAAATGCCAAGGTGTCATATTTTGAGGTAGCATGTCCCATATACCCCAATGGCCATATATAGTAGTATCTTGTTAAATGACTACTGTGTTTCATTAATTTAGAACTATAGCTAGACATGGTAGGCGTTACCTATTGAGGTTAAATTCCTTTTTGAAGAGTCTTACCAATATTTCTGTTTGTGATCAGGATAGATATTACCAAAGTCAGTAGTGAATATCAGTTAGTTTATTTGCTAACTCAATCAGATTTGGTAGCAGGAAATCAGATTTGGCTGTGCAGAAAAAGACTTTAAATATGATATTGGCCGGGCGCAGTGGCTCACGCCTGTAATCCCAGTACTTTGGGAGGCCGAGGCAGGTGGATCACAAGGTCAGGAGATTGAGATCACCTTGGCTAACATGGTGAAACCCCGTCTCTACTAAAAAATACAAGTAGTTAGCCATATGTGGTGGCAGGCACCTGTAGTCCCAGCTACTCGGGAGGTTGAGGCAGGAGAATGGCGTGAACCCAGGAGGCAGAGCTTGCAGTGAGCTGAGATGGCGCCATTGCACTCCAGCCTGGGTGACAGAGCGAGACTCCATCTCAAAAAAAAAAAAAAAAAAAAAAAAAAATATATATATATATATATATATATGATGATATTAAAAATCCTGAGTATTAAACATCATCCTGTGTTATTGCAGGCAAGTTAGGAGGGGGTGAACTGGATATATAATTCACAGATATGTTCATGTTCTTATTGAAAGCAATTTTAAAATTCCAAAGCAGATTGCAAAAAAAAATGTATTAAAAGCTTATGTGGCCGGGTGTGGTGGCTCACGCCTGTAATCCCAGCACTTTGAGAGTCCGAGGCAGGCAGATCACCTGAGGTCGGGATTTCGAGACCAGCCTGACCAACATGGAGAAACCCCGTCTTTATTAAGAGTACAAAAAAATTAGCCGGGTGTAGTGGCGCATGCCTGTAATCGCAACTACTCAGGAGGCTGAGGCAGCAGAATCACTTGAACCCAGGAGGCAGAGGTTGCAGTGAGCCAAGATCATGCCACTGCTCTCCAGCCTGAGCCACAGAGCGAGACTCTGTCTCAAAAAAGGGGGGAAAAAAAAAGACCTAAGGAGTGCTGACAGCGGATCCCAGCTCCAGAGATTCTGAATTCATCCGTCTGGGGTATAGCCTCGTCGTTGGAGTTTTGTGATGCTCTCCAGTGGATTCCAGGGTTTAGTCACTGCTAAACGTTGAGGAGCACTTCTCAAACTTCAATGTTTAAGAAATCATCTGGGCACCCTGTGAAATGCAGGTTCTGATTCAGAAAGTAGGGGTGGGGCCTGAAATTCTGCATAATCTGCTGCTGCCTTGTGGCCTCCACCTGGATTTGCAAGACTGTAGACTCCAGAGATCAGAGCACTTATGCAAGTGGTTGGGAGTTCTTTGATTTAAAGGGGTGTGAGCATAGCCTAGTGGAATTTCTTTAAATGCTTTCTAAAGGCCACATTCAGTCTTGTGGTAAAAAGATTACTAGCAGTTTTTCATTGTGTCTTCTTCACATGTGTGTTGCATGAGTTTTGACACTTTTTTTTTTCAATCTGCTTTAGGACTTTTAAAATTAAAATATCATTCTTGTCTGGAGTTGGAAGTTTTTGAGTTCTTGGTATTTTTACATTCGGCTTCCTTCTTATAGCCTCTGTAATTAATGTTGATCCTCTGAAGTAGACAAGTCATTTGTCGTAACACAGTGCAGAACTACAGTGAGAAGAGACATCATGGCAGGTGTTGGAGGAGGAAATCATGAGAAGCTCTGTGAGGTCAGAGAACCCAGCTGTCTAGATTTGAGTTCAAAGAAAAGTCTTAAGCATGAGCTTTCTTCAAGATTGATGCACTAAGTTTAATACTTAGTTTAAATACAACTTAGTTTAACAAATATAAGTTTTATTTTACTCCCCATGTTTTATAATCTAAATTGCCATTGGATTTTTTTTTTTTTTTTTTTTTTTTTTTGAGACAGAGTCTCATTCTGTCCCCTAGGCTGGAGTGCAGTGGTATGATCTCTGTTCACTGCAAGCTCCACCTCCCAAGTTCATGCCATTCTCCTGCCTCAGCCTCCCAAGTAGCTGAGACTACAGGCTCCCACCACCACGCCCGGCTAATTTTTTTGTATTTTTAGTAGAGATGGTGTTTCACCGTGTGAACCAGGTTGCTCTCAATCTCCTGACCCATGGTCGGCCCACCTCAGCCTCCCAAAGTGCTGGGATTACAGGCGTGAGACACTGCACCCGGCCTATGTCAACATAATGGCAGCTTCACATTCTGGATATCTTTATGTTGGGGCAAAAGTTTCAAAGGTAACTGCTCTTCTGTAGCTAAGCTTTTTTAGAGCAGAGGATGGAGCAAATTCTGAGTTACTGAAATTACATATTCAGCACTATTGCCTTGTTTACCTTCAATTTCATCTTTGGAGTTGTGTTTTTAGAACTTTTTCAGAAGAGATGAGAGGAATGCTTTGGGAATTGATTTAGAAATCTTTTTGGTGTCATTACTTCTAATAGCTAGATATATTTTTTAATTGTAAAAAATCTGGAAATACTTTTTTCTCTACCTGCCCCCATTTTTTTTTTTTTTTTTTTTTTTTTTGAGACTAGGTCTGGTTGTGTAGCCCAGCCTGGGGTGTGGTTGCAAAATCACAGCTTGCTGCACCTTTGAACTCCAGGCCTCCAGTGATCCTCCCACCTTAGCCTCCTGAATAGCTGGGACTACAGGTGTGTGCCATCATGCCCAGCTAATTTTTTTTTTTAAATTTTTTTGTACAGACAAGGGTCTCACTATATTGCCCAGGCTGGTCTCAACCTTTTTGCCTCAAGTGATTCTCCCAACTTGGCTTCCTGAATTGCTGGGATTACAGGCATGAGCCACCGTGGCCAGTTTTTTTTCTGTTTTGTTTCCTGTTCCCCTTCTGTTTTGTTTTTTTTTAGCTGTTTTTCTATCCCATCTTGAAGTCTTCATTGCCCCCTCATTTTCCAATATCATGAGTCCCACAGTATACTCAGCTAAGCATGACCACGTACCGTTTCAAGAAGCCATTCATGGACCCAGCTTTTAGTACTGGCTGGGTCTTTGACCTGCTGCAGCTTCCATTTGCTCCTCAGCTACCCTCTAGGCATCCAGTCTGGCTTAACCAGATTTCATGGCCTCATTTTGTCCTCTGCTACAGTGATTTCTACTCCTGAGGAGAAGCATAACTATCTTCTAGAGGGAAACATTTTCGCTTTGGGTTATCAACCTTGGTTCTTTTGGGATATTGGAAATTACCCCATTGAATGACCCAGACTTACAGTGGAAGTTCCAGCACAATTAATGCTGTTCAGAGTTGTCCTTTTTCTTCTGGCTTGTAGTTACATTATCCATTCTCATTATAGATGAAGAACTTCCAAATCTGTTTGTTACCTTCTACTCTCCCCCAGCCTGTTATTTTCAGGGTCTCACTATGGAAGAACACTGTGGTGAAGGAAACACTCTGAATTCCTTGGGCAGGCATAGTCACTCATGTCTTTATTTCTGTCATGTTCATTTTGCAGTCCTGACACCTGACTTTTGTTGCTAGAGCTGCAACTATGTAGGTAGAAGTACTGTTGGCTTCGGGGATACACACACTGGCAACTCTATAGTACACGCTTATTTGGTATAGCATAAGTATGTTTTTAAGAATTCATGTTATCCAAAATTATAAAAGCAATTCTTTGAATGAGTGAAAGAAAGAGGGTTAAGGTTAGCTCCATACAAAGTCATATATAAGCAATGCAGCTTTTTAATTTAGCTTTTATTTAAGAGCAATGACCCTTTACCTATCACCAGCAGTATTATTAGCCTGGCACCTTGTATTACTCTATTCCTCATCGTTTTGAAATATGGTGCAACGACACTCAAAAGAGCTGTGCTACAAGAAACAACTTTCCTTTCTGTAATGTCCTCCCTTTTAGGATCACTAGGAGTCTGTACAATGCAATTCAGATTCCTGAATTAATTATCTTTCCTATTAGTGTTATCAAAACTCATAGCAGATTCCTGTATGTGCATGTATGTTATGAGTTGGATAAACGTTGGTGGACTTCATTTGGAGTGAATCAGAATGGGATTCCTGTGAGAAGCCAACACCCCTCTAAACAAGCTTTTGGAGCATGACATGGCTTGGGTGTTTTCTCCCCTCCAAATCTCATGTTGAAATGTGATCCCCAGTGTTGGAGGTGGGCCTAGTGGGAGGTGTTTGGATCATGTGTGTGGATCCTTGTGCATGTCTTGGTGCTGTCCTTGTGGTAATGAATGAGTTCTCACTCTGAGTTCACATGAGATCTGGTTTAAAAAAAACCTGGGTGCCTGGCACAGTGGCTCACGCCTGTAATCTCAGCACTTTGGGAGGCCGAGGGTGGCGGATCACAAGGTTAGGAGATGGAGATCATCCTGGCCAACATCTTGAAACCCCGTCTCTACTGAAAATACAAAAATTCATCAGGTGTAGTGGCACGCATCTGTAGTCCCAGCTAGTTGGGAGGCTGAGGCAAGAGAATAGCTTGAACCCAGGAGGCTGAGGTTGCAGTGAGCTGAGATCACACCACTGCACTCCAGCCTGGGCAACAGAGCAAGACTCTGTCTCAAAAAAACCAAAAAAACAAAAAACAAACAAACAAAAAAACAACCTGGCACCTCCTCCTTCTCTCTCTCTCTTGTTCTCTCACCATGTAATATGCTGGCTCCTCTCCTCCTGCCATGATTGTAAGCTTCCTGAGGCACTCACTGGAAGCAGATACCAGCATTATACTTCTTGTACAGTCTACAGAACCATCAGCAAAAATAAACCTCTTTTATTTATAAATTGCCCAGTCTCAGGTATTCCTTCATAGCAACACAAACCGGCTAATGCAGAGGATAACCAAATGTTTATTAATGTCTAAAACTTGGATAATACCTTACCTATAGCACAGGTTTGCTCTGAGGATCAATTGAAAGAGTAAAATATCTGTTCTTTCCTTGAACAAAACTCTTGGCTTCGGGGATACACACACTGGCAACTTAATGAGTACCAACATGTGCAAAACACTGTGGTAGGGGATAGAGATCAGACGTGCCCCCTTCAGTTTAGGAAAAAATGAAATTGTTATGGGCCAGGGGCAGTGGCTCACACCTGTAATCCCAGCACTTTGGGAGGCCGAGGAGGGTGGCTCATGAGGTCAGGAAATCGATATTATCGTGGCTAACACGGTGAAACCCCGTCTCTACTAAAAATATAAAAAATTAGCCGGGTGTGGTGGCAGGCACCTGTAGTCCCAGCTACTTAGGAGGCTGAGGCAGAAGAATGGCGTGAACCTGGGAGGCGGTGCTTGCAGTGAGTCCAGATCGTGCCACTGCGCTCCAGCCTGGGCAACAGAGCGAGACTCCATCTCAAAAAACAAAAATAAATAAAATAAAATAAAGAAATTGTTATGGGTGCAATATATGATGTAGGTAGTAGTGTAAAAGGGGTAGGTATAAAAACTCTGTGGAATAGTTGATATTGGAGCTGAATGTTGAAAGGTGATTAGGTGTTTGTCAGGTAATCACGTGTGCACATGAAGTAAGTAGAGCAGAGCAGGAGCAACAACATAGAAGCTGATGTGTTCTGAAGCTGCAGATGCAGGTGATTAGAGGATAGAAGTACCAGAGATGTTGCAAGATGAGGTGAGGTGCACCCGCAAGTTTATTATGGTGATGAGCAGCGGCGACAGTGGTGGCGGCGTCCCGGAGCAGGAGGATTCCGTGCTGTTCCGGCGGGGCACAGGCCAGAGGGATGATTCTGATATTTGGGATGATACAGCATTGATAAAAGCATATGATAAAGCTGTGGCTTCATTTAAGCATGCTCTAAAGAGTGGTGACATTTGTGAAACTTCAGGTAAACCCAAAGCCACACCTAAAAGAAAACCTGCTAAGAAGAATAAACGCCAAAAGAAGAATACTGCAGCTCCCTTAAAACAGTGGAAAGTTGGGGACAAATGTTCTGTCATTTGGTCAGAAGATGGTTGCATTTACCCAGCTACCATTGCTTCAATTGATTTTAAGAGAGAAACCTGTGTTGTGGTTTACTCTGGATATGGCAATAGAGAGGAGCAAAATCTGTCCGATCTACTTTCCCCAATCTCTGGCGTAGCTAATGATATAGAACAGAATGCTCAAGAGAATGAAAATGAAAGCCAAGCTTCAACAGATGAAGTGAGAACTCCAGGTCTCCTGGAGATAGATCAGATAACATCACGTCCAAATGTGCTCCGTGGAACTCTTTTCTCCCTCCGCACCCCCACCCCATGCCAGGGCCAAGACTTGGACCAGGAGAGCCAGGTCTAAAATGCAATGGCCCACGACCACCACCGCCAGCACCACCACCCCACTTACTATCATGCTGGCTGCCTCCATTTCCTTCTGGACCACCAAAAATTCCCCACCACCTCCCATATGTCCAGATTCTCTTGATGATGCTGATGCTTTGGGAAGTATGTTAATTTTGTGGTACATGAGTGGCTATCATACTGGCTATTACATGGGTTTCAGACAAAATCAAAAAGAAGGAAGGTGCTCACATTCCTTAAATTAAGGAGAAATGCTGGCATAGAGCAGCACTAAATGACACCACTAGAGAAACGGTCAGACAGATCTGGAATGTGAAGCGTTATAGAAGATAACTGGCCTCATTTCTTCAAAATACCGGTGTTGGGAAAGAAAAAAGGAAGTGGAGTGGGTAACTCTTCTAGATTAAAAGTTATGTAATAACCAAATGCAATGTGAAATATTTTATTGGGCCCTATTTTGAAAAACCATCTGTAAAAGACTGGGGTGGGGGTGGGAGGCCAGCACCGTGGTGAGGCAGTTGAGAAAATTGGAATATGGATTAGATTTTGAATGATACTGGATAATTATTGATAATTTTATGAGCTGTGAGAAGGGTGTTATCGTTTATAAAAGACTGTCTTAATTTGCATACTTAAGCATTTAGGAATGAAGTGTTAGAGCGTCTTAAAGTGTTTAAAATGGTTTAACAAAATTTGATGTGATGCATATGTGGCAAAATGTTACAGAATCTAACTGGTGGACATGGCTGTTCATTGTACTTTTTTTTCTATCTTCTGTATGTTTAAAAGGATATAATAAAAATATTTAATTTTTTTAAATTAAAAAAAGATGAGGTGAGGTATGTAGATAAGTAAAATGGGGCAGGAATGTGAGATGCATAATCTTGGGAGCATTTCTAAGGAGTCTGAGTTTTATTCTATAGACAGGGAGAAGTCATTATACGACCTTGAAGCAAGAAATAACATGATCAGCTCTACGTTTTCAAAAGATAACTGTGCTCCACATTATGTGTCATTAGGGGAATGCAAATTAAAACAACAGTGACGTACTGTTACATGACGGTTACAATGGCTGAAATCCAAAACACTGACAACACCAAAGCTGGTGAAGATGGGGAACAACAGGAACTCTCATTCACCGCTGGTGGGAATACAACATGGTACTTTGGAAGATTGTTTGGCAACTTCTTACATATTCTTACTGTATGATCCAGCAATTATGCTCCTTGGAATTTGCCCAAGTGAGTTGAAAACATGTTCACACAAAAACCTGCATACAGATGTGTATGGAAGCTTTTTTCATAATTTCCAAATCTTGGAAGCAGCTAAGATGTCCTTCAGTAGATGAATGTGTAAATAAACTCTGTAGTATACCCAGACAATGGACTGTTATTCAGCACCAAAAAGAAAAGAGCTATCAACCCATGAAAAGACATGGAGGAACCTTAAAAATGTGTGTTACTATGTGAAGGAAGCCAGTCTGAAAAGGCTGTATACTATAAAATTCTGAATTATGTTCTGGAAAAGGTAAAACTATGGAGATGGTAAAAAGTGTAGTGTTTGCCAGGATCTGAGGGGAGAGAGGAAGGAATAGGCAAAGCACAGAGGGATCGTAGCATAGCGTATGTATTCTGTGTGGTACTGTAATGGTGGATACACGTCATTACGCATTAGTTCAAATCTATCAAGAGTGAACCCTAATGTAAATTACAAACTTCAATTTTTGTGTGAAAATGATGTGTCACTGTGGGGTTCATCAGGTGTAACAAATGTACTACTCTGGTGCGGGTTGTGATAGAAGGCGGCTGTGGGAGTGGGGGGCATATAGGAACTCTCTAATTTCTGCTCAGTTCTACTGCTTAAAACATGAAATCTATCCAAAAAGGAAAATTTTCATGTTTAGACTAACTTAGTTCATTTCCCTCATTTAGTTCCTTCATTGTTGAGGTTTCATGGCAATGCATTCTAAATCAAACATAAAATTATTCTATAACTTTCTGTGACTTCTCCCCTTGCTTAAACATCATTGTGGAATAGTGTAAAAATATGATACCCTAATCTAGTTTTCATAAACTTTTTTCAAAGTTGAAAGAAAAAAAACTGGCATCATGGACAGATGGGTTGAAAGAGTGAAAGGCAAGAATCGAGGATCAAAACTAGGCCATGAAAATTGCTCAGTTGAGAGCTAATGAAGCCATAAATTAAGTCCTAATCAGTGTAGATGGCATGGGTGACAAATTTAAACAATATTAAGAGGCCGGGCACAGTGGCTCATGCCTGTAATCCCAGCCCTTTGGGAGGCCAAGGCGGGCAGATCACAAGGTCAGGAGTTCAAGACCAGTCTGGTTAATATGGTGAAACCCTGTCTGTACTAAAAATACAAAAATTAGCTGGGCATGGTGGTGCGTGCCTGTAGTCCCAGCTACTCAGGAGGCTGAGGCAGGAGAATCGCTTGAACCCAGGAGGTGGAGGTTGCAGTGAGCCGAGATCACGCCACTGCACTCCAGCCTGGGTGACAGAGAGAGACTCTGTCTCAAAAAGAAAAAAAAAAAAAATTAAGAAGTCATATTGTCTAGAATTGGTCATTTCTAGGTGTCATGGGGTTGGGGGAAAATCCAAAATGATTGACAGATCATTATGAGTGATGGTACGAGGCATCTCTTTATCAAGATGAGGACTACAGGAAAGCAGGAGGTTTGTGGGAAAAATGATAAGTTTTGAGCATGTTGGATTTCAGATGCCTCTGGAGTATCATGCATATGAAGTGGAGATTACTAACAAAACCACAACCTTTAAAAATAACTGCTTCTTTAAACATGCTTATATTGTAGTGAGTTCAGTGATATCTCATATCCTTTGGTAGAAAAAATTGTAGAAGATTTGTGTATGGCTCATTTCTCTGACTCTTGCACTTTCATAGTGTTCACTGTCTGTTCACCTAGGTTTACTTTCTGATACCCTTCTCCCACTCTGAGGCTTTACCTATCCTGAAATACATTTAAAAATTTACCCCTGTCAGAAACACTTCCCAACTCATCCTATAAGTCCGGTATTACCCTGATACCAAATCCAGACAGACATAAAGAAAACTGTAGATCGTCTCTTATGATTATAGACACAGAGATCCTGAGGAAATACTTCCAGACCAAATCCATCAACATATGTAAAGGATTACATACCACGTACAAGTGGGATTTATCCCAGTAATGCAAGATTGATTTGACGCACAAAAATTAATGTAATACGTGAATAAAAGGGGAAAGAAAATCACATGATTATTTCAATAGTCACTGAAGAAAGCATTTGACAAAATTCACACCCCTTCATGATTAAAAAGAAAACCCACCTAGAGTAGGAATAGAAGGGAAGCTCCTCAACCTGATAGTGGATATCTATAAAACCCCACAGTTAACATTATACGTAAAGGTTTCCTTCTATAGTCAGGAATAAGACAAGGATGTCCAGTCTCACCACTTTTATTCAATCTTGTACTGAAGGTTCTAGAGCAGGGCAATTAGGCAAGAAAGGGAAATAAGAAGGGCATGGTGGCTCATGCCTGTAATCCCGGCACTTGGGAGGCTGAGGTGGTTGGATCACCTGAGGTCAGGAGTTCAAGACCAGCCTGGCCAACTTGGTGAAACCTGGTCACTAATAAAAATACAAAAATTTGCCTGGTGTGGTGGTGGGTACCTGTAATCCCAGCCACTTGGGAGGTGGAGGCAGGAGAATCACTAGAACCCAGTAGGCAGAGGTTGCAGTGAGCCAAGATTGAGCCACTGTACTCCACCCTGGGCAATCGCGCGAGACTCTCTCTCAAAAAAATGGCGGGGCAGGGGGGAAATAAAAGAGCATATAGATTACAAAGGGAGAAGTAAAGCTCTATTTGTAAATGACATGATCTTGTATATAAAGCTTTTATATAGAAGATATTTAGGAAGATCTAAATAACTGAATGAACTAAATAAACAGTTCAGCACAGTTGCAGTGTACAAGATCAATATATTAAAATCAGTTGTGTTTCTATACACTAGTATTGAACAATCTGAAATTAATTAAGATGGTGATTCCATTTATGATACCATTTAAAGGAATAAAATACTTAGGAATAAATTTAACAAAAGAGAACAAAACTTGTGCTCTAAAAATTGTAAAACATTGTTGAAATAAATTAGGTATAAACTGAAAAATAGTACATATTTATGGATTAGAAGTCTTAGTATTAACATTGCAATACTCTCCAAATTGACAGACTTAATATAATCCCTGTCAAAATCCCAGCTAACATTTTTGCAAAATGGGCATACTTAAAATTCATATGGCAATTCAAGGAGCTCAGAATAGCCAACAATCTAAAAACAGAAGAACAAATTGGAGGCCTCACACTGCCTAATTTCAGAACTTACTACAAAGCTGTAGTAATTAAGATAGTGTGGCACTGGCATAGGTAGATCACTAGCATAAAGAGTCTGGAAATAAACCTTCACATTTACAATAAATTGATTTTTAACGAGGATCCAAGACAATTCAATTTTGAAAGAATGGTTTTCCTGACAAATGATACTAGAACAACTGGTTATCCACATGCAGAAGAATAAAGTTAGACCCTACCTCACACCATACACAAAATTAAATTGAAATTGGACAATACACCTAAATATAAGAGCTAAAACTATACAACTCTTAGAAAAATATGTAAGTCAATCTTTACTACTGTGCGTTAGGCCAAGTTTTTGAAGTACGACAAAAGAAAAATAGACAAATGAGACTTTACCGAAATTAAAAACTTTTGTGTCTCAAAAGATACCATCAAGAAAATTAAAAGACAACCCACAAAATGAGAGAAAATATTTGCCATTTATATATCCATTAGTATTTTTATCTAGAATATGTAATATAAAAACTCATACAACTCAATAAAAAATTCAACTAAAAATAGACAAAATATGTGAATAGGCATTTCTCCAAAGAATGTATGCAAATGGCCAAGAATCACATTAAAAAGATGCTCAATATTATTAGTTGTTAGAGAAATGGAAATCAGACCACAGTGAGATACTACTTCACACCCACTAGGATAGCTTTAATCAAAAAGACAGAAGTATTGGCAAGGGTGTGGAGAAATTGGCACCCTCATTCATTGTTGGTGGGACTCTAAAATGATCCATACCATTTAGAAAACAGTTCGGTAGTTCCACAAAGTGCTAAACATAAGAGTTACCACATAACCCAGCAAAGCTACTTCAAAGAGAAAGGAAAACATATGTTTACACAAAAACTTGCAGTTGAATGTTCATCTTAGCATTATGTGTAACAGCCCCAAATTGGAAACAACTCAAATGCTCATCAACTGATGGATGGATAAACAACATGAGATATATTGCTACAAGGGACTATTTTTCAATAATAAAAAGGAGCGAAGTACTGATATATCTTAGAACATGATGAACTTTGAAAACATTATGCTAAGTGAAAGAAACCAGTCACAAAAAATCATATGTGATTCTATTCATGTGAATGTCCAGAATAGACTAATTTGGAGACAGAAAGTAGATTAGTGGTTGCCTAGGGTTGAGTGGGGAACTGGGGGAATTTGGGAGTGATGGTTACAGGGTATGGCGTTCCTTTTAGAGGTGATGAAAATTTTCTAAAGCAAATGTAGTGATGGTTGCACAACTCTGTGTACATAATAAAAACCGTTGAATTTTAGGCTTTAAATGAGTGACTTTTATGGCATGGGAATTATATTTCAATAAAGTTTTTTTTTCTTTCTTTTTTTGAGATGGAGTCTTGCTCTGTCACCCAGGTTGGAGTGTAGTGGCGTGATGTTGGCTCATTGCAACCTCTGCCTTCTAGACTCAAGTGATTCTCTTGCCTCAGCCTCCCGTGTAGCTGGGACTACAGGCACGCATCACCATGCCCGGCTAATTTTTGTAGTTTTTGGTAGAGACAGTGTTTTGCCATGTTGGCCAGGCTAGTTTCTAACTCCTGACCTCAGGCGATTTGACTACCTCAGCTTCCCAAAGTGTTGGGTTTACAGGTGTGAGCCACTGTGCCTCGCCCTCAATAAAGCTGTTTTTAAAAAGGTTTACTCACCTCACCAGAAAGATGTATATCATTTTTCCTAGTTTAAGTTCAAGGCCCCCCTTTACAAATTTTTCGCTGATTAATAGTCTTTTCATGTCACTACATGGAGATCTCCTTCCTTGTTTACAGTGCGCCTCTGGGTTTTGCACTGGCCCCTGCCGCTTTTTCGAACACTGGTCTCAGAATCCAGCTTGTTTCCTCACTCTTCGACTTCTCTGTGAGGCCTCCCTGACGAAATACACACAACAGGAAGCCTGCTAGCACATACCACCCTGTGCTCCTGGTCCCCTTTCCTGTTTCACTGTTTACCACAGCACATGTTGCCAGGGGCAATGTATATTTACTTATTCATTGTCTCTACTTCCCACTAAAGTAAGCACCACGAGGGCAGGACTTTTCATTCCCTGTTTGCATCCCTAACACCCTGTCCTTAATATCAGTGCTGGACATGTGGTAAGCCATAGGCTCTTGTGGCTACACAACATGTGCTCTGTTCTCAAGTGGGGTGATTCTGTCGATGTCTGGAGAAACTTTGGGTTGCCATGCCTTGAGGATTAACTAGGTGCTACTGACATCTGGTAGCTGGCGGCCAGGGAGGCTTCTGAACATGGTACAATACACAAGACCACCCACAACACAAAGAATGATTCAGCCCCAAATGTCAACAGTGCAGAGGCTGAGAAAACCTGTGTTAGACCAACACTATCCAATAGAAATACAACCAAGAGGTCGGCCCGGTGGCTCACATCTGTAATCCGAGAACTTTGGGATGCCGAGGCAGGTGGATTGCTTGAACCCAGGAGTTTGAGTCCAGCCTGGGTAACACAACACGACCTTCTACAAGAAATCAAAAAATTGGCTGGGCATGGTTACATATGCTTGTGGTCCCAGCTACCCGGGATGCTGAGGTGGAAGGATCAATTGAGCCCAGGAGGTCAAGGCTGCGGTAAGCTGTGATCGCACCACTGCACTCCAGCCTGGGCACCGAGGCCACACTTCCTACAGGCTGCTCCCAGCCAGAATCGAGCATGTCAGGGTACTAGTGCCACCTGTTCCTGGAGGACAAGGGAATCCTCTAACAGTCAACAGTCCACCAGAGACTCCCAACTGATCTGGTCAAATCTTCCTAGAGCTGCGCTGTGTCTCGGACTCCTCCTGCCCTACCTTCCTTCCTTACCGCTCTCCCTTCTCACATGGCAGTCTGAAGGCTCTCCCTGATCACTCCTGGCCCCTCCCATAACCTGCATAGGTGCATCCCCAGTAAATCTCTGCTGATGTCATCCTAACGTGGTGCCTGCTTCTGGGAGGATTCATACTAACAGGTTTCAAGGCCAGACAGCATTCCAATCCCACTTCCACCACAGAGCTTGAGCAAGTTCCTACCCCTTTCTCAGCCTATTTCCTCAGCACTGAAAAGAATATTGAAACAGAAACTCTTTGAAAGCCCTTCCTGTCCTGATCTGTTCTAGAATCGGGCTCAGCAGGGTTCATGCAAGGACACAAGTGTAGCCACCTCTGAGGAGCCCCTCACATGCCCATTTTAGCCAGTTTGTTTCTCCCTGGGCTCCTACAGCCCCATGTGCGCATCGTGCAGGGTTGCAAACACCTGTTTTCTCCTCTGATTCCCCAAAGGGTGCTGGACACCTGTAGAGGGGCTCTGTTTTGTTCACTTATCCATGATCTCAGAGAATGTTTACAGTGCACAGTGAATACCGAGCACTGGAAATGCTCAGTGAACAAAGCCACCACCAGCCCCCATCAGCGTTCAGCAAGGAGGAGATCTGTGGCTACAGTCTCTTTAGTTCCATGGAAATGACACCAGCAGTCCACATAAGTGAGGGCCTGGTGCAGGTGCTGGGTTCCCAGCAAAGGTCTTTCCATGTATTTTCTATTATATGAATCCTGGCATGCTCATTGTGAGGTTCGATTACTACATCCTCATCTTACACATGAATGAACTGAGTGAGGCTCAGGGAACTGGAGTTGATTGTCCCAGCCTGCACAGCTAGGAAGAATCAAGGGGTGAGGTTTTGGTTTATTTTGCATATTTCAGTAGCTTTACTGAGGTATAATTTACACACCATAAAATTTACTGCGATAAATGTACAGTTAGATCAGTAAATCTATAGATTTGGGCAACCATCATCACAAGCCAGTTTTAGAACATTTCTATTACTCTAAAAACATTTCTCTTCCATTCCCATCCCCAGCACTAGGCAACCACCAATCTGCTTTCTGACTCTACAGATGTGCCTTTTTCTGCACATTCCCTCTAAGTGAAATCATATACTGTGCGGCCTTTTGTGGTTGGCTTCTTTCACATAATGTAATGATGCTGAGGTTCATCCATGTTGTAATGTCCATTGTGGCTTCATCCCTGTCTATTGACAAATCAAGTTCTGCTGCTTGGATGGACCACAAACATCTATATATCCTTTCTTCAGTTGGTGCACATTTGGGTTGTTTCCAGTCTTGAGTATTATGAATAATATCGTTATGAAAATTTGTGTGTAAGTTTTTGTGTGAGAATATGTTTTCATTTCTCTTGGGTAGATCCCTAGGAGTGGAGTTGCTGGGTCACACGATAAGGGTGAGTTACACAAGAAACTGCCAAACTTGTCTTTGTAAATCGGTTGTCCCACCAGCAGCATATGAGGGTGTCACTGCTCCCCACAGTAGGGCTGAGATTGGAGGCAAGTCCAGCCTGACCCAGAACCCTGATGCCCAGCTCTTTGGTGATCTTTTCTTTCTAACATTAGGATACCCAGCTAAGGATTGAGGATGACGGCTGTGCAGGAATGAGGGCTGCCTGTGAAAAACAGACGTGCTCCTGCACCAGCCCAGACAAAGACCCCCATGTATCTCCATTGATTTCTCATCCTCCAAGTGATGCTGGAGCCCCTGGGTTTCCCCACACGCAAACCCCCACATTTCTGACCCCTGCCATTTATCTTCCATTGAGCCTTAGGTTCTGGTGAGAGTAACAAGGATAGACGGGTTCACAGCCCAGGGCTAGGGATGCCCCATACCCCGGGCAGTGACCTTGGAAGGGCTGATTCAACTGGAACTCAATATTGAAGCACCTAGGATGTGACCATTTACAAACTGAAAAAAGATAATGTAGAAGCATGGGGTCCCCGATTAGCTGATCTGAGCTGAGGCGGGGCTTGGCAATCACTGGATCCAATGCTTTTCCTGAAACATGCACATTGAGTTTCCTGCCCACACAACCCTGGGCTTAATTAAGTCCAAGCAGCACACAGGGTCCTCAGTATGCTTAAAGCATTGATATTGGAAGACAATTAAATGTTTGACAAAGCCTTGCAGACCCCCTGGGAATGTCTTGAATTCTAAGGAGACCATCTTGCCCTACTTCCTTATTTGACAGAAATGGAAAACTGTGGCACACTGAGGTGGAGTGACATACCCCAGGTCATCCAGTAAGGTGAGGGTGGAGCAAAGGCTTGGTCCCACAGCATATATTCATCCATCTCCTTGCCTCTTCCTTGTCTTCCAGCAGAAAGTAAGCTCTGAGAAGATAAGGATTTTCCTCTCCTTTTCTACAACTGCTGTCTTCCTTG
The DNA here is from genome assembly GCF_007565055.1 of Rhinopithecus roxellana. NCBI lineage: Eukaryota > Metazoa > Chordata > Mammalia > Primates > Cercopithecidae > Rhinopithecus > Rhinopithecus roxellana. The sequence goes on along the minus strand of NC_044559.1, from coordinate 1,719,708 downwards.
ATTCTAGCACAGTGGCTGGCACAGGGTGGGTGCTCAGTAAATATCTGGCGAATGGGCCAGTCATGGTGGATCATGCCTGTAATCCCAGCACTTTGGGAGGCCAAGACAGGTGGATCACGAGGTCAAGAGATCGAGACCATCCTGGCTAACACGGTGAAAACCTGTCTCTAGTAAAACTATTAAAAAAAAAAAATTAGTCAGGCATGGTGGCGGATACCTGTAGTCCCAGCTACTCAGGAGGCTAAGGCAGGAGAATGGCGTGAACCCAGGAGGCGGAGCTTGAGTGAGCCAAGATCGCGTCACCACACTCCAACATGGGCGACAGAGCAAGACTAGTCTAAAAAAAAAAAAAATCTGGTGAATGAACCCAGGTGCCCTGACTTCTCTGCTTCATTTCACAAAACTGATCTGAGCACCTACTATGTGCGACAAGCTGTGACAGATATTGGGGATAAGATTTGAGCAAGACAGGACCCTTGCCTTCAAGGCACTGAGTTCTCAAGGGCGAGATGGTAGGTACACAGCTAGGCACAGAATTCTGTGACTACAGTTTTCTATTGCTACAACGGGATTTGGAGCTTGTGTAATCTGAACTCAGCCAGGAGGTACAGAAGACTTTAGACCAAGGTTTAAAATAAAGAGGCTGAGGCAAGGCTCCAGTCCCAGAGCATCCCCAGGAGGCCTACCCTGTTCTTCCATGAGTGTCTTCTGATTAGAAACTCTGGAGTCTAGGAGGTCAAGGTGGGAGGATCACTGGAAGCCAGGAGTACAAGACCAGTCTCGGCAAGAAGGCAAGACCTTGTCTCTATGAAAAATAAAAATTAAAAATAAATAAAAATAAAATGTTAGAGAGAGAGACACAGACACCAGCCTAGGTAACATGGTGAAACCCTATCTCTACAAAACATACAAAAATTAGCTGGGTGTGGTGGTGTGCACCTGTGGTCCCAGGTCCTTGGGAGGCTGAGGTAGGAGAATCTCTTGAGCCTGAGAGGCAGGAATCACATCACTGCACCCCAGTCTGGGTGACAGAGCAGGACCCTGTCTCAAAAGTCAGAGAGAGATTGAGATAAACAGCAGAGCCTGACTGGAGCTGAATTATTGTACTCAGCCTTGACCAACTGTCCCAGCCACTGACCAGCACTGGGCACAGAGGGTAAACACTGCAAAGGAAGTGACCAGCTTAGAGAACACTATTCATCACTCCAAGGCCTGATGTTAACCACGCTGAGGCTTCATATTAAACAGAACACGAGAACAATGTTCTGGTCACGTTTCTTGAAAAGAGTCCCTTTTTGTAGAGATACACATTAAATATTTCCAGATGAAATCATACACTGTCTGCATGTTGTTTCAGCATAATATTACAGGGGAGATGGGATAGGCTGATGGCCATTAGAGTGTGCTGACGATACCTGAGTTCTGTCTATCTTTAGGTTAAAATTTCTTTCGGCTGGTCGCGGTGGCTCATGCCTGTAATCCCAGCACTTTGGATGCTGAGGCAGGTGGATCACGAGGTCAGGAGATTGAGGCCATCCTGGCTAACACGGTGAAACCTGTCTCTACTAAAAATACAAAAAATTAGCCAGGTGTGGCGGGTGCCTGTAGTCCCAGCTACTCAGGAGGCTGAGGCAGGAGAATGGTGTGAACCTGAGGCAGAGCTTGCAGTGAGCCAAGATCACACCACTGCACTCCAGCCTGGGCGACAGAAATTCTGTCTCCAAAAAAAAAAAAAAAAAAAAAAAAAAAAAAAAAAAATCCTAGAAGATTTCTTTAAAAAAGCAAAAAACGTAAATATATATATAGATAGATAGATCGATTACATGTGGACTTGGAGAAGCCAACACCATTGCTTCTGGTTCCCACCGGCAGCCAAGACTCCGCAAGGTATTTGGGTCGGCCACACCTTTGCATGGCTTCCTTGTTCTTCCTGAAGTCTTTCCTAATTGTGCTGGAATACACGCATTGCCGCAGGGAATCCCCTGTTCCACAGTTTCTTTCTAGTGTGACTAAAGCCTTTGCTGGATCTTATAAATCACAAGATTTCACAGGAGATGCAGCCCTGGATCAGATACTAACATCTCTTGTCTTCCCTTGAGTGCTGGGAAAGGGATGCCGGAGACTGGGAAACATTTTGCCATATGCAGTCTTAGGAGATCTTTGTAAAGATTTCTCCCTCTGGGTGGTTTTGACCAGGGCATTGCCAAATTGCATGTCCCAAGAGTCTTGGTTTCTGGATCCTCCTGAGCCTTTGAGTTTCCCATGAGGCCACAGCTGCAAGGGAGGCTGAGCCAAGTGGCCATAATAACCAGGCAGAGAATCAGGCAGAAGCAGGGACAGGGTGCAAACCTCTCCTCCCCAGGAGAGGAACTTCCCTGTGCCAAGGGAAATGAAGGGACCCAGGAGATGCATGGCAGACCCAGTGCTCTACCTCTTTTATAGTCCAGGTCCCCCACAGACCCCTTCATCAGCTGGCTCACTGTTCACTTCAAGGTCATGACATTGGCTGTGTGATGCGGGGACAGAAATCCCTGGCATGGCCTCTATGTCATCCGTCTGCAGACAGAGGAGGACTCAGGCTTGGCTATGATGCTGGAGTCACCATGGATATAGACCCTGGCCCATTTGACTCAAGAACACATACATAACTGGAACCAAGAGGCTGGGTTAATCCCCTCAAAGCCATGGCCACATGGAAGACCCTAAGCCTCCTTCCAGGTGGCCAAGCTAAGCAAAGCCACTTGCAGCCACGCTTCCATGATGTGTTCTACATCATCCAGCTATGAAAACCACCCACCCCCATCACTTTCACACTCACGCCTTCCCCTGAGCTCAGGGGGCCCTGGCCCAAGCTTCCTTTAGAACCAGGAAGGAAGTTCTGTATCTCTGAAAATCATCCTTTTCAAACAGAAGGCATTTATCTTGGCCAGGCTTAAAAGACAAAAAGCCTGTAATCCCAGCACTTTGGGAGACTGAGGCGGGCAGATCAGCTGAGGTCAGGAGTTCGAGACCAGCCTGGCCAACATGGTGAAACCCTGTCTGTACTAAAAATACAAAAGTTAGGTGGGCATGGTGTCAGGCACCTGTAATCCCTGCTACTCAGAAGGCTGAGACAGGAGAATCGCTTTAACCTGGGAGGCGGAGGTTGCAGTGAGCTGAGATTACACCACTGTACTCCAGCCAGGGCAACGAAGAGTGAAACTCCGTCAAAAATAAATAAATAAATAAATAAATAAATAAATAAATAAATAAGACAAAGAGATGACAGCTGAACTCCAGGGCCCATCCCACAGACAATACCCAGAAACCTCCTCCCCACAACTCCCACATACCTGCCTCCCAGCAGCTGGAACTTTTCTCCATGGGATTTGCCTACAAGACTTCTCTCCTGCTTTATCTCAGGTGGGTTTGCCAGGAGGGCAATGTCACCATCCCTCCATCAAATTCATCTCAACAACATTTACTGAGTGCCAAGTGTGTCCCCAACATGGCTCAGCCTTCACATGCACTGTCTTGATTTAACCACACATGCTTATAACCCAAGGGAGGAGCATTGCAGTATTTCATCAATGTAGAGACACACATCTTGATTTTTCACATTTTCATGTACCTGAAATTTAGGTGGGTCTTATAATCACAACTGTGACATGGCTGTCCCGCCTGGTCTCATACAGACTCAGCCACAGAGATTCATAGCATTGTCACTTCAATTAAGATTTGGGCGTGGTTATTTCACATGTGGAGTATAGCTGCTATTTTAAATGTCTTCAGAAAGATTAGACTGTGATTCAGCTTGGAATTGAAAAGCTATTGTGCACACAGGAAGGCTGGGATCAAAGCAGCCGAATGCCTGTGTGATGCTGGCGAGGCAGACACATATTCATCCCTGCAGGCAGGTCTGCAACTCCAGGTTTTCTTGCAAAGCAACAACCAAGTACTTACAAACTTAAAACAGGACCTAAAAATGGGACTTAAAAACCATCCCAGGCCGGGCACAGTGGCTCACAACTGTAATCCCACAGCTTTTGAAGGCCAAGGCAGGAGGATTACTGAAGCCCAGGAGTTTGAGACCAGCCTGGAAAACATGGTGAGACCCCCGCCCTCATCTCTACAAAAAAATAAAGTAACTTAAAAATTACCTGGATGTGCTTACATGAGTCTGTAGTCCCAGCTCCTCAGGAGGCTGAGGTGGGAGGATCGTTTGAGTCTAGGAGTTCCAGGCTGAAGAAAACTAGGATTGTGCCATTGCATTCTAGCCTGAGCAACAATGAGACCCCATCTCAGAAACCAAACCAAAACAAAACATCCCCGGGATGAGTGGACACCCTTGCAAGAAACGCTTCACTTCCTGTGCTCCTCAATCAGGGGCCACCAAATGTTTTGTGCAATGGGCCAGATAGGGAATATTTTTGGTTTGTAAGCTATACAGGCTCAGCTGCAACCACTCAACTCTGTCAGGGTCTGAAAGCAGTCATAGGGTTGTAACTGCATTCCAACAAAACTTTATTTGCAAAAGCAAGGGAAGGACCACATTTGGCTCATGGGTGATAGTTTGTTGTCCCGTTTCTCTTGATGGAACAGAAAGCAATGCGTGAGAAAATGAGGGCACTGATGATTTTAAGTCAAAAGTGATACAGAAGATGCACTTGGAAATAAAAAAAGTTCTAAGAATATCTTATTTCAATGATATTTCATGTGTGTGTACTTATAAAAGTGATCTGTGATTGAAAACAAAACAAGGGGACTGCCATCAGCAACAGCCCCAAAGCCCGCGGGGCTCCTTGCTGGGTTGTGCGTTCAGCAGCCCCACCGCGGTGCATCAGTGGCGCACAGTTGGGACTCTCCACGACATGCCTGTCCCAGGCTGGCACGGAGAGGCAGCACTGATGTTGCTTGCTGGGGCTGCTGATGGCACTGGCGCTGGTGCTGGGGTGGCTGCGATGGGTGGGAGGGTGTCGAGGAGGAGCACAGTAGTGTGCATGATGTGAGCCAAGGCTGCCCAGTGGCCGCCTTTGAATGGGCCAATGTCCAGGACCAGCACACTCAGAAGCCGAGAAACAGCAGCATCCCCAATAGGAAGCTGCCCAGGGAGAGCCCCGCGCACAATTTCACCATTCCGGAGAAAGATATGCAAACTTCAGACACGGAGGAGGCCCCCAACTATGATGCTGAGGAGACAAGGGAAGGGGGTGGTGTCCGGGCGAGGACTGGGACCCTAGCCTCATCGCCAGAGTGCCACCCTGGCTGTCTCCTGGGGAGACGGTGGTGCCCTCACAGAGGGCCTCCGTGCAGATACCCCACTCTCCTGACACTTTGCACTGCCTGACGCCCTTGCACCTCAGCAACAAGTCAGTGGACTCATTCCTGCAGGCAGATGGCCCCAAGGAGCGACCCCAGGCTGCCTTCCCCTAGTGCACGCACATTTGACACCGGCTCTGCCGCTGACTGGACGTTTGTCCCCATGGGCCGCCCGCTGCGGCCTCCGAGAGGCTCCTGGGAGCCCCCGCCCGACCCGCCCCTGGGGAGAACTCCCAACGCTCTCCGCCCACTCCAGCAGAGCCGCACTAACGCGAACCCGCGAACCCGCGAACCCGGGCCGGGGCCTGGGCCTGAGCGGCCATGCTACGCTGCTGAAGCTGGCATCGCTGCCGCCCTTGTGCCAAGCACTGTGCACGTCCTGGGGCAGGAGAGACGCAGCTGTGACACCTGCCTGGCCGGGAAATGCCGGTGTTGCAAGGCTTAAAGCTAGCTTCCATTGGAATCGGTGCCAGGGAGACTGAGGCCCGCACAAAATGAATTTGCAAAAGTGATGCCCCAGGCAAGACTCCAGGCCCCTCCCAGCCCTGCGCCTCTCCCTGCTGACGGTGGGGTGAGTCCAGACTGCCACGACTCAGGGCCTGACCCTGGAGGGTGGCAGGTGGGAGGAGTAAAGAGAGAGTGGTAAAGGGGGCGAGCAAGAGGGAGAGAAGGTTTTGTGAAAAGACAGTGGGGAGAAAAGAGAGTGGGCAGAAAAGTTTTTGGGTAGATGGAGCGGGAAAAGACCGTGACGAGCAGGAGGTGTAAAAGACGGTGGGGAAAGAGTGGGGAGAAAGTTTTTGGGCAGATGGAGGGGGAAAAGGGTGATAAGCAGGAGGTGGGAAGGAGGTTTGGAAAAATGACGATGGAAAAATAGTTTTGGGGTAGATGGAGGATGAAAAAAGGGTGGCATGTGGGAGAGGGGTGGGAGTGGGGAAAAGAGGGTGGTGAGCAGGAGCGGGGAGAAGGCTTTGTGAAAAGATGGTGAGGGGGGAAAGACAGTGAGGAAAATGTTTTGAGGTGGATGTAGAGGGAAGAGAGGGTGGTGAGCACCAGGGGTCAAAAGAGAGTGGTGAGTAAGGGAGACAAGGTTTTCTGAAAAGACCGTGGGGGAAAATGTTTTTGGGTAGTTGGAGGGGGAAAAGAGGGTGACAAGTCAGAGAAGGAAAAAGAGGGTGGCGAGCGGGAAGGAGAGAAGGTTGCGAGAAAAGAGAGTGCAGAAAGAAAAACAGTGGGTAAAAAGCTTTTGGGTAGACAGAGGGGGAAGAGAGGGTGGCAAGTGGGAGGAGAAAAGAGAGTGGCAAGAGGAGGTAGGAAAGAGGATTGGTAAAAAGATGATGGGGAAAATAGTTCTGGGGTAGATGGAGGGCAAAAAGAGGGTGGCAAACCGCATAGGAGAAAGAAGAGGGCAAGCGGGAAGGGCAAAGGGCTTTGTGAAAAGATGGTGGTATTGTTTTACGTGGTTTCACACATATAAAATATATTTCTGTTCCTTTCCTTCTGAAAATTTTAAAATAGTCACAGTAAGTCTACTCGTACTATAAGAAATGAATCTGGCGGGGCACAATGGCTCACACTTGTAATCCCAGCATTTTGGGAGGCCAAGGCGGGTGGATCACCTGAAGTCGGGAGTTCAAGACCAGCCTGGCCAACATAGTAAAATCCCGTCTCTACTAAAAATACAAAAAGTCGCCAGGCATGGTGGTGGGTACCTGCAATCCCAGCTACTTGGAAGGCTAAGGCAGGAGAATTGCTTGAACCTAACAGGCAGAGGTTGCAGTGAACTGAGATTGTACCACTGCACTCCAGCCTGGGAGACAGAGGAAGACTCTATCAAAAAAAAAGTGGGGGGGGAGAGAGAGAGAGAAAGAAAGAGAAAGAAAGAAAAAAAAAGAGAAGAAGGAAGGAAGGAAGGAAGGAAAGAAAGAGGGAGGGAGGAAGGAAGGGAAGTAAATATTCTAAATTACTATTTTGAACTGCTGCAGAGTATTCTGTGGTAGGAACATACTATAGTTCATGTAGTTATTCTCCCATTGATGGACATTTAGATCATTGCTAATATCTCACTGCTACCAGCAATACTGCTAAGATAATCTTGACTATACTTTCTTGCACACACATGCAAATGTTTTGGTTTTAACAGGTATGTCAGATGCCCTCCAAATTGACTGCACTAATATGCACTCCCTCTGGTGGGACATGAGGTTATCTGTTTGCCCAACTCTGGCTAACATTTGTTATCAACATTGAAAATACTTGCCAATCTAATCAGTTAAAATAGCATCTCAATGCTCTCTTATTTGTATTTCCTTGATAAATGGTGAGATCGAGCATTTTTTCTTTCTTAGTAATTTTAATTTGCTTGAACAGTGTTTTCATATGAATTGCCTATTTGCTATTCATTTGATTTTTTTTCTTATTGCCCATTTATTATGAACACTCATTTGTTTCGACTTTATTATCTTGGTGGGTTTTGTGTGTGTGTGTGTGTGCGTGTGTGTGTTTTGAGACAGAGTCTCACCTGTCACCCAGGCTAGAGTACAATGGCATGATCTCGGCTCACTGCAACCTGCACCTCCCGCGTTCAAGTGATTTTCCTGCCTCAGCCTCCAAAGTGCTGGGATTACAAGTGCCGGCCACCAAGCCTGGCTAATTTTTGTACTTTTAGTAGAGACGGGGCTTTACCATATTGGCCAGGCTGGTCTTGAACACCTGACCTCAAGTGATCCACCCTCCTCGGCCTCCCAAAGTGCTGGGATTACAGGCGTGAGCCACCATGTCCAGGCTATCTTTGTTTTCTATTGATTATGCTCTGTTTCTCTTTTTGTTCCCATTCTTGTTTTCTGTTGGTTTGATTGAAATTTCTTTGTTCCATCTTATTTCCTCTACTGGTTTGAAATTTACACACTTCATTGCTATTTGTCTAATAGTTACTCTTAATTTTTTATATCCATACATAATGTTGCCTAACAAAACCTAAAGGTAAACAGTACATATAGATTCTTTCCGAACAAGATAAGAAATGTTCACTTCCTCTCGGTGTTTTTCTTTTCCCCAACTCTCCTGTGGATATAATCGAGAATTCCAAATTGTTATTTTATGCATCCTTGGCAATCAATACTTTAGTGTTAAATAATAGCATTGGCTGATTACTTAGAGAAGTGTTACTTTTGTCACACTGCTTCTTCCTCTGGATTCATGTCATTTCTTGCAGGAGGACTTCTCAAGTAGTTCTTATCAACAGATTCTGTTGGTGGTAAACTTTCTTAAATTTTGAATGTTCAAAAATGCCTTTGGGCCGGGTGTGGTGGCTCATACCTATAATTCCAGCAGTTTGGCAGGCCAAGGTAGTCAGATCACTTGAGCCCATTAGTTGGAGACCAGCCTGGGTAACATGGGAAAGCCCCTTCTTTACACAAAAATGAAATACATTAGCCAGGCATGATGGTAGGTTCTTGTAGTCCCAGCTACTTGGGGGACTGAGGTGGAAGGATCGCTTGAGCCAGGGAGGTCAAGGCTGCAGTGAGCCATGATCATGCCGCTGTGCTCCAGCCTGGGCAACAGAGCAATACCCTGTCTCAAAAAAGAAAATAATGGCTTTGTTTCAGTGTGCCCTTAAGTGATTCTGTAGCTGGGTTATAGAATTCAGCATAAATTAGTTATTTTCCAACAGCTCATTGAAGACATTGCCTCATTGGCCTGTATCCAGTGTTGCTAATGAAACTAATGAGGAAAATCTGATCCTTATTTCTTTGAATTTAAATTATTTTTTTGCTTTGGTAGCTTTTAACATTTTTCTCTCTATTTTCATAGCATTCTTCACTTCTGGGGAATGTTTAGCTATTAAGTAAATCCTACTTTCTCCCATTCTCTCTCTGTCTTTGGCATTCCTACTGGACGAAAGCTTGAATGCGATCACCCAGGCTTTATGGCTGTTAACCTTTTCACCTTTTTTTCTTTGTGCTTTAACCTGCAAGATTCCCTCAACTGAATGCTCCATCTTGCTAATGGACACTTCAGTGTGTCTCTGCTGTAACTCAGCCTATCTTTTGAGTTTTTTCTTTCAATAACTTGGGCTTTAAGTTTTGAGATCCCTAACTGGTTCTTTTTCATCATTGCTTGGTTTTATTTTTCCTTGTTTTGCTGAAAGTATTAAATGTACTTGCTTTAATTGACCTTTGAATGTATAGAAAATTTTTCATTTGCTCTATTTGTCATGTCTCTTTCATAGCAGTGGGTTCCCTCAGACATCTGGCATTTCTTCAATGCACACTAGTTTTTTGGTTTCCAATTCTCCACCTGAGTCTCAGGATTCAGCAGCACTCCCAGGTGGGTGCAGACTCAGGTTACCTGGGCCTTGGCTTCTCCCATGGCTTCTTAAGAGCTTCCTTGTTTATTTCTGTGATCCCAAGCACTCCCCTTTATGACTTCAAGCCCACTTGTATAGTCAGTAATTTAATTTCTCTATCTGTTCTATCATTTATAAGGGCACAGCATGGAGTGGAGGGCCTTTCAGATATTTTTCTTGCCCCATCTTAAATCCCTAAATTACATTTAAAAAATTACCACCAAAGCTTTTGCTTTTAATTGAGGAAGAATAGAGAACTCAGACATGAGTTTGGAGTAGGCGGATGTATGTGCACGTATGCCTATGCAGTTTAAACCTGTTCTGTAATGTATTGCAATAAATGTCTCAGTGTCAGTACAGTGAACAACTCAACTTCATAATAGGCCAATCTGGAACCTCCCAGAAAAATTTACTTTGGATGTTGGTGCTTTTTTTTTTTTAAACATTAATATCCATAGGAAGACCTAGTAGGAGTGGCTGACAAAAGTTAATAAATCTCATGATAATATGCTTGTTTTTGATGTGAATGTTGTTGCTCAGTCCGCCCTAAAATGAAATTCACAGGGTTGGTTTAGATGTCGTCTTCCACGCCTCTCTTCACAATCTGCCACAGGAGTGCAGACTCCCCCATCTGAGGCCTGGGTTTAACACTCAGACAAGACAGATGCCAGCAGGAAATATCCGCCCTGCCTTAGCTGTAAATCTTGAGTCCTTGTCCGTGATATCCTAAAAGGCCACCAGATAGAAACGTGATGCCATGGAAAGAGATGCACTACCCTTTGTAAACGGGGATTGACCCTGCTGCTTTCTCAAAAGAGATTGTCTTTGTTTAATGTAAAACAAAGTTTTAGAAATTTTTCTTTGTTGAATGCAGAATAAAGAGGGCATTACATGAATGCCTATGCATTTCCACTTTGGAGAGGAATCCTTACATCCATTCTGACAGCATGGAGATAAAAAGTCTGTCTTTCTGTATTCATGTTTTGTTATCACTTGCTTTCTTTTCTCTCTCCTTGGTCTTTGTCTACCATATCCTCTCTATGTCTTCTCTTTCCTTTTTTTTTTTTTTTTTTTTTTGAGATGGAGTCTTGCTCTGTCACCAGGCTGGAGTGCAATGGCATGATCTTGGCTCACTGCAACCTCTGCCTCCTGGGTTCAAGCAATTCTCCTGCCTCAGCCTCCCAAGTAGTTGGGACTACAGGCATGTACCACTACATGTAGCTAATTTCTGTATTTTTAGTAGAGACAGGGTTTCACCATGTTGGCCAGGATGGTCTTGATCTCTTGACCTCGTGATCGACCTGCCTCAGCCTCCCAAAGTGCTGGGATTACAGACGTGAGCCACTGCACCCAGCCTACCTCTTCTCTTTTTTGTCCTCTCCTTTCCTACCTGAAACCATCTTTTCATCCCTCCGGCCTTTGTCTCTTCCTATTTTCTGGCCATATGTGGATCAGAAAAATAATTATAAAAATCATTTGTTGTTTTACTTATTACAAATGTATGATCTCTATTTTCATTGCAAAAGCCAATGAATAAGAATTTTTACCATTCCTTCATTGTAAAAAATAAAACTGAGGGCCGGGGGCGGTGGCTCACGCCTGTAATTCTAGCACTTTGGGAGGCCGAGGCGGGCGGATCACAAGGTCAGGAGATTGAGACCATCCTGGCTAACACGGTGAAACCCCATCTTTACTAAAAATACAAAAAAAGTAGCCGGGCATGGTGCGGGCGCCTGTAGTTTCAGCCACTCGGGAGGCTGAGGCAGGAGAATGGCTTGAACCTGGGAGGTGGAACTTGCAGTAAGCCGAGATCGCGCCGCTACACTCCAGCCTGGGCAACAGAGCTAGACTCCGTCTCAAAAAAAGTAAAATAAAATAAAATAAAAATAATAAATAAATAAAACTCAGGCCAGGTGTGGTGGTTCCTGCCTGCAATCCCAGCTACTTTGTAAGCCAAAGCAGGAGGATTGCTTAAGCACAGGAGGGGTTGAGGCTGGAGTGAGCTATGACTGCACCACTGCACTCCAGCCTGCATGACAGAGCAAGATCCTTACTCTAAAAACAAACAACAAAACACCAAACAAAAAACTCCTGCATTCCACCAAAACTAACTGAATAATTTTAAAAGTATTTTATAGAGTTATAACAATCCAACCAAAAATTGCACCTTCTATAACTGTATGTCTCAATGAATTTTCACAAATAAAAAACAATCATTTCACCGGTACTCAGATCAGGAAATAGAACATTACCAGCACCCCTGAAACCCCCATCTGTCTCCATCTAGTCTCTACCTTCCTCTCATCCGAGGGCAATCATCACCCAGACTTCTAATAGCACAGAATAATTTCACCTATTTTTGTGCTTTATAAAAATGGCATGAAATGTCCTAGTTTGGGTTCCCCTAGGAGCTGCCCTGAGACAAGGATTTGGCGAGAGTTCCTTTATCTGGAGGCACAGGGAACACTGGGTGGGACATGAAGAAGTGAGACAGGAAAGAGGCAGGCAGCAGCCATAAAGAAAAACCCGTTACGAGGCCTGACACGGCAGCTCACGCCTGTGATCTCAGCACTTTGGAAGGCCAAGGCGGGCAGATCCCTTGGGGTCAGGAGTTCAAGACCATCCTGGCCAACATGGTGAAACCCCGTCTCTACTAAAAATACAAAAATTAGCTAAGTGTGGTGGCAGGTGCTTGTAATCCCAGTTACTCGAGAGGCTGAGGCAGGAGAATCGTTTGAGCCCAGGAGGTGGAGGGTGCATTGAGTGGAGATCACGGCACTGTACTCCAGCCTAGGTGACAGAGCAAGACCTTGTCTCAAAAATAAATAAATACATTTTTTTCTTTTTTTCTTTTCTTTTTTTTTTTTTTTGGTGAGACAGGCTGGTTTTGAACTCCTGGACTCAAGCAGTCATCCCATCTTGGTTCCCAAAGTGCTGGGATTACAGGTGTGAGCCACTATGCCCAGACAGTTTTCATCATTTCTTTTTTTTTTTTTTTTTTTGAGAAGGATTTTGCTGTTGTTACCCAGGCTGAAGTTCAATGTCATGATACCTGCTCACTGCAACATTCACCTCCCAGATTCAAGTGACTCTCCTGTCTCAGCCTCCTGAGTAGCTGGGATTACAGGCATGAGCCACCACACCCAGCTAATTTTGTATTTTTAGAGGACATGAGGTTTCTCCATGTTGGTCAGGCTGGTCTTCCAATCCCGACCTCAGGTGATCTGCCCACCTCGGCTTACCAAAATGCTGGGATTACAGACGTGAGCCACTGCACCCAGCCCATTTCATCATTCCTAATAGCCATGGAGCATTCCATTTAATCAACTGTATATGCAACTTTTTTTTTTTTTCCGGGGGTAAGGGGCTCATATTCAACACAGATGGGAGGCCAGTTGGTGAGAAGGTGGCAGGCGGCACAGTCACTTATACACCATGCCATACTGGTTCACTGTCAGACCAGGTGATGGCCTCAGCTCCATTACCCCCCTGGCTGACTCTGGCTCCTGCCTGGCTCGGCCCGGCCACCACAACCCCTCGGGAGCATTCAGAGGCATCACTGGAGGGTGTGTCGTTAGTGGAGCAGCTGGTAGTTCTCCCCATATCCTCTCTAGTCACGGGGAGGTCTCATTTCTTCGGTCGAAGGGATTCCTGACTCCTTTCATGAACAGGTTTCATATTGCTTCTTGGTGTTCCTGGAGCCTGGAAGGAGTCAGCTTGCTCCCTGGCCCATTAGAAGGGCTTCTCTGTAGCTTCTCTGTACCCATCTATGCTTCTGGCTGGGGCGCCCACATCTGAGCTTCCAGTGGTGCTTCTGAGCATCTGTTGCAAGTGTCCTCCTGGCTGGCTCCAGAGCCAGCCCATTTCACAGCGCTTCCTGGGGTCCACGTGCTTGTCCTGGAGCTACCACAACCGCGGTCACGGTCATCCCTGGCCCCAGAGCTGCCCCACAACCCCTGTATGTGCAATATTCATTAACCAGCCCCTTTTGGTGTCCATGTAGGTACAGATGTCATTTTTCAAGCTAAAGTATGTATAATACACTGGAAGTGATAGATGTCACCTCCATATTGTACACCAAACCTAATAAGCAGAGCAAACCTTTTTGATTTGGTTAACATTCTAGGATGTTTCTAATTGCTTGGTAAAACAATTATGCTACAATAAATCTGTGTGTTTATCCTTTGGGCACCTGTGTGTACCTGTGCACACCTGGAGAATAAAGTCCTGTGAGAGGAACTGCCATTCAAAGAGGGTGTTTCAGTCTATACTGCCACCAACAATGTGCTCGTGCTTCTGCGCTTGCGTTTGGATCAGGAGAATTTGAAAGTCATCAGGAACCAAACCAAGATATAAGATCCAGCTGTAGCTGGAAAGTGGCAAACGTTCCAGAGCTAAAACACTGGCTATTCCTGGGCTGTTCACAAACTGTGAGGTCAATTCTAGATGAGATCCAGAAGTAGGGTGAGCAACTCCTTTATTTTTTAAGCAAAACACCTTTTCTTCTTATTTCTGCTAACAACAAATAGCTTCCAGCAAGATAAATAGGGGATGCAATATTTTTATAAATTATTTCTCTTTTTATATTAAAAAATTTTTTTAGGTTAAATGCTACTTAAAGATATGTTTAACTTGTATGATACTGACTTGCTCATGGGAAGGAGAGAGGGTCAGGCATCTGCCCACTACTACCCACTATCAACACTTAGGCCTGACATCAGTCTCTGCATAAATATTCTGGGCCAGGTGCGGTGGCTCACGCCTGTAATCCCAGCACTTTGGGAGGCCAAGGCAGGCGGATGATGAGGTCAGGAGACCGAGACCATCCTGGTTAACATGGTGAAATCCCATCTCTACCAAAAATACAAAAACTTAGCTGGGTATGGTGGCGGGTGCCTGTAGTCCCAGCTACTCAGGAGGCTGAGGCAGGATAATTGTTTGAACCCAGGAGGTGGAGGTTGCAGTGAGTCGAGACCATGCCACTGCACTCCTGCCTGGGCAGCAGAGCGAGACTCAGTCTTAAAAAAAAAAAAGAAAGTAAAAAATCAACAGTGGCTTCCAGGATGACTGAGCAGTGACTCAGTCTCTCCTTGACCAGATTCTGTAACTGTCCAGCAGAAATGCTTATCTGAGCTCTCGGAGAACAGGAAGCAGCTCAGTGGGGGCCTGCCTTGCCAAATTCTTAATCAAGCTGTTCTGTTATCTGCCCTGAGTCCTGCAAGAACATCTCAAGAAAAATCCCAAAAACATGCGAGACAAATGAGGGTCCTCCCTTAGCGTGTTCTTGAAGCACTGAGGTGGCTGAAAGCTATGTATAGTTTCTGGGGAAACAGTCTTTTAGGAAACATAGCACAGACACTAACTATTCTTCCAGAAGAGCCCCTTCCTGACATGAAAGGTCTTAGCGTGACAGAAAAGCATCTGATTCATCATGGGGACCTATCCAGCCAGCAGCAGGGGCCCCAGTGCCAGTGTCCACCTCAGCAGAGGAGACACGGGGGACATGCAAAGGGTTTCTGTTGAAAAATACTTCACCTAGGGTGACTATAGTTAGCAGGAATGTATTGTATGTTTCAAAGTAGCTAGAAGGCTAGGCATGGTATCCCATGCCTATAATCCCAGCATTTTGGGAGGCCCAGGCAGGCAGATCACTTGAGGTCAGGAGTTCGAAACCAGCCTGGCTAACATGGTGAAACCCCGTCTCTACTAAAAATACAAAAAATAAAAAATAAAAAATTAGCCAGGCATGGTGGCCTGCGCTTGTATTCCAAGCTACTCAGGAGGCTGAGGCAGCAGATTGCTTGAACCTGGCAGGCAGAGGTTGCAGTGAGCCAAGATCACACCATTGCCCTCCAGGCTGGGCGACAGAGCAGGACTCTGTCTCAAAACAAACACAAAAAAACAAAGTAGCTAGAAGAGGGGACTTGAAATGTATCCAACACATAGTAATACCAAATATTCAAGGTGATGGGCACCCTAAGCACCCTGATTGATCAGCACACAATCTGTGCATGTAATAAATACTCAAATATACTCCATACATATGTAAAATATTTTATACCAACAAGAAAATACTTTGCCTAGTGTTTCCATCCAAATGGGAATAAATCCAGGGCTCGATGTACTCATTTCACAGCTTTTTATTGAGACTCGGGAAGGGTGGGCTGTGGTAGCAGATGCACTCACTGTCCAAGTTTGCCCAGACTCTCTGCTGCATGGGTGATGGCATTTGTGACTGTGTTGGTCACTGTCTCAGTGACTTCCTTCATCTTTTTGTCCCCTGACTCTTGGGCTTTCTTTACAGCTTCGGCAATGGCTGTTGGAAAGAAAGAGGAAGAATGTCCTAGTGATCCACCCGCTGAACTTGCGTCCCCTTGATTGGCCTGTGGGATGTGGCCATCTTAATGGATTAGTCCCTGGAGTGGCCCAATGGGACCAAGGGCAGCAGGACTCCTGGCAGAATGAATTTGAATTTGGTTTTAATTTCCCCAACAACTTGTATTTCTTCAACTGTGAGTGAGACTGAGCGTCTCATGGGTACATTGCCTGCTTGTCCTTTTTTCTGGAAAATGCCTGCTCATGTCTTTTGGCCATTTTTATATTGGGTTGTTATATTGGATTATCATTTTTATTACACACATTTTTCATCAGTTTGTGATTTTTCTTTTGGCTTGGTTTATAGCTTTTTTTTTTTTGGCAATAGAAAATTTCGAAGTTTGAGATTGTCAAATTTACTTAGTATTTCCTTTATGGCTGCTGGTTTTTTTTCTCATGGTTCTAAAGATTCTCCCCTCTCCAAGATTAGGCCAAAGTCTCTTATGTTATTACAATGTCTAAATGTTTATGATGTCTTCCCCCTCAAAACGCATATGTTGAAATCCTCAGCCCCAATGTGATGGTATTCAGAGGTGGGGTCTTTGGGAGGTTGAAATTAGCAACCACATAAAAACCACAGAGAGCTGCTCCTTCCACCACGTGAGGACACAGCTAGGCCCATCCACGAACCAGGAAGATGCCCTCACCAGATGCCAAATCTGCCAGTGCCTTGACCTTGCACTTCCCGTCCTCCAGGAGTGTGAGAAATGAATTTCTATTGTTTCTAAGTCACCCAGTTTATGGTTTTTGTTTTTGTTTTTGTTTTTGAGACAGGGTCTTGCTCTGTCACCCAGGCTGGAGTGCACTGGCGCCATCTCAGCTCACTGCAACCTCTGCCTCCCAGGTTCAAGGGAGTCTCCTGCCTCTGACCTGAGTAGCTGGGATTACAGGCATGTGTCACCATGCTACCCTGATTTTTGTATTTTTAGTAGAGACAGGGTTTCACCATATTGATCAGGCTGGTCTTGAACTCCTGACCTTAGTTGGCCCATCCGCCTTGACCGCTCGATGTTCTGGGATTGCAGGCATGAGTCATTGCGCTTGGCCTATGGTATTTTATAATAGCAGCCTGAGCTAAGATGGTTATCTCCTAGTAAGTTAATACATTCATTTATGTAAATTTAAGTCCTTCATCTACCCAGAATCTATTTTGTTTAAAAGGAATGAGATATACCCTTGCTTTGTACATAGTTCTACTCATAGCTCACACACATCAATTTAACATTTAACATAGAATTTTACATGTTAAATATTTTGTCCTAGTGTGCTGTCACATAGTCTTTTGTGACTTTGTCTTCTTATCATTCCACAGGGAGAACCATCTAGACAGTGCCCTAACGCAGTATGCTCTGTGGCCTCTGATGAGCATAGATAACTGCCCAGCCGAGAGGCTCTGAAAGGCTGAGACATCAGCGGCAGAGTTTGACCTGGTTAGTCAAAGAACAGGTTGGCCCAGCACCTGGCTTCCCTTCTTCCCTCCCTGCTTCCCTGCCCAACCTTAGCCGGCTGTACCTTTCTCGCCAGTCTCCTTGGCATGTCCCACCATCTCCTTCACAGCATGAACTGAACAGAGGAGACAAGTCCAGGGATGAGGTCTCAGAGCAGGCCCACTGCCCTCCCAGTCCAGGGTGAGGTCTCAGAGCAGGCCCACTGCCCCCCAAGTCCAGGGTGAGGGCTCAGAGCAGGCCCACTGCCCCCCAAGTCCAGGGTGAGGGCTCAGAGCAGGCCCACTTATCCTCACAACGGACCTATGCGTCCCTGGACATCCAAGGTAGGGGTCTGGGATGCCACCCCCAGCCAGGACAGACTGGCTCATGAGAAGGAACTTCCCCCACAGCTGGTTTCATTTGGAGATGCCAGGGCCCTGGCTGCCTCAGTGAGTCCCATGAGGGCACGGGTCCCCCAAGCCCCTTGGCCCCGCCCGGCCTGGAATGGCAATGAGCAGGCCATCTTGCCAGCTGAGACATGAAGGCCAGGCTGGGCCTGTGTGCCAGGTCACACCCCTCTGAGGATGTGCTGGTGCCTGCCTCAGGTCGGTTTCCAAAGCCTCATCCAGTAAAACCACATCTCTCAAAGCAATTCCTCCGACAAGAGGGAATTCTCTGCCTACTTCAGAGTTTTTTAAAGTGTGAGTGGTAGCGTGCTAGAACTGAAAGATTTCGGAGTCAGAAGAAATGGTTCTTACTCTAACTCTACCTTCCACCTCTGGGTTCCCTCATCTTTAGAATGGGAATCTGTTGGGGTGATGAGACCCAACACCAGGCCGTGGGGGCGACAAAGTCTGGGGGCGTCAAAGGAATGAGAAAAAGACAGTTTGAGAGAGAAAATGGGACCGGGGGCCATCGCGAGTGTGGGAGCCCATGCTATTTATTGGTGATCTACCAAGGAGACAGGTGGTGAGAATGTGAGGGTTGAAAAGAAAGTGTATCAAGTGAACAAGAAACATATGGCTACTTGAGATAATGGGAGTGCTAGAAGCAAGGAGCCAGCAAACCTAGCAAGCCCTGCCTCAGCTTCTCTCCCAACACTCAGCTTTTCTCCCAATAGGAATCACAGAAAACTCAGAGGCTAGTGAAAGGTTAAAGCAGGTGGTCCACACCAGCTGCAGAGTCAAAAACAAATTACGCGTCTGCTGCCATTTAGAAAGAGGACACAAACTCAGGCAAGACAGTTTCTCACACGATGACCCACAGGTGGGGCCTGGCTGGGCCTCCCCATGCACAGCTGCTGACCTCTGCATATAAAATACACTTCGGGACCGGGCACGGTGGCTCACGCCTGTAATCCCAGCACTTTGGGAGGCCAAGAGGAACGGATCACTTGACGTCAGGAGTTTGAGACCAGCCTGGCCAACATGATGAAACCCCATCTCTGCTAAAAATACAAAAATTAGCCAGGCATGGTGGTGGGTGCCTGTAATCCCAGTCACTCAGGAAGCTGAGGCACAAGAATCATTTGAACCCAGAAGGCAGAGTTTACAGTGAGCCAGCATCACACCACTACACTCCAGCCTGGGTGACAGAGCAAGACTCCGTTTCAAATACAAATGCAAATAAAAATAAACATGCTTTATGGGACTTGGAGGAAATTGAAAATGTCCTTTTTGACTTTGAACAGATCAGACTTGGTGACTTGTTCAGAAATCTCTGAAGCTTTAAAGTTATGGTAAAAATAAAAATCCATCTTCCTTTTCCTGCATAGGTTATTCAGAATAGGCTGTTTTGACAAGAAAGGTTCCCCAGATTTCCAGAGGGAAGGCTCCAAGCTGCCAGTGTTCACCCAGCACCCGGACTCATGCCCTGCCCCCAGGAGACCTCCCCGGATCTGCACCCCTTAACTCCGTGCTGTCCTGGTTGGGCTGCAGACCAGGGTTCCTGAGGGGCCAAGGCCTCCCCCCAGGTCCTCACCTGCCCACTAAGATCTGCCTCCAACAGACCCAGTCTGCCCCAGATCCCCCTAGCCCGGGTAGAAAGGAGTCCCGGGTCCTCACTGACTCCCTCGGTGGCCTTCTCGGTGCGGTGGGCCAGGCCCTTGGCGGCCAGCTTCCCCAGGCCTCCCAGCATCATGTGGCAGCAGCTGGTGGTCAACTAGGATGCTGAGGACTGGCCCAACGTGCTTTTATAGCTGCCTCTGGTGCCTCTCTAGGCTCTGGGGCAACAAGCCCTTGCCCCAGCCCAGTAGGAGGCTAGGACAGGTGAGTCAGAGAGGGCGACAGCAGGAAGGGGCTGGGCAGAGCCGCCCCGGCACTGGGGTGGCAGCATCCCCTGACAGCATGAGACTTCTGTAACCCTGTCCTAGGGACCCCGTGAAGGATAGGGGCAGGGAGCAGGGCTGAGGCTGGACAGGAGAGATCTGGACATGCCTCTTTCTTTAGGCAGAGGGCCGGAGTCCCAGCCCCACTGAGACCAAAGCTTCCCAAGCCTGGGCACTAATATGTACATGGAGACAAGGCCTAGGATTCCAAGCCTGCTGCTCAAGGTCCCCAATGTGGCCCAGTAAAGGGTTTGGGGGTTCTATGGGCCTGGAGACCTGGGCAGTGCTTTGGGTCATGAACACAAGTGGAGTGAGGGTGACTGCCCTCCCCATTCCTGGAGACCCTGGCTCTGCAAAAGCAGTTTGCAGCCTCCATGGGATAGGTGGGGCGTTCAGGGTGGTGCCTTGCCCAAGGCAGAGGGGGGCACAGCACTGAGCAGAAGCGTAGTCACCTGGCGCCACTCAGCTGATGGTCACTCACCCAAGAGGCTCTGTGACGTCAGCGGTGCCCTCCTATCCCCTGGCAGTCCTGGAGGAGTAGGCAGAGGCCTCCACCACCACTCAGGGAGATGCTTCTGGCCCTAGCTAGAATCTCCTAGAAAGCAGCTTCCCTGGCTCCTGGCACATCACATGAGGAGTGGCAGGGCTGCTCCCTTGTTACTCATGATGGACAGACATGCCTCAAGCCATCTGCCACATGCTGCTTCCCTTAGTCACCAGCCCAACCTGAGCCTCCGTTTCCTCATCTGTAAAATGGGGATAGCGTGCCTTCCTGGCTGTGTCACTAATTGTCCCTGAGACAAAACATGCTAGCTCCTGGTAAACACTTCTTCCCTCCACTCGTCACGAGGTGCCCTTCGGTAGTGAGCTCTGACCAACGGGTGGGGTGGGCCAAGGAGTGACTAGGACATGAGGCTGCCTGGAGCCAGAGGGCTGGGGGATGTGACTTCCTCCTGCCAGGAGCCAAGGAGAGGTCTTCCCATGCTCCTGCTTCTGGGGTACAGGCCTGGGGCAGGGGTCTGAGGCTCTCTCCAAAGTGCAGACTCCCAGAGCTGTTCTCCTGGGTGTGTTGGGGCCTGATTAGTTTACTGGACTGTGGGCCCTCCCAGCCTGGGACTCAGAAGCTGAGACCCTCTTGCATTCCCGCATGGTGTTTGGGGGCTCCAGGGCTACGGCCAGTCCCCCTAGGGTGGGCAGTGGGTATCGTGGGCAGCAGGACCTCTGGGTCTCAAGGCCACGGCCCCACACATGCCATTGCTGTCTCCTTTGGGCAGGGGTGAATCGGGGCTTAAACAATTTAGAGGGGCCCTCTTTATGAAAGGGAATTCAATCATATGATTCTTGCACATTTTTCATTTATATACATATGAACTTCTGGACCCAGACAGGGCTATGAAAGTGGGGGTCCTGGAGCTCAGGCAGGCCCAGATGACCCTGTCCTCCTTTTGTAACAGCCAGAGTCCAGGATGTTTTGCCCAGGGCATTGGGCTGGCACTGCAGAGGGTTGGGGGCAGGGGGACTCCTGAGACAAGGCTGGTGGGAATTGTTCTAGGAAAACTCAGGGATGCTCCCTGGACCTGTCAAAGCCCCTTCCCTGTTCCTTCTGAGGCTGTGTGTCCCCCACCCCTACATGGGTCCTCTCCATGCCTGTTCCCCTGACAAGTGTCATCTGCCTGCTCTAGAATGGTTTCCACACCCCACAGACCCCCTCCTCATGAGCTCCCACCCTAGGGTACTCTGCACCAGTCCCCTCTCTCAGGAGCTCACCAGCCCCAGACAGCCTGTTGTCAGAGTTCAGCTGCACAGCAGAACACTGGCCCACTGGCCAGCCCAGAGCCAGGCCCACCATAGCCTCTGGGGACAACTGCCTTTCCCCCCACCCCCTCCACATGGTCCCCTGCCCGTGAGACCCTGTCCTGATAATTTAATGCACTGCCTTGGTGTGAGCACTGCGATTCTAATGACAACACACCATGGCCCTAGACCTCCTGGGCAAGGTTGGGTCCAGATACAGATGCCGAATGCCTGCGGAGGAGAAGACAAGAGGCCTGGGGAGGCCCAGGACCAGACATGGGCCCCAGGTCCTGGTGCCCTCCCACTTGGCCTTCCAGCTGCTGCTGCTGTGACCAGATCCCTGTCCACCCAGCCCAGCCCATGGGCCCCAGCAGGCCATCTGTGCCCCACCTCTGGGGCAGACCCATAAGAGTGGGACCCCTTTCTAGCCAAAGAACCTGAGATAGGCCCAAATCCTCCTAACCATGATGGATCCTGGTCTGAGGGGCTGGGCTCAGGTGACTCCTGCAGGGAACTTCACCTGCCTAGATGAGGTCAAGGGTGAATTACGTGGGGCCTGCCCCCCTACCCCATCATGAAAGATGTTCAGTCCACAGTGGCCCAAGGGGGCTGCCCTTGAACCTAGGGACCCACATCAGCATATCCTGAGTCAGAAGGTCAAGTCCAGCCTCCCCTCAGGCAGGAGAATCTGGCTTTGACAGGAGCAGATAAATTCTCAAGGTGGGATTTGCCCAACAGACTAGCTTGGAAAGGGACTAGCTGGCTGAATCACTGAGTCAAGGAGAGCCAGTGTTTCAAATAGCAATTTGCCAACTTAGCAATTACCAATTCTGAAAAATGATTTATTTGAAATACTTAAATACTTAAGCTGTCTCATGTCTGAAGCCTGATGATGCCTTGTGTGATTTAAAGGACAGACGTCACTCAGTCCATCCTGCTGGTGTCTTCTCCCACTTTTTTTCTGTGGATTTGATCTCACAGCTTGTGCTGTGCCCACCACCTGCCCCCCGCAATGGGATTCCCGGAGACTTGGCTGGCCAGTCACCAGAGGAAGAGGGGCCCGGCAGCACGCCAGCATCCACCCACCTGTGGGTATCAGTCAGGCTCCTGGTGGAAGCCAGAGGACATATTCAAATGGGTACTTGAGGAAAGTAGCTGTTCACAGAAGTGTGGACAGAGTTAAGGGAACCAGTGAGAGATGAGGAATGCCCTGGAGCAGCAAGAGGGGGAGCTGTTCTCTCCCTGGGTCTAGAGGGACAGGAAAAGTGTCCGCAGACCCCAAAGACAGCTGTGGGTGTAGAGGAGGATCATCAGGAGCTGCAGTCATCAGTAGAAAGATGTGGCCATTGCCAAACCAGCAAGGAAGAATCTGAGCGAATAACCACCTCTCCTCTCTCTCCCACCTCCTGTGACATCCCCCACTGTCTGAATTCCACTAGGGCCAGAGAGCGAGGCACGCTGGTGATACAGTCCAAGAGGGAGCGGGCAGAGAGGATCCAGTGGGTATGGAGGCGAAACAGAGAAACAGAGAATTCCAGCTCACTCTGCGGGATGTCTGGGTCTGAGAGAAACATGGCAGCAGCTTTATTATTATTATTACTATTATTTTGAGAGATGCTCTTGTTGCCCAGGCTGAAGTGCAGTAGCACGATCTCGGCTCACTGCCAACTTCTGCCTCCTGGGTTCAAGAGATCCTCCTGTTTCAGCCTCCCAAGTGGCTGGGATTACAGGCACATGGCACCATGCCTTGCTAATTTTTGTATTTTTGGTAGAGAACGGGTTTCACCATGTTGGCCAGGCTGGTCTTGAACTCCTGACCTCAGGTGATGCGCCCGCCTCGGCCTCCCAAAGGGCTGGGATTACAGGCGTGAGCCACTGTGCCTGGCCTGCAGCAGCTTAATTTTACAGTGTCCCTTTTTTCCTTCTGGAAACTATATGGAGCAACAACAAGACTGAGGAGGAGGAAGAGGAAGAAAAAGCCTATCATCAACACACACAGCAAACAACTTCAGAGAAATTAGGAAGCTGGGAAGCCATGTAAACCCAAAAGCAGGTGACACCAGCAGAACCAACCCAGGAAGCCAGGGAAGTGCAGAAGAACAGGACATGGGGGGTGGCCCTGGGGAGGATCTTCATTGCTGCCAGCAACACACACTCCCAGGAGGAGAGGACCCTCAGAGTGAGAACGGAGAGCTGCGGAAGTGAAGAATGAAGGAGCAGGTGCTGCCCGGGGAAGTCCAGGGGTGTGGAATCTGATAGCATCCCTTCCCAAGAGAGGCGGGAACACTTGGGAAGGCAGGGCTGAGTCCCTGGAGGCTGTATCCAGGAAAGGAGGCTGGCAGTAGAAACTTCCTGAAGCCGAGTGGGTTCTGAGAGGCAGAGGGGCAGTGCTACAGAGGTGAGGCTGACGCTTCTGTGCAGGAAGGGCAGGCTCCTGAGGAAGGGAGCCCCGAATGCTCTCCACTAGATTCCCAGGGAGCCCCACTCCCTCTACAGGGACCTTGCGCTGACAATGAAATGCCATTCATATTGGAACCTCCGACACACTGCTGTGAATGTGAGGGTTTTGTGACTGATGGGGTAGGTTTCTCTCTTCCAACTCAATAGTATAATTTCCATTTATTCCTCCCCCAGCCTCCCTGAACGTTCACCTCTTAGATAATCACAGTACGGTGATCAGAACAAGGAAATCCACATTCTCATATTTAACTATATTAAAATATTTCATAAAATAATCAATTTTATTAATTTAATTAAATACATTTAAATAATGTTTAAATATATTTAAATTATTTAACTAATTTAAAATGAACATACTAGCTAAACTAAAGTCCTTATTGGAGTTTCACCACTTTTTCCACTAATGTCCTTTTTCTTTTCCCAAATGCCACCCAGGATCACGGGGCATTTAGTTATTTCTTAGTCTCTTGCCATTTTGTAGGACTGCAGTGACAGTCCCTCAGTCTTTCCTTATCTTTCCTAACCGTGACACTTTGAACCAGTACTGATCAGTATTTGTCAAATGTTCCTCGATTTGGGTTTGTCTGATGTATTTCCATGACTGGACTGAAGTTATGCACTTTTGGCCATTACAGTACAAAAATGATGTGGAATCCTTCCCCGTGCATTCCATCAGAGTTATGGCACTGATAGTTCTTCTTACTGATGATGTTGAACTTGTTCATTTGGTTCAGGTTTCTGCTTGAACAGGGACCTGGGAGGCAGAGCCTGCAGGGAGCCGAGATCACATGACTGCACTCCAGCCTGGGCTACAGAGAGAGACTCCACCTCAAAAAAAAAAAAAAAAAAAGATATATTTTCTGTTATTTGGGTAGTATATTTACTCATACTAGCTCACTAACTAAACAGAGCTGCAGATCCGTTCTTATTCCAGCACATTCTTTTTACAACACTTAAGATGACTAAATGTAACATGAAATGGGGAAGATTTAAAAAAAGATGCCTTTGACTTCAGCATGAAATACTGTGTATGATACAAGTGTATGATGAAAACACAACCTCAATAAAAGTGCCACTTACCGTAAATGAGTATAACTGTTCACCAAATATGCTCAAAGATCCATCTGCATCTCTATAAAATAAGAGTGTGCATTACTTCAAAAACTGTTAATATCTTAGTATAATACCTGTTCAGTAAAATAATGCCTCCTGTGTGCTTTGGTGTTTACCAAAGCAGTTTTTACAAAATCTTCTCCTGGATCCTGACTTGTAGAGGGTTTCCTGACTTCCTCTTTCTCAGCATTTCATGTCCTGTGCTGTGAAGTCTTTTATATGATGACCAGTCAGAAATGCCCATAAGTATTGACTCTCCCTAACAGGCGATGGTAATAAACCAAATATATTTTCACTCTTCTAACCACACACTGGAACACAAGAATGTTTTACAAAGCAGTAGTGGTGAACTGTAATAAACGTAAACGTGATTCAGATTTTCTAGCTTCCTTTCTCTTTAGTTCTCTGTAGTATAGTCTCATGATGTATTTATGTATTTTCTGTTGTTTGAATTAAAAACTCAAACCTTTTTAAGAGGCCAGTCTTTGATGAACTTTAAACTTTGTAAAAACTAATGCATTGTGCCTGTGTGATAAACCAGTAGTTTTCCAAATGTGCTCTGTGGACCTCTCAGGATCCCCAAGACCCTTTCCAGAAGGCCTAAGAGCCAACTGTTCTTGTTTTTTTTTTTTTTTTTTGAGACCGAGTTTCACTCTTGTTGCCCAGGCCGGAGTGCAATGGCGCATCTTGGCTCACGGCAACATTTGCCTCCCGGGTTCAAGTGATTCTCCTACCTTAGCCTCCTGAGTAGCTGGGATTACAGGCGCCCACCAACACACCTGGCTAATTTTTATAGTTTTAGTAGAGATGTGGTTTCACCATGTTGGCCAGGCTGGTATTGAACTCCTGACCTCAGGTGATCCACTCACCTCGGCCTCCCAAAGTGCTGGGATTACAGGCCTGAGCCACTGTGCCTGGCCAACACTGTTCTGAATCATATGAATTAAACCTGAGAAAGCTGATTAAAAAATTTAAAAATTTGTAAAAGTAATACAACGTCATTGCCTGCTTTTTCGTTGACACTTGCCATGATCGTATAAAAGTAAAAATGGGTAAAACTGCTGGTTTCTCAGCATAAATCAAGGCAGTGGTACCAATTACATTAGTAGTCACTCTATTCTTTACTATCCCCTGCAGTTAAAAAAGGTAGTCTGAATTACTTAAGAATGTCTTTGATGAAGCAGTAAAAATTAATGTTACTAAATCTTGACATGTCTCTTTAATATTCTGAATAAGTGAAAAGTTAACAAGAAGCGCTTCTGCTGACTGCAGTATGGTTGTTGTTGTTGTTGTTTTTTTAAAAAAAGAATTTGTGATTTAATTGTGAACTGAACAACCAATTTTTTCACAGAACATCGTTTTTATTTAAAAGTACACTGGGCCAGCGCAGTGGCTCATGCCTGTAAATCTCAGCACTTTGGGAGGCCAAAGCTGGCAGATGGCTTGAGCTCCTTCAGGAGTTCAAGACCAGCCTAGGCAACGTAACGAAACCCTGTCTCTACCAAAAATAGAAGAAAATTAGCCTGGCGTGGTGCCACACATCTGTGGTCCCAGCTACACAGGAGCCTGAGGTGAGAGGATTGCTTGAGCTGAGATCATGCCAAAGCACTCCAGCCAAGTGACACAGTGAGACTCAGTCTAAAAAAAGAAGTACAACTTTCATTCCCAAAAACAAATGAAGTGAGAGGTTGTCCCTTCAAGGAAAATAAGTATTTCTTCCCAACGATAAAATGTAAGCTTTCCTGAGGACTTTGAAAAACTTCTTCCTGCTACTGTAGGCTTGACAGCTTTTCAATACTTAAAGGTGTTTTAAAGTAAGATTGGTGGTTAAACTAAAAGTGATTTTTGACATAATAAAACATAAACCAATATATTCCAAGTAACTAATGCATAACATTATAAATGCAAGTATGGGAGGAAAGATCCATTTACTGTGCAACAAAGATCAATGAGTACTGATGGAATACATTTATTAATATGGAAAATGCCACTGTAACTAATTTAAGAAACTAGCACTTGTGAAGTTTTGATTTAGTATTAAAGAATACCCACAACTGTCTGAAAACTTTAAAAATACACCTTTTACCAACTACATATTTGTATGAGGTTAGGTCATCTTACTGATTCTTTTTTTCTTTTTTTGAGACGGAGTCCCTCTGTCACTCAGCCTGGAGTGCAATGGGGAGATCTCGGCTCATTGCAACCTCTGCCTCCCAGGTTCGAGTGATTCTCCGGTCTCAGCCTCAGTCCCTCAGCTGGGACTACAGGCATGCACCACCATGCACAGCCATTTTTTGTACTTTCAGTAGAGGCGGGTTTCACCATGTTAGTGGGGCTGCTGTCAAACTCCTGACCTCAAGTGATCCACCCACCTCGGCCTCCCAAAGTGCTGATATTACAGGTGTGAACCACTGCGCCCGGCCATCTTATTGCTTTTTGTTTTTTGTTTTTTTTTTGAGACGGCGGAGTCTTGATGTCACCCAGGCTGGAGTGCAGTGACGCGATCTCAGCTCACTGCAACCTCCACCTCCCAGATTCAAGCTGTTCTCCTGCCTCTGCCTCCAGAATAGCTGGGACTACAGTGCGTGCCACCACACCTGGCTATGTTTTTGTATTTTTAGTAGAGACGGGGTTTCACCATGTTACCCAGGATGGCCTCGATCTCCTGACCTTGTGATCTGCCCGCTTCGGCCTCCTAAAGTGCTGGGATTACAGGAGTGAGCCACTATGCCCAGCCTCTTATTGCTTTTTAAAAGCAAATTACAAAGAAAGATCTAGAGAATCCAGTTGTCTCCTATTAAGCTCAACATGAGAGACTTTAAATAATATAAATACATGACACACTTTTTACTCAACTTTTTATTGTAGAAAAGTTATTTTTCAGTGAAAAATTTCTGTTAAAAATATTGTTCTCAAGGAATATTTTCTGGTATTACAACCTGGGTCATGGATTACTATTGACATCTAGTTGGTAGCGGCCATGAAAGCTGCTAAACTCTCTGCAATGCACAGGACAGTCCTCACAACAAAGCGTTATCTAGCTCATAATATCAACAGTGGTAAGGCTGTGAAATCTAAACTAAAAATAGAGTTTGAAAAAAAATCTCAATTTTCTATTTCTACCACAGTCAATATCAATATAATCAACATCAACACATACTCCTTGAGATGCTCAATCATTTAAGAATTAAGAGTCTTAAGGAACAAAGAAAACACAAATAATTTGCTTCGATATTTTAGCAGGCACAATACAGCTTATGATGTCTACAGCTGTGACCTAATACTGAGCTTGACATCTTGCAAAGTAATTAGCTAGAATAACAAGACAGGTTTCTAAAAAGCTCACCTTTGCATGATATCATGATGTATCTCCAAGGTCACCTTGTGGAAGGAAAAACAATTCATAACAATAGATGTTATCATTTGTGAGGCCTGAAGACATTTTTTAAAAGGGGGCAGAGGAAACTCTCCTAGCGGCCCTGAAATCCAAATCTTCTAGTTCGGAACAGTACCATAAGGGCACTTTGTTTTCATTTCTTGGTTTTTCACAAAAATATGAGAACCAAAATGCGAGGCAATATGCTGTTAAGAAGATGTGTTTCTGTTGATGATTATAATATATAAATAATAACAGATTTCCCTGTTATATGCTCTTCTACCCACAAAACCTTTCGTCCTATGTGATTTATTTTATGTGTATATTTATTTTTTGACCCAGCATCTCGCTCTGTTGCTCAGACTGGAGTGCAGTGGTGCGATCTTGGCTCTCCACAACTTCCATCTCTGAGGTTCAAGTGATTCTCATGCCTCAGCCTCTCAAGTAGCTGGGACTACAGCTTTGCACCACTATGCCCGGGTAACTTTTTTGTTTTGTTTTGTTTTTGGGATGGAGTTTCACTCTTCTTGCCCAAGCTTGAGTGCAATGGTGCGATCTTGGCTCACCACAACCTCTGCCTCCCAGATTCCAGCCATTCTCCTGCCTCAGCCTCCTGAGTTGCTGGGATTACAGGCATGAGCCACCACACCCAGCTAATTTTGTAGAATGAGGCTCAAAACAACTGAGAGAAGGCAAATCTCAATTTTAGTTACTAGGTCTATACAATATTAACACTTTTTAAAAAGCCTGTAACATTAGCATGTAAGATGGATATGTCTATAGTGCTTCAAGTAGTTTTCATCTCTGAAACAATTTTAAAATCATGGAATTTAAAGTTACACGCTGGAAAGGACTAATGACCTTACATGACATTTAATTCAACACTCATTTTACAGATCAGGGAAACAAACCTTAAAACTGACTTGCGCAAGGTCCCACCAAATAGGAGCAGTTTCTCGTCCTAAACTCTAAACCGTGGCTCTCAAACTTTGCTGCACATTAAAATCATGAGAAGCTTTAATAACGGCCTCATCTTCAACATGAGACATTTTAATGTAATGAGTGCTGGGTATGACTCTGGGCATCAAGGTCGTTGGTAAAAGTTTCCCAGGTGATTTCCATGTGCAGCAAAATTTGGAATGATTGAGCTGGGCTGAAAATCGGAATCTTCTGGGATGCCTTTCTTCACATAAAGATGCCTCACATCCATCCCAATTTTCCTAAAAGGCTTCTCAGTGCCTAGAGATAGAGGGAAAGTGGAGATGGGAAGATACATGTATTTGCAGACCTGTATTTTGAAAAAAAGCCTTGCATAAGTGATCTCAGTGAGTTCCACCTATCCCACTGACAACACTGCACTACTGACTCGTGATAAACATTTTTCAGAATCTTTTCTTGAAGCCAATTTGTCCTATTAATTTGCTCAATAAACCTTTATTTCACCAATAGTTAATATACCAAGTAATTATTTCTCAAATTTGCTGATGGCAAATTAAAACTTATTTTACTTTCAAAAGTAGACTTCCAAAAAGTAGAATAAGGAGGAAAAAAGCATGAAATTTGTTTGAGCAAGATTAATCTTCAAAGCTACTTTTGAATTGTATGCTAACACGTCAAAGTCTTGTGAACTCAAAAGAAGCCAGGGACTCTAGTCGAAGTAGTTTTGGTGTATGTGTGCTCGAAGATTTAAGAGACTCGGCTGACTACAGACATTTAGTGATTACTCAATAGGTCCCAAAGCTCAGGACTTGAGACAGAGTTTGAGTCCAGTTTTTGCTGAAACACAATTTCATCACAACTATTATTAAAAGGGAGGGAGGAAACTGACATTATTATGAGTGTAAACTTGCCATTTTTAATTGAAGTAAAAGTTACTGACAATTGAATTAGCTAAAAAGGCTAGTGCATTTGAAACGAAATTGTTTATAAGCTAGTTATGCTATGTTTACAGAATGAAAAGTAAAATCAAAGAGAAAGATATTAATATTCTAAATTAGTACTTTCCAAACTGTGTTCTAAAAATCAACACTCATAACCCAAGGAGATGATAATAATGTACACTGAACAGCTGCTAGGAGCTGGTGGTGGTGTTGGCTGTTGTTCCTTTTAAAATAAACTTCATCTCAGGGTGCTCTCAAAGCGCATCTTTGTGGCCCAAGAGGTGCTCATGCACAATGGGAGAAATTCAAATGCAGATACACTGTGGTGTCAGAAGAGGAAAAGCTGTTCCTTCTTCCAAGGCTACTGTCCAAAGTAGTACACACTGATTTAGGCCTATAATGCACTGAACAACTAAGTTTTCATGAAAAACATTCAATAAAGGGAACCTATCCTTCTCATGACCCAAATGAGAATCTGAGAGAATACTTTCCATTCCTTTCAAAACTTGATCAATTCAATGCGTTCAACATTGTCGTAAGGCATAAAGGCATCAAAAAATATAATTTTTCTGGGACTGTTTCTTTGCTGTCAGATTTTTCCTTCTATCATGACATCTAAGATTAAAAGAGAAATTGATACTTAATATATAGAATCTGGATATCAATATATAGTTGCCTCCAATTTCTTAAACTGATTGCTGAAGAGACAACCAAATGGCTGAAATAATTTTAGAATAAAGGGATCTATCCCTTGGCAGTATAGTTGTACTCACGATATTATTGTCATTGTAAGATAAGGCTGGCTGGCTGTGTTGTCATCAAGGAGTATTGTTGAACATGAGCTGTATTGTTGACTGAAACGCACAGTAGATACCTGAAGGGGAAGGGAAGTGTAAGTTAAACTTATCAAAGTGTATTTTTTCTTGTTTAAAATGTCAAATGACAAAGCACTAAGATATTTCTTACACTCCATGAACTGCCTGAGTGCGGTATCGTGCACTCTACAGAAAACACATTGGAGGCTCTTAACTTCCAGAGACGATGTTTAAGATACGGGTCATAAAATGCTGCCCTTAGTATGGTACCTGTCATCAAACCTAACAAGGATTTTATGAATTCCCTTTAAAAATCATGAGAAAAGTTTAAAATAAGATTTCATTGCTTTTTTCTACAGCAATATAAAGCACCCAAGAATTTCTATTTCTATGATTAATTTACTATGATAAAATGTAATGTATTAAATAATACTGGTACAAGAGCATTTTACTGCAGTGACTACAAGACTAATGCATTTACTAAATTACTCATCCTAAATGCATTATTTCAGGCGATATTGTGACAAAACAAGTGTTTCAGATTCAGAGGCTCTGTGTGCCAGGGCTGCTAGGCCACCAACAAGCGAGGAAGCCATAGGTTTCTCTAGTCCTATTTTCTTACGTGGAGGATAAAAACAGTATCACTTCAATATTCTCTCACACCCTGAAAACAGATGACAACTTAAAACATCTTTTGCTTCATGTTTAAATAAGATTGCCATGACATGACTCAAATGAGACTCTCAGAGAATACTTTCCATTCATTTCAAAACTTGATCAATTTCATTCTATAAATCATCTGACCTGCACCTAGCCATTTTCCTGCTCTACTCCTGCTCTCTGCCT
Source organism: Rhinopithecus roxellana (assembly GCF_007565055.1). Lineage (NCBI taxonomy): Eukaryota > Metazoa > Chordata > Mammalia > Primates > Cercopithecidae > Rhinopithecus > Rhinopithecus roxellana. Next base: position 1,687,653 of record NC_044559.1, on the reverse strand, counting down.
AGAATACTCCTTTTCTCTTTCCTTGCTTCAGCAAGCTTGACTCCACCTACCCTCTTGGATCTCTTTGTCGGCAGCCACACCAAAAAATGTTTTTTCTACCCTAATTAGTTGAAATCACAAGACACTAATTGTTGCAGAGTATTTCCCTCATGAGAAAGTATGCCTCTCCATAAGAGTAAGGGAGGGCCCTTACTCTTCCTACCTCCAGCTGCTGAGCATAGAATTTTGAATAAATCCAAAACTTTGACAAGTGTTTGACAATTCAGTTATAATTTGGAAGATAAGTCTTACTACATTTAATTACAGCAAAAACACTACTAACAGTTTACTATTTATAGGTATTATTTAAGGTAGTCACAAAATGAAAACAAATAATCTAACATCAGTCAGCATAAATCAGAGTATGAAATTTTATGATCTTTAACAAGAAATGGAAGGGGTTACTTAGTAGTTTTAAGGTTTAATAACAAAAACTAGAAAATAATCGTACCTAGTAATTTAGTAAGTCAAAACCAAAGCCTTAACATCAAAGGTCCAGGACCCATTGGATGCCAATGCCCACCCACTGACTTCTTCTTCCCCTGTACCTGCTGCCTCTCATTTTAACCCATTAAAAATATTAAAGTTGTTTTCCTTGTAGAGGTCTTAATCTCCTTGGTTAGGTCTATTCCTAATTATTTTATTTTATTTTATTTTATTTTATTTATTTTATTTTATTTTTGCAGCTATCATAAAAGGGGTTGAGTTCTTGGTTTGATTCTAAGGTTGGTCGCTGTTGGGGTATAACAGAGCTACTGATTTGTGTACATTCATTTTGTCTCCTGAAACTTTCCTGAATTCATTTATCAGTTCTAGGAGCTTTTTGGAGGAGTCTTTAGGGTTTCCTAGGCATACAATCATGTCATCAGCAAACACAACAGCTTGACTTCCTCTTTACCGATCCAGATGTCTTTTATTGCTTTCTCTCGTGTGATTGCTCTGGCTAGGCCTTCCAGTACTATGCTGAATAGAAGTGGTGAGAGTGGGCATCCTTGTCTTGTTCCAGTTCTCAGGGGGAATGCTTTCAACTTTTCCCCATTCAGTATTATGTTGGCTGTGGGTTATTACATTGAGGTATGATCCGTGTACACCGATTTTGCTGAGGGTTTTAATTATAAAAGGATGCTGCATTCTGTCAGATGCTTTTTCTGTGTTTACTGAGATGATCATGTGACTTTTTTGTTTTTAATTCTGTTTATGTGGTGTATCACATTTATTGACTTGTGTATGTTAATCCATCCCTGCATCCCTGGTATGAAACCCATGTGATCATGGTGGACTATCTTTTCTTTGAGATGGAGTCTTGCTCTGTCACCCAGGCTGGAGTGCAGTGGGGTGATCTTGGCTCACTGCAACCTCTGCCTCACAGGTTCAACCCGCCTTCCAGGTTCAAGTGATTCTCCTACCTCAGCGTCCTAAGTAGCTGGGATTACAGGCATGCGTCACCATGCCCGGCTAATTTTTGTATTTTTAGTAGAGACAGGGTTTCATCATGTTGGCCAGGCTGGTCTCGAACTTCTGACCTGGGGATCTGCCCGCTTCGGCCTCCCAAAGTGCTGGGATTACTGGCATGAGCCACCGTGCCTGGATGGATTATCTTTTTGATATGCCGTTGGGAACTACAAAACATCGCTGAATGAAATCACGGACACAAACAAATGGAAAGACATCCCATGCTCATGAATGGGTAGAATGAATATTATGAAAATGACCACACTGCCAAAAGCAATCTACAAATTCAATGTAATTTCCATCAAAATACTACCATTCTTCTTTACAGAACTAGAGAAAACAATCCTAAAATTCATATGGGACCAAAGAAGAACCCGCATAGCCAAAACAAAACTAAGCATAAACAAATCTGGAGGCATCACATTACTTATTTCACACTATACTAGAAGGCCATAGTCACCAAAATAGCATGGTAGTGGTACAAAAATAGGCACATACACCAATGGAACAGAATAGAGATCCCAGAAATAAACTCAAATACCTATAGCCAACTGCTTTTCAACAAAGCCAACTAAAACACAAGGTGAAGAAAGTAAACCCTATTCAACAAGTGGTGCTGGGATAATTGGCAAGCCACATGCAGGAGAATGAAACTGGATCCTCAATTCTCACCTTACACAAAAATTAACTCAAGATGGTTCAAGCACATACATCTATGACCTAAAACCGTAAAAATTCTAGAAGATAACATTGGAAAAACTCATCTAGACACTGGCTTAGCCAAAGACTTCATGACCAAGAACACAAAAGCAAATGCAACAAAAACAAACAGGTGAGACTTAACTAAATAGCTTCTGCACAGGGAAAGGAGTAAACAGACAACCCACAGAGTGGGAGTAATTTTCCCAGTCTATATATCTGACAAAGGGCTATTATCCAGAATCTATGAGGAACTCAAACAAATTACAACTACAAAAATATGGAACCAGCTCACATGCCCATCAATCAAGGAGTGGATAAAGAAAATGTGATCTACATACACATATATATGAGGAATACCACTCAGCCATAATAAGGAATAAATTAACGGCATTCCCAGCAACGTGGATGGAAGTAAAGACTATTATTCCAAGTGAAGTAACTCAGCATGGAAAACCAAACATCATATATTCTCATCCATATGTGGGAGCTAAGCTATGAGGATGCAAAGCCATAAGAATGATACGATGGACTTTGAGGACTCAGGGGAAAGGCTGGGAGGAGGGTGAGGTAAAAAAGACTACAAATTGGGTTCAGTGGATACTGCTCAGGTGATGGGTGCACCAAAATCTCACAAATCATCACTAAAGAACTTAGTTATGTAACCAAATACCACCTGTTCCCCCAAAACCCTATGGAATAAACAAACAAACAAACAAATAAAGTACAGCATTTTTCTCAGCAAACATAAATAAAATAAAACAAAGACTAAAGTTCACATTTTTCGCTCTCCTTTTGGGCAGGACAAATTTTAGATATGTTTTTAAAGAATTAATAACTTTTTTCCTTTTTCTGAGACAGGGTCTCCCTTTGTTGCCCAGGCTGGAGTGCAGTGGTGCAATTATAGTTAACTGCAGCCTCAAACTCCTGAGCTCAAGTGATCCTCTGCCTCAGCCTCCTGAGTAGGTAAAACGAAAGGCACATGCCACCAGGCCTGGCTAATCTGTTATTTAACGTTTTTGTAGACATGAGGTCTTGCTATGTTGACCAGGCTAAAAATGAACAAATCTTAATTAACTTAAAATATTTCTAACACTTTGGGCATTCATGAAACCAGCTCCATCTCTGTTGTGAAGTAATGGGAAGTATATGGCAGTGGATAAAGTTTGAAAATATTAAACAAGGCCTTATGAGAAAAGTGTAATATGCTTATTACAGATACATTAATTTAAAAAATTATCTGGATTAATATCATTATACTGAAATTAGACTTTGATTTAAGCACAGGTCCTAAATTTGGATTAAATATAATAGATTGACCACAAATTTATTTCCTCTCCCTCCAGAAGTCTCATTAGTCATAAAACAAAGGTTACACACATGACCAGGAGAGAAGGTTGACAGAGATAATTTTTAATAAATGCTGAGACATAAAAAGTAGATAAAGGAATGGTAAATAACATGGAAGCACAACTTTGGTGCCTACAGAAAGTGACTGGAACAGAAGTGAGCCAGTTTGTCTCGTAAAACTAAAGGCAGGTTGTGAACTTACAGGCAAATGGCACTTTGGAAAGTAGGGTAAAATGTAAAACAAAAGCCAGCAAGGTCAGTTGAAAATCTCTAACCAGAGGCCCGAGTCCACCTGTCCTTGCATCTGACAAGAAACTTAGATGTGTGTTTTCTGGATGTATCAAACCTGAGTATTTCTGGCTCATGAAATTATACCATGACTTAAACCTGAGATATAAAGAAAACTGTATACTAAAAATGGAACTCCAACTTCCTTCGCTAACTCTTGCTTTTGGAAAGCAAGTGGTCATGCTTTTACTTCCCAGGCAGAAAACTGGGAGATCCTTCTCAGAAGAAACTGAAATGTCTCCAATAAAGATCCCCAGATCTTTAGAGGTCCCCCAAATGAAAAGCTACTTTGGCTTCCAAAACCTCACAGTGAATGCTATCAGCTAACAGAAGTCCTGCTTCCAAATAAAGCAGCCCAGGGACCACCATACATTGGATGGAAGCCTCCAACAAAAGAGATCAAAACAACAGAAAAAAGGAATTCATGGGAGCAGTCAAAATCAGGAGCAAAATTAAAAAAAAAAAAATCTTAAAACACTCTCAAAAATATAAAATTCAATAGAAATAGTAGAGGATAAAGTCACAGAATATCCCAGAACTAGAATAAAAAGACAAAATAAAAAAATAAAAAGGGAAAAATTAAAAACCCATGCAGGTGTACTGGTCTAAGCAGCCTGGCGTCTGAATAACGAGACTATCAGTAAAAAAGTAACAGAGAAAATAAAAAAAATTCTGAAGAAGAGATAGTCTCAGGTTTAGTAGCCTCATAAAATGAAAAGATCCCCACCAAGCTGTTATTATAAAATTTCAGAACCTCAGAGAGACAGAAGATCCTAAAAAGCTTTCAAGATACCTAAAACCTGGGTGTAAATAGCGTATCACACACTGGCAATAGATTCAAGAACAACACTGTAATGACAGCACAACTGCAAAATGTCTTCAGAACCATAAAATCTAGATTCAACCTAGAGGTGTCCTCTCTATCAAAGAGGAATGATTTTAAGACTGGCCAGCTCTCTAAATATCTCCACCCAGGAAAGTGTGTTAAAGTACAACTAGAGTGGATAACAGGACAGAAGGAAACACAGAATCCAGGACTCAGGTGATCCCACACAAGACAGCAGTTATGTGAGATCCCAAAAGACTTTAAGGAGATAGCACAGAAAAGCAGACATCGAGCATATCTAGGGAAAGCCACTGCATACTGAACTAGGATGACAAAAGGCCAAAGAAAGTTGCCCCCCCAACACACACACAAAAGGAACAGATGTGTTTTCACAGATGGAAAGCATCTTTGAAAGGCATGTGATAAATGCTACAACACTTGGGGAAAAACAGCTATTAGAAAATAAGCAAACGGCCGGGGGCGGTGGCTCAAGCCTGTAATCCCAGCACTTTGGGAGGCCAAGAAGGGCGGATCACGAGGTCAGGAGATCGAGACCATCCTGGCGAACAAAATGAAACCCCGTCTCTACTAAAAAAATACAAAAAACTAGCCAGGCGAGGTGGTGGGCACCTGTAGTCCCAGCTACTCGGGAGGCTGAGGCAGAAGAATGGTGTAAACCCGGGAGGCGGAGCTTGCAGTGAGCTGAGATCTGGCCTCTGCACTCCAGCCTGGGCGACACAGCAAGACTCCGTCTCAAAAAAAAAAAGAAAAAAAAAGAAAATAAGCAAATGAATATTGTCAGAAAATTAGCGTCACGCTAAAAAATAATGGATGTGAAAGCAAACAGACCACCAGAGGCTACTTACTATATCTGGATACAGGAGAATTGCAGATACAAGAGAAGATACAGGAGAATTGCAGAATTGCTCAGATTTCAGAACTGTTTCAGAGACAGGATGAAGGATATGTAATGCAGAGTCACAATCATGTAAATATTACTGATTTAATGAAAAAGTGTGCTACTATTGGAAGGAACAGAGGGAGGAACATAAGATCATGGTGTAGTGAGGAACGTATGCTTTCACCTGACGTGATAGAAAGTCAGTAGACAGTGCTGGCAATTAACTTAGCTCTTCTATTTTTGTTATTTCATTAAAAATAAGATTAAATGTTTAAGGCAGATCTGTTTTTTTTGAAACAGAGTTTCACTCTCTCACCCAGGCTGGAATGCAATGGTGTGATCTCAGCTCACTGCAACCTCCACCTCCCGGGTTCAAGTCATTCTCCTGCCTCAGCCTCCTGAGTAGCTGAGATTCCAGGCATGCACCACCACACCTGGCTAATCTTGTATTTTTAGTAGAGACAGAATTTCACCACGGTGGTCAGGGCTGTTTCGAACTCCTGACCTCAGATGATCCACTCGCCTCGGCCTCCTAAAGTGCTGGGATTATAGGCATGAGCCACGACGCCCAGCCTTAAGGCAGATATTTTTACCACAGCCAGACTGTTGAAATTCAACTTAAATATCAGAAATCCTTAAAAGGACACACTAAGCTAAAGACTTTTCTGGATACATTTAATACTTAGGAAAATAGAAGAGATTTAGAAAATCCACAAAAAAGGGTCCATGCTATGGCCACTGGGTCCACATTGTAATTTAAAGAAATCAAGAGAGACATACTTTTATGTCAAACTATCAATTTATTAACTATTTGACTATTTACTTACGTGGTTTGTACAGTTGCTTCTTATTTCTATAACTAAGAATTAAAAAAAAAAAAAAACTGGTCACTTCTGATACAAATGCCATAAAATAAAAGTAGTTGTTAACATCTTACTGATTACTCCTAAGTAAAATGAGACAAAATTCCATTTAAAAATTATTTTCAATAATTTATAATTTAAATTATCTGGCACAATTAATTTCATAAAGTTTCTATTACATACAAATGAAAGTTTCTATTTCATAAAGTTTGTATTACATAAAATGAAAGAATCCTCATGTACAAAAGAGAAGGGCAAAAAAAATTAGGCCAGATGAAAAATTTAGCTAATAAAAAAGTTTAACTGTTGTATATATGAGCCATGATCCATTAGTATTCTCTCATTCTGCATTTACACATAGGTTACTTTAATTATCAGAAGCTAAGCGCTAACAGCTCTAAGAACTACTTCCTGACCAGGCACCTATATCTGGATGCAACAGAATCCCTGTAAGCATCTTGAACCACACTTACTGGTTACCTACTAATACGTCACTAAAAATAAAACAAAACAAAAAAGGGTCTTTGCACAACTGGAAAGTAATCTATCTTAAATTTTATTTATTTATCTTTTTTTGAGATGGAGTCTCACTCTGTCACCTAGGCTGCAGTGCAGTGGCGGGATCTCAGCTCACTGCAACCTCAGCCTCCCGGGCTCAAGCGATTCTCCAGCCTTAGCCTCCTGACTAGCTGGCACTACAGGCACATGCCACCATGCCTAGCTAATTTTTTTTGTATTTTTAGTAGAGAAGAGGTTACACTGCATTAGCCATGATGGTCTTGATCTCCTAACCTTGTGATCCAACCACCTCGGCCTCCCAAAGAGCTGGGATTACAGGTGTAAGCCAGAGAGCCTGGCCTAAATTTTAATTTTAAAATGAATATACAAACATAATTGGACATGGTGTCTGCAGCACAAAAAAATCATTTTTTTCTCTCTAAAAAAAGGCCAGAATAATAAAAGCCCCAAGAAGGATTTGGGCCATGTTTTGTTTCCTACACTGCCTCTGCCTTTGATGCTAGAAGGGCCTTGTAGGCAAAAGTTCCTACCACTGAAGAGTGAGGGACATGGAATAGCTTTTCTTTTACTGCTTCCATGCTCTCTAGGTGTGAGAAGCCCATGGAACTGGAAGGAGCTGGGAAATACAATTCTGATATGTGTTGGATATGTTCCCCCTCCAAATCTCATGTTAACATGTGACCCTTAATGCTGGAGAGAGGGCCTAGTGGGAGGTGTTTGGGTAATGGTGGGGGATTCCCTATGAATGGCTTGATCCCATCCCCATGGTAATAAGCAAATTTTCATTATGGTAGTTTAAAAGAGTGTGGTACCGGCCAGGTGCAGTGGCACAAGCCTAATTCCAGCACTTTGGGAGGCTGAAGCGGGTGGACCACCTGAGGTCAGGAGTTCGAGACCAGCCTGGTCAACGTGGTGAAACTCCGTCTCTACCAAAAATACAAAAATTATCCAGGTGTTGTGGCACCTGCCTATAGTCCCAGCTACTCAGGAGGCTAAGGCAGGAGAATTGCTTGAACCTGGGAGGTGGAGGTTGTAGTGAGCCGAGATCACACCATTGCACTCCAGCCTGGGCAATGGAGAGAGACTCCATTTCAAAAAAAATAAATAAAAAGAGTGTGGTACCTTCCCCCTTCCCCTCTCTCCTCCCACTTTCACCGTGTGGAACCACCTGCTTCCCCTTTGCCTTCTATCATGATTGTAAGCTTGCTGCAGCCCTCACTAGAAACAGATGTTGAAGTCATGTTTGTACAGCCTGAAGATCTATGAGCCGATTCAACCTCTTTTTGTTATAAATTACCCAGCCTTAGGTATCTCTTTAGTGTAATGTAAAAAATGAACACAAATTCTAACCAGAAATAACTGATTCAAAATGGACAAAGTCTACTCAAACTATAAAAACAAAGATTAGAAACTCCCATATTTTACTGTGCTGCATTACTTCACATATTATTATAGAACCCTCACTTGTATTCTTGCTGTTTAAGTCAACTGGAAAACTTGGTTGTGTATGGCTTTTTAGCAAACAAATGAGGATTTAACCTAACATTAAGGAAAATAAGCAGGAGTAGGGCATGTTTAAATCTACATTACATCAAATGAAAAGGTTAAAAACTTAAAAGTTTTGAGTAGCATGAACTTGGATGTGGTAAATGAATGTGGTCAGAGGACTGTGTGAGAGGAGGCCCAAATCACAGATTCAATCCCCGATGATAAACAGCTATGTTTTTTAATTTGTTTAAATGAAAACCAAGCTGAAGCCTAAGTTCTATCATTCATCTTTAAAATGTACTCTTTGGAGCAAGGGAAAAGGGACCAAGAATTATGAATAAAGAGAAATCCATGACTCCTCCATCAAGTGACAAATTAATTGTGTTGATAAAAAGATGGCAAAATGTATAAACAAATAGTTTACATATTTTCACTAAAATGATAACTAAAGGAAAGTGTATCACACATTAAAATAATACAAGTGAATATGTGAAAAGTTGAAAAATTTAAACCAATATGAGTTTTTCTAAATACTTCCTATAATACACCTGATCAAACAAGAGTTTGTACTGTTTCTCTTGGTGGAAAAAACAATGTTGTCTCACCATCTGTTTGAGAGTTCCTCTGGAATATTGTGGTTGCCTCTGGATTGGCAGGAGGGTTAAACTCCAAAGCTATATGTATAGAGGGAGAAAAGAAAAAAAAGAGGTAATCATCTATAAAAATTTATCAATTCGTTTATTCAACTACTGCATTTAGGCTATTTCACTACATCTACGTCTATTCTTATCCATTGAAATGAATGTATAGACATAAGATAGAGCCAGGCAAGACGGCACATGCTTGTAGTCCCAGCTACTCAGGAGGCTGAGATGGGAAAATCACTTGAACCCAGGTCAGGAATTTGAGGCCAGCATGAGTAACATAGCGACACCCTCCTTTATTTAAAAAAAAATGAAGAGGTAAATGTCGGCTTTGAGTTGTGTAAAATCAGCTTTGCATAAAATAAATCAAGATGTCAGTAAGTCTTAAAAGACAGGTCTATTTTATAGGCAAAATATAAGATATATTCTAGTGGTTTTCTTTTTTCTTTTTTTTTTTTTTTTTGAGACGGAGTCTCGCTCTGTCGCCCAGGCTGGAGTGCAGTGGCCGGATCTCAGCTCACTGCAAGCTCCGCCTCCCAGGTTCACGCCATTCTCCTGCCTCAGCCTCCCGAGTAGCTGGGACTACAGGCGCCCGCCACCTCGCCCGGCTAGTTCTTTGTATTTTTTATTAGAGACGGGGTTTCACCGTGTTAGCCAGGATGGTCTCCATCTCCTGACCTTGTGATCCACCCCTCTCGGCCTCCCAAAGTGCTGGGATCACAGGCTTGAGCCACTGCGCCTGGCCTAGAGGTTTTCTTTTAATTTTTAAAAGTAAATTCAGCATATCTGTCACTTTCATGTCATTCTGAGGACATAGAACCTCAATTTTGTTGAGCAGCTGTCTTCCACAGTCATGTGATATCTATAAGTCTTCATTTTGTCATTAGCAATACATAGGGAGAACATAAATAGGCCTTATTTGTATTGGAAAGGGCCAAGTGACACATACATAAACTGTGTTGTAATCCTAAAGAATGACAATAAAGAGCCATTTTGGGGGCTCTCATCCAACACTACCCATCTACTAATTGGTGCGTAACATCACTCAGAGGCTTTCCTTACATCACCAAACAGCGTATAAGTTTACACAAGTACTTACATGCTTTGTGCATAAAGGTATAATCAATTAATTCACATATTGGTTTATTCTAAAGCAATCCTTAAATATCTTGAAAAGAGAGGACTGTACTTACAAGTTACAAAGTCACACTCATCAGGTGTCATAATTATCCTACCTCTTAAAAAATTAAGAGCCCAACTGAAGTTTAAATAGAAGAGCTATAAGACATTTCTTTTACAGCAATGAAATCTCTGGCATTTAAATGAAAAAAATAAGCCAACTGGATTTCACATCTTTATGATGCAATGTTTTCCATTTTGAAAATTTTAGTTTTTATTCAGGAATCATATTATTACCCAGAATTACTTTTACTTACTCTTTTACTTACTTTTACTTACTCTTTACTTACTTACTATCTCTTTGCAAGATTTTAGAGGCAAGCCAACTAATTGTTTTCTCTTTTCTACCGCTTCCATCCCCCGCCTCTCCCAGCAATGTAGAGACTTAAAAATCTCCAACTTTCTTCCTTTTTTTTTTTTTCTGTGAGACGATGTCTCGCTCTGTCACCAAGGCCGGAGTGCATTGGCACGATCTCTGCTCACTGCAACCTCTGCCTCCCGGGTTCAAGCAATTCTCCTGCCTCAGCCTCATTAGTAGGAGGAACTACAGGCATGCACCACCACACCCAGCTAATTTTTGTATTTTTTTAGTAGAGACGGGGTTTCACCATGTTGGCCAGGCTGGTCTCGAACTCCTGACCTCAGGTGATCCGCCCGCCTCGGCCTCCCAAAGTGCTGGGATTGCAGGAGTGAGCCACCATACCCGGCCAAAACTCTGACTTTCCTTATCTTTGAACAAGATGCTATTGTCAGGAGGGGAAAGGACAAAGGGGGAGCCACAGCAACAAACACTCTTACAGGGAAGGTCTGAGATTTTAACCTGCAATCTTTACATTACATATTAAAAGTCTACACTGACGTTCCATGTTTTGATAGTTTTGACCATGAACCAATCCCCATCTCTCTTGTAGAATAAGGAGGTAAATAAAGTCTGTTAAGTCACCAGAATAAATCTGGAGACACATTTTGTGTTAAAGTAAGAATTTTAAAGTAATCAGAGCCTCATGGGTAAACTCCTTTGACAAACCACTCTACCACCACACAACCATTTTTCTGCAGTCCTGGCCGTGACGTTTCACACTTTTCACAATTATTTTAAGCACCCTCCTTTTATTTCCTCCTCCTGTGTTCAAATTACAGTTAGAAGAAACTAAGCAGCTTCTATCAAGGTGATTTAAAGCAGCCCATTAAGAATACCATATAGCCTCTCCCATGGCAACCTCCATTCTGATTTTAAATAAGAAATCCCCAAATATCTGAATATGAATTGTCCTGAGATTTAGCTACTTTAACAAAGGAAACAATTAGGCACTTACCTGGTTCCTTCACTTAGGTACCATCTGGACAGGTACAAAGAAAAAATAAGATGGCTGCTGGAAAGTTGGGATATTTGAGTTTTTATTGAGAAAAAGAAGAGAATAGTCCAAAGAAGCCTCAACAAAGTCCCACAGGATAATACACAGAGCTACAATGTTGTCTCACCATCTGTTTGACAGTTCCCATGGAATATTGTGCTTGCCTCTGGATTGGCAGAAGGGTTAAACTCCAAAGCTAAATGTATAGAGGGAGAAAAGAAAAAAGATGTAATCATTTATAAAAATTTATCAACTCATTTATTTGACTGCTGCTTATTCAACAGGAAGAGCCATAAATAAATGGTCCCATGGCAGCCTGGGAGAATGAGACGAGAGAGCAAGAACTGGGCGATTGGGAGGGGAGGCGAAAAGAAACTGACTGGACTCGGTGGGGAAAGACTAAGGGGTGGGAATGCAAGGCAGAGCCAGCTTTTGTTCCTGGCCAGCCCTGGGAAAGCTGGCTACAGGCAGAAAGGAGCTCGAAGTGGGCAATGCCTCCCAGGGGACCTTGAGGACAGCAGCAGCCAGAGGCAAGCCGAGGGCAGATGGCACCCGTCACCTCCTTACCTTCAGGCATCTCCCGGTCATGGACGTGGTGCATGTGGAGGTCCTCACCAACCTCAACAGTCACCTCAGCAGGCTGCACAGCAGCAGCCATAGGCGCTCCTGCCATCCCGTCCCTAGCTGCTGCCTCATAGATGTCAGACTCAGAGGGACACACTGACCCCTGCGGCTGGTCAAACTCGGGGCTGTCCTTGGGGCACACACAACAGGTCAGTATGTTCCCCATGGGGCACCTCTACTCCTGTCTGCCATGACCTGTGCCTCTGCTCACAACTTTAGCCACGCACTCCTGCTGCCCTAGGCTGAGGCTATGCTGCACTTGCAGAGATGGTCTTGCCCGCTGCTCACCTGACTACCTCACAGCCTGGTCCTGGCCCCGGCTGGGGCTGCGGGCCAAGGCCTGTGCCCTGCTGAATCCCCTAAGCTGACTTGTCTGGGAGGGTGAAGACCTGCCGGCTTATTCAATAGGTTGTGAACCCAATAAGCGCTGAGAGACACAACTGCCTGAAGAGAGAACAGACAGAGCTCCTCCTCCTTCTGTAGTCACCTACAGACTGAAGCCCACTGGCCCAGGTGGGAGCACAGGCATGTGGCACACAATGCCCCACCCCACACTTCACAATGCCCTCCCCGACAGCTCACAGTGCCCCACCCTGGTTGCCGCCCCTCCCCAACAGCTCAGAATGCCCCTGCCTGGGCTGCCCCGCCCTGTGGCTTATGATGCTGCTGCTCTCCTGGCCCCTCCTGCAGTGCCAGGGGGACTAAGGTTTTCATTCATCACCAGCTTCCTGAGCTTTTTAGTCCTAAGAAAAGCACGGGGTAGTTCGTTACTTGAAGCCATCTTCCTCTATGAGTTCTACACAAAGCCTCAGTAGAGTGGGTCCCATTAGCAACCAAGTTGAACGACTTTTATTTGCTGAATATAGATACACCTGAATTGCTGACTGTTTTTGTAACAAAACACTCCTCCCCGTCTTCCAATGAGTGGTCATTTTTGTCTACAACTTGACCACAGCAATCCCTGGGGCCCTAGCTTACTCTCAATAAAGAGTTATGGCTGTGTGTCTTGAATGACACCTTAGGACCCATCCTGCCTCCACCTCCTTCTCCATAAAATAGAAACCTAACTTGTCCCTCCATGCTCTGAAATGCTGAAACTTACCAACTCCCTTTTCTCCCCACTATTTCTTCCTTCCATGGCAAGGACTTTCAGATTTTCTTTCTTTTACTAACAAAGCACTAAGCATGATTTTGTCATACAAAATCGAGATTCATAAAGTGGTTTACCACCGTCCTAATTCAATAAAGATGAATACTCGACATGTGGCAAGCAGTGTGTGCCTGACAGTGTCCCCACTGTGCTATGCTCATTTAATCCTCAGAAACAATCTCATTTACAGATTTTACAGGAGTGGAGATGGAGAAGGTAAGTAACCTCCCCAAGGTCACATCACTGCTAAGGGTGGGGCACAATTTGATCCCAGATAGTCTGAATTCCCCAATTCCTCAAGCATGGTTATCAGAAAGTATATTAGTTTGTTTTCACACTGATATAAAGAAATAACTGACGTTGGGTAATTTATAAAGGAAAGAGGTTTAAATGACTCACAGTTTCACATGGCGGGGGAGGCCTCAGGAAACTTACAATCATGGCAGAAGGGGAACCACGGTCTGACTTACATGGTGGCCACACAGAGAGTGTGAGCATGTGAAGGAGCAACTGTCAAACATGTATGAAACCATCAGATCTCAGCTGGGCATGTGGCTCACACCCGTAACCCTAGCACTTTGCGAGGCCAAGGCAGGTGGATCAATTAAGGTCAGAAGTTCGAGACCAGCCTGGCTAACGTAGTGACATCTCGTCTCTACTAACAATACAAAAATTAGCTAGGTGTGGTGGCATTTGCCTGTAATCCCAGTTACTTGATAGGCTGAGGCAGGAGAATAGCTTGAACCCATGAGGATTATGGGGATTACAATTCATGATGAGATTTGGGTGGGGACATGACCAAACCATATCAGAAAGTAAAGGTAGAAGTCAAGCTTGGACGGGAAGTGATATTGTATATTACTATTTTTTTCTTTTTTTTTTTTTCCGAGACGAAGTTTTGCTCTTGTTGCCCAATGAAATTGTTTTTCTGATTTCATTTTCAGATTGTGTATTGCAGATTTATAGAAATACAATTGATAAATGATTCTGGCTATTAACCTTTTATGCTTCAACCTTGCTGAACACATTTTTTTTTGAGACGGAGTTTTGCCCTTGTTGCTCAGGCTGGAGTGATCTTTGCTCACCATAACCTCCACCTCCTGGGCTCAAGAGATTCTTCTGCCTCCGGCTCCCGAGTAGCTGGATTACAGGCATGCGTCGCCATGCCCGGCTAATTTTGTATTTTTAGTAGAGATGGGGTTTCTCCATGTTGGTCAGGCTGGTCTTGAACTCCCAACCTCAGGTGATCCATCTGCCTCGGTCTCCCAAAGTGCTGGGATTACAGGCTTGAGCCACTGCGCCCGGCCAAATTAGCTTATTTTTAAGCTTTTTGATGCTTTTCTGTTTTGTTTTGGTTTATTTCCTATTTATTAATACAAGTTCTTTAGGTATTTTGGATATTTGTTAAAAAGCTTTTCAATTTCTTCATTGCTTTCTTTGCTGTGAAGGTTTTCAGTCTGACATAGTCCCATGTTTAGTTTTGCTTTTCATGTCTCCACTTTTGTGATTCAGTAAATTACTGTCAAGATCCATACCTAGAAACTTCTAGACAAAAACCTAAAAGAAAAGTTTTCTCATCTCAGGTTATTTTATTTTATTTATTTTATTTTATTTTCTGAGACAAGAGTCTTGCTCTGTTGCCCAGGCTGGAGTGCAGTGGTACGATCTCGGCTCACTGCAACCTTCGCCTCCGGAGTTCAAGCGATTCTCCTGCCTCAGCCTCCTTAGTAGCTGGGACTACAGGCATGCACTACCACGCCTGGCTAATTTTTGTATTTTTAGTAGTGACAGGGTTTCACCATGTTGGCCAGGATGGTCTCGACCTCCTGACCTTGTGATCCACCCGCCTCTGCTTCCCAAAGTACTGGGATTACAGTCGTGAGCCACCATGCTTGGCCACATTTAAATCTTTAATAAATTTTTATTTTAGTTTGGCAAACTATGCCCTACCCCCAACCCACGGTCGGATTTTGCTAATAAAGTATTATTGGAACACAACCATACTCATTCATTTACTTACTTTCTATTGCTGCTTTCACCCTACCTCCAATGTAACAGTTGAGTCATTAAGACAGAGACCAGATGGCTCACAGAGCCTCAGATGTTTTCTATCTGACTCTTTTATTTTATTTATTTTTTTGAGACAGAGTCTTGCTCTGTCACCTAGGCTGGAGTGCAGTCATGTGATCTCAGCTCACTGCAACCTCTGTTTCTCGGCTTCAAGCGATGCTCCTGCCTTAGCCTCCCAAGTAGCTGGGATTACAGGCGCCTGCCACCACACCCAGCTAATTTTTGTATTTGTAGTAGAGACGAGGTTTCACCATGTTAGCCAGGTTGGTCTCGAACTCCTGACCTCGTGATCCACCCACCTTGGCCTCCCAAAGTGCTGGGATTACAGGCGTAAGCCACCATGCCTGGCCCTGCCCCTTTACATAAACAGTTTGCTGACCATTGCTCTAAGGCATCCTGTTCCATTCTTGCCTTGTGGAAGTAGCAGAATGAATGTAGGTAATAGCAGGGGGAAGTGCTGAGGATGGAAATGTCAGCCTCTAGAGCAGCACTGCCCCATTGAACTCTGTGGGAATGAAAACGTTCTTTATCTGCATCGACAAAGGCAGTAGCCACCAGCCACCTGGATTGCTGATTCCATTCTAGTCTGTGCTTTTTGGTGTTCTGTCATCTTGCTGCTGACTATTCAGCCTGTCACCACGGCACAATTTTGTATGCAGCCCAGGTTGGTCTCAGCGATCCTGGAGCTACTGACTACTTCCTTGGGTACTGTAAGATCAGATGAGGAATTACTCATATCCAGAGTCAAGATTTTTTACAGCTCCCACAGGTCAACCATTTGCCCAAGTCTGCTATGAGAATGACATGATGACAGACGAGGGCACTTGCTAGTTGCCCACTCCTTTCCCCTATTCATTTTATGCATCTTCCTTCTGTCCTTAGGTTATTTGCGCACATAGTTTCTTGCTCTAGGACCCAGTGTGGGTCAGAGTCAGCCTTTGTTAAATATGATGATTTTCTTTTGGAACAACTAAATCTACTTATCAATCAGTAGGATTGATTTCAGGGGATTCAGGAGACAATAAGTTTAGAAAATACGCAAACTACTATTTTGAGAGGCTTGAAAGGGAGAGAGAACTTACCTAAAAAAAAAGTTCCTATGGTAACAACTTTTAATGCCGTTTTATTCAGTCTCCATGGTCTATCAGATAGGTTATGTAGTAACACTAATTTTACAGATGAAGCTAAAATCTGGAAGCAATGTGGAATAATGGAACGAGTTTGGATTTTTGTATTGTGCCCTAGATTTAAATCTGGCTTTCCGACATAGCGCTGTTTGATTATAGGCAAATTGTTCTACTTTAATTAGCTTTTATTTACTTCTTTGTACACAAGGGGTTTCAATACCAACCTTGCAGGATTGTGATTGGGAGAGAATATGTAAAGACCTTTGTCAACTATCTGGCACTCGAAAAATGGTAGATGATAATGATGAAGATGTTGTAAAGAATGAATGACTTAGCCAGGTAATGGAGCTTCCAGTATTGAGAGCCAAGGCTTTAAACACACCTGCCTGACTCCACAGTCCATGCTGTCAATTCTCCAGTGTGAACGGTTTTTACTCAGTAAGTCTCCTTCACAGGCCCTATTCTAGGCTCAGGAAGGCAAAGATTATTACCAACATAACTCTGTCCTCAAAGGGCTCCAATCTATTTAGCATTAAGCATATGTAGAGTTTCAGAAGGAACCAGCAGCGAGACTGGTGAATCAAAGCTTAGTGCCTCACCATATTCCCCCAGTGTATGCTCAATAGTTCGTTGAACTGTGGAGATAAGTTGGTGGGTAGGGTCTCAGAAGAATGAGAGGACAGGAAACACAGCTTAGGTGTTTAGTTTCATATTAGACCGGCTCCTCTGAGCCAGACGTCGAGGATGAGTGAGCCTGCACGGGGAGCGAGATGACATCTGTGTCAGCTGAGTAACCCACTTAGTGAAGGAGGTTCACGGAGTTGGAAAATCGGTAGGCGGAACGAGGCAGTGGGCTCCCATGTTAGGTTGAAAACGCAGGTGTTGGCTTGAAGCCAGTTACTGTTTACGCCGCAGCTCACTAGCTTGGAAACTGGAGCAGGAGGCGTGGCTGGGCTTACCCAAAGCTGGGATTTGAGCCCAGGGTGCCTACTCCATTGCCTGGCCTACAGTCCTCAGTAAATTGTACGAGGACTACAGAAAGTTATCTGTTTTCACCCTTGTCTTCAACCAAGCACGGTAATGCCCCCATTTTCCAGATGAGGCAATTGAGGCCAGAAACATTAGGGGATGGTGAAGCTCGAAGCGGATTTGTTCAGGGCAGGCCGGCCCAAACGCACCAGGAGTGCCCCTGGCTCTGGAGAGGCCACCGACTGGACAGCATCTGCCTGTATCACCTATCCCCAGCAAATCAGGCGCCTGGAAGAGGATCCCCGGTGGGTCTGACGGAGAGCACTCCGGCAACCCCGCCGTTCCCAGCAGGCCGTGCGGCCGCCCTCAAGACGCCCGCGTGGGCAAGAGTCAGGGGTGCGGTGTTGCTAGGAATAAAAGATCAACATCCGGGCTTTGTAACCCACAACCTCCAGGGAATGCCAAGAAGGCCCCAGCGCCCTGGCGCCCCTGCAACTGCCCACGTCCGGGTCCAGGCCCGCCCCGCCAGCTCTGATTGGAGGGTAGCGAGAGCGCCGTCCAGCGATTGGTAGGTAGTGTCACAAAGGGGCGGGGCGCGGCGGTCGCGGAGCGTTGTCGGTCAGTGCCTTACGTGGAGTTAGTTGCTCGTGGGGTGGCTGAGCCCTGTCGACCTGTGGGCGGGCGAGCGAGCCAGCGGACAAGACTGCGGGTGAGGCTGAGCTAGCGAGCGGCCGGCAGGGGGGGCGCCCGGGCTGCGAGCCGCTGAGCCCAGCCGCGCCGCCGCCGCCGGCCGTAGTAGGGCCGGAATGGCGCAAGGCCGGAGTGGTGTTGCCGCTAGGCGCCTGACTGCCGGGTAGCGTCCGGTCCCCGCCCCTCGCCTTCGGCCTGACGCCGGCCGCTGCTGCCCGGGGACCGGAGCGGCGGGTCGCCTTTGCCCAGGACACACGCTCTGGCTTTTGTTCCTTTGGGCGTGACGCCAGCTTCAGCGGGTACCCAGCTTTCCCGACGGGTGCTGATCTCCGAGTCGCTGTTGTCACGCGGTCTGCTGTGCTCCATATTCAGGACGGTGGGTCTGGGGAGCCCGGATTGGTCTTGGAGGAGCAACGGCTGCGCAGGTGACTCGGTGGCCTCGGCCTCAAGTGTATAGGTATCAGGATGGCGCGAGGAGATGCTGGCTCTGAAATATTTCCCAATTCCGCTTGCAGATCCACTCCGTACTTGAGCTTAGGCTACAGACAAATTAGGCGGTTGATGTGATTCTGTACCTCGTATTTAGAACTTTAGGGATGTTTTCACATATCAGTAAATGAAGATCTGTGTCACAGTTTTAATGGCAGCTTCACATTCTGGATATCTTTATGTTTGGGAAAATGTTTCAAAGGTGACTGCTCTTCTGT
Source organism: Rhinopithecus roxellana (assembly GCF_007565055.1). Classification (NCBI taxonomy): domain Eukaryota; kingdom Metazoa; phylum Chordata; class Mammalia; order Primates; family Cercopithecidae; genus Rhinopithecus; species Rhinopithecus roxellana. The sequence goes on along the minus strand of NC_044559.1, from coordinate 1,668,713 downwards.
AGCTAAGCTTTAGAGCAGAGGATGGAGCAAATTCTGAGTTACTGAAAAACAGCGCTATTGCCTGTTTACCTTTAACTTCCATTTCATCTTTGGAGTTGTATTTTTGGAACTTTTTCAGAAGAGATGAGAGAAATGCTTTGGGAATTGATTTTTTATTTTTTTCTTTTTTGTTTTTTAAGTTCTAGGGTACATGTGCACAGCGTGCAGATTTGTTACATAGGTATACATGTGCCATGTTGGTTTTCTGCATCGATTACCTCATCGTTTACATTGGGTATTTCTCCTAATGCTGTCCCTCCCACAGTCCACCTCCCCAGACAGGCCCGTGTGTGATGTTCCCCTCCCTGTGTCCGAGTGTTCTCATTGTTCAGTTCCCACCACTGAGTGAGAACATGCAGTGTTTGGTTTTCTGTCCTTGTGATAGTTTGCTGAGAATGATTGTTTCCAGCTTCATTCATGTCCCTGCAAAGGACATGAATTCATCCTTTTTTTAGTATTCCATGGTGTATATGTGCCACATTTTCTTAATCCAGTCTATCACTGATGGACATTTGGGTTGGTTCCAAATCTTTGCTATTGTGAATAGTGCCGCAATAAACATACGTGTGCATGTGTCTTTATAGTGGCTTGATTTATAATCCTTTGGGTATATACCCAGTAATGGGATGGCTGGGTCAAATGGTATTTCTAGTTCTGGATCCTTGAGGAATCGCCACAATGTCTTCCACAATGGTCGAACTAATCTACAGTCCCACCAACAGTGTAAAAGTGTTCCTATTTCTCCACATCCTCTCCCACATCTGTTGTTTCCTGACTTTTTAGTGATTGCCATTCTGACTGGTGTGAGATGGTATCTCATTGTGGCTTTAATTTGCATTTCTCTGATTGCCAGTGATGATGAGCATTTTTTCATGTGTCTATTGGCTGCATAAATGTCTTCTTTTGAGAAGTGTCTGTTCCTGTCCTTTGCCCGCTTTTTGATGTGGTTGTTTGTTTTTTTCTTGAAAATTTAAGTTCTTTGTAGATTATGGATATTAGCCCTTTGTCAGATGAGTAGATTGCAAAAATCTTCTCCCATTCTGTAGGTTGCCTGTTCACTCTGATGGTAGTTCCTTTTGCTGTGCAGAAGCTCTTTAGTTTAATTAGATCCCATTTGTCTCTTTTGGCTTTTGTTGCCATTGTTTTTGGTGTTTTAGTCATGAAGTCCTGGCCCATGCCCATGTCCTGAATGGTATTGCCTAGGCTTTATTCTAGGGGTTTTAGAGTTTCAGGTCTAACATTTAAGTCTTTAATCAATCTTGAATTAATTTTTGTATAAGGTGTAAGAAAGGGATCCAGTTTCAGCTTTCTACATATGGCTAGCCAGTTTTGCCAGCACCGTTTATTAAATAGGGAATCCTTTCCCCATTTCTTGTTTTCATCAGGTTTGTCAAAGATGGTTGTAGGCTGGGTGCGGTGGCTCATGCCTGTAATCCCAGCACTTTGGGAGGCCAAGGCAGGCGGATCATCTGAATTTGGGAGTTCGAGACCAGCCTGACCAACATGGAGAAACCCCATCTCTACTAAAAATACAAAAAAATTGGCCGGGCATGGTGGCACATGCCTATAATCCCAGCTACTAGGGAGGCTGAGGCTGGAGAATCGCTTGAACCTGGGAGGCCGAGGTTATGGTGAGCCAAGATCACAACATTGCACTTCAGCCTGGGCAACAAAAGCGAAACTCGATCTCAAAAAAAAAAAAAAAAAAAAAAAAAAATCAGTTGGTTGTGATTTTTGCACATTGATTTTGTATCCTGAGACTTTGCTGAAGTTGCTTATCAGCTTAAGGAGATTTTGGGCTGAGATGATGGGGTTTTCTAAATATACAACCATGTCATCTGCAAACAGGGACAATTTGACTTCCTCTTTTCCTAATCGAATACCCTTTATTTCTTTCTCTTGCCTGATTGCCCTGGTGAGAACTTCGAACACTGTATGTTGAATAGGAGTGGTGAGAGAGGGCATCCCTGTCTTGTGCCAGTTTTCAAAGGGAATGCTTCCAGTTTTTGCCCATTCAGTATGATATTGGCTGTGGGTTTGTCATAAATAGCTCTTACTATTTTGAGATACATTCCATCAATGCCTAGTTTATTAAGAGTTTTTAGCATGAATGGTTGTTGGATTTTGTAGAAGGTCTTTTCTGCATCTATTAAGATAATCGTGGTTTTTGTCGTTGGTTCTGTTTATGTGATGGATTATGTTTATTGATTTGCGTATGTTGAACCAGCCTTGCATCCCAGGGATGAAGCCGACTTGATCATAGTGGATAAGCTTTTTGATGTGCTGCTGGATTCGGTTTGCCAGTATTTTATTGAGGATTTTCGCATCGATGTTCATAAGGGATATTGGTCTAAAATTCTCTTTTTTTGTTGTGTCTCTGCCAGGCTTTGGTATCAGGATGATGCTGGCCTCATAAAATGAGTTAGGGAGGATTCCCTCTTTTTCTGTTGATTGAAATAGTTTCAGAAGGAATGGTACCAGCTCCTCCTTGTACCTCTGGTAGAATTTGGCTGTGAATCCATCTGGTCCTGGACTTTTTTTGTTGGTAGGCTATTAGTTACTGCCCTCAATTTCAGAGCCTGTTACTGGTCTTTTCAAAGATTCCACTTCTCCTGGTTTAGTCTTGGGAGGGTGTATGTGTCCAGGAATTTATCCATTTCTTCTAGATTTTCTAGTTTTTTTGCGTGGAGGTATTTATAGTAGTCTCTGATGGTAGTTTGTATTTCTGTGGGATTGGTGGTGATACCCCCTTTATCTTTTTTTATTGAGTCTATTTGATTCTTCTCTCTTTTCTTATTAGTCTTGCTAGTAGTCTATCAATTTTGTTGATCTTTTCAAAAAACCAGCTCCTGGATTCACTGATTTTTTGAAGGGTTTTTTGTGTTTCTGTATCCTTCAGTTCTGCTCTGATCTTAGTTATTTCTTGCCTCCTGCTAGCTTTTGAATGTATTTGCTCTTGCTTCTGTAGTTCTTTTAATTCTGATGTTAGGGTGTCGATTTTAGATCTTTCCTGCTTTCTCTTGTGGGCATTTAGTGCTATAAATTTCCCTGTATACATTGCTTTAAATGTGTCCCACATATTCTGGTATGTTGTGTCTTTGTTCTCATGGGTTTCAAAGAACATCTTTATTTCTGCCTTTATTTCATTATTTACACAGTAGTCATTCAGGAGCAGGTTGTTCAGTTTCCATGTAGTTGTGCAGTTTTGAGTGAGTTTCTTAATCCTGAGTTCTAATTTGATTGCACTGTGGTCTGAGAGACAGTTTGTTATAATTTCTGTTCTTGTACATTTGCTGAGGAGTGCTTTACTTCCAACTATGTGGTCAGCTTTGGAATAAGTGCCATGTGGTGCTGAGAAGAATGTATATTCTGTTGATTTGGGGTGGAGAGTTCTATAGATGTCTATTAGGTCTGCTTGGTGCAGAGCTGAGTTCAAGTCCTGGATATCCTTGTTAACCTTCTGTCTTATTGATCTGTCTAATGCCAACAGTGGAGTGTTAAAGTCTCCCATTATTATTTTGTGGGAGTCTAAGTCTCTTTGTAGGTCTCTAAGGACTTGCTTTATGAATCTGGGTGCTCCTGTATTGGGTGCATATATAGGTAGGATAGTTAGCTCTTCTTGTTGAATTGATCCCTTTACCATTATGTAATGGCCTTGTCTCTTTTGATCTTTGTTGGTTTAAAGTCTGTTTTTATCAGAGACTAGGATTGCAACCCCTGCCTTTTTTGCTTTCTATTTGCTTGGTAGATCTTCTTCCATCCCTTTATTTTGAGCCTTTGTGTGTCTTTGCACGTGAGATAGGTCTCCCAAATACAGCACACTGATGAGTCTTGACTCTTTATCCAATTTGCCAGTCTGTGTCTTTTAATTGGGGCATTTAGCCCATTTATATGTAAGGTTAATATTGTTATGTGTGAATTTGATCTTGTCATTATGATGTTAGCTGGTTATTTTGCCTGTTAATTGTTGCAGTTTCTTCATAGCATCAATGGTCGTTACCATTTGGCATGTTTTTTCAGTGTCTGGTACCAGTTGTTCCTTTCCATCTGCTTCCCTTCAGGAGCTCTTACAAGGCAGGTCTGGTGGTGAGAAAATCTCAGCATTTGCTTGTCTGTAAATGATTTTATTTCTCCTTCACTTATGAAGCTTAGTTTGGCTGGATATGAAATTCTGAGTTGAAAAATCTTTTCTTTAAGAATGTTGAATATTGGCCCCCACTCTCTTCTGACTTGAAGTTTCTGCTGAGAGATCTACTGTTAGTCTGATGGGCTTCCCTTTGTGGGTAACCCGACCTTTCTCTCTGACTGCCCTTAACATTTTTTCCTTCATTTCAGCCTTGGTGAATCTGACAATTATGTGTCTGGGGGTTGCTCTTCTTGAGGAGTATCTTTGTGGTGTTCTCTGTATTTCCTGAATTTGAATTATGGCCTGCCTTGCTAGTTTGGGGAAGTTCTCCTGGATAATATACTGAAGAGTGTTTTCCAACTTATTTTCATTCTCCCCATCACTTTTAGGTATACCAATCAAATGTAGATTTGGTCTTTTCACATAGTCCCATATTTGTTGGAGGCTTTGTTCATTTCTTTTTACTCTTTTTTTCCCTAAACTTCTCTTCTTGCTTTATTTCATTCATTTGATCTTCAATCACTGATACCCTTTCTTCCACTTGATCAAATTGGCTATTGAAGCTTGTGCATATGTCACATAGTTCTCGTGCCATGGTTTTCAGCTCCATCAGGTCATTTAAGGTCTTCTCTACACTAGTTTATTCTAGTTAGCCATTTGTCTAATCTTTTTTTCAAGGTTTTTAGCTTTCTTGTGATGGGTTCGAACATCCTCCTTTAGCTCGGAGAAGTTTGTTATTACCGGCCTTCTGAAGCCTACTTCTGTCATCTCATCAAAGTTAGTCTCCATCCACCTTTGTGCCGTTACTGGCGAGGAGCTGCGATCCTTTGGAGGAGAAGAGGTGCTCTGGTTTTTAGAATTTTCGGGTTTTCTGCTCTGGTTTCTCCTCATCTTTGTGGTTTTATCTACCTTTGGTTTTTGATGTTGGTGACCTACAAAAGGGGTTTTGGTGTGGATGTACCTTTTTGTTGATGTTGATGCTATTCCTTTCTGTTTGTTAGTTTTCCTTCTAACAGTTAGGTCCCTTACCTGCAGGTCTATTGGAGTTTGCTGGAGGTCCACTCCAGACCTTGTTTTCCTGGGTATTACCAGTGGAGGCTGCAGAACTGCAAATACTGCAGAACAGCAAATATTGCTGCCTGATCCTTCCTCTGGAAGCTTTGTCCCAGAGGGGCACCTGCCTGTATGAGGTGTCAGTCGGCCCCTACTGGGAGGTGTCTTCCAGTTAGTCTACATGGCAGTCAGGGACCCACTTGAGGCGGCAGTCTGTCCATTCTCAGAGCTCAGGCACTGTGCTGGGAGAACCACTGCTTTCTTCGAGCTGTCAGACAGGGTTGTTTAAGTCTACAGAAGTTTCTGCTGCCTTTTGTTCAGCTATGCCCTACTCCCAGAGGTGGAGTCTATAGAGGCAGCAAGCACTGTAGCCCTGCAGTGGGCTCTGCCCAGTTCGAGCTTCCCAGCTGCTTTGTTTACCTACTCAAGCCTCAGCAATGGCAGACACCCCCTCCGTGCCAGGCTGCTGCCTTGCAGGTCAATCGCAGACTGCTGTGCTAGCAGTGAGCAAGGCTCCATGGGCATGGGACCCACTGAGCCAGGTGCGGGATATAATCTCCTGGTCTGCTGGTTGCTAAGACTTTGGAAAAACCACAGTGTTTGAGCGGGTGTGTTGCGTTTTTCCAGGTACTGTCTGTCACAGCTTCCCTTGGCTAGGAAAGGGAAATCCCCTGACCCCTTGCTCTTCCCAGGTGAGGTGACGCCCCACCCTGTTTTGGCTCGCCCTCTGTGGGCTGCACCCACTGTCCAACCAGTCCTAATAAGATGAACCAGGTACCTCAGTTGGAAATGCAGAAACCACCTGTTTTCTGCATTGATCACGCTGGGAGCTGCAGACCGGAGCTGTTCTATTCGGCCATCTTGGAACAAACCAGGAATTGATTTAGAAATCTTTTTGGTGTCATTACTCTTAATAGCTAGATATATAATTGTAAAAATTCTGGAAGTACTTTTTTCTCTACCTGCCCCCAATTTTTTTTTTTTTTTTTGAGACAGTGTCTGTCTGTGTTGCCCAGGCTGGAGTGCAGTGGCATAATCATAGCTTGCTGCAGCTTGGAACTCCAGGGCTCCAGTGATCCTCCCACCATACCCTCCTGAATAGCTGGGACTACAGGTGTGTGCCATCATACCCAGCTAATTTTTTTTTTTTAATGTTGTAGAAACAAGGGTCTCGCTATGTTGCCCAGGCTGGTCTCAACCTTCTTGCCTCAAGTGATTCTCCCACCTTGGCCTCCTGAATTGCTGGGATTACAGGCATGAGCCACCAGTGGCCAGCTTTTTTTCTGTTTTCTTTGTTTCCTGTTCCCCTTCTTTTTTGTTTTTTTTTTTTTTTTAGCTGTTTTTCCATCCCATCTTGAAGTCTTCATTGCCCCCTCATTTTCCAAGATCACGAGTCCCACAGTATACTCAGCTAAGCATGACCACACACCATTTCAAGAAGCCATTCATGGACCCAGCTTTTAGTACTGGCTGGGTCTTTGACCTGCTGCAGCTTCCATTTGCGCCTCAGCTACCCTCTAGGCATCCAGTCTGGCTTAACCAGATTTCATGGCCTCATTTTGTCCTCTGCTACAGTGATTTCTACTCCTGAGGAGAAGCATAACTATTTAGAGGGAAGCATTTTTGCTTTTGGTTGTCAGCCTTGGTTCTTTTGGGATATTGGAAATTACCCCATTGACTGGACCCAGACTTACAGTGGAAGTTCCAGCACAATTAATGCTGTTCAGAGTTGTCCTTTTTCTTCTGGCTTGTAGTTACATTATCCATTCTCATTATAGATGAAGAACTTCCAAATATGTTTGTTACCTTCTACCCTCCCTCAGCCTATTATTTTCAGGGTCTCACTATGGAAGAACACTGTGGTGAAGGAAACACTCTGAATTCCTTGGGCAGGCATAGTCACTCATGTCTTTATTTCTGTCATGTTCATTTTGCAGTCCTGACACCTGACTTTTGTTGCTAGAGCTGCAACTATGTAGGTAGGAGTACTGTTGGCTTCGGGGATACACACACTGGCAATTCTATAGTACACTCTTATTTGGTATAGCATAAGTATGTTTTTAAGAATTCATGTTATCCAAAATTATAAAAGCAGTTGCTTAAATGAGTGAAAGAAAGAGGGTTAAGGTTAGAGAGCTCCATACAAAGTCATATATAAGCAATGCAGCTTTTTAATTTAGCTTTTATTTAAGAGCAATGACCCTTTACCACTATCACCAGCAATATTATTGGCCTGGTACTTTGTATTACTCTATTTATTACCCATCATTTTGAAACATGGTGTAACAACACTCAAAAGAGCTGTGCAGGCGAGGCATGGTGGCTCACGCCTGTAATCCCAGCACTTTGGGAGGCCAGTGCAGGCGAATCACGAGGTTAAGAGATCAAGACCATCCTGGCCAACGTGGAGAAACCCCGTCTCTACTAAAAATACAAAAATTAGCTGGGCGTGGTGATGTGTGCCTGTAGTCCCAGCTACTCAGGAGACTGAGGCAGGAGAATCACTTGAACCTGGGATGCGGAGGTTGAAGTGAGCCGAGATGGTGCCACTGCACTCCAGCCTGGCAACAGAGCCAGACTCCCACCTCGAAAAAAAAAAGAAAAAAAAAAAAAAGCTGTGCTACAAGCAACAACTTTCTTTTCTGTAACTCCATCTCTTTTAGGATCATTAACAGTCTATAAAATGCAATTCAAAAATCCCAAATTAATTAATTGTATTTCCTAGTTAGTGTTATAAAAACTCATAGTAGATTCCTGTATGTGCATGTATGTTATGAGTTGGATAAACGTTGGTGGACTTCATTTGGAGTGGATCAAAATGGGATTCCTGTAAAAGCCAACATCCCTCTAAACAAACTTTTGGAGCATGACATGGCTTGGGTGTTTTGTCCCCTCCAAATCTCATGTTGAAATGTGACCCCCAGTGTTGGAGGTGGGCCTAGTGGGAGGTGTTTGGATCATGGGGGGTGGATCTTCATGAATGTCTTGGTGCTGTCCCTGTGGTAATGAATGAGTTCTCACTCTGATTTCACAAAGATCTGGTTTAAAAGAACTTGGGGGCTGGGCGCGGCGGCTCACGCCTGGGCGACAGAGCAAGACTGTGTCTCAAAAAAAAAAAAGTTGGCTGGATGCGGTGGCCCACACCTGTAATCCCAGCACTTTGGGAGGCAGCGGATCACGAGGTCAGGAGTTCGAGACCAGCCTGACCAATATGGTGAAATCCTGTCTCTACTAAAAATACAAAAATTAACTTGGTGTGGTGGCGTGCACCTGTAGTCCTAGCTTACTTGGGAGACTGAGGCAGGAGAATCACTTGAACCCGGGAGACGGAGGTTGCAGTGAGTTGAGATCATGCCACTGCACTTTACCCTGGGTGACAGAGGGAGACTCTGTCTCAAAAAAAAAAAAAAAAAAAAAGAACAATATGAAGAAGTCATATTATCTAGAATTGGTCCTCTCTAGGTCTCGTGGGGTTGGAGGAAAATCCAAAATGATTGACAGATCATTTTGAGTGACAGCATGAAACGTGGTACTCTTTACCAAGATGGGGACTACAGTAAAGCAGGAGGTTTGTGGGAAAAATGATAAGTTTTGAGTACGTTGGATTTCAGATGTTTGTGGCATATACAGATTTCAGATGCCTCCGGAATATCATGCTTATGAAGTGGAGATTACTAACCAAACCACAATCTTTAAAAATATCTACTTCTTTAAACATGCTTATATGAAAATTGTAGTGAGTTCAGTGATATCTCATATCCTTTGGTAGAAAAAAATGCAAAAAATGTGTGTATGACACATTTCCATGACTCTTGCACTTTCACAGTGTTCACTTTTTGTTTACCTAGATTTACTTACTGATATTCTTCTCCTACTCTCAGGCTTTACCTGTCCTGAAATACATTTAAAAATTTACCCGTTTTGGGCGGGCGCAGTGGCTCACGCCTGTAATCCCAGTACTTTGGGAGGCCGAGACGGGCGGATCACGAGGTCAGGAGATCGAGACCATCCTGGCTAACACGGTGAAACCATGTCTCTACTAAAAATACAAAAAAAAAAAAAATTAGCCGGGCGTGGTGGTGGGCACCTGTAGTCCCAGCTACATGGGAGGCTGAGGCGAATGGCAGTGAACCCAGGGGGCGGAGCTTGCAGTGAACCGAGATCGTGCCACTGCACTCCAGCCTGGGTGACAGAGCAAGACTCCATCTCAAAAAAAAAAAAAATTTTACCCGTTTTGGAAACACTCCCCAACTCTTATGGCTGGTATTACCCTGATACCAAGTCCAGACAGACATAACGAAAACTACAGATCATCATCTCTTATGATATAGACACAAAAATCCTGAGAAAATGCTTTCAGACCAAATCCATTAACATATGTAAAGGATTACATACCATGTACAAATGGGATTTATCCCAGTAATGCAAGATTGATTTGACACATAAAAATTAGTGTAATACGTGAATAGAAAGGAAAGAAAACCAAATGATTATTTCAATAAACAATGAAAAAAGTGTTTGACACAGTTCACACCCCTTCATGATTAAAAAGAAAACCCACCTAAAGCAGGAATAAAGGGAAACTTACCTAAAGCAGGAATAGAAGGGAAACTTACCAACCTTATAATGGTAATCTATGAAAACCTCACAGTTAACATTATACCTAAAGACTCAATGCTTTCCTTCTACAATCAAGAATAAGACAAGGATATTCAGTCTCACCACTTTTATTCAATCTTGTACTGAAGGGTCTAGAGCAGGACAATTAGGCAAGAAAGGGAAATAAGCCCAGTGCGGTGGCTCAGGCCTGTAATCCCAGCACTTTGGGAGGCTGAGGCAGGTGAGTCACCTGAGGTCAGGAGTTCGAGACCAACCTGTCCAACTTGGTGAAACCCCGTCTCTACTAAAAATACAAAAATTTGCCCGGTGTGATGGCAGGTGCCTGTAATCCCACCTATTTGGGAGACTGAGACAGGCAAATCTCTTGAACCTGGGAGGCAGAGGTTGTAGTGAGCCAAGATCATGCCATTTCACTTCAGCCTGGCCAATGGAGTGAGACTGTCCCCCACCAAAAAAAAAAAAAAGAAAAGAACATAAAGTTTAGAAAGGGAGAAGTAAAACTCTATATGTAAATGACGTGATCTTGTATATAGAGCTTTTATAGAGAGCATTTGTTTAGTAACTAAATGAACTAAATAAATAGTTCAGCATAGTTGCAGTGTACAAGATCAATATATTAAAATCAGTTGTGTTTCTATATACCAGCAATGAGCAATCTGTAAATAAGACAGTGATTCCATTTATAGTAACATTTAAAGGAATAAAATACTTAGGAATAAATTTAATAAAAGAGAACAAAACTTGTGCTTTAAAAATTATAAAACATTGTTGAAATAAATTAGATATAAACTGAAAAATAGTACGTATTTATGGATTAGAAGACTTAGTATTAAGATTGCAATACTCTCCAAATCTATAGACTTGATACAATCGCTGTCAATATCCCAGCTGACATTTTTGCAAAATGGGCATACTTAAAATTCATATGGCAATTCAAGGAGCCCAGAATAGCCAACAATCTAAAAAGAGAAGCAAATTGGAGGCCTCACACTTCCTGATTTCAGAACTTACTACAAAGTTACAGTAATTAAGATATGGTGGTACTGGCATAGGTAGATCAACAGAATAAAGAGTCTGGAAATAAACCTTCACATTGACAATAAATTGGTTTTTAACAAGGATCCAAGACAATTCAATTGGGAACAAATGGTTGTTCTGACAAGTAATACTGGAACAACTGGTTATCCACATGCAAAAGAATAAAGTTAGACCCTACCTCACACCATACACAAAACTAAATTGAAATTAGACAATAGACCTAAATATAAGAGCTAAAACTATACAATTCTTAGAAAAATACATAAGTCAATCCTTATTACCTTGGGTTAGGCCAAGCTTTTTAAGTATGATAAAAGAAAAATAGCCAAATTAGACTTTAACAAAATTAAAAACTTTGGTGTTTCGAAAGATACTATCAAAAGACAACCCACAAAATGAGAGAAAATATTTGCCATTCATATATCTGTTAAGTGTTTTTGTCTAGAATATGTAACATACATACATATCAATACAATATCATACAACCCAATAAAAAATCCAATTAAAAATAGACAAAATATATGAATAGGCATTTCTCCAAAGAATGTATGCAAATGGCCAATAATCACATAAAAAAGATGTACAATGTAATTAGTTTTTAAAGAAATGGAAATCACAGCCACAGTGAGATACTACTTCATACCCACTAGGATAGCTTTAATCAGAAAGACAGAAAGAAGTATTGACAAGCATGTGGAGAAATTGGCACCCTCATTCATTGTTGGTGGGACTCTAAAATGATCCATACCATTTAGAAAACAGTTTGGTAGTTCCACAAAGTGCTAAACATAAGAGTTACCACAGTTTTCAAAGGGAATTTTTCCAGTTTTTGCCCATTCAGTATGATATTAGCTGTGGGTTTCTCATAAATAGCTCTTATTATTTTGAGACAAATGGGATCTAATTAAACTAAAGAGCTTCTGCACAGCAAAAGAAACTACCATCAGAGTGAACAGGCAACCTACAGAATGGGAGAAAATTTTTGCAATCTACTCATCTGACAAAGGGCTAATATCCAGAATCTACAAAGAACTCAAACAAATATACAAGAAAAAAACAAACAACCCCATCAAAAAGTGGGCAAAGGATATGAACAGACATTTCTCAAAAGAAGACATTCATACAGCCAACAGGCACATGAAAAAATGCTCATCATCACTCGCCATCAGAGAAATGCAAATCAAAACCACAATGAGATACCATCTCACACCAGTTAGAATGGCAATCATTAAAAAATCAGGAAACAACAGGTGTTGGAGAGGATGTGGAGAAATAGGAACACTTTTACACTGTTGGTGGGATTGTAAACTAGTTCAACCATTATGGAAAACAGTATGGCAATTCCTCAAGGATCTAGAACTAGATGTACCATATGACCCAGCCATCCCACTACTGGGTATATACCCAAAGGATTATAAATTATTCTACTACAAAGACACATGCACACGTATGTTTATTGCGGCACTATTCACAATAGCAAAGACTTGGAATCGACCCAAATGTCCATCTGTGACAGACTGGATTAAGAAAATGTGGCACATATACACCACGGAATACTATGCAGCCATAAAAAAGGATGAGTTTGTGCATCCTTTGTAGGGACATGAATGCAGCTGGAAACCATCATTCTTAGCAAACTATCACAAGAAGAGAAAACCAAACACCGCATGTTCTCACTCATAGGTGGGAACTGAACAATGAGATCACTTGGACTCGGGAAGGGGAACATCACACACTGGGGCCTATCATGGGGAGGGGGAGGGGGGAGGGATTGCATTGGGGAGTTATACATGATATAAATGATGAATTGATGGGTGCTGACGAGTTGATGGGTGCAGCACACCAACATGGCATAAGTATACATATGTAACAAACCTGCATGTTATGCACATGTACCCTAGAACTTGAAGTATAATAAAAATAAAAATAAAAATAAAAAAAACAAAATAAAAAAAAGAAAAAAAAAGAGTTACCACATAACCCAGCAAAGCTACTTCAAAGAGGAAGGAAAACCTATGTTTACACAGAAACTTGCAGTTGAATGTTCATCTTAGCATAATGTGTAACAGCCCCAAATTGGAAACAACTCAAATGCTTATCAACTGATGGATGGATAAACAACATGAGATATATTGCTACAAGGGACTATTATTCAATAATAAAAAGGAGCGAAGTACTGATATATTTTAGAACATGATGAACTTTGAAAACATTATGCTAAGTGAAAGAAACCAGTCACAGAAAGTCATATGTGATTCTATTTATGTGAAATGTCCAGAATAGACCATTTTGGAGATAGAAAGTAGATTAGTGGTTGCGCAGGGTTGAGTGGGGGACTGGGGGAATTTGGGAGTGATGGTTACAGGGTATGGGGTTCCTTTTAGAGGTGATGAACATTTTTTAAAGCAAATGTGGTGATGGTTGCACAACTCTGTGTATATAATAAAAACCATTGAATTTTAGACTTTAAATGAGTGACTTTTATGGCATGTGAATTACATTTCAATAAAGCTTCTTTTTTTTTTTTTTAAGATGGAGTCTTGCTCCATTGCTCAGGTTGGAGCGCGGTGGCGCAATCTCAGCTCACTGCAACCTCTGCCTTCTGGGCTCAAGCGATTCTCCTGCCTCAGCCTCCCGAATAGCTGGGACTACAGGCATGCACCACCATGCCTGGCTAATTTTTGTATTTTTTTAGTAGAGACGGGATTTTGCCATTTTGGCCAGGCTGGTCTCAAACTCCTGACCTCAGGTGATCCGCCCACCTCAGCCTTCCAAAGTGCTGGGATTACAGGTGTGAGCCACTGCGCCCGGCTCTCAATAGAGCTATTTTTAAAAAGGCTTACTCTCCTCACCAGAAAGATGTGTATCATTTGTCCTAGTTTAAGTTCAAGGCCCTCCTGTATAGAATTTTCACAATTAATAGCAATAGCAATTTGATAATTCTTGTGCTCCTAGTTCTATACTTGTCATTTAGTTTACTACTACTATTTGTTGAGCTTACCACTCATACTCATTAGCCATTGTATGTATGTGAGCAGAGATTATCTAATATTTATTACCAATTTTAATGTCATCTTAATGCTATGATATCCTCTGGAAACCGTTGATGATTTAGTGAGTACTACTTTATTTTTTTGAGACGGAGTCTTGCTCGTTCGCCCAGGCTGGGGTGCTGTGGCATGATTTCGGCTCACTGCAAGCTCTGCCTCCCAGGTTCATGGCATTCTCCTGCCTCTCCCGAGTAGCTGGGACTACAGGTGCGTGCCGCCACACCCGGCTAATTTTTTTTGTATTTTTAGTAGAGATGGGGTCTCACCGTGTTAGCCAGGATGGTCTCAATCTCCTGACCTCGTGATCCTCCCTCTTGGCTTCCCAAAGTGCTGGGATTACAAGCGTGAGCCACAGCACCCAGCCTAGTGAGTACTATTTTTAAGTAACCTATTATGATGGTTGGCATTCCTGTTATCTAGTATGATTCAAATATACAACAGGAGTAGGCATGGTGGCTCATGCCTGTAATCCCAGCACTTTGGGAGGCCTAAGCAGGAGGATTGCTTGAGCCTAGCAGTTTGAGACCAGCCTGTGCAACATAGAGATACCGTGTCTCTACAACAAATACAAAAAAATTAGCCGGGTATGATGGTGCATGCCTATAGTCCCAGCTGCTTTGAAGGCTGGGTGGGAGGATCGCTTGAGCCCAGGAGGTTGAGGTTGCAGTGAGCTTAATCATTGCCACTGCATTCCAGCTCAGGGCAACAGAGCAAGACCCTGCCTCAAAAAAAAAAAAAAAAAAAAAAAAAATATATATATATATATATATATATAAATATATGTATATGCGCACACACACACACACACACACACACACATATATATGTTAAATGACTGGGCACGGTGGCTCATGCCTGTAATCCCAGCACTTTGGGAGGCTGAGGTGGGTGGATCATGAGGTCAAGAGATCGAGATCATCCTGGCCAACATGGTGAAACCTTGTTTGTACTAAAAATACAAAAATCTTCTGGGCATGGTGGTAGGTGCCTGTAATTCCAGCTACTTGGGAGGCCGAGGCAGGAGAATTGCTTGAACCCGGGAGGCGGAGGTTGCAGTGAGCCAAGATTGTGCCACTGCACTCCAACCTGGTGACAGAGCGAGACTCTGTCAAAAAAAAAAAAAAAAGTCAAATGTACAATGGTTGTGAGGTTATGCTTTGTATGGTATAGAAGACATAATTTGTATGTTTTAGAAAAGGATATGAATAAATTTTTCAAAGCCTTGCAAAAATGTACTGATGTGTTTGTTGAGTTTGGTTTATGTATCATTTAACAACGAAAGTATTTGTTGAGCATGTACTATATATATAAGTAACTGTGCTGAGCTCTCGTATGGTACATTATAATATAAAAAATATACCTATTCTTAATAATCTTATGGTCTCGATAGGAGAGTGATTTCAGAGACAAATGTGAAAAGTTCAGGATTAGACATAGTTAAAAGCACTAAAGTGAATTCTGGGGCTGTCTGGAAGATTGATATGGACCACAGGTATATGAAAAATCTTTATGGACAAATACGACTTTCAGATAGGCTTGTTAAAAAAATTCTTGTTTTTTTAGGTACAAAACTCAAAACATGAACAACAATATATATTACCAGTCTTCAAACCTGATTCGGCTAGAACTGGAATACAGTTGCCTACGACATATTTTAGAAGAAGTAGAAAAGTCAAAGTAATGGATAACAGAAAAGAGCCTCCATTCTTCAATGATGATGACATGGGACCATATTACTACAGACTTCATTTCTATGATACCATGGAGCTCTTCATTGAAACATTAACTGGAACATGTTTTGAGCTGAGAGTTTCACCTTTTGAAACTATTATTTCTGTGAAAGCAAAAATTCGAAGATTGGAAGGTACTCATCTTTCTTTGTTTTTAGGATATGAAAATTAAATTGGTTCATCAATAATGTCTAGTAATTTTTGAAGTATTTTAATGGAGACAATTTCAAACATATATGATGTTAGAAAGAATAAGATACTGAACCCCCTTCTACTCCCTCTCTCCAACATTTATCAGCTTATGAACTATTTTGTACCCGTTGCTGTGTTCACCAGAGTCTTTAGAAGCAAATCCCTGGCATCATGCTGTGGTGTGAAATAATATTTTAGAGTCACTTTCAGCAGGTTATGGTGACATGCAAATTCTGTCTTAATTATTTTATAGTTACTTTTAATGTTACTTTATATTTTACTTTTAATGGGAAATAGTAATTATATTCCCTTCTAGGGATCTTATTTCCCTTTTTACACTGCTTTGCAACCATGCTTTTTTTTTTTTTTTTTTTTAATGCGGAGGTTTTCCGGAAAGAGTTTTTGGCTTACATTTACATACATTCAAAGTTCCCTTAGTATAGCAGGGGTGCTGAATAATGTGTAACGTCTCTTTTGTGGTTTGTATATTTGCAAAAAGTGCCTAAAAGTGCACTTTTTAAACATTAAAAATTAAAATTAGTCTTTTTCTTTTCATTTTGCAGATTTCTGCAATAAGTAATGTTTGCCATTTGTAGTTGTTAAAAATCCAGTTTTGAGTAGAAAATTAAATTGTTCCATATAACAGTAAATGGATCTTTGTTGATGAAACCAGCTGGAACTTGCTTGTAATATAAAGGTAGTGACTAGGGTTACCCTCCAGCTGGTTTAAGTTCAGAATTGTAGAAGGATGAGGAGGGTTAGAATGTTTCATTTTTGTGAGGTCAAGGATTCTGATACGTGAGCTCCTGAATATTTGCTATTTCTCTAGCCCCAGGAGACATCCTACTGAAGTAAGTGGCTGGCCGAGTCCAGTGACCACATCAGTACATTCAGTAATGGCTCTTGAAGCTTTTGTCTGCCCTAAATGATTTGGTGAGGTCTAGAGTCATAATAGTCTATTTTGGCTTTGTTCTGCTTTGCAATTTATATCATAGTTTAGAGGATACCGAGCATGAAGATGAAATCCTCTTGTGTTGTAAATTATCTCTGTATTTTTTATCTCGTTCATGAATTTTAAATAACCTCTATGCAGCAAAAGCACTTTAGAGAGAATTCTGTTTCAATCTTTTTATGTCAGAAGAGTCAACTTGGGTTTAGAGGAGATTAATAACTCATCCAAGGGGAAATATTTAGTTTCCACGAGTCAGAACCAGAGCCAAGTTATAGATTCCTTGTCCTCTGTAGGAGGAGACATTGTGGGGACAAAAGCAGTGGCTTTGTGGTTATTAGACAATTGAATCTAAGTTTAGATGTTTATGAACAAATACAGATATTAGGAAATTAAATAAGGTAATATGTAAAATACCCTACTGTCTTAGTCTCCTGGAGCTGTCATAACAAAATACCACAGACTGGTGGCTTAAACAACAGAAATTTATTT
Organism: Rhinopithecus roxellana; assembly: GCF_007565055.1. NCBI lineage: Eukaryota > Metazoa > Chordata > Mammalia > Primates > Cercopithecidae > Rhinopithecus > Rhinopithecus roxellana. Next base: position 1,651,424 of record NC_044559.1, on the reverse strand, counting down.
CTGTCTGAAGGCTGAATATCAGGGTACCAGCATGGGCAGGTTCTGGTGGGGGCTCTCCTCTAGGCTTGCCCACTGCATTTTCACTGCATCTTCACATGGCAGAGAGAGAACATAGTCTTCTTCTTTTTTTTTTTTTTTTCTCTGACACAGAGTTTTGCTCTTGTTGCCCAGACTGGAGTGCAATGGCACAGTCTCTACTCACCACAACCTCTGCCTCCTGGGTTCAAATGATTCTCCTGCCTCAGCCTCCCGAGTAGCTGGGATTACAGGCATGTGCCACCATGCCTGACTAATGTTGTACTTTTAGTAGAGATGGGGTTTCACCATGTTTACCAGGCTGGTCTTGAACTCTTGACCTCAGGTGATCCACCTGCCTTGGCCTCCCAAAGTGTTGGGATTACAGGCATGAGCCACCGCACCCAGCCGAAAAATACATTTTAAGCCCTTTCTGGGTGATCTTTATACCCTGGAAGACATTGGGGGTCACACAGTGTGAGTCAGACTCTCCAAGTTAGAGGGATATGGAATACGGAGGGCAGAGGTGAGGCTGCTTGGGTTTGTCCTGCCGGGAAAATGATTATTCTGCCAGACTGCTTTTCCTTTAGGGGAAGTTTTTGGTGAGTTGAGAACTAGAGCCTGGTGGGGAGAGTGGGGAGGATGGAGGGGCTAGTGGAGAAAGGGCTGAAGGAGTGTGCTGCATTAGGAACAAGGAGGCTGCAGCAAGGCAGGAGCAGGGCCTGCTCAGGGACTTGCAGTGGGCCTCGAAAAAGGGAACTGGAGTGCCGAAGCCTTGCTGCCCGGCTTCAGATGACTGGCTGCCCAAATTACTTAACCTCTCTTTATCTTAGGTGTCTCAGTCTAAAATGGAAGAAGAATAGTGTTTATCTCAAAGGGTTGTTCTCAGGATTAAATGAGTTAAAGGTGAAGTGATTAGCAGAGCGATCCTCCTGCCTCAGCCTTCCAAAAAGCTGGGATTACAGACGTGAGCCACCATGCCCAGCCCTCTTCCTTTGTTTATGTAGATCTGAGTTTCTGACCTACATCCTGTTTTCTGTGAATAATGTCTTTTAACATTTCTTGCAATATGGATGCACTGGCAACAAATTCTACCATGCTCAGCCCTCTTGCTTTCCTTATGTAGATCTTAGTTTCTAACCTACATCATTTTTTCTGTGAATAATGTCTTTTAAGGTTTCTTGCAAAAAAAACCTAGATTTTAACGCTTCTTGTTTGTCTGAAAAAGTATTTCTCCTTCATTTCTGAAGGATAATATTTCAGGGTATAGAATTCTAAGTTGGTGTTTTTTTTCTTTCAATACTAAATATTTCACTCCACTCTTTTCTTATTTGCATGATTTCTGATGATAACTCCCCTGTAGTAATTATCTTTGCTTCTCTTTAGGTAAGGTGTTTTTTTTCCCTTTTCTGCCTGATTTAAGGATTTTGTCTTTGTCTTTGCTTTTCTACAGTTTGATATAATATGTTGAAGGTGTAGATTTTTTGGTAGTTACTGTGTTTGGTATTCTCTGAGCTTCTTGGATCTGCGGTTTGGTATGTTTCATTAATTTTGGAAAATCGGGCCATTATTTAACTATTTCTTCTGTCTCATTTTTTCTTCTGATATTCTAGTAGCACCTTTTGAAATTGCTACAACTTTTGAAATTGTCCCACAGTTAATAGATGTTGTTTTTGTGTGTTCTTTTTTCTCTTAACAGTCCGTTTTGCCAAGTTTATTTTCTTTTCTTTGTTTCTTTTATTTATTTATTTTGAGATGGGATTTCCCTATGTTGGCCAGGCTGGACTCAAACTCCTAGACTCAAATAATCCTTGTCCCTCAGCCTTTCAAGTAGTTGGGACTACAAGTGCATACCACTGTGCCTCTCCTAGGAAGTTTCTGTTGCCATTTTTCAAACTTCCCGATTCTTTTCTCACCACATCCAGTCTGCAGATGACCAATCAAAGGCATTCTTTATTACTGTTAGTGTTTTCATTTTTAACATCTACTTTTTATTCTTAAAGTTTCCATCTCTGCTTGTATTATCAATCCGTTATTTCATGTTGTATACTTTTCCATTAGATTTCCTAGCATATTAATATTAGCTATTTTAATTTCCCTGTCCGATAATTTCAAGATCTCTGCCATATCTATTTCTGATGCTAGTTTTCTCTTTTCAGACTGTGTGTTTTCATGTCTTTTAGCATGCTTTGTAATTTTTAGTTGAAAACCAGATATAATATATCAGGTAATAGGAATTGAGGTAAATAGGACATTAGAGTGAGGTTTTATCTTCAACTGGCTAGAAATTGGGCTGTGTTTAATGTTTGCTGTAGTTGCAAGTGCTAGAGGCTTCAAATTCCTCTCATTTTCTTGTTTTGTCTCCCCTGATGCCTTTGAGTTTCCCTGAAGACTCCTCCTTAGAGTTTGTGTCTTACAATTCTTTCAGTTGTAATCCACTGTTGTTATACTGGAGCCTTGTTAGTGTGGTGGTGAGATATTGGGAAAAGGGGAAACATTCTGTAATCTTACGATTAAATCTTTCAGTGGGTCTGTGCCTCTGGGCTGGGACCTTCAAAGTGTGTCTTGGCTTCTCTTCTCCCTCAGCTTCTAGTAGTTCAAGTGAGGTAGGGAGGCTAGAGGGGCCTGGTATACTGGCCCTCAGTAATTTCCCAGTGTCATGCTAGTCCACACTCAGCCTCTATGAATTCATCAAAATTACCACGGAAGTGTTCCTTCCAATTCATGACTTTAGAGGCTTCTGCTTCACGTAAACGGATCTTGACTCTGGCTCTCTGGGTTTGCCTATCTCAACAGATTTTTTTATGGTAGTTTACCTTACTACCTAATTTCTCTGATGGCACCAGGAAAAGTTGTTGGTTTTCAGTTTGTTCAGCTTTTTTTCTTGTAAGAAGTGGTGAATTAAAAGTTCTCCACATGTCAGAGCTGAAACTAGGAGTCTCAACTTCTTAAAAACATAACCATTTATTTTAAAATTCCAATAACTGTGTTAGCTATATCCTATAAGTTTTTGGTAAGTTGAATGTCAGTGTTACTAAATTCCAAGTATTTGTTTTGCTAAAAATATTTTTTTGTTTAAAAAATTGTAATAGTTACTTAAGGGCTTTGTAATCACAGCAATGTATACGATTAGATAGCTTTGATCATTTTTTGTAGTTTATACACATTGTTAATTTGCTAACTAATAATACTGAGCATGTTTTCATTTGTCTCCAAATTCTAACAAACCATTTTTTAGGAAGATATAATTTACATATCATACAATTTACATATTGTATTAGTTTGCTAGGGCTGTCATAGCAAAGTATCACAAACTGGGTGACTTAAACAACAGAAAGTTACACAGTTTTGGAGGCTGAAAATACGAAATTTAGCTGGTGAGTGTCAGGTCCTTCTGAGGGCTGTAGAATCTGTCACATGCCTCTCACCCAGCTCCTAGAGATTTGCTTTCAATCTTTCTAGTTCATTGACTTATTCAAGGCATCACCCTGGTCTTCTTACGTGATAATCTCCTTGTGTCTATGTGTATCTGCCTCCAAATTTCTCCTTTTTATGTGGATACCAGTCATATTGGATTAGGGCCCTCCCTAGTTACCTCACTTTAACTTGAATACATATGTCAAGATTCTATCTTCAAATTAAGGTCACATTCTGAGGTATAAGGGGCTTAGACTTCAACATAAGAATTTTGAAGGGACACAGTTCAACCCATAACAAGTATATCGTTCTGTTGGTGTTGGCAGACATTTACTATCATACAGTCACCACCACAATCAAGATATAGAACAGTTCCATTACCCATCAGAATTCTCCTGTACCTTTTGTGGTCAATCCCTTCCTCTATTCCAATCCCCTGTCGTACTCACTGATCTGTTTCTGTTCCTGTAATTTTGCCTTTTTTATAATTTTATATAAATGAAATCATATACTTTATAGTCTCTTAAGTCAGGTTGTTTTTCACTTACACATAATACATTTGAGACTTATCATATTGTTACATGTATCAGTAGTTCATTCTGTTTATGGCTGAGTAATGTTCCGTTATAAGGAAGTACCATAGTTATTCATTCCCAAGTTGAGGGACATCTGGGTGGTTTTTAGTTTTTGGTGATTACAAATAAAGTCATAAATTTTCACATACACATTTTTATGGAAGCATAGGTTTTTGTTTCACTTGGGTGAATACTTAAGAGTGGAATTGCTGAATTGCATAGGAAGTATATATTAACTTTATAAAACTGCTAAATTATTTTCCAGAGTGGCTGTTACCATTTTGTGTTTATATGAGTAATACATAAAAGTTCTGGTTGCTCTGTATCCTTATCAGCACTTAATAATATTGTCTGGGTTCTTTTAGTTTCAGTTTTTGTTTCATTTTTGCTATTATAATATGAATTGGCAATATTTCATTGTGGTTTTAATTTACATTTTCCTAGTGACTGATGATGTTATGCATCTTTTAATCTGCTTGTCATCTGTCTTAATAAGTTCAGGCTGAGAGGCTGAGCCAGGTGGATCACTCATGTCCTGGAGTTCAAGACCAGTCTGAGCAACGTTGTGAAACCCTGTGTCTACTAAAAATACAAAAATTATCTGGGCATGGTGGCATGCCCCTGGAGTCCCAGCTGCTCAGGAGGCTGAGGTGGGAGGATCGCTTGAGCTCAGGAGGTGGAGGTTGCAGTGAACTAAAATTGCATCTTTACAGTCCAGCCTGGGCAACAGATGAGACCCTGTCTCAAAAAAAAAAAAAAAAAAGTTCAGGTTTCTGTCACAGAATACCATAGATTGGATGGCTTAAACAACAGAGTTTTATTTCTCACAGTTCTGGAGCTGGGAAGTCCAAGATTACCCACAGGTCTAGGGTCTGGTGAGGGCACTCTTTCTGGTTTGCAGACAGCTATTCTCTTTCTATATCCTCTCATGGTAAAGAGAGAGAGAGAGGGAGATCATCTCTCTTCTAAGGACACTAATCCCATTCTTGAGGACCCTACCCTCATGACCTAATTACCTCCAAAGACCTCCAACCTTACCTCTGATGCCATTATATTGGGTATTTAGCCTTCAGCATATGAATTTGAGTGGGGGAATACAAACATTCAGTCTGTTGCATCATCTGTATCTTTTCTGGTGAAGTATCTATTCGAATTTTTGTTGTTTTCTTGTTACTGTGTTTTGAGTTCTAGTGCTTTTAACTTTTCCATTACAGGTTTTTTGTTTTTATTTTTGTTTTTGAGACAGGTTCTCACTTTGTTACCCAGCCTGGAGTGCAGTGGCAAAATTACAGCTCACTGCAGCTTTGAGCTCTCAGAGACAGGGTTTCACCATATTGGCCAGGCCGGTCTCAAACTCCTGACCTTGTGATCTGCCCACCTCAGCCTCCCAAAGTACTGGGATTACAGGCGTGAGGTGTGAGCCACCTCGCCTGGCCAATTCCCTCTTTTTCAGTCTTTTGGAATAGTTTGAATAGGATTGGTACCAATTCTTTTCTTTTATTTTTTTTTGAAACGGAGCCTTGCTCTGTCACCCAGCCTGGAGTGCAGTGGTACGATCTCGGCTCACTGCAACCTCTGCCTCCCAGATTCAAGCAATTCTCCTGCCTCAGCCTCCCGAGTAGCTGGGACTACAGGTGCGTGAACCACACCCGGCTAATTTTTTATATTTTTAGTAGAGATGGGTTTCACTGTGTTAGCCAGGATGGTCTTGATCTTCTGACCTCGTGATCCACCCATCTTGGCCTCCCAAAGTGCTGGGATTACAGGCATGAGCCACTGAGCCTGGCCAGTACCAGTTCTTTGAATGTCTGGTAGAATTAGTCTGTGAATCCATCCAGCCCTGGGCTTTTTTTTTGTTGGCAATTTAAAAATTACTGATTCATTGTCACTGCTTGTTATTGGTTCAGGATTTCTATTTCTTCCTTACTTAAGGTAGGAGGATTGTATGTTTCTAGGAATTTATCCATTTCATCTAGATTGTCTAGGTTGTGTGCATAAAGGTATTTGTAGTAGTCTTGAATGATCTTCTGTATTTCTGTGGTGTAAGTTGTAATGTCTCCATTTTTATTTCTCAGTGAGTTTATTTGCATCTTCTGTTTTCTTTTCTTGATTGATATAGCTAATGGCCTGTGGATTTTGTTTATATTTTCAAAGAACCAACCTTTTGTTTATTGATCTTTAGTATTTTTTTGTTTCAATTCAATTTAGTTCTGCTCTGATCTTTATTTCTTTTCTTCTGCTAGCTGTGGGTTTGGTTCATTCTTGTTTCTTTAGTTCCTTGAGGTGTGATGTTACACATCAAACTGTGATGTCAGTTTGTGACCTTTCAGACTTTTTGATGTAGGCATTTAGCACTATATAAACTTTCCTCTTAGCACTGCATTTGCTGTATCTCAGAGGTTTAGATAACTTGTATCACTATTATCATTCCTTTGGAAGAATTTCTAAATCTCCATTTTGATTTCAAAATGTTAACCCAAAAATCGTTCAGCAGCAGATTGTTTAATTTCTGTGTATTTGGAGTTGATTTCTAATTTTATTCTACTGTGGTCTGGGGGGATACTTGATAGAATTTTGATTTTTAAAAATATTTTGAGACTTTTTTGTGCCCTCTCATATGATCTTGGAGTTTCATGATGAGAAGAATGTATGTTTTTCAGTTCTTTGGTCGAATGTTCTGTAAATATCTGTTAGGTCCATTTGTTCTAGAGTGCAGTTTAAGTCCATTGTTTCTTTGTTGACTTTCTGTCTTCATGACCTGTCTAGTGCTGTCAGTGGAGGGTTAAAGTCCCCCAGTATTGTGTTGTTGTCTATCTCTTTTCTTAGTAGTAATTGTTTTATGAATCTGGGAGCTCAGGAGTTAGGTGCATATATATTTAGGATTGTAATATCTTCTTGTTGGACTGATCCTTTTATCATTATGTAACGACCTTCTTTGTCTTTTTTTTTTTTTTAATGTTGTTGCTGTAAAGTCTGTTTTATGTGATATAAGAATAGCTATTCCTGTTCGCTTTTGATTTCCATTTTAGGCCTTAAATATTAAACTCTTCAGGCCTGATTCATGATGTCTTTTTTTTTTTTTTTTTTTTTTTAAGAGATGGAGTCTCACTCTGTTGCCAGGCTGGAGTGCAGTGGCGCAATCTCGGCTCACTGCAACCTCTGCCTCACAGGTTCAAGTGATTCTCCTGCCTCAGCCTTCCGAGTAGCTGCGACTACAGGCGCCTGCCACCATGCCTGGCTAGTTTTTGTATTTTTAGTAGAGATGGGGTTTCACCATGTTGGCCAAGATGGTCTCGATCTCTTGACCTCGTGATCGACCTGCCTCGGCCTCCCAAAGTGCTGGGATTACAGGCATGAGCCACTGCACCCAGCCCAAAACCTTTTTTTTTTTTTTTTTCAACTTTTATTTTCGGTTCAGTGGATATATGGGCAGGTTTGTTACATGGGTAAATTGTGTGTTGCTGAAGTTTGGTGTATGAATTATCCTGTCACCCAGGATGTGAGCATAGTACTCGATAGGTAGTTTTTCAACCCACATCCCCTTCCCTCCCCATGTGGTCCATAGTGTCTATTGTTCCCATATTTGTGTCCATAAATACTCAGTGTTTAGCTCTTGCTTATAAGTGAGAACACATGGTATTTGGGTTTTCTGTTCCTGCGTTTGTTCTCTTAGGATGATGGCCTCCAGCTGCATTCATGTTGCTGCAAAGGACATAATTTTATTATTTTTATGGCTGCATGGTGTTCTGTGGTGTATATGCACCACATTTTATTTGTCCAGTCCACTGTTGCAGGGGCGTCTTGATTGATTTCATCTCTTTGGTATTGTGAATAGTGCTGTGATGGACATACCAGTGCATGTGTCTTGCTGATAGAACGGTTTATTTTTCTTTGGGTATATGCCCAGTAGTGGGATTGCTGGGTTGAATGGTAGTTCTATTTTAACCTCTTTGAGAAATCTCCACATTGCTTTCCACAATGGCTGAACTAATTTGCATTCCCACCAGCAGTGTATGCGTTCCCTGTTCTCCTCAACCTTGCCAACATCTGCTATTTTTTGACTTTTTAATAATGGCCATTCTGACAGGTGTGAGCTTGTATCTCATTGTGGTTTTGATTTACATTTCTCTAATGATTAGTGATGTTGAGCTTTTAAAATATATTTGTTGGCAACATATATGTCTTTTTTTTTGAGAAGTGTCTGTTCATGTCCTTTGCCCATTTTTTAATGGGGTTGTTTTTTGTTTGTTGAATTAAGTTCTTTGTAGAATATAGATATTAGACTTTTATCAGATGCATAGTTTGTGAATGTGTTCTCCCATTCTGTAGATCATCTCTTTACTCTGTTGATAGCTTCTTTTGCTGTGCAGGAGCATACTATCTTGCCTTTTTAAAGGGCTTTCTATCTTATACCTTGTTTTAGGACCAGAGAGTTGTTGCAACACCTGTTCTTTTCTACAGTGAATGGATTGGACTATATCTCCTTTTAGACATGCCTTCTGTAAATTTTAGCACCTAGCATTCAATTTAGAACAATGTTTAATTTATTAGTACTCTTAGTTCCTTAATGAAATAGATTTGTATCATACTCTTTTGGAGATGCTATTGAATTCTTTTAACACTTTTTTTTAAATAACTTTCCCTTAAGGTATTCCCATCTGTCGACAGCACTTAATTTGGAATAACATGGAACTTGAAAATGATTATTGCTTGAATGATTACAAGTGAGTGTAATTGCATATTGGCTGTTTTGTAGGCACTTAGTATTATGACTCCATATGCTAATATTTGTCTTTTGAACTCTTAGATCATGTCTCTTTTTCTTCTGAATAGTTCAGATTCCTAGATTTCATCATACATCCTGAACTTTAGATGCATTAGTTTGGTACTCTATACTACTTAACCTTTATCCTCTGATACGTTTATGTTCCCTTTTCATTTTTCATGTCAAGCTGTTTATCTCTTGCCTTTTGAAATCCTCCCATTATCTTCTTGCCTGCTTTGCTCCTTTCTTTGAATATTGAACCATTCCTTCCTGGCCATGTTCCTTTTCTTTCTGTTTTTACAAGAGTTTTGGATAAGAGAGAATTGTTCTTCCCAAAGTCTTTCCTTTCTCATTAAGCCCTGCTTTTGTTACTAAGCAATGCTGTGTGCACCAGTGACTACCAACATACTTTCTGACACTTTGTCTCTCTTATTTCTCCCCTCTTTCACATAATTCATCACTCCTTTCTTAAGAAAAGGGCAAAAGGATAAGAGGCAATGTGGAATAGCTGTAAGAGTACTGAGAGTTAGGAGACCTTGTTCTTGTTCTATTTTCTATTTTATTAAATAGATTTGCTATTTTCTACACTTTGGGTCTTGGGCAAGCCACTTTTGTTCTCTGGGCCTCCTTTTCCTTAATGTGAAATGAACAAGCTAAAACACATAATCACAGAGGTCTTTTCCAGTATGTTTATTCTTGGATTTCTTTATGGCTTATGAGAATTTGTTTCACTTCTTTTATTATTTGTACCAGTAAATACGTTAACATTTTATATGTATTTATATTGCTATATTTTTATATTTTAGAGAGTAGGCACTCTGCCTGATAAGCCAGCATGTAATTATGTGTACATTTAGCACTGAATGCATTTTGATGATTATGATTTATTTTTGTGTTAACTCTCCACAGCATTTCAGAAGGGTGTACCTTGAAGCTAGTTTTGGCTATGCGTGGCGGACCTATAAATACTAGAAGAGGTAGGCATATATATATATATAAAAGCAATTTGACAGTAACATTCTTTATGTCAGTTAATATTTTTATAGCCTCAGGTTTCATTTAGGTTTCCTTTCTGCTATTAGGTCTTAGAAAAATCACATTTGGTTCTCTAGGCCTTGTTCTTTAAAACCTAATGCCTAGAGGCTGGAACTCTAAAATACAATTCAGAAAAATCACCTGATTCCTGATCCAATTCAGGGAGATTTAAAAATAAACCTTTTGCCAATATAGGGAAAAGAAATGGAATGACTTACTGTAAGTATTATGTTACCATTGAGTTTAGTTTCATAGGAATCTTGTTTATTTTTAAATCTACCAGATCTTCAATTCCTGAGATTATGATTGTTTTGCAAAATTCCAACGTTGCCTGTTTACTTGGTTTGTGATGCATCTGGGTTTCATGGATATTATCATGGCCCTGTTGCATCCTTTCTCAGAATATAAGTAGTTCTGAAATCCAGTCATTCATTCAACAACTACATATTGAGCATCTACTAAATGGTCAGTGCAATGTTCCAAGTATGGTAGACATGGGAGAGAAAGTCTCTGCTTCATGACAGTGCCTACAATAAATGTGTAAAGAGTCGACGTAACTCCTAATGGTTGTAAGTGCTATGCAGAAAACAGGGTAGGAAGGGCCCTCAAAAAAGGTGACATTAGGCCGGGCGCGGTGGCTCAAGCCTGTAATCCCAGCACTTTGGGAGGCCGAGACGGGCGGATCACGAGGTCAGGAGATCGAGACCATCCTGGCTAACACGGTGAAACCCTGTCTCTACTAAAAACTACAAAAAACTAGCCGGGCGATGTGGCGGCGCCTGTAGTCCCAGCTACTCGGGAGGCTGAGGCAGGAGAATGGCGTGAACCCGGGAGGCGGAGCTTGCAGTGAGCTGAGATCTGGCCACAGCACTCCAGCCTGGGTGACAGAGCGAGACTCCGTCTCAAAAAAAAAAAAAAAAAAAAAAAAAGATGACATTAGTGGAGACTTGATTGATGAGAGGGTTTTATTAAGCACAAGAAGAGCAGGCAGTATTCACATTGGTCCCTGAGTCAGGTGTGTCACATGAATTCCCATCAAGTGGAGGAGACTAGTCAGAGTGTCCTCTTCTGTGGACCTCATTTTGAGGAAGGCCTTCAGATTTATTTGATCCTTCACTAACCAGAAAACTGAAGGATAAGTATTGATTCTACTCCTGGCTTGCTTCCACATGTCAAATTATATCCCTATTTTCATAATTTTGGTTAGAAGATAGGATTATTGCCATCTTTTTCTTAGCTACTTCAAGAGGATTTAATGAGATATGCTACTTTGGCTGTTGAACTGCTTTTTATAGGTTAGAGAAAAACAAAGTGAGTAATGTTAGGGCGTGTTAGCGCTCCTGATATCAGAGACTTTTAAATAATTTGATTTAAGTAATTGTCCTATGTGACATTTACGGTAATAACTATGTGATGTTTATAGGAATAACTCTTGAGAGTAGCACAAGAACCCTATGTTTACTGAGCCATTATATTAAGAGAGAATTATATACTGTTTAATGCCATGTGAATTCTATTGTATTACATTTTTGAAAGTTGGTTATTTGTGTGTAATACTACTTTAAACCAGAGTGTCTAATCAAAACACCTTCTTTTCTTATTAGAACTAAAATTGTTTTATATGTTTATGAGGAGTGTGATACAGACTCTGAGGTAAACTTTTTTTTTGAGATGGAGTCTTGTTCTGTTGCCCAGGCTGGAGTGCAGTGGCTTGATCTCAGCTCACTTCAACCTCTGCCACCTGGGTTCAAGTGATTCTCCTGCCTCAGCCTCCTGAGTAGCTGGGATTATAGGCACTGGGATTGAGGTTAGGAGTTTGAGACCAGACTGGCCAACATGGTGAAACCCCATCTCTACTAAAAATTCAAAAATTAGCTGGGCATGGTGGCGGGCTACTCAGGAGGCTGAGACACAAGAATTGCTTGAACCTGAGAGACACAGGTTACAGTTGAGTGGAGATTGCGCCACTGCGCTCCAGTCTGGGCGACAGAGCAAGACTCCGTCTCAAAAAAAAAAAAAGAAAAAATATGTTTGCCTCAGAATCTGTATAACACTCTTCATAAACATATGAGTGAGTGAGACTCTGTCTCAAATAAAGAATACAAATAAAAAGATAAAAATTGTTTTTGAAATAACCATTATCAAAGCAGCATAGAAAGATTAAAATTAGTTTCTTTCTAAAACTAAATTGTGCCCAATGCATATCAAACTTCATATATACTGTTTTATAGCTGGTAAAATCTGAAAGACTTTTCTGTTGTGAGAAGATACACACATACACCTGCCTGAGTAAGGCGCCCTGTGCTGGTTTAGGAAAGGCTTTCATGTGACTGTGGTAATGGCTATAGTAATATCTAAAAAAATAGGCATAATTTTTATTTCTTTTTTGTTGTATTTTGTTGTTTTTTTTTCCCCCAAAGGTCTGCCCTCTGATCCAAATTTTTATCTCTGGATGTAATATGGAAAGTGGAGCATTAACTTACAAAGGGCAAGAAGTTGTTTGAAAAGTGTCTTTTAATATTTATACATTTTGGGCCTATGAAAGTAAATAAAAACATCCAAATAACTATTTTCATAAAGCAAGCTAAATCATAAGATTTTTGTGTTAGTAATAGTGTTATTGAATTTAGGCTATGGAAACATCTTTGATGTTTTTACCTTACTGCTTTCCAAGTTTAATACTTTCCTATTGCTGCAACTTCTTTTTAAAGGATTGTAGAGCACCACGATTCTGTTAATAAATAAATAAAAGTTATGCAGCTTGGGAAATCTTTGCCTCTTTTAGGAGAAAGCAAATGTTTCTGCAGTGTGATGAGAATGTCTTTGGGAGAGAACTTTTATTTTTTCCTGGAACTGTTGCAGTTTTAGTACATTAAGTGACCCCCTCCCGTTCTAAGTTATTATGTACTTTTAATTACTTAATTTCACGTCAAGAAACAGCTCTCAGAATCAGCCTTTATATAAAACCAGAAAGAAAAAAATAAGTCTGCTTACTTCTAATTTCTTAGATATGTCTCCTAATTATGTATTTGTGTGTGTGTGTGTGTCCCCCCTTTTTTTTTTGGGATACAGTCTCCCTCTGTCGCCAGGCTGGAGTGTAGTGGCGCAATCTCAGCTCACTGCAACTGCCGGCCCCTGGGTTCAAGCAATTCTCCTGCCTTACCCTCCCGAATAGCTGGGACTACAGGTGCACGCCACCATGCCCAGCTAATTTTTGTATTTTTTCTAGTAAAGACGGGGTTTCACCATGTTGGCCAGGATGGTCTCGATCTCTTGACCTCATGATCTGCCTGCCTCGGCCTCCCAAAGTGCTGGGATTACAGGCATGAGCCACCACATACGACTGTGTCTGTGTACTTTTAATCTAAAGTAAGTGGGATTTATGTTGATTTTAATTATTGTTGGAACCAATATTTGAAAATATAGGGAGCAAAAAGTATATGGTAAAAGAATTGTTGATAGTAATGTCATAGAATCAGGAAATATACAGACTCTAGTGGCATAGGGAGAAAAATATAGACTATAATGGCATAGGACAAAAAACCCTCATGTTTTGGTTTAGCTCTGTCTTTTAACATAGTAACATAATCATGCATTTCGTTTGTTTGTTTCTTATTAATACAACATAAGGAATGCTATATTAACTCTAGAAAGATCAGAAACTTATTTGAAGAATATCATGTTTATATTATATGCACAGGGCTGTTGTTCAAATTCAGTACATTATATCCTGTTACTACTGTGCCCAGATGCATAAAACTTGATCCAAATCGAAGACTTATCAATTTTCCATTTGTAGTTCCTACAGAAGATCCAGTTAGGAAGATGGCAGAGTACTTGGATTCCAGTCGAGTTGAGGTCTGGGAGAAGACCTCCTGCAACAAACAAGTTACATTTTTGGTGTACCGAGAAGGAGATCAATTGAATTTCTTTCCTGCAGTAGATAGGGGAGATGGCACTTTAACACCATTATCTGACTCTTCAAAGAAAATAGGTTTTCATTTGCATGTCTTACGGAGAAAAGGAGAACATTGTATGAGGTACTCCATAAACTTTTGTTTACCTTGTGTTGTCAAAATAATCTATATATATTAACAAATGTCATGCATCTTATTCCTACTCCAGCCCCCAATATATAAGTCTGAAATTGTCCTTCATATGATTGATATGATAAAACTGAGGTTTTTTTACAGAGTGGGATGTTTTCATAAAAAGATTTGTTTCTGTTACTCTGTGAAACTCTAAGATGCCTAATAGATTATAGAATCCTGTCATAGTAGTGTGTTATTATACAACCTTAGCATAATAGAAAGGGTTAAACCTGAAGTTGATACCTTTTTTTCTAAATTTAAGTCTGCTGCTTAAAGGCGCATAAATCTCTTCTCTGATCTTGTTTTCCTATTCTATAAAAGGGAGAGAAATTGTAATATTCTAAAATCAGGACGAAAAACCCTACAGATATTTAGCTAAGCAATAGAAAAATCAGAGAATTGGACAAGGCAACCTCTCAGTTAGTTGCTATGCATTCTGAGTTACTATGATTATCTTCTTTCACTTCAAGTTATTAAGCATTCACTCAGTGAACTTCTATGGCCATTCATTGAGCAAGGCACTGATGTTGTAAAGATGATGGTTCCTACCTTTATGGAGCATGCAGTCTGCTATAAAGAGTATCGGTGATACAATGTTGGTGATGTTATAAAAAGATATCAGGATCTCTGGGAGAATAGGTGAGAGGGCCTTTATTATGCATGAAAGGCAGAGAGTTAGACACAACCTCTGAGAAGCTGTGACCCTAAAAGGGGAGTGGAGTTTGCCAAGCAGACAGAGAAAGGGAAGGTGTTACAGGTCCTGCAAAATAAAAAGGTAGTGGTGAAATCATTTAAAGAAAAAACAGCTTGTAGTTTGGAGAACAGTTTCTGTGGGTCAGGAGTCCAGGCACAGCATCACTGTGCTCCAAGTCTCACAATCTGGAGTCAAGGTGTCAGCAAGTCTCTTATCAGGAGGCTTGATTGGGGAGGAGAATCTACTTACAAGGTCACTCTTATTGCTGGCATAATTCATTTCCTTTCAGTTATATGATGGAGGGCCCAGTTTTTTGCTGGCTGTTGACTAGAGGCTGCCCTCAGCTCCCTCTTGATGAATTCAAAACCGACTGATTTAGGGCCTAAATTACATCTGCAGCGTCCTTTGCCATATTCAGTTGGCTAGAATCAAGACGTCCATCATGCCCAGGCTCACGGGTAGGAAACCATATGTGATGTGAACACCAGGGGTCAAGAGTCAGAGAGATTCTCCTCGGATTCTGCCCACCACAGAGTGTTATGTGAAAGAAAGATTGGACTCAGTTTTTTGTGGCCTCAGAGAGCAGACTGTGACACATGGGTGTTACCTGTTGACTTTAATATGTCAGCATCTGGTTAGCACTACAAACTTGGCATAAACCATGGGCAAGAAATGGAGGAGGTAGCAGTGAGGGTTACAGCCTTAGGCCATTAATAGAATGTCTTCATACCACTTTTGCCATGTGCTGGCTCACTGTTTAGTTTTCTTCCCTAGTACACACTCTTTTGGCTCCCTTTTCCTAAAGGAAACCCAAGCTCCTCAGCTTAGTGTATGAGTCCTTTGACAACCTGTCACCATAGTTTTCCAGGTCTTTTCATTATGCTGTGTTTTTATACACCTTTTTCCTTTTTCTTAAAATGTCGTTTTCTCCTCTTACTCCGGCTTCTCCTCAGCCAACTTCTATTTGTTTTTATGACTCAGCTCAAATGTCATCATGGAATTTAATTAGAACTGTCTTATTGTTCATCACAAGATAATTTATTTATTTTTTCTTCCTTTGTATTCATTTACAATAATTGGACAAGGAAAGGGATGGATGAATGAGAAAGAGGAGTAGAAAACGATCTGGTCATACCATGAAGGACATTTATCTTTCCTGTTCTAGAAGAGGCTTTCCTAGTCTACAACCAAGGTAGCAAACTTCTTCTGTAAAGGTGTGCAGATAGTAACTATTTTAGGATTTTTAGGCCAAGATACAGCATTAAGGATATTAAATAGGTACTTATGTAACAAGAGAGAAAACAAATCTCCACAAAACTTTTACTAACAAAGTTCAAAATATAAGACTAACAATTGGGTACTTTTCTTCTGTTTGTACCACAGAATTCCAGAGAAGAATGGAATTCTTTTTCATGGGAATAATGTTTTACCTAATTGAGGTTGAAAGTTAGTGTTGCCCATCAAATTTGCAAGGTCAATTGCAAAAGTTCACTTGTTAATACTGATCTGTAATGAGATTTTGTGTATTTTATCTTAGAAAAAATTTTTTTCACACACATAGGTACTGTCAGATACTGCTATCAGTCCATGAGCACATTATTTTATTGAGCATATTGATCATTTGTAAGACATTTATAAAATTCTATCAGATCTTCTCTTGCTGTTTGCCCTGGAAGCTCCTCAGTTGCACATTTAAATTAATTTTGAAATAGGACATTTTTTTGGAAATTGCCCTGAGGTATAAAATCACTGCTAGACCTATAGCTTGAGCTCAGAAATATATCTGCTGCAAATTTCTATGGGAATAGAGATATTACCTAATTTCAACTTTTGAAAGCATAGGAATGATTGCAGCTTGCTATTACATGCAATTCAAACATTAGTTGTTGTTAACATGACATTATTGCAGTATATGTTTCACATATAAACATCGTTTTAGTTTGTAATTTTAGGTTAAATTCATTACGAAACATTATGAAGTCCACAGTAAAAATTAATTTCCAAAGACAATTAAAAAATTTAAAAAGTGTTTGATAATAGTAGTTAAGGCCAGTTCTTCTCATTCAGAGTTCCTGAGCTAAAAAAAGTCATAATAAAACTTTTATTACCAGTAAGCCACCAAACTGATGATGGATAAGTCCATGAAACAATTGAAGTTTACCATTAACACTGCTGGTTTAATAACACAGGATAGATTCAGATATTTACCATGAAATACCTGCTGATGAATAACTGTATACTTTAAAGACCTTACATGTTTAAGGGGCATGGTGGCTCACACCTGTAATCCCAGCACTTTTGGAAGGTGGGTGGAATCTCTTGAGTCCAGGAATTTGAGAAGCCCGGGCAACACAGTGAAACTCCATCTCGAAAAAAATTAGCTGGGCTTGGTGGCACACACCTGTAGTCCTAGCTACTCCAGAGGCTGTGGTGGGAGCATTGCTTGAGCCCAGGAGGTAGAGGTTGCAGTGAGCCGAGATCGCACCACTGCACTCCAGCCTGGGTGACAGAGTGAGACCCTGTCTCAAAAAGACAAAAAAAAAAAAAAAAAAAAAAAGGCCTTACATGTTCACTAACTCTATAAATTTGTCCAGCTAAGTTTTTTTTTTTTTTCTGTTCCACACATCACCCCATCAGTCATAGCAGAGTTCACTTAAAGTTATACTAAATTAATGTTTTAGCAATTTATTTGAAAGTATTCTCACCTGTAGTAGCTTCATGCAGACTATTCATAGGGGCCAACTCTTCAGTCACTTCAAACTTGGTAATGATGCCCTCAATAAACAGTAACACAGAGCAATATGGGTGATATATGTCAGTTCATCAAAAAACAAGGAAAATGACTCAATCATTTACCTTATTTTTAAATCAGCTGTTGACGTTGCTTCCAATGCTGTCAACTTTTTGAGAAATTGTTCCTGCTGAAAAAGTAACCTTTAAACAAGTTTATTTTTTCAGGACATACTTCCTCAACTGCTATGATCAATAGTGAATTAATTCACTATTGATAAGTAGCTTTCCTTGCTTGGCTAGCAGATATAAACAATCGGAAACTTCTTTGGTTATAGCTTCATTTTCATTTTTTTATTTTTGTAAAGAAATTCTGCTGTGATGTAAATTGTAAATGTGATGTAAATTGTTCTATGATGTAAATTGTAAATTTTCTGATTTTTCTGACTGTTGCTTTCCTGCAAGTTGGGAATATTGTGATGAACGCCTAACCTGGTAATGCTTATTTTGCTGTTTTCCTTTAGCATAGCTATAGTGTCACTCAATAATAAGCATTCATGCTTTGCTATCTAATTGCTAACAAATAATCCACTCTATGGAACCTTAAAATGGCAACATTTGAAGTCTACTTTTCTTGTTTGACAAGGTTGGGTATACACTACTAATAAAAAAAGTCACAGAATAGCAATATACGTGGCAGTCAAAATGCTGTTGAATTATGACTATGTCACAATGATTTGTAGTTTCCCATATCACAATGTAGAGCAACAAGAGAACCACATAAAATCTGTCATAGCTACTCAATTCTGCCATTGTAGGCAAAAGCGGCCATTTGTAGTACATCATTGGGTGAATGCGGCTGTGTTCCAATAAAACTTTATTTATGAACACAAATTTGAATTTTATTTACTTTTCCTGTGTTATAAAATACCCTTATTTTGAGTTTTTTCGACTAATTAAAGTTCATAAGCCATTCTTAGCTCATGGGCCACACAGAAATGGAAATAGGTGGTGGGGCAGATTTGACCCATGACCATGGTTTGCTGGCTCCTACTCTAGAAAGGAAGAGGTAGAATTGAGTGTTAATTTGTTTCATTCTGACACAAAATTCAGCATCAGTCTTTTCTTAGTCTCAAATATTTTTTTTTTTTTTTTTTTTTTGAGACGGAGTCTTGCTCTGCCGCCCAGGCTGGAGTGCAGTGGCCGGCTCTCAGCTCACTGCAAGCTCCGCCTCCTGGGTTCACGCCATTCTCCTGTCTCAGCCTCCCGAGTAGCTGGGACTACAGGCGCCCGCCTCGTCGCCCGGCTAGTTTTTTGTATTTTTTAGTAGAGACGGGGTTTCACCGTATTAGCCAGGATGGTCTCGATCTCCTGACCTCGTGATCCTGCCCGTCTCGGCCTCCCAAAGTGCTGGGATTACAGGCTTGAGCCACCGCGCCCGGCCTAGTCTCAAATCTTTTTAGTGGATCATGCCACCTTACTGGGATTTTTTTTTTTTTTTTGAGACGGAGTCTTGCTCTGTTGCCCAGGCTAGAGTACAGTGGGGCTATCTTGGCTCACTGCAACCTCCACTTCCCAAATTGAAGCGATTCTCCTGCCTCAGCCTCCCGAGTAGCTGGAACTACAGGCACATGCCACCACACCCGGCTAATTTTTTTGTAGTTTTAGTAGAGACGGGGTTTCACCGTGTTAGCTGGGATGATCTCGATCTCCTGTCCTGGTGATCCGCCCGTCTCGGTCCCCCAAAGTGCTGGGATTATAGGCATGAGCCACTGCGCCTGGCCTGGGATTTTTTAAAGCAGAAAGATAAGGAGACATTGTAAGACTTAATGGTAAATTGTGAAAGTTAAAAGAGGTCTTGGCTTTGGGATGTACAGATTTCATGTTTGAATAATATTACATTTGCCCATCTTGTATCCTTTAATCCTATCATTAAATCAAAAGATTTAAATATGATAATTAAATATAATGAAAGCCATTTCAGATTAAATTTATAAATTACTATGTTAACCTAATCTAGTTACATTTTTCATCTGAAAAAAATTTGTGATTGGCTTCTAACTCATCTCATGAATCTATACTTCATGAGAGAAAACACAATAATGTGGTTCTTTGAAAAAAAAGGTGAACTTAAAAGTGCTTTTATACTCTAAAATGAGTCCAGTGATTTATCATTATTGTTCTTTTATATATGTATATAATACATATTATATATATAAAAGATATATATGTATATATGTGTGTGTGTATATGTATATATTCCATGAGAGAATAGGTCTTTTCATGACAGTAATGTTGAATCAGAAACTTTTTTCAGTATTCAATAAAGATACTTAAAATGCCACAGGGTAACTCAGAAGTATTTAAGATTAAAATATTGCAAAGTAACTGAGAATAGTGTATACTTGAGTTATTCCTTCTAACTCCACAGGGTGAAATGACAAAAATCTTCATGCACCCTTCCTCTTCAGGTATTGTGTAGTTGGCCTTGAGACAAAAGCCTTCACACAGTAGAAGTTCTGGCACTCATTTGGGTGCACAAGCATGATGCAGTAAGGCCTGTCATTTGGTGCCTGGGGAAGCAATGAGTGGTAGTAGGAAGAATCAGCTTGGGAACCAGACACATGGGGGATTTGAATCTTAGGTGTGCTGTCGATAGCTTTCTGATCTTGTGCCAAATCACTTAACCTCTCTCACCTGGAGTTTCTTCATTAATAAAATCAGCTATAATATCTACCTGGGGCGGAGCAAGATGGCCGAATAGGAACAGCTCCAGTCTCCAACTCCCAGCGCAAGCGACACAGAAGACCGGTGATTTCTGCATTTTCAACTGAGGTACTGGGGTCGTCTCACTAGGGAGTGCCGGACAATCGGTGCTGGTCAGCTGCTGCAGCCTGACCAGCGAGAGCTGAAGCAGGGCGAGGCATCGCCTCGCCTGGAAGCGCAAGGGGGAAGGGGATCCGTTTTCCTAGCCAGGGGAACTGAGACACACAACACCTGGAAAATCGGGTAACTCCCACCCCAATACTGCGCTGTAAGCATACAGGCACACCAGGAGAATATATCCCAATCCTGGCCGGGAGGGTCCCACGCCCACGAAGCCTCCCTCACTGCTAACACAGCAGTCTGCCGCGATCTATCCGCAAGGCAGCAGCGAGGCTGGGGGAGGGGCGCCCGCCATTGCTGAGGCTTAAGTAGGTAAACAAAGCCTCTGGGAAGCTCGAACTGGGTGGAGCTCACAGCAGCTCAAGGAAGCCTGCCTGTCTCTGTAGTCTCCACCTCTGGGGACAGCGCACAGCTGAAGACCAACAGGGGAAGTAGCGGGAGCCGGTGCACACGCGAACGACTCTGTCTGACAGCTTTGGGGAGAGCCATGGATCTCCCAACGCGGAGGTTGAGATCTGAGAACGGACAGACTGCCTGCTCAGGTGTGTCTCTGACCCCTGAGTAGCCTAGCTGGGAGAAATCCCCCACTAGGGGCAGTCTGACACCCCACACCTCACAGGGTGGAGTACACCCCTGAGAGGAAACTTCCAAAGGAAGAATCAGACAGGTACACTCGCTGTTCAGCAATATTCTATCTTCGGCAACCTCTGCTGCTGTTACCCAGGCAAACAGGGTCTGGAGTGGACCTCAAGCAATCTCCAACAGACCAACAGACAGTCCTTCTGACTGTCAGAAGGAAAACTATCAAACAGGAAGGACACCTATACCAAAACCCCATCAGTACGTCACCACCATCAAAGACCAGAGACAGATAAAACCACAAAGATGGGGAAGAAGCAGGGCAGAAAAGCTGGAAATTCAAAAAATAAGAGCGCATCTCCCCCTGCGAAGGAGCGCAGCCCATCGCCAGCAACGGATCAAAGCTGGTCAGAGAATGACTTGGACGAGAGGAGAGAAGAAGGCTTCAGTCCATCAAACTTATCAGAGCTAAAGGAGGAATTACGTACCCAGTGCAAAGAAACTAAAAATCTTGAAAAAAGAGTGGAAGAATTGACAGCTAGACTAATTAATGCAGAGAAGATCATAAACGAAATGACAGAGATGAAAACCATGACACGAGAAATACGTGACAAATGCACAAGCTTCAGTAACCGACTCGATCAACTGGAAGAAAGAGTATCAGCGATTGAAGATCAAATGAATGAAATGAAGCGAGAAGAGAAACCAAAAGAAAAAAGAAGAAAAAGAAATGAGCAAAGCCTGCAAGAAGTATGGGATTACGTAAAAAGACCAAATCTACGTCTGATTGGGGTGCCTGAAAGTGAGGGGGAAAATGGAACCAAGTTGGAAAACACTCTTCAGGATATCATCCAGGAGAACTTCCCCAACCTAGTAGGGCAGGACAACATTCAAATTCAGGAAATACAGAGAACGCCACAAAGATACTCCTCCAGAAGAGCAACTCCAAGACACATCATTGCCAGATTCACCAAAGTTGAAATGAAGGAAAAAATCTTAAGGGCAGCCAGAGAGAAAGGTCGGGTAACCCACAAAGGGAAGCCCATCAGAATAACAGCAGATCTCTCGGCAGAAACTCTACAAGCCAGAAGAGAGTGGGGGCCAATATTCAACGTTCTTAAAGAAAAGAATTTTAAACCCAGAATTTCATATCCAGCCAAACTAAGTTTCATAAGTGAAGGAGAAATAAAATCCTTTACAGATAAGCAAATGCTTAGAGATTTTGTCACCACCAGGCCTGCCTTACAAGAGACCCTGAAGGAAGCCCTAAACATGGAAACGAACAACCGGTACCAGCCATCACAAAAACATGCCAAAATGTAAAGACCATCGAGGCTAGGAAGAAACTGCATCGACTAACGAGCAAAATAACCAGTTAATATCATAATGGCAGGATCAAGTTCACACATAACAATATTAACCTTAAATGTTAATGGACTAAATGCTCCAATTAAAAGACACAGACTGGCAAACTGGATAAAGAGTCAAGACCCATCAGTCTGCTGTATTCAGGAGACCCATCTCACATGCAGAGACATACATAGGCTCAAAATAAAGGGATGGAGGAAGATCTACCAAGCAAATGGAGAACAAAAAAAAGCAGGGGTTGCAATCCTTGTCTCTGATAAAACAGACTTTAAACCATCAAAGATCAAAAGAGACAAAGAAGGCCATTACATAATGGTAAAGGGATCAATTCAACAGGAAGAGCTAACTCTCCTAAATATATATGCACCCAATACAGGAGCACCCAGATTCATAAAGCAAGTCCTTAGAGACTTACAAAGAGACTTAGACTCCCATACAATAATAATGGCAGACTTCAACACTCCACTGTCAACATTAGACAGATCAACGAGACAGAAAGTTAACAAGGATATCCAGGAATTGAACTCATCTCTGCACCAAGCGGACCTAATAGACATCTATAGAACTCTCCACCCCAAATCAACAGAATATACATTCTTCTCAGCACCACATCGCACTTACTCCAAAATTGACCACATAATTGGAAGTAAAGCACTCCTCAGCAAATGTAAAAGAACAGAAATTATAACAAACTGTCTCTCAGACCACAGTGCAATCAAACTAGAACTCAGGACTAAGAAACTCAATCAAAACCGCTCAACTACATGGAAACTGAACAACCTGCTCCTGAATGACTACTGGGTACATAACGAAATGAAAGCGGAAATAAAGATGTTCTTTGAAACCAATGAGAACAAAGATACAACATACCAGAATCTCTGGGACACATTTAAAGCAGTGTGTAGAGGGAAATTTATAGCACTAAATGCCCACAAGAGAAAGCAGTAAAGATCTAAAATTGACACTCTAACATCACAATTAAAAGAACTAGAGAGGCAAGAGCAAACACATTCAAAAGCTAGCAGAAGGCAAGAAATAACTAAGATCAGAGCCGAACTGAAGGAGATAGAGACACAAAAAACCCTCCAAAAAATCAATGAATCCAGGAGTTGGTTTTTTGAAAAGATCAACAAAATTGACAGACCGCTAGCAAGGCTAATAAAGAAGAAAAGAGAGAGGAATCAAATAGATGCAATAAAAAATGATAAAGGGGATATCACCACTGACCCCACAGAAATACAAACTACCATCAGAGAATACTATAAACGCCTCTACGCAAATCAACTAGAAAATCTAGAAGAAATGGATAAATTCCTGGACACTTACACTCTCCCAAGGCTAAACCAGGAAGAAGTTGAATCCCTGAATAGACCAATAGTAGGCTCTGAAATTGAGGCAACAATTAATAGCCTACCCACCAAAAAAAGTCCAGGACCAGATGGATTCACAGCTGAATTCTACCAGAGGTACAAGGAGGAGCTGGTACCATTCCTTCTGAAACTATTCCAATCAATAGAAAAAGAGGGAATCCTCCCTAACTCATTTTATGAGGCCAACATCATCCTGATACCAAAGCCTGGCAGAGACACATCAAAAAAAGAGAATTTTAGACCAATATCCCTGATGAACATTGATGCAAAAATTCTCAATAAAATACTGGCAAACCGGATTCAGCAGCACATCAAAAAGCTTATCCACCATGATCAAGTGGGCTTCATCCCTGGGATGCAAGGCTGGTTCAAGCATTCGCAAATCAATAAATGTAATCCAGCATATAAACAGAACCAAAGACAAGAACCACATGATTGTCTCAATAGATGCAGAAAAGGACTTTTGACAAAATTCAACAGCCCTTCATGCTAAAAACGCTCAATAAATTCGGTATTGATGGAACGTACCTCAAAATAATAAGAGCTATTTATGACAAACCCACAGCTAATATCATACTGAATGGGCAAAAACTGGAAAAATTCCCTTTGAAAACTGGCACAAGACAGGGATGCCCTCTCTCACCACTCCTGTTCAACATAGTGTTGGAAGTTCTGGCTAGGGCAATCAGGCAAGAGAAAGAAATCAAGGGTATCCAGTTAGGAAAAGAAGAAGTCAAATTGTCCCTGTTTGCAGATGACATGATTGTATATTTAGAAAACCCCATCGTCTCAGCCCAAAATCTCCTTAAGCTGATAAGCAACTTCAGCAAAGTCTCAGGATACAAAATTAATGTGCAAAAATCACAAGCATTCTTATACACCAGTAACAGACAAGCAGAGAGCCAAATCAGGAATGAACTTCCATTCACAATTGCTTCAAAGAGAATAAAATACCTAGGAATCCAGCTTACAAGGGATGTAAAGGACCTCTTCAAGGAGAACTACAAACCACTGCTCAGTGAAATCAAAGAGGACACAAACAAATGGAAGAACATACCATGCTCATGGATAGGAAGAATCAATATCGTGAAAATGGCCATACTCCCCAAGGTTATTTATAGATTCAATGCCATCCCCATCAAGCTACCAATGAGTTTCTTCACAGAATTGGAAAAAACTGCTTTAAAGTTCATATGGAACCAAAAAAGAGCCCGCATTGCCAAGACAATCCTAAGTCAAAAGGACAAAGCTGGAGGCGTCACGCTACCTGACTTCAAACTATACTACAAGGCTACAGTCACCAAAACAGCATGGTACTGGTACCAAAACAGAGATATAGATCAATGGAACAGAACAGAGTCCTCAGAAATAATACCACACATCTACAGCCATCTGATCTTTGACAAACCTGAGAGAAACAAGAAATGGGGAAAGGATTCCCTATTTAATAAATGGAGCTGGGAAAATTGGCTAGCCATAAGTAGAAAGCTGAAACTGGATCCTTTCCTTACCCCTTATACGAAGATTAATTCAAGATGGATTAGAGACTTAAATGTTAGACCTAATACCATAAAAACCCTAGAAGAAAATCTAGGTAGTACCATTCAGGACATAGGCATGGGTAAGGACTTCATGTCTAAAACACCAAAAGCAACGGCCGCAAAAGCAAAAATCGACAAATGGGATCTAATTAAACTAAAGAGCTTTTGCACAGCAAAAGAAACTACCATCAGAGTGAACAGGCAACCTACAGAATGGGAGAAAATTTTTGCAACCTACTCATCTGACAAAGGGCTAATATCCAGAATCTACAAAGAACTCAAACAAATATACGAGAAAAAAACAAACAACCCCATCAAAAAGTGGGCAAAGGATATGAACAGACATTTCTCAAAAGAAGATATTCATACAGCCAACAGACACATGAAAAAATGCTCATCGTCACTCGCCATCAGAGAAATGCAAATCAAAACCACAATGAGATACCATCTCACACCAGTTAGAATGGCAATCATTAAGAAGTCAGGAAACAACAGGTGTTGGAGAGGATGTGGAGAAATAGGAACACTTTTACACTGTTGGTGGGATTGTAAACTAGTTCAACCATTATGGAAAACAGTATGGCAGTTCCTCAAGGATCTAGAACTAGATGTACCATATGACCCAGCCATCCCACTACTGGGTATATACCCAAAGGATTATAAATTATTCTACTACAAAGACACATGTACACGTATGTTTATTGCGGCACTATTCACAATAGCAAAGACTTGGAATGAACCCAAATGTCCATCTGTGACAGACTGGATTAAGAAAATGTGGCACATATACACCATGGAATACTATGCAGCCATAAAAAAGGATGAGTTTGCGTCCTTTGTAGGGACATGGATGCAGCTGGAAACCATCATTCTTAGCAAACTATCACAAGAACAGAAAACCAAACACCGCATGTTCTCACTCATAGGTGGGAACTGAACAATGAGATCACTTGGACTCGGGAAGGGGAACATCACGCACAGGGGCCTATCATGGGGAGGGGGGAGGGGGGAGGCGGGAGGGCTTGCATTGGGGAGTTATACAAGATATAAATGATGAATTGATGGGTGCTGACGAGTTGATGGGTGCAGCACACCAACATGGCATAAGTATACATATGTAACAAACCTGCACGTTAAGCACATGTACCCTAGAACTTAAAGTATAATAAAAATAATAATAATAATAATAATATCTACCTTATGTAGTTTTGTGAGAATTAGGAATAATGTGTGGGAAATGCCTGGCAGAGCAGGCATTCAGTAAATGGCAGGCAATGTTATTACTTCAGTGTTGTACTTGTGTTGGTTATCATACTGTGGTAGCCACGCTGTAGTAGGTAACTGTGACTTTCACAAGTCAAGCATCACAGACTGAATTGGTTGTGGAGACCAGTCCTACATTCTTCCTTCTGATGCTACCCATGAATGTAGTGCGTGTAATTAACTCACAGTTTCAGAGCATTTCATGTTGCGCCATATAAAATGTAGGAATGGGGCTGTCTACTCTCTTTTTTGCCCTTGTGTGGCAATAATATGTGCTTCAGAAACATTAAGGAATATACCCTATTAAGGCTATCCTAAATTGTTTCCATTTCTTACAACCATATAAAATGGGAAATTTTATTAACTCTCATACTTCCATAGTGTGGATAACCTAGTTTTCCTATAAGTAAATCTGCATAAAAACTAATATGTATTCTTATTCTGCTTTCTTTAAAGTTTTAATCATTCTCCAAATGTGCTGAGCTTGTATTTTATCAAATCCTTGCCATTCTAATTTTCCCATTATAGAAAAGATAAATTAAATTTCAAATCTTTGTGTTCAGTTCATCAAACATTTATTGGCTATGTGCCAAGCGCTGTGCCTGGTGCATACTAAGAAGACAGACTGGATTAAGAAAATGTGGCACATATACACCATGGAATACTATGCAGCCATAAAAAAGGATGAGTTTGCGTCCTTTGTAGGGACATGGATGCAGCTGGAAACCATCATTCTTAGCAAACTATCACAAGAAGAGAAAACCAAACACCGCATGTTCTCACTCATAGGTGGGAACTGAACAATGAGATCACTTGGACTCGGGAAGGGGAACATCACACACTGGGGTCTATCATGGGGGGGGGGAGGGGGGAGGAGGGAGGGATTGCATTGGGGAGTTATACATGATATAAATGATGAATTGATGGGTGCTGACGAGTTGATGGGTGCAGCACACCAACATGGCATAAGTAGACATTTAACAAACCGGCACGTTTGCACATGTACCCTAGAAATTAAAGGATAATAAAAAAAAAAAAAAAAAAAAAAAAAAAAAAGGATACAGAAAAAAACAAAAATCTAGAGCTGCTTCAACTTGCTTACATATGGGGGAATAAGGGGCAAAACAAACATGTAAATATAAATATGAGAATAGTGTGATACATCATTATGCAATCAAAGAGGAAGGGTTCCAAATATTAATTACATTGAAATATGAATAACATCACTGTGGTTGATCAGTAATTAAAATGTTTAACCTGTTTAATAGCTTGTATCATGACTTGACTGGATGTCTTTTTTCTTGTTAAAATCTATGCTATTCTAGGTTTTTACATTTTCAAACATACTTAGACAAATTTTAAGTTATTTCTACTTAAGAAAATTTATTAGCTGGGTGCAGTGGCTCACACCTGTAATCCCAGCACTTTGGGAGGCCGAGGTAGGTGGATCAGGAGGTCAGGAGATCAAGACTGTCCTGGCGGCCGGGCGCGGCGACAGAGCGAGACTCCGCCTCAAAAAAAAAAAAAAGAAAAAAGAAAAAAGAAAAAAAGACTGTCCTGGCTAACACGGTGAAACCCTGTCTCTACTAAAAATACAAAAAATTAGCCAGGTGTGGTGGCACACACCTGTAGTCCCAGCTACTCGGGAGGCTGAGGCAGGAGAATCGCTTGAACCTGGGAGGCAGAGGTTGCAGTGAGCCGAAATTGCGCACTGCACTCCAGCCTGGTGACAGAGTAAGACTCCATCTCAAAAAAAAAAAAAAAGGATCTCTCTCTCTCTCTCTCTATGTATATATATACACACACACATACATACACACATATATATATATTTGCTCTTTAAGAATAGTCTTAAGAATAGAAAGTGATGACACCTGTGCATGAATTCTTTTTTTTTTTTTTTTTTTTTTAAGTGAGAATCCCCTCAGGATGACTAAAAATCTGTACTTCTCTCCCGTGCCAATTTTTAAAAAATTCTGATTCATGGAAATCTCACCAACCTGTTGTCTGGGTTGTACAATTATCAGCCTTGCCTGATAAAATGAAATCAGACATTCTCAAGGAAATGGATTTTGCCTCTTTGGGAATGATATAACAGGTGCCAAAACAGCTTCATTTATGATGTGGTGAATTCGGAGAAGCTCAGCTATACTAGATTTTCAGTAATGCTAGATCATAATATTTATTCCAATTTCATTTTTTCTTTTAAGAAGTACATTCTTTGAAATATATTTTCCTTGCATTGACATTGACATTGACAAAATGGAAGTAGTGTTTTATCATTAGTAACTTCTATAGATTGCTGTTTCCTATAGAGCATTTTTAGTCACTGAGCAGGTATCAGAAAAATTTCAAGTAGTTATTGTTTTCTTTTCAGTGGTGGTTCTATGCATAGTTCGGATACAGATGAAGATGAAGAAACTGAGCCTTATTCTACTGGGCAACAGATAATTGAAAATTCAATAACTATGAATAAGATGAAGCTGCTGAAGGCTAAGATGAAGAATATGAATCTCAGCAAAAAGGTGAAGCTGTTGGCATTTGGCCAGGCTTATCTCTCGCTTACCCCTGCAGGGCACTCAGCGATGAGGTCTGTTGGTCATTGTGAAAATATTATAAACTATTATTCCTTTCAGGTTTCTGGCCTCAGTTATTTATTAAACTTCTAAAAGGGATAAATTGTTTTTTTTAGATTAGAAGCACACCTGAAGGGATTATACTGCACTTAATATAATTCATCATTTTAAAGATCATTCTGGGTCTAAGAAGGACAAAAAAAGAGAGCTTAATCTTAATCTTGCAATAATTACTTTTTAAAAATATGTTAATAGTTATTTATTATGGATAAAGATATCTACTATTTAGTAGATAGTGTCAGTTTTCTAAAGTGATTGAACCAGTTTGCATTCTTTACAACAGTGAATGAGAGTTGCCGTTTTCCCATATTCTTCCCAGTATTTGGCATGGTCCTTTGTAATTTTTGTAATTCTGCTTTGTAGTGGCATCACATTGTGGTTTTAATTGCATTTCTCTGATGAGACCTGGAAGGTTGAGCACCTTTCATATGTTTATTGGGCATTTGGATACGCTTTTTAATAAAACACCTATATTTTTCCATTTTTCTATTGGGTTGTATGTTTTTTGTTACAGAATTTTTTTGGAGTTTTATATATATTCTAGATAAAAGTCCTTTGTTTCATATTACCACTTTATTGCTTTCCTTTTTACTCTATTAATGGTTCCCTTCCTTTTCATATATAATAAAATTCAAAAATCTTTAATATACCACATGATGAATTTTTACATTTGTATACACTCATATAGACACAACCCAAATTAAAATAGGACCTTTCACTCCAGAATGTTACCTCATAATATTTCCCAGTTAATATCTACCTTTTCGCACTCTCAGAAATAACTACTATTCTTACATCTATTACCATAAATACGTTTTTCCTATTCCTGAAATTTATATAAATGGAATCATAGAGAATATGGTCTGGTTTCTTTTGTTCAACATATTTGTTTGATTTATCCATGTGGTTGCATGTATCAGTTAATTCTTTTTTATTGTTGTATACTTTTGTACTATGTGATTGATTTACCTCAATTTGCTTCTCTCTTTTCCTTTTGATGGACATCTGAGTTGTCTCTAGCTTTTGGCTTTTATCAATAAACCTGCTTTGAATATTCTCATACATTCTTTGGTGGACATATGCACTTGTTTCTTTGGAGCATATACCTAGCAATGGACTTTCAGAGTCAGAGGAAAGATATGTGTTTAACTTTAGTATTATGCCAAATAATTTTGCCAAGCATTTGAACCAATTTACACTCTTACCAGCAATGTGAGAGTTCTAGTTTATGCCACATTCTTGCCAACACTTGATATTGTCAGTCCTTTTAATTGTAACCATTCTGGTGACTGTGTAAATGGTTTTCATTTATATTTCTCTAATGAGGAATAATGCTGACTTTTCATGTGATTATTGATCGTTAAGATATTTTTTTGTGTGAAGTGCCTGTTCAAGTCTTTTGTTTACTTTTAAATTGAGTTCTCTGCCTTTTGCTTATTGATTTCTAGGCATTTTTGTATACTGTGGATACAAGTCCTTTGTCAGATATATGGGTTGCAGGTATTTCTAACACTCTTTGGTGACTTGTTCTTTTAGTTTCTTACTCTTTTGGTGAATGTTTTTAATTCTATTCTAATTTATCAGTTTTGCTTTTGTTTTTTTTTTTTGAGACGGAGTCTCACCCTCTCGCCCAGGCTGGAGTGCAGTGGTGCGATCCCTGCTCACTGCAACCTCCACCTCCCAGGTTCAAGCAATACTCCTGCCCCAACCTCCTGAGTAGCTGGGATTATAGGCGCGTGCCTCCGCGCCTGACTGATTTTTGTATTTTTAGTAGAGACGGGGTTTCACCTTGTTGGTCAGGCTGGTCGCGAACTTTTGACCTCGTGATCCACCCGCCTCAGCCTCCCAAAATGCTGGGATTACAGGCGTGAACCACTGTGCCCAGTTTGCTTTTGTGATTATCATTTTTGATAACCTTTTCATGAAATACTTTCCTACCACAGGTCTTAAAGCTTTATGATTGTTTTTCTCTCACTTAGGTTTAGTCCAGCTGAATTTTTTTTTTTTTTTTTTTTGAGATGGAGTCTTGCTCTGTCACCAGGCTGGACTGCAGTGGCACAATCTTGGCCCACTGCAACCTCCACCTCCTTGGTTCAAGCAGTTCTTCTGCCTCAACCTCCTGAGTAGCTGGGACTACAGGCATGTGCCACCATGCCTGGCTACTTTTGTATTTTTAGTAGAGATGGGGTTTTGCCATGTTGGCCAGGCTGGTCTTGAACTCCTGACCTCAGGTAGTCCTCCCGCCTTGGCTTCCCAAAGTGTTGGGATTATAGGCGTGAGCCACGCGCCCACCTGAAATTTTTTTGATATAATGTAAAGTGGGGTAAAGATCTTTTTTTGTTTGTTTCAGTTGGAGAACAATTGACCTAGCTCTATTAAGAAAAAAAATCCTTTTTTTACAGTCCTAAATGTTTATGCACCTAATAATAGAACTTCAAAATACATGAAGCAAAATCTACAAAGAAATAAACAAATACTTTTGTTCAAAGATTCCTACATCCCACTCTCAAGAATCGATGGAACAGATAGAAAATCAGTGGATTTAGGAGACTTGAAAAACACTATCAACCTACTTGACCCAACTGCCATTTACAGTATACTCTACCCAAAACAGCAGAGTACACATTTCTTTTTTATTTTATTTTATTTTATTTTATTTTATTTTATTATACTTGAAGTTCTAGGGTACATGTGCATAACGTGCAGGTTTGTTACATATGTATACTTATGCCATGTTGGTGTGCTGCACCCATCAACTCGTCAGCACCCATCAATTCATCATTTATATCATGTATAACTCCCCAATGCAATCCCTCCCTCCTCCCCCCTCCCCCCTCCCCATGATAGGCCCCAGTGCGTGATGTTCCCCTTCCCGAGTCCAAGTGATCTCATTGTTCAGTTCTCACCTATGAGTGAGAACATGCGGTGTTTGGTTTTCTGTTCTTGTGATAGTTTGCTAAGAATGATGGTTTCCAGCTGCATCCATGTCCCTACAAAGGACGCAAACTCATCCTTTTTTATGGCTGCATAGTATTCCATGGTGTATATGTGCCACATTTTCTTAATCCAGTCTGTCACAGATGGACATTTGGGTTGATTCCAAGTCTTTGCTATTGTGAATAGTGCCGCAATAAACATACGTGTACATGTGTCTTTGTAGTAGAATAATTTATAATCCTTTGGGTATATACCCAGTAGTGGGATGGCTGGGTCATATGGTACATCTAGTTCTAGATCCTTGAGGAATTGCCATACTGTTTTCCATAATGGTTGAACTAGTTTACAATCCCACCAACAGTGTAAAAGCGTTCCTATTTCTCCACATCCTCTCCAACACCTGTTGTTTCCTGACTTCTTAATGATTGCCATTCTAACTGGTGTGAGATGGTATCTCATTGTGGTTTTGATTTGCATTTCTCTGATGGCGAGTGACGATGAGCATTTTTTCATGTGTCTGTTGGCTGTGTGAATGTCTTCTTTTGAGAAATGTCTGTTCATATCCTTTGCCCACTTTTTGATGGGGTTGTTTGTTTTTTTCTCGTATATTTGTTTGAGTTCTTTGTAGATTCTGGATATTAGCCCTTTGTCAGATGAGTAGGTTGCAAAAATTTTCTCCCATTCTGTAGGTTGCCTGTTCACTCTGATGGTAGTTTCTTTTGCTGTGCAAAAGCTCTTTAGTTTAATTAGATCCCATTTGTCAATTTTTGCTTTTGCTGCCATTGCTTTTGGTGTTTTAGACATGAAGTCCTTGCCCATGCCTATGTCCTGAATGGTACTACCTAGATTTTCTTCTAGGGTTTTTATGGTATTAGGTCTAACATTTAAGTCTCTAATCCATCTTGAATTAATCTTCGTATAAGGGGTAAGGAAAGGATCCAGTTTCAGCTTTCTACTTATGGCTAGCCAATTTTCCCAGCACCATTTATTAAATAGGGAATCCTTTCCCTATTTCTTGTTTCTCTCAGGTTTGTCAAAGATCAGATGGCTGTAGATGTGCGGTATTATTTCTGAGGACTCTGTTCTGTTCCATTGGTCTATAGCTCTGTTTTGGTACCAGTACCATGCTGTTTTGGTTACTGTAGCCTTGTAGTATAGTTTGAAGTCAGGTAGCGTGACGCCTCCAGCTTTGTCCTTTTGACTTAGGATTGTCTTGGCAATGCGGGCTCTTTTTTGGTTCCATACGAACTTTAAAGCAGTTTTTTCCAATTCTGTGAAGAAACTCATTGGTAGCTTGATGGGGATGGCATTGAATCTATAAATAACCTTGGGGAGTATGGCCATTTTCACGATACTGATTCTTCCTATCCATGAGCATGGTATGTTCTTCCATTTGTTTGTGTCCTCTTTTATTTCACTGAGCAGTGGTTTGTAGTTCTCCTTGAAGAGGTCCTTTACATCCCTTGTAAGCTGGATTCCTAGGTATTTTATTCTCTTTGAAGCAATTGTGAATGGAAGTTCATTCCTGATTTGGCTCTCTGCTTGTCTGTTACTGGTGTATAAGAATGCTTGTGATTTTTGCACATTAATTTTGTATCCTGAGACTTTGCTGAAGTTGCTTATCAGCTTAAGGAGATTTTGGGCTGAGACGATGGGGTTTTCTAAATATACAATCATGTCATCTGCAAACAGGGACAATTTGACTTCTTCTTTTCCTAACTGGATACCCTTGATTTCTTTCTCTTGCCTGATTGCCCTAGCCAGAACTTCCAACACTATGTTGAATAGGAGTGGTGAGAGAGGGCATCCCTGTCTTGTGCCAGTTTTCAAAGGGAATTTTTCCAGTTTTTGCCCATTCAGTATGATATTAGCTGTGGGTTTGTCATAAATAGCTCTTATTATTTTGAGGTACGTTCCATCAATACTGAATTTATTGAGCGTTTTTAGCATGAAGGGCTGTTGAATTTTGTCAAAAGCCTTTTCTGCATCTATTGAGACAATCATGTGGTTCTTGTCTTTGGTTCTGTTTATATGCTGGATTACGTTTATTGATTTGCGAATGTTGAACCAGCCTTGCATCCCAGGGATGAAGCCCACTTGATCATGGTGGATAAGCTTTTTGATGTGCTGCTGAATCCGGTTTGCCAGTATTTTATTGAGAATTTTTGCATCAATGTTCATCAGGGATATTGGTCTAAAATTCTCTTTTTTTTGTTGTGTCTCTGCCAGGCTTTGGTATCAGGATGATGTTGGCCTCATAAAATGAGTTAGGAAGGATTCCCTCTTTTTCTGTTGATTGGAATAGTTTCAGAAGGAATGGTACCAGCTCCTCCTTGTACCTCTGGTAGAATTCAGCTGTGAATCCATCTGGTCCTGGACTTTTTTTGGTGGGTAGGCTATTAATTGTTGCCTCAATTTCAGAGCCTGCTATTGGTCTATTCAGGGATTCAACTTCTTCCTGGTTTAGCCTTGGGAGAGTGTAAGTGTCCAGGAAATTATCCATTTCTTCTAGATTTTCTAGTTGATTTGCGTAGAGGCGTTTATAGTATTCTCTGATGGTAGTTTGTATTTCTGTGGGGTCAGTGGTGATATCCCCTTTATCATTTTTTATTGCATCTATTTGATTCCTCTCTCTTTTCTTCTTTATTAGCCTTGCTAGCGGTCTGTCAATTTTGTTGATCTTTTCAAAAAACCAACTCCTGGATTCATTGATTTTTTGGAGGGTTTTTTGTGTCTCTATCTCCTTCAGTTCGGCTCTGATCTTAGTTATTTCTTGCCTTCTGCTAGCTTTTGAATGTGTTTGCTCTTGCCTCTCTAGTTCTTTTAATTGTGATGTTAGAGTGTCAATTTTAGATCTTTCCTGCTTTCTCTTGTGGGCATTTAGTGCTATAAATTTCCCTCTACACACTGCTTTAAATGTGTCCCAGAGATTCTGGTATGTTGTATCTTTGTTCTCATTGGTTTCAAAGAACATCTTTATTTCTGCTTTCATTTCGTTATGTACCCAGTAGTCATTCAGGAGCAGGTTGTTCAGTTTCCATGTAGTCGAGCGGTTTTGATTGAGTTTCTTAGTCCTGAGTTCTAGTTTGATTGCACTGTGGTCTGAGAGACAGTTTGTTATAATTTCTGTTCTTTTACATTTGCTGAGGAGTGCTTTACTTCCAATTATGTGGTCAATTTTGGAATAAGTGCGATGTGGTGCTGAGAAGAATGTATATTCTGTTGATTTGGGGTGGAGAGTTCTATAGATGTCTATTAGGTCCGCTTGGTGCAGAGATGAGTTCAATTCCTGGATATCCTTGTTAACTTTCTGTCTCGTTGATCTGTCTAATGTTGACAGTGGAGTGTTGAAGTCTGCCATTATTATTGTATGGGAGTCTAAGTCTCTTTGTAAGTCTCTAAGGACTTGCTTTATGAATCTGGGTGCTCCTGTATTGGGTGCATATATATTTAGGAGAGTTAGCTCTTCCTGTTGAATTGATCCCTTTACCATTATGTAATGGCCTTCTTTGTCTCTTTTGATCTTTGATGGTTTAAAGTCTGTTTTATCAGAGACAAGGATTGCAACCCCTGCTTTTTTTTGTTCTCCATTTGCTTGGTAGATCTTCCTCCATCCCTTTATTTTGAGCCTATGTATGTCTCTGCATGTGAGATGGGTCTCCTGAATACAGCAGACTGATGGGTCTTGACTCTTTATCCAGTTTGCCAGTCTGTGTCTTTTAATTGGAGCATTTAGTCCATTAACATTTAAGGTTAATATTGTTATGTGTGAACTTGATCCTGCCATTATGATATTAACTGGTTATTTTGCTCGTTAGTTGATGCAGTTTCTTCCTAGCCTCGATGGTCTTACATTTTGGCATGTTTTTGCGATGGCTGGTACCAGGTTGTTCCTTTCCATGTTTAGGGCTTCCTTCAGGGTCTCTTGTAAGGCAGGCCTGGTGGTGACAAAATCTCTAAGCATTTGCTTATCTGTAAAGGATTTTATTTCTCCTTCACTTATGAAACTTAGTTTGGCTGGATATGAAATTCTGGGTTTAAAATTCTTTTCTTTAAGAACGTTGAATATTGGCCCCCACTCTCTTCTGGCTTGTAGAGTTTCTGCCGAGAGATCTGCTGTTAGTCTGATGGGCTTCCCTTTGTGGGTAACCCGACCTTTCTCTCTGGCTGCCCTTAAGATTTTTTCCTTCATTTCAACTTTGGTGAATCTGGCAATTATGTGTCTTGGAGTTGCTCTTCTCGAGGAGTATCTTTGTGGTGTTCTCTGTATTTCCTGAATTTGAATGTTGGCCTGCCCTACTAGGTTGGGGAAGTTCTCCTGGATGATTTCCTGAAGAGTGTTTTCCAACTTGGTTCCATTTTCCCCCTCACTTTCAGGCACCCCAATCAGACGTAGATTTGGTCTTTTTATGTAATCCCATACTTCTTGCAGGCTTTGCTCATTTCTTTTTCTTCTTTTTTCTTTTGGTTTCTCTTCTCGCTTCATTTCATTCATTTGATCTTCAATCGCTGATACTCTTTCTTCCAGTTGATCGAGTCGGTTACTGAAGCTTGTGCATTTGTCACGTATTTCTCGTGTCATGGTTTTCATCTCTGTCATTTCGTTTATGATCTTCTCTGCATTAATTATTCTAGCTGTCAATTCTTCCACTCTTTTTTCAAGATTTTTAGTTTCTTTGCGCTGGGTACGTAATTCCTCCTTTAGCTCTGATAAGTTTGATGGACTGAAGCCTTCTTCTCTCCTCTCGTCCAAGTCATTCTCTGACCAGCTTTGATCCGTTGCTGGCGATGGGCTGCGCTCCTTCGCAGGGGGAGATGCGCTCTTATTTTTTGAATTTCCAGCTTTTCTGCCCTGCTTCTTCCCCATCTTTGTGGTTTTATCTGTCTCTGGTCTTTGATGGTGGTGACGTACTGATGGGGTTTTGGTATAGGTGTCCTTCCTGTTTGATAGTTTTCCTTCTGACAGTCAGAAGGACTGTCTGTTGGTCTGTTGGAGATTGCTTGAGGTCCACTCCAGACCCTGTTTGCCTGGGTATCAGCAGCAGAGGTTGCCGAAGATAGAATATTGCTGAACAGCGAGTGTACCTGTCTGATTCTTCCTTTGGAAGTTTCCTCTCAGGGGTGTACTCCACCCTGTGAGGTGTGGGGTGTCAGACTGCCCCTAGTTGGGGATTTCTCCCAGCTAGGCTACTCAGGGGTCAGGGACACACCTGAGCAGGCAGTCTGTCCGTTCTCAGATCTCAACCTCCACGTTGGGAGATCCATGGCTCTCCCCAAAGCTGTCAGACAGAGTCGTTCGCGTGTGCACCGGCTCCCGCTACTTCCCCTGTTGGTCTTCAGCTGTGCGCTGTCCCCAGAGGTGGAGACTACAGAGACAGGCAGGCTTCCTTGAGCTGCTGTGAGCTCCACCCAGTTTGAGCTTCCCAGAGGCTTTGTTTACCTACTTAAGCCTCAGCAATGGCGGGCGCCCCTCCCCCAGCCTCGCTGCTGCCTTGCGGATAGATCGCGGCAGACTGCTGTGTTAGCAGTGAGGGAGGCTTCGTGGGCGTGGGACCCTCCCGGCCAGGTGTGGGATATATTCTCCTGGAATGCCTGTATGCTTACAGCGCAGTATTGGGGTGGGAGTTACCCGATTTTCCAGGTGTTGTGTGTCTCAGTTCCCCTGGCTAGGAAAACGGATCCCCTTCCCCCTTGCGCTTCCAGGTGAGGCGATGCCTCTCCCTGCTTCAGCTCTCGCTGGTCAGGCTGCAGCAGCTGACCAGCACCGATTGTCCGGCACTCCCTAGTGAGATGACCCCAGTACCTCAGTTGAAAATGCAGAAATCACCGGTCTTCTGTGTCGCTTGCGCTGGGAGTTGGAGACTGGAGCTGTTCCTATTCGGCCATCTTGCTCCGCCCCCCGTACACATTTCTTTTTAAGTGCATGTAGAACATTTACCAGGGTAAACCATATTGTGTGCCATAAAACAGGTTCAATTTTCTTTTCTTTTCTTTTCTTTTTTTTTTTTGAGACAGAATCTTGCTCTGTCCTCCAGACTGAAGGTCAGTGGCACAATCTTGGCTCACTACAATCTCCACCTCCTAGGTTGAAGCGATTGTCTTGCTTCAGCCTCCCGAGTAGCTGGGACTACAGGCTCATACCACCATGCCTGGCTAATTTTTTGTATTTTTAGTAGAGACGGGGTTTCATCATGTTGGTCAGATTGGTCTTGAACTCCTGACCTCAAGCAATCCGCCTGTCTCGGCCTCCCAAAGTGCTGGGATTACAGGTATGAGTCACTGCGCCCAGACCAGTTTCAAATAAATTATAAAAGATTCCAAATAATACAAAAATGCACTCTGATTACAATGGAATAAAATTGGAAATCAGTAATAGATATGTGGAAAACTGTCTGATATTTGAAAATAATACACTTCTAAGTAACTGATAGTCAAAAAGTCCAAAGAGAAATAAGAATTATTTTACACTGAATAAAAATATTCTGATATTGTGATGAACTGATTTTTTAAAAATATGAAATATTCTTGCATTGTTAGAATAAACCATTCTTGGTTGTGATGTATTTTCCTTTTCATTTCTTTAGATTTAAATTATTAATATTTTCTTTAGGATTTTTGCATTAAGATTTTGTTCATGAGAGAAATTTTGATCTATATTTTTATTTCTTTTCCAATATACAGTAAGGTTGAAAGAATTTTACCATGAGCAGTTATTTATCTAATACCTAGATTCTACTATTAAAATTTTTAAAATTTTGTTTGATTGTGGTAAAATACGTATGACATAAAATTATCTTGACCATCTTAAGTGTACACACAGTTCAGTAATGTTAAGTGTATAACACGTTGTTGTGCAACCAATCTCCAGAAGTTTTTTATCTTGTAAAATTGTCATAATGTGTCAGAATTTCCTTCTTTTCTAAGGCTGGATAATATTTCATTGTATGGCTGTATACCACATTTTTTTAATCCATTTATTCCTCAGTGGACACTTGGTTTGCCCCCATCTTTTAGGGCTATTGTGAATAATGGTGCTGTGAACATAAGTATACAGATATCTCTGTGAGACCCTACTTTCAGTGTTTTCTTTTAGTAGTTTCATAGTTTCAGATCTTAGAGTTAAGTCTTTAGTTCATTTAGATTTGATTTTTGTATATGGTGAAAAATAAGGGGTCTAATTTCATTCTTCTGCATGTGGATCCAGTTTTCCCAACATCATTTATTGAAGAGACTATCCTTTCCTCAGTGTATGTTCTTGGTACCTTTATCAAAAATAAGTTCACTATGGGTCTGTGGACTTGTTTCTGGGTTCTCTATTCTGTTCCATTGGTTGTGCATCTATGGTCATGTCAGTACCATGCTGTTTTGGTTCCTGTAGCTCTGTAGTATAATTTAAAGTCAGATAATTGTGATTCCTCCAGTTTTGTTCTTTTTGCTTAGATGGCTTTGACTATTCTGTGTCTTTTGTGGTTCCACGTAAATTTTAGGATTATTTTTTCTGTTTCTGTGAAAAATGTCATTGATATTTTGATAGAGATTATGTTGAATTTGTAGATTGCTTTGGGCAGTATGGACATTTTAACAATATTAATTCTTCCAACTCATGAACACGGAATATTTTTTCATTTTTTTGTGTCCTCCAATGTTTAATAGCTTTCATTATAGAGATCTTTCACTTCTTTAGATAAGTTTATTCCTAGGTATTTTATTTTACTTTATTTGTAGCTATTGCAAATGAGATTACTTTCTTGCTTTTTCTAGATTATTCACTGTGGGCATATAGAAATGCTACTGCGTTTTATACGTTGATTTTGTATCCTGCAACTTTACTGAATGTGTTTATCAGTTCTAATCGTTTTTTGGTGGAGTCTTTTGGTTTTTCCAAATACAAGATCATATTATCTGCAATCAAGGATAATTTGACTTCCTTTTTTCAAATTTGTATGCCCTTTATTTCTTTCTCTTGTCTGATTTCTCCAGCTAGGACTTCTAGTACTAGTGCTTCCATTTAGGGTTCCTGATGATATTTTCTCTCAGCATTTGTCCGAAAACTTATTTTTACCTTTTCAATTTTGAGAAATGTTTACTTCTTTTTTTTTTTTTTTTTTTTTTGAGATGGAGTCTTGCTCTGTTGTCCAGGCTGGAGTGCAGTGGCGTGGTCTCGGCTCACTGCAACCTCTTCCTCCCAGGTTCAAGCGATTCTCCTGCCTCAGCTTCCCGAGTACCTGGGACTACAGGCATGCACCACCATGCCCAACTAATTTTTGTTTTTTTAATAGAGATAGGGTTTCATCATGTTGGCCAGGATGGTTTTGATCTCTTGATCCCGTGATCTGCCTGTCTCAGCCTCCCAAAGTGCTGGGATTACAGGCGTGAGCCACTACACCTGGCTGAGAAATGTTTAATTATTTAGAAATGTTATAAGACTAGATTCATCAATTAATATTTTCCCACATTTGCTTTCTGTTTGGATTTTTTTTTAGCTGATCTATTTGCGAGTTAAGATATCATGACACTTCCCCCAAATACTTTATTTAGCATGTGTCTCCTAAGAATAAGTGCCACCTTTTACATGATTATGATACAGTTACCATACTCATTTATGATTGATACATATTATGTCATCTATATTCATATTTCTCAGGTCTTAATAATGTGCGTAATAGCATTTTATATTGTTTTTGATCTGGGATCCAATCAAGAACGATGCATTGCATTTCATTGTAATGTTTTCATCGTTTCTAAGCCTTATTTGGACATTCATGTAAAATATTTTTGAAGAATGTAAATCAGTTGTTTTGTAAAATATTCTTCAATTTGGAGATTTGGCTGTTTCATTATGATTAGATGGAAGTTGAACATTTTTGTTAGGATACTACACAGATGATTTATTCTCAGTGCAACACATCAGAAGGCACATAATGTTAATTTGTAGTAGTTTCTTTTTCTTTTTCTTTTTTAAAGAAAATTTGCAATTTTAGTTGGTGTTTCCTCATTAGTCCACGAGTAGTTTAACTATAGTTTGAAAATGTTCTGGTGGTAGAGGCTTTTTGGTTTTTCTTTTTCCTTTCTTTTCTTTTTTTTTTAAGAGGTGGGAGTCTTACTATGTTACTGAACTCCTGGGATCAAGGGATCCTCCAATTTCAGCCTCCCACATGGCTGGGACTATGTGTGCAGAACCATGCCGTGCTTGATTTTTCATTGTTTTTAATTTCTAGTTTTATTGCTTGGAACTCAGAGAATATTGTTTGTATTTCTACTTTATAGCATTTTATTCTTTGGGATCTAATAGCACTTTTCATGAATATATACCTCAGAAGACAGTTTATTCTCTATCGTAAAGGTAAAAGTTTGCTAGATATTTATAAGATAGACCTTATTGATTAAGGTTTTTTTTTTTTTTTTTTTTGTCAACTTGATCTGTCTTAGAATGAGAACAGTAATAGATGAAGGTCTATTATTCATAGGTTTCTGTGTATTTCTCTTTTCATTTCCCATACTTTTTGCTGTAAGAAGGTGGTAGTTGTGTAATTTGGTACATAAATACTAATAACTTATATTTTCACTGTGTTGCTAGTTACAAAAGCAGTGAAATGTTTGATCTCTATCACACTGACTGACTTTCCCCTTGAATTTTCCTTGCCTGATATCAGGCCCATATCTACTGGTATCTTCTTGGTTTCATTTGCTTGGTATACCTTTTCCCATGCCTCTATTTATTAACTTTTAAGTTATTTTGTTTTATATATTTCCTTTATATACAGTATAGAGTTGGTTTTTGCTTTGTGAGCCAGTTTGAAATTTTAAAAAATGGGTAACTTAATCACATTTATATTTATTGATATGACTTCATATTTGGTCTTAAATGTCTTATTTTGTTATATTTACAGTTTCCTTCTCTATGCTTTCTTTTGTGTGTATCTGTATATATGAATGTGTAAGTGTGTATTTTTTGGTATTTCAGAAGGCTTTTGCATTTTGTTTTATTGATTCACTTTACGTTAATACTGTTTATCGTGTTCTTGATCTGCCTTTTCTTTATTTAACCTCCTCCTCTTTCATTTGCCAGCTTTAAGTATCCTTTAACTCCCAATTACTAAGTGAAAATCAGTGAACTTTTTTCTTTTCTCTCTTCATCCTCTCATTAAAAATTTTTTCTGCTTTTTTAAAGAAAACATAGCATTTACAAATCATTTATCTTTGTACTCACCCTTATTTTAGTTTTAATTATATTCCACCTTTTTTTTTTTGAAATGGAGTCTCGCCTTGTCCACCAGGCTGGAGTGCAATGGTGCGATCTTGGCTCACTGTAACCTCTGCCTCCTGGGTTCAAGTGATTCTTCTGCCTAAGCCTCCTGAGTAGCTGGGATTACAGGTGTGCGCCCCCACGCCTGGCTAATTTTTTTTTTGTATCTTTATTAGAAACAGGGTTTCACCATGTTGGCCAGGCTGGTCTCGAACTCCTGACCTTGTGATCCACCCACTTTGGCCTCCCAAAGTGCTGGGATTACAGGCATAAGCCACTGTGCCCAGCCAATTATATTCCATTCTTATGATCAGTCTTTTTGCTGTAGGTTTCTCCATACATTTTGGTTAGAAGAAGCTCATCTAAAGTCCTCAAGAAAGGCTTGTAGGTGCAGTAATTCTTGAATTTTTTGATGTTCAAACCCTTTTCTTTAGACTTAACATTTTTATTTGTTTTTACCATTATGTATGATATTAATTGTAGGTTTTTCTTCTATGTTGGTATTTTCCTCTTTACATTGATACATAATAGATATGTTTTCAGGGTACATGTGATAATTTAATACATGAATATAATTTGTAAACATCAAATCAGTATAATTGGGATATCCATAGCCTTAAATATTCATCTTTTTTTTAACGCTGGAAACATTAGCCTTAATCCTTAAATACGGCTTGCCTGGATATAAAATGCTTGGTTCACATCTTTTCCCTTGAGTTTGTCTAAAATGTTGCTCTGCTGTTGTTTTGCTTTTTATATTGCCATTGGGAAATCTAATTACCAATCTTTCTTTTCTCTGTAAATGATTTGGTTTTCTTATCTAGAGAAAATGAGGATTTTTTTTTCCTTTTAAATGTAATGGTTTTACTAGGATGTATCTTGGAATTAACTCTTCAAGGTCAATTTTCACTATACACTTGAGCATTTTTAACATAAAGATTCAAGTCTTTTATTTCAGGATGATTTCTTAGAATTTATGTTTTTTCTTTTTTAGTACTTTGTTTTTTTGGTTTATTTTCGTTTTTGGAACTTTTTTTTTTTTTTGAGATGGAGTCTCGCTCTGTCGCCCAGGCTGGAGTGCAGTGGCGCGATCTCGGCTCACTGCAA
Source organism: Rhinopithecus roxellana (assembly GCF_007565055.1). NCBI lineage: Eukaryota > Metazoa > Chordata > Mammalia > Primates > Cercopithecidae > Rhinopithecus > Rhinopithecus roxellana. Next base: position 1,608,169 of record NC_044559.1, on the reverse strand, counting down.
GCTCGGCCTCACAGGTTCACGCCATTCTCCTGCCTCAGCCTCTGGAGTAGTTGGACTACAGGCGCCCGCCACCGTGCCCAGCTGATTTTTTTGTATTTTTAGTAGAGACAGGGTTTCACCGTGTTAGCCAGGATGGTCTCGATCTCCTGAACTGGTGATCTGCCCACCTCGGCCTCCCAGAGTGCTGGGATTATAGACGTGAGCCACCGCACCCGGCATTTGGAGCTTATTTTTTACGTAAGTTAGAACGTCGTTGTCGTCGTCGTTTTTTTTTGTTTGTTTGTTTTTTGTTTTAGAAACAGGGTCTTGCGGTGTCACCCAGGCTGGGGTGCCATAGCCTGAGCTCACTGCAGCCTCGAACTCCTGGGCTCAAGTGACCTTCCTGCCTCAGCGGCATGAGATACCCTGCCTGCCCTGTTAGAACTTCTATGTCTAATATACAACCACCTTCTCTCTTATCCTTTTACATTCTTTATTTTTATTCTTTTGGCTGTTTTCATACCTGTCTTCAGTATTTTTTATTAAATGTTCAGTAGAATTCTAGTCCTCTGTGGGCACCTTGTAATTTAGTCTTCATTTCTGAGATGATTCTGTTTTCTGCAGAGTATTTCTGGGTTTGCTCACCTCTCATTTCATATCTTCCTATTACTTTTATCCATTCTGCCTTGAGGTTTTGCATTTGTGATTTGATGAGATTTTAAAAAATATCTGCAAATACTAACTTAAAGATACTTAATTTAAGTTGGGATATTGTGATGTAGTTTTCTTTTGTTTCATTGTTTTAAGGAGAATTTTCATTAGCTCAAATGTCTGATTCTCATTTTCTGTTTTATTTTTATAGCAACTTTACATGGATTTGGTCTGCCTTTTTCTGTTTATTTTCTAACTGTATTTTCCATAATTTTATTTACTTAGATGAGTATTAACAGTTATATATTAATACACAGAAGCGAGGATTTTGTATAGGGAAGTTTCTTATTTCAAGAGCACTGTCTTCCTTTGGTGTAGTGAAATGCAGGTTTTTAAAATCAATGACACACTTTTGAGATGGGGTCTTGCTCTGTCACCCAGGCTGGGGTGTAATACGTGGCATGATCTTGACTCACTGCAACCTCTGCCTCCTGAGCTCAAGCTATCCTCCCACCTCAACCTCCCACGTAGCTGGGACCACAGGCTCCTGCCACTGTGTCCAGCTAATTTTTTTGTATTATTGGTAGAGATGGGTTTTTGTCATGTTTTCCAGGCTGGTCTTGAACTCCTGAGCTCAAGTGATCTTTCCAGCTTGGCCTCCCAAAGTGCTGGGGATTATGGGTGTGAGCCACCATGCCTGGCCCAAATCAATGACACTCTTATTGGAGGGCAGTGTCAGTATGTTTTCTAAGTTATGATTCACTATTGTTTTTGTAGGATCCTTACTTTCCCTTTCCTGCTTCTTTCTTTACTTTTACTATCAAAGTCTCAATGGGTGCCTTTTCCTTTCAATTTACCCTTTCTGCCTCCAAAAGTGATGCCTTCTTGAAGGTACCTCCTTTATCCTGAACAACTTTAAGGCGGGGTGTGTTGGCTCACGCCTATAATCCCAGAACTTTGGGAGGCCGAGGCGGGAGGATCACTTGAATCCAGGAGTTTGAGACCAGCCTATCAACATAGGGAGACCCCGTCTCTACAAAAAATACAAAAATTAGCTGGGCGTGGTGATGTGTGTCTGTAGTCCCAGCTACTCAGAGGATCAATTGACCCTGGGAGGGCAAGGCTGCAGTGAGCAATTATTGTCCACTGCACTCTAGCCTGTGTAACAGAGCCAGACCCTGTCTCAAAAAATACACATAAAAATAAAGTCAATTCCTTTTAATTTCTCAGTAACATGTGTTTGATATCCCATATCTTAGTCCTATTTTTAGTATCTTCATAATCAAGTGGGATTTTTGTCTTTTGTGGATTTTTCTTTGTTCCATCAGCTGTAGGTTATGCAAACCTCTCCTTTTCTTTCTTTTTTACTCCCCCCCTTTTTTAAAATTTATTTTGGTGAAGCTCTTACTCTTGCCTGTCTCTCACCACAGGCATAGGCTTTGCAGATGAGTTTCTTGGATTGGGAAATACTTTGAAGTTCATATTATATGTCTCCCAGTTTTTCTGAGGCGTGGGTTATGAGTGATTTTATTTGTGTATGCTGTTGATATGTGTAGTTTTTCTGGAGCATGGAGAAATTCAGTTTTAGGCAGCTGTCATTAATTTTGACAGCTCAGATGTCATATCCTTCATTTTTGAAGAATTTTTTGCTAGATAAAGAATTGCAGATTGGGCCAGGCGTGGTGGCTCACACCGTAATCCCAGCACTTTGGGAGGCCAAGATGGGTGAATCACCTGAGGTCAGGAGTTCGAGACCAGCCTGGTCAACCTAGAGAAACCCCATCTCTACTAAAAATACAAAAATTAGCTGGACATGGTGGCGGGTGCCTGTAATCCCAGCTACTCAGGAGGCTGAGGCAGGAGAATTGCTTGAACCCGGGAGACGGAGGTTGCAGTGAGCTGAGATTGTGCCATTGCACTCCAGCCTGGGCGACAAGAGTGAAACTCTATCTCCAGGATAAAAGCATCTACAGGAGCCAGCTCATCTTTCTAAGGTTCTTCTTTCTTAGCTCCTCTAATTTTTCTTGCCTCAGTTGGTATCCACTGAAGTCTCCAGCTTTTCTTATATTTTCATATATTTTATATTTTCGATAAGTGGGAGCATTGGTATGTCATAAGATATTCCATCCCATCCTCATGCCTGCTTGCTACCATTTTTGCTTACTTTTTTTTTTTTTTTTTTTTGAGACGGAGTCTCGCTGTGTCACCCAGGCTGGAGTGCAGTGGCCGGATCTCAGCTCACTGCAAGCTCCGCCTCCCGGGTTCCCGCCATTCTCCCGCCTCAGCCTCCGAGTAGCTGGGACTACAGGCGCCGCCACCACGCCCGGCTAGTTGTTTTTTGTATTTTTAGTAGAGACGGGGTTTCACCGTGTTAGCCAGGAGGGTCTCGATCTCCTGACCTCGTGATCTGCCCGCCTCGGCCTCCCAAAGTGCTGGGATTACAGGCTTGAGCCACCGCGCCCGGCCCATTTTTGCTTACTTTTAAGAGCTGAGATTTCTTATGTTTAGTTCTCAACTTTATTCATAAGATCTTGAAGCTTGATGGTACTTTTATTAAAATCTACTGTGCCAGAGGGCCCCAGGACCCACCCCAGGTGTGATGGTTTGATAGGAAGATTCACAGGACTGTAGTATGTTGTTGAATATAGTTGTACCTATTGCTAAGATTTATTACAGCAAAAAGATACAAGGCAAAACCAGCAAATGTAAAAGGTGCATAGAGCCACGTCTGGAGGAAACCAGGTACAAGCTTCCTAGAGTCCTCTTTCAGTGGAGTCTCATGAGATGTGCTTAGTCCTCTATCAATGAGTCGTGACAACATATGTGAAATGTTGTTTACCAGGGAGGCTCATTAGAGACTCTGTGCCCAGGGATTTTACTGGGCCTCTTCATGTAGGCACCCTCTGCCTAGCGTTTGCAGTTCAGACTCCCAGAAGGAAAGCAAGTGTTCAGCATGAACTGTATTATTGCATAAATAGTTTGGCACAATGAGCCACTCCTATCAGTTAGGTTCATGGGAACCCTCCTGAAATAGATGTTCCCAGAAGCCAGCCAGAGGCCAGTGTTGCCAGCAAGTCTTTTCAAGGATAGCAGTTTAGGCCTTTTAACTCTTTCTTTCTTTCTTTCTTTTTTTTTTTTTTAGGGTTGATAACTTTTTTTCTGTATACCAATCCAATGAAACATAGTAGGAAAAATTGTTGGAGATCTAAAATAGGTCAGCAATGTCATATCTAATATAATCAGTTCATTTTCTTTATAGTAAAACTCTGAGAAACAGTAGTAAGCAAAATAGAACAAAATTATTTTTCTTTAATATTACTGGAAAAGTATACTCAATGAAGGAAAATAGCATCTTCCCTACCATAATCTTAAGATTTTATTCTTCTTAAACATTTTAAATTGAGATAGTAAAAGTGCCAGTATGTTATGGTAAGTAACGTTTTCTTCCTTCACTAATTTTTGTTAATGGGCAGAGAAAACGACTGTGTAAAGAAACTGTATATTCATTCCTTTTAGCCTAAGAAAGCTGTCAAGATAAAACCTCACCCACCTATAGCTCCTCGACCTTCTAGTGGTTCCACTGCACCATCTTGCCACGGATTGTTAAGGGTCCTCCCCAACATTGGTCAATCTTGTTTACCTGCTTTTGGGAATGCATATCTGCCCGAAATCTCTAGGAATGGAATTTCAAGTTTGGCAGCTCAACTCCCTGCTGAGAGATCCATATCTTCTATCACTGGTGAATTTCTTAAGGAAAATAATAGCTGGGAGAATAACACACTGTCCCACTCCAGTAGCAATGTCAAACTACCTCCTCAGATACCCCATTTGGAGTTGGGAAATGACCAGGAGCTTGCTGACTCTGTTCTCCATCTTGGATCATCCCTGCCTACGCAGACAAAACACTTTTTAGGAAACTTGCCATCTAGTAATGAGGACACTGTCTTACCTTCAGAAGAATGTGTAATCGAAGAATCACTTCTACCTGAAGTGGGCTCACTGGCTTCATTTGCAGATGGAAATGCTGATGAGCAGAGCAGCGGCTTAGAAGATGCATGCAAAGTGAATCCGGAGTTGTCACTCACTAATGCTGATAAAGGATTGAAAGCTCCAGAGCAGCATCTTAAGCATGTTGCGGGAGTGCTGAGTGGGGAATCAGTAGAGACTTCAGTTCTTAACTACCGGGAATTAAGTCCTCACAAGAATAGACTCTTGTCACCTCTTCGCTGTTCTGCACCAACGTCGCTACGTAATTCTCTGGTGAAACCACAGAGACAGTCCAAAAGTTTTGAATTTGGGAAACTACAACCTTCTTCTCGGTCACTGGATGTTCAAAACATAACTGATTGTTCTTCCTCTAGGACTCTTCGCTTTCAGGGTGTTAAAGTTGATTCACCTGGGAAAAGATCTGATGTTATTTCCAAAGTTGAGGCTCGGGATATCACAGAAATGGCTAACAAGGCTTCCAAAGAGCCTGTTGATTGTGTAAATAATATCAGTTTTCTTCCTTCACTGGCCCGGAGCACAAGCAGAGATAGATTACAGAGCACACGTGGGGCAGGCAGGCTTCAGACCTCTGGAATTGGGCTGTCTACAAACCTCCAGCATTTTCAGGAAGAAAACCTTAGGAAAAGTTCTCCCCAGTTAGAACATCCAGAAGTTTTTTTGGTCAGTATTTTCCTTTCAACATGGTCTAGTAGTTATCCTTGTAGTGATCCAACTTACTTAAAGTTTGGTTTTTGTTTACATAAATAAGGAAGGCTAAAATTAGATTTTTTTCATAAGTTTATCTGAGAATGTTTCTTTAATTTGTATAAAATCTTCTTGATGGTTGAATTTTGAATGCTGTTTTAGTCCTGAAATGAGAATAGTAATTTGAAGATAAATTAATGTAAACAGTTTATCAGATATGTATGTATATGTTGAACTCCTCGAACTCCTGGGCTCAAGCAATCCTCCTGCCTTAGCCTCCTGAATAGCTGGGAATATAGGGACATGCCAATACACCGGTATTTTTAAATACTAAATCTTTTTAATGTTTTTTTCCATCCCAAGTAAGAACTTTTTATTTGAGTCATCAAATTTTACTCTCTCTCTCCCTTTTTTTTTTTTTTTTTTTTTGAGACAGGGTCTCATTCTGTCACCCAGGCTGGAGCACATTGGCATAATCATGGTTCACTGCAGCCTTGACCTCCCGGGCTCAAGCAGTCCTCCCACCTCAGTCTCTCGAGTCACTGAGACTACAGGCGCATGCCACCATGCCTGATTAACTTTTATATTCTTTGTAGAGATGGGGTTTCACCATGTTGCCCAGGCTGCTCTCAAACTCCTGGAACACAGTGGTGCAATCATAGCTCACTGCAGCTGCGATGTCCTAGGCTCAAGTGATCCTCTTACCTCAGCCTCCCAAAGTGCTGGGAATACAGGCATGAGTCACCACACCCAGCAAATTTTACCCTCTTAAAGATAAATAATAAGCATGATATTGCTAGATGTGGAATCAGGTTCCGAGTTAATTTAATTAAACAAAAATTGGATTAAATAATTTAAAATGAAAGCCCAACAGCATGTTAGTGATAAAATACAAGTATTTCATGTTTGTTGATCATTTCTGTTCTTCATTGACCTCTATAGATGTTTTGTGTTTTAATTGTAGTCTACCCATGGTGTTGGAATGAATGGAAATAATGCAGCAACAGGGAAAAGCGTAGGTAAGCTACAGATAATTTTGAAAACAATATAAGGCTGATATACATAATTATGCATCCGGTTGAATTTTCAAAGAGAAATGGGAAGAACCTTCTCTGTGGCATGTAAAGAGTAAATTCTCTCCCTAAATGTTTTTTCCAATTAAGAAAATAATTACGAGAACAGGACTGTAGGACACATATAAAGAACAAAACAAAAATTAAAATGGAAATATCTTGTCTTGGAAGAGGTGTCATCTATGTCAAAAAACCCACAAGATTATTGAAGAATGAACATGTAGTTCCCAGCCACCTTAGTTACTAGCCACTCTACAGCCATGTGGGTTTTGAAGAATTACCCTAGAAAGATGTCTTTCAACATCATGGCCAAACATCAGAGGTGGTGGTAAGAATCTCTTTTTGATGATCTGGTCATTTCTGGATAAAAGAAAGGGACCGTCTCTAGGGCCAGCTCTTTCCACGGCATACTAGTAGAAGTGACTATAACATTAGCACTTCTTTCTACCAATATAGAAAAACATTAAAGATGCACCAGCTGGTCCTTATTTTCAAGGAGGAAGGAAGCCATCTTTTTAAATGTTTTAATACCCAGACCGGGGATGGGAAACTCGTTACCAAAGATGTGCCACCTTTGTAGCCCCAAGGTTTTAAAAGATATTTGTTATGGTTGTCATGTGAGTTTTATGTTTTTATTGAAGACATTTAGGGTTTGTTTTTCATTCCTATGTAAGGCCCAAGATTATAAAGTCATAGTCTATTTGCATATTTTTTCAATTCTTTTGTACTGTGGTAAAATACACATAACATAAATTTCACTGTCATAACCATTTTTAAATATAAAGTTCAGTGACTTTCACATTGTTGGATCCATCACCACCATCTTTCTCCAGAACACTTTTCAAACTGAAACACTTTTCCCCCTCCCACCACCTTGGCAACTACCATTTCATTTCGTAATTCAATAATTTTTTAGGTACTCTAAGTACCTCATGTAAGTGGAATCATACAGTATTTGTCTTTTTATGACTGGCTTATTTCACTTATCAGAATGTTCTCAAGATTTACCCGTGTAGTAGTACATATCAGAAATTTTTTTCTTTTGGGGTCTGATACTCTATTGTGCGTGTGTGTGTACACACACACACAATATACACATACACACAGAGCACATTTTGCTTATCCATTCATCCGTTAATAAACAGTTGTATTGCTTCCATGTTTTAGCTATTGTGAATAATGGTGCTGTGAACACTACTTTCAATTATTTAGAATATATACCCAGAATGAAATTGCGGGATCAGAAGGTATTTCTATTTTTATTTTTTGAGGAACCATCATATTGTTTTCCACAGTTGCTGTACCATGTTTCATTCCATCAACAGTGCAAAAGGATTCTAATTTCTCCACATCCTTGGCAACACTTGTTATTTTCCTATTTTTTTGCTAGTAGCCATCCTAATGGGTGTGAGGTGATGTCACTGTGGTTTTGATTTGCATATCTGTGATGATTAGTCTTACTGATTATTGATTCCCTAATTAGTGAAGTTGATTTCCTAATGAGTAGTTTCATGTGCTTATTGGTCGTTTGTAGATCTTCTTTGGAGAAATGTCTTTTCATGTTCCCCCCCCCAACCCAAACTGTATCCAGCTTTATTAAAGATACTTTCCATAAACAATCATGGTATTTCAGGCAGGATGTGGACAGACAGTCGTTAACAGTATACAACAACTTTCAAACTCCCTTCTTCAGTGGAATACCAAAAATCAGAAAGCCACTATAAAACCCAATGAAATATCTGATGTTCTGAACAGGGGAAGTTTAGAGTGAGGGTTGACATTTCACATTTAGCATGTTGCTTAACAACTTTTCACAAGCCGACCCTGACTTTCAGGAAGTACAGTAAAAATGGTGGAATTTATCTGAAGATCCACAATCTAGAAATGGAACCACTGCTTTTTTGACAGGTGCCATCTCAGTGGCATCACTGGAAAGTCCAGAATGCCTGACACATTAGGAAATCCAGTTTGTTTATTTTCTCCTTTTGTTACCTGTGCCTTTGGTGTCATATCCAAGAAATCACCACCAAATCCAGTATCATGAAGCTTTTCCCCTAACTTTTCTTCTAGAAGTTTTATAGTTTTAGGTCTTATGTTTAGGACTTTGATCCATTTTGAGTTAATTGTTATATAGAGTGTAAGGTAAGGGTTCCACTTCATTCTTTTGCATGTGAACATCCCATTTTCTTACTAACGTTTGTTGAAACACTGTCCTTCTTCATTGAATGGTCTTGGCACCCGTATTGAAAGTCATTTGATCATGTATATGAGGATTTGTTTCTGAACTCTCTACTCATTAGTCTATGTGTCTGTTTTATGCCAGTATCACATTGTTTTCATTACTGTAATTTATTGACTTTTAATGTTATAGTTGTTGTGTTTCCTTGACACATAACTCTGTCCTGCCCTAACACACAGCTAATCTTCTTGGAAATTTGCATTACACCCATCCCTACTCACTCAGCTCTAGTTCAGTCTTCAGTGCTGGTTCACGTCTCGCTTGCTACTCTTCTGAAACTGCTATTGCTGTGGCCACTGACGATCTCCATAATTTCAAATCCATTGGATGCCTCCGTATCTTTATCTTACTTGATTTTTCTGTCCTTCATTCTTGAAATAGTTTTCTTTTTTTTTTTTTTTGTTATTCTAGGCTATCACATTGTTATAAATTCTTTCTTTTGTTTTAATCTTTTTTTAACCTCAGTTTTCTTCTGTCCTTTTTTTTTTAACCAGCCCTCTGCTTGTCACCAGATACATGCTCTTTTTGTTTGATTTCATTTAGGTTTGAAGTATCAGCTGCTAGCTGCAGTAGAGCTGTGTAACTTGCTTCCATTTTCTCTCACCATAATAACTATCATTCTGAATTACCTAGAAGAGTCTGTATACATTTTGATGCAAATTTCATTTAATTGACCTCCTAGATTCCTCCTTTGGTCCTCTGTTCTTTTCACTATAAGGTTTCCCTTGGAAACTGTATCAATTATTGTAGTTTTAGCCATTGATTTTAGGCAGATGACTACCAACCTTGCGTCTGAAACACTAATTTATTACTTTTTGCTGCCTTTCTGTTGGGTCAGTTTTTGTAGATTCTGTTAGATGTTAGATCAAATATGAGACTAGGAAATGGCAAACAAGTGCATTACCTCAAGTACCTTTCATCTTGTTCTGAAAAGCAACTCTTCCCATCAATATGATTTTATGGATTTTTGTCTTTATTCATCTGTTCAGTACACGTTTGAGAGAAGGCGTCAGAGAGGAGTTGATAATTGATGATGTCTTACAGGACAAGTCAAATGCTACTGGGTTGACAGGTAGAGTTTATTTTAGAAGAGATTGCAGATGTAGAAGGACTTGGTACATCCTTCAGGGTGGGTTTGGCATGGTAAATTACGGTGTCTCTGGATAGTTAGAAAGGCATTGTATTGGACATAATAATACCTTAAATGCCAGTCCAAGGGATTTATATTTTTCCTGTTTATAGTGGGGAATCAATATGTTTAGTGATGGTTCCTAGCACACAGTAGTTGACTAATAGTTTTCTCTGAATGGTAGAAGGATGTATGGAAGCTGCTCTCATAGAGTACTGTACTTATATTTTTGTGCTGCCTCATTACTGTCACTAATGTATTCTCTGTCTCTACACATTCACAAGGGTTGTTTTTTTTTTTTTTTTTTTTTTTTTGGCAGAGTCTCGCTCTGTTGCCTGGTTAGGCTAAAGTGCAGTGGCATGATCTCGGCTCACTGCAACCTCTTCCTCACGGGTTGAAACAATTCTTCTGCCTCAGCCTCCTGAGTAGCTGGGACTACAGACACATGCTACCATGCCCAGCTAACTTTTGTATTTTTAGTAGAGACGGGGTTTTACCACGTTGGCCTGACTGGTCTCGAACTCCTGACCTCAGGTGATTTGCCAACCTTGGCCTCCCATAGTGCTAGGATTACAGGTGTGAGCCACTGTGCCCGGCCTCACAAGAGTTCTTGAATGAAAAAAAGTGTGGAGAATACTGAGTTAAGCATCCCCTAAGAAAAGAAAAAAAATGAAAATGTGACTACAGTGAATTAAATTATCAGAGATTCTTCACCATTGTTTAAGGAAGAATATCCTAAGCCTGAATTTTAAAGATAGTTTCGAGTAGATAAACTTCCACTGGGCATCATGTAATATATGCCTTTCTTTGGTGTCCTGTGCAAGTGCAAGTAAATATCTTTTTACAAATATTTTAAATAATGGAATTACACCATCACCTTTGTGAGATGTTCTTGGTATCTCTAAGTGCACTTGAGAAAGAAAATGTTTATTAACTGAGTTGGTACCCAGGCACTATTAGGAGTCATTTCAGTTGTTTCAAATTTTGTTTCTAGTTTTGGCAAGATCTGGGAATGTATTTTAGACTGGTAATAAAGAAGATTTAATTTTCCCGGGCTTGTGTACAAATTACCTAATCTCTGTTGTGACAAAAGACATAGAACCAATTAATTGTAAATCCGATTTTTTGAACCCTTTAAGAAATTTCAGACTTTTAGCTTGCTATTATTTAATACCAAGCTTAGGCCCCCCAAACCTTTTTCAGTAGTGGAGAAAAGGTCCCAGCACTATTGACACTACCAGTTTTTCCTCACTCCTTCCACTTGTTCTTGCATTTTTTCTTTGCCTCTTGCTTCTTAGCCTTTGAGTGACACCAAGCACATGTGTACTTATGCTGTTACTTTATCAACTATGGGCAGGAACTTTGAGTCTCTCTGCTTATGACTGGGGTTTGTTGGCATTTTGATCAGTTCTAAAAGACATTTCACTTAGTAATTAAAGAAATTGATTTGACCTGGCACAGTGGCTCACACCTGTAATCCCAGCACTTTGGGAGGCCGAGATGGTCAGATCATGAGGTCAGGAGTTCAAGAGCAGAACAGACTGACCAAGATGGTGAAACCCCATCTCTACTAAAAATACAAAAAAATTAGCTGGGTATGGCAGCGCACACCTGTAAGTCCCAGCTACTCGGGAGGCTGAGGCAGAAGAATCACTTGAACCTGGGAGGTGGAGCTTGCAGTGAGCCGAGATCTTGCTACTGCACTCCAGCCTGGGCAACAGAGCGAAACTGTCCCCCCCCCCCAAAAAAAAACAAAAAACAGATTTAATTCTTTCTTATGTAATAACAGATGTGCTCTTATTTTTAAGGTAAAAACTCAAGTTGATACAGTAGTACAGAATTCAGTAAATATTTTTGGAAAACTAGTAGTACTGTGAAATTGATCTGTGTACTGTGTTAGTTACTATTATTAATATGACATTTCATGTAATTATAACATGCCTAAAACTTTCAGAGTGCTTTTTACATATGTGGACTGAACTGACCTTAAAGTGCTTATTAATCTAGAGAGAAAAATACATGTTCTATTATGTTAAAAATAAACATATTGAAGTTTTGAAAGAATAAATGACTTGCTCGTGGTTTGATGAACTTACTGTCTGTGGTGTAATAGGACTAAAAGGCTTGTTTCATGATACTCTGGTACTCCTTTTTGGTGTGAACAAACAGAATATTTGTATTGCAATCATGTTCTCAGAGGTTTCATCAAATATGATTTTGAAGCAGACATTTTTCTTTATTCTCCGTCAAAATTTGGTATACTTTATATAAACTGATTACCATTAGAAATAATCAGAAAAGTGGTGTGTATAAAAAGTTCTAAAAATATAAGTGCTAATCAGTGGAAACCTACCACATCTTAAAAAAAAATAGTTCCACTGCAACTTGACCTGTAGATTTTATAAATAATTTTAGATATAAAAATAGCACAAATTAATTTTTATGGCATAGATATTTACTTTGATAGGACTATGTTTTGTGTTTTGCTTAATAGTTTCATGTTTAGGATTTTATGCCTGTGTTAATCAAGATGTCCTTTCTCTAAACAGGAGAATGTACTACTCATCACTTCCCACCTGTGAAAGCCCCTCTTCAGACAAAGAAGAAAAAAACAAATCATTGTTTTCTTTGTGGAAAGAAAACAGGACTGGCTAGTAGCTACGAATGCAGGCAGGTTGGCCAGCTGGAGAAGCTGAGATGCTTTCTCTGTGATAACCCAGCTTGGGGATTATGCAAAATAAAATATTTAAATTGCCTATTTATAACATCATTAAGATGATGTTCAAATAGCTGTGTTCAGTTGAACTTCTAATTGGCTGAAGTAAAGAACAAGTAGATAGCTCATGGGTTTCCAAAAGATAAAAACAGATCCTTCCTTGTCCTTTAAGTTAGGAGGTTTAAACTAATCTGAGAGTGTACCTTTTTTGTCTTATGGTGAACCTGCTTGGATTTTGTTTGAATAGCACCTTGGAAGAACCCCTCCCTGAATATTCTATTAAAAATTTAACAAAAAAATTAAAAGTTAATATAAAATAGATGAATAATATATTTCCAAAAATTATGAAATTTTTCTTTCCGTAATTATTTATTTCATTAGTATTGATGGATATCCTCCAAGGATGATATGTCATATTATCTTGGATGTCAGCCCTTAGATTGAGGCTAGGCTTGAAAATAACTGCTGCTGCGGCCTTTTTTTTTTTTTTCAGTACTGCGATCATAGCTCACTGGAGCCTTGATGTCTTGGGCTCAAGCGATCCCCCTGCCTCAGCCTCCCTAATAGCTAGGACTATAGGCATGTGCTATTATGCCTGGTTAATTTTTTAAATGTTTTGTAGAGACAGATCTCACTGTATTGCCTAGGCTGGTCTCAAACTCCTGGCCTCAACTGATCTTCTCACCTTGGCCTCCCAAAGTGCTGGAATTTCAGGTGTGAGCCGCCACCACACTCAGCCCAATCCCTGCCTTTTAGAGTGTATTCTGTTCAAATGAAAACAACTTATCTTGCTACTAGAGATATTCTTAAAAATTCTTTCATGGCATAGTTAGAGTTTACTATTTTAATTTTATCATGAGACTGAATTTCTCAGAAATTCAGAATTCTTTGAGGTTTACTAGGTATAAGAGAAATGATGGGCATATTTATCGGCTTTTTGCAGTTTTACTGCTGATAGAGTTCTACACCCTGTTTCATTCTTTTTTTTTTTCTTCTTTTTGAGACTGAGTCTTGCTCTGTCACCAGGCTGGAGTGCAGTGGCATGATCTTGGCTTACTACAACCTCCACCTCCTGGGTTCAAGTGATTCTCTTGCCTCAGCCTTCCAAGTAGCTGGACTACAGGTGCATGCCAGCACGCCCAGCTAATTTTTGTATTTTTAGTAGAGATGGGTTTTCACCATGTTGGTCAGGATGGCCTCAAGATCCACCCGCCTCGGCCTTCCAAAGTGCTGGGATTACAGGCATGAGCCACCGCACCTGGCCTACCCTGTTTCATTCTATAATGACTTCTTTATCATAAATTGTCATATTCATAGACAATTAACTTGTTCTTTTTTGGGGGGTATTTATGTTTGTTTACGAATGAAAGGGACATGTCAGCAGTGAAATTGCTAAAAAGAACCAAAGGGCCCCTGTTGGACTACCTGAAGTCAAGCTCCTCTCTCCCAGAGAGATGAGCCTTTCATAGAAATACAACTATTCACGTAAACTTTTTTTGTGCTTTAGATGTGGAAACAACTTCTGTGCATCTCATCGTTATGCAGAAACTCATGGCTGTACCTATGATTACAAGAGTGCAGGGAGGAGATACTTGGACGAGGCAAATCCTGTGGTTAATGCACCAAAACTTCCAAAAATCTAACTCTTCCTCTACATCTTACTGTTCTGCCTGGGAATCGTATTATAATGACAGAAGAAATATTGTTTAGACTATTATTTTTGTTTGACTCTAAAAGATTTGCCAAATAACAAAAGCATACAATGCATACTGTTGGAGAACAAGAATGCTACTGTATTTTACATCTTTATTTCTTGGTGAAACAAAAGTTTTAAAAGTAGTTTTAAAAACTTTACAGTGGAATGATTTAGCTTTGTTATTGCATGTCTGGTGTTAAGTGTTTTATATATGATATTGCAGTTTTACTAGATAAATCTTCAAAAGATGCACTTGAGGAAACAAAATATTTCCTAAATAACCAGCCTTCTACATTGTACAGAATGAGCAGTCATGTAATGAATGGCTCTACTCAAATTGACCATATGGTTTTTTTTTCTTTTTCTTTCTTTTCTTCTTCTTCTTCTTTTTTTTTTTTTCAGAGGTGGGATGGGTGGAGATTTTTAAAAATTCCCATACATGAAAGTTTACTGGGTTTTTAGCAAGTTCCTTTTTACTTCAAGCTACTTTTTTTAAAAAGAACATTTTTCCAGTGTGGTTTTTAACAGATATATATTTCTTCCACATTCAGATTAGTATTCAGACATGTATCCATTCTAGAAAACACATAATGTTCATGATAGTGTATATTTTACTACTTTTTGAATGTTAGTTTTAAAATAGAAGATGTCCCACTTGCCATTAAATATAGAAGCCAACTTTTTACCTTTTGAAAAATGGCTACATTTAAAACAAAATCTCACAGCTTGATTTTTCTTACTTGTTGAGAGCTATTACCAGGAGAAATTCAAATAAATATTCAATTTCATTATGAGTTTTATTATTTATTTGTAATAGTTTTTCTTTTATAAATAATTTTTCTTTTATAAAATCATTTAATTAAATGAGTGATTTATTTTACGTGGATAAAATAACTATCAGTATAAAAGTATTCTTTTAGGGGATTAAGGATCCTGTTCCCCAGGTGTAACCAGAAACCATTAAGGCATTTGGGAGGCCACTTGCTGTATAGAAGCTCAGTTCAGACTGATGCTGAACCCTGGTGAACAACTAGCACCCAACCCAGGTAGATTCTGCAGCCCTGGGGTAGCAACTCTGCTAAGAGTATCAGAAGGCTAACTTAGGAACTGTGAGGGGCCTCTTCCTCCACTTAAGGTTGAATGAACTGGAGAGCTCACTGCCCCTGCTCCTGTAAGAAATGAAATGTTGATGGAAACAGATGCCTTCAGACAAAGAGGGCAGTAAATTTATAAGAGGGAATGGCTAAAAGTTAGCAGAGGAGCTATGCAAATGGGGGTTGAAGGCATGCTTTTTAAGAAGGGTGGATATAAGTAGATGAAAAATACTTTCATCTGTGTTATGAATAATTCAGTATTTCCTCACGTATCATGTGTTTTAAACACTTAAAATATTAGAACTGCATTACAGAGATAGACTGCTGAGAAGTGGACCATAGCATATTTATTCTGCAAACAAATATGAATGCTTAGGGCATACTTGATGTAGTGTACTATGCTTTTTAAACCGAGACTATAAGTAGAAATAAGTCTCATTCTAAGTTTTACTAAAGATTGTGGTGAAAGTTAAGTCTTTTTACTAGTTTTAAATAACTGAGAGTTGAACTATTTTAATTCAACAAGTTATATCATTATATTGAGGGGCATTTATTTATGCTTTAAATTCTTATACAGACACATTCCAAATTTTAGAGACATTGTATCTGTCTTTGCATTTCCAGTAAATAGCAGAGTGGGGAGTGGGTTGCATATAGGTACTGGTTAAACATTTTTTTTAACCTTTTTTTTTTTTTTTTTTTTTTTTTTTTTGAGATGGAGTCTTACTCTGTCACCCAGGCTGGGTGCAGTGGCATGATCTCAGCTCACTGCAACCTCTACCTCCTGGGTTCATGCGATTCTCCTGCTACAGCCTCCTGAGTAGCTGGGATTACAGGTGCCCACCACCATGTCTAGTTAATGTTTGCATTTTTAGTAGAGATGGGGTTTCACCATGTTAGCCAGGCCAGTCTTGAACTCCTAACCTCAAGTGATCTGCCTACCGCGGCCTCCCAAAGTGCTGGGATTACAGCCGTGAGCCACTGCACCTGGCCAATGATTTTTTTAAAAAGGCATTTATGTTGTTTTATTTAGCTAAGCCCATTTTATATGACGAAGTTCAGTTCTGGATTTTTTAAAAACAGCATTTAGTTTCACAGCACTAAACGTTTAAAATTTTTAACTTTTGGCTGTGTGAAATATTTTCAGGTTATATTTAATGTAATCATTCTTTTTTTTTTTTTTTTTTTTTTTTTTTTTTGAGACGGAGTCTTGCTCTGCCGCCCAGGCTGGAGTGCAGTGGCCGGCTCTCAGCTCACTGCAAGCTCCGCCTCCCGGGTTCACGCCATTCTCCTGTCTCAGCCTCCCGAGTAGCTGGGACTACAGGCGCCCGCCTCGTCGCCCGGCTAGTTTTTTGTATTTTTTATTAGAGACGGGGTTTCACCGTATTAGCCAGGATGGTCTCGATCTCCTGACCTCGTGATCCGCCCGTCTCGGCCTCCCAAAGTGCTGGGATTACAGGCTTGAGCCACCGCGCCCGGCCTAATGTAATCATTCTAAAAGGGGAAAATCCAAATACTCAGATGTTCTTAAAATTCTATCAGTGTACGTGTAACTTGTAGAGAGAATTATTTTTTAAAAGACAGGAATTCATTTTCTCATATATGTTATTAGGTTTTTCTTTTTTTTTTTTTTTTTTTTCAGACAGAGTCTCACTCTGTCACCAGGCTGGAGTGCAGTGGTGTGATCTCGGCTCACTGCAACCTCTGCCTCTGGTTCAAGTGATTCTCCTGCTCCAGCCTTCCGAGTAGCTAGGACTACAGGCACGCACCACCACGCCCAGCTAATTTTTGTATTTTTATTAGAGTCGGGGTTTCACCATGTTGGCCAGGATGGTCTCAATCTCTTGACCCCATATCCACCTGCCTTGGCCTCCCGAAGTGCTGGGATTACAGGTGTGAGCCACCATGCCCAGCCTGTTTAACGTTTTTAAGCCATCAAGACTAATAATCAAATTTTGTATCTAGTCATGTTTTTCAAAGTGTAAGCCTTCTACCACTCCTGGAACGTGAGATAATTTTAGGTATTATATGGGTGAACATTTATAATAATTATATATGTTTAATGTATTGAAAAATATAAGTATAAGCAGTTTAAGTTGAAAATAATGTAAAATAAATTGATTTAGGTTAAAAACGGTTTAAAATTGGCAAGGATTAATATAGCAAAAATTATAAAAGTAAAACAGAATGACTGAAATTTAAGGAATGAAGGCATGATATTTTAAGTTTCTTTGAAAATTAAGTTAAACTTTTGAAATGGTTGATGAAACTAATATACATGGTTTTAGTAAACCTAAGGGTTAAAAAGTAAAATTTTATCATTGACATCCCCCTCCAATTTCTTCAATAATCAATTTTAGTTTTTCTAGTTGTTACCATCATAACACTAGCCAGTATATTTTAGACATTATTTTATTCTACTCTACTATTAAAAATGAGGAATTATCTTAACAACACATTACCCCAATACTTCCTAATTTTTATCAGTGTATTACTCTGTTCAGTCTGCCATAACAAAATACTACAACGTACAGAAATTTTTCTGAGAGTTCTATAAGCTAGAAGTCTCAGATCAAGGTCCAACAGGGTCAGTTTCTGGTGAGGGCTCTCTTCCTGGCTTGCAGATAGCTGCCTTCTTGCTATGTCCTCACATGGCCTTTTCTCAGTGTGTACACACAAAGCGGGTTGTGGGTGGGAGAAGAGCATGAGTGCTATCTGGTGTCTCTTCTTAAAAGAACACTAGTCTTGTCAGATCAGGGCCCCACCCTTATTACCTAATTTAATCTTAATTGCTGTCTTAATCCAAATGTAGCCACACTGGGGGTTAGGGCCTCAAAATGGGAATTTTGAAGTGGGGAGTACATGCATTCAGTCTATAACATACTGGCCGTGGCCTGCCAAAATCTATGTTCTTGTCACATGTAGATATATTCCATTCTATCCCAAGAACACTAAAAGCCTTAACTTAAAGTTTAAGTATCAACTCTAAAGTCTAAAATCCAAAGCCTAATTTAAGCATAAATCAGGTATGGCCAAGACTTTTGGTACCATTCAGTCTGAGGCAAAATTCCTCTCCAGCTGTGAACCTGTGAAACCAGACAATATGCTCTTCCAAAACACAATGATGAGATGGGCATAGGAAAGACATGCCATCTCAGAAAGGAGAAAAAAGAAAGAAAAAAAGGATGACAAGTCCCAAGCAAATCCCCAAACCTGGCAAGGCAAATCCCATTAGCTCTTAAGGCTGTAGAATTATTATTTTTGGTTTGATGCAGTGCTCTCCAGGCCCACTTGGGTGGCACTGGGCTTATGGCACTGGGCCTCAGCCTTGTCCCTGAGACACTGGTCAGTAGGATCCTGGCCTCCCATGAATGAAAAGGCCTCATCCTTTGAAATGGAGGAGGAACTAGCCCTGCCTCTTAGGCCTGTGGTGACAGTAGCAGGCTGTGGTTCACGGACAATATTTGAATCACTTTTGGGGCCATTCTTCACTTTTTAAAAGGATAGCTCATGCTCATAGCCAGATAGCTCTGTTGTCTGCTTCTGTAGAATCTGAAGTCCTACAGCTTTCTTTCATTCCATTCTGATTTTCCTGTCCCCTTTAGTCCCAGCTGGCAATATCTCTGTTGGTACAATCCCATCTCTATTCTTGGCTTCTGCTCAGGTGGCTGATTAAATCTGTGGTTCACACCCACACTAATGTTATCAAATGGTTGTTCAGCCACACCTTTAATGTTCTCTTCAAAACAGGCTTTCTCATTTCTTTGCAGTGTGGATAGGCTGAGAATTTTCTGTATCTTCAAATTCTAGTTTTCTTTGCTTAAAATTCCTTCAGTTTATCTCCTTGCATTTTAAGTGGTAGAGAAACCAAGTTTCTCCTTCAATATTTTGCTTAGAAATCTCTTTAGCTAAATTTAGATCCAGTTTCATTGCTCACAATTTCCGCCTTCCACAAAACACTAGAACACAACTCAGCTAAGTTCTTTCCATTTTATAACAAGAATCTCCTTTGTTTCTATTAACCTGTTCTGCATTTCTACCTAAGACTTCACCAGATCGGGCCTTTAAAGTCCATCATGCCTATGAACATTCTGTTGATGATGATATATATATTCTGTAAGAATATGGAGACTTTCTCTCTGGCTCTCCTCTTTTCTTTCTGAGTCCTTGTAAGAGTTACCTTTAATCCAATCACCTGTTGGACCATAGCTATCAACAGTCTTTCAGGACACTATAGACTATCTTTTTTTAGCATGCATGTTAAAACTACTCCAGCCCCTCACCATTACCCAGTTCCAAAGCCACTTCCATATTTTTAGGTATTTGCTAAGAAATACTACACTTTTTGGTACCAAAATCTGTATTTATCTGCCCAGGTTGCCACAACAAAATATAGTTGGTCCTCCATATCTAAGGGTTCCATATCCATAGATTCAACCAACTGGGGACAAAAATATTTCAGTTAAAAAAGGATATATTTGCATCTATGTTGAACATGTACAGACTTTTTTCCCCTCTCATTCTCTGAATAAGGCAGTGTAATTACAAGAGGATGTGCAGCAGGGTGGGGGCAGTGGGGAGAAAGCAAGCTCTTCAGTGTTCTTTCTTATAAGGATATCAGTCCTATTAGATTAGGGCTCTACTCTCATGACCTCTTTAGCCTTAATTACTTTCTTACTCCAAATACAGCCACACACGGGTTAGGGCCTCAACATAGGAATTTGGGGGAGGGGGGACACATACATTCAGTCCATAAGTCAGTTATTTCAAATTCCCTACTCTACTGCAGTTAGACTAGTTCATGTTATCAAGCTTTTACCTGAGCTATTGCAATAGGTTCCTAACTAGGCTCCCTGAATTACTTCTATGCCCTTTACAGCCTGTTTCTACACTTAGCCAGAGTGAGCTTACAGAAACAAAACTTTGAGCACATCAGTGTTTGAAATATTTCAGTGACTTCCTTTGTTCTTAGGATAGACCCTGTGTTACTCTGTTTGGCCTGCTATAACAGAATGCTATAAAAACTACAGAAATGTATTTCTTACAGTTCTGGAGATTGGGAAGTCCAGTATCAAGGCACTAGCAGATCTGTTGTCTGGTGAGGGCCTACTTCTTCATAGGTGACCATATATATTTTCATTGTGTCCACGTGGTAGGAGGCACAAGGGGCCTCCCTCTTGGGTCTCTTTTATAAGGGCTCTAATCCCATTAATGAAGGCTCTGCCGTGATTACCTAATCACTTCCCTAAGGTCCCATCTCAAAATACCATCACACTGGGAATTAGATTTCACCCTAATGAATTCAGTGAATTTTGGGAAGACATAAACATTCAGTCTATGGCAGAGCCAAATCTTTAAAGTTTCCTCTTCCTAGTAAGGCTTCTTCGGTGTAGCCCATTCTTACTTCTCCAGCCTCATCTTGCACTATTTCCCTAGGTTTCCTGGGATTTGCCGAGATTCACTTTCTTTTAGCTTTTCCAGCTTGTTTTCTCTTGTTAACACCCACTCTTCTTTCAGATGTCAAATCCATCATTACTTCCTGAAGGAAGCCTGCCGGGATATATTCCTATCTAGGTCAGTGCCCTTCCTCTTGAAACCATTTTCCTTCCCTGAAAGGAAATCCACAACAGGTTTAATTGTGTGAGCCTTTGAGTTGCACAAGATGGCAAGTCCATGAGAGCAGGAATTGCTCTCCTGCCCATCTATCCATCCTTGCTCCCAAGCTATCACCAGGCATTGTGCTTAAGCCCTCAATAAATATTTGTTGAGTGAATGAAAATGTTTTCAAGAATGTACTAAGTCTCGGCTGGGTGTGGTAGCTCACGCCCATAATCCCAGCACTTTGGGAGGCAGAGGCAGGTAGATCACCTGAGGTCAGGCATTTGAGACCAGCCTGGCCAATGTTGTGAAACACCATCTCTACTAGAAATACAAAAATTAGCCAGGCGTGATAGTGGGTGCCTGTAATCCCAGCTACCCAGGAGGCTGAGGCAGGAGAATCGCTGGAACCCGGGAGGCAGAGATTGCAGTGAGCCAAGATCATGCCACTGCCCTCCAGCCTGGGCAACAGAGCGGGACTCTGTCTAAAAAAAAAGAAAGAGCCAGGTGCGGTGGCTCACGCCTGTAATCCCAGCACTTTGGGAGGCCAAGGTGGGCAGATCACAAGGTCAGGAGTTCAAGGCCAGCCTGGCCAGCATGATGAAACCCCATCTCTACTAAAAATATAAAAAATTAGCCAGGCATGGTGGTGTGCACCTGTAATCCCAGCTACTTGGGAGGCTGAGGCAGGAGAATTGCTTGAACCCAGGAGGTGGAGGCTGCAGTGAGCTGAGATCATAAGAAGACTCCATCTCAAAAAAAAAAAAAAAAAAAAAAAAAGAAAAAGAATGTGCTAAGTCTTTTTAGTGATCTATCCACTTTAAGTAGTATCTGTTAGCCCTAAAGCATATTACATTCTATTAAATTATAGCCTTTTCTGCCTTGTTTTTAGAATTGACTTAAAATCTGACACTAATAAAGTTAAAATATTACATTTTTGGAAATATTTACTGAAGATCTAATTAGTATGAGAGTATGATATCTTTTCTGTAATCCAAGATCACTAAACCTGTGATAGGCAAAGGTTCATTTTCTAAACAGAGATAAAACTGATTCCCCTTAAATTCCTTCATTTACCTAGAATTATGCCATAGTTTATTTTGCTTTTTAATTTCTTTTTATTGTGAAGCTCATGGGTTTTTGTTTTCCCGTTACTTTTCTTGTTTATTAATGTCAGGAAAAATATACCTGGATCTTATCATCAGATTAAGACTGTCCCTATTAAGGCTACTAATCATATAATTAATATATTGAGAATTATTCTTCTTGAAGACATTTTTTTATAATCATTTGACTTTTGTCTTAATTTAGTATTCTTATAATTTATTTTGAAATACTTTCAACTTTATAGAAAAGTTATAAGTGTAGAAAAAGAACTTTCTTGGTTCCCAGCTATTAATATTTCACCATATTTGCACTCTCTGTCAACACATGTTTAGCAACTACCATTAGCCTTTTTCTGAACCATTTGAGAGTAAGATACAGATATCATGCCCATCCATCTGAATGTATTTCTAGTATGTGTTTTCCCTGAACAAGGACACACTCTTACCTAACTCCTCCTTTCTTTCTCTTTCCCCCTTCCTTCCCTTTCCCTTCCCCCTTTTCCCTCCCCCATTTAGTCCCTTGGGGACTGGCTTTTGTTTATAATTTCTCATATCCTCCTCCACTCCTCAGGTTCCCTCTCTACCAGCCTCAGAGTATCCTTCTTTTGCAGACTTGGGGGTTGCGAGGTAGAGTGGGATCCCAGTTTTGGGGAGAAGAGGGTCTCCCTTAGGTGACATTGAGCTTTGACTTCTGTCTCCCTGGCTTTGGGAAGCCATGGGAATCAAAGTCACACTACTTGGTTTGTCACATGCACATAGGACACAAGATTTCAGTGTTCTGTGTACCATTTTGGATGCATGCTTTCACTTAGATTTTATCCCAGTGATTCTTGAGAGTTGTCCCAGTTCTTTGATTCTTTAAGCATATATACTTTTAAATTTTTTTATCCAGCATTTTCAGTTTGAGGAGTGGCTCAATTAACCTATTCAGCCTTATTCTTAGATACGGATGTTTTATTTTAATTGAATTTTTTCCAATTCATTCTCTTGAATTCTTTGTCAGTCATAATTTCTTTCTTTTGTACTGTTGACTTTTCTCAAATGTTTGAGAATTTTGTACATAGCAAGGAAGTAAGAATATGACCGATTAGCATGGGTGGGGCCTAAGGATAAGAGTGGAAGTATTGCTTAACTTATATATACTTGGTAACTGTGCTTTATTTGGTAATCTTTTGCAAATTTATTCATTCAGATGTTTATGGAGTGCTTCCCAGGTGCATGGGACTGTAATTAGTGTTTGGAATATAGTAGTAAATTAGACAGGTGGAGTTTACATTGCAATATAGGCAGGCTTTAAACAACTAAGTGTGTCATTATATAATTATAATTTTGATAAATATTATAAAGGGGAAGTATGTGGAGCTATGCAAGTATGCAACACAGGCACCTGACCTAGTACAGGACTCTTGAAGTTGAAACTTCTGAAAGAGTAATGAAAATTAGCTAGAAAGTGGTAAGGGAGGTGATGGGGGAGAGGCCTAGGAGAAAAAATATATATAGCCGGCCCTTCGTATCTGTATTAGTCCGTTTTCACGCTGCTGATAAAGACATACCCAAGACTGGGCAATTTACAAAAGAAAGAGGTTTATTGGACTTACAGTTTCATGTGGTTGGGGAGGCCTCACAATCGTGATGGAAGGTGAAAGCCACCTCTCATATGGCAGCAGACAAGAGAAGAAGAGTTTGTGCAGGGAAATGCCCATTTTTATTCATTTATTATTATTATTTTTGAGATGGAGTCTTACTCTGTCACCCAGGTTAGAGTGCAGCGGCACAATCTCAGCTCACTGCAACCTCCCCCTTCAAGATTCAAGTGATTCTCCCGCCTCAGCCCCTCAAGTAGCTGGGACTACAGGCATGCGCCACCATGCCTGGCTAACTTTTTTGTACTTTTAGTAGAGACCAGGTTTTGCCATGTTGGCCAGGCTGGTCTCAAACTCCTGACCTCAAATGATCTGCCCACCTTGGCCTCCCAAAGTGCTGGGATTATAGGTATGAGCTACCATGCCTATAACTCCCATTTTTAAACCATCAGATCTTGTGAAACTTACTCACTATCATGAGAACAGCAAGGGAAAGACCCGCCCCCATGATTCAGTTATCTCCTACAGGGAATTATGGGAGCTACTAGATGAGATATCTCCAACAGGGAATTATGGGAGCTACTAGATGAGATAATCTCCAACAACACATGGGAATTATGGGAACCACTAGATGAGATTTGGGTGGGGACACAGAGCCAAATCATATCAGTATCCATGGGTTCCATGTTCATGGATTCAACCAAGGATTGAAAATACTCGAAAAAATAGATAGTTGCATCTGTACTGAACATGTATAGAATTTTTTTCTTGTCATTATTCCCTAAACAACACAGTATAACAACTATTTACATAGCACTTATGCTGTATGAGGTATTATACGTAATCTAGAGAAGATTTAAATTATACAGAAGGATGTTTGTAGGTTATGTGCAAATACTATACCATTTTATATAAGAGACTTAAGCATCTGTGGATTTTGGTATCTGTAGGGGATCCTGGAGCCAATTGCTGACAGATACCAAGGGACAACTGTATATTCTGAAGGACTTTTTCTTAGTCAAACTTTATTCCCTTTATTTAGGAATGGGTGCCCTGCTGAGAGACTTCAGCCTATACTTCATTGATCAGAATCTGTTAAAAGGGTAGCCTTTCCATTATAGCAGTTTCAATCAAGGGAGAACAAGTTTGGAAAAAAAGATTGAGCTAATGATCTACAATATCTGCTACAGAAGATGATTTGATTCCAAAAGAGTATTTAAGGTTTGTTGAGATGGAAGGAAAATGTAAAGAACAATATCCTAATGAAGAGAATGTAGGAACACTAAATCAGCCCCAAAACTCATATCCAATTTGCCCAAGAAAGAAATGAAACATTTTATTAAATGCATAGAATAGAAAAAAAAAGAATAAGGTTGAGGTTTTAGTCTATATAGTATTTTAAAATTATAATCATATCTTTAGTATTTAATGATACTCAGTTCTACTTTACCACAACTAATATCAATAGAATTACTTATAAAACAAAGACCTTAAGGGGAGAAAAGGTTGATAAAGGATAGAATAAATACTAATAGACTTTAGTCTTTAATAAAAAGAAACAATTACAGATAGGATTAAAAAAATAAAATCTGGTACCTTGCTGCCTGTAAGAAACACCTGAAGTAGAAAGATACAGACAAATAGTAGGCTAATCTTTTACTGTTAGCTCATTTCTTTGTACTGGTGAATCATGTTTTATTATGTGAATATATTTCATTGTGATGTCAGCTGAGAGGACCTAGACAACCATATCCTAGCAGCAGTGAGCACAGGTAGTGCCCATATCTTACTTTCTAATACCATTCTCTAAAGAGGGCACACGGCTCCTTGGAGAGATGCCTGCTTGTAGAACTGGGGCAGGACATTTATTTATTTTTTTTTTTTTTTTGAGATGGAGTCTCACTCTTGTTGCCCAGGCTGGAGTGCAATGGCATGAACTCGTCTCACCACAACCTCCACCTCCTGGGTTGAAGCAATTCTCCTGCCTCAGCCTCCCGAGTAGCTGGGATTTCAGGCATCTGCCACCATGCCTGGCTAGTTTTTTTGTATTTTTAGTACAGACAGGGTTTCAACATGTTGGCCAGGCTGGTCTTGAACTCCTGACCTCAGGTGATCTGCCCGCCTTGGCCTCCTAAAGTGTTGGGATTACAGGCATGAGCCACCGTGCCCGGCCAAAAATATGTTTTGAAGTGCCAAAAAGTAAAGAAGTACTGAAAAAAAAACCCCAAGATAGCAAAAACTTACAAGAACGATGGAGTATGCCAGGGGGACACAGGAACCAAATGAAAGCATTCTCAATGGCTAAATCTAAAACAATTTGAGCAACAAAATACAGAAGTATTGGTTTATAACTCAGTATAAAATAAATATCCACGATTCTATACTGGTATAAATAAATAGATTAATAAATAAGGGAGAAGGGCCGTATTCTCCATGCAGAAGAATTCTGTAGATACTCCACTCTCGAGGAGGAGGAGGAGAAACGCCTCAAGCCTTAGGTGTGGGCTATGCATAATGACTTTCTTCCAAGGAGTACAGTCTGGAAATGGGGAAGAGTAACTTTATTTTATTTTTATTTATTTATTTTTTTGATATGGAGTCTTGCTCTTTGCAAAGATAGTTGAGCTCTCATACATCTCACACCCACTCTCCCCTATGAACATCTTATGTTACTATGGTATACTTGTTACAATTAATGAACCAATAATGAGACATTATTTAAAGTCCATGTTTTCTTCAGATTCCCTCAGCTTTCCCTTTTCTGTTTCAGGACCCCATCCAGGGTACCACATGATATCTGTCAGCATGTCCCCGTACTCTTGGCTGTGACAGTTTCTCAGACTTTCCTTCTTTTCGATAACCTTGACAGTGTTGAGAAGTACTGGTCAGGCACTGTGTAGAATGTGCCTCAATGGACAGTGTCTAATGTTTTCCTCATGGTTACACTGGGGTTGTGGGTTTTGAGAGGAAGACTACTGAAGTGTCATTCTCACTAATGGTATCAAGTGAACACACTAGCAACATGATTTATGCCTGCTGATGTTGACCTTCACTACCTGGCTGAGGAGTTTGTCAGGTCTCTCCATTATAAAGTTACTCTTTTCCGGCCGGGCGCGGTGGCTCACGCCTGTAATCCCAGCACTTTGGGAGGCCGAGGCGGGCAGATCACGAGGTCAGGAGATGGAGACCATACTGACTAACATGGTGAAACCCTGTCTCTACTAAAAAATACAAAAAATTAGCCAGGCGTGGTGGCGGGCGCCTGTAGTCCCAGCTACTTGGGAGGCTGAGGCAGGAGAATGGCATGAACCTGGGAGGTGGAGCTTGCAGTGAGCCGAGATTGCACCACTGCACTCTATCCTGGGCGACAGAGCGAGGCTCCATCTCAAAAAAAAAAAAAAAAAAAAAAAATACATAAAATAAATAAAGTAGTACCTATTAAATTGTTGAGAGCACCATCAAAGCTGTCATTACCAAAATATTTATACTGCTATGTTCTTTGTTCCAGAAAGGATTGAATATGGAAATGTCCATGTTACCAAGAGAGAAAAACTATAATCTAAAATGAGAAAAGACGTCAGAAAACCAAAATAAAGGAGGAAATGGAAATTAGAAAAAAGTGAATACTGGAAAATGAATAAAATTGCAGTTGTCCTGAAATATTTCAACCAAATTCACATCAACCTTACCTTAAGAAAGAAAAGCAAACTAGCAAAATTAGAAATGAAAATAAAGTTCAATGCAGAGGAGTCTAAAAATTTATTGGAGAAAGTTAGCAAAATGAGTACAGCCCCAGAAAGATTTTCTTTGAACTTTTTCGTTAAAATACAGTATTCAGTCATTTAATAGATATTGATTGAGCCTCTGGTAGGTGTCAGGCTCAATTAAGTACTGTGGATACAGTGTTGGAACTAAACATCCTTGCTTTCATCATACACTTACATTCTAGAGGAAATAAAACAAATATGCCAGATGGTGTTAGGATTCTGCATTCATTTGTAGGGCTGCCGTAACAAAGTATCACAGACTGAGTGGCTTCGGGGACAAATTAATTTACTCACATTTTTGGAGGCTGTAACTCTAAGATCAAGGTGTCAGAAGAGCTGGTTTCTTCTGAAGCCTCCTTGCCTTGCAGATGACCGTCTTCTCCTTGTGTGCTCTCATGGTTTTTCCTCTGTGTGTGACTGTGTCCTAATCTCCGTTTTTTTTTGTTGTTGTTGTTGGTTGTTGTTTTTGAGATGGAGCCTTGCTCTGCCACCCAGGCTGGAGGGCAAAGGTGCTATCTTGACTCACTGCAACCTCCGGCTCCCAGGTTCAACCGATTCTCCTGCTTCAGCCTCCTGAGTAGCTGGGATTACAGGTGCACTCCCCCACGCCTGGCTAATTTTTGTATTTTTGGTAGAGATGGGGTTTCATCATATTGGTTAGGCTGGTCTCGAACTCTTGACCTCGTGATCCATCTACCTCGGCCTCTTTAAAGTGCTGGGATTACAGGGATGAGCCACCACACCCAACCTAATTGCCTCTTCTTCTGAAGACATCTGTCATATTGGATTAGGGCCCACTCTGATCTCCTTTTTTAATCTCCTCTTTAAGGACCCTATCTCAAAATGCAGTCACATTCTGAGATCTGGAAGTTAGGACTTCAACAAACGAATTTTGGGGGTGGAGGGACATAATTTAGACCACATCAGATAATACATTATGCTGCGGTAACAAATGAATCCCAAAAGCTCAGTGATTTAACACAACAAAGTTTATTTTTCCACCATGGAAAACTCACTGAGCCAGGCAACTTCCCAGGACAGCTGACCTAGTCAGTGACTCAGTGATTCAGGCTGTGTCCACTCTGTGACTTCGCCACTGCAACATGTGGTCTAGATCACTGCAGCAGGCCATTGGTTATAGGGCCTGACCTAATTGCAAGGGTTATATGAAGGGGGCTGGTAGCAAATAGATACTTAATTTGCTATAAATATCTCTGCCAGAGATAGCAATAAGTGCTAATAACAAAAACCAAGCAGGGGAAGGTGACATTGATAGGAGTGCTGTTTCACAAAGAATGGTCAAAGGCAACCTGAGAAAGTCACATTTAAATAAGCCACAAAGGAAGTGAGGAAATGGAAGGAAATGTTCTACTCTTGAGGAAAGTAAGGAACAGCAAGGAAGCCAGGTGGCTAGAGCAAAGCAAGTAAGAGGACGATGAGAAGTAGGGGCTAGATCATGCAGGACTTTAGAGCCAAGCACTTTTGGATTTTATTCTGAATTGGGAAAATATTGGGGTTGACATGCTCTGACTTAGGTTTTGAAAAGTCACTTTGGTGATTGTGTAGAAAAAAAAAAGACAGTAAGGAGGCAAGGATGGAAGTCAAGAGAAATATACAGCAGTCATCCACGTGGGAGGTCCTAGGGCTGGGTTTGGCTGGGCCGTAGCACGCTCCTGGATGATAGTTACATGTTCTCCTCCTTTCTCAAACCACCAGCACCTCTCTCCCTCTCCTCACACTCAGCTTTTATTTTATTAAACTATCAACAATCAGTAGAGAAATTCCACATGCATCCGTTACAGAAACATCAGGGGTTTTGTCTAAGTCTTGCAGCTTACTGCTGAGGAAGAAGAGTTTAATCACGTGTTTTAGCCAAGGAGATGGGGAGGTCAGTCTCAAATCCATCTCCCTGACTGACTAAAACTTAGGGTTTATATAGCAGGGAAGAAGTATAACCATGTGTTAGAAAACAGGAACTATGGAGGGGTAAGGAAATAAAAGTAAGGGTCTGGCATCTCATTGTCTGAATGTGGTGATCTGGTAAGTTTCAGTTCTTTGATACTTTTTGAGAGGCCAGGGGTCCTTTCCGAGAAAGGAACTCAGATAAAACAAATGTAAGTTTTGAGCTTTAAGAAAAGAAGGGTCACTTTCTATGTCTGGCCAAAAGAACTGTCTATGGGACTACTGGGTCAGTTTCATGTTCAACAACAAATCTACCAAGCTATCTGTATCTGTGGCCAGCCATTCCCCTTCTCTTGTTTTTTCCTTATCTTAGGATGACTCCTCCAATCTACTCAAGATTTTCCTTCCTACAGTTGTCACTCTCTTGTACATCCAGTTACTACAGCATTTGTATTAGCATATAAATATTTAAACAGAAAACCTTAATCCCACATCTCTTACCTGCTATGATCCTATTTCCCTGCTCTCCTTAACAGCAAGAGAACAATGATTGTATTTACTTGTCGGCACCATCTATTATCTCAAGAATCAGGCTTTTAACCCTACCACTTTATCTTAATTGCTTCGTTCCCAAGGTCTCAGTGATCTCTACACTGCCAGTTCAGAGGTCAATCCTCATCTGACTCAGCCTCTCAGTGCAAAAGACACCTTTAGGCACTTCTCTCTTGAAACATTTTCTTCACTTGATCAGGATTCCTCTGTTCCAGTTCTCCTCTTACCTCTGATAGCTTCTTCTAAGTTTCCTTCTTATCTCTACAGTGCCACATGTCTAGCCTTTCAGTCTCTTTTGCTGCAATTATGCAATTCGGACCTGTGAAAGTCCTAGATCAGTAATTTTCAATGATTTTCAAACTGTAGGCCACAATTACTACAGGGTTAAAAATCAATAGAGTTGGGAGTGAAAAATTTAAACAGAAGAAATCATGCATCACATGTAGGAATGGTAAATTTGTTTATGGAAACTTTTAAATTATATACATGTATTCGGTTAATATGTAAAATGTATTTTGTATTTTGGGTTGAGGTCAAAGATACGAAAATTACTGCTCTGCGTGATCGCATCCATTCATGTGGCTTTTTGAATACCACTGCCTAATCTTCAATTTATATCTCTATATCTCTCCTCTGAATTCCAGTCTGGTGAACTGGAGTCTGGTGAAACTGTATCTTTATAAAGGTTATTAATAAAAAGGAAAAAGTCTTATATCAAGGCAAAAAAAAAAAAAAGGCATTTAGATTTGGGACCAGGAAACGTGAATTCAAGGTTGGCTCTACCACATACATAGCTTTTCAACACTTTAGTAGGTTATTGCTAGTTTCTTTCTTTGTTTGCAAGCTCCCCATTAGTCCTTACATTCATCTATTCTAGTGGGAACACTAGTATATCTTCTGTATTAGATTGGGTGCCATTATAAAGCCATGCACTGTATATGTATAATCTATTTTGTCATACATAACACATTTTATTTTTTGCAATGAAACTCTTTAAAGAACTAGAACATGGCTGGGTGCAGTGGCTCACACTTGTACTCCCAGCGGGAGGTGAAGCTGGCTGGACATCCTGGGTGGAGTAGGGACTTGGAGAACTTTTTTGTGTCTAGCTAAAGGATTGTAAATGCACCAATCAGCACTTTGTAAAAGGGACCATTCAGCACTGTGTAAAATGGGCCAATCAGCACTCTGTAAAATGGGCCAATCAGCACTCTGTAAAATGGACCAATCAGCAGGATGTGGGTGGGGATACATAAGAGAATAAAAGCTGGCCACCCCAGCCAGCAGAAGCAACCTGCTTGTGTCCCGCTTCCACCCTGTGGAAGCTTTGTTGTTTTGCTCTTCACAATAAATTTTGCTGCTGCTCACTCTTTGGGTCCATGCTACCTTTAAGAGCTGTAACACTCACTGCGAAGATCCGCGGCTTCATTCTTGAAGTCAGCGAGACCAAGAACCCACTGGAAGGAACCAACTCTGGGCACACCAGCACTTTGGGAGGCCAAGGTGGGCAGATCACCAGCGGTCAGGAGTTCGAGACCAGCCTGGCCAACGTGGTAAAACCCTGTCTCTACTAAAAATACCAAAAATTAGCTGAGTGTGGTGGTGGGCACCTGTAATCCCAGTTATTCAGGAGGCTGAGACGGGAGACTTGCTTGAACTTGGTAGGCGGATGTTGCGGTGAGCTGAGGTCGCATCGTTGCACTCTAGCCTGGGCAACAAGAGCAAAACTCATCTCAAAACAAAAACACACACACACACACACACAAACTAGAACAGGGTTGAATGGGTTCATGTATTTAACCATTTGGTGGGGAGTCAGTGTGACTGGCTCTGGAGATAACACTGGTCATTTGGCTGAAGCCTGAATTCTTATCTTTTCATGTCCCACAAACTCTAGGAGAGGGTAGGTAATTTCCCTATGTGGGTTAAGGCTAAGGAAAGGCAGTGTATTAGGAGTCCCCATTAACACAAGCAGGCAGGATTTGGAATTAAGCTGTTGCCACAAGGCCAGGATGCCTCTTGGAGTGAGTACCTAGTGCCCTGTGAGCAATTACCTTACTGGCTGCCTTACATTCTGAGTGCAACAGTTTTATCCCATTATCCCAATTGTGCTTTGTTTCCTTGCTGGCAATCCCTTCCCTTTTTTGGAGACGGAGTCTCACTCTGTCACCCAGGTTGGAGTGCAGTGGCATGATCTTGGCTCACTGCAGCATCTGCCTCCGAGGTTCAAGCGTTTCTCCTGTCTCAGCCTCCCGAGTAGCTGGGATTACAGATGCCTGCCACCATGCCTGGCTAATTTTTGTATTTTTAGTAAGGAGGAGGTTTCATATTGGCCAGGCCATGTTGGCCAGGCTGGTCTTGAACTCCTGAGCTCAGGTGATCTGCCTGCCTCAGCCTCCCAAAGTGCTAGGTTTACAGATGGGAGCCCCCACACCTGGCGGGCAATCCCTTCTTGAACTGCACTCCAGGTGGCAAGAATCTGGACCCAGGACCTGGACGTGTTCAAGTAGTCAGCTCCCTTTCCCTCAGGACTCTGACCTCCTATACTAATACCCGTTGCCAAAGACTATATATGGTTAATATTTACCCAGCACTGTATGTGTTGGGCACTTAAAAGTGTTATACAGGCATTACCTCATTTTGTCTCATAACCACTCTATTCAGTAGATGTTTTTTAGATAGCCGAAGAGAGGCTCGGAAAGGTTAAGAAAATTGCCTAGACGGTAATGGCTGAGCCAGGACTCACCCTATCTTTGCTTCCATAAGTACTGCTTATCAGCCCTGCTTAGCTCACAGATCCCTGTTAAACTACGAAGGTTCTCCCGCTTCCTGCAGAAGGATGATAGGATTTCATATCCATAGATCAGTCAACCAATTCTTTTGCTCACCAAGCCTGGTCTAGGCATAAGCTATACCAATGGAAGATATTGGTACTGCCTTCATGAAACACCTGCTGCCAGAAGCAGTAGAGTCAAACAGATTGTGGCAACGGGCCTTGATAACCTATTTTCCATAGTAAACGACAAATGGAGAAAATTCATCATTTTCTGTTCTTTGTAATACTGTATTCTAAGTGTGTTACAGAAATGAAGATGTTTTGACCTTGCTGATCTAAAGGATATTTTGAGCACAGTTTTGAACCTGACAATCTGCTCTTTACTTAGCCAACAATGCAAAGTGGTCACAATTGTAGGGAGGAATTGATTAGCTATATAGATCACTCCTGGACAACAGAACTGTGGAATATTTGAAAGGATTTGCTTATAATTCACTCATGAATTTACTAAGAAATACACATTAGTCATAGTTTATGCATTATTATGGGACAAATAAAATTAGCAGTGGTTGAAACTATTTCTGGGAAGTTTGATCTAGGAAAATTGGATTTGGTAGACAATGATGAAAGTGACAGAGGAATAATAAAGTTTTATGTGGACAAAAGATGAATGCAGAATCAAATACTTAGACGTGTATGTACACAAAGATGATTCCTGATAAAAATTAAAATACAATTTAAAAGTAGGAAGTCGTATAAACCTCTTTCACATGCTTTCTCTGGCTGAGAGGGCTATGCTGTGGGCATCTATCTTTCAGTCCAGATTAGAGAGCGAAAGCAAACAAAAATCTGTCAGGGCAAAAACCGTTACCACTTATTCCTTCGCTTTCCCTCCCGTTTGATAGCCTCAGGTAAGAAAGTATTTTCCACTTTCTTCTCCAAGTACAACGTCCTTTTGCCAGACAAAATTTCCTTTTCCTTCCAAAACACTAGTATTAATAACATATGTAGTCAGGCCCACGACACACGAAACAATAAAGGCAGAGCTGGGGAAGTCTTCGGTTCCAAGCCTGGTGGGTCCTCGCCTGGGCACAGCGAAGGGGTGGAAGCACAGAGGTGTCGCGCAGCCACACCCGCAGCAGCCGGCCCCCAGCGCGCTGTGGCCTCCCGGGGAACGCCTCCACCCAACCCGGCCGGACACGTGACGCCCGCGTCACGTGACCTGCCAGTCGGCGTCCTCACGCGGAGGGGCGTAGGGTGTACACAGGCAACGCGCTGGCGGAGGTTCGGCCCTGCTGCGTCCGCGTCTCGGGCATGCTCGAGGAGGGCCGGGGCCGTTGCGCCGCCAGCTCAGAGCCCACCTGAGGTAACTCTTGCGGCTTCTAGGCTCGGCTCCTCCAAGCCGCTCGCAGCCGTCACTGCTGGCCGCCAATAAGGGCGGCCGAGCCCCCGGCCCGGGCAGGGGGTGTGGCTGCCGGCCGCGCGGTCCGCGACAGGTGGGCCGCCAAGGCCCCCGCCCTGCGCTGCCCGTGGGCTGGGGGCCCGGCGTGGAGCCCGCGGAGAGGCAGCGCGACTTGGGGGCGTGGGTCCTTCTGCCCTGGTGCTGGCGTCTGCCCCTGGGGCCGGGCCGAGTCGAACCAGGAACCGCAGAAGCAGTCTGTGCCAAGGGCCCTAGGCCGGCCGCCCGGGGTGCCAGGTCTTTTCCCTGACGGCCTGTGAGACCTTGAGCCCGTCAGCCGTCGTCCTTGGCCTGAGTTTGCGCATCTGTAAAATGGAAGCTCGGACTAGTAATCCGTGAGGACCTTCCACGTCTGACGTGTGATCTCGAGAGACCTGCGTGCATTCGGGGTGCCAGAAGGAAAGCATAGGTATCCTTTAGTTGCTAACTTTTCGTTGATCTTTAAATCTGTTTTCATCTTAAATGATTCGTATTCCCGTTCACCTGGCTGAAGTTTTTAATAGAAAACTTATTGGGTGGGGGTTACAATGGTTTATGTTACCGTTTTCATGTTTCTTTAATGCAACAAAACCTTTTTTTTCCTTAAAATCTATTTGGAAGCCCAGATTGTAAAAATAAATGGAACCCTTTTCTGCCTCATTATCACTATTCTCACGACCCACCCCCACGCTAACTACCCTTAAGGACCCAGGGAAGTCATAGGTTGGGGAGCTCCGTATGGAGTTGAGGAAATGTTTTGTGTATTTTTTAATTTGATAGGATCTGGAAAATGAATTCTTTGCATATGTGTTTTCTATTATCTTTCTCCTTATTTTGTTCGATTGCATGCTATATAATTACAGAGACAATTAGCATAACCCTCACATACCATACTTTGGGGCCTTTTTTGGCTCCGAAATTTCTGATAAAGACGTTTCTCGAATCGTTCCATCTTTCCTTGCATCCCAGTGCCTGGGGAAGTAAGTGTATGTTTATAATAGTGAGACTTCATGCCTCATTGCTGATTTAGTTGCTCAGATACAGAATGGGAATGGAAGACTTTTGAGACCAACCGGATAGGTTAGGACATATCAGAAAAACATGAAAACTCTAAAAAATATGAAAACTGAAGGAGTATATGAACTCAAGTCGTTGAGAGTCATGCCTTCGTGTGAAATCTTGAGACCCTGGAGCAAGAGAATTTTGGATTTTGAGAAAACTGAGTTTAAGAGAAAAAGATGTCCTGTTTCATATGGTGAGTGAACATGTAAACAGTATGAGGTGGTAGTGTGTAGACAATATTTTCAGGATTTTTTTTTTTTTTTTTTTTTTTTTAAAGAGGAACACATAGTTTCCTAATGGATTTTGGAGACTGTGGTTTTAAGAGATGTACTGAAACTTGAAGTTTAATGTTAAAAGAGGGAAACGATACCCTTTTACAGCTTGTCTGCTTGGTGCTTCTGTGAGTTGAGCAAGAATTGGAAGTGGAATGGACTATAAGTGGTACCCAAGGTGACCTAGTGGAAAGGTTTTCTCTTTTCAAAGCCAGCTTATTTCCCTGATCTTTGGCTTAAGCTTAAGCAAGTCATTTCCTTTCTTTGGTTCTCAGTTTCTGCTGCAAAAATGAGGAAATTGGATTGATTACTATTCTACCTTTTGGCTCCAGCTAGGTTTGCCAGATAAAACACAGGATGCCTAGTTGATACGAATTTCAGATAAAGTGAATACATTTTTACTATAAATACTACATGGGACATACTTGTACTAAAAAAATGGTTCGTTGTTTGTCTGAAATTAAAGTTTAACTGGGCTTGCTGTATTTATATTTGCTAAATCTGGCAGCCTTAGCTCCAACATTTTTGTTTCCTTTAAGTTAGTGCCAGCTCAAAGCAGAGCTGGGAATGAATTGATTTAAGCAGCCAGGAAACGCTAATTGTTGTCGGTAGTAGCGTCTGGTTCTTGAGGAATGTCGTTGATTCACTTGTGGTTTGTTTCTTTTTCCCTTATGTAGCAGTTCCATTTCTACCATAATCACATAATGTTTAGGTTTATACTTTTGGTGGTAAGTAGTTTAAAATATCTGAAAGCAAGTTAAAAATATTGCTGAAATTTCTAAAAGTGGCTTCATTTTTTTGAGCCTTGAAATGGTATGTGTCCCCGCCCCCCCCCCCAAAAGATGCTTTACAACCCTACCTGTTCCCCAGGTTTGTGGTTGATTAAAAGACATTTTCTAAAGCCGTGGACTGTTCTGATGCCAAGTAATCAGGAAGTTCTTCTTATGCCTTCTAATTTTGTCCCCTGTGAATATGGAAAATTGTCAGTATATACAGTATAAACATTTTATATTTTATCTGACGGTTGTCAGCTTTGTCTTTGCTGTATTGAAGGATTTTCAACTTTGAAATTCTTTTTCAAGAAGTGTAATTTTAAACTTTTCATTTTTTTTTTTAAATAACTAGACGAGATCCAATTTCTTAACTCACTTGGAAATGCCTGAATTTTCTAATTCATTTATTCAATCAATAGTCAATAAAAAATTTGCTTTTGGAGAGTCAGTTTGATGATGTGACCAGTGTTCTAGTTCTCCAGGTGCTTATTTCTGATAGAGGAGTTAAAACGTGTAATCTGAGGATAATATGATGAAGGCTTTGAAGAGGTACAAGTGCTATGGAAATTGAGAGGAAGGATGGGTGCTCGTCAGATTGACATATTGAAGAGAAAAACTCTGGAAGAGGTAGAAGTGGATTCAGGACCTGGAGGTAAAGGTGGGATCAGGAAGACAGAGGTGAACACAATGGTGGAAAGAAGCGGATAAGGGCAGGGAATCTGCCTTCTCAGTTCTACAAAACATACACTTTGTTGGATTTAAAATACTTTACAAATATTGTGTATTGTGGTTTGTGGTTCACTGTGATGTTCTCATCTGCTTTATATTTGCTTTGAACTGCTTTGGTGTCTTTCTATATTAAAAAGACCTTCAGTTGTCAGTGAAACTCTTTGAAAAAGTGTTCATTAAATGTGTCACGCGTATAAAAGTATGTATTGAAAAAATAGAACATCACCAATAGCATTGAAACCTCCTGTGTACTTCTTCCTTCCTCTCAAAATAACCAGCATGCTGAATTCTGTGTCTATCATTTCTTTGCTTTCGTTCTTTTTTTTTTTTTTTTTTGAGACAGAGTTTTGCTCTGTCACTCAGGCTGGATGGAGTGCAGTGACGCCCTCTTGGCTCATTGCAACTCTGCCTCTTAAGTTGAAGCGATTCTCCTGCCTCAGCCTCCTGAGTAGCTGGGACTATGGGCACGTGCCACCATGCCCTACTAATTTTTGTATTTTTGTAGAGACAGGCTTTCACCATGTTGGCCAGACTGGTCTCAAACTCCTGACCTCAAGTGATCTGCCTGCCTCAGCCTCCCAAAGTGCTGGGATTGCAGGTGTGAGCCACTGCACCTGGACTGCTTTCTTGATAATGTTTTTTTACTTTATACAGGTATATCTCCCCAAAATACTGTTTGCTTATGCATATTTTTAAACTTTACATAAATGGCATCATGCTATGTGGATTTTTTTCCTGCAACTTTTTTTTTTTTTTTTGAGAGGGAGTCTCGCTTTGTCGCCCAGGCTGGAGTGCAGTGGCTGGATCTCAGCTCACTGCAAGCTCCACCTCCCGGGTTTACGCCATTCTCCTGCCTCAGCCTCCCGAGTAGCTGGGACTACAGGC
The DNA here is from genome assembly GCF_007565055.1 of Rhinopithecus roxellana. Lineage (NCBI taxonomy): Eukaryota > Metazoa > Chordata > Mammalia > Primates > Cercopithecidae > Rhinopithecus > Rhinopithecus roxellana. Next base: position 1,570,457 of record NC_044559.1, on the reverse strand, counting down.
GCCCGCCACCTCGGCCGGCTAGTTTTTTGTATTTTTTTAGTAGAGACGGGGTTTCACCGTGTTAGCCAGGATGGTCTCGATTTCCTGACCTCGTGATCCGCCTGTCTCGGCCTCCCAAAGTGCTGGGATTACAGGCCTGAGCCACCCCGCCCAGCCTCCTGCAACTTTTTAAATTAGTTACTAAGTTTCATCCATGTTTTTCTTCAAAGGTAAGAATTTCTCTGAAATATACATCTAGGATTGGAGTTGTTGTTTGTCAGGTGTGTACACCAGTAACTTTACTAAATACAAATTGCTTTCCAATGTAGTCGTACTGTTTTACTGTCCTATAAGCAGTGTGAGAGTTAACTGTTTTTATCCTGTCTACATGCTCCCCAGTGTTTGGTATGAGAAACCGTGTATCTGTTAAAGGTCTGGTATCCAGAGTAAGTATCCAGAGTATTTAAGGAACTCTTATACCTTAGTCATAAAAGGAAAAATAACTAAAAAAAATGGACAAAGGATTTGAATAGACAGTTTTTCAGACAAGACATACAAATAGCCAGTAAGCACATGAAAAGATGTTTTACATCGTTAGTCACCATGTAAATGGAAATCAAAACCGCAGTGAAATACCATGTCACACCAAGTAACTAAGACAGTTACTAAGTGACCATCTAAGTAACCATCTTAGTAAACTAAGATGGCTATGTATAATAAAAAAGACAGGTAATAATAAGTGTTGGTGACCTGGAGAAATTGGAATCTACATGTTGGAATGTAAAGTGGAGCAAGTGCTTTGAGAAAGTCTGGCAGTTCTTGAAATGGCTAAATATGGGATAAGGCATGACAAAGCAGTTCCACTCCTAGGTATATACCCAAGAGAAATGAAAACATATCTATGCAAAAATTTGTTTGTACATGTTCACAGTAGCAGTAGCCATAATAGCCAAAATGTTGAAACAACTCAAATGTACATCAACTGATAAATGGTTTAAATAATGTGGTTTATCCATGCAGTGGACTGTTATTCAGGAATAAAAAGGAATTAAATACTGACTCATGCTACAAATGGATGAACTTTGAAAACTTTCTAAGTGATAAAAGAAAGTCACAAAAGGCCACATATTGTGTGATTACAGGTATATGGAATGTCCAGAATACAAATATAGACTCAGATAATAGAGTACTGGTTGCCTAGAACTGGTGTTGGGGTAGGGGTTGGGGAAAAATGGGTTTGACTGCTAAAGAGGACTGAGTTTCTTTTTGGGGTGAAGAAAATATTCTAAAATTGATTATGGTGATGGTTTTACAATTCTGTGCATTTGCTAAAAACTGTTGAATTGCACACCTGCAAAAAAGCTATCGATGGAAAGAAGGAAATTTTTTTTAACAAAGATGCCATGTTGCATGCCTCTTGGAGAATCCCAGGTGGTAGGGACTGAGACTTGCCTATAGCCATGTGAGTGAGATGGGAAGCATATCCTTTTCATACATGGAGGCCTTCAGAGGATCCCACAGCTTGGCCAGCAGCTTGAGTGCAACCCCATGATAGACTTTGACCCAGAAGTACCCAGTTAAGCTGTGCCTAGATTTCTGGCCTGTGGTAACTGTGAGATAATAAATGTCCATTGTTTTAGACTACTGAGTTTTGGAGTAACTTGTATGCAATAGTAAATCACTCATACATAAGTAGCAGCATTGCTATATGTATTTTTTAAATTTTAGTTTTCTGGAAAACTGGTGGCTAAACTACTAAATTATAGTATAATGGATTCTTTTTCTTTTTTTTTTTTGAAACAGAGTCTTGCTCTGTGGTCCATGCTGGAGTGCAGTGGTGTGATCTCGGCTCACTGCAAGCTCCACCTCCCGTGTTTACACCATTCTCCTGCCTCAGCCTCCCGAGTAGGTGGGACTACAGGTGCCCGCCACCGTGCCCTGCTAATTTTTTGTATTTTTAGTAGAGACGGGGTTTCACCGTGTTAGCCAGGATGGTTTCAATCTCTTGACCTCGTGATCCACCTGCCTCGGCCTACCAAAGTGCTGGGATTACAGGCGTGAGCCACTGCGCCCGGCCTATAATGGATTCTTTCGTTCCTTGTTTTGTTAACCACAATTCATAACCAATAGGCAATGATACACACATTTATTGAGATATCTTGTAAATTGTTGGGGATAAATTATACTTAAAATGGCTAAAATTCCTTTTATTACAATTTTAAAAGTGTGTTATCTCTGTAAAATACATTACAAGTCTTTATCAACCAAAACAGGCAATTTTAAGACAATATAGCAGTACATAACATTTCACATATTGTAATGGTTTTCTGGTAACTGTTTTATATTTAAAACTTATAAGTGGTATTAATATGTTGGGAGATTTACTTATGACTTCAGCAAAGGCACTCAAAAAAGAATCATCGAGGCAAAACTACAATCTCATAGAAGCCAACCCATTCTTGTAGGAACTATATGAAAGGAGGTTAAAAAGATTTTTGTTCTTTTCCTTTGTATATTTCTGTTCTTCAGTTGAAGAAATGTTGTATGACCATGTGAATAAGGAAAGCATTTCGAAATTTCATTTAAGAAATGAAGAGATGTTTTCAAAGTTTGTAAGGATTTTCTCCTTTCCTTCTTACCTTTGACAAAGTGAAAAAAAAATTTATTAGCATGTAAGGATAGCTGAAATGTTGTGTGAAAAAAAGCGTGCTGAATTTTCTCCTGTGTTTTCTTCTAGAGGTTTTATAGTTTTAGCTCCAATATTAAGGTTCATGATCAATTTTTAGGGGTTGATAGAGTGTTTGGTATGAGCTATGGGTCTAGGTTCTTTATTTTCCTTTATGAATAAACAATTTTTAAATTTAAATTTAAATTTTATTTTTTGCCTGAGGAGGCCTTGGGCTCAAGCTCGCTGGTCTAATATACATTTTAAAATATCATTTGTTGAAAAGGTAATTCTTTCCCTATTGAGTTTCTTCCCCTTTCTGTATCCTTTGCCCATTGAGTTCTCTTGGCATTTTTGTTGAAAGTAAACTGGTGATGTATGTGTGGATCTGCTTTTGGACTCTCTCCTGTTGCTTTTGCTGTCTGTTCTTATGTCGGTACCACATTGTCTTTATTTCTATAACTTTATGTAAAGTTTGAAATTGGTTAGTATAAATCCTCCAATTTTGTTCTTTATTTTCAAAATTTTTCTGGGTATTCTAGGTCCTTTGTGTTTTCAAAAGTATTTTAAAATCGGCTTGTTAGTTAAAAAAAAAAAAAAAGAACAACTTGCGGTTTCAATTGGGATTGCCTTGACTCTGTAGATCAGTTTGTGGAGAATTGCTATTTTAATGTCATTGAACCTTCCACTACATAAACATGTTATAGCGCTCCATTTATGTAGTTCTTTAATTTCTTTCAACATGTTTTTTAGTTTTGCAGTGTACAGGTCCTGTGCGTATTTTATTGAATTTATATCTTAATATCTTACATTTTTAATGCCATTGTAAATGGGATTAAAAAATCATTTCTCAAGTATTCCTTGCTAATATGTAAAAATACAGCTGATTTTTGTATATTGTCTTTGTGTCTTGTAGCCTTTCTAAATCCACTTATTAGTTCTGGTAGTCTTTTGGTTGGATTTTCTCCACATACAGTCATTGAATGAAGACAGTTTTACTTCTTCCTTTCCAATCATGTGCTTTCTGTTTCTTTTTTTACCTTATTACACTTGTGAGGACCTCAAGTCCAATATTATGATAGAAGTGGTGAGAGCAGATATCCATGTTTTGTGGTCAATTTGAGGGAGAAAGCATTTAGTCTTATATATGGTACAAAAAGCACTAGCTACAACATTTTAAAAATGTTAAATTGGACTCAATAAAATTAAAAAGTCTGCACTTTAGGAGACATTGTTAAGGAAAAGAAACAGTATACTATAGACTGGGAGCAGATATATATTGATATATCTGACAAAGGACTTTTACCCAGCATTATATAAAAAACTTCAATAAATTAGTAAGAAGAGAACTCAAATGGCAAAATTGGTAAAAAAAAAAAAAAAAAAAAAAAAAATTGTGGAGCAACTTATCAAAAGAAGGTATTTGAAATTCTAGTAGACATATTAAAAATTCTTGACATATTTAGTTATTAAAGAAAATTATAATTATGAGCAACTTTTTGCCTACAAGAATGGTCAAAATGAAAAAGACTAACAATACCAAGTGTTGGTGAGGACGTAGAGCAATCAGAATTTTACATAAATTGCTGATAGGAGTGTACAGGCACTTTGGAAAACTGTTTAACAGTTTCCTATTAACTTAAACTTGCACTTACTGTATGACCTAGACATTACACCCCTGGGTATAAAATAAAACCTTAAATTCACAAATGATTTGTACAACAGTACTCAGTGCTCAACACTGGAAACAGTATAGTCTATCAACAAATCTGCAATGGAATATTACTCAGGAGAAAAAAGGAATGAATTGCACAGTGTCACTCTATGAAATTAAAAACATTATATTGAGCAAAAGAAGCCAGACAAAAGACTACGTTCTGTATGATTTGATTCACATGTAATTCTAGAACCACCAAAACATTAAGAAAGCAGATTAGTGGTTGCCTGAGGTTATAGGTAGGGGTGGGGATTGACTGCAGAGGAGCAGAAAAGAACTTTCTATGGTGATAGAATTACTCTGTATTTTGATTGGGTGGTGGTTATACTAAATATACATTTTTTATACGCTTTTGTCAGAACTTAACATTATACTTAAGATGGGTGCATTTTATTTTATGTAAATTATGTCTTAATATAGTTGTTTTTCAAAAGGGTCTAAACATTTATAGACAGAACATATACCTATGTGTATATATACTGAGATTTTATGTAAAATATTTAAATGTATGTATACTCATAGGAAATGCTTAGAAGGATGTTAAGCAAATTGTTACGGATTATGTCTAGGTGGTGAGAATTTTAGGTGATTAAAAAAAATTATTGGACTTTTTATATTATTTGAATTAGTCCTTTCAATGAACACATCTTTGCAAAAGAAAAGAAAAAAGTTTTTTTTGTTATGTAGAAGTTTGATTATCTAGATGTTTTCATCTTTCAAATATTGAGTAGATATTACAATATTTATAAATTATGTATAGAATGTAAGTGCTGTTATTTTGTGTTTTTTTTTTTTTTTTTTTTTTTTTTTTTTGAGACGGAGTCTTGCTCTGTCACCCAGGCTGGAGTGCAGTGGTGCCATCTCTGCTCACTGTGAGCTCCGCCTCCAGGGTTCATGCCATTCTCCTGCCTCAGCCTGCTGAGTTGCTAGGACTACAGGCACCCACCACCATGCCCGGCTAATTTTTTGTATGTTTAGTAGCGACAGGGTTTCACCGTGTTAGCCAGGATGGTCTCTATCTTCTGACCTCGTGATACATCCGCCTCCGCCTCCCAAAGTGCTGGGATTACTGGCGTGAGCCACCGCCCCGGCCAAGTGCTGTTACTTTGTAATCACCAGTTAGGAACAATGTACGTTACTTTTGATGCCCTTGGTCTCTCTTCTCTGATCCCATTCTGTTATGTCCCCAGAGACATAACTGCTACCCTGAATTTTGTTTTTATTGTTTAATTGCTATAGTTTTATCACATTTGTATCTTGAAGCTGTGTTGTTTTGCCCTGCATGCTGTTGAACTTTATAACTAGAATTGTATTGTGTGTGTACTTCTTTCATTTGCTTTTTTATTCTGTATAATGTGAGATTTGAGACTCATTCGTATTTTTGTATGGCTGTAGTTCATTGGTATCTCCTTGTCTTATTGTGTTACATTATGAATATTCCACAGTTTGTCCTTTGTGGTATTGATGAATGACTGGATTGTCAATTTTTTTAAATCTGTCATGAGCAATGGGGATGTGAACATTGTGCATGTCTTTTTGTGCTCTTGGGCAAGAGTTTCTCTTTGTGTATGGTCAGGTGTATAGCTCCTGGGTTGTAGGATAATGCATTTCTTCAACTTTTCTAGAAGTGGTAGTTTTCTGTTGCTGTATAACAAATTACCACAAACTTAGAGGCTTAAAACAACACACATTTTAAAATCTCATGGTCCTATAGGTCAGAAGTGCAGTAGACTTGGCTGGTTTATCTGCTATGAGTTTTACGAGGCTGAAATCAAGTTGTCAGTAGGGCTGCATTCTTTTCTACAGGCTCTGGAGAGAAATCAACTCCCACACTTATTTGGGTTGTTGGTAGAATTCATTTCATATGGTTGTTAGGACTGAGGATCCATGTGTCCTTGCTGGATGTCAGCTGGTGGTCATTCTCAGCTTCTACAGGCCACACATTCCTTGCCTTGTGACCCTCTTTCTTTCTTCGTCTTCTAAGCTGGCAGTAGGAGGTTGAATCTCTCTCATGCTTTGAATCTCTCTAATATTTTTTTCCTTTTCTAGATGGAGACCATTCTCTGCTTTTAAGGACTCATATGATTTGATTGGGTCCACTGGGATAATCTAGATTACTCTTTCTATTTTATCTCCATGGTCGTTTCACAGCTATACTCAAATTAGTATTTGAATAACCAGGGGCAGGAATCTTGGGGGACTATCTTTAGATTTCTGACTACCACTCTATATAATATGTTGTTTTCTGCAGTGGTGGTGGCAGTATACATTTACCTTAGCAGACATTGGAGTTCTTGTTCCATGTCGTTAATATTGTCACTCAATATTGTCAGATATTTAGGCTGAGAAGTGGTATCTCATGGTATTTTTAATCTATGGGTCCATATTTATAAGTAAAGACAGTTTTATTTTGTTGCTTTTTAAAAAGTTTTACATAAATAATTTTATTCTGTATGTACTCTCTAACATATGAGGTTTTCCCTCAGATTTGTGCTTTTGTGGTTTGAGTTTTAATAACTACTGTATGGTGTTTTATTGTATGAATAGATCACAATTGGTTCATTCTTTCATTGATGAAAATTTAGATTGTTTCTTAGTTCTCCTTGTGAATGTGTGAGAGAATTTCTTGAAGATATATATAAAGACTGCATATACATTGGTAAAATCTAGAAGTGAAAATCATGTGTATCTTCTCTGTTTTACTGTATAGAGAGACTTACAAAAAGTAGATTCTTTCCTTCCCTGCATTCTTTTTTGCTTTCTTTTGTTACTGCTTTTATCCAATCTGACAAGCAAATGTCTTTATTGTCTTTAAAGAAGCTTACACAGGTAATATTACAATGCTAAAAAATTCAAATACTGTAAGTACATAAAGAAAAAGTCTCATCTAGTTATACTGGGTATTTTAATAAAAGTGGGATCATACTACATATAATATTTTGAAGTATGCTTTTTCACCTAGATCAGTACATACAGATCTGCATTCTCCATTTTAATAATTAGGTAGTATTCCTTTGCCGGTTGACTTTTGTTTACTGTTCTATACTTAGTACCTAGCAATCAATAAATATTTGTGGGGTGAATGAAGAATATACGGGTACATATATTTGTGAATTATTCAACCCTTCCCCTGTTAGTGGATATTTAGTGTGCTCTGATTTGTATTTTTTAAAATGGTGTCACAGTGATCATTCTCGTATATATGTTTTTGAACATTTATGGATGTATTCTTATAGTCTAGAGCCCTAGAAGTGGAATTGCCTGGTCAAAGGGGATTTAAATTGGATAGTTGGTTGTCCCATTTTTATTTCAATCTGTACTCCGACTAATGGTGTTTTGGTGCTCTTTCTGCTGTTCACCTGCCTACAACATTATCTATTACCAATCCCTTATTTTTCTGTATCTTAAAATTAATGTTGAAATTTTTATCAAAATAATACTTGCACATTGTTTAAAAATAGGGAGCATAAAGTCTTACAATGAAAAATAGAGGCAAACTTTTCTTGTTACAGTAATTACAATTTCTAAACATGTTATTCCACTGTTATTTATTTATCCACTTTAAATATTATGCATTGCCTTCTTATTTTGATAGTTGAGGATTTGGACATCTTAAACTCCTCGTTTGCCTTTTCCCACTCTGACTATGGTTACATCCCTATTTTTAGTGAAATCAATAAGAAATATTTAGTGACAACTATTCATCTGCAAATCAGGTAGTAGTCTGTGACTATATTTCCTTTCTTATGTAATTTTTAAGTTAAATTACCTAGTCATCACTTTTTAATACAGATTCTTGCTAGACGGATCATCTTTTCTCAGTCTGTATATTTTCGTAAAACAAAGACTGTCCGTCCTTTCACACAACATCTGTACAACTTGGTGTACAGTTCTGAGGGGCAAAAGAGTTAGGAAACTTGAATTCTGCTCCTGACTTTTCTGGATAGCTTGACCTCTGACAAGCAGACTTGCTTCTCTCTGCCTTGTTTACTCATTTTTAAAAATGGCATTGGGTTTGAACTGGTTGGTCTCTGATTCCTTTCAGTTCTGCCATTCTGGCTTTTTGGTCTCCTATTGAATCTTAATTGTATCACTTAAATAGCTAACTGTAACAGCTTGTGGGGAGAGTGCATTTTACAACTTGGAGAAGAAAAAGGCTTGGGTGAGAAAGACAAGATAATATGGAAACTTGAAGGGCTGCTGTATAGAGAATAATTAGGCTGGTTTCACGTGATTCAAAACTAATACCTGTAGTTGAACGGGAGGTTCTCTTGCTTCAGCGTAACAGACACACTCTTAACAGTTAATTCCTGTCCAACATTGAAGTGGGCCACCCTAAGTGATGGGTATTTCCTAACACTGAAAGGACAGAGGTCAAGGTAGATAGGCAAAAATGATGCTTTAGAGACAGGTTGAAGTTATTTAAGCCCCAGCCAGCCAGGGATACTACCAGATGACTTCTCTAACCTTCTGGCCTCCCACAGGTGGAAATCAATGGCATAAGGTTGTTAAAATAATTTTTAAAAACCTATTGTGGCTTGACTCATTGGTCATGACTTTAACCAAATTATAGTAATGATGATTCATACACTTTTTAAAAAAATGTGCATTTTTTTTTGTTTGAAGTGCCTAAGTAGTGTTCTCAGTTTTAAACTGTTACTCTTCTAAGTCTTGTGTAGTTCTTGATGATTCATCTGGGAAAGCAGCCCTTTTCTTCTTTTTGAGTGATCTTTGAAAACTTGACACTTTCCACTTAAACTAAGCTGGGAACTTTAAGTTTGAGTTTTTAGGTCCTGTTGAGATACACAACTAAATTTGTCATTGACTATGTGTGTGTTGCCAAGTTTTCTGGAGATGTTTACCAGTCTGGGCAATTTTGATAGTATTATCTTACAGTTTTTGCTGTGAAGCAGTCTTTAACTATAAGATATTTATAGGAGCAAGCCCTTGGGGGAAAAAAGCATTCTTACTAGTTTTATTAAATTAATTAATTAATTACAATGCCCTCATTACCAATTCTAGAATTTTGGTCACCTTAGCATCTGAGTGAGGAGGTAATGTGTGTGTTTACATTTCCTGAACTACCTCAGGTCTCTTCTAACCGCTGGGTGTCTTGTTCCTGCTGAACTGTACTGTACAGTAGACTGCACTGTACTAGTGAATGCATCAGTCTGTGGTAGGATTTCTTGATCTTAGCTCTGTTGAGAGTTGGGGTTGGATAATTCTTTGTTGTGGGGAACTGTTCTGTGTATTGTAGGATGTTTAGTTGCATCCCTGGCCTCTTCCTACTAGGCGCCATTAGCACCCCCACAGTTGTGGCAATTAAAAATATCTCCAAGACACTGGCAAAATCCCCTGGGGTGATAAATTGCCCCTGTTGAGAACCACAGACTTACGAATGCCGCTCAGTTGGCCCTCTGCCACGTTAAGGTCTTCCTACTCTTATCTGGTTTCTCCATGTTCCCAGCGTTGCTCACAGCCTCCTCTCGCCTGACTGTGCTCTGCTCAGCTAATTAGGCAGAAGTTGCCAAGTAGAAGGTGGAATCAGTGGGGAATAGGGCGGAGCTGGAGTCAGGTGTGGCCCTGGGTAGTGGCTGAGCACTACAGCACACAGATGGGTGGGTGTGTGTGTGTGTGTGTATGTGTGTGTGTGTGTTTTGTGGTAGCTAAGATTAGACTGCTAAAGCAAATGTTCTTAGACATGAAAATAAACCGACGACACCACTGCTGGTCCTAGCGCACAATACTAATCAGGTATGTGGTATCTTTATATTGTCTCAAGCCTGCCTTGGATTCTGTTGTTAACGAAAGAAAGCTCCAAGCATGTTTCTTCCTTAATGTTTTTATTTGAAAGAAGCAGAGAAAAGTGAAACCCGTTCTTGATGAACTTCATGTTCAATATAGTTTCAATTTTCAGGTGACTTAAATAGCTAGATCCATTTTTTACATGTATGAAATGAGGTGGGAGAGTTTGTAAATTTGAAGCAGCAGCAGTTTACTGAATGCAGCCAGGTATGATACTGTGCTCTCAAGAAATACTTGGAGTGCACAGGGAGTGAGACAGGCATCGTCATGTAAGCAGTGGTAGTTCACAGGTGGTGAGGGGTAAGATCTCATAAACTGGAGACTGGGACAAGTGTTCACATTCCCTGCTTATATTCATTTTCAAACAGTCACTGTTTATAATATGTCTGTTCTGAGCTTTATGAATTTTTTTTTTTTACTTAAGATCATCCTAACTGCCCATTTTGTAAACTTTATTCTCTTAACATTTATTATGTCATATTTTCTGATTTTAAATAACTTTTAATGACTGCATATTGCATTTTGTGGTTATATCCTAAGTGGTTTACTTAATGATTTCTGTATTGTTTAACGTGGATTGTTTTAAAGAATTTTGCTATTATAGTTATCATTTGATGAATATCTTCAGCATAAATTTTAGTCCACAGTTTAGATTATTTCTTTCAGATAGTGTTATTAACTAGAATGGTGTGGATTTTTTTTTTTTTTTTTGGGGGGGACGGATTCTTGCAGGCTGGAGTGCAGTGGCATGATCTCGGCTCACTGCAACCTCTGCCTCCCGAGTTCAAGCAATTCTCCTGCCTCAGCCTCCCGAGTAGCTGGGATTACAGGTGCCCACCACTGCATCTGGCTAACTTTTGTATTTTTAATAGAGACAGGATTTCACCATTGTTGGCCAGGCTGGTCTCGAACTCCTGACCTCAGATAATCCACCAGCCTCTGCCTCCCAAAGTACTGGGATTACAGGCGTGAGCCACCGTGCCTGGCCTGGTGTGGATATTTTTAAGGCTGTTGATCCATATTGCTGAACTGCTTTCCTAAAGGATTCTAATTAATGCTTCCACTAGCAAGGTGTTTGAGTGGCCATTTTAGGGCATCCTTGCCAGTGTTGATGTTTTCTAAAAAGAAAACATCATCTGTTTAACGGGTGGAAAACATCTCATCTTTCATTGACTTTTTGTTTTTGTTTTCCTTTAAAAGTTCATTAGCTTCTTTTGTGCAATTGACTGTACATGTTCTTTTCCTATTAATCTTTTGGAGGTGTTATAGTGTTTTTTAAAAGCAATTTGCTTTATATAGCTTCTTTATATATGAAGGGTAGGGCTTTTTGTCTATCATTTTTGTAAAAAAAAAGCTTACCTAGTTTTCTACTTATGTCTTTTGCTTTATGTGTAACTTACAAAAAATGTACACAGGCTGGGCGCGGTGGCTCACGTTTGTAATCCCAGTACTTTGGGAGGACGAGGCAGGCGGATCACCTGAGGTCAGGGGTTCAAGACCAGCTTGGCCAACACAGTGAAACCCTGTCTCTACTAAAAATACAAAAATTAGCTGGGCATAGTGGCAGGCTCCTGTAATCCCAGCTAGTCGGGAGGCTGAGGCAGGAAAATCGCTTGAACCTGGTAGGTGGAAGTTGCAGTGAACTGAGATTGCGTGTCTCAAAAAAAAAACACAGAGTATAGGGAATTACTACATATTATTTACTAAGATTCACCAGTTGTTTGTATTTTACCTCGTTAGCTTTATCACTCTTTCCCCCTTTCTTTATATGCATATATTAAAATGCATTTTTTTGTGATTCATTTGAGTTTAAGTTGTATAGGTCCTAAGAACACTTCAACATGTATTTCTAAGAGCCAGGGTATTCTCTTGCGTAACCACAGTAAAATTACCAGTCAAGAAATTTAACAATTGGTACAGCGTTGTTATCTAATTTATAGTGCAATTTCAACACTATAATGTCCTTTATTGCCCTTTTGTTTTCCATGTCCAGTATCCAGTCCAGAATCACTGTGAAATTAATTGTCGTATTTTAGTCTTCTTTAATCTGGAGTACTTTGTTAACCTCTCATTGTCATTCTTGACATTGATCTTTTGGAAGAGTACAGATCAGTTATTTTTTTAGAATGTCCCTCACTTTTTACTTGTCCTGAAGTTTCCTCATGGTTAGATTCAGTTCATGCATTTTATGCAAGGATAGCAAAAAAGTGATTTTTATTTTTCTCAGTGCGACATATTAGGAGCAACCTGATGTCAGTTTGTTCCAATATTGCTGATAACATCAAACGGTTGGTTAAGTTGGAATCTGCAAGATTTCTTTACTGCCGTGATACTGTTTTCCTCTTTGAAGTTAATATGTATTGACACTGTGTTAATATCGTGTTCCTCATCAAACTTTCACCCACTAGTTTTAGCCTCCAATGATGACTTTCCAACTGCATGCTTCCTTCTGTAGCTATTGATTGGCATTCTACTGTAAGGAAGACCTTTCCCTCCTCCCTCCATGTCCCATTTATTTATTTGTTCAATTATTTATTTGAATGATTCATATACGTATTTAGTGGTCTGTAATTCATTACTGTGATTATTTTGATACTAAAATCATCCCAAATTTGGTCTGTGTAAACTCTTTCAGACTGGCTTCTGTGTTCTTTTTATATGTCTCCACAATTCTTTGGGTACTTACTTAACCTTCTGGTGCAAAAAGATGCTTTGGGCTCATTTTGTATGACCCACCCCTCAAATCAGCTTTTCTTTTTATTTATTTATTATTTTTTGAGAAGGAGTCTTGCCCTGTCCCCCGGCTAGAGTGCAGTGGTTCGATCTCGGCTCACTGCAAGCTCCGCCTCCTGGGTTCACGCCATTCTCCTGCCTCAGCCTCCTGAGTAGCTGGGACTACAGGCGCCTGCCACTACACCCGGCTAATTTTTTTTTTTTTTTTTTTTTTTTTTGTATTTTTAGTAGAGACGGGGTTTCACTGTGTTAGCCAGGATGGTCTTGATCTCCTGACCTCGTGATCTGCCTGCCTCGGCCTCCCAAAGTGCTGGGATTACAGGCGTGAGCCACCGCACCCGGTCTCAAATTAGCTTTTCTTGGAGGAGCGTTGTTACTATTAGTGAGGAATGAATGGTATTTGGAAATCAAGATCTGGATATATGACGTGCTTATTGCAACTGGTGTGTCATTATTTCTAGGCCTACTCAGTGGCCACAGCTAGGATATGTTTGTGTGTGTGTAAATACATATATGTATATCCATGTTTTAATATTTTATTAAACAATTTTTTTAGAGATAGGGTCTCTAAAGAGGGAGCTAACTCCAGCCGTTTTTTTAAATAATATTTTTAATTTTTAATTTTTGTGGGCACATAGTAGGTATGTATATATTTATGAGGTATATGAGATGTTTTGATACAGGCATGCAATGTGAAATAATCATATTGTGGAGAATAGGGTATCCATCCCCTCATGCATTTATCCTTTGTGTAACAAGCAATCCAGTTACACTCTCATTTAAAAATATATAATTGTTATTATTGACTATAGTCATTCTGTTGTTCTATCAAATAGTAGGTCTTATTCATCCTTTCTATTTTTTTTGTGCCCATTAACCATCCCCACCTTCCCCACAGCCCCCCATTACCCTTCCCAGCCTCCAGTAACCATCTTTCTACTCTTTATGTTCATTAGTTCAATTGTTTTGATTTTTAGATTCCATAAATAAGTGAGAACATGTGATGTTTGTCTTTTTGTGCCTGGCTTATTTCACCCTCTGGCTCTTTTATGAGGTCCCTAATCCCATTCATTAAGGCTATGCCCTCGTGATTTAATCACCTTGTGAAGTCCTCGAGTCTTAATATTAGCATTGGCAATTTAGTTTCTTTGTTTTTCTTTTCTCTTTTTGTTTAGAGACAGTCTCACTTTATCACCCAGGCTGGAGTGCAGTAGTGCTCACTGCAACCTTGACCTCCTGAGCTCCAGTGATCCTCCCGCCTTAGCTTCCTGCATAGCTGGGACTTTTAAGCTGGGATGCTTTAAGGTGCATGCCACCATGCCTGGCTAGTTTTTTTTTTTAATTTTATTTTTATTTTTAGTAGAGATGAAACCTCACTGTGTTAATGCAGACTAGTTTTGTGTTCCTGAGCTCAAACAGTTCTTCTGCCTTGGCCTCCCAGAGTGCTAGGATTACAGGCTTGAACCAGGATACCAGACCGTGATTAAGTTTCAGCATGAGAATTTCGGGGGACACATTCATACCCTAGCAAGATCTATGTATACACACTTATATATTAACAACTATGAGTTCATATTGATTCTACCCGTATTAATCTAACACCATGAGGGGGTGGTACTTCTTGCATCTTCCTTAGGTTGAATTTCGTCAAATGCTTTTCTTGCATCTTGCCCACACTCTGTGCAAATATATACTATACTTATTTCTAGAAGTTTTATAGTTTTTGACTTTAGGTTTAGATCTATGATCAATCTCAAATTATTTTTTGTTAATAGTTTGAGATAGGGGTTGAAGTTCATCATTTTTCTGTATTGGATATCCAACTGATCTAGCACTGTTTGTTGAAAAGACTTTTCATTTCCCATTGAATTGCTTTGATGCCTCCTCTGAAAATCAGTTAACTGTATATGTGTGAGTCTGTTTCTGGACTTTGTATTCTGTTCTCTTGATCTGTTTGTTTGTCTTTAGGGCAGCACAATATTCTCTTGATTATTGTAGCTCTGTAAGAAGCCTTGAAGTCAGATAGTTTAAGTCATTCAACTTTGTTCTTTTTCAAGATTGTTTGGCTGTTCTAGGTCCTTTGATTTTCATATACATTTTAAAATCAAAAGCCTGATTTCTATAAAAGTGCCTAGTGCGAATATGGTTGGAATTGTGATTTAGGCAGAATCAACATCTTGACAGTGTTGAAATTTTCAAATTACAAACATGGTATATATCTTCATTTACTTAGGTATTTAATTTCTTTCAGCAGTGTTTTGTGGTTTTCAGTATATGGGGCTTCCATGTCTTTTGTTAAGTTTATTCTTAAGTAATTTGCTTTTTGGTATTAAGAAATGTTTTTAAAATTTCATTTTGTTGGTGGAAGATAGAAATACAATTGTTCGGCTGGGCGCGGTGGCTCAAGCCTGTAATCCCAGCACTTTGGGAGGCCGAGACGGGCGGATCATGAGGTCAGGAGATCGAGACCATCCTGGCTAACATGGTGAAACCCCGTCTCTACTAAAAAATACAAAAAAACTAGCCGGGCGAGGTGGCGGGCGCCTGTAGTCCCAGCTACTCGGGAGGCTGAGGCAGGAGAATGGCGTGAACCTGGGAGGCGGAGCTTGCAGTGAGCGGAGATCCGTTCGCTGCACTCCAACCTGGGGGACAAAGCGAGACTCTGTCTCAAAAAAAAAAAAAAAAAGAAATACAATTGTTCTGTATATTGAACTGCCATCCTGCAACTTTGCCAAACTTACTTAGATGAATCTTGCTAGACTGACATAATTCTTAAGAATTTATTTGTTAACAATTAGCCTCTGAAAAGAAAGTTTTATAATTTCCTTTCAAATATTTATGCATAGTATTTCTTTTCCTTGCTTATTACATTTAATAGGATCTTCTGTATACTGTAATGTTGGGTAGACTTGGTGCGATTTCTGTCACCATCTTTGCCATCTTGCCAGTCTTTGAGGGAAAGTCCTCAGAATTTCATTATGTTATTTGCTGTAGGTTTATATGATAGAGGAAATTTCTTTCTGTTTATAGGTGTGCTAAAATTTTTATTTTTTTTTTAACCCAGAGTGGATATGGAACTTTGTCAGGTGCTTTCATCACATCTGGTATTATGGTAAATGAAATTGCCTTTTGTACATGAATCCTAATTTTATATTCCTGGAGTAAATACTGCAGTATCGTGATATATTATTATTATTTTTGTAAGTTAACTGATTTTGATCTTTCCATTATTTTGCTGAGGATGTTTTCATCTGTGTTAATCAACTATGGTCATGTTTTATAGATTTTTTATAATTAAAAATGTTTTGGTAATGGATTTATGCAAACCTTCTAAATGAGTTGGGAATTGTTTACTCCTTTATTTTCTTCCACATGTGTCTGATAGACTTCACCAGTGAAACCATCTGAGTTTTGAGTTTTCTTTTTGTAAAAGGGTAGGCTAACCATTTTAACTTACTTAATAGATATATGGCTATTTAGATTTTAAAAGTTTTATCTTGTGTCCGTTGTGGAAACTGTTGTGCTTTTCACCCTATTATTAGTGCTGTGTGGTTTATCTTTCCATCCTCTTTATTTTAACCCGTGTCTTTATATTCAAAAGATATCTCTTGTAGACATAATTGGGTCTTGTTTTTTTCTTCTCCCCAATCTGAAAAAAAGCTACATTTTAATTGGAGTATTTATTTAGTCTCCTTAATGATACACAATTGATCCTCGTTATTTGAGGATTCCATACATGTGAAAATTGCAAAATTTATTTGTAACCCCTAAATCAATACTTGAAGTGTTCCTGTAGTCATTCACAGACATGCACAGAGTAGCGAAAAATTTGAGTTATCTTGACACATTTTTCCCAACTGAGGTCAAATAAGGTGACGCTCTGCCTTCTTGTTTCAGCTCTCATACTTTGAAAAACAAGGGTCCTTTTCCACACATCAAGAAAAAACTGCAGGCCAGATATTGAGACAAAAATCCTCAGCGAAATACTAGCAAACTAAATGAACAATACATTAGAAAGATCATTCAACATGACCAAGTGGGATTTATCCCTGGGATGCAGGGATGCTTCAGCATATGCAAATCAGTTTGTATGGTACATCATATCAACAGAATGAGATAAAAACTGTGTGATCATTTCAATTAGTGCTGAAGAAAACATTTGATGAAATGTAACATCTCTTTATGTTGAAAAACCCTCAAAAAACTGGGGATAGGAGGAACATACCTCAACATAATTAAAGCCATATATGACATACTCACAGCTAGTATAATACTGAATGGGGAAAAACTGCAAGCCTTTCCTCTAAGGCAAGTTTGTCCAATCCGTGGCTCAAGGGCCACATATGGTCCAATACAAATTTGTAAACTTTCTTAAAACATTATTTTTTTTTTAGCATTTTTTTTTAAAGCTCATCAGCTATCATTAGTGTTAGTGTATTTTTTTTTTTTTTTTTTTTTAAGATGCTCTGTCACCAGGCTGGAGTGCAGTGGTGTGATCTCAGCTCACTACAGTCTCCGCCTCCCAGGTTCAAGTGATTCTACTGCTTCAGCCTCCTGAATAGCTGGGATTACAGGTGCACGCCACCACACCCAGCTAATTTTTGTATTTTTAGTAGAGATGGGGTTTCACCATGTTGGCCAGGATGGTCACGATCTCTTGACCTTGTGATCTGCCTGCCTCAGCCTCCCAAAGTGCTAAGATTACAGGCGTGAGCCACTGCATCTGGCCTAGTGTTAGTATATTTTATGTGTGGTTCAAGACAATTCTTGCAGTGTGGTCCAGGGAAACCAAAAATTGGACACCACTGCTCCAAGATCTGGAATATGACAAGGATGCCCACTGTCACCACTGCTATTCAACGCAGTACTAGAAGTTCTAGCTAGAGCAGTCAGACAAGAGAAGCATATAAAGGGTATCCAGATTGGAAAGGAAGAAGTCAAATTATCCTTGTTTACAGATGATACAATCTTGTATTTGGAAAAACCTAAAGACTCCACAAGAAAACTATTAGAACTGGTAAATTCAGTGAAGTTGCAGGATACAAAATTAACATACCAAAATCAGTAGCATTTCTGTTTGTCAACAGTGAACAATGTGAAAAAGAAATAAAAAAGTATCCCTTTTGGAAGCCACACATAAAATAAAACACCTAGGAATTAACCAAATAAATGAAAGCTCTCTATAATGAAAACTATAAAACACTGATGCAAGAAATTGAAGAGGACCCCCCAAAATGGAAAAATATTACATGTTCATGGATTGGAAGAATCAGTATTGTTAAAATGTCCATACTACTCAAAGCAAATCCTACCTAGATTAAATGCAAACTACTCAAAGCAAATCCTACCTAGATTAAATGCAAATCCTACCAAAATATGAATGACATTCTTCAAAAAAAAATCCTAAAATTTTTGTGGAACAACAAAAGACCCAGAATAGCCAAAGCTGTTCTAAGTAAAAGAACAAGACTGGAGGAATTACGTTACCTGACTTCAAATTATACTACGGAGATACAGTAACCAAAACAGCATGGTACTGACGTCAAAACAGACCCATAGACCAATGGAACAGAATAGAGAACTAAGAACCCAGAAATAAATCCACACATGTACAGTGAGCTCATTTTTGACAAAGGTACCAAGAACATACTCTGGGGAAAAGACAGTCTCTTCAATAAATCGTGCTAGGAAAACTGGATATCCATATGCAGAAGAATTAAACTAGACCCCTATATCTTACTGTATATAAAAATCAAATCATAATGGATTAAAGACTTAAATCTAAGACCTCAAACTATGAAACTACTACAAGGAAACATTGGGGAAAATCTTCAGGACATTGTTCTGGGCAAAAATGCCTTGAGCTATATCCCACAAGCGTAGGCAACCAAAGCAAAAATGAACAAATGGGGTCACATCAAGTTAAAAAGCTTCTTCTGCACAGCGAAGGATACAGTCAACAAAAGGAAGAGACAACACACAGAATGGGAGAAAATATTTGCAAACTACCCAGCTGGCAAGGGCTTAATAACCAGAGTATATAAGGAGTTCAACTAACTCTATAGGAAAAAATAATGTAATAATCCAATTAAAAATGGGCAAAAGATTCTAATAGACATTTCTCAAAAGAAGTACAAGTGGCAAACAGGCATATGAAAAGGTGCTCAACATCGATCATCAGAGAAATGCAAATCAAAACTACAATGAGATATCATCTTACCTAATTAAAATGTCATATCCAAGAGACAGGCAATAATAAATGCTGGTGAGGATGTGGAGGAAAGGAAACCCTCATACACTGTTGGTATGAATGGAAATTAACCACTGTGGAGAACAGTTTGGAGGTTCCTCAAAAAACTAAAAATTGACCTATCATATGATCTAGCAATGCCACCGCTAGGTATACACCCCTCCCTGCCATAAAAGAATGTCAAAGAGATACTTGCACTCCTATTTTTGTTGCAGCACTTTGCATTAGCTAAGATTTGCCCGCAACCTAAGCATTCATCAGCAGATGAATGGATAAAGAAAATGTGGTACACAGTGGAGTACTTACTATTCAGTCATCAAAAAGAATGAGATCCAGTCATTTGCAGCAATATGGATGGAACTTGAGATCCTTATGTTAAGTGAAATAAGCCAGGCACAGAAAGATAAGCCTTGCATGGTCTCACTTATTTGTGGAATCTAAAAATCAAAACAATTGAACTCATGGACGTAGAGAGTAGAAGGGTGGTTACCAGAGGCTAGGAAGGGGAGTGGGGGGCTGAAGGGAAGGTAGGATTGTTAATGGGTACAAAAAAATGGAATGAATAAAACCTACTATTTGATAGTACAATAGCGTGGTTATAGTCAATAATAACTGCACATTTTAAAATAACTTAGAGTATAATTGGATTGTTCATAACTCAGAGGATAAACTCTCGAGCGTATGGATACCTTATTCTCCATGATGTACTTATTTCACATTGCTTACCTGTATCAAAACATCTAAAGTACCTCATAAATATATACACCTACTGTGTACCCACAGAAATTTAAAAAAGGGTTCTTTCCCAGTCTGTTCAGTGCCACATTTTCCACATTTTTATACTTCTTTTGGGGTGATTTTGCTGTTTAAAATGACCCCAAATGTAGGGCTGAGGTGCCACCTAGTGATCCCAAGTGCAAGAGGCTGTGATGTGCCTATGGAGAAAATACATGTATTAGATAAGCTTCACTCAGACAAGAATTGTAGTGCTGTTGGCCATGAGTTTAATATAAGTAAATTAACAATAGATATTAAGTGTTTTAAACAAAAACACATATAAAACAAGATTAGGTATTGATCAGTTGACTAAGGTAGCAGGACCAGAGGCTTGCCGGGACTTAATACTATTTTCTTGAGAGCAGTGGTTCCATATTTGGTAACTCAGTGTTCATGATGACTGCTATGAATAATGAGAATTCACTGTAGTTGGGTTTAGATCTACTAGTTTACTGTTTGTCCTCTGGTGTCCTTTTTTTTTTTTTTTTTTTGGGCCAATTGAATATTTTTTAGTATTCCATTTAATGACTTTTTTTTTTTTTTTTTTTTTTGCAGTTGCATCCTTATCCTTGCCTACTTAGAATTAACATACTACTTCTCATAAAATGTAAGAATTGAAATAACACAGTTCCATTCCCTACCCGGTCGTTGTGCTGTTGTTGTCATAAATATTTATATTTATTTTTGTATTTATGATGTAGGGTCTTACTCTCTCACCCAGGCTGGAGTGCAGTGTCACAGTCTTGGCACACTGTATCCTCCACCTCCTGGGTTCAAGCAATCCTCCCACCTCAGCTTCCTAAGTAACTAGGACTACAGGCATGCACCACTATGCCCGGTTAATTTTTGTGCTTTTTGTAGAATTGGGATTTCACCATGTTGCCCAGGCTGGTCTTGAACTCCTAGGCTCAAGTGAGTCACCCCTCTTGGCCTCCTAAAGTGCTGGGATTACAGAGGTGACAGCCTACTGTCATGTATTTTATGTACACCTACATTATAAGCCCCGTGATACAGTGTTGTTATTGCTTTCAACAGCCAGTGAGTGTCTTCTAAAGAAATTAAGAGAATAAATTGAAAGATAGTTCTTTACATTTATCCACACATTTAACACTTATAGTACTTTTTTTTTTTTTTTGGTGGATCCTAATTTTTATATGTTATCATTTGCTGGAGATTAATTTCCTTAGTTTTTGTTTATTAGACCATGTCTTTATTTTGTCTTCACTGTTGAAGGATGTTTTTGCTGCATGTGGAGTTCTGGGCTGATAGTTCTCTTTGAGCATTATAGATGTTGTTGCATTACTTCCTGACTTGTTTTTCCGATTAAAAAAATCAGCTGGCCATCGTGTTACTGTTATTGTCGTCGTTGTTATTGTTTATTCTTAGTTACTTTCAAGATTTTTCTCTTTTTGGTTTTCAGCAGTTTATCTACAGTGTGCTCAGGTGTATTTCTATTTGTATTAATCCTACTTAGTGTTCACGGAGTCTTTTGGATTTATAAGTCAGTATTTTTTGTTGATTTGGAAAGTTTTTGGTTATTGCATCTTCAGATATTTTCTCTGCTAAAGTTTCACTTTCTTCCCCTCCACCTGCATTTCTGATTATATCCATGTCATAATGATTGATATTATCTCAGAAGTTTGTGAGAGTTTGTTCATTTTTCTCCAGTCTTTTTTTCTGTTTTTCAGTGTGGATAATTCCTACTGGTTTGTTTTCCAGTTCATTGACTGTGTCATATTCAGTCTGCTGTTAAGATCATAGAGTGAATTTTTTGTTTTAATTTTCAATCTTTTCTGTTTTTGAATTTATATTTGTTTCTATTTTATACTTTTTTTTGTTTTTTTTAAATTTTTTTGAGATGGAGTCTTACTCTGTTCCCAGGCTGGAGTGCAGTGGCACAGTCGGCTTGCTGCAGTTTCCACCTCCCAGGTTCAAGCGATTCTCCTGCTCAGCCTCCTGAGTAGTTGGGATTACAGGTGCCTGCCACCACATCTGGCTGATTTTTGTATT
Source organism: Rhinopithecus roxellana (assembly GCF_007565055.1). Lineage (NCBI taxonomy): Eukaryota > Metazoa > Chordata > Mammalia > Primates > Cercopithecidae > Rhinopithecus > Rhinopithecus roxellana. The sequence goes on along the minus strand of NC_044559.1, from coordinate 1,548,521 downwards.
TTTAGTAGAGACAGTGTTTCACCATGTTGACCAGGCTGGTTTCGAACTCCTGACCTCAGGTGATCGGCTCACCATGGCCTCCTGAAGTGCTGGGATTACAGGCATGAGCCACCACGCCTGGCCACTTTTTATTTCTTTGCTGAGATTTCATACCTGTTCCCTCATTAAGACCATGTGTTGTTAACTTTCTCTTACTTTCAGTGGGTAACAACTGAAATAAGCCTTATTCTGATATGGTAATTCTCGTTTACTTTTGACTGGTGCTTACTTAACCTTTTTAGTCCTCATTTTAAACTTTTTGTGCTATTCATTGGGTATGTCTTATGTAAATAATATGTAACTGAAGTTTATGTTTTATAAAATAATCTTATTTGTCTTTTAATTGGCAAGTTTAATTCATTTACATAGATTATGATTATTGATATATTTGTAATGAATATTTGCCGTTTTACTTTGTGCTTTCTGTTTACACTTCCTGTGCTCCTTTTCTTTTTCGTTCTTTTTAAGAATACAATTAAGGTTTTTTCACTTGATTTTTTTTCTTATGGTATTTTTCCTTTGTATTGGTTTGGAAGTCTTTTTGTGGTTTATTCTTGAGATATTGTCATAGAGTTAAGTTAACAAAGCTGAATGAACCTTATCTTAATTGCCTGCCAAGACAAAGACTTTATCATCTCTCACATATGCAGAGGATTGATTCCAGGACCCTCGTGTATACTACAGCCTGCGTGTATTCATATCCTGCTGTTGACCCAGCAGAACCTGCCTTTAAGAAAAATCGGGGCTGGGCACAGTGGCTCACGGCTGTAATTCCAGCACTTTGGGAGACCGAGGCAGGAGGATTGCTTGAGGCCAGGAGCTCGAGACGAGCCTGGACAACAAAGTGAGAGAGTGTCTCAACAAAAAATAAAAAAATTAGCCAGGTATGGTGGTGCAGGCCTGTAGACCCAGCTACTCGGGAAGCTGAGGCAGTAGGATCGCTTGAGCCCAGGAGTTCGAGGCTACAGTGTGTTATGATGGTGCCACTGCACTCCAGCCTGGGTGGCAGAGTGAGACTCTGTCTCGGAAGGAAGGGGAAGGAGAGAGGAAGGGAGGGAGGGAGAGAGACTTTCTGTATATATGTGGGTTTTTCATCCCTCATCTGTGTTTGGTTTAAAAAAAAAAAGCCCACATGTAAGTCGGCCTGCACAGTGCAAACCCGTATTGTTCAAAAGGTCAACTGTACTTTAATGACCTCCCCTTCCTCATGCCCTTAGCTTAAACACTGATTTTTGAGATTTTTATTTTCTCGCTGTTGTTTAAATCCTGTTGCAAACTATTGTTATTTTTGCGTGGGGAATGTTTGCTGACAGATACTTTAATACTTGAACGTCATTTCATCTGACATCTCAGATCTCCATTCTGAGCTCATTTTCCATTCTTCTACAGTATATTCTTTTGAAGTTTCTTTTTTTTTTTTTTTTTTTTTGAGACGGAGTCTTGCTTTGTCACCCAGGCTGGAGTGCAGTGGCACGATCTCGGCTCACCGCAACCCCCGCCTCCTGGGTTCACGCCATTCTTCTGCCTCAGCCTCCTGAGTAGCTGGGATTATAGGCACCTGCCACCACGCCCGGCTAATTTTTTGTATTTTTAGTGGAGACACGGTTTCACTGTGTTAGCCAGGATGGTCTCGATCTCCTGACCTCGTGATCCACTGGCCTCAGCCTCCCAAAGTGCTGGGATTACAAGTTTCCTTCTTTCTTTTTTTTTTTTTTTTAAAATAAACTTATCTAAGCACGAGGTTTCTTTGGTGATCGTCTGCTGATCATAAACTCTGTTATTTAGCTGGGAATATCTTGATTTCATCTTTGCTCTTGAAGGATAGTTTTGCTGTGCATATGATGACACTTGACAAGTTTCCTTGATAGTTCGAAGATAATATTCTACTGTCTGCTGGCTTGTTACTGGTGAGAATTCTATAGTCAGAGCTAATTGTAGTAGTCTGTCTTTGTTCTCTGTGCTTTAAAATATTTTCTTTGGCTTTATTTTGCGATTTACCACAATGCCTTTGAGTCTAAGGGTGGATTTCTTTTTGTTTATATTGGTAGGTGTACGTTGTGCTTCTTAAATCTAGATTTGAGTCTTTTATCTGTTTTTGAAAATTCTCAGCCCTTACCTCTTCATGTATTGCTTCTCTTCTATTCTCTGTATTGTTTCCCACTAGGACTCAAGTTAGTCATGTGTGAGTCCATCTCAGTCTATTCTCAATATCCCTTAATCTCTTTAGTATTTTTTATTTCCCTAACTGGGTAATTTCTTCCAATTTGGCATGTAGTTTGGTAATCTGTCTTTAGCTGTGACTAATACGCTATTTAATTAACTCATTTGGTTTTCATTTTAATACTTAGATTTGTAATTTGTGAAAGCAATGTTTTATGGTTTCAAACTGGCTGTTCTTAGTACTTTGTTGTTTGTTCATTTCAAAATTTCTTTATTTACATAATTTGCTATTTAATAATTTGTTTTGGCTGGGCGTGGTGACTCACGCCTGTAATGCCAGCACTTTGGGAGGCCGAGGTGGGTGGATTACCTGAGGTCAGGAGTTCAAGACCAGCCTGGCCAACATGGTGAAACCCCATCTCGACTAAAAATACAAAAATTAGCCGGGCGTGGTGGCACACGCCTGTAATCCCAGCTACTTGGGAGGCTGAGGCAGAAGAATTGCTTGAGCCCAGGAGACGGAGGTTGCAGTGAGCCGAGATCATGCCACTGCATTCCATCCTGGCCGACAGAGCCAGACTCTGTCTCAAAAAAAACAAAAAAAAAACAAAAAAAAACCTGTTTCATAATTACATTATCTGAAATGGTAGTGAAGGCAGTATCTGGTATTTGTTCTTTTTGCTTGCTCTGGCTCATAGAGATTTACTTCTCTATGTATATGGTAATCTTTTTATTGTAAGCTTATTTTTCCAGCTTTATTTTCATTCCCTTTTTGACATATTTTGTTATTACCATATTTGAATGCACTAGACAGGTGCCCTGCCATCATAGAGAACTGAAATGCTTTTCCTGTATATGGAGATGACATGGTTTTGTCATAAAGAACTGGGAAGGGACTGTTACCTTTTTCATACTCCTTTTTCTCTTTGCCTTATTTCCCTTGCATATTTAAATATATCTTATCCTTGTATGTATCTTATACGAGGTTTTTTTGATTTTAAGGAACAGAAACTCACATCAGTGTTCTTTAAGAATAAAGCGTTTATTTTCAGATTACAAGGAAACTGGAGCTAAATAGCTGTAAGGATCCAACACAGTTCTAGGGAACAGCTACACTTACTGCTCATTGCATTTCTGCTGTTCTCTTCTTGTCTGCTACACTCTTCCCATGAGGCCAGATGCTGGGTCTGACCCGCAGACCCTGGCTGAACAATGGATGAAAAATGCACTCACACGCAGGTATCCAGTGAAAGAATGGGCTAGCGAAGCGGGCTAGGGGACTGGGCCGCTCACAGACCCCGAGGAGGGTGCTGTAAAAAGTCAGCAGCCTCGGCCATGGCAGGCTGGCACTGCGGGCATTTATTCAGCACAGATTTAATGACAATGGCTTTGAGTCAGCACACTTGTGGGTAATCAACATGGTCGCCCTCCCTGGGGAGAGCAGTCCTGCGTGAGGATGATTAAAGGCCAGGTTCCGAGGCCTAAGTAAACTAACTTATCTAAATCAGTTTATTTACATCCCCTTGTTGTCTAACCTAAGCTTTCAGGCACTGGATAAGAGAGTCTGGCTGCCTTCCGCCAAATCCTTTTCCAAAGCTTTCGTAAAACCTCCTGGCCTTCCAAGAATGTTTGCATCTTTCTACAATTGTTCCTACCACTCTGACCAGCTTCTACAACCAGAAGGCTTCCTCATGTTCACATTATTTTTTCTCTATTTCATATCTCGTTTTTCTGGTCCTCAGCTCCCTCTCACCTCATCCTTGCTTGTGAATCTTTGAGGATCTTCCTTCACTCCATGTATTCTTTCAGCTTCACCTCCCTTTTAGTGCCTAATTTGCCAGCTTGCCTAACTAGCCTCTTCCCCAGCCAGCAGACTGGCTCTCCTTGGAGCAGCTGCCTGTCTCTGTGTTGAGGGGAGGAAAGAGTCTGTGTTCAAATCTCACTGCCAAGGCCCCCTCCCTTGGAAGGGTGCTGTGATGTATACTTAGGGTGTATACTTCTAAGGTATTTAAAATTATTTTTGAAGCCACAAAGGTTATAAAAATAAAAGGCCTCTAACTTAGAAAATGAATGACCCAGTTGCAGAAAGATGTTTGGCGAATTAAAAATTTTTATACCATTCATTCTTGTGTGAAAACTGTTATGAGTCTAATGCACACTTGGAATTTTTTTTTGTTTGTGGGTTTCTAGCCAAGAAGGAAATGCAGGTTTCCAGTTATATTTATGGAGGTTTTAATCTCAAAGATTTAATGTTCATGTTTATTGAAATATCAGTATACATAAGAGCATCTTCAGTTAAATGAAAACAAATTATTATGTGTATGAATTAGTAACATAAGAAACGTCCAATGAAACCCCATCTCTACTAAAAATTACAAAAATTAGCTGGACATGGTGGTGCATGCCTATAATCTCAGCTACTCAGGAGGCTGAGGCCGGAGAATCGCTTGAACCTGGGAGGCAGAGGTTACAGTGAGCCGAGATTGTGTCACTGTCCTTCAGCCTGGGCAACACAGTGAGACTCCATCTCAAAAACAACAACAACAACAACAACAAAAGGGCCTAAGCGACCATTGTATTTCTTAAAAATTCATTATATTGTGTTCTGTATTATAAAGTCAGATCAAAAAATTATAGCACACTTAACTATCATCTGTATACATACCACCGTATAGTTTACAAGTGATTTTCACGTTTGTTATGGCATTCATTCTTACCCAGAGCCCTAAGTTGAAAAGCATACAGGCAGGTTAAATTTATAGTATGTTTACTGACTTCTAATTTCTGGATGATGACAGGGCTAAAGTTATTCATTCCTTTCCTAAAATTCATATTCCTCCTGAATAATTGAAATTGGCCTGAATTGCTACATTTTAAACTATACCTTTTCTTTTTTTAAAGATGTATTTACTTGGAATATTACTTGGTTTAAAAGACAAGAATTGTCAAAGCACAAGTGGGACTTTATTAGAAATTCATATTAAATTTTTCTGATTTTACTACATATTTTTTCCCTTTAGGCCTCGATGTGTTCTATTTTATTCAAAATAGAAGTTTTATTTGTGGTACTACATAATTATTTTAAAAATCAGTTAATATTGAAAAGGTGAAAGATCGTTTGTACTTCTACTCCCATTTTCTCTCCGTGTGCTCTCCGGTCTGACCGTCAGTAGCTGGGTTTTACACATAGATATACGTATGTGTGTTTGTATGCACACACAGCCTGCTAGTGCTGGAGGCAGAACTGAGAGCCACCACCTTGTGCCTGGCACCGGAAGTGCAGCCACTGTTGTAGTGCAAAGGTCATTGTATTGATAGGGCAGCTGTCATGGCTGTGGCCATCAGGATGTTCCTTATTACCCATGCTGGTGTCAGTCCTGTGTCTAACAGCTGCTGCTTTCCATGCTGCTGATTCCTTGAAGTTTTACTGTTCTTCAGAGCCTGTTGAGAATGTCTTTAATTTGACTGTTTTTCTTAGAATGAATCACACAATACCACTCTATCATCCCTTGCTTTTATGTAGGATAGTGTGAATGACAGATACCATGTTGTTCTCCAAGCCACTACTCTGTTCTCATGGTCTGTGGCTTTCTTTAGATTAAACCTGGACTCTTGCTGTAGAATGAGTGTCCATTCCCCAAGATCCCTGTCCCCTGGAGATTTCTAGGTGCTTTTGGTAAACAGGTCGTTGTCTGCCTTGACCCTGCTAGTATCCTCAGTCATGTACAAAATCTCTGTCTTTCCTGGAGTTGTCCTAGTGCAGACTCAGGCTGGGAGTCATGCTTCTGAAGAATAATGTATGAAAGTGATTTTTGAAAAAGGAGTGATTGACTAAGAGTTCATCTATTACCAAAGAAAGTTAGAACTCTAGTCATGGAAAAATATCAGTGATCACTGGTCACTGATACTGATCATTGGTATTTCTTACATAATATACTAAGTTACTACCAAATTTATAGCCAAGTCATTTTTTTTGTAGACCTGCATAAGCATATTTAACTAAAAGTCTGTTGAATTCGAGATTTGCATAGTGCTTCCCTAGGTACCTGACCTAAGGCCCATATTAATTTGATTCTATGTGCTTACCAGAGGCCTTTCCATCATTGTTATGGGGCTGCCTAAGCAGTGATAAGCCTTTGTTAAATGCAGACATGGAATGAGTCCTTCTGCAGCCCATGCAGCCTCCTCTTAGCTGTGGGCCTGCCTCTTCCTGTCTTGGTTCATCACTTCCATTTACAGTGACCCTGAAACCACATTCCAGCCCTATCTTCCTTTCCTCCGCACAGGAGGTCATATGGTCTTCTGTTCACAGTCAGACTTCAGACCTTTCCTATTTTCTTTAAGGACTGGTTGTTTTCTATTTAATGTTATTGTGCTGGTGATCCACAATGTATATTGTCAGAAAATAATACTTTGAATGCTTGTGGTAGCTAGAGGTCTGTGTAGGATAGAGTAGACAATGGGTAGGAAGTATTAAGAATAAACACCTTTTGGGCCAGGTGTGGTGTCTCACACCTGTAATCCCAGCATTTTGGGAGGCCAAGGCGGGTGGATCACCTGAGGTCAGGAGTTCAAGACCAGCCTGGCCAACATGGCGAAACCCCATCTCTACTAAAAATAGAAAAATTAACTGGGTGTGGTGGCACACACCTGTAATCTCAGCTACTCGGGAGGCTGAAGCAAGGAGAATTGCTTGAACCCGGGAGGTGGAGGTGGCAGTGAGCTGAGATGGTGCCATTGCACTCTAGCCCAGGCATCAAGAGTGAAACTCAGTCTCAAAAAAAAAAAAAAAAAAAAAAAAAAAAAGAATAAGCACATTTTGTTGTTTAATGGTTTTAGTTTTGCAAGATGAAAAAAATTCTGGATATCTGTCTCACAATATTGAATGCTGTACACTTACAAATAGTTAATTTGATAAATTTTATGTTTTGTATTTTTTACCACAAGAAAAAACAAGCATTTTTTAATGGAACATAGACTTAAAAGCTTAAGTATAGGGTTTTGGATTTTTTATCTTTTTAATACTTGGTTCTATTTACTCATCCTTTACTACAAATTGGATCAATAGATTAGGATTTTGGAAAGTTTAGCAGAGCAGAGAAGTATAGCAAACAGAATTCATTCATTTAACATTTATTGAGCACTTCCTGTGTAGCAGGCCCGTGCTTTTAGTTGATAATTCAGAGAAATAAGGGACATGACCCCCAGATGCCCCTTGCGGAAAGAACTGGAGAAGCCATTTGAACTTAAGGCAGGAAATCCTGAAAAATTTTGTATGCCATTAACATTTTATTATTAAAGCATACAGACGTACAGGCATACATCAAAGTTTCAAAACTTTTATTATGGAGAATTTAAAACATACACAGAGGTAAAGGAGGAATACAGTGAATCGCCTTGTGCCTGGCACCAGCTGGCATCCACTCATAGCCTCTTGTTTCTTTATATTCCTCTCCCAGTCCATTTTTGAGGGTACATTCTTGTTCTTTTCATTTTATCTGTAAATATGTTAGTACTTTCACTGAAAGATAAGGGCTGTTTTTCTTAGAACAAATCACAGAATACCACTGTCATCCCAGAGTTATTTCACAATTTTGTATGTGTGTTTGTGTGCACTGTGATTTTTGCATCAGGATCTAAACAAGATCTACACATTACATTCAGTTGATAGATTTTCTTTAATATCTTTTAAGCTATAGGTTTATTTTCTTTGTTCTTGAAATGTTATTTACTGAAAAAATCATGTCGTTTATCTTGTGCACTTGCTCATACTGTTATATATGAATTTTGTGGAATGACTTTCTTGCTTTGAAACAGTAGTGACCACTTATTCTTCACTTGGATCCATTATTTAATCATGGGCATGCAAGATGTTACAATTCTAATTTCATCATTCCTTTTTCATTTATTTGCTGGAATACTACTATAGAGAAGTTTCTTTTTACAAACTATTCAGTTACCCAGAGGTATAACTTATACAGGGAAGTCAGGTTAAATGAGTGACTCTTTCTCTTTACTTATAACTCTTGGAGGGTCCCTAGCATTTCCAAAAATGGCCAGTGTTTTTTCCTTTATTTAAAAAAAATATCATTATAAACAGATGCTGTTTTCTTTTTCTTTTTCTTTTCTTTTTTTTTTTTTTGAGACAGGGTCTTGCAGTGTCCCTCATGCTGGAGTGCAGTGGTGTAATCATGACTCATTGCAGCCTCAACCTCCTGGGCTCAAGTGATCCTCCTGCCTCAGCCTCCCAAGTAGCTGGGACCACAGGCATGCACCACCAAACACAGCTAATTAAAAAAGAAATCATTTTAGGAGAGATGGAATCTCACTATGTTGCCCAGGCTGGTCTTACACTTCTGGCCTCAAGAGATTTTCCCACCTCTTCCTCCCAAAGTACTGAGATTACAGGTGTGAGTCATCACGCCCTGCCAACATGTGAATTTAATATATTTGATGATTTCTTAAGTTCATTGCAGTTATTCTTTAATGAGTTAATTAAATTAATGACAGAAGTCTCACTATGTTGCCCAGGCTGGTCTCAAGTGATCCTCTCTCCTTACCCTCCCTGGTAGCTGGGAGCTGGGACTATAAGGCACAAACCAGTGTACCCAGCCGCAGGCCGCAGTTGTTCTTATTAATGATCAAATGGTCCTGTTTTTTTTTTTTTTTGAGACCGAATTCATTCTTGTTGCCCAGACTGGAGTGCAATGGCATGATCTCAGCTCACTGCAACCTCTACCTCCCAACTTCAATCAGTTCTCCTCCCTCAGCTTCCTGAGTAGCTGGGATTACAGGCATGCACTACCATGCCCACGAAATTTTGTATTTTGTATTTTTTTTTTTTTTTGAGACAGAGTCTTACTCTGTTGCCCAGGCTGGAATGCAGTGGCGTAATCTCGGCTCACTGCAGCCTCCACCTCTGGGTTCAAGCAATTCTCTTGCCTCAGCCTCCCAAGTAGCTGGGACAACAGGTGCACACCACCACGCCTGGCTAATTTTTGTATTTTTAATAGACACGGGGTTTCATCACGTTGGCCAGGCTGGTCTTGAATGCCTGACCTCAGACAATCCGCCCACCTTGGCCTTCCAGGGTACTGAGATTACAGGCATGGGCCACCACACCCGGCCCTAATTTTGTATTTTTACTAGAGATGGGATTTCTCCATTTTGGTCAGGCTGGTCTCGAATTCCTGACTTCAGGTGATCCACCTGCCTTGGCCTCCCAAAGAGCTGAGATTACAGGCATGAGCCACTGCACCTGGCCCAAATTGTCCCTTCTTTGGCCAACGGGAGTGCCTTTACATTAGCTCCTGGGTCGTTTTGGCATGAGTGCCTCTGATGGCTTCTTGCTTTCTTGTGTGACAAGATGTCCAGGTTCATCTTGTACATTAACAGCCATAGATCTGGAATTATCCCTTTCTTCAACCAGCCCTGGTTCCTTTCAGAGGGAAATTGTATTTAGTGACCACAGTCTGAAAACTACAGATTGGTTGTTACTTCTAGGTCTTTTCAGAGGATGGGGCTAGGAAATACGTTGTTTTTAAGGTAAAATATTTTATGAGTTTCATACTTATTTTTCCAGTATAAACTTAGGAATAGATGATTTTGTTGAATTTCTTTAATTTTATATTTGTCTCATGCTAAAAATTTTGGTTCTTAATCATATTGATACCATTACTTATCAGTGTTACTGCTAACAATATGATTACTGAAAATAGTTTAAGAATTAAAAGCACTTTTCCAAATTCTTTTCATTTTTAGGATAGATTCCTCTAGGGATGTCTGGTAAAACTATTTTAAGTCATTTGAAATAATTCCTTTTTGTATGATTGTGCCACTAATTTAATAAATATTTAGGTTCATTTCATGTTGCTCTTGAATTTTAGAGATGATAGTTTTTCAATTATTTTTTAAATAAGTAATTGTGGAAAACATGTACATGGTTCCAGAGCTAAATGTGTAAAACAAGGCAGAATCAGAAAAGTCTAGCTCTGATTGTGGTTCCCTCTATTTTTCTCCCCTACATTCCATTTAAAACATATGAGCAAGAGTGTGTGTGTGTGTGTACACATCCATGCATGTGCACACACATATAGTTTCTGCCTCCTAATCCCATCTTAGGTGAATGGTAGCACACTACACATAATTTTCTTCTTGCTTTTTTGTCTTCTTCTTATTTCCTGCTGATTACTCCATAGAAGTATATAGGGGCATTCTTTATGCCTTTTTTCTATTTCATTGTGTGAATTTACCATAGTTTATTGTCAGTCCCATATTAATGGACATTTGGATTGTCTTTAGTGTCTTGCTGTTAGAAACAGTGCTGCAGTGAATACCTTGTACATACATACTTAATTTTGTTGTTGTTGTTTTTTAGAGGGGTATTTCAGTTTTAAATAAAACAACTTGACTTCAGGAGGTATTCAAGTGTAATGTTACTGCTACTGATGGATTGTTCTGGGAGTAGTGGAGGATGCAAAAGGCCAGTCTCGTAATCTAGGGTAGTAATCTTTCTTTGAGTATTATGGGTCCTCTCAGTTCTGTATTATTGTTAAAAGCCACATTTATAGAGTAGCTTTTGTGTTTCCTAGTTTCACTCTGTTTAAGACTTCAGGAATGTTTGAAGCAATCGGAGCATAGAGTGCTATCTTTTTTTTTAATGAAATTTTTTTTTGTAGAGATGGGGTCTTGCTGTGTTGCTCAGACTGGTCTCAAACTCCTGGCCTGAAGTGATCCTTCTGCCTCAGCTTCCCAAAGCACTGGGATTACAGGTATGAGCCACTGCACCTGGCCAGAATTCTGGTATTTTAGAATTGTTTTCTAGTCTTTTATAGTTGTTTTATATATAATCAATTTGTCAAAAAATTTTAAGGAAAGTAATATGCCTGGGTGGATGCTTTCCAAAGTATTCAACTTAGGTTTTATAGAAATAGTAGCTTCTTACTTTTGTAACCACATTTTTGTCCATTTGTGATCAGTTTATATAGTATTCAATTATACCATTGCAGAATGAGTACAACTGACATAAACAGGTTTGGAGATTAAACAATAGGTTTTTGATAATGTACACAACTGGTAGTAGCAGAAATATGCACATTGTAAGAGAGTAGCTTAATAAATGTGAGCATTCTTTATTTTCTGGGCATTCACTAATATATTTTAAGGGAGGAACGATAGCACCAGTTCACTTCTAAAATTTTCCAGTTCCTAGTAGGAGCCTGGCACTTAGAAGATGCTTGGAAAATGATGGATGAACCAATTCATTGTTTGGGTCAGACTATGAAAATACATGCTTGTCCATTTGTTTGCTTAGGATAAATGAATGAAATTTTCTAGGTCTTCCCAAAGGGATTTAAAATAAAGTGAAAATCTCTAAGACCGTGGTAGCTGACTTTAAAAACCATTTCCTGATTTACATTTATATTACTTTAAATTTGGTCTTGGATTATTATTTTGATGATCGACTACAACTTTTTTTGGCTTTTATTATAGTTTTTTCACTAAAAGGTGTTTTCTAGGTGGAGAAAATTAAAAAGAATGGATTCCAGGATCATAAAGCAAATAATAGTTTGTAGTTTTTGTTTTTTTTTTTTAAAACATTCTACCACCTGTGTGCCAGTTAGTGATAAAACTACTAGTTTTTAATAGACATTACCCACCTTTGGGATTTCACCATGGGAAAATGGGAGCAGTATTCCTTTTCTTTCTTTCAGCTTCTTTAGTATATATACATATCACAGTCAGTGGTGCAGAAAGGTTAGGAAACTGGAAGGATACAAGGTTTAGTCATAAGGAAGCACAAATTAAAGTTCCTGGAATATTTTACCCCTGCTCTGTATGGAACATCTTAGGGAATACTAAAGAAACATGATGGTACAGAAGACTGCAGGGATTGCTAAAAAATATGCAACGGTCCAGGGAGCATATAGCCTTTTAAGTAGGCCAGGCTTTATACCCTGCAAGGAATGATCTAAACTGTGTGATATATTGTGTCAGTCAGAGTTCTCCAAGGAAACAAAACCAATAGGGTGTGTGTGTCTGTGTGTGTGTGTGTGTTTGTGTGTGTGTGTACAGATATACCTGTATATATATATAGATAGACTAGAGATCGGGAGAGAGAGAGAGATTTGTTTTAAGGAATTGATTCATATGATTGTGGAGACTGACAAGTCTAAAATCTGTAGGGTGGGCTGGCAGGCTGGAGGCTCAGGGAAGAGTTGATTCTGGAGTTGAAGACTGAAGGCAGTCTGCTGGCAGAATTCCCTCTTCTGGGGGAGGTCAGTCGTTTTTATATTAAGGCCTTCAACTGATTGGTTGAGGCCCACCCACATTATGGAAAGCAGGATATTTTACTCAGAATCTACCAATTTAGAAGCTGGGTGTGGTGACAGGCACCTATAGTCCCAGATACTTGGGAGGCTGAGGCAAGAGGATCACTTGAGCCTAGGAGTTCAAGTCCAGCTGGGCAACATAGTGAAACCCCATCTCCTAAAAAAAAAAAAAATTGCATCTCTTAAAAAAATGTTGAACTCAAACCAGGGGCAGTTGACAGAAACTCTTGGTATCGTTTCTGTGTTATCTTCCCACTCCCAATCTGCACCATGGTTTTATGCTCCTAATAACAGACTTCTGACTTATGGTAATATTATGTGCACAGGGCCTGGTGAATATTTACTTTCCAGTTGTCAGAAGAATTAGACTAAAACAGTTTTCTTGTACATATCTGTTTTGAGAAGCAGGTCTGGCATTACTCCCATTGTGTATACATCTAGGGGAGGAAATTTCAGCTGAGTCATGTATTGACTTGAGACCTAGAGCAGGTGGATCACTTGACCTCTCTGAGTGTTTCTTCATCTGTAAAATGGGAATAAATCCTGTCCTGCCTTAAAAAAAAGTCTACCAATTTAAATGTTAATCTTATCTAAAAAATACCTTCACAGAAACATTCAGAGGAATGTTTGACCAAATATCTGGATATCATGGCCTAGTCAAGTTGACATGTGAAATTAACCATCACTTATATTGAAAGACTGTTTTTATATGATTAATGTCCACCTGTAAAGAAATTGGGTAAGTGCTATAGGTAGTAAGGAAGGGAAAGGGGAACGTGTTTTGCTTGTAGAGAAGAGATACTTTGAGGTATGGTCTGAAGGCCAGAGAATTTTGGGCCTGATAGGCAAAGAGGGAAGAACATCCCAAGAAGGTGGGACAGAATGAACAAGGGTAAGTTTGACCATGGCATGTACAGGGGTCCTTGAGAAGATTTGTCCTACCTGGGCAGACATATCTCGGATGGTCAGGGGATAAGGTGAGTAGTGAGGCAAATCCTGTTCTGGTTTTTCTGGTTTACTGCAGTATGTAGAGAATATGCTTGTTCCTGCCTGAGATGACAGCTGGCTGGTGCAGAGCAGTGTATGCCATTGTCTTTATGTGCTGCGTTGTACAGTGGCATGCTGAGAATTCTTTCTGCCGGAAGCACTTCAAATGGAGTATAATTGCCTTCGATTTTTCTATTATAAACTTTGGCCACAGTTTCTTCCTCTGTCAGCCTACTAAAGATGCTTCACAAGATCCATGTGTTTGTTAAGGAACATAAGATCTTCAAGAGGTATGGATTGCTAGAGGGAATTCTAGTCTCTAAACCTTGGGAATATTTTTGGATCTATTTATTAATGTTATTCTGTAGTAGAAATAGAGTTGAGCACCTTTTCCCCCATATTATAAAGATCATAATTAACTCTGAATATATAATAGGTATGAAAACGCCTGAAAAAAAATTATACTGATAAAAGCTATTATTATCAGAGGCAAAAGTAGGGAAAACAATATGTGGTAAATTGTTACAAAATGGCTCCTAATGAATCACCACCCCACCACCCGCACCGCTCCCAGCTCTGCCTGTTTGCAGTGTGACTTCACATGTTTCTCCCATTGTCTTAGTCCACATTGTGCTGCTGTAACAGAGTACCTGAGATGGGGTAATTAAGAAAGTACAGACATTTAGTTCTTACATTTCTGCAGCCTAGGAAGTCCAAGGTTGAGGGGCTCACATCTGATGAGGGCTTTCTTGCTGCATCATCCCATGGTGGAAGGCAGATGGGCAAGAGAGCACATTCATGGGACGGAGAGAAGGGAAGGAGGCTGAACTAATTCTTCTATTAGGAACCCACTCCCATGATGACTAACCTACTTCCTCAATAACAGCATTAATCCATTAGGGAGGGCAGAGCCCTCATGGCCTAATCACCTCTTACAAGTCCCACCCGTCAACACTGTTGCATTGGGGATTAAGTTTCCAATACATGAACTTGGAGGACACATCCAAACCACAGCACCCATCAAGTGGTAGAGTCTCTTTTCCCCCTTCTTGACTTTGGTCTCAATCATGTGACTTGAATGGGACATTAGCGGACACAGTGTAAGCAGGGGCACCATGTGTAGTGGGTGAACTGTCTTGGGATGCTGCTGCCACAATGTGAAAAAGCCTAGAAGAAAAGGCCACATGGAGAAGGCCCTGCCTTCCCTGCTGAACCCAGCGAAGCAGCCTATGTAAGTCAGGTAAGGGCAGCAGAAGAGCTGCCTAGCCAATCCATGGAATTACGAGAAATAGGAAATCATGGATGTTCAAGCAACAAAGTTTTGGGTAGTTTGTTACATAGCAAGAGAAAATGGAACATCTTTTGATAAGTGGCTGGAATCCATGCCTCCAGTTCTAATCATGGCTTCATTACTGAACCTTCAAGGAGGGAGGCAGAAAAGTAAATAGCTTTCTTCTCTTATGGTGTGGTGAATACCCAGGGGGAACTCTGGGATGCTGGAGCCTTGATCTCTCCTTCCCTTTCCTTATCTATAGGGATCAGACATTGCAGACATTGTTCTCTGCAGGGCAAGCACTGAGGAGCTCTTGTAGGAGTTCGAGAAGGTAGACTATTTCTTTTCTTTTTCTTTTTTTCTTTCTTTCTTTTTTTTTTTTTTTGAGATGGAGTCTTGCTCTTGTCACCCAGGCTGGAGTGCAATGGCATGATCTTGGGTCACTGCAACCTCCACTTCCCAGGTTTAAGCAATTATCTTTCCTCAGCCTCCTGAGTAGCTGGGATTACAGGCGCCTGCCCCCATGCTGGGCTAATTTTTGTATTTTTAGTAGAGACGGGGTTTCACCATGTTGGACAGGCTGGTCACACGAACTCCTGACCTCAGGTGATCCACCTTCCTCGGCCTCCCGAAGATTATAGGCATGAGTCACCGCACCTAGCCAAAGGCAGACTATTTCTGTGCTTGATGGATTGAAGGTGTTTTTCAACTCCAAAGGCAGTTAGACTCATACTTCTGTTTCTCAGAAGTGAAGTGCTGAAAGAACCCTAACAAATCTTCTCTTTTCCCTTTTCTTAACTTTGAGTGTTTTCAGTATTTTTGTATTCTATTACCAAGGGAATACTATGGCTATTCCATAATTTCCCTGAGATGCAAAATCTTTCAGAAAGCCCAGGCATTAGTCCAGGCCCTTTTCCCAGTAATCACACCTTGTTTACCTAATTCACATACCTGCCAGAGTGGTTGTACTGAGGTCTTCCCAAGTCGTGGAAGGAGTCCCGATAGCATGCACTGTCTGGAGCTGAGTCCTGTCCTGCCCCATATTAGCATCTTACTCTCACGCAGCTGTGGTCTCTGTTAGTCTGGGGATTCTAAATTACATGCACTGCCTTTCAGTCTACAGCCTGACAGCTCTCTCTTAGCCAAGCACTTGCATTTGGACAAGACTTCCAGCTTTAGGCTTTGTTGTTTTCCTTAGGGGCCCAGTTTTTATAGAATTTCTTCCTACTGGGTAGCATTGTTGGCACACCTTGAATTCATTCTGTCACTCTTCTTGGCTTCAACCTCTGAGGTTGTGTGTTGGAAATACCTCGCATAGTCTACTAGAATAAAGATGAAAGAACATAAGGATATGGGCTATAGTTTTTAAATGCAGTGTTTCTTTTCTGTGGCTTGTGATACAAATTTGTAAGTGCACTCAAAATGATACAGTTAAATATCTGCCATGAATTAGACCTAACTGCTTGAGGCATATCTTAGTGCCTTAAAATAACCCACTTTTGAAATATCTAATTTATTATCTTTGCCAAATTTTAGGCAGATATAACCATTGCTTTAGTTAAGTGTCCCTCTGTATAGACAAAAAAGGCAGCAAAAGGCATGTCACTCTTTAATACTTCAAATGTGAATTCCATGTTGTCTTCTATATCCACAGGGATTATAATAACTCTTCTTTACTACAACAAAGACAGGAACATACCATGTTTTATCTTAGTCCTTCCCGTAGCAGTGCCACTGTGAAATTAAAAAAAACAAAACAAAACCACTACATATTTTAGGTTCACCTGGTAGGTTGCTGCACGCTATCTTATTTAGTCAAGCATAAGTTGTGCATTTTTATCCATTCTAACATCTCTGAAAGTGGCACCTTGGAATCCCAGGTTAGTCAGGGGCAATTACGGTCTAGTTGCATAAAACTTTTTTGTTGGCACCTTCTGTAAGATCAGGCAAATGCTAGCAGCTGAGAGTCCTTGAAATATGGCTGTGAAAACTTGGGCAAGTTGATTAATTTCTTTAAGCCATGCATGAAAGGGAGATAAAATTTTGTTTCTCTCCCTCCTGGCACTGCTGTGAGATTTAAATGAAATATGCATGTAAAGTACTTACGATTTGCAAGTGCTTTCATCTAGTTTTTTCCTCCAGCATTATTACTCACAGGCAGTATGTTGATACTTTTTAGTTTTTTCAGATACTTTTATCTGTTTAAATCATTTATGTTTTGGATTTTATTTTCTACTTATCTTCAGCACTGCTTATTTATTATTGTTTTAACATTTATTGTACCATTTATTACCTCTAGTAATGATCTGAATTTTTTTGGTGGGGGACAAGGTCTTACTATGTTGCCCAGGCCAGTCTCGAACTCCTGGCCTAAAGTGGTCCTCCCATCTCAGTTTCCCAAGTAGCTGGGACTACAGGTGCAAGCCACTGCACCTGCTAATGCTCTAAATTACTCTAGGAGAGTTAAAAACTAACAAACTTCAGTCCTTTGTGTCTGGGTAAACTTTAGTCTGTGGGATGTATTTGTCTTATGATTTCTTCACTCTTGGTAATTGTATATATATTTTATGGTAGTTACTTTTTTTTTTTTTTTTGAGACAGGTTCTCCCTCTGTCACCCAGGCTGGAGTGTAGTTGTACGATCTTGGCTCACTGCAACCTCTGTCCCCTGGGCTCAAGTGATCCTCCCAGTAGCTCCCTGTCTCCCAAGTAGCTGATACCACAGGCGTGCACCACCATGCCCAGCAAATTTTTTTGTATTTTTAGTAGAGATGGGGTCTCACCATGTGGCCCAGACTGGTCTCAAACTCCTGGAGCTTAAGCGATTCACTCACCTTGGCTTCCTAAAGTGTCAGGATTACAGGTGTGAGCCACCACTCCTGGCCTGCTTTATTCTTGTTGCATTAAAAAATTTCAGTTCATGGCCAGGCTCGGTGGCTCACGCCTGTAATCTCAGCACTTTGGAAGGCCGAGGTGGGCAGACTGCCTGAGGTCAGGAATTCGAGATCACTCTGGCCAACATGGCTAAACCCCGTCTCTATTAAAAATGTAAAAAATTAGCCAGGCGTGGTGGCGTGCACCTGTAATCCCAGCTACTCAGGAGGCTGAGGCAGGGCAATTGGTTGAACCAGGGAGGTGGAGGTTGCAGTGAGCCAAGATCGCACCACTGCACTCAAGCCTGGGCAACAGAGAGAGACTCCTTTTCTCGAAAACAAAAACAAAAGTTAATTTTTATATTTTAAAATGAACTCATTGTTTTTAAAGCTAATAGTTTTAACAGGCCAGCCCACATAACAAAATTTGTATCAGATTTGTTTTTAGTGGATAACATACGGAGACCTTGTGGTGTTTCTCTGTCATCTTCCCGAAATTTCTCAGAGCTTTCAAGTTTAATTTTGGTCTTCATTTCAGTAAAAGGCAGGAGCAGAGCAGTCTTTATAGCTTTATAGCTTAAGGCTAGCCTTGCTAACCCGTGGTTAAGTGATAGTGAGACAGAGGGTGAGATGTGATGTGGCAGGGGGAGCCTTCTTTCCTGGGTGAGTGAAGGGAAGAAGGCTTTGAGATGATACTAGTGCAGTAGCATATTTGGGTTCTCGTTCGACTGTTTGATAGCAAGCTTCTGTAACTTGCTATTGTGTCCGGAATTGGTGGGTTCTTGGTCTTACTGACTTCAAGAATGAAACCACGGACCCTCGCAGTGAGTGTTACAGTTCTTAAAGATGGTGTGTCCGGAGTTTATTTCTTCAGACATTCAGATGTGTCTGGAGCTCCTTCCTTCTGGTGAGTTCGTGGTCTCGCTGTCAGGAGTGAAGCTGCAGACCTTTGTGGTGGTATAGCTCTTAAAGGCAGCGCATCTGGAGTTGTTCGTTCTTCCCGGTGGGTTCATGGTCTCACTGGCTTCAGGAGTGAAGCTGCAGACCTTCGCAGGTGAGTGTTACAGCTCATAACTGCAGTGTGGACACAAAGAGTGAGCAGCACCAAGATTTATTGCAAAGAAGGAAAGAACAAAGCTTCCATAGTGTGGAAGGGGACCTGAGCGGGTTGCAGCTGGTTGGCTGGGGCAGCCTGCTTTTATTCCCTTATCTGGCCCCACCTACATCCTGCTGATTGGGCCATTTTACAGAGAGCTGATTGGTCTATTTTACGGAGCGCTGATTGGTCTATTTTGATAGAGTGCTGATTGGTGCATTTACGATCCTTGAGGTAGACACAGTCACAGAGTGCTAGTTAGCTAGATACAGAGTACCAGTTGGTGTATTCACAAACCCTGAGCTAGACACAGAGTGCTGATTGGTGTATTCACAAACCCTGAGCTAGACACAGAGTGCTGATTGGTATATTTACAATCCTTGAGCTAAACAGAGTCACAGAGTGCTAGTCCTCCAAGTCTCCACTAGGTTAGCTAGATACAGAGTACCAACTGGTGTGTTCACAAACCTTGAGCTAGACACAGAGTGCTGATTGGTGTATTTACGATCCTTCAGCTAGAAATAAAAGTTCTCCAAGTCCCCATCCAGTTCAGGAGCCCAGCTGGCTTCACCCAGCGGATCCTGCACCAGGGCTGCAGGCGGAGCTGCCCCCCAGTCCTGAGCCACACCTGCACTCCTCAGCCCTTGGGCTGTGGATGGGACCGGGTGCCGTGGAGCAGGGGCGTTATCTGTAGGGGAGCCCACCGCAGCAGGGGGAGGAGCTCAGACATGGCAGACCATAGGTCTTGGAGCCCTGCCCTGTGGGAAGGCACCTAGGGCCTGGGGAGAAATGGCTGGCCGGCACCGCTGGGGGACCTGGCAACCTCCGCAGCTGCTGGCCTGGGTGCTAAGCCTCTCACTGCCCTGGGCCAGCGGTGCTGGCGGGCAGCTCCGTGTGCTGGGCCCTCGGAGCTGGCGCCCGCCCCCGCCCCAGCCAGAACTCACACCGGCCCCCAGCTGTAGCCTTGGTTCCCACCCGCTGCCTCTCCCTCCACACCCGCAAGCAGAGGGAGGAGGCTCCGGCCTCAGCCAGCTCAGAGAGGGGCTCCCAAGGTGCGGTGGCGGACTGAAGGGCTCCTCAAGCACCGCCAGAGTGGAAGCCGAGGCCGGAGGCGGAGGAGGCGCTGAGAGTGAGGGCTGCTAGCACATTGTCACCTCTCACTAACACTAGCAATTGGGTTTTTGACTCAAAGGTTGAAATTTCTCATCCATAACTTAGGAAACTTAAGTTTTCCTCTGTCTTAAAATGCTTTGATCAGTAATTCTAAACTACTTATACTTGTCATCTTTTAAAATTATTCTTAAAGATACTTAGACTACATTCTGCTATATTTGAATTCCATTTCAATTTTCAACTAAGTGCAGTGTGGTCAATCTGCTGCAGATATTTAAAGATCAATGGGTTTCTTCCCATTTGAAATGAATTGTACCTGGTTGACAAATATTGAATTTTTGTTAGTTATTTTCAAATCTCCACTAGGGTACTTGATCAGGATTTGAGACAGAGAACAGTGTTGCTTAATAGTTTGAGTTGCAAATGAAATTCTCAGCCATTTTTGGCTGCTGTCTCAGAGAGATTGATCCAACCAGCATTTATTGAATAGATCTTATGTGATAGGCCACAGAGAGAGAGATACAAAGGTGAGCGAAATGAGATATGCTGCCTTTGGGGAGCTTACGCTGAATAGGGGAGAAAGTCGTTAATTAAATAACTCAATAAATGTAACATTCTAACTGTGAACATTGTTAATGAAGTAGAGGTTCTTCATTAATCCTATAAAGAACTATGAATGTGGAATTTCCTCTGTCAGGATGGTCAGATGGTTGAGGAAGAGTTAGTTAGCCTAGAAGGGGAAGGAAGAGTGTTGCAGGCAGAGAATACCATATAAATAGGCTGTGGTGGGAAGGTGCTGGGAGATCTGAGGGGACTGAAGAAACACTGCTTTTGCTGGACTATAGAGAGAGGGGTAGTACAAAATGAGGTGGGATAGGTACATAGGGCCTTGTAAGCTGTATTAAATGAGTATCTTGAGGTGTAATTTAGGCACCATAAAATTCACCTGTTACAAGTATAGCAATTCAGTGATTAGTAAATTTGAAGCAGTGCAGCATCATTGTAATCCAGTTTAAGACATTTCCTTTGCCCCCAAAGTTCCCTCTTGCCCATTTGCAGGTCATATCATACCCACAACTACACCCAACATGAGGCAATCACTGATCTGCCTTCTCAGCCTTCTCAAGACACTTTATAAAAACAGAATTGTATAATATATAGTCTTTTGTGTCTGACTTGTTTCAATTTGCATAGTCTTTGAGGTTCATCCATGCTGTAGTGTATATGATTGGTTTGTTCCTTTTAATTGCTGAATAGAATTTCATTGTATAGATAAGCCACATTTTTTATCTATTCTTTAGTTGGTGGACATTTGGGATATTCCCAGTTTTGGGCTATTATGAGGAATGCTGCTATGCACATTCATATGTGTGTCTTTGTGTGGACATATGTTTTCATATCTCTTGGATGAATTCCAAGGACTGCAGTTCCTGGGTCATATGATAAGTTTATGTTTAACTTTTCAAGAAACTGCCAGACTGTTTTCCTGATATCTATACCACTTTATATTCTCACCAGAAATACATGAGAGATCTAATTTTTCTATATCAAACAATTAGTATTGACTGTCTTTTTGATTGGAGCCATTCTAGTGTTTTTGGTAGTAGCCATTCTAGGGGGGGTATAGTGATATATTATTGTGGTTTTAATTTGCAGCATCTTTTCGTGAGTTTATTAGCTATTCATATGTCTTCATTATTTTATTTTATTTTTTAGAGACAGGGTCTCACGCTGTTGCCCAGAATGGAGTATATTGCTCACTGTAGCCTGGAACTCATGGGCTCAAACCACCGTATTGCCTCAGCCTCCCGAATGACTAGGACTACAGGCACATATATATGAGAGCCTGGCTGTCATATATCTTCTTTGATGAAACGTCTGTTAATATATTTTGTTTATTTTAAAATTATGTTGTTTGTCTTATGTAGGAGTTCTTTATTCTAAATACAAGTCTTTTATCAGATATATGATTGTCAAGTATTTTTTCCCCAGTCGGTGGCTTATCTTCTGTTTTATTAATGGTATCTTTTAAAGTACAAAAGTTTTGAATTCAATAAAGTCTGATTTATCAATATTTTCTTTTTAAATAACATCTGCAAAGGTGGGCATTCAAGCCAAAGTTATGGATTAAATCACCCAGGAAAAGGGAGCACAGAACGAGAATCAGAGAGGGTTAAATGAAACTTTGAGGAATCTCTGCATTCAATGTCATACTATAGGAGATAGATCTGCAGAGGTGGAGATGGAGCAGGACCACTAGGACGGTGTTATGTCATTTAAGTCAAAAGAGTATTTTAAGACTAGGAAGAGAGTAAAAGTATCAAGTCAAATAACATGAGGGCTGCAAAACAATTTTTAGGCTTAATATGGAGAGCATGGTAGACCTTACTGTACGGAAGCCAGATTGTAGTTAGTTGAAATGTGTATAGAAAGTGAGGAAATGTTGAATGTGAGTGTAGACACCTTTTCCTGGAAGAGTAGTGTAGATGGGACAGTAGCGGGATATGAATGAGGAGTAAAGTGAAGTTTTCTTGCCTTCTTTTTCAAATTTTTAATGAGACAAGGTAATCTCTTTATTTATTATCTAAATAATGATCCAGGAATAATGCCACTTTTGGAAAGTGTGTGGCATTAGGTGTTGATCCATTTAAGGTCACATGAGTCTCATACCTGTTATTCTTTTTATACTTTCTCTCCATTGAGTTCTTCAAAATATCTTCAAAATCTAAAAAATAAAAGTAATATGTGTACTAAAATACATGTAATAAAAGGAATACATTTCATTTTGAAAAATGAATTGTAAGCCCAAACTCTCTTATTCAAAACTCTAGGATTAGAAATATTTTGGAATTTAGAAATTCTCAGGTTTTTAGACAAGTAATCTGCTACATATACTGTAAATTATCAGATACTCCTATCGAGGCTTGGAGTAAGATGCCTTACTCAAATGTGCTATTTCTGCATTGAAGTATATATAATATTTACACTAAGTAGCGTAAGTATAGTTTTGAGTAGCTTCCTGTCAGTTCAGGTCAGGTTTCGGCTCCAAGGATTTCAATCAAGTTTTTTGTTGTTGTTGTTGTTGAGATGGAGTCTCACTCTGTTGCCCAGACTGGAGTGCAGTGGGGCGGTCTTGGCTCACTGCAAGCTTCGCCTCCTGGGTTCACACCATTCTCCTGCCTCAGCCTCCCAGGTAGCTGGGACTACAGGTGCCCATCACCATGCCCGGCTAATTTTTTGTGTTTTTAGTAGAGACAGGGTTTCACCACGTTAGGATGATCTCGATCTCCTGACTTCGTGATCCGCCCGCCTTGGCCTCCCAAAGTGCTGGGATTACAGGCATGAGCCACCGCGCCTGGCCTAGGAGTTCAATTAGTTTTAGTGTTAAATAAGTAAAGAAAGGGTAGAGTGGTTTTTAAAAATTTTTAATTTTTGGTAGTTTTCTGAATTTTAGAACTGTGATTAGCAACTTGGTGTACCTAATGTCCTAGAATGAAAAACAGTAGTCCTTTGCTCTGGTCCTCCACAGTCCACAGCATTGTTGTTGGAATGGGCAGAATCTTCCCCATAGGGCAGCCGCATGTGTCTTCTGAGAGTTGCTTCCATGTTTCCAAATAATATGTTCATACTGTTTCTTGACTCACAAACATTAGCTATTATCTGTTGACTTCCTTTTTTACCCAACCTTCCCTCTTCCCATCCTCCCAATTTGGTTATATCAGTGTTGCTTATATCATCGTAATGTTTACACTGTTGTCCATGTTGAAATTTGTAGTGTTCATTTTAAAGCCAAATTATTACATTTTCTTTCTTCTATAGTTTTTGTTGTTAGTAATTGCTTTATATTTTCACTTGCATAATTTTTATTATTCATATCATTAGTTCTTTTTAGGTATCCATGATTGTACATGTCACTGCATCTTTGCTGTTGAGCTACCATGCCTGGCCCAAGATAGAGGTTTTCTTATGTTAGGTATTGATATTGTATTTTAGCATTTATTTGTAGTACGTAGTGACATAAATGACTGATTCTACAGGTTCTACATAATATCATAAATGACATAAATGACTGATTCTCTGTCCATGTATGTTCATGTATCTTGATATACTGGTGACTCCCAATATGCATTTGTGAACATGTCTTTGTTTTCTTTTTTTTTTTTTTTGAGATGGAGTCTTGCTCTGTTGCCCAGGCTGGAGTGTAGTGGCGCATTCTCCGCTTACTGCAACCTCCGCCTCCCAGGTGCAAGTGATTCTTCTGCCTCAGCCTCCGGAGTAGCTGGGATTACAGGCCACCACCACCACGCCCAGCTAATTTTTGTATTTTTAGTAGATACTGGGTTTCACCACATTGGCCAGG
The DNA here is from genome assembly GCF_007565055.1 of Rhinopithecus roxellana. NCBI lineage: Eukaryota > Metazoa > Chordata > Mammalia > Primates > Cercopithecidae > Rhinopithecus > Rhinopithecus roxellana. Next base: position 1,524,290 of record NC_044559.1, on the reverse strand, counting down.
CTGGTCTCAAACTCTTGACCTTGTGATCTGCCCGCCTTGGCCTCCCAAAGTGTTGGGATTACATGCATGAGCCACCGCTTGGCCTATGTCTTTGGTTTCTTAAAGGCATGTGAAGCTCGGTCTGTCCACGTTGAGCTTACCTCCTTCCCCTGCTGCTTTTCTGTGCATCCCTGTCGTGTGAGTACACAGCCAGAAACCATGGGACAGTTCAGATCCCTCACTAGGTTATGTTAGTCCTGCTTTTCAAATGACCTCACTTCTCCCTCCATATCCACAGCCTTAAGTCTGGCTTTGATCATTCAGTGCTGATATCTAGAATTGATCTCCTCACTCCTTTTACTGCTTTTTCTCTTTCTGTTTCTGTTAGCTGCTGTGCATGGACTTCTCATTTTTTACATGAAATTTACTCCTTATAAAAACAGGCTTAGCTTCAAATTGTTGATTCTAACAATGCCAGTCAGGATGTTAAGATACAATTTACAGCAGGGAGGAGCAGGGTGCTGCTGGAGAGTCTGGCACCCTGCAAACAAGGGTACAGGGAGGCATGTGAATGCTTCCTGGGGTGGCCGTTCCTCTGAGATGCTGCAGCTGGCATTTGTCTTCTCCTAGCTCCCCACATTGTTATCTGTATTTGTCCAAAGCATTGTTTTTGGAATGGGCAGAATCTTCATTTATGTTAATCATCTGGAAAGAGCATAGAACAGTTTGACTATGAAGCCATACTGATTGTCTTCAGCATTGGCCTTTCCTACCACTCTCCTTTTAGGAAGGGGATTGTCAACCTTGCTTCCTCTCAGAGTCAAGCTGCTTATGTGTTGTACATAAATGTTAGAAAGGATTCACGGTCCCAGTTGTGTAAATCTGTGTTTGACTGAGGCATAGGGGATCAGAAAATAGTTCTGGAAAAACAAAGCAAACCTGCAGGTTTTTGTAATGCAGTGAGAGAAATCACTGCAAATGCCTGGAAAAGCCTGCCGGCAGATGTGCTGATGTTAAGAGCATCTATGTTTCACTCTTGTCACCCAGGCTGGATTGCAATGGCATGATCTCAACTCACTGCAACCTCTGCCTCCCGAGTTAAGCAATTCTTCTGCCTCAGTCTCCCAAGCAGCTGGGATTACAGGCACCCACTACCACACCTGGCTAATTTTTGTGTTTTTAGTAGCGATAGGGTTTTGCCATGTTGGCTAGGCTAGTCAAAAACTCCTGACCACAGGTGATCCACCCACCTTGGCCTCCCAAGTGCTGGGATTACAGGCGTGAGCCATCGCACCCAGCCTGGACACCAGTCTTATTTGATCTTCACAGAAACCCTGTGAACTGAGTGGACATGATTACCCTTCTCTTTTACAGACGAGGAGACCAAACAGCTTACAAATGCATCAGTTTGCCCAACATCCACAATTAGAGCCAGGATTTGAACTTAGGTTTCTGATTGCTGACTTTGTACTCTTTCTATTGCCTTCTGATTGCTGACTTTGTACTCTTTCTATTGCCTTCTCAAAACTGGAAGGGATGAGTGAGATAGGGCAACAGTAGCCATCTCCTACTTAGGAGGCCTACTTAGCACAATTTTTTAAAGGTTCATCCATATTGTGGCATGTGTCAGTACTTTATTTCTTTTTATTGCTGAATATGGTTCTGTTGAATGGATATAGCTTATTTGATTTATCCATTCATCATATGATGGACATTTAGGTTGTTTCCACCTTTTGGCTATTAAGAATAATGTGATACATTCATGGACAAGTTTTCGTGTGAGGAAATGTTTGCATTTCTCTTGGGTGTGTATACCCTAGGAGTGAAGTTCTTGGGTCATATGATATTTAACATTTTGAGAAAGAGCCAGACTATTTTTCATAACTGCTACATAGATCCCCACTAGCAGTATATGAGGGTTTCAGTTTTACAACATCCTTGCCAACACTTAACTGTTTGTCTTTAATTATGAACATAATTAAAGTAATATCTGATAGTTTTGATTTGTATTTCCTTGATGGCTAATGATGTTGATTAACCCATTTTTCATTGGGTTATTTGTCTTTATTATTATTATTATTATTTTGGTGGAGACGGGGCCTCGATATGTTTCACACACTGGTTTTGAACTCCTGGCCTGAAGCAGTCCTCCCACCTCAGCCTCCCAAAATGCTGAGATTATAGATGTGAGCTACTTGCACCTGGCTTTGTCCTTATGTTATTGAGTCCTAAGAGAGTTCTTTATGTATTCTAGATACAAGTCCCTTATTACATATATGATTTGTAAACTTTTTCTTCTATCAGTTGTCTTTTACACTTTTTTTTTTTTAAATAGAGGTTGAGTCTTGCTATATTACCCAGGCCTTTCTTGAGTTCCTAGCCTCAAGATATTCTCTTGCCTTGGCCCCCCAAAGTTCTGGGATTATAGGTGTGAACCACTATGACTGGCTGTTTTTTCCCTTTCTCAGTGGTGTCTTTTGAAGCACAAAAGTTTTTATTTTGATGATGTGTAGTTTGTCTATTTTTTCTTTGTGTGAGGAAGAGATCCAAATTTCTTTTGCATGTGGCTATCCAGTTGTCCCATCACCATTTGTTGAAAACAGTACTCTTTCCCCAAGGAGTGATCTTGGCACCCTTCTTGAAAATCAGCTGACTATAGATACGTGAGTTTATTTCTGAAGTCTAAATTCTATTCCATTGATATATCTATTCTTATTCCAGTACCACACAGTCTTGATTACTGTTCCTTTGTCTTAAGTTTTGCAATCTGGAAATGTGAGCTCTCCAACTTTGTTCTTCTTTTTCGAGATTGTTTTGGCAGATCTGAGTCCCTTGAATTTCATATAAATTTTCAAATCAGCTTGTCAAATTTCTGTAAAGAAGTCAGCTCAGTTTTTGATAGAGATTGCTTTGACTCTCTGTATCAACTTGGGAAGAATTGCCATTTTAACAATATTAAGTATTTTGATCCATGAACATGGGCATCCATTTCTAGTTTCTTCAACAACCAGCTTTGGCAGTATCTCTTCTAGATGTGGATGTTCATGTTAGGTGTGCTGTATTTTGCAAGTTAGCATTAGTCAAATTGAAGCCCTCATGCCTGGATTGTCAGGCATAGTGCTGAGGTTTAACTGTTACTCTTATGTAAAGATGAATTTAGTTGATATAAAAGATGTCTGGAGATTATGCAAAGAAAATAATGTGAGTAATATATGATTATACTCTTCATGTAAATCTTCACATAAAAAATGGCATGGCCTGTTTTATGGTTTGTTTGTAAACTCATTTTTATCCTAAATATGTCTGGCATAGGAGAGAGATTGTTTCAGGCAAACTTGTAAGTCTGTTGCGTTGTGGTGGTGGTACATATCAGAAGACTAACTTCAGTGGCAGTGAGGAGGGATGTCCTTCAAAACCGCAAAAATTTTGAGACCCTCTTGCATCTGTGTTTCTGTGCCATAAATAGCCCTTCTCAGGCTTGTCATGGGCATGTACCAATGATGTAATAATGATGATTATATCAGAAGCACCACAGGTAGCTATTGGCATGATAGGTATAGGGCTTTGGATATGGTCAGTTTGACTAAGTATTCCAAGAGGCCCCATGGAGTTTGTCATCTGTAACAGAGGACTTTAGTGCATTAGTGATGAAAAAACTGCTTACCACTGCTATTGTGATCTCTCAGGGAGTACAAGGCAGCTCCGCAGTAAGTGCCTCTTGTCTTGTGTGATGTGCTTGAATACAAACATTCAGACTGTTTCTTGGGCACAGTAGTGCTCCATCTTGAAGCACTGAAGTAGTGCTTCATCTTCCTCATCAAAGGCTTGAAATAGAGTAGATGGTGTGTGATATCTAGACACTAACATCACCTGTTCTATTTTCCTTTTTTTGTTGTTATTATCAATGATCACTCACCCACTTACTGTAAAACTAGACTTTATGAACAGATTATTGTTTTAGCTAATTTTCTTCTATGTGTTGTTCCCTCCCAGTTTTGTTCCTTTTTGTTGTTCATTGATTCTAGAGTTGTGTGAAGGAAGCCATTTTGTGAGTCCTGGTGCTCCTCTGCTTGCTTAGGGACACTACCAAGAGTTGGCACCAGTCTTACAAACGCCTGCCTTTGATCCAGAGTAGAGTTTTGGGAGAGGTAGAGTAAGTGACTGCTTATCAAATGTGATCTTGGGGTTGTCAGGCCCTGTTGTTTACCCTGCCTTTTCCTACTGCCTCACTTGTCCCCACCCCCTACCCCACCACACGGTTAATAAATGAAAATCTCCAAATTCAAGATTCATTCTTTTGGTTGAAGGCTTCCATTTTCTGTTAAAATTTGAACAAAATGAAACATTTTACTACATTAAATCTTCTGGATAATTTACATTTAACTGGTTTTGTATACAGAGTTGGATAGATCTCAGCTGGTAAGTGGGGAGAGAGAACAACACACAATTCAATTATTAGACATTTTGGGGGATGTGTAAGAGAAAACCAGAAAAAGGGCAGGGGTACCTGGAATCACTGAAGACGTCTTATGCATACACTGTTATTTTACCTAAAGGCAGCCTTTCTCATGGTTCTCAGGCATGTCATGGTGACCCTTCATATTCTCTAGGAAACCCTTTACAGCAGTGTTTGGCAAACTACAGTCTTGTGGGCCAAATCTAGCCTGCTGCCTATTTTTGTAAATAAAGTTTTATTGCTACATAACTACTCTCATTCATTTACATACTCTCTCTCTCTCTCTTTTTTTTTTTTTTTTTTTTTGAGACAGAATCTTGCTCTGTTGCCCAGGCTGGAGTGCAGTGGTGTGATCTCGGCTCACTGCAACCTCTGCCTCCTGGGTTTGTGCCATTCTCCTGCCTCAGCCTCCTGAGTAGCTGGGACTACAGGCGCCTGCCACCATGCTAGGCTAATTTTTTGTATTTTTAGTAGAGACGGGGTTTCACCGTGGTAGCCAGGATGGTCTTGATCTCCTGACCTTGTGATTTGCCTGCCTCAGTTGCCCAAAGTGCTGGAATTACAGGCATGAGCCACTGCACTTGGCCCATTTATACACTTTCTGTGGGTGCTTTCATGCCACAGTGGCAGAGTTAATTAGCTGGAACAGACTTGGACCACAGTGCCTAAAATATGTATCTTGCCCTTTATAGGAAACGTTTGCCAACAGCTCATGTAAAGTCTATACTTTTGGAAGGTTAATTGTGGATCATAGATATCTTGAATTTAATTTGGACTTCCTAACCTCTGATCTCACCATTATGTGGACTCACAGGCCGTGGTTTTAAGGAAAGATCACTGCTTATTTCAGGATATATGCTTGGTCATGATAAAAAAAGTTTAACTTCAAAAATATTCTTAAAATAAATGGTGTCACTGCCTTGTTTTAAACCTAAGTAGCCAATGGAAGATTAATCTCTGATTATACATATACATCATCCACCTGCCTCTTTCAGGTGGTCCCATCTTATTATGAGAAATGTTAGAATTTTCCCCTTAGACATTCATCTTCTATTGTTTTTGAAGACCAAACATTTATGTCACCATAAGTTATTTAAATATACATATGAATATAAATATAAAATGGTAAGCTCACTCTTGGAAATTTAAAGTGTTTTAGCTGAGTTATGTTTATTCTCTCTTCATTTTCTCTCAGCTTGAAATCCATGGCCCAAAATGACTCTACCAGTGGAGACTCTCTTCTGTGAAGACAACGACCAGATAGGAGGTTGGGATGAGCATGCCACTGCATCAGATCTCTGCCATTCCATCCCGGGATGCCACCTCTGCTAGAGTCCACAGAAGTAAGACCAAAGAAAAGGAGAGGGAAGAACAGGTACTGGGAGAATATCTTTTTTAGTTTCATTACTTTTATTAAATTTTTATTAAAGATGACCTAGAACAATGCTTAAACTCTAAAGGTCAGGTTTTCACTGTTAATATGCTGATAAGCACACAAATAGTTGTACTCAGAAGGAATTGTCTTTTTGTAGATTTCTAGGTTTTCAGATTTTGGTGTAAACTATTATGCTTATAAATGGTTATAAATGACTTATCTTCATTGATTAAATCTGCCTGATTATTTTTGATTAATCACTGTGACTAAGTTCTTTGGATTCTCAGAACATGATGCTGCTAGGTCCCTATTCATTGTAGTGTGAAATTTGGACACCAGATGGCTGGAATTTCTTAATGTGTGTCTTAGTCTGCCTTAGTGGCTGTAACAAAATGCCATAGCCTGGGTGGTTTAAATAACAAGCATTTATTTCTCAGAGTTCTGGAGGCTGGAAGTCTGAGATTAGGGTGCCAGCATGGTTGGATTCTGGTGAGGTCTTATTTCCTGACTTATAAACAGCTGCCTTCTTGCTGTGTCCTCACATGGCATGGAGAGAGGAAGGAAGCGAGCTGTCATGTGGCTGTTCATATAGGAGAACTAATCCCATGGAGAGGGTTCCACCCCCAGGACCTAATTGTCTCCTCCAGGCCCCACCTCCAAATACCATTACATTACGGATTAGAGTTCCAGCATAAAAATTTTGTGGGAAACATAAACATTTAGTCCATAGCAGTGTGTATATGAGGAAGCTATGCAAACTTGTTTGGAATAGAAAAAGGAAAATGTCCAACGGTGAGGCCAGGAAGGGAGATTCTTTCTGATATACACCCTCACTGCAGGTTTACTGTAGGTGGATATTTAATAAAGCCTTATTGAGTTTATCTGTTTGATGGGATTTTTAAAGTCTAAATAAATAGCATTAATCAATTATTTGTAGAATGGGGATTTTGATTGGTATTGGGAAGAAAGAGAAACTATTCTGTCTCACCTTAGTGTGGGGATATTTTGAACATCCAGTGGCAGCCTGACAGTTCAGGGTGTCATGGAGCTCAGATGAGGTGGCAGAAGTGGAAGAGCAGTTGAACCAGGAACTTATAGGACCCCATGAGAGCTTCAGCAGCAGTGGCACAGGATGAAAATAGTGGTTGTGTTTCTAGGGTCTCAAATGTGGTATCAGGATTGATTTGAAAGGTAAATTTTTGTCCAGTGGAACCTATTTTTATTTATGCAGCTTTTCCTGGCACAGGTTCAACCCAAAATCTTTTGCTATGATTTCTGATCCTCCTCTGCTTGGGAGATTTTATTCCTTCTGAATCCCGTAAGAAGAGCGAACTCTTGCATTTTATGTAGACGCAAATAATCCACCTGTTTGCTTAGTCTAATCTGTTAACACACCCTCGCTGAAGCCCATAACTGTAATCTTCTACAGAGGGTTAATGACTTTTATACAGTTGTCAATACAGTTGATGAATGAATGAATATGAATTAAGTTTCAGTGATATGGGATCATGTCACTGTGGAGATGATCTATTATTATTATTATTATTATTATTATTATTATTATTATTTTTGAGATGGAGTCTTGCTCTGTCCCCCAGGCTGGAGTGCAGTGGCATGATCTTGGCTCACTGCAAGCTCCACCTCCCGGGTTCACGCCATTTTCCTGCCTCAGCCTCCCGAGTAGTTGGGACTACGGGCACCTGCCACCTCGTCCGGCTAATTTTTTGTATTTTTAGTAGAGACAGGGTTTCACCGTGTTAGCCAGGATGGTCTTGATCTCCTGACCTCGTGATCCTCCTGCCTCGGCCTCCCAAAGTGCTGGGATTACAGGCGTGAGCCACTGCGCCCGGCGAGATGATCTGTTATTTCAAATACAGTATGAGAACCTTGCAATAGTATACTTTCATTTCTTTCCTTCTGGCCTTTTCATTATTGTCTTTTAATAAATTTTAAACCCTAGAATATATTTTTAAAGAAATACTTTAAATAATTTTCTTTTAAATAATAGTAGATTCAGGTACTCAGGTAATTACCATTTCTCGTGTATTTCCATCTATCATTTTTATTTTGTCTAAAGGACTTTAGCATTTCTTACAATGTGAGTTGGCTGATAGTGACTTCTTTCACCTTTATTTAAAAAATATTTTTTATTTGTTGCTTGTGTTCTGAAGTTGTGTTTGTGGATCAGTGGGTTTACAGTTTTCGTAGAATTTGGAGCTTTTTGGCTATTCTTCAGATACTTTTTCTGTCCCCTCATTCTTTATTTGGGGACTCCATTATACACATTGACTGGCTTAAAGTTGTCCACTGCTGCACTTTTAATTTTTTAAGGTTTTTTTTTTTTTCCTGCATTTTATTTTGGATATTCTGATTGCTTTGTTTATAATTTCATCAATATTTTCTTTTTCCATATCTACTCTGCCAGTAATTCCATCTTTTGTATTTTTCATCTCAGACATGTTTTTATCACTAGACATTTGGCTTGGATCTTTTTTATATCTTCCATGTCTCTATTCAGCTTTTTTAGTATATGAAATAACAGCTATAATGACAGTTTTAGTGCTCTTTTCTGTCATTGCTGGCATGTGTGACTATTCTGAGTTTGCTTTTCTCCCTCACTTGATAACTTCAGTCAGTTTTATTTTCATTTTTGTTATTATTTTTTACTTATTTTTGAGTACAGATCTTGCTCTGTTGTCCAGGGTAGCATGCAGTGGCATGATCACAGCACACTGCAGCCATGAACTCCTGGTCTCTAATGATCCTCCTGCCTCAACATCCCAAGTAGCTGGGACTATAGACCAGCTATATGTATATGGCCTGGATAAGTTTTTCTTTCATTTTGTAGATTCAGGGTCTTGCTATTGCCCAGGCTGGTCTCAAACTCCTGGGCTTAAGCAGTCCTCACATCTTGGCCTCCCAAATTGCTGGGACTGCAAGTGTGAGCCACTGCACCTGGCCCAGTTTCGTTTTTAAGTAAAAATTTACTTTAGACTAGTTTTAGATTTATAGAAAAATTGTTAAGCTAGGATGGAGTATTTTCATATACCCAACACCCAGTTTCTCATATTGTTATTATTTATAGATTTAGTACAAGTGCAGTGTTGTTACACAGATACATTGCATAGTGGTAAATATCACCTTAATAGTGTACATAAACACCCATGAGGTAATTTCTCATCCCTCACCCACTCCCATCCTCCCACCTTTCTGAGTCTCCAGTGTTATTATTTCACTCTGTATGCCCCTGTGTACACATTTTTCAGCTCCCATCTGTAAGTGAGAATTGAGCTATTTGACTTGCTCTTTCTGAGTTATTTCACTTAAGATAGTTACCTCCAGTTCTATCCATGTTGCTGCAAAAAACATGAGTTCTTTTTTTTTTTTTTTTTATAGCTGAGTAGTATTCCATGGTGTGGATTACTTTGTCCAGTCATCCGTTGATGGACACTTATATTGATTTTATATTTTTGCTATTGTGAGTAGTCATGCAATAAATACTTGAGTGCAGGTATCTTTTTGATATAATGATTTCTTTCCCTTTAGGTAGATCGCCAGTAGTGGGATCACTGGATCAAGTGCTATTTCTATTAGTTCTTTGAGATGTCTCCATATTTTTTTTCCATAGAAGCTGTACTCGTTTACACTCCCAACAACAGTCTATGAACATTCCCTTTTATCTGCATCCTTGCCAACATCTGTTACTGATTTTTTTTGACACTTGAATGATAGCCATTCTGACTGGTGTGAAATGGTATTTCATTGCTTTTATTTGCATTTCCCTGGTTATTAGTGATGTTCAACTTTTTAAATGTTTCTTGGCCATTTGTATGTCATCTTTTGCAAAATATGTGTTCATGCCCTTTGCCCATTTTTAAATAAGGTTATTTTTTCCTTGTTGAGTTGAGTTCCTTATAGAGTCTGCAGATTAGCCTTTTGTAAGATACATAGTTTGCACATATTTTCTCCCGTTCTATAGATTGTCTGTTTTCTCTGTTGATTATTTATTTGCTGTGTAGAAGCTTTTTATTTTAATTAAGTCCCATTTGTTTGTTTGCATTTTTGTAGCTTTCTTTTTGAGGTCCTAGGCATGAATTCTTTGTCTTAGACCAATGTCCAGAAGAGTTTTTCGTAGGTTTTCTTCTAGAATCTTTATAGTTTCAGGTCTTTCAGGTCTTTATACTTTCAGGTTTTTAATCCATCTTGAGTTGATTTTTGTTTATGGTGAGCGATAACGGGTCCAGTGTTATTCTTCCAATTCTCCCAAGTACCACATACAGAATAGGGTGTTCTTCCACTAGTGTATGTTTTTGTTGACTTTGATGAAGATCATTTGGCTGTAGGCATGTGTCTTTAATTTTGGGTTCTATAATCTGTTTCATTGATCTACATGTCTGTTTTTATAATAGTTTTGGTTATTATAGCCTTATAGTACAATTTGAAAGTCAAGTAATGTGATGCCTCGAGTATTGTTCTTTTGCTTACCGTTGCTTTGGCCATTCAGGCTCTTTTCTGGTTTCATATGTATTTTAGGATTGTTTTTTCTAATCCAACGATGTTAGTATTTTTATAGGAATTGCATTGAATCTGCAGATTTCTTTGGGTAGTATGGTCATTTTAATGATACTGGTTCTTCTAACCCACGATCATGTTTGTGTCTTATGCGATTTCTTTTATCGATGTTTTGTAGTTTTTCTTGTAGAGATTTTTCACATCCTTGGCTGAGAGTATTCCTGGGTATTTTGTTATTTTTTGGTAGCTATTATAAATGGGATTGACTTCTTGGTTTGGTTCTTGATTTGGTTCTCAGCTCGATTATATTATTGTTGTATAGAAATGCTACTGATTCCTCCTCTCAACAAAAAATAGAAAAATTAGCTGGGTGTGGTGGCATGTGCCTCTATTCCCAGTGACTTGGGATGCTGAGGTGGGAGGATCACGAGCCCAGGAGGTCGAGGCTGCAGTGAGCTGTGACCGTGCCACTGCACTCTAGCCTGGGTAGCAGAGTGAGACCCTGTTTCAAATACAGATAAACCTCTAAACAAAAGAAATACTACTGATTTTTGTAGGTCGATTTTGTATCCTGAAACTCTACTGAATTAATCAAATTTAGGAGTGTTTTGGAGGAGTCTTAGGGCTTTCCGGGTATAAAATGATACCATCAGCAGACAGAGATAGTTTAACTTCCTCTTTTACAATTTAGATGTCTTTCCTTTCTTTCTCTTGCCTTACTGCTCTGGCCCGATAGGACTTTTAGTACTGTGTTGAATAAGAGTGGCGAGAATGGAGATCCTTGTCTTGTTCCATTTCTCAAGGGGAATGCTTTCAACCTTTCCCCATTCAGTATGATGTTGGCTGGGGGATTCTTGTATATGGGTTTTATTATTTTGAGGTATGTTCTTACTACAGCAAGTTGTTGAGTGATTTTTATCGTGAAAGGATGCTGAATTTTATCAAATGCTTTTTCTGTATCTATTGAGATAATATTATGGTTTTTGTTTTTAATCCTGTTTATGTGGCATATCACATTTATTGATTTTTATGTGTTAAACCATACTTGTATCCCTGGAATATAACCCACTTGATTGTGGTGTACTATCTTTTTTGATGTGCTGTTGGATTTGGTTTGCTAGTATTTTCTTGAGCGTTTTTGCATCTGTGTTCATTAGGGGTATTGATTGATTCTGTTTCTGTTTTTGTGTATCCTTGCTTGGATTTGGTGTTATGGTGATACTGGCTTCATAGAATGAGTTAGAGAGGATTTTCTTCAATTTGGGGGAACAGTGTCAATAGGATTGGTACCTGTTCTGCTCCTGGTAGAATTTGGCTATGAATTCATCAGCTCCTGGGGATTTTTGTTGTTGGGAGATTTAAAAAAAAATTTTATTACTAGTTAAGTCTTCTTACTGGTTATTGGTCTCTTCAGGTTTTCCCTTTCTTCTCGGTTCATTCTTGAGAGGATGTGTGTCTTTAGGAATTTACGCATTTCATCTAGGTTTTCTAGTTCGCGAGTGGAGAGATGTTCATAGTAGACTCTGATAATCTTTTGTGTTTTTGTGGGTATCATTTGTAATGTCTTTTTCATTTCTGATTGTGCTTATTTGAATTGTCTTTCTTCTTGGTTAGTGTAGCTAGTAGTCTGTCAATTTTGTTTATCTTTTCAGTGAAGCAACTTTTTGTTTCTTTATCTTTTGGGTTTTTATGATCTGAATTTCACTTAGTTCTGCTCTTCATCATTTCTTTTCTTCTGCTAGCTTTGGGTTTGGTTTGTTCTTGTTTTTCTAGTTCCTTGAGGTGCTATGTCAGGTTAACTTGTGGTCTGTTTTTTCAATTTAGGCATTTAACACTATAAACTTTTCTTTCTTGAATCCGTTTACAGTCAACACTATCAGCTTTTGCTGTATTCCAGAGGTTTTGGTGTGTTGTGTTTCTACTTTTATTTGTTTAAAAAATTTTTAAACTTCCATCTTAATTTCATCACTGACCCAAAAACCATCCAGGAGCAGGTTAATTTCCATGTATTTGTATAGATTTGAGAGTCTTTCTTGGAATTGACTTTAGGTTTTTTCCACTGTAATCTGAGAAGCCACTTGAAATGATTTCAGTTTTTTAAAAATTTATTGAGATTTGCTTCATTCATTAAGATAAAGTCTGTCTTGGAGAATGTTGCACATGCTCATAAGAAGAATGTATATTCTGTGATTGTTGGGTAGCTTGTTGTATAAACATCTGTTAGGTCTATTTGTTCTACAGTCCAAATTAAATCCAGTGGGGTTTTTTTTTTTTTTTTTTGTTCTATCTCAGTGATCTGTCTAGTGCTGTCAGTGGGGTGTTGAAGTCCCCTCTTGTGCTATGAAGGAATGCCCAAGGCTGGGTAATTTATAAATAAGAGATGTTTATTTGGCTCACCATTCTGTAGACTGTACAAGAAGCACAGTGCTAGCATGTGCTCTGGTGAAGCCTCAGGATACTTTTACTCATGGTGGAAGATAGAGAGGAGCCAGTATATCACTTGACAGTAGAAGGAGCATGACAGAAGGAGGAAGCGCCAGACTCTTTTAAACAACCAGTTTTTGTGTAAACTAATAGAGCGAGAACTCATTCCTTACTACAGGGATGACACCAAGCCATTCATGAGGGATCTGCCCCCATGACCCAAACACCTCCCACTAGGCCCCACCTCCAACATAGGGTATCTCCTTTCAACATGAGATTTGGAGGGGACAAACATCATGTATCTCCCACTATTATTGCATTGCTTTCTAGCTCTTTTCTTAGGACTAGTAGTATTTGCTTTATGAATCTGGGTGTTCTGGTGTTGGATATATACATATATAAGATTGTTATCCTGTTGAATTGATCTGTTTATTATTATATAATTACTTCTTTTATCTTCTATTACTGTTGTTGATTTATACTGTCTGTTTTATCTGATGTAAGTATAGCTACTCTTGCTTGCTTTTTGGTTTCTTTTTGTGTGGAATATCTTTTTTCACCCCTTTGCCCTGAATTGATAAGTATCTTTACAAATTAGATGGTTTTTTTTTTTTTTTTGGTAAGCAGCATATGATTGGATTATAGTTTTAAAAATCCATTTAGTGGATCTATATCTTTTTTTTTTTTTTTTTTCTTAAGAGACAGGATCTTGTTCTGTTGCCCAGGTTGGAAACTCATGGGGTCAAGCGATCCTTCTGCCTCAGTCTCCCATGCAGCTGTTACTACAGGTGTGGCACAATGCCCAGCTAATTAAAAAAAAACTTCGTCACTGTGTTGTTCAGGCTGGTCTTAAGCTCCTGGTCTCGAGTTATCCTTCCCCCTTGGTCTCCCAAGGTGCTGGGATTACAGATGTGAGCCACTGTGCCTGGCCCCAATCTGTGTCTTTTAAATGGTGCATTTAATCCATTTACATTCAAAGTTGATATGTGAAGTTTTGTTTTCTGTCATAATTTGATCTAGTTGCTTTATAGTCTCATGCATGTAATTGTTTTTTAAGACCCATGGGTTTTATACTTTTGTGTGTTTTATGATGGCAAGTATTAACCTTTCATTTCCATGTTTAGAACTCCCTTGAATGTTTCTTGCAGATCTGGTCTAATGATGACAAATTCCCTTAGTGTTTGCTTGTGTAGGAAAACATTTATTTCTCCTTTATTTATGAAGTTTATTCTAGTTGGATATAAAATTTGTGGTTGACTGTTTGCTTTTTTCTTTAAGAAGTCTGAGAATAGTACCCCAGTTTCTTTTGGCCTGCAGAGTTCCTGCTGAGAAGTCCACTGTAAGTCTGATGTGATTCTCTTTATAGGTGATTAGGTGGTTTTTTAGGATTTTTCCCTTCACATTGACTTCAGATAGTTTGATGATTATTTTGGTGAAGTCTATCTTGCAGTGCATCTACCTGGAGTTCTCTTAACCTCTTGTAGGTGATTGTCTAAATCTGTATGAAGACTAGGAAAGTTTTCCTTCAATTATTTCCTCAAATAGGTTTTCCAAACTTTTTACTTTTTCTTTTCCCTCAGGAATACCTAGCACTCATAGATTTTCATGTTTTATTTAATCCCATACTTTTTGAGGGCTTTGTTCATTTTAAAAAATTCGTGTTTCTTTAGTTTGTTCTGACTTTGTTAATTTGAAAGACCTGTCTGCACTCTCTGAGTTTCTTCTTTTGCCTGGTCCAGTTTATTTTTAAAGCTTTCAACTGTATTTCATAATTTCCTCAATGATTTTTTCATTTTTAGGAGTTCTGTTTTTTCTTTTTAAAGAAAAATCTATTGCTTTGCTAAATTTTCATTAAAATCCTGAATTTTAAAAAATTTCTATGTGTTGGATTTCAATTTTCTGTTGGATATCATTGAACTTCTTTAAAATCAATTATTTTGAATTATTTATCTGCTGTTACAAAGATCTCATTTTGGTTAGGATCCATTACTAGAGTTAGTGTGATCCTTTGTGGGTGTTGTAACAGTTTTTTCATACGTCCAGAATTATTTGGTTTCTTCTCATCTGGATAAACTATCTTTTTCTTATTTTTGAAATTACTTTTATTTGGACAGGATTCCCCCCCTTGAGGATATGACTATAATTTATGTCGTGTAGGGTCTTCTGACTTTGATTCTGTGTACTTTCAGGTGGCAAAATATTTCCTTGGTTATAAATAGCCTTAGTGGGTTGACTTTCTCAAATGCCAGTTGTAGTAGCAATGTACTGGGTGTAGGAGCAGGTTCATAGTCTCCTGCAGAGCTAGGGTGGCAGAGGTTTTGATATACTTATTCCTATGCTGTTTGCTTATGTCAGCAAATTTTGTATTGGGTTGTACAGTTGGACCTCCAGGCTAATAGGTGGTGCTTGCAGGTAAGAGCAAGCTGAGGTGGCCACAGAAGTGTTTATGCTTGATCTTTTTATTTTTTTAAAAAGAAACTGCATCTCACTTTTTCACCTAGGCTAAAGTGCAGTGTTGCAATCACAGCTCACTGTACCCTTGACCTGGGTTCAAGTGATCCTCCTGCCTCAGCCTTCTGAATCACTGGAACTACAGGCACATGCCACCTTGCCTGGCTAATTTTAAAATTTTTTTGCAAAGATGGGGTCTCACTTTGTTGCCCAGGCTGGTCTCAGACTGTTAGCCTCAAGCAATCCTGTGTTGTGGGTCTGCCACCAGGAAGAGTAGGCTCCTCTCAGTGGGAGCAGCTAGGTAGGCATCTGTGGGGGAGGTAGGCAGTTGTACAGAGTGTGATTTGCTTACATCTCAGTACCACAGCAGCCTGGAGCAGCAGTGATGGTGGCATCATTTGCCCTTGGGTTGTGTAAAAGTACCTGGCCTTCTCTCTTCCAGCCTGACTTGCTGGCTGATAGCAGCAGCTTCTCAGGGCTCGGAAACCTGTGTACTCCATGTGAGTTTGAGCAATGCCTCTGTTAGTCTCCAGGCAACTCACTCTGTTAGGCTGGAGACCTTTGAGGGTCAAGGGGGTCTCCCACAGCTAGCATTGCAAAAGTCCATGGTGAGAATGTGGAACCCTGGGAGTCTCTCATCTACCCTTTCCCAGCATCTAGAAGCTTCTTCCATCTCTCAACAATCCTGACTGAGCACCTGCTTTGCTTCCTTCTCCTTTGTGATCAGTGATTCCTGTTACTTTTCAGTTGAATTCCAGTGTTCTGTTTTGGATTACCTATTTGAAGGGTGAATATCTACTTGCCGGTTTGGAGCTTTCCATGGAAGAGGCATGTACTAGCTGCATCTAGTTAGCCATCTTGAACCGAGCTTCCAGTTTCTCATATTATTAACATCTTAAAATAGTGTGCTGCATTCATCACAGTTAGTGAACTAATGTGAATACGTTTTAGTTTTAAAGTCCGCACTTTATTCAGATTTCCCTACTTTTTAACTTTTTACTTTTTTTGTTCTAGGATCTCATCTTAGGATGTAGCATATTACATTTTGTTATTGTATCTCCTTAGGCTCCTCTTGGCTATGACAGTTTCTCAGATTTTCCTTGTTTTAGATTACTTTGACAGTTTTGAAGAGTACTGATCAAGTATTTTGTGGAATGTCTTTCTGTGGGAATTGTCTGATATTTTTCTCATGACTAGACTAGGGTTATAGGTTTTGGGATGAAAGTCCCACAGATACAATGTACCAGTTCATCACAACAAATCGTGTACACTATCAACATGATTTGTGACTGATTTTCTTGACCACCTGGCTGATATAGTGACTGTCAGGTCTCTCCACTATAAAGTTACTCTTTTTCTCCCCTTTCGTACTTTATTCTTTGGAAGGAAGTCGCTATGCATAGCCCACTTTAAAGAGTGGGGATTTGTGCTCTCCCTCCTTGAAGGTGGAGTCTCTACATAAATTATCTGGAATTCTTCTACATGTCTGGAACCCAAGTTGTAAGATTGTCCAAAAAACACATTTTTCAACTTTCTGCCCTGTACTCCTTGATAATGAGATCCTGAAAGAAATGATCTGTATCCCAGGATTCCTGAAAGATGATAGCCAAGAAGGTAATTCAGTGATTAATTTATTTTAAAGTAAGCTACATAGAAAATAAAAGTGGTATTTTATATGTTTATAAACAGTCCTATTTTGGCCCTGTTGTCCTACTACTAAGGTTAAAAGGAGATTTTACCATGCAGCATCAGGATGATGGTCATGTAAACACATTTCATATTTGCCCTAAAAATACATGAGTGTTGACAGATCATACTGTATTCATTTGTACCTAACATCTTTTGAAAAAATGACCTCACAATGTTCAAGTGATAACAATATTTTTAGACAGAATCACCACACTTTTACTATTAAAATTTATTCTCTTTTCTTTATTAGATAAATTCTTCCCTTTTAAATAATAAAAACCTAATATAAGGAACCTGGAGAAAACCTCTTGAATTTTAACATTGCAGTATCTCCAGAGCCATGTGGGCAAACTCCCAGTTTAATGCTTGAACCTACTCTGTATTGTCATGGCCAGTTTGTTTTTAGGGCACCAGTAGGGTATCAGCCCTGATGCTAACCCCCTACTTCCAAAGGCAGTTGTTTTGTGTCTTTTTTTTTTTTTTTTTTCCCGCTACCAGAGATTTGAGATCCAGTATAAGAACAAACTGTCTATAGCTTTCTCTTAACTGACACTTTTACTTTTTGGTTCCAGGAATTGCTAGTCTTATTCTGCAGGATAAAAATCCCTTATGTCACGTATTATTAGTTGAGTCTCTCAACATTCTAGTTACTATCTTTTAGACCATTTCTAGCTTTTTTATAGAAGTATGTTTACATGAAGAGATGAATATGCATCTTTAAAATAAATACTGTCTGGTTAGGGATCACCATCCGTGAGATCATTTGCGTGGCTTCTTGAATCATCCATCTACCTTACCTGCAAGGGCCGCAAGAGATTAATATTCTCATACTTGGAAACCAGAATTTTTTTGTCACCTGTTTACTTCTCCTTGGTCCCTGGAGTGATTCTTTCACTTCTACTTCCAAGCATGTCTTTCCTGTTTGGTAATCACAGCTATCACTGAAACCCCTTGGGAGTATCTCCTAGTTGGCTCAAACATGTATACAAAGTTGTAGCATGCTTAACATTTAAGAACCAAAGATGACTTCTTTACTAAATGGTCATTTTCTGCTTTGTAAGCTTGTTTTCTTTGAGAATAAAGATAAGTTTTGATGTTTTTCTAGAGATTAAAAAAGAGCATGCTATTATAAAACATTAAATTCAAGTTGACCCATTTGAGTGGCTACATCTATATTTTCTTTTGCATATGTAGATTTTTGAAGCTTAAATGCAGATAAAATTATGTGCAGCTTTGAGGTCCTGCAATTTTAAATATTCTTAGTAAAAAACCAACAATATCAATTCCAGCTATTTTATATATTAGCAGCTTACCTATCTCAGCATAAAACTTGAGAACTGGTAATGGTTTGCTGTTTATTTATTTAGAGTTTAGAGATGGAAGGAATGCACAGAATAACTGTAGCTGACTTCTGTGGATGTTGGTCTAGTGATAGTTTGCTAGTTAAGAGATCACATAATCTAGGTAAAACCAAGAGTCTTGTCTGGTTATGTGGTAAGTGAAGCATTTGCAGTTGGTTTCAGTATGTTGCATATAAGTTGAGTCAAGGTGGTGTATGAATACGTTTGTCTAGGTATCACTGTAGGACTTGATGATTTTAATTTCTTGGTTGTCACTACTGTCTTGTAGCTGTCCTGTGTGAATTGGACAGCTAGGTGGCAGATAATTTTTCACATTTTCTATCAGTAACTTGAAAATAAGAATACCACTCAAATATATTTATTTATTTTTCACTCTTTTTTTTTTATTTAGTTTAGAGACCGGGTCTCACTCTCACAAGCTGGAGTGCAGTGGATGATCATAGCTCACTGCAGCCTTGAACTGCTGGGCTCAAGTGATCCTCCCATCCTAGCCTCCTGAATAGCTGGGACTATAGGCATACGCCATCATGCCTGGCTAAATTTTTTATTTTGAAGAGATGAGATCTTGCTATGTTGCCAAGGCTGGCCTCAAACTCCTGGCCTCCAGCCACCCTCCCACCTTGGCGTCCAAAGTGTTGGGATTATAGGTGTGAACCACCCTACTGGGCCCCTAATTTATTTATTAATGCAGAGATTGCAGTAAATAATACTACAGTCCTAGTATCCTGTAATCGTTGTTAACGGCTTTCGATACGTGATGTTATTGAGATGACTTCCTTATTTTACACATGAATAAAACAGCTCCAAAGATAAATGCCTTATTCATGGTCACCTGACTGTATATTTTTTTCCATATTGTTTTGTTTCCTCTAAAAAAAATGCTTGCACATGAATATGGTCTGCACACACATATTTTTTCATTCATTTGTGCATCAAATAGTTCTGTGTTTTTAAGAGACAGGGGTCTCATTCTGTTGCCCAAGTTGAAGTGCGGAGGTGCAATTATAGCTCACTTGGGAGGCCAAGTGTTGGGATTATAGACACGAGCCATCACACCTGGCTTGGAATGTTTCATATCTTCCATACCACTTTTGCATAGGGAATGAACTGTCATCCCTTTCATCCAGTCATCCTAATGCTGAATTTGTGTGTTTTTCATGTTTGTTTCTGAAGAACTCAATTTACCACATTTCAGAAGCCTGTTTTTTTAAAAGCAGAGTAGGGGACTGCTGTTGGATTCACACTGTTCAGGTAATACGTGAACAGTGGTTGAGTTACAAGGACATCTTAATAGCATCTTTTTCCTCAGGGCTTTGGTTTTGAGTTAGGCTTAGGCTGATTAAGGTGTAGTGTTTATGTATTACTAGCTGTGTACATAATTAGCACTTCTAAGCAGAGTCATACACCCACATTGGGAAAGATGTGCTCAATTGATTTGTATTACACCCCAGGATTGTTAACCAAGGTGTGTAGATGTCTGTTCCCTGAGAGGAAAGGTCTTTTCACCTAATTAGCAGTGTGACCTCGGGTTCTTATTGAACTTGGAGGAGGCTGCTTATTTTCTGGAAAGTGGAGATGAAATGGTTACTTTGTGGTTACTCTCACAGTGTGTCCACTCCCAGGTAGTGTCCTTCTGGCCTCAGTGGCCCTCCCACACCAATCCACTGAGAGTTGTCACGCCAAATCTAACAGTCACAAGGCTAGCATCTTTTACCAACAAAACTTTGATTAAAACTGAAAATATTATTTTGTAAAATTAATACGAAGAGTTTTTTGGGGGAAATTTGAACTTTGAACTCCTGGCTTTGAAAAGTTGTTTATCATTAAAAACAGAAAAATGTGGGAGGACTATTTTAGATTATAAAAAACTAAAAAGACAACCAGTAAATATGTGTACCTTGATGGAACCTGTTAGAAGACATAAATAACTATAAGTTGTGTTTTTTGGACAACTGGGAAAGCTGAATATTTTCTATATATTAGATGATAATGATAGAATTATGGTTAATTTTATGCATCAGAATATGTATATCAGAGAAGGAAAAAGTAAATGGGCAAATTTTATAACAGTTGATGCTTCTAGGTGAAGGACAGACAGGTATTCATTATACTATTCTTTTAGCTTTTCTGTAGATTTAAAGTTTTTCAAATCAAAAGTTTTGGGAAATAAAAGAATTTGCTTGCCAAATGTGAGCTGAAGAAAGAGTCGCAGTAGACAATAGTAAACAGCAAATTATATGAAACAATTTAAAGGCCAATGGGCAAGTTATCTCACACTTCCTAGGTATTCATATAATTTTAAATCTGATTCCAAATTTTTTGTTATCTTATGTAAACGTTGGTTTGCTCCGTGTCTGGGAGGCACAGGCAGACTTTCCAAAAGGAGCAGAAGCATGGGCAGTTTTAAGGAATCCATTTTCAGATCTTTACCTTCTGCATACACTTGAGCCTAAAACTGTTCATGCACCCACATTTCTGAGCAGCGAGTTTTCCACTCTGAAGAAGGAAAGGCCCCTACGTTTTACTATGTCCCTTAATTTTACTGCGCTGCATTGTCCTAGGGAATAAAAATCAGGTCATCAAACAAAGGAATACTTGGAATTATTGGTTTTGGGTAATCTTTTTACTGATTAATCAAATCATGATATACCTGCCTAGGCAATTTATCTTTTCCTGTCTTATTCAATAGGCTTCAAAACGAAGATATTTGGGCACATTCTGGATTCAGATATATCGTAGGTAGATTGATAAAAGTGACTTCATTCCCCATCAGTTGTTCTTCAGTGAAGAACTTTTGGGGGAAAGACCCTTAAAAGCAAAGCAGAGTGAGTTTCAAGTGATGAAAACAGTTTTCTAAAAAATGTAACGTAATTAAAGATAAGTTGATTGTTTTTAGCTGTTCACAGGTTTAGTTGCTAGGATGGGTAATTAGAAAGCAATATACCTTTGAACAGCAACTTTTCAAGATATTACAGATAACAAAGTTAAAAATATGTGATTTTTGTGATTTCTTGCAGTTGAAATGTGTATCATTCAACAAAGTAGTTAATGCTTTTTATCAAATCATATGAAATATTCCAATTATATTTAATCCTCGTAAAATATTTTGTATTTCTATCTCCTAATAAAAAATGTAATTCTATTCTTGCTGTCAGACTGATTTGTTTTTAGAAGTACAGTAATTGCAGCAGGTTTTAAGCTCACATTGGTATTTGCTTCACGCCCCCTCGTGTGGCAAAATGGAATTTGTAGACTAGGTAAGTGCTTAGAACATAACAAAAGTGCCTGATGGAGTCACCCAGAAATCTGGTGACTAGCCCAGGCCAGAATTGTACTTGTCACCTGTTTTAGACCCTTGTCCAATTCTAACTCTCAAGACTGACTTTGCTTTGCCCTGAACCACACATACCCTTTTTTTAATTTTTTTTGAGACGGAGTCTCGCTCTGTCCACCAGGCTGGAGTGCAGTGGCGCGATCTCGGCTCACTGCAAGCTCCGCCTCCTGGGTTCAAGCCATTCTTCTGCCTCAGCCTCCCGGGTAACTGGGACTACAGGCGCCCGCCACCGCGCCCGGCTAATCTTTTGTATTTTTAGTAGAGACGGGGTTTCATCGTGGTCTCGATCTCCTGACCTTGTGATCCGCCTGCCTCGGCCTCCCAAAGTGCTGGGATTACAGGCATGAGCCACCGCGCCCGGCCACACATACCTTTATACAATTTATCCTGGCCAGCACTACTTCAGCATTGATTTTTTTTCCCCCAGTATGAAAGGAACTTAATTTGATATTATTTAGCTTAAATGATGCTATATACTATGTCAAGTATTCACAGATGGCTTAAATGCTTAAGAATGTTTATTACTGTGAATACTGTTTTTTACTGTATTTAAGTAGGCCAACATACAGTATTTATAAATTGCCTCTATAACTTATATTTATGGATTAAAATTTTTTTATTTCGAGTAATGGCTAACACTTACATATCATTTACTGTGAGCCAGGCACTGTCCCAAGAACTTTCCGTATGTTAACTCACTAAATGGAATCGTCACTGCAACCCTTTGAAGTAGGCATTACTGTTGTTGTCACGATCACTTTATGGATTGATTTGGAAGCTGAGAATCAAAAAGGTTGGGTATGTGGTAACTGATGGAGGTGGGATTTGAGTCTTGGGTCACTGCTGCTGAGTTTGCGTAGTTCTCATCACCTGGGCAGTGAGTGGTGTACTCCAGGTGCTGTTGTCCTCCTCAGGTGAAGGAGAGCTGGTGCTCTCATTTGTTCATGACATTCCCTCTGAGTCACCTGGGCTAGAAACTAGGGAGCTCCCTTTGCTGTCTTTGCTCTTAACGCCCCACTCATCAATAAGTTTTACTGATTCCACCTCTGAAATGTTTTCTTTGTCCGTCCTTCCTCTCTGCCCTGGTGCTACTGCCCTATTTCAGGCAGCTGTATAGGTCAGGGGTTGGCAAATCATAGCCCATGGTCCAAATCCAGCCACTGCTGTTTTTTATGACTTGCCAGCTAAAAATGGTTTTTACATTTTTAAATAGTTGGAAAAAAGTCAGGAGATTAATATTTTATGATACATGAAAATGATATGAAGTCAGAATTTCAGTTTTCATAAATGCAGTTTTATTGGAATAGAGCCATGCTCATTTCCTTGTGGCTACTTTTTTCTGACAATGGCAGAATTGAGTAGTGTAATAGAGAATATGACTTTTAAAGCATAAAATATTTACTCTCTGGCTCTTTGCAGAAAAAGTTTGCTGACCCTGGGTCTAGATTATTGCAGTAGTCTACTTACTGACTTCCCAAACCTTCCCTTATGTCTCCTTCCTTTCTGTTCTCCTTTTGGTTGGATGGGTGGTAGTGGGAGGATATGAGAAACTAATATCTATATCTCTGATTTGGTGTTTATTTGATTTTGCTACATAGTCATACCTGTTAGTTGTTTACATGTTTCTCTCATGGAATAGAGTAGGAACTCCTTATTGTACGGATATCTTACTCATGAACAAAGGGATGGTATCCACATGATACCCATGCTTGATAGAAGATTTATTTAATCCTTTATGAATGGCACTTTAAATTTTTACTCACATATTTTATATTTTCATTGTAAGAGCAGATCAAAAAAGACAGCAGTTGGTAAAATCTGTCAGAAGTTTTTTGTGTCTGCAGACACCCTTCCAGCATATCTTTGAGAACTTTTATGGTGGTGGGATCCTTGTTACTTATTTTGTAAGACTGACAAAAGAAGTGTTACGAAGGAGTTACTAGGTCCTCTGACAAGTACAGTGGTTTAAAAGCTAAGCCATTTTGATTGGTATATAACACATGCTTTATTAGAACCATTCTGGCCTAGAACAATGATAGGATACTGGTAGCTTTGGGAATGCTCTTGAAAGTTACAAGAGGGCTCTAGAACCATACCAGTGTCCAAGGGTTACAGTTTGCTGCTAAACTGAGATCAGCAGGATTGGCATTACAGAGATAATGTGGAAATGGATTTCCATTCCACAGGACGCTCCCTTGGGCAATCTGTTAGGAGTTGAGGAAGTCCCAATATTCTGGAAGGACCAAACAGATGTACAGTAAAGGTCAGAGCAAACTGGATGTCTCGTCTAGAGTATTAGGCAATGTTTGAGGAGGCAGGTTTTGAAGATCATGGAAAGCAAAAGTTCTTCAGGTCGGAGTCTTTAGAGCAGTGGTCTAGGCAGGGAAAATCTGGGAATGAGTGAACTATAGGCAGGTAGGTTGTTGATACTTTCCTACTGCTTCAAGGACATACCGTTGTTGTCTTAAGAGTTCTGAGGTCTTGGTTGTAATGTCAGCAGTGTGAGAAAACACATGTCATCAAGCTGCAAACTGCATTCTGTGTCATCGGAGCTCTCTTTTCTGTATTGATGTGGCACTGTGATCATAGCATCACAGATACTTGGGGGGCTGTCCAACTTGAATGCAGAGTTCTTCTGAAGGTTGGAAGGACTTGCCTGATAATCATCACCTTGCCTTCATTGGTAATTCTTATGAAAGCCTGCCCCTCTAGTCATCAGGCCTCTTACCTTAGACAACCAAGAGCAACCAGAATTCTTTATGAGACACCTGGAATATGATGTGCGCTCATCACCTTTTGTATTAGCTGCCAGGAAGGCTAGTCTCTGGGAGAAGTACCTGATAATGCAAAAAAATTAAGTTTTAACTTAAAATATTCAAGAAACATAGATTGTTAAGATCATGATTATCTTAAAATTGGAGGGTTACTTTATCACTTATAATTAATATTGCCTAGCAGTCCCTTATGTTTGTTTGCCATTTGTCATGAAAAAACATTGCAAATCCTTGCCCATGTTATATATTTAAGATTTGTTCACCCAGCCATCAGTCTGCTAAGGAGGACATGAAGAATATAGACTTTCATTAAGGTATACAAGAAAATGTTAAGGGCACTGTATTCGAGAGTCTTTTTTTCTGAAGTTTTAGTAATAGCAGTTATAAGCCCTTAGGTTAGGCTGTCTTGTTGCTGTAAATAAATACCTGAGACTGGTTAATTCATAAAGAAGAGGTTTAATTGCCTCATGGTTCTGTAGGCTGTACAGGAAGCATGACACTGGCATCTATTCAGCTTCTGGTGAGGCCTTGGGCTGCTTACAGAAGGCAGAGGGAGAGTGTTGTCTCACATGGTGAGAGCAGGAGCAAGAGGTCAGGGGAGGTGCCACACATTCTTAAATGACCAGATCTCCTGAGAAATCACTGTATCATGAGGACAGCACCAAGGGGATGGTGCTAAAAACCATTCGTGAGGGATCAGCCCGCATGATCCAATCACCTCCCACCAGGCCACACCCTAACATTGTGAATTAGATTTCAACATGAGATTTGGTAGAGACAAATATCCAAACTATTATATGAGCCCTTTTTATAGAAGAGGTTCTCCTTTTACATTATATTCATATTACTATTCTTGGGATGGGGAATGGAAGGAAGCCCTAAAATATCGGTAGAACTGTTCATGTGTATAGTCCATAAGAAAAGTTTTTAATAACTTGGTTAAGTGCTAGTAGATTCACAACTCTTCTGTCAACTAGCTGATACTCCAGGGAAATTTGGTGTCTATGTTTTGACTTGTTCATGTTGTACTACTCACCACTGTTGCCACCATTGTGCCAAACTGTCCTTTTAATTTGCTTTTACAAGCCAGTATTCCCATACATACTGCAGGCCAAAAAGGATGAGCCTGGCTGTAATAAGGAGATACATATATATATCTTAGCAGAGTGAATAGATTTAGCTGCCTTGGCAGGTGACTGGAGAGCTGTCTGGGAGTGTTGAGAGAAACAGCTGGGGCTGCCATTTTATAGGATTGAGGCTTTGGAGTGGGTTGGACTAAATGATCTTTATGTCACTATTAATGTCTGTGGATTTTTTTGAGCACTCTTGGCCACACTTGATTCTTTTTTTTTTTTGAGACAAAGTCTCATTCTGTTACCCAGGCTGGAGCGCAGTGGAGCGATCTCAGTTCATTGCAACTTCCGCCTCCCAGGTTCAAGCGATTCTCCTGTGTCAGCTTCCTAAGTAGCTGGGATTACAGGCGTGTGCCACCATGCCCAGCTAATTTTTGTAATTTTAGTAGAAATGGGGTTTCGCTATGTTGGCCAGGCTGGTCTTGAACTCCTGACCTCAGGTGATCCACCCTCCTTGGCCCCTCAAAGTGCTGGGATTACAGGCCTGAGCCACCGTGCCTGGCCCACACTTGATTCTTAATCAGTTTGAGCCAGGCATGGTGGCTCACACCTATAATCCTACCATTTTGGGAGGCTGAGGTAGGAAGATCCCTTGAGACCAGGAGTTTGAGACCAGCCTGGGCAACATAGCAATACCTTGTCTCTACAAAAAATACTTAACAAAGTGAAACACACTGGAGATCACTGTTGTAGTGATCTCCTGTGTCTAGGCTGGGAAGGAAGTAGAGAAGACAAGAATAGTGATCAACCTTAGAGCTGATTATCTTCATCAGGAAACTGGGAATTAGCAGAATGCAGGGCAGAAGAGAACATCAAGGAAATAAGTCTCTTTAGAGAACAGGAAGTGGAAGAAGGGACACGTTGTGAGCCTCAGGTGATAGGCCCTCTTATCCTCTCATTCATGGGATGGGGTAGGGGAGTGGGTGGTCAGGATTTGGAGGAAAAGGAATGTCACTTCAAAAGGGGAAGAGAACAACTTGGGCTAGACACTTTCTGGTGGACGTGAAATCTCATAAGACATTGAGGGGATTACAGAATGTTGAGGAAAAGGATATCCCTGAGAGAAGAGAGCAGAGTTAGGGCTTTTAATAGAGACTGGTTCCTTTGTCTCTTTACCACACTCCATGAACTGCCCTCTTCCTAGCACACCTGCAGAAAGCTGCTCGAGTGCGGCACCAGCTCCCAATAGCTGGAAGAGGAAGGGTTCCCCTAGACAACACAGCGTCACACACACACAAGCCAGATCAAATGTCCTTGTGAAGTGGAAGGCAATGAAGGGGACATGGCGAGGCCTCTGTATACACATCAGGACAGTGAAAGGCTCAGTGTGTGTGGAAGGTTGCAGAGTCTGTTCTGGAAGAAATCATGATTTCCCTGCAAAAAAGGAAGAGAATTCCCAACTACTGTGGAATAGTATAGTAGGAACTAGAAGTTTATAAAACATAAGTTCAGAAGTGATAAAATAACAGAAGGATATGAAAAGGGAAAATACAAGGCCAAGAAAACACTTAGGGAACTTACTTGTTGCAGAAGAAATAAATTAGAAGCAGCGAGGAACAGAATACTCATGACTGAAAAATTACCTTACTGACAGCAGAAGCTTGAGATGTTTACAGTGAGTTCAGAAGAAAAACATTGCAGCAGTGAGAAAAAAGGACGGCTATGAGAAACAGGTGGAGAACATTACAGGTGATTGGACTGCCTACAGGTGCAGCTGAGATGATAACCATTATGGGCTTTCCCTTCTCTGGTTGAAGTTTGTCTTGGAATGATGATTTTAAGTTGCAGAAAATTGACTTCTTTAGATACGATTCATTTGGAAATAGGTAAGCATGGACAAATTGGTGAAAATGAATATTCATGTACTTCCTAGAAGAATACCAATGAGAGTAAAGATTTATTTATAGCCTGAGACCAGGAAAATTCCCCCTTGAAGCGGTTTCCTGGCATTGATACGCAGAGCTCCCTTCCCCCACCCTGTGATGATGGTCTGCAGGAACTGATCTTTTGCTAAATGTAAATACTGACCTGCTGATCGCAGGGCAAGCATTTTGCTGCTTTTTCTGCATCCAGAACTCATTGTGTAGGGTGGATTTTATGGAGAAAAACATTTTTGTTTCGTTCTGTCAGACATCTGTGGTTAATCATTTACCTTTTCTACATTAAAAAAATATTACAAGTAAGTCTGGGTGACAGGTTAGCATACAGGAAGAGCAAACACATCCTGTAACATTTACTGTCATTGACGGGAAACTGAGCTTTCATTCCTTGTATGGCACCAAGTAAGTCTTAGAATCTTTACATTGCAGATTGCTATGGAGAGACTATAGGCAGAGGCGAAATTGGTTGCTGGAATGGACTTGTCATGAATTATTCATTCACTGCCTCGTTCCTTGAAAATCAGCTGGAGGAAGTAGTCCAGTTTGATGGCAGGAGTAGTATGCTGAGGGCTTCAGCAAGCCCTCACAAGTCCAGCAGCGACGGCCAGCCATGTGCCACTGTTGGCAGCTGTAGGGTAGCAGCTGCCGTGCAGGCAGCACCTGTCCCCTGGCGTCAAGCACAGGGACCATGCTGTGGGGAAGTGCTGCACTGAGCACACACCAATGCATTCTTGTTGGAAAATGAAGCTTCAGGTAGGAGACATGCCCTATCAGCTGTGCCTGGTTTCTCACTGATTCAGGGATGCCATTAGGCTTTATGGAACAGATGTGTAGAACCCGGAGTTGCTCAAGGATGCCTCACTCTTGAGGTTCCCAGCCAGAAAAACTTAACAGTTTAATTTTAATTTCATTTTCAAAGATATACTTTGTTTCTAACAAAATTGTTTCTTGAAATTGCGAAAAGTATTCTTAAGCCAGTAAGCATTTAAATATATAAATTATAGCATTTTAAAATGTATCGTCTTATTCTTGATGTAAAAAATTTTTTTTCATTGATATAATATTGCACACTTAAATTATGGAGTTATGGCTTTGAAAAACCTCAAGAAAGACAACTGAGTTCATAATTAGAATAAACACAGCTTCAGGCTCTATTGCTATTTTCTAGAGGAAGTATTGTTTTCAGAAGTCACTCCAATTCTTTCTGCTGGAGCATTCATTCTGGGAAGATCTTTTAGCTTCTCATAGGATGGAAAAATGCATAGAAGACAGAACAAAGGGTCTTTGTTCTGTTTGGTGGTATTATTTCTCACGTGTGTGTATAAGCCAGACATGTAATTTCATTTGGCACGTCCGTTCCAGTGTTGCCACTCGCTCCCTCTGTCTGATTTTGTGTGGATGCCGTCTCTGTTAACTTTGCTGAGGCTATGAGATGTTCTTGAGCTGTGGGGACATGCAAATAATGAAAAGAGCCAGAGTATTAAGGAATCCAGGCCAAATTGAATATACTGTTTCGTCAGTAAATATCATTTATAGTTTTAAAAATCTAACAAACGTCCTCTGAACACATAAGTTCTGAGCTCTGAGACAACCAGAGAAAATGGACAGTCTCTTTCTACACTGTTTTCATAAGCTCCACCACAGCAGGGATCTTTGTTTTATTCACTCACCATTCCCAGGGGCTGGACCTGTACTTGGCTCATAGTAGGTGGTTAATAAATGTGTTCCTGAATGAGTGCATTCTGCACTAAAGACCATTAACTGTCTTTCTAGAAGGTTACTTGCTAATATAGCACTGTATGAAGTAGTTGCAGTGTTATAATTTCTATAATTTTTACAGCAAATGAATTCTGACTTGTATTGACATAGATTATTTCAAGGTTTTTGTGTATTTATTGGATACATTATTTTAAAATGGCAGAAATTTATCTGTTCATTTTACTAATGTATAATGTATAAGATTTTTAAAAAGTCAGCAGTGAATACAAAGACCTTTGTTTTCAGCAAACCCTTATTTCATATTCAGAAAATGAAAATGAAAAATACTTAATGGAGAAAGCATTTGAAAAAGATTGTATTCTTCAGTACATTACTAAAAGATTATGATTCTAATCATATGTTATATGTAACTTTTAAAAAACATTTATCAGTCTATATCAGAAAGGCTTGGGGAACTACAAATCCATTTATTCATAACTTTGGGGGTGAATTTTCAGCTGCAATATGTGGTGCTAAGCAGGGCAACATATTCCCCATAGATATTTAACTCTCAGAGAAACCAAAGGGGTCATCTTCATTAACTACTCCTCTCCTCCTTCCACTTCCATGTAGTCCACTTTATAGAGGAGAAAGCTGAAATCCAGAGACTCTAGATGAATGGCCTAGAACAAATGGGTGGCTCTTATGGTCTTGTGCTTGGTTGTCTCATATTTTCTAGTTGCTTGTTACTTTGTTATTGCCACAGTAATGTTTAAAAAAGAAAGCAGTGGTGGAAACGGATAATCACATTACTATAAATTTGGACTATACTATTATACTGAAGACAAATATTGATGCATTTTGACGTTACTTTAAATAGATTACCTTAGTTTGTTGAAATACAGTTTTGTAAGAACTAGATTTTCCTGTCTTAACTTCCGTGATGTAATTGCTTTTTTCCTGAGTTAAAATTGTGTTATGCCCAGACCGTTTGTTCCCCGAAGAAGACCACCAGAGTCCAGAGTCAAAGCCAAGTGGCAAGGATCTTTAATGCAAGTTCGAACTTGGTCCCTCCGTTCTACAACATACAAGAGGGCCCCGAATGATGCATGTGCCTGCTTTTTATAGCCCGATGCATACAGGATATGTAAGGTTACAGAAGTACAAAGGAATTCTTTTGGTTGCAGCATCACAACTGGTAATTGGTTAATATTTTAAGTTATACAGTTAACAGTTTTCTATTTGTTCCCGCGCATTTAGTAAAACTACAAACGGTTGTGACCTTATCAGGGGCTCAGGAAGTTGGGACAAATAGAGGAATGTGTTTGTACTGGGCCCAGGACTAAGATGTATGGCAGACACCGGTAATTAGAGCAGGACAGAGACTTTCACAACGTTTGTCCTTACAATGTCTGGAGTGTATAGATAACCTAATCGGTTAGGTCCAGGGTCGATCTTTAACTAGGCTCAGGGCACCGCCCGGGCTGTCAGGGCGCCGCCCAGGCTGTTTGCCTGTGGACTTCATTTCTGCCTTTTAGTTTTTTTCATTTGATCTCTTTCAATTGTAGTGACTCAAATATGTACTAAATTTTATTTCAAAATTGAACTTGTAAGAACTTGCCATTTTTGTTGTTCCTTAAGACGACTTGGCTTTTGCTTTTATATTTGAGATAGATATAGATTATGTCATAATTTTCCTGAATCCATTTTACTAACTGTATTAGTCTGCTTGGGCTACCATAAGAAAATACCACAGACTGCAGGGCTTAGATAATGGAATTCATTTTCTCAAAGTTCTGGAGGTAGGAAAGTCCAAGATCAGGGTCTGGCAATGTGCAGTTTCTGGGGGGGCCTCTCTTGCTGGCCTGCAGACAGCTGCCTTCTCTCTGTGTCCTCACATGGCCTTCTCTTTGTTTACAGACTAAAAGCATCTGCAAGCTGAATAATTCTAGTTTCCAATCTCCCAATGTTAGAATTTGTTTAAAAATTTGAGAGACTGTACTGATATCTCACATTCTGTCTTCTCCCTAGCCTACGCTTCAAGTCAGGCATGTGTGAGATGTTTAGTCTTCTTTCCCCAGAATCACTGGTTACAGGTGATATTCAGCTGGGCACAGCAAGAATGTTAAAAGTTCCTTAAAGTTCTTAAGTTTACTGTGCTGCACATTTTCTTTAGGAATTTCAGATTGGATTTTTTTTTTTTTTTTTTTTTTTGAGACGGAGTCTTGCTCTATGGCTGAGGCTGGACTGCAGTGGCTGGATCTCAGCTCACTACAAGCTCCGCCTCCCGGGTTTACGCCATTCTCCTGCCTCAGCCTCCCGGGTAGCTGGGACTACAGGCGCCCACCACCTCGCCCGGCTAGTTTTTTTGTATTTTTTTAGTAGAGACGGGGTTTCACCAGGTTAGCCAGGATGGTCTCGATCTCCTGACCTTGTGATCTGCCCGTCTCGGCCTCCCAAAGTGCTGGGATTACAGGCTGGAGCCACCGCACCCGGCCCAGATTGGATTTTTTAAAGCCTCTTGTTACTAGTGATCTTAAGGCTAGGAAGCCATGCCAATAAGTCTATATCAGATTTCACCTGTTTTATTTATAAGAATTTCTCATTTCTTGAGGTCCCTAAAATATCCTAAGACTCCTGGGCCTCCCAGGAAGTGGCTTTTCTTACTCACTTGCAAGGCTAGGAACTCTGTAAGCCAGTTTTTCCAAAGAAGGCTTTGTAAGCACGACTCTGTAAAGTCAATCTTGGTTCCTTAGTTCCAGAACACTTTCCTTAAAAGTGTTTAGTCATATTTGATTGAATGAGCATCATTTTCAAACGTGAGTTTAGTTGCAAAACCTGTATTTCCACTTAAGTCCTAGTAAAAAGGAGGACAGATTCTTATTTAATCTATGCAAATAACTTTATTGCCCTGAAAATAGATATTTATTAAGTTTCTGAACTTTGGAGGGCTCAAGTAGGGAGAATAAGATGTTTACAAGTGTTTCATTTCAGTATACAAAAGCACAGTCTACTCAATTATGAGTTACAGATAGCTTTAAGAAGAAAGAGAAAAGGCTTCGTTATATGTCTGGAAAATACATTTGAACAGTATCAACAATATTCCAGACAAAAACTACAGTCATCCCTCATTAGCTCATTCAGCCATATCTACTTAATTTTTGTTCCACTGGATGTGGGGTTAGTAGTATTATCAACCAATTGGCTTCCTCATAAAAGTCCTGGAAATTCTGACTTAGGCCACTGGTATGGTCTGAAAGTTGTTTAAGCAGTGTCATTAGAAGCCTGTGCCCCGAAGTACCTGGCATAGTCCTTTTCCATGGGTTCTGATTTCTTCTAGCCTGTAGCTGATTGAAAAGGCTCTGAGGGAAGCATCAGAGTAAAATAGCAACAAATAGGTGTCTGTGGATAAAAACACTTACAATGGCTGCAGTTAATTTTTTACTGATCATTTTCAAAAAATAAAGGATCTGATGAGAGTTTATTTCGAGAAAAATGTAACTGACAAGGAAATCTGGTTTCTGCGACATGCAAGACAAGATAATAAAGTCAATCAAAAAATTTTAGGCAATTTAAAATGTAATAATGAACTCTATAAAGGATGTAATAAATGTTATATCTGATTTATGAAAGCAGATGAGCATAAACTTTACAGAGAAATGAATCTTGAAATATAGCAAAAATCCTAGATATTACGTACCAATAATGTATCCAGAATATCAAGTGAAAAGACTAGTAAGTCTGGAGTAGGTCCTAAGCTTCTGTATATTAATGAAACTGCATCTCCGTAGTAAATTATGTGAATGCCTAATTGAAAACCCCTGGCCCATAAGATGATGCATTCACGTTTAAAAAGTGAAGTTGTAACCAAGTTAACATTTTAAAACATAAGACTGATAACAGCTTTACAGTGCAGAGTGTCAGGGCTTTGATAAATAGAGACTAATCATGACAGTGAGAGCATTGACAGATCTCTTCTGATTTGCTAATTCCTCCCATGCAATTTCATCAGTAGTAACAAACACAATTGTTTCCAGTACTTTTTTTTTTTTTTTTTTTACTGTGAAAGAATAAATTTTTGTCATCTTTCATGGGCCCTCTTAGAAATCTCAGAGTTTTAGGCCCAAAAGTATCTCAAATTTATTTTATTTTACATTTAGGATTTGAATTTGTAAAGACATAAATGAAAAGTTACCAGGAGATTCAGGAATCAGATCACAGGTGCCTGAGAAATACTTGCCTACTCATTTCAAAGTGACATCCAAACATTTGAGAATAAACTGAAGGTTACATGATTATAAAGCATTTGATTCTTTCATAAGTGAGAAATATTTAATCAAGGACATTGTACAATCAATGTGAAAAGCACCGAAAACTACTTTGGTAAAACACAGAATCTTTGTTATTTAGACAGCAGAGATCTTACAGTCTCTTACTAAGGGCGGATCAATAATTGAAGAAAGTTTTCTAATTTCTTTTTTTTTTTTTTTTTTTTTGAGACGGAATCTTGCTCTGTCGCCCAGGCTGGAGTGCAGTGGCCGGATCTCAGCTCACTGCAAGCTCTGCCTCCCAGGTTTACGGGTTTACTCCATTCTCCTGCCTCAGCCTCCCGAGTGGCTGGGACTACAGGTGCCCGCCACCTCGCCTGGCTAGTTTTTTTTTTTTTGTATTTTTTAGTAGAGACGGGGTTTCACCGTGGAAAATTTTCTAATTTCAACTGAGAAAACCAAACTCCAGTTTTCTATCAGTGTAATATTTGATACTACAGGAACTACAAGCACTTTTATAAAATCTTACGAATTAGCCCATCAGAACTGAGCTACCTTTGGCCAAGGCAAGTAAAATCATCTTTTCTCAAATCTTCTACAACTTTCTCTATCAATTTAAGTTTTGTCCTTCACAGCTGATGTTGTTTCGATATTTGTGCCCTCCAAATTTCATGTTGAAATGTTATCCCCAGTGTTGGAGGTAGGGCCTGCTGAGAGGGGTTTGGGTCATAGAGGCGGATCCCTCATGAATGGCTTAATGCCCTCTGAGTAATGCATGAATTCTCACTTAGTTGCTGTGAGATCAGGTTGTTAAGAAGAGCCTGACACCTCCTTCCTTGCTCTCTTGACCTTTCGTCTTTCCTCTCACCTTGTAATCTCTGTTTTCCTTAAGATCACTAGTAACAAGAGGTACATCCTGTACCATGAATGGGAAGCTTCTTGAGTGTCTCTCCAGAGGCAGATACTGGCACCATTCTTCTTGTATAGCCTGCAGAACCATGAGCCAAATAATCCTGTTTTCTTTATAAATTACCCAGCCTGAGGTATTCCTTTATAGTAATGCAAACAGACTGAGACAACCCTCTTTCTCATTCTGGAACAACCAGCCCTTTTGTTTTAGGACAAAACTATTTTTTTTTCCCCCCTTAATAAACAAAACCCATCCTACTACCTTACACAGAGTGTTTGTTGTACCTGCCTGCCACCATTGTTCTAGTAGTCTCATTCACATATTATTGATAACTTTTAGCCAAAGTAACTTCTATTACACAGAGAAAACTAGGGAATGGATAAGTGTGAGCTGTTGCATGCCACTGTTTTAGCAAACTGGCAGAGCTAACATCCAGAGCTAACACAACTTTAACTGTGTGTGTACACTTTCATTGTGTACAAGTCTCAGAGTGGCAAAAATGAACACATTTAACTGATTAAAAAAGCCAAAGACACAGCCTCTTTGTAGCATATAACAATAAGAAACAAGTGTATTTGTCAGATCTCTGAGCTGAGGCCTGCACGTATACATCCAGATCGCCTGAAGCAACTGAAGAATCACAAAAGAAGTGAAAAATTTCCGCTACCTACCCAAATCCTATAAAACTGCCCCATCCCTAACTCCCTTTGCTGGCTCTCTTTTTGGACGCAGTCCATCTGCACCCAGATGATTAAAAAGCTTTGTTGCTTACACAAAGCCTGTTTGGTGGTCTCTTCACATGGACGCACATGACAATATTAACTTAAATTTATGCTTAGTTATAAATGTCTCAGCATTCAGTCTTACTTAGAAATGATCTTGGTATTGAGTGCATATTCATTAGTTAATTCAAATTAATACCAGTTCAAGTTTTTAAGTTTCGTAAAGATCTTGGAAATTTGTCTTCAAGCTGATATATTGCAAGACATAATTACTGTTGAAATACAAGGTCATCAGAATAATGATTTTGTTGGGTTGAACACAAATTTGCCTTTTCCATAATCTTAAACATTAAGTAGAAATAATGCTAGTTTATTCAATCAGTAAACCTGTATAGGTTTATGAATGACATACTCAAATAGAATGAAAATCTATGCTTATACTTAATACTGATAAATCAGTAAAGATACAACTGTTTGTATTAAACTATAAATGTTAAACTGGTCCCATTTCCAAAGATTTGCTTTTTTTATGTGAACTTGATTTCTTACCACAGCTCAATAATTGGTTTCTTGAAAGTGTTAGATCTTCAACCTCCTTATTTTCTGGGAAATTTAGGAATATTCTGTTTATATATGTACTTGTTTACCTCTATGAGTAAATCAGAATATATTACTTTAAGAGATTTCATAATGTAATAGATTTTATATTATAATTATATATATTATATATTATAATTATATATTATATATATATAATTATATATAATTATAATCTAATTTGTTAATCCCATTCTGAGGTAGAAAATTATTGCACCTTCACACAATGAAAGACAACAGCCTCTCTGAATTACACAGACACGCAGATGCAGAAAGAGTTTATGACTTCAATTCTGAAATTTCAACTCTGGGGCCATGGCAAATACAGAATTAGAAAACTCATCAGTCCCTGTCAAAGAGCTGCTCTCTTCCCAGTGGGCATGAATTCTTAATTGATTGGTGGTGAGAACAAACAGACAAACAGAAAAAACTAACAAACCAGACTATAGTTGCTCACCCATTAACCCATTCACAAAGATTAGAGATTTTTATATAATGGCCAGACCATAAAACCAAATCCCCATTGGGAAATAATCTGTTGGAGGTCCCAAATTTCACAGCCATGTGGTTTGAATAGGATAGAATCACCTGTAGCTCTAGGAGATGTCTCTAATTGGCCTGAAGCAATTAGTGTTATCCTGTTCTTCAACCAGTCACTGTGGGAAAAAGTAGGGGTAGAATGTTGCTGGGAAACAGAAGTTTTCTGGCTCAAACAGAAACTAGATCACATCTGGCAATTAATTACAAGCCTGTGGTATTGATTAAAAACAAATAAACGGATAGCAACTTAACTGTAACAGAATTTGGCAATAGCAACTGGGTAGTTGGAAGTAACACACCATAATATGTGAAATTGGCTTCATAAATATAAGTGAAGTCAGGCAGTCTCTTGCCACAGCGATTGTTTTAGGATAGTGTCTACCCCTAGGACTGGGAGTGGGGGCCCAATCCTCCTGAAAGTCAATGCTGAGAAGTTCAGTGCTCTTCAGGGGAAGGTAAAGGAGAGAATAGTGTCGGAAACTCTGATTTGTGATATGGAGAAACTGAGCCATGGAGGGAGCCATCGAGGCAGGTCTTGATCCTGGGCTGTGAAGTAGGCAATCCTTGTTTCTTCTTCAGGAGTAGTTGTATTAATAATATGTCTTAGTTTTTGAACAGTGAGATCTTGATGAAAGGCAAGAAGGCATAAGTGCTCAATTGTATATATAATTAACAGCTCAAAAGCAATAAAACAAAATGTATGTCTCTTATAAAAGTAGAAATGCAGAATGTAGAGCCACCTTTGTAGAATGTCAGAATTGTTAGTGATCTCTGGCCACTCAGTATAAGCCCCTACTCAAGATGAAGAGGGACACAGTAAGGGAAATACTTGTGCTAAAAGTGACAGTATTTTCACCAAATTGGCGTATTTTTCGTTTAAACATGCCAGATACATGAACATGAATCTTGACATCCTTAACTATGATTATAGCCATTAGTATCCTCTTTAAATTTAGGAAACACCATCTAGAAAGAAAATTGGCTATATTTATTCACCATGTTTACAGTATAAGAATGAAATTCATACTGTATGGTGTTTTGTTGTTAGATTCTGAGTGTCCATTCACTTAAATTTCCAATATCCACTGCTAGCTTTGTGCTAATGGCTTATAATTAGATAGCTGATGTCCTGTATTGATTAGCTTATATAGAAAAAACACTGGAGTTATTTACTCAAGGTGTATAGCACAGTGTTTTATATATCATAGGTTATTTTTTGGATTTTAGTTTTTTTTTGAGACGGAGTTTTGCTCTTGTTGCCCAGGCTGGAGTGCAGTGGTGCGATCTCGGCTCACCACAGCCTCTGCCTCCTGGGTTCAAGCGATTCTCCTGTCTCAGCCTCCGAAGTAGCTTGGATTACAGGCATGTGCCACCTTGCCCCCTAATTTTGTATTTTTATTAGAGACGGGGTTTCTACGTGTTGATCAGGCTGGTCTTGAACTCGCAACCTTAGGTGATCTGCCCGCCTTGGCCTCCCAAAGTGCTGGCATTACAGGCGTGAGCCACTGTGCCAGGCCAGATCTCAGTATTTTTTAGAAGTTGAGATACAGCTTTCATACCATTAAATCACCCTTTTAAAGTGCCCAATTAGTAGATTTTTAGTGTATTCATAAATTTGTACAGCTGCCACCACTGTGCCAGTCCAGAACATTTTCATCACCCCAAAATGAAACCCTCTAGCCATTAGCAGTCAGTCCACATTCTCCCATCCACACAATCCTTGGCAACTGCGAATTTACTTTTTGTCTTTGTGGATTTGCCTATTTTGGACGTTTTATATAGATGGAATCATACAATATATGATCTTTTGCTACTGGCTTCTTTCACATAGCATAATGTTTTCAAGGTTCATTCATATTATATGTATCAGTGCTTATATCCTTTTAATGACTGAGTAATATTCCATTGTATGGATAATACCACATTTTGTCTCTCCATTTATGTGTTGATGGACGTTTGAGTTGTTTCTACTTTTTGGATATTTTTATTTGTGTTTGCTTGGTATATATTTTCCCATTCCTTTATTTTACACTACCTATATCCATGAAGTGAGTTTCCTATAGATAACATAAAATTGGTTGTTTTTTAAAAAGTCAGTTCTCCACATTTGTGTCTTGTAATTGCAGTGTTTATGTACACTTAATTGCTATGTTTATCTACTTGGAGTTTGACTGTCTCTTTGCTTTTTTAAAAATGAGTTACAAAATACATCTCAGCGTCTATTTAGAATCAATATTTTGCTACTTCAATTGCAGTGTAGAAACTTTACTCTAATATGGAAAATATACCACAACTTTCACTTTCCCCCTTTCTGTTATATTTATCTTACATTCTACATTGCATACTTTCAAAGCCCCTCATAGGATGTATTATTATTATTATTATTTGCTTTCAGCCATCAAATGTAAAGAATCAAGAGAAAAAGAATAGTCAATTGTTTTTGTCTGAATGCTTAGCCTTTCTGTTGCTCTTTCTTTATTGCTGATATTACACATTGTTTTCTGATAATCATTTTCCTTCCATGTGATGAATTTCTTTTAAGCAGATCTGTTGGTTGCTAATCTTGTTACTGTTTGTCTGTGACTGTCTTTATTTCCCTTCATTCCTGAAATATATTTTCGCCACATATTTAATTTTGGGTAAACACTTCTCTTTTGTCAATATTTGAAAAATGATGTTACTTTGCCCACTTTTTGATGGGGTTGTTTGTTTTCTTTCTTGTATATTTGTTTGAGTTCTTTCTAGATTCTGGGTATTAGCTCTTTGTCAGATGAGTAGATTGCAAAAATTTTCTCCCATTCTGTAGGTTGCCTGTTCACTCTGATGGTGGTTTCTTTTGCTGTGCAGAAGCTCTTTAGTTTAATTAGATCCGATTTGTCAATTTTGGCTTTTGCTGCCGTTGCTTTTGGTGTTTTAGACATGAAGTCCTTGCCCATGCCTATGTCCTGAATGGTACTACCTAGGTTTTCTTCTAGGGTTTTTATGGTATTAGGTGTAACATTTAAGTCTCTAATCCATCTTGAATTAATCTTCATATAAGGAGTAAGGAAAGGATCCAGTTTCAGCTTTATACTTATGGCTAGCCAATTTTCCCAGCACCATTGATTAAATAGGGAATCCTTTCCCCATTTCTTGTTTCTCTCAGGTTTGTCAAAGATCAGATGGCTATAGATGTGTGGTATTATTTCTGAGGACGCTGTTCTGTTCCATTGGTCTATATCTCTGTTTTGGTACCAAAAGGTTACTGTAGCCTTGTAGTATAGTTTGAAGTCAGGTAGTGTGACGCCCCCAGCTTTGTCCTTTTGAC
Source organism: Rhinopithecus roxellana (assembly GCF_007565055.1). NCBI lineage: Eukaryota > Metazoa > Chordata > Mammalia > Primates > Cercopithecidae > Rhinopithecus > Rhinopithecus roxellana. The sequence continues at coordinate 1,484,880 of NC_044559.1, read as the reverse complement.
TTAGGATTGTCTTGGCAAGGCGGGCTCTTTTTTGGTTCCATATGAACTTTAAAGCAGTTTTTTCCAATTCTGTGAAGAAACTCATTGGTAGCTTGATGGGGATGGCAGACATTTCTCAAGAGAAGACATTCATACAGCCAACAGACACATGAAAAAATGCTCATCATCACTCGCCATCAGAGAAATGCAAATCAAAACCACAATGAGATACCATCTCATACCAGTTAGAATGGCAATCATTAAAAAGTCAGGAAATAACAGGTGTTGGAGAGGATGTGGAGAAATAGGAACACTTTTACACTGTTGGTGGGATTGTAAACTAGTTCAACCATTATGGAAAACAGTATGGCAATTCCTCAAGGATCTAGAACTAGTTGTACCATATGACCCAGCCATCCCACTACTGGGTATATACCCAAAGGATTATAAATCATGCTGCTATAAAGACACATGCATACGTATGTTTATTGCAGCACTATTCACAATAGCAAAGACTTGGAATCAACCCAAATGTCCATCTGTGACAGACTGGATTAAGAAAATGTGGCACATATACACCATGGAATACTATGCAGCCATTAAAAAGGATGAGTTTGTGTCCTTTGTAGGGACATGGATGCAGCTGGAAACCATCATTCTTAGCAAACTATCACAAGAACAGAAAACCAAACACCGCATGTTCTCACTCATAGGTGGGAACTGAACAATGAGATCACTTGGACTCGGGAAGGGGAACATCACACACCAGGGCGTATCATGGGGAGGGGGGAGGGGCGAGGGATTGCATTGGGAGTTATACCTGATATAAATGATGAATTGATGGGTGCTGACGAGTTGATGGGTGCAACACACCAACATGGCACAAGTATACATATGTAACAAACCTGCACGTTATGCACATGTACCCTAGAACTTAAAGTATAATAAAAAAAAGAATAAAAAAACAAAACGATGTTACTTCTGACTACTGACCTTGAGGGTTTCCTGATGAGCAAGACACAGTCATTTGAATCATTGTTCCTCTGTAAGTAATGTATCCTTTTTCTCTCTCTACTTTCCAGATTTCTTCTTGTCTTCATTAATTTGACTATGGTATGCCTGGGCACAGGTTTCTTGTAGTTCATTCAGTTTTTTGAATGCATAGGTTTATGTCCTTCTCCAAACTTGGGAAAATTTTAACAAGTATTTCTTCAAATATTTGCCAGCACCGTACTTTCTCCTTTGTTGTTTGAAATAATTTGTAGCCATTTGGGATTGGCTTTTAAAATTAAGTGTAATTCTCTGGAGATTTCTTCCGGATTTGTGTTTATATCAATAGTTTGTTCCTTTTTACTGCTGGAGTAGTTTTCCATGGTATGCATGGACCACAGTTTTCTAACCGTTTACCTGTTGAAGGACATTTGTTTGAACAAAGCTGCTATAGACACCTATAAGTTTTTATGTGAACATAAATTTATGTTTTCATTTCTCCAAGGTAAATCTTCGGGAGAGCAATAGCTATTTCATGTTTAATGTTTAAAGAAACTTCCAAATTTTTTTCCAGGGTGGTAACTGTCTTTTTGTTTTCCTGCAAGCAATATATAAGTGATCTAGTTTCTCTGTATCCTCATCAACATTTGGTGATGTCATTATTTAAAAAAAAAATTTAGCCGTTCTGATGGGTGTGTAGTAATATCTCATTGTGATTTTAATTCCATTTATCTAATGGCCAATGATGTTGAATATCTTCTCATGTGCTTATTTGCCATCTGAGTATCGTGTTCATTAAAATGTCCCTTATATCTTTTGCCTATTTTCTAATTGGATTTTTTTAAATGTTCAGGTCTAAGAATTCTTTCTGTATTCTAAATACTAGTCCTTAATTGGATATTCATTTGCAAATATTTTCTCCCAGGCTATAGCTTTTATTTTCAGCCTCTTAACAGGGTCTTTCATGGAGCAAACGTTTCTGATTTTGATGAAGTTTAATTGGTCAGTTTCTTAAATGGTTGCTGCTTTGGGTGTCTAGTGTAAGAACTCTTTGCCCAGCCTTAAATCTTGAAGATTTTCTCCTATTTTAAAAATGTTTTATGATTTTAGATTATACATTAAGTCCCTTAACTATTTTGAGTTAATTTTTATATAAGTTTGAGATTCAAGTCAAAGTTTATTGCTTTGTTCCAGGATCATTTGTTGAAAATCCTCTTTCCTCTATTGAATTGCTTTCTTAAGAATCAGTTGGGCATGTTGTATGGGTTGATTTCTGGATTCTCTATCCTGTTCCATTGATGGTTATGTCTGGTTCTTCACTAGTACCACACAGTAGTGATTACTCTGGCTATATATTAGTTCTTGAAATTGGATGGATGGATTTCTCCCAGTTTTTTATTCTTTTAGGATTCTTTAGGATTGTTTTAAGTATTCTAGTTCCTTTGCCTATCCATATAAATCTTAGAATAACCTGTCTATATCTAAAAAAAAAAAAAAAAACTTGCTAGAATTTTGATAGGAATTGTGTTTAAGCTGTTTATCAGTTTGGGGAAGAGTTGTCAGCTTTCATTATGTTGAATTTTTCATTCCAGGAACAGTATGTCTTTTTATATGTTGAGGTCATTTTTGATCAATTTTTTTTGCAGTGTCAGCAGTCAGATTCATGTTTTGCTTGATGTGCACCTAAATACTTCAGGTTTTTAGAGTGGCTGTACAATAGTAATTGTGAGTTCTTTTGTTCATTACTATGTGTGTGTGTGTCATATATGTATGTATGCACACATATATATATAGCAATACAGCTAATTTTCGTATGTCTATTTTGTATCCTCTGACTTTGCTGGACTCATTCTAGGACTCTGTTGTTGCTCTTTATTGTTGATTCCTTAGGATTTTCTACATAAGCATTCATGTCATTTGCAGATAGAGATTTTTATGTCTTTCATTCTGATATATATGCCTTTTATTTCCTTTATTTTCCTATTGTGGTGGCTAGAACTTTTGGCACTATAATAAATAAGAATAGTAGAAAACATTCAAGAAACTGGGAATAGAGGGAAACTACCTCAACATAATAAAGGCCATATATGAAAAGTCTGCAGCTGACATTATAGTCATTGGCAAAAATCTGAAAAATTTTCCTTTAAGATCAGGATCAAGATAAGGTTGCCTGGTTTTGCCACAGCTGTTCAACACATTACTGGAAATCCTAGCCAGAGCAATTAGGCAAGGAAAAGAGGTAAAAAGCATCAAAATTGGAAAGAAGTAAAATTATCTCTCTTTACCTATGACACAATTTTTTATATAGAAAACCCTAAAGATTCCATGCAAAACAAAAAACCAGACTAAATGAATTCAGCAAAGTTTCAAGTTATAAAATCAACACACACACAAATCAGCTGTGTTTTTATATACTAATAATGAGCAATCCAAAAAGGATATTGAGAAAGCAGTCCTATTTACAATGGCATCAAAATGCATAAAATATTTAGGAATAAACTTAACCAAAGTGGTAAAGACTTATACACAGAAAACTACAAATACTGATGAAAGAAATTAAAGAAGACATAAAATAAATGGGAAGACATCCTGTGTTTATTGGAAAACTTAATATTGTTAAAATGACAGTACTGCCCAAATCAATCTGTATATTCAGTATAATCCTTATCAAAATCTCAGTGAATTTTGTTTTACGGAAATAGAAAAATCTGTCGTATTAATTTATATGGAATCACAAGGGATCCTGAATAGCCAAAACAATCTTGAACAAAAAGAACAAAGTGATGGTTTGATGCTTCCTGACTTCAAAACTTACTACAAAGCTACAGTAAACAAGTTAGTGTGGTACTGGCATAAGATAGACATAGAAACCAATGGAATAGAATAGAGAGCCCCAGAAATAAAGCCTCACATATTTGACCAAATGATTTCCCACAGTGGCGCCAAGACTAGTCAGTGAGGAAAGGGCAATCTTTTCAACAAATGATATTGGTGGGGGATGGCAGGGGTCTGGATATTAAGATGCAAAAGAATACAATTGGACCCTTACTTTACACCATGTAGAAAGATGAACTCAAAATGGATCTAAGACTTAAAACTATAAAATTCTTAAAAGAAAACATAGGAAAGGAAGCTTCTTGATGTTGGATTTGGCACAAATTTATTGGATAGGACACCCAAAAGCGAAGGCAACAGAAGTGAAAAATAGAGAAATTAGACTACATCAAAATTTAAAACTTTTGGGCATCAAAGGATACGGTAGACAGGGTGGAAAGGCCACTTAGGGAATGGGAGATGATATTTACAAATCATGTATCTGATAAAAGGATAATATCTAGACTATATAAAGAACTTCTACATCTCAACAACAACAAATAATCTGATTCTAAAATGCTTGAATAGACACTTTTCCAAAGAAAATATACAGATGACTGGTAGGCATATGAAAAGATAGTCAACATCACTGATAATTAGGGAAATACACATCAAAACCACAGTGAGATATCACTTTACAACCCTCAAGGATGGCTGTTATATATATTTTAAAAATGTGTTGAGGATCTGATCAAAGTGGAACCTGATTGTGCTCTGCTCATAGGAATGTAAAATAGTGCAACCACAATGGAAAACAGTATGAGAGTTCCTCAAAAAGTAAAAGATAATTATTACTGTATGACCCAGCAGTTCCACTTCTGGGTATATACCCAGAAGAATTGAAAGCCAGGTCTCAAAGAGATATTTGTATACCTGTGTTCATAGCAACATTATTTACAGTGCCAAAGGCTGGAAGCAATACAAGTGTCCATCAGAGGTTGAATTAATAATTAAAATATGGTACATTTATTGCATATAGTTTCATATTTGTCTTAAAAAGAAATGGATTCTGGCCAGGCACAGTGGCTGACGCCTGTTGTCCTAGCACTTTGGGAGGCCGAGGAGGGAGGATCGCCTGAAGTGAGGAGTTTGAAACCAGCCTGGCCAACATGGTGAAATGCCATCTCTACTAAAAATGCAAAAATTATCTAGAGTAGTCAGAATCATAGAAACAAAGTAAAAATTTTTAAAAATATTTTGGGGGTAGGAAGATATAGGGAATTGTTTAATGTGTATAGAGTTTCAGTTTTTGAAAGATAAAAAAGTTCTGTAGATTGTGCAACAATGTGAATATACTTAGTACTGAACTGTACACTTAAAATGGTTAAGATGGTGAATTTTGTATTATGCATACTTAATATGATGGTGTATTTACATTATGTGTATTTTGCCACAATTAAAATTTTAAAAAGAAATGGTGAAAGCAGATATAATTGCTGTTATAATTTAGGGAGTAAGCATTCAATCTTTCACTTTAGGTATAATGTTACCTGTAGTTTTTTTAGTAGATGTTTGTATTAGTCTGTTCAGGCTGCTATAACAAAATACCACAGGCTGGGTGGCTTAAATAACAGAAATTTAATTTTTCACATTTTTGGAGACAAGAAGTCCAAAATCACGTTGCCAGAAAATTTGGTTTCTGGTAAGCCTTTCTTTCTGACTTACATATGACTGCATTTTCTCTGTACCTTACTTTAACCTTGTCATTTACAGCTGTAAATATCCCCCTAAGCACTATTTTAGTTGCATTGTGTAAGTGTGGTATTTTGTGACTTCATTTTTATTAATCTCAAATAAATTTCCTAGTTTTGTTTTGGTGAGTTCTTTTTTGACCTACCAGTTATTTCAGATTTCGTTGTTTGATTTCCACATTTGTGAATTTGGTAGTTTCTCTCTACTGTTGATAAACAATAACATTTAACTCTAAAGTTTAACTCTGTTGTAGCCAGAATCATACTTTATATGATTTGAGTCCTGTTACATTTACTGATGTTTGTTTTGTGGACTACTGTATAGTCTGTCATGGAGACTGTTCCATGTGCACTTGAGAAGAATGTATATTCTGTTGTCGGGTTTTGTATTCTATGGATGTCTGTTAGGTCAAGTTGGTTTAGTGCTGTTCAAGTCTTTTACATAGCTCGGCTGTTCATTGTTGAAAGTAGTATTTTGAAGTCTGCAAGTATTCATCTGTTTTTCACTCAGCTCTGTCAGTTCTTGCTTTGTGGTTTTCATGTTAGGTGCTTATATATTTATAAATATTATACCTTCATGATGGTTGACCTTATCATAGTAAAAGTCCCTCTTTAGCTCTAGTAAAATTTTCCTAAGTCTTTTTTATCTGATATTAATATAATGACTACCCATTTTTATGGTGGTTGTTTTTGTGCTATGTGTTTTTTTTGCTGCTTTTACTGTAATCCTGCTTATAATTTTGAGTCTTAATTGTGTCTCCTGAACCTAGAATACAACTGGATTTTGTGTTTTTGTACATCCTGACAACCTTCCTGTTGATTGGTTAATCCATTTGCAGTTCATGCTATTATTGTTATGGTTTGATTTGTTTGCCATTTTACTTTTTGTTTTCTATGTGTCTTTTGTTCCTTTTTCCTTTATTACTTTCTTTTGCATTATTTTGTATTGTAATATTTTAATTCCTTAAATGATTTTTAAAAAATTATTTCTAATGCTATTTAAAAGTTATTTTCTTAATGGTTGTTTGAGGGTTTATAATATACATATATTTTTCTAACAAACTCTTCTTCAGATTCATATTGATTTAATTCCTGTAAGACATAAAATGATTCCTCCTATGTACCTCTGTTTCTTTGCTAATAATTGTTTATACATATCTTTATATGTTACAAATCCAACAATACATTGTAGCAGTTATTTATATAACTGTTTTTCAAATACATAAAGGAAAGGAGAGCGTTATATGTTTATACAGTTTGTTATTTTAAACTTAGCACTCCTTATTATCTTCATTTGTTTCAGTGTATTTGAGTTTCCATGTGATGTCGTTTCCTTATGCCAAGCTTTCCTAGTAAAAGTCTCTCTTTATCTCTGGTAAAATTTTCTGAATTCTGTTTTGTCTGATATTAGTATAATGATGACAGCTTTGTACCCACCTATCTCTTATTTTTAAATACATTACATTTCTTTATGTTATAGGTTTAACAGTACAATTATATACATAGTTTTTATATAATTGCTTTTGAAATATTTAAGAAAGGAATATATGTATGCATTTATTTTGTCTTTTGTCTTTTGTAGTTACTTTTGTAGTTGCTTTTGACTACTGTTTGGCAGTACATGCTTTCAACTCAAAGAACTTCCTTTGGTATTTTTTTTCAGGTGCATCCACTTGCAATGAATTCTCTGAGTTTCTGTTTATGAATGTATTTTTCATCTTCATTTTTGAAGATAGTTTTGCTGAATATAATTACCTTGGTTCACTTTTTTTTCTTTCAGTTCTTTTTTTTTTTTTTTTGACATGGAGTCTCGCTCTGTCGCCCAGGCTGGAGTGCAGTGGCGCGATTTCGACTCGCTGCAAGCTCCGCCTCCCGGGTTCAAGCCATTCTCCTGCCTCAGCCTCCCGAGTAGCTGGGACTACAGACACTCACCACCACACCCAGCTAATTTTTTTTGTATTTTTAGTAGAGATGGAGTTTCTCCGTGTTAGCCAGGATGGTCTCGATCTGACTTCGTGATCCACCGCCTCAGCCTCCCAAAGTGCTGGGATTACAGGCGTGAGCCACCGCGCCCAGCCTTTCTTTCAGTTTTTTATGTTCTTCCACTGTCTCTGGCCTCCCTGGTTTCTGAGGATAAGTCAGCTGTTAATCTTTTTGTGGTTCCCATGTACCATGGAGAATACGATGTGTTATTTATTTCCTGCTGCTTTTGGTTTTTCTTTTCTCCCCTCACCTCTCCTCTCTCCCTAGCACCCTCTCACCTCTCACTCTCCCCTCTCCTCTCTCCCCTCTCCTCTCTCCCCTCTCGTCTCCTTTCTTCTCTTTTGTTTTATTCTCTTTTCTCTTTTTTTTCCCTTTCCTTTCTCCTCTCCTCTCCTCATTCTTCTCTTTTGTTTTTTTCTCTCTTTTTCTATGAATCCATCTTCTCAGCCCTCCCTCCCCCTCATTCCCCCCCTCTCCTCCCCTCTTCCCCTCCCTTCCCTTCCCTCTTCCCTCCCCTCCCCTCTTCCCCTCCCCTCCTCCCCCCCTCCCCTCCCCACTTCCTGCCTGCCTCCCCTCTCCTCCCCTCCCCTCCCTTCCTAACAAATCAAGAGATAAGAAAGCTTGTGATAATGTTTGTGCAAATGGGAGTGTCTTTTCTTCTTCTTCATGGCCATAAAAGTCCTCCTGGACAGGGGAATTATGGTAGATTTACTCTCGATCTCCTTCCTGGGAGTAAACTCTTGAAGAGGGATTTTGTGGCAGCCTCATTTGTCACAGTTTCTGCTTTTAATCATAGAAGTATGGAGAAGGCTTCTTCCTGCATTCATTGAATATCAGATGTCTTCAGCTTCAAATCATGATTATATCAACTGAGTTTTGAATGGGTCCTCACAAAAGCAACAGATCAGAAGAGATTCAATACAAAAACAGATGCAGGAATCTAGCTGTCTTCTATTAAACAATGCGATTTACAGAAATGTAAAAGAGTACCACTCTGCTCACTAATTTTTGTTTTTTTTTTGAGAAAATAGTTAACTTCATTGAAATGTTACTTATATTTACTGGGTTTATTGCTAATGCTAAATGAATTAAGAGATATATTTTTTACACTGTTAATTTTAATTTCTAATATGACAATATCCATAGATAAAACCCTACATAATCCAAAGGTTTTGGGAGTCCTGAATTTTTTTTTTTGAGATGGAGTTTTGTTCTTGTTGCCCAGGCTGGAGTGCAGTGGCGTGATCTCGGCTCACTGCAACCTCCGCCTTTCAGGTTCAAGTGATTCTCCTGCCTCAGCCTCCCAAGTTGCTGGCATTACAGGCATACACCACCACACCCAGCTAATTTTTGTATTTCTAGTAGAGATGGTGTTTCACCATGTTGGCCAGGCTGGTCTCGGACTCCTGACCTCAGGTGGTCCTCCCACCTCGGCCTCCCAAGTGCTGGGATTACAGGTGTAAGTCATCATGGCTGGCCCTTAATCATTTTTTACAAGGTAAAGGGGACCTGAGACCAAAAGTTTTCAGACTTCTAGTAATTTCTTCATAGTCCCAAAGTGAATTGCTTTACTTCCTGGTATTACATCTATTTTCCAGGCTGGTTGAGGGAGGAGGAATTCCAGAGAAATGGGCAATGGCAATATCAGGAAAGCAAAATGTTTTCCCAGAAAATCTTTAGTTAATTTCTTTCAAAAGAACTTTTTGTATATTTAATATTTTTCCTTAACTGCAAAGTAGTGTGGGAAAATGAGAACTTCTAACTGAGTTTGTTGCTGCTCAGGACAAAGTCAGGGTTCTTTTGGTGGGGACAAAGGGAGATGGGTATTGAGTATGCAGTTAGCAGTGTTCATTGCCCACATATTTTGTTTGTTTTTTAAGGACCAGTCCTGGTCAGAGTTTCAGGAAAACCCCACATAATGAAGTCCTATTGTTTGACTCTTTCATACAGAATCCCAAAAAGTTGCTTAGGCATCTCACCTCATTGTCTTCTTGATAATTATTGGTTTCTACTTTCCAGGGTGTATTTGGTTTATGTGAGTTTTATGCCTTGACTCTATCCACAAGTACATTCTGTTGGAGCCACATATGGACTTGCAAAACATCATTGACAGCACTGATTAAATTGTAAAGTGTGCCTTATTCTTCAGCATAGCTTCTCTTTGTGATCTGGTAACTTCTTACATTAAGAAAACTTTGTTTTCTCACACCCTCAGACTCAGTCTTTCCCAATCTGTATCGCTGTGTTGCCTGATTGATTTATTTCTTCTAACTCTATTGTGGGCTCATAGCCATCTTTTACATAGGAATTTACTTTTAAAATAGTCATGATTTGCTTTTTAAAACGTGAGTCATAAATTGGATGTAGTAGTATGCCTGTAGTCTCAGCTACTTGGTAGGTTGAGATGGGAGGATCACTTGAGCCCAGGAATTAGAGACTGTAGTATGACATGATGGTACCCATGAATAGCCACTGCCCTCCAGCCTGGACAACATGGAGAAACCTTGTCTTAAAAACAAACAAACGAAACTCATAGCCTTTATTGATTTTTCTGGTTCAGGATTTGGAATAAAAACTTGCACCCCAAACTGTGGTCTGGGGACAGCAGCATGGGAGTCACCTGGGAGCTTTTTGGAAATGCAGAAATCTCAATCCACCCTAGATCTAACAAACCACAATCTACATTTATCAGATCCCTAAATGATTAAGTGTCCAGAGTTGGAGAAGCACTGGCTAAGGAGAAAACAGATGAAATCTAGAGGGCATGGGGCTGTGTTCTGAGGAGCTCTCATGTTTAATGTAGATGTAAAGAGCCCACCACAGGGATGTGGAGATGAAAGCCAGGGAAGTGTGTGACATCTCCTAGTACCTTTTCTTTGGAAGGAAGGAAGGTTCAGTGAGGCTTCCATCTCTCCTGGGGTCACAAGATGGTGGTATCCAGTAAGCAGTGACTGAATGTGTTAAAGAGCTGTAAATAATTTGCCAGGATTTTTATTACTTGGGCATTGAAGCTTAGTTTGGGCTTGAACTGGAACTTTTTTCTCTTTGGTATGTCTAATTCCACTTCTTTACATCATTGCTTGGCAAACTTTACTTCTCATTCAGAACCAAGATACCATTCTGACTATAGGGCAGAGTGGTGTCATACTTGTATGTGCTTCTTTTATGTCGTTCCTAAGCTCTTCCCTAGTTGGACGTTTCTCACCAAAACACTTTTTCAGAGGAGTTCAGTGGTAATACACATTGAGCATCCCTAATCCAAAAACTCGAAATCCAGCATACTTCAAAATCTGAAACTTTGGAATGCCAGCATGACACTCAAAGTAAATGCTCATTGTCACCTTTCAGATTTTGAATTCTCGGATTTGGGATGCTCCACCAGTAAGTATAATGCAAATATTCCAAAGTTCAAAAAACTCAGAAATATGAAACACTTCTGGTTCCAAGCATTTCACATAAGGGATTCTCAATATTATCATTGGCACATGGTTAGGAGTGAGATTTTTGTCCATATTCTGTGCCTGACACAGTTTGTTTGCATATAGTAGTTGCATAGTAAATAAGTGTGGAAAGAATGACTGATTTGAATGAGTCTTGGGATTTGCTTTCTGGAAAATATCTCTGTTGTCCTGAACTATATATTTTAAGTCCAAATAAATGGACATTTAAAGAGCAATGTTTAGGCTGGGTGCAGTGGCTCACGCCTGTAATCCCAGCACTTTGGGAGGCCGAGGCGGGCGAATCACGAGGTCAGGAGATCGAGACCATCCTGGCTACCACGGTGAAACCCCGTCTCTACTAACAATACAAGAAATTAGCTGCGCGTGGTTGCGGGCGCCTGTAGTCCCAGCTACTTGGGAGGCTGAGGCAGGAGAACAGCGTGAACCCAAGAGGCGGAGCATGCAGTGAGCCGGTATCGCACCACTGTACTCCAGCCTGGGCAACAGAGTGAGACTCTGTCTCAAAAAAAAAAAAAAGCAGTGTTTATTGTGGGAAAATAAAAGATGATCTGCTGGAACTGAACTGTTGAGATCCTACCAAGTAGTGGATCTTGTCAAATATTGACAGGTTTCAGGCTTTACAACATCTGTGTTTTCTGGGGCTTGTTACTTATTTGGTTTTACCAATGTAAAATATGAATTGTTCTAACAAGAAAACAAAATAAAAGCTTGCATTATCAAATTTATTTCTTAAAGGGTAAGGAACAGCTTTAGCTCTCAATCTGGATTTATAATGTTGACTTAGCAGGTAGGTCTCCCCCACCCAAATATCCATTCTCTGTTGAATAATTAATGTCAAAAAGGTCTGAGGATATGATTTATCGCTTCTCTTAGTATTTCTCTGTAGATTTCCAGATGGTGTCAAACCAGCCATTCCTTGTGAGATAGTAAGTAATGTGGCAGTGGTTATAATTGGCTTTCTGTATAGATAATCCAAGGCCTATGGTATCTTTGTTTTAACTTAGTAGACTACACTAAAAGTTAATAGTAGGTCACCAGTAGCTTGGCCTTAAACTTGAGACTCACAGCAGTGCCCTGTGTTTACCTATAAGTACATTCTTGACTACTGAATGAAACTCAGATTACTTGTTCTCTGGACAGGGGGCTTTCATTCCCTGTGAATAACATGATTGAATTAAATTGCTAGTTAAACTTGGTCCTTTTTTTTTCTCTTTTTTGAGAAGGAGTCTCGCTCTGTTGCCCAGGCTGGAGTGCAGTACAGTGGCGCTATCTCAGCTCACTGCAACCTCCGCCTCCCAGTTTCAGGCGATTCTCCTGTCTCAGCCTCCTAAGTAGCTGGGATTATAGGTGCGTGCCACCATGTCTGGCTAATTTTTGTATTTTTAGTAGAGACGGGGTTTCACCATGTTGGTCAGGCTGGTCTCGAACTCCTGACCTCGGGCAGTCTGCCCGCCTCGGCCTCCCAGAGTGAAACTTGGTCTTTTAGAAGCATTCTTTGGTGACATTCTCCCAACACCAATTTGAGCATACTTTATAATTTACTAATTGACTGCCTTAAGATGAAGAAACAGGTCAAGTATGGTGGCTCACGCCTATAATTCTAGTCCTTTGAGAAGCTCAGATGGGAGAATTACTTGAGGCCAGGAGTTCAAGACCAGCCTGGGCAGCATAGCGAGACCCTGTCTCTACAAAAAATACTTAGACATGGTAGCACATACCTGTAGTCCTAGCTACTCAGGAGGCTGAGGCGGGAGGATCACTTGAGCCCAGGAGGTTGAGGCTTCAGTGAGCCATGATTGTGATTGTGCCACTACACTCTAGCCTGGGCGACAGAGTGATCCCTGTCTCTACACAAAATATTTAGTCAGGCGGGATACTAAAATACTAAAAAATATTTAATAGTCCCAGTTCCTCGGGAGGCTGAGGCAGGAGGATCACTTGAGCCCAAGAGGTCAAGGCTGCAGTGAACCATGGTCATACCACTGCACTCCCAGCTTAGGGAATAGAGTAAGGAAATACAAGTAAGATCTTCTCTTCTTTAGGCAGTAGTTTTTGTTACTCATTTGGGTTTAGAGCAAGAATGAGTAGATGCAGGAAAATGGCTTTATTTTTAAAAATCAGATTTATGTTTAGAATGTTCACTTTTTTTTTTTTAAAGAAAGTTGTAGGATGGAAGATGATCATCGTTGTTTGAGGGTTACCATAACAAAGTGCCATACAGAAGGTGGCTTAAACAACAGAAATTTATTTTCTTATAGTCTGGAGGTTGGAAGTCCAAGATCAAGGTGGCAGCAGGGCTGGTTTCTCCTTGGCTTGTAGATGACTGTCTTCTCCCTCTGTGTTCACATTGTCTTTTATCTGTGTGTGTCTGTGTCATAATCTCCTCTTCTTACAAGGACACCAGTCCTATTGGATTAGAGTCCACTAGGATTAGAATCACCTCCTGAGTAGCTGGGACTACTATTGATGTCATGTAAACTTAATTACATCTTTAAAGGCCCTATTCCAAATAATTATGTTCTGAGGAACAAGTTTAGGACATCAACATCTAAATTTTCACAGAAGGGAGGGGAATACACAGTGTAGCCTATGATAGTTGTGTATCAGGGAGGTCAACCTAAAGGTAAAAAGGCCAGGTGGGACGTTATTCTTCAAGAATTCTAGCTGAGAAATGAAGAGAATCTAAACTAAAGCATTGACAATAAAAATGAAAATGAGTTGTGATTGAGAGGAGGAAGAATTTGATACAAGACTATGTGACTGAATGTGGAGGGGCATGAGAGGAAGGAGGCTAGCGTGGCTCCCAGATTTCCCTGCTCCAGGAGGAGAAACTGAGTTGAAGGAGATGTGAGCTGTGTGATGTCCCTATTGAGTATTCAGCACTTTGTTAGCCAGGCACCCCAGGGCTGTTCAGCTGTCCCACTTTTTTCGCTCTTTCACAGTGGCTCCTCATAATGTGGACTGTGTCACATACAACTGAGCATGCAGCCTCTCCACTTGACATGTGTCTTAAGACACTTATCACCATCTGAACCTCAACATGAAGTGTGACTTAAGACACTTAATACTATCTTATTTTGACAGCGAATTCTAAACTCTTATTTTTTCCTGATAATACAAAAATTTAAATCTTTTAAATAAAAAGTTAAATCCTTTAGGACAGGGACTATTGTTTTATTCATTTTGCCCAAATGTGCAATATTTACTGCCTGGCTACATAGATCTAGTATATAGTAGGTTGTGCTTTGCAAATTCTAGTTCAGGGAATGATTTGTCAGTAGGGTTGTTATGATCAATTACTTATTCTTTGCATATTTTAATCAAAGATTGATAATTAAAACCTGTTTGATTTTCTTGCAGAATGAGAAGACTTTGGGACATTCCATGAGTCATTCAAGCAACATTTCTAAGGTAGAGTGCCACTGAAAAATGTTATTTATTACCTTGAGGCTTTTGTGTTCTTACGCCTTACATGTTCATACTCTTTTTTTTGAAAAGACATCAGAGTTCTCAATACATTTCTATAATCTGTTCTGGGACCATAAGAGGTATGTGGCAGTTATGTTTTTCTGGTAAGGCAATTTTGAGTGTGTGTAGGGGGAAGTGATTTCTAGGAGAAAATTCCATTTTTTCCAGAAAACCATTTTTAAGGCAGAAGAAATCTCAGGCACAGGAGAGTCTGTTGCCACAATTAGGAATGCATTTGACTGAAGGTAACAAAAAGCTAAATATGGTGACTTAAATAATTATGGATTTATGTGGTTCTGTTGACAAGGTGTCTGGAGGTGGGTGGTCCAGGGCTGACTTGCTCACAGATTGTAGTGTACCCAATTCTGTGGCTGTTCGGGGTACCACTGTGTAACCTGCATGGACCTAGGGGGACTGAACAAGGGGCAAATGCAGGAATAAAAGACAAGAGACAAAAGTTTTTATTTGGAAAAAGGGGTCGGGAGCACCTTGGCTCTAGTGGACAAGGGCCCTGAGCTTTACACAGCCCTCCGTATTTATTAGGCAAAACAGATAGTGAGAAGGGGGGTGGAAGAAGTGGTCAGCTGCTCAGTCTAGAGTAGGCTTGCAAGACTGCATTCCTCAAACAACAGGCTCTAGATGTCGCAGTAGCTAATCTCGACTCCAGGAAGTGATTGCCTCCACCAAACCTTCTGTCAACAGGAGCAGTCGGCAGGAGCAGTCGTGAGTTTGCTCATATCCTGCATTCATGATAAACGGTTTGCTCTTTGATCATATAGCCTCCAGTGGGATGCTGAGTTGGTCACGTCCCATGGGCCTTCGGCTCCCTGCAACAGATGTTGCCAGGGACTCAAGCTCTTTACTCTCTGTGCTACCTCCTACTTGACAGATGGTCTCACGATGAGAGCTGGACCTTCAGGCATTGTGGTTGTGGCCTTGGCAGGAATTAGAGGAATGATCAAGGATTAAGAGGTCTGTTAGCTGAGAGTCACCATTTTCAGCAGGAAGGCAAAAGTTTTCCCAGAAGTCCCACCTGGCCGCCTGAAATCTGCTTACATCTCCCTGGCCAGAACTGGATCACAGGCCACCTCTAGCTGGAAGGCAGCTAGGGAAAGGAGGGCTTGGGAAGTGAATCAGCCATCCAACAACATCTGCTCACCTGTAGTGTGGTCACTTTAGCCCACCAGCAGCACACTGGCTGCCAGGGTATGACCTAGGAACCAGCAGAGTGTATCTGATGCAGTGCGCTTGCTCCCAGGCAATGCTCCTCTCACAGCCCAGACATTGACTCTGGCCAACCCCTTTACCATACAGTTATGGCCATGAAAGTTCTTTGCAAGGGTGAACCTTTTCCCCATGTTTTTGGCATATGGCCAAACACAACATAGATTCAGCTGGGAGGATTTGAACAAGTGACAAAATCTGCTGTCTCAGGCCTCCTAGATACTCTGAAATCAACAGTTACATTATATGCCATTTTAATGTACTGACTACACATATGTTTTCATTCAGGTCACCTTATTTTTTAAAACTAAAAGTAAACTCTGGCAAACCTTCTTAAGACATTCATCTGTTCTTAGGCATATTTGTAATCTAATTATATTATTTTTCCACTTAATTTTGCATTAAAAATAGGAATACCTTTCACAAAATATTTTTTCCCATCCAACCTCCATTTCTTTTCTTTTGCTGTCCCTTTGGCCAGTAATGCTGCAGTGCTAGAACTATGCAGTGGTAAACCATTGCTGCCCATTTTTACACCTTCCAAAGGAGCTGATCAGTGTCTAAGCATGGAGAAAAGTGAGAAGGTGCAGCTGCAGATGGCCTGTTTGCTTAAGTTGAATTAAACGTGTTAAAAAACACTCAGTAGTACATGTTGCCTTGCCCTAGTAGCTAGTAGCCAAGGGCAGTTCTGAAGGAGGACATCTTATGCCTTAAATATGTACCTGTTCGTTCATGGATTTCAGTCACATTTTATTTAAAGGAAACTTCTTCCTATAGTTAAAAAAAAACCGTTTGCAAACCACCACCTTAAAAAGTCTAGAGGAAAGGCTATCATCTTGGCTTGGATTGTGGGTATTTTGAACTTTGTAAGGGTTTTGGAGTTAACATGGATGATGACTTACTAGCCATGTGATTTTGAAAAAGGACATCTCTGAACTTTAATTTAGTTACCAGTAAAAGTAGGGTAAGCCAGGCAGGGTGACTCACACCTGTAATCCCAGCACTTTGGGAGGCCGAGGTGGGCAGATCACCAGAGGTCAGGAGTTTGAGACCAGTCTGGCCAACATGACGAAACCCCATCTCTACTAAAAATACAAAAAATAGCCAGGCGTGTTAGTGCGCACCTGCAATCCCAGCTACTTGGGAGGCTGAGGCAGGAGAATCGCTTGAACCCAGGAGGCGGAGGTTGCAGTGAACTGAGATCATGCCATTGCACTCCAGCCTAGGCAACAAGAGCAAAACTCTGTCTCAAAAAAAAAAAAAAAAAAAAACAGAAAAAAAAGGTAGGGTAATAATATAACCTTCAGGGTTGTTCCGAGTCTTGGGATTAATGTTTGCATGGAGCCATGGGGCAGCTCACCTATTACACTGAGCCAGCAAACCTGACTCTTGTCAAACTTCATTGAATCCTGGTGATGTTAGGTTGATTGGGCCAGGATAGTGCATTTAATGGTAGCTTTATTATTTATTGCTGAACAATGGAGAACCATATGTTATTTTTTCCTTCTCGCATACTTTTTTTTTTTTTTTTTTTTTTAAAAAGACAGAGTCTCGCCGGGCGCGGTGGCTCAAGCCTGTAATCCCAGCACTTTGGGAGGCCGAGACGGGCGGATCATGAGGTCAGGAGATCGAGACCATACTGGCTAACATGGTGAAACCCCGTCTCTACTAAAAAATACAAAAAACTAGCCGGGCGAGGTGGTGGGCGCCTATAGTCCCAGCTACGTGGGAGGCTGAGGCAGGAGAATGGCGTGAACCCGGGAGGCGGAGCTTGCAGTGAGCTGAGATCCGGCCACTGCACCCCAGCCTGGGCGACAGAGCGAGACTCCGTCTCAAAAAAAAAAAAAAAAAAAAAAAAAAAAGAGTCTCACTCTGTCACCCAGGCTAGAGTGCCATGGCACAATCTTGGCTCACTGCAGCCTCCGCCTCCTGGATTTAAGCAATTCTCCTTCCTCAGCCTCCTGAATAGCTGGGATTACAGGTGCATGCCACCACACCTAGCTAATTTTTGTATTTTCAGTAGAGATGGGGTTTCACTATGTTGGTCAGGCTGGTCTCAAGCTCCTGACCTTGTGATCCACCCACCTTGGCCTCAAAGTGCTGAGATTACAGGTGGGCCACTGTGCCCAGCCCCTTCTTGCATACATTTTTACTGTGTGCTGTTTGTGAGTGGACACTTACTGTGTCCAATGAGTTCCGGGATGCTTACTAGGGTCATTGGAGAGAATCTGAGTGGAGTGAGCCTTTAGAACATTTAGAACATTTGATTACTCACAGAACTTCCTGGTTAACCTGTCAACATGAAATTCTCTTGCAAAGTGTACCCCTTTGTAATGAAGATAGTTAGCATGCTGTATAAGGTGGTTAGGCATGAACCAGTTCAGTGGGACTGAGGAAGGGAGGGCAGGCCCCCTGTGGAAGATAACTGTTTTTGAGAAGTCAGTTTTTTTTTTATTGGAGTATTTATTAAATGATCCTGCTGTTTGAACCCAGTTTTAGGCAGTGACATGTAAAATCGCATCTTCAGAATAGCAGACATACTCTTGAGATTAAAGGAGGCCACAATGTGGACATACTTTATGCTACCTGAAATCCCCGTTGTCGCTGTCAGGAGACTTTTTCTGCTGACTCTTTTTTTTTGAGACGGAGTCTCACTCTGTCGCCGGGGCTGGAGTGCAGTGGCCGGATCTCAGCTCACTGCAAGCTCCGCCTCCCGGGTTCACGCCATTCTCCTGCCTCAGCCTCCCGAGTAGCTGGGACTACAGGCGCCCGCCACCTCGCCCGGCTAGTTTTTTGTATTTTTTAGTAGAGACGGGGTTTCACCGTATTAGCCAGTATGGTCTCGATCTCCTGACCTCGTGATCCGCCCGTCTCGGCCTCCCAAAGTGCTGGGATTACAGGCTTGAGCCACCGCGCCCGGCCTCTGCTGACTCTTAGACCCCAGCTGTGGTCAGCATATTAGCCAGTCACTGCAGTCTGCTTTATGCTTCTGCAGTTCATCTCTTGCTGGCATAAATTTAGAGGCTGAAAAGAGGTAAAAAATAAACCTTTAATCCTGCCTCCTAAGTATTCCATCTAGATTTTATTACAGAGTGTCTCAGTGTGTATTGCAAGCATACTGACTTTAAAAACCAGGCTCCATTTTCAGAGAAGGAAGCAGGTAGGTTGGATGGGATGTTTATGAGGCTGCTGGGTCTGTGGTGGCTTGCCTCTCTTCAAAATGGGCAGCTGGATTTGATCCCCTTAAAGAGTTAATAAAAGAAGCATATTGGGATATTTAAGCAATTACAATGGCGAAGTCTTCACCCAATACTTATTTTGTATTGATAGTACAATGTTAATGGATATCATTTGTTGAGCCTCTGTTACCAAGGGATTTCATGAAATTTGTCACCTCCAATTAACGTCCTAAGGGGTCCAAAGACACCTTTTCCTTTTATTTTTCAAGATCTCACTTATCACTGCCTGGGTTTTCATGAATTTTTTTCTGTTGTGCCTTCACCCCGCATATAACCTCCACGAGTGTAGAGCCATGCTTTGTTTACCCCTAAATCTGCAGAGCCAGTGATGGAATGGAGCCCTGGAGGTTGTCAGTATATGTTGAGTGAATGTTTGCATGGTGTTCTGCTAGACACTTGATGCCCAGCCCATTGTTCATCCCTCTTCATCCCAGCCACTTCCCAGGCCCAGGCCTCCTAAACTCCTGCAGTAGCTTCTCAAGAATCTATCACAAACCGTCTAGCACCCAGCAGCCAGTAAATAGAATCCTAATGCTTCTGTTTTCAATTCTTCAGTGTTTCTGATTACACTACCTTTAGCTGTCAGATCTAAGGTGACCTGGGCCTGGCCACTTGGAACCTGATCCTGTGCAATATCCCCTTGGTCATGATGATCTAGGTATGGTGACTACCTTGACGATTTTCAAACAAGCCAAATTCCTACCTGCGTACCTTTGCACATGCTGTTCTGTCCGACAGGCGTCTCCCAATCTTATCCCTTTTTTGCATGAATGGCTAAAATTCCTAACTCATTTCTCCTTCAGTTCTTAGCTTCTTTAGAGGCGCTTACCCTTGACACCCTCCCCTTAATCTAAATTTTATCACCCATTTGGATTTTGTTATTCTTTTTCTTCATAGCACCTATCACAGTTTGTAATGATAGCAATGTGTAGAATATCTTGTATTTTTAGAAGCAGCAGAATGTCCTCCCTAGGAAAAAAATCTGTTTAATTGAGTGCTTGGAGAAGTTTGAGGCAGTTTGAGTCCCACAGGTGACATGCTTATACAAAGACGGACACTGGAATGCAGCCCCCATGAAACCCCCATGCATCTTGCCCAGGCCTTCACCTCACTGCAGTGTCCTTGACCTTGTGGGCCAGCTGAGCCGTTCTGGAGAATGTTCCCCAGATCCCCAGTCCACACTCAGTCCTCACTCTATGTACTTCCCTTGCTGCTGTTTGCTTAATCATTTTCTAAAGAACAGACTCAAATTTTTATATCATTGTGTAGTATCTGAGATCACATTTGATTGGTTTTCTTTTTTTAGTTTATTTGTACATATTTATGGGGTACCTCTGATATTTTGTTACATGCATAGACGATGTAATGATCAAGTCAGGGTATTTGGGGTGTCCCTCACTGTGAATATTTATAATGTTTATGTGTCAGGAAACATTTTAAACCTCTCCTAGTTATTTTGAAGTACATAATATATTGTTAACTGTAGTCACCCTACTCTGTTGTTATTGAGCTTTAGAACTTATTGTGACTATCTAACTGTATTTTTGTACCCATTAACCAACCTCTCTTTATCCCCCACTCCTCGCTCCATGCACACCCTTCCCAGCCTCTGGTACCTATAATTCTACTTTCTACCTCCATGAGATCACATTTTTTAGCTCCCACATGTGAGTGAGAACAGGTAATATTTGTCTTTCTGTGTCTGGCTTATTTCACTTAACATAATGACCTCCATCCATGTTGCTACAGATGACATGATTTCATTCTTTTTGTATGGCTGAATAGTATTTCATTGTGTATGTATGTCACAAATTCTTTACCTGTTTGTCCATTGATGGACACTTAAACTGATTCCATATCTTTTGCGAATAGTGCTACGATAAACATGGGAGTACAGATATCTGTTTGATAATACTAATTTATTTTCCGCTGGGGAAATACTCTGTTGTGAGATTGCTGTATTATATAATAGTTCTATTTTTAGTTTTTTGAAGAATTCCCATACTATTTTTCATACTGGCTGTACTAATTTACATTCCCACCAACAATACGTAAGAGTTTCCTTTTCTCTGCATCTTCACCAGCATCTGTTATTCCCTGATGATTAGTGATGCTGACCAGTTTTTCAGGCAGCTGTTGGTCATTTATATGTCTTTTTTTGAGAACTGTCTGGTTGTGTCCTTTGCCCAGTTTTTAATGGGATTGTTTGTGTTTTTAATGTTGTTTGAGTTTCTTACATATTCTGTATATTAGTCCCTTGTTCGATGGCTAGTTTGCACATATTTTCTCCCATTCAACAGGTTGTGTCTTCACTCTGTTGATTGTTTCCTATGCCGCGCAGAAGCTTTTCAGTTTAATAGAGTCCCTTTTGTCAGTTTTTGGTTTTGTTGCCTATGCTTTTGAGGTCTTAGCCATAAAATCATTGCCTAGATCAGTGTCTTGAAGTGTACTCCCAGTGTTTTCTTCTAATAGTTTTATAGTCTCAGGTCTTATGTTTGAGTGTTTAATCCATCTTGAGTTGATTTTTGTGTGTGATGAGAGAAAGGACTTCAGTTTCATTCATCTGCGTATGGATCTCTAATTTTCCCAGCACCGTTTATTGAGAGGGTGTCCTTTTCCTAATGCATGTTCTTGGTACCTTTGTTGAAAATCAGTTCTCAGTAAATACATGGATTTATTTCTGTGTTGTTGATTTTGTTCCATCGTTCTGTGTATCTGGGTTTTGTTGTTGTTGTTTGTTTGTTTTTTGAGACAGAGTCTTGCTCTGTCACCCAGGCTGACAAGAGCCACTATCTTGACAAGTGGCACTATCTTGGCTCACTGCACCCTCTGCCTCCTGGGTTCAAGCAGTTCTCCTTGCCTCAGCCCCCTGATTAGCTGGGATTACAGGTGCACACCACCAAGCCCGGCTAATTTTTGTATTTTTGGTAGAGATGGGGTTTCACCATGTTGGCCAGGCTGGTCTTGAACTCCTGGTATCAGGTGATCCACCTGCCTTGGCCTCCCAAAGTGCTGGGATTACAGGTGTGAGCCAGCACTCCTGGCCTGTATCTGTTTTTATAACAACACCATGATATTTTGGTTTCTATAGCCTTGTAATATCCTTTGAAGTCAGGCAGTATGATCCCTTCAGCTTTGTTTGTTTTTATTAGGATTGTTTTGGCTATTTGTGCTGTTTTTTGGTTCCATATGGTTTTAGGATGTTTTTTCTGTTTCTGTGTAAAATGACATTGACATTTTTATAGTGATTGCATTGAATCTGTAGATTGCTTTGAGTAGTATGGTCATTTTAATGACATTAATTCTTTTGATCTGTGGACATGGTATATCTTTCAATTTGTTCGTGTCCTCTTCAGCTTCTTTCGTCAGTGTTTTGTAGTTTTTCTTGCAAGGTCTTTGACCTCTTTGATTAAATTGATTTCTAGGTATTTTATTTTGTATAGCTATTTTAAATGGGACTGCCTTTTTTATTTCTTTCTCCACTAGTTCATTATTGGTATATAGAAACACTACTGATTTTTGTATGTTTATTTTTGTATCCTATAACTTTTCCGAATTTATCAGATCTAAATTTTCTAATGGAGCCTTTAGATTTTTCTAGGTATAAAATCATATCATCTGCAAAAAAGGACAAATTAACTTACTTTTTTCCAATTTGAATGCCTTTTATTTCTTTCTCTTGACTGATTGCTCTGACTGGGACTTCCAGTACTGTGTTGAACAGGAGTGGTGAAAGTGGGTGTATTAGTCTGTTTTCACGCTGCTGATAAACACATACCTGAGACTGGCTAATTTTTAAAGAAAAAGAGGTGTAATGGACTCACAGTTCCATGTAGCTAGGGAGGCCTCACAATCATGGCAGAAGGTGAAAGGCACGTCTTACATGGCAGCAGACAAGGGAGAAATGAGAACCAAGCGAAAGAGGTTTCCCCTTATAAAACCATCAG
This sequence comes from Rhinopithecus roxellana, assembly GCF_007565055.1. NCBI lineage: Eukaryota > Metazoa > Chordata > Mammalia > Primates > Cercopithecidae > Rhinopithecus > Rhinopithecus roxellana. The sequence continues at coordinate 1,462,024 of NC_044559.1, read as the reverse complement.
ATGTCATGAGACTTATTCACTACCACAAGAACAGTATGGGGGAAACCACCCCCATGATTCAGTTATCCCCCACTGGGTCCCTCCCATGACACATGAGAATTATGGGAGCTACAATTCAAAATGAGATTTGGTGGGGACACAGCCAAACCATATCGTTCCGCCCTTGGCCTCTCCCAAATCTCATGTCCTCACATTTCAAAAGCACCCATGCCTTCCCAACAGTCCCCTAACGTCTTAACTCATTTCAGCATTAACTCAAAAGTCCACAGTCCAAAGTCTCATCTGAGACAAGGCAGCTCCCTTCCACCTGTGAGCCTGTAAAATCAAAACCAAGTTAGTTACTTTCTAGATAAAATGGGGGCACAGGCATTGGATAAATACACCCATTCCAAATGGGAGAAACTGGCCAAAACAAAGGGGCTAAAGGCCCCATGCAAGTCCAGAATCCAATGGGTCAGTCCATTCTTAAAGCTCCAAAATGATCTCCTTTGACTCCATGTCTCACATCCAGGTCGTGCTGATACTGCCTTTGGCAACTCTGTCCCTTTAGCTTTGCAGGGTATAGCCCCCCTCCTGGCTGCTTTCATAAGCTGGCATTGAGTGTCTGCAGCTTTTCCAGGTGCACAGTGCAAGCTGTGCACCTGGATATACCATTCTGGAGTCAGGGAGGATGGTGGCCCTCTTCTCACAGCTCCACTAGGCAGTGCCCCAGTGGGGACTGTGTGTGGGGGCTTGCAACCCACATTTCCCTTTCACACTGCCCTAGTAGAGGTTCTCCATGAGGGCTCCATCCTTGCAGCATACCAGTGCCTGGACATCCAGATATTTCCATACATTCTCTGAAATCTAGGCGGAAGTTCCCAAATCTCAGTTCTTGACATTTGTGTACCTGCAGGCTCAACACCACATGGAAGCTGCCAAGGCTTAGGGCTTGCACCCTCTGAAGCCATGGCCTGAACTATACCCTGGCTGCTTGTAACCTTTGGTTAGAGTGGCTGGGATGCAGGGCACTGAGTCTCTAGGCTGCACACAGCAAGGGGGGCCCTGGGCCCAGCCCTTGAAACCATTTTTTTTTCCTCCTAGGCCTCTGGGCCTGTGATGGGAGTGGCTGCCACACAGATCTCTGACATGCCCTTGAGACATTTTCCCCATTGAGTTGGTGATTAACATTTGGCTGTTCATTACTTATGCAAATTTCCACACCTGGCTTGAATTTCTCCTCAGAAAATGGGTTTTTCTTTTCTTTCTTTTTTTTGAGATGGAGTCTTGCTCTGTCGCCCAGGCAGGAGTGTAGTGGTGCGATCTCAGCTCACTGTAAGCTCTGCCTCCTGGATGGATTCACACCATTCTCCTGCCTCAGCCTCCTAAGTAGCTGGTACTACAGGCGCCCGCCACCATGCTTGGCTAATTTTTTGTGTTTTTAGTAGAGATGGGGTTTCACCATGTTAGCCAGGATGGTGTCGATCTCCTGACCTCATGATACGCCTGCCTCAGCCTCCCAAAGTGCTAGGATTACAGGCGTGAGCCACTGTGCCCAGCCCGGGTTTTTCTTTTCTATCACATCATCAGGTCACAAATTTTCTGCTTTTATTCTCTGTTTCTCTGAGAATGCTTTTAAAACTTTTTAAAACTGAATGTTCTTAACAGTACCCAGGTCACTTCCTGAATGCTTTGGTGCTTAGAAATTTCTTCCGCTAGATACCCTAAATCATCTCCCTCAAGTTCAAAGTTCCACACATCAGGGGCAAAATGCTGCCAGTCTCTTTGCTAAAACATAGCAAGAGTCACCTTTACTCCAGTTCGCAACAAGTTTCTCATCTCCATCTGAGACCATCCCAGCCTGGATTTCATTGTCCATATCATGATCAACATTTTGGTCAAAGCCATTCAACAAGTGTCTAGGAAGTTCCAAACTTACCCACATTTTCCTGTCTTCTTCTGAGCTCTCCAAATCGTTCCAACCTCTGCCTGTTACCCAGATCCAAAGTCGCTTCCACATTTTCAGGTATATTTATAGCAGCACCCCACTTACTGGTACCAATTTACTGTATTAGTTTGTTTTCACACTGCTGATAAAGACATACCCAAGACTGGGTAATTTTTAAAGTGAAAGAGGTTTAATGGACTCACAGTTCCACATGGCTGGGGAGGCCTCACAATCATGGGGGACGATTAAAGGCATGTCTTACTTACATTGTGGCAGACAAGAGAGAAATGAGAACCAAGTGAAAGGGGCTTCCCCTTACAAAATCATCAGATCTCATGAGGCTTATTCACTACCATGAGAACAGTATGGGGGAAACTGCGCCTATGATTCAGTTATCTCCCACTGAGTCCCTCCCACAACATGTGGGAATTATGGGAGCCACAATTGAGGATGAGATTTGGGTGGAGACCCAGCCAAACCATATCAGTGGGCATTCTTGTCTTGTTGCAGTTCTTAGAGGGAAGGCTTTCTTTCACTTTTCCCCATTCAGATTTATGTTAGCTGTGGGTTTGTCATATATGGCCTTTATTAATATTGTGGTATTTCTTTCTTTGCCTAGTTGGTTGAGAGTTTTAATCATGAAGGAATGTTGAATTTTATCAAATGCTTTTTCTGCTTCTATTGAGATGATCATATGGTTTTATCCTTCATTCTGTTTACGTGATGAATCACATTTATTGATTTGCATGTGATGAAAGACCCATTGCATCCTTGGGATAAATTCCCTTAATCGTGTACTGTCTTTTTGATGTGCAGTTGGATTTGCTTTACTAGTATTTTGTTGAGGATTTTTGCATCTATGCCTATCAGGGATATCGGCCTATAGTTTTCTTTTTTGTTGTGTCCTTGTCTGGTTTTGGTGTCAGCATAATGCTGGTAGAATGAGTTGAAGAGAATTCTCTCTTTCAATTTTTTGGAATAGATAGAAGAATTGTCCTTCTTTGAAAGTTTGGTAGAATTTGGCAGTGAAGCCATCCAATCCTGGACTTTTCGTTGTTAGGAGGCTTTTTATTACTCTTTAAATCTCATTACTTCTTATTGATCTGTCCAAGTTTTCTGTTTCTTCCTGATCAATCATGGTAGGTTATGTGTTTATCCATTTCCTCTAGGTTTTCCAGTTTGATAGCATATAGTTCATAATAGTCTCTGGTGATCTCTTGTATTTCTGTGTTATCATTTGTAATGTCTCCTTTTTCATTTCAGATTTTATTTAGATCTTCTGCCTTTTTTTATTGGTTAGTCTAGCTAGTCTATCAGTTTTCGTTTTTCAAAAAATTAATTTTTTGTTTCATTGATCCTTTTGTGTGTTTTTTGGCCCCTATTTAGTTTAGTTCTCCTCTAATGTTTATTATTTCTTTCCTTTTACTAATTTTGGATTTGGTTTTTTCTTGGATTTCTAGATCCTTGAGGTGCATCCTTTGCTTGTTTGAAATTTTTCTACTTTTTTGATGTAGGTGTTTATTGCTATGGACTTCCCTGTTAGCACTGCTTTTGCTGTATCCCATAGGTTTTGGTATGTTTTATTTCAATTTTTATTTAAGATATTTTTATGTTTTCTCCTTAATTTCTTCCTTCACCCAGTGGTCATTGAGGAGCATGTTGTTTAATTTCCATGTAATTATACAGTTTCTAGTTGATTTCTAGTTCTAGTTGATTTCTAGTTCTAGTTGATTTCTAGTTCTTTTTTATAATGTATTTTTGGAAAATGTTTCATTCATATCCTGAATTGCATTTCTCATTTCTTTGTATTGTTTTTCTGTATTCCTGTGTATCTCACTGAGCTTCTGGATCTTGCTCTGTTGCCCAGGCAGGAGTGTAGTGGTGTGATCATAGCTCACTGCAGCTTCCAGTTCCTGTGCTCAAGCATTCCTCCCACCTCAACCTCCTGAGTAGCTGGGCCTACAGTCACACATCACCATGCCCAGCTAATTTTTATTTTTATTTTTTATAGAGATGTGGTCTTGCTGTGTTGCTCAGACTGGTCTCGAACTCCTAGCCTCAAGCAATCCTCCTGCCTGGGGCTCCCAAAGTCTGGGATTACAGGTGAGAGCCACCATGCCCAGTGTTCACTGAGTTTTAATATCATTATTTTGAATTCTTTTTTTGGGATTTCATAAATTTCTTTTTGATTGGAATCTACTGCTGGAGAATTATTGTGTTCATTTATGGGTGTCATATTTCCTTGATTTTTCATTTCTTGTGTCCTTATGTTAATCTCTGCACATCTGGTGTAACAGTCTCTTACTAGTTTTCTTAATTTGCTGTTGTAGGAGAGGAGTTTTTCCTGAGGGTGTGTCTATGGTGTTGATTGTGCAGGGCACTTTAGCTTTGATTCTCATTGTGTGTAGTAGTGTAGTTGTGGTATTATTTCTTTGGCTATGAATCATGTCAGTGGTGTCTGTGATTTCCTCAGTATCTTAGGGTATGGTGGAGGCTATAGTGAAGTTTTGCTGGGGACAGGGACACCAGGTTGGCCTGTCCTTTTTCCCAGTAGTGGCAGTAGTGGGGTGAGTATGCCTGCCCTTGGGCCTCAGTGCAGTTTATACCGGCACCAGTATAAACCCATCACCAGCGGGTCAGATGGGTTAGTTTTGGGGGGCCTCCATATAGCTTGCTCAAATGCTGGTAGTGGCAGTGGCGAGCTGGGTGGGTGGGTGAATTCTTGGGCCCCTGGGCAGCAGGCATCATATGGGTGATGGCAACAGCAGTGGCAAGACAACCCTCTGGCTCCCAAGCAGTTTGCACTGATGTCGGCAGTGGCTGTGAAGGGCTGGGTGAACCAGTCTTCAGGCCCAAATGTGTACTCAATTGGGTGCTAGATGTGGTGGTAATGGTAGGTTGGGTGTGCCTGACCTCAGATGCCCAAGTGGAATGCTCAGGTTCCAATAGTGGTGGAATGAGCTGGGCAGTCCCCAGGCCCCAGGATGGTTTACTCAGAAACTGGGTAGGACATACTTCAGTCCACCCAGGGATGCATTCAGGCTCTAGCAGTGTTGGGCGGGGACTGGGTGATTCCAAGGCCCTGGCAGAATGCTCTGGTGGAGGCAGCAATGGCTGTACTGCAGCCCTACTGCTGGGGAGAGTGGGGTTGCTTTCAGTGGCAGTAGCTGTATGGCAGTGGCTGGGGAGTGCACACTTTGCTCACTTTGTCTTTGGCGCTTGTGAAAGCGTGCAGTGGTTTCACTGCTGGAGGGCAGCAGGGTCTTTGTCAAATGGCTTGCCCTTCATCCCTGGCAGCAGCAGCTAGCTGCTACAATGGTTGTGGTGAGGAATGTTAGTGGGGTTCCAGAAATGTGGAGAAGCAGGGATTGTTGGGCCCCCAGCAGGATGCAGTCTCCTGAGGATTGGGCTCTCAGTATGGTGTCTTCTTGCAGCTGCCTTGGACTCCAGGGGTATGTGGGACCCATCATGAGCTCTCTCCCTGGAGCAATGCCTTCTCTTCATCTCCAGGAAGCTCTGTCTGTTAGCCTCAAGGCCTGTGAGGGTCTAGGGCTCTGTCATGGCTGGGATTGCAGGAATGCATGGTGGGAATGTGGACCGCTGGGGATCACTTGCTTCCCCTTTCCCCACGCTGGGGAACCTCTCGGCTGCCTTGCCTGACTTCCCTTTCCTTGCCTGCTTTAGGTGTTTTCTGTCACTTCTCTGTTGAATGCATGTTCTCTCTTAGATGATTTATTCGAAGTCTGATTCTTCCTGGCTATTTTGGTTCTTCTTTGTAGAGGAGGTAAGTACCAGATGCCTCTAGTCAGCCATCTTGAAGCCCCTCCTCTAGATTTTGATTGTTTAGCTTTTTAATGTGAAAATATAACTATTTAAAAACATGTTCTTCAGTATATCACCTAAACTCATTGTGACAGCCCTTTGTGAGATAGAGCTCTGACAGAGACGGGTATTCAGGAGGCTGTGTGGTAGAGAGAAGGGAGGGGTGGGGATGGGGCAAGCCCACTTTCCATCTCTGCTGTGAGCTTTTGCCTATCAAGGGGCCATTGTCTCAGGGGTACCAGGAAGCCATAGAGCATGACTGGCAGGGGTAATGCACAGTGTACTGGGCATGGCCTCAGGGTGGACTTAGGTGACGTGAGGTGACTGCCTGTTCAGGACGTTGTGTCCTGTGCCACCACTGCCCCTACCTGTAGGCTGTCTTAGCATTTGACAATACATCTCATCTCTAACATGGAGACAAGGAGGCCATGCAGAGTTTACGAGGATTGCACACATTCAGATTTTATCCAGCACCTGTGTGCCAGAAATTGTGCTTTGAATGCTGAACCAAACAGAAGAGGGAAGTACGCAGACCTCCATACGATACCACGGATGGAGAGAATTCCTACAAAAGGAACAGTAAGGAGCTTAGGTAGAGAATTACCGGGAACCCAAGTTGAAGGGCTGCTCAGAGATGTGGCTCAGGATAGGATATGTAAAGCAGATGTGAGGGGTGGAAAGCAGCCAGCCAGGATGAGGTTAAACTGTAGTAGAAAGATCATTTGTCACCTACTTGGAAAGTCCAGTACTTTAGGTGGACAATGAAAGGCATCTTCAATGGTGGAGGTGATGGCTCTCATTTCACCCCATTGCGGGTGCCTGTAACCACAAGATTGTGTTGGCTGTGTCTGTTCGTGTGAGTACTTTGACCTAAACTCCTTTAGAGGCCGATTGAAATTCCCTGAGGAGACTTATACCCACTCTATTCAGCTGGAATTTCTTTAATACCAGGAATTGGCCTAGGCTAGGCTAATCATAGGGGCTGGACTTCTTGGAGCCTCTCTTGATGCCTCTCAGAAGAAGATTGTGGTGCAAAAAGGGCAGTACATAGACACAATGTTATTTTACACTCAGGGAAGCCTTCTCATTCAACCCTGGGAATCAGACTTGGTCCAGGTGACACAATTTCTTGAGCAAGTTCATGATTGGCAGCATTTACCCAGGGAGAAGGCAGTGGAAGCCCGTAGCACAGGCATCTCTCCCCCAGCCCACCAGCCAGCCCGGCTCTGTAGGCTCTGGCAGTTGCCCAAGACTGGGGCCTTGCAGACTGTGATATGTACCTCTTGTTAATCAAATATTCCTGGGTCGAATCAGACTGGACATGTTTAATGAGCACTTAAAATGATTGCTCTATTGCTTGGCAAGCACATCTCAATGAATTTGAGCACTGACCCTCCTAGGCCTCCTGAATATTTTCTGGTTGTTGTTGCCATTAGACAGGGATGAGATACAGCAGAATGTCACATATCAGATGGACATTCCTTACAGGGAATTCTTGCTGACCTACTTTTACTACACGAGGGCAGGCCTGGATGTGATTGTCAAGACCAGAGTTTGCTTCTTTCTGTTTCTGAATGCAGAGTTGACCAGTGACACGCTCAGGTTACTCAGACCTTACGGATTACAAATAAGGCAAAATGTGCTTTATTAATTTATTCTGAAGAAAACAGCTGTCCCAAAACAGGATACTTATTCCTAAGTGACAGAAACAAGGGAATGAATTGGAGGAGTTGCATGGCATCAGGTGGCCTCAGCACCACTGAGCCTCACTTGAATCCCTGACAGAGCACTGAGGCAGTTGTTTCTGTTCAGTTCCCCTTTTGCAAAATTTCTGACTGTCTTTGCAGTACTTTTTCATCTGACTGGTTACAGTTTAGTTTTTGGCTGAAGTTTGGTTCAGTCTCCTGAAGGTGGAAGAGGGGCAGGTTTAAAACAGTTTCCCGATTATACTAAGATTATATGCATTTTTGACTCTCATTCTCCCACAAGCATACAGTGGAGTTTCCAGAAGCTAAGCAACATGCAAGATAGCATCTTCCTTAGCTGGTGGAATATGTTCCTGTGTTTTAAGATGTTCTAATATAGCAAAGATGGAGAGATGGAACCTGTGTAAACAAAAGCTCTTTGTGGGGGCCTCAGTAATTTTTAAGAGTGTTAAGGAGGTCCTGTGGCCAACAAGTTTGAGTATCTCTGTTGTAGAGGCACAGTCTCCCCAGAGGGTAGCTATTTAGTTCATTGAGCAAATGTGCCCTAAACACCTACTGTATACCAGACCAATCAGTAACAGCTTCTAAGTTAACATATCCCAGTAACATCTTCTCATAAACCTTGATAGGTGCAATGAAAGAAATGAACAGGGTACAAGGATGTCATAACAGGGATGAAAAGCCCTTTCTAAGGAGAAACCTGAGGAGGGGCCAGTCATGCTGGGTTGGGATGTGGGAGTGTTCCTGGGAGGAGGAGGAGGAGAGGTGGGAAAGGCCACCAGTTGCTGGGAAAGGAGGGCCTAGGTCGAGAGGAAATGAGGGTCATCTTTCCTGCCTGCCATGTTTTTGTCAGTAGGATGCTCCCTGGCTCAGGGTTCACTCTTAGAGCTCTGTGCATCTTGGGCCAGGGCTGGCCAGATGAGTAGCCTGAGCAGAAGCTGTTTTCTTCCCAGGTGGGTGGACAGTGGTCACCTTGGTTGGAATGAGGCGTTTTGTAGCAGACATGAGACCTGCAGGTTTACTTTCTAGGTCATCAAGAGTCAAGAGTGGTAGTCACATGGAAGTCTTCCTCCACACTGGAGGTGTGCCTGGAGTGGTGTGTGCTGCATTTCTGCATCTCCTCTGACTTATTTGATCCTGCTGGCAGCCCTGTAGATTGTTGACCTCATTCTTTAAATGATTAAACTCCTGCTCAGTAGTGTGCTCAGTGGACTGGCCCCAGAACATAGAGGGAAGACTTTGGGGTCAAAAGCCAGTGCTTTGGGCACTGCCCCAGAATTCTCTCAGAGGAAATATTTTATTGCCTCTTGGCAATGAAAATGTATTTTGACTATATTTGAAAAGGTCAATATTTAAAGGAAATCAACAGTAGTAAAGGGTCCTTTTGAGTGATAAGTAACTCAAAAACACAGCCCCTTTCACCATGTTATTTCTGGTGATTTTGAATTTTTATATGGTTACATCTTTAGTTTCTGGGACTGTGAAGCCACCTTTGCTCAGAAATCATTGTCTTCAATGTAATTTATTGAAAACAAATTATATTTGCAAGATCCTCAGCTGTAGCATGGAGGAAGACAGCCCTGAAAAAGCAGCTTCAGCTGTGGCCTTCTGTCCCCTCCACCAGTGCTGTAATATATGCCCCTCATTGTTCTGGGGATTTATTGCTACTCAAGTATTCTAACTCCCTTTAAAAGGCCACTATAGAAAAGAATTCCATGTTAATGCTACTTGGTAAGCAATGCTAATGAGAGTCATTTATAATGGAAATCATTTTAGCATTCAGTAGTTTTTATTGTACATGCTTCTCTGTGAATCGTATATTGTATATACTTACTTTTTTAATGGTCAGTTTTAATTAATTGCCTTTGTGGAAGCTTGTTCTTGGCACAGCCCTTCATATGCCAACATGTATTTATCAGAGCAAGCCACAGAAAAGCCACAGAATGGCCTCTTTTCTTTTAATTGTGGCTCATTTTTGAAGTTGAATACAACTAGATATTTATTTATTGAAAGCAGAGTTACTCATAATGAAGCATTGGTTTGACAGAGTAACTTCTGTGCTAAGCAGAAAGTTTGGTAAGATGTAATCTCAGTCTGCACAGTGCAGTGTGTAAACACCAAGTGAGTTTATTTGGCTCTGTGGTATGAAGTCAGGCCTGCTGAGTTGGCAGTTAGGAGCAGATCCCTATCTCTTAGTTTGGAAGTGGGAGGGCAGTAACGGCTAGCAACCTCATGAGCAGGAAGCACAAATAAAAAAGTGATCTGGTGAGCAAGATTTCTAAAATGGCCCCCAAAAATGTCCCCACAATTGCCTGGAACCTGGGAATGCATTGCTACTATTACTCCTATGACCATGTTGTGTTGTGTGGCACAGTTGACCTTAAAATAAGGGAGATTATTTGGGGTTATAGATAAGGGCCCAGTGGAATCCTGTGAGTGCTTAAAAAGCAGAGAACGTTCTCTGGTGGCAGAAAGGGAAGTCAGAAAGATTGATAGCACAAGTGGGCTTTGAAGATGGGAGGGGTCATGTGACTGCAGATGCATGTGGCCTGCCCCAGGTGGAGTCAGCCAGCAGACCGGCCCTCAGTCCTCAAGCTTCAGGGAGCTGTGTTCTGCCAACAACCTGAGAGAATGTGTAAACGCAGTTCTCCCGAGGCCTCCAGGAAGGAGGGAGACTGACCAGAGCACAGAATCTCAGCATGCGCTAGTCTATGGGAACTGTGAAGTGATACATTTGTGTAGTTTTTAAGCCACTAAGTTTTGTTTACATAGCAACACACCCCTTATATGGGTGGCAAATGCTTTCCATGTAGAGGAAAACCTTCTTTCTAGAGATCTGTAAGAGCCATTTGCTTCTAGAGCCTCTGGGCCAACAGCCAACATGATCTCTTGATTTAGCCACCTTCTTCTTTTCTTTCGATAGTTTGTATTTTCTTTGTAGAAATACAGTCAGGCAGTGACTTTCAAGTGACTTTGACCATGATCCAAACTAAGAAGCAGCTTTTATATTGAAACCCAGTTCACTTTTACATACACATCTGAGAGACAGAATTACCTCAGAAGACTTTATCCTTTTTATGTCAGATGCATTCTGGCACATTCTATTTTATTGTACTTTTAAAAACATAGGTCATCACCCACTACATTGATTTCTTTACCTGTCATCCCAAAGTTGGAAAGTCATTGCAGTTGGTTGTGCTTCTGCAGTTTTGTTTTACTTTTTTAAATCATCAATCACATGTTATTTTAAAAATGAATTTCTGTTTGGGAAATGTAGCTCAGTGTAAAGTAGCATTATGGTTTTGTGGGTCTCTGTGACAAGTCCATGTCCCTCCATCCAGGTTCCCTCGTCTCCCTCCTGGATAGTCTGTGCAACCCGAGCACAGATGGCAGTGGTGCCTCTCTCTGCTTGTTTAACTTCGTGTGTTCATTACTGGACATAATGAGAACTTTTCCCATTTTTTTAACGACTACTAGTATTTCTTTTTGTAGATGGAACAGTTGTTGCCTCAGCTCCAAGGTGATGGGCATTTAGGGTGATTCCAGCCTTTGCTGTCACAAACTAGTGCAGTATACAGACCTCTTCCCACAGGTGTGTGTGTGAGAATGAATTCCTAAAAGAATTGCCGAGACAGAGTATATGTGTCTTTGTTTTCCTGAGGGCAGTTGTCATCCTGAGGAGGTTTACCATTTGCTTTCCCACCAGCAATGTATAAGCATACCTGCTTCCCAACACTTCTGCCAACACATATTATTTGATAAATTTTCTTGGCTGATGATGGTATCTCATTGTAGTTTTAATTTGTATTTCTCATTGTGAGAGAAGTGAAGCATCTTTTCATGTTTTGAGAGCCATGTGTGCATCTTTTCCCATTGTTTCTGCTAAGTCATTGATTTGCAGTACTGAAATTGGTGGTCAGTTGTAACCGTGAGCTCTTCTGGTCTCTTAACCTTCCTTATCTAGCCCCTCTTCACGTTCCTCCTTGCCTAAAAACAAGTTCACCCAAACAGATCATTCCTGTGGCCCTCTCCCTTTTGAGATAAATCAGATGGGCAAATCTGCTTTTGTTAGGCGTCTGAGACCCAAATGTTTAAAAGTAGCTTTGCTGATAAGTGAAAAGAAGGCCCAGTCAGGGGTTGCACAGAAAATGAGGGGCGTGGGTAATAGAGGAGGCTGGGCAGTAACCTGGCAGAAGGCACTAGAGGCCAAGGAAGGCGCGCTGGTGTTCTGCAGTGAGAAGGATGTGTGCGATATCAACTGGGTAAGCACACTGCTATAGCTGCTCCAGTAACAGCAGGCACTCTCAGAAGGGAACTGAGAAAAGGGGAATGCCAGTTTTTGCCAAGGATATATGGAAAGGTTTTTATTCCCCATATGTTCTTTGGCAACTTTGTTAAAGTCATTTAAAACTGAATTTGATAAGAAAGCCAGCCACTAAGAGACTTGGATGTAGCAAAACAAATTGTCAAAAAGTATTTATCATTTCTAAGAAATAAAATAAACTGGGATTTAGGCTTGGATAGAAATCCAGAGGTTTGTTTTGGCATAATTAATAACAATATCTTAAGAAGGGGGGATTTTTAGAAGAATTTTTTTTTTGTAGTGAGATTGCTTTATATTCCTTTTCATGACTGAAAAGTCTGTCATTTGGCAACCCACAAAAAACTTCGGGAACAGAGAGCCTAAGTTTTCTTGAAACATTTGGATTTTTGCATGATGAACATTTGCACTTTTATTAGTAATTGTCGAGTCATGTGTGGTCTGATCCTGTGGAGAGGAGAGTGTAGGTGTTCTCCGGAGTTTTGTGTGGTACAGATGGCTGAGGCTAGTACTGCCCCCAGCTCCCACGTGCCACACTGCCTGCTGCTTTCAGAAAGAGCAGAACAGGCTGGTCCTGTGCCATCTAGTGAGGTCCTGTCCCATCTAGTAAGGTCCTGTCCTATAGAGCGCCTAAGAGGGGATTGCTGGCCTTTGACTACACTAGCTTCCAGAATCTGACCATGGAACCATATTTGAAGCTGTCAGCTTCATTTTGTTGTTGATCAGCCAGTCTTTTAGATCTTTGTTGGTTGATAGATTTCTCTCAGGTCTATAGCAGCAACAAATAAAGCTCTTTAAAATTGTTTTCTTGACCGTTCTGCGTATGGATTGGTTCTGACCTTTGAAATGTTTGCTGTTCTTTAGATAGTGACAGAAGGAGCCTCTTCTGGGAACTGTGGTGACCCCACAAATCTCACTGGTTTTCTTGCATTTATTGGAGGAGTTAGCATTTGTTGAAGTTTATATTTATGTAAAATAACAATAAGTAGATTTTTAAATTTTTCTTGAAATTTTATGATCTAATAAGAGAGACTCTTTGTCTGTCATTGGGAGGCTTGATGAGGATTGGACTGGACATACCTGCTGAGAATATCCTGTAATGTTTTCATAAGATTGGAAAGGGTGAAATGAGAGCAGAAATGTAGGCAGAGGATGCCAAGGCTGTTTCCTGTTTCCTATGTAAAATTGAGCAGGACAGAATCTCCCCAGCCCTCCCTGAACTCTTTTCCTCCTTTGGTCTTCTCTTACTGTCATGCTGGCCTTGACATCTGCTACAAGTGCACACACACGGGGAATCACACAGGGAAATGAACATATGTCCTGCCATGTGTGTGCCTGGCATGGCTGCTTCCTTGATCCAGGCTTTGTTCTGTTACGAGGCTCTGCCTTCCTACCTTCAGGCCTGGCTCCTCATCATGGGCATGCAAGAATGGAATCGTTATCCCAGAGTACACTTTTTGACATGGATTACTTGTAGTTTAGTACTGGAGTTCAGAACTTTACTTTCCCATCAGAAACCTGCCTCTTCTCAGGACTGACCCTGATTGGGCACGATATGCCAGATGAGACCCCACCTCCTCCCACAGGGTTTGCCTTCCCTTCAGAATACAGGAAAGTACACGTGCTTTCAAGAGGACCATGCTCTTACCTTAGAGGTACTTTCCTCTGCTGCCATCCCTTGAAGGGAGGGGGCTTCCTTCAATACCTCAGTTCCAGGGACTATGCTTGACCCAGCAACACAAAGGAAGAAGCGACCTCATAGCAATGAGGGGCAAGCATGTTGATATTGCTGGGTATTTCTTCCTCAAAGTCTATCTGGGGACAGATGATGAAGACGCTCACTTCTCTGCAATACACCATGATCAGGCTGTGGTCTTCATGACACATTTCAGCCTTGCCTATGTGTGTTGAACAGAGCTGGTCATCCTCAGAAGTAACAGAAGAGAGCAGTAAGTACAGGAAGACTTTCAGTCCCAGAATAGTGTTAGGACTAAATGTCAGAGAACAGGGGACTGTAGGAGTTTGGGGACCTTAGCGTGGATATACTCTCAGTCTGCTCCCTTGTGGTATAAACAGTAAAGCCCATGATACTAAAAGGCCTTGAGTGCTCATCTCCGGGGCAGGTGGAGCCAGTGATGGGTGCCCCGAGTGGAGGATGCTGGAGAAAGAGGACAGTGTCTAAGGCAGTTGGAGAAAGAGGACAATGGCTTATGCATTCAGGCCTAGAGGATGCAAGGGATGTCATAGCATAGTGTCCACAGGCATCCAGAGATGTGTCTCATTTTGTTTTAGGAAGAATATTGACAAAGGTAGTGATGGGAGGGTTATTTCAAGGATGTTATTTTCATGTGTTCAAGTAAACTTTAGATTCCCAAGAACTTTGACCTCTAATGCTTTTAAAGACCGTATACCCCATGCCCGTATGCACATTCAGTTAGAAAATAAACGTAGATTATTTGGTGAATTCAAAGATGTGCTCATGGAGTGGCACAGCGTGATCTCAGCGTACACTGAAGCATGCTGATGAGGAGCTTCTTGGATCTTGTTTCTTCAGGTGGACTTGGATTAAAGTGGTGTTGAATCTCTGCACTGGGAGTGGGAGCAGCCATGGGATGGGTGCCTTAATCCGAGTGCTATCCTGGCTCTCTCCAGGCTGCTTCATTTGCTGTGAGGGGTAGGAGGAGGAGGAGTTTCCGGGCAATGGCCATATCTGTTCTGGTTGCTGACCAAGGTCAGGGGTCCCGTAGGTGGAGTTCCAGGATGAGAGTGCACCCTTGGGGATGGCACTTAGAAAGAGGGGGACTAGGCCTCAGTCGGGGAATGGTGGGCCAGGGTGGAGCTCCTTTGTATCAAGGAGTCAGGGCCAAGGGCCATGCAGGTGGGCCTGCAGAAGGTAGGTGGTGATACGGCGTTTCCAGTGATAACAGACTCATGGCACTGTTTTCCTGGGGCTGTTGGGGTTGCATGGAGCAGATTCTCACTCAGGCTCACTGTCTTAAGGAGAGACGAATGCTTTTTTATGAATATGCATAGGTCTGTGGGCCTGTGGAGCCTGGGAAATCCGAGGCTGGCGTGGGAGTCTGGGGCCCTCTAGCGGTGGTGGCACATCCTCAGCTCAGTGCCACTCACTGTCCCTATTTCTCTCTGTCCATTTCTGTCCTCACTGCGGTGCTTCCTTTTCTTCCTATATTTTTTCTCTAAGTTTGACTATTCACCACCTCAGAGGCTCTATTCTATCCCATGACCTCTTGCTGTACTTCTTTCAAATCTAAATTTTCTTGATGATTTTTCTTAATTTACAGTTTCAAGATTAGACTTATTGGGAGCATTCTGTGCTCTACCTCGGCCCCTGGTTGAGCTGTGGATTGGCGTCCCCCAATGTCAGGTGGTCTGGACTCCGTTTTATGTGAAGAGCTGTGGCAGGACAGTGAGGTTTTGTGGAACACAGGGAGCATCTGGCACTGTGCATGAGGTTGTGAGGTGGGAGAGAGCTCTTAAATCTACCAGCCTTGGTGATCTCCGGAACTAGGAGAGAGTGCTGGGGAAGCCAGTGCTGGCAGTCCTGGAGCCTCATATTTCTTTGGCATTTGTATGATAACTTGTAGTACTTGGTGTCTTGACTTATGTATGAACTAATTCAATTTAGATGCTAGAAAATAAATGGCCACTGGACCTGCAGGAGATTAGTAGTGGTGTTCCATAGCCTCAGATATTTCTTACACTTTTATCCACAGATAAGAAAAAAATAGCGATATTTCATTTGTTTTGCCAAGGCTTAGAGGGATCTAATTTGTGTTACTCATTGAGCAATGGGAAACAGCAGACATTTCTAGGGTTTCTACCTGTCACCGTTCAGGAGACAATGCACACAGTCCCCTTGGCTTTTCCCTGAACACTGACCAGAGCTCTGTCATTGCAGCCTGGGAGTCCTCCGTCAGCATCAGCTCCGGCTCCGGTGTCGTCCTTCTCTCGCACTTCTATCACGCCATCCAGCCAGGACATCTGCAGGTAACACTCTGCTTCAGATGCTGCCATGATCAGTGTGCAGCCAGAAATAAGCATTAGTGTCTGTAGGTCCTTGAATTTCTATTTGCTTATTCAGTGTGCCTTTGGTCTAAACATTTGGCCCAGTTTTATGTGTGGTTTGCTCACCAAGTTACCCATGCTAGTCTCATTTCTTCACTATGATGTCTATTCTCTTTTAAAATTGTTTTTACTTTCTGTGCTTTTATCCCACTGTTCTGCATGCAGTTCCAGTGCAGTGTTTTCTGAGTGTTGTCACCACAGTTCCGTGCAGTCTGCTGTTGTCTTGAAAGCTCCTCACTACCAGAGTTCTCTGACACAAGGGTTCACTGTGACAGTTATCTGTAAGGACACGTCACAGGCATCAAAGAGAAATTCCTTTGGTTCAGAATGGGTCCAGGCCTTGAAGCCTGCTAAGAATACCAAAGCCAGAAGAACACTGAAGTTCTCAAGGTCCCTCAATGATGTGGGTGAGAAGGCGCAGGATACTTCAGAAAGTTTTGCCTATATGGAAAGAACTTGTTCTGAAGGAAAATTAATACTCCCTCAAGATCCATGTCTCAGAACTAACAGGTTACATCATAAAGAAAAAAGAACCGTGAACCACAAACCTCTTGGCAATTCCAAACAGTCTTGTGTTTCATGCCTTTCTGCCAGTCGCTCAACTGCCTCAGAGGTGGAAGCTGGCAAGCGGGGCAGGCCCGGCCTGCTGCTGGAAGAGAAGGCAGATGGTGACGCCACGTCCCGAAGCCGGCGACTGCTCCGGTACCTATTCTCACTCTCGCACGGCTCGAGCGCCAGCAGCCTGCACAGGTTCCATGAGCTGGAGAGCTGTGCCGCTCGCCTGCACACTGCCAAGTCCTCCAGCGGGCTGGCAGGGAGTATGGGCTTCTGCTCTGACGAGATGGGAGATGACGATGTCTTTGAGGACAGCACATCTGCAAAACTGAAGAGTAGGATTCTTCGGGCGCCTCTCTGCTCCACGGAAAAGGATAGCGACCTGGATTGTCCTTCTCCCTTCTCTGAAAAATTATCCCCTATATCTCCCGTGTCCACATCAGGGGATGTCTGCAGGTTGGTTTGCCAGGAAGTGCCATTCTAGCCATCGCTGCTCACATCGGGAGCCTCATCTTGCTTTAATATGTGAAGTTTCAGGAAAATGAAGTAATAGGAAGTTGTAACCAGTTGTGGGTTAATCGTTTTCTCCAGAAGAATGGAGTATCAGTATCATTTGAAAAACTTAATTTTTATGATGTGAGTCCCAAGATAGTTTCACAAATGGTAAAAGAGGAAGAAGCTGGCTGGGCGTGGTGGCTCAAGCCTGTAATCCCAGCACTTTGGGAGGCTGAGGCGGGTGGATCACCTGAGGTCAGGAGTTTGAGACCAGCCTGGCCAACATGGCGAAACCCTGTCTCTACTAAAAATACAAAAATTAGCCGGGCGTGGTGGTGGGCGCCTGTAATCGCAGCTACTCAGGAGGCTGAGGCAGGAGAATTGCTTGAACCCGGGAGGTGGAGGTTGCAGTGAGCTGAGATTACACCACTGCACTCCAGCCTGGGCAACAAGAGTGAAACTCCGTCTAAAAAAACAAACACCAAAAAAAAAAAAAAAAAAAAGGAAGAAGCTACACATATTAAAGGCCAAGCTGACTCTTCTAAACTAAAAATAAGTAGACTTTACATAAAGAAACTGGAAGAAAGAAACTAGTATCTCCAGCTTTCCAGCCTGATGGTCCAGATTTTAAGCATTGTTGCATCTCCCAGCCTCTTTTTTAACCCTTGCTCCCCACCCACCCCCCAAAATGTGTGTGGGGACTGGCTGTTCTCCAGTAGAGTAGCTCCTTCCTTCCTTCCTTGTAACTGGGGAGTAGCCAACCTATGTCCCGTCCTAACTCTGTTTCTCCCCTTTGTCTTCCCTTATGCAGCATCCTTGTCTGGCCTCCATAATTCACTTTTTGTCATGACTCTTGTGCCCTCCTCATTCTGACCTTTCCCCAGTCTCCACTCCTTAGTGCCAACTGTCATCATTTCTAACATTTGGATCAGAGACCCCCTCACTAAAACAAACAGCCTGAGAGCCTGGCTCGTTCCAGAGGACGGGTGCCCCAAACTGTTCTGTAGCTGTTGGAAAAGACCCCTCTGTTTCTTAAAAGCCTGTTAAGTTCCTTCAGGCTAATAGCTACATCCTGGTGCATACTTCCTTGGATATAGAGAGTGCTTTCAAGTTAATTTCTCACTTACTGCTGTTAGTGGTCCCAAGAAAAAGAGATGAAATTGCAGCATCTTGTAATGGTGAGTGTTTTAGGTCTAGGAGAGGTACTGTAATCTTTGTTTACTTCCTGAGAGATGACAGAAATACATAGTTGTGGGGTATGAAGGTAAAGTCAGTGATTATAGCTAAAAAGCAAGTATCATTTAAAGTCACTAGTATTTTTGGAAGTTGGAATGCTGGTTTTATTTTACATAGAAATTTTTCCTCTAATTATTTTACCGTCTTATGTTCTTGAAAATGATTCCATGTTGCTTTAAATTCATCTTTCAGTGAAGTTCTAATGTCATATCAAAAAATGACTGCTTTGTCATTTCTTACATCATGTTTTCCTTTCTGTTGCCAAATGCCCTCCAGACTTTCCATGTTGGTGCGGTAAGCTAGAAATTTTTAGTTTGTAGTGATTGTTTTCATTTGTGTTTCTATGTTTTTGTGCCCGTAGTCACTTCTGTAATGTTTGTTTCTGAGTTTCCTTTGGGGGGATTGACCTGCCACTGAAGCATCAGCTTCCCTGTCGTGGGACTCTCCTTGGAATGATGGGTTTTCCTTCCACTACAGGATCTGCCACTGTGAAGGAGATGATGAGAGCCCCCTGATCACCCCCTGCCACTGCACAGGAAGCCTCCACTTCGTGCACCAGGCCTGCCTGCAGCAGTGGATCAAGAGCTCCGACACGCGCTGCTGTGAGCTCTGCAAGTATGAGTTCATCATGGAGACCAAGCTGAAACCACTGAGAAAAGTACGTGGGAGGAAGGGATGCTTCACCCTTCCTGAAATCAGTGACCCCCAGAGAGCTGGTGTCTCAGGTTATGAGGTCATGGCTTGCCTACGTTCATTTCCTTAAAAAGTTGGGGCTGGTGCTTACATTTGCATTGTAGAGATTGTTGTTTCTGGTGCCGATTTTCAAGTCCCTCTCCTCAGGAAGAAGCTCTTTCTGACCATTCATAATCCTTCTTTTCCCTTCAGAGTAAGACTGCTTGCTTGTCGGTGTCAGTCATGTGGCCTTTGACCACAGACTGTTTGTGACATATCTTAGTCAGGACCTAATTTTATATGTACTAACTGTTGACGTCCTGCCTCTCTGGTTAGGACTGTCTGTTGGAGATTAGTATCTCCTCAGCACCCAGCACAGTGTAGCACACAGTAAATTTATTTGTATATACCCGTAAGTATTTGCTGGACGGGAGCGTGAGTAGGTGGATAGGGAAAAGAAAGAAAGCACAAATGTTGCAAGATATGCAGCTGTCTTCAGAAAGGACCCACAGGCTTTGCATGACACACAGCTGTCTGGAGGCCCATGTCGCTGTGCCCTCTGAGAGGAGCTTTGTCCAAAGCACTGGCTTTCTGTTTAAATGTTGACTGTTTCATACATCTCTCTAGATGCCCAGCACAAAAGGTTTTGTCTGGAAGAATAAAAGACTGTTCCTATCCCAGAACATTAATATATAAATTGCAAGATAAGTCACATCATCAAATACTAGCCAATTAAATACTAAATGATGTGCTGGTAGAGCATATCAGTCATTCAGAAAAGGAAATGCTCGTTATGGGCTAGAGTGCTGGGGAAGTGGAGCGATGGTAGCCTCACAGGGTGTTTGGGTTTTAGAGCAGTTCTTGAAGGATTACTAGGATTTGCAGGCAGAGTGAAAGGAGTTTAGAGAGGTCAAGCTGTCTGTGGAGTAAAGCATACCCTAGAAAGGTGAGGGTGAGCATTAACAGGGTGTCAAGCTATGTGTGTTGTAGGAGTAGCAGGAAGCATGGGGCACTGAGGCACTGACTCTGTGTTATAGGTAGGAAGACCAGGGAACTTGCTAGTGTATAAAATCCCAGCAGAAAACGACCAGATGTTAGAGAAGGCTTGCGCAAACTGCTTAAAAAAATGTTTTGCCCAGTAGAAGCCTTGTAATTTATTGGGTGCCTACTCTGTGCTAATCTCTCAATATAGGAAGTCTTTGAGGCTCTATTTTCAACTACCCTGCATAGACCCATCTGGAAAGAGGCTGTGACTAGGATTGGCAAAGGATATGTGCAGAGTGTTTACACATTGTTCTTTCTCTCTACCTTTATGTGTTTTCTCCTGATTCGGAAACAAGTAAATGAAAAAGAAAGTCTGGCTATTTGGAGTAAATTAATGAGCTCCTAGAGGAGATGGGACTAGCAGAGTCTGCTTGTACCAGGAACTCTTAGCGTCGATTTCGAGCTGTTGCTGCCAAAGTAGCAAGGACCAAAGAGTGAGCGTCTTCTGCCATTCACTTTCACAATGTAGTGTGACCCATCTGCTAGTGTGTTGTGGCATCATCAACCCTCTTCTTCCGCTCATCCATGCCAGTCAGCACATTAGGGAGACTTAAAACGTAGCACCTGGGTCCTGGGCCAACATACTGTTTTCATTAGGACTGAAATCATAGAATTCTTTATCAGGCCATTTTTTGTCTGCTTGCAAGAGTAAGCAGACAAGGGGATTTTTGATGGTAGTTCAACATTCATCTTGATCCCGGCTTCTTTTCATTGCACAGAATGTTGGCTGCACCTGGTACCTGGTTGAAGCCAAGTGGTTTTAGGAGAACAAACTTGTGGGAATGCATCTAGTTTGGGAAGGGAGAAGTGGGGCGGAAAGCCAATCTTACCTGCCTACAATGCTCTCACCCCACCGGAACCCTTTTCCAGAAGCCTGAGCCTCACACTTTGTGTTGTTTTTCTAGTGGGAGAAGTTGCAGATGACGTCCAGCGAGCGCAGGAAGATCATGTGCTCAGTGACATTCCACATCATTGCTATCACATGTGTGGTCTGGTCCTTATATGTGCTCATTGACCGTACCGCCGAGGAAATCAAGCAGGGGCAGGCAACAGGTGAGTTCTCAGGCTGAAGAGCAAGCCCAGCACAGGGGCTGGGATAGCTCACAGGAGTCCTGGGGTCAGAGGATTTTCCAGTCAGCCAAAAACGTCTGGGTTTCTGGAGGAGGGACATCAGTTAGAAGGCACCAGACCCCTTTTTGGCATTTCTTTTGCTGTGGTGGTAGTTTTTGAAACCCAGTCAGGAGAGTTCATATTCTGGAACATGAGAATCTGCAAACTGTGTCCTGGAAAAGCAGGAAGTAGCTGGACACTGTCTTCCACTCTTCTTTGACTAAGCAACATTGGATGAGTTGTGAATCCATTGGTCAGTTGTGCAGTCTTATAGTCCCAGATACTTAGGAGGCTGAGGGATGGAGGATTGCTGGGGGCTCAGGAGTTCAAGGCTGTAGTGTGCGATGATCACACCTGTGAATAGCCACTGTGCTCCAGCCTGGGGAACGTAGCAAGACTGCATCTCTTAAACAACCACAACAACAGAATCAGTTGATTATGGGAAGTTCAGAAGTTGTGTTTTTCTTTACTTCAGATCTTAAATAAAATCTGATAGGCTGAGTTTTTCCCTTCCAGGAATCCTAGAATGGCCCTTTTGGACTAAATTGGTGGTTGTGGCCATCGGCTTCACCGGAGGACTTCTTTTTATGTATGTTCAGTGTAAAGTGTATGTGCAATTGTGGAAGAGACTCAAGGCCTATAATAGAGTGATCTATGTTCAAAACTGTCCAGAAACAAGCAAAAAGAATATTTTTGAAAAATCTCCACTAGCAGAGCCCAACTTTGAAAATAAACATGGACGTGGAATCTGTTATTCCGACACAAACTCTTCTTGTTGCACAGAGCCTGAAGACACTGGAGCAGAAATCATGCACGTCTGATTGTGTGTGGGTTGTCATATTCCTGGACATCCATGAAGAGCCGAAGGAAATTGTTTACTGCCAATTGTATACCTTTCTTATGTCCTTTAATAGCATAGACTGGACAGGTGACTATAGTGGCTTCTCTTTTTCTAAACCTTCCATAGTCTCCTAGAAAATCCTCCTGTGGGCCAGGCATACCTGGGTACTGCCTCTGCCTGGCAGCTCTGTGGGAAGGTGGAAGACCCCCATGATGACCTGATGGGGAGCCAGCAGAGTTCCTGCCCATGGTCTTGAGCAGAATGAGAGAATAAAATGCCAATCCCAAGGGAAGAGCAGGAGCAGGGGCACCCAGGCCCTGATCCGCAGCTGCCTCCAGCTTGCAGCAGTCCCCAGCCTGGAGCAGGGCATTGGGGAATGTCTAGCCACGATGAGAGGATTCCCTCTGCACCACGGTGAACCCCAGGAGGTGGTATTGAAACAGACCCCCAAACATAGACTCCTGCCCGCCCTCTGCCGATGCAGCCTCCTCCATACTCTTGAGCAGGTGGGGCTGTGGTGCTCTGTGGTGGCGCATGATTCACTGAGCAAACAGCACTTTACAGAAGAAAATCTTTATTTTGTAATATGTGTGTCCAGTGGGATTGACACTCAAAAAAAGTCTCATTTAAAAATCTTTCCTTCCTTACCTTTGTATCTCCTTTACATCATGAGAGATCAAAAACCCATTTTGCCTTATATATGCTAAGAAGCGTGGCATTCGTTTTGTTCATAAAACAGACTCATGACTTTAAGACAGGACAAGCAGGCCAGAGGCTTTTTAAATCACAGATCTCATGAGAATTAATGGATGCTAAATGGCAATTAAAGCATGATTCCTATGCTTTGGGGCCTGTTTTATGACAAGGTGTTATTTCATAGACCTGCCCTGTATGTTTCTTTTTTGTCAACACTGAAAAAGAACAGTTTATGAGATCTAAATGGAAAGAGAAGAAGTGAACAATGACAGCAAAACTGAATATTTTAAAAATATTCCTTTATAGTTAAATCTCTCCAGTTGGTGCTGGCTTCACATTGAAA
The DNA here is from genome assembly GCF_007565055.1 of Rhinopithecus roxellana. NCBI lineage: Eukaryota > Metazoa > Chordata > Mammalia > Primates > Cercopithecidae > Rhinopithecus > Rhinopithecus roxellana. Next base: position 1,439,170 of record NC_044559.1, on the reverse strand, counting down.
GAGCAGCCATGTGCCACCCTGGCCGGGGTGTGTGCACTGCAGGTTCTCTCTTGCATGCAAGATGAGCGCTGGCCCACCATGCGGTTTCTGCTCGGGGAGGTTCTGTGGAGTCACTGCCAGGGCCAAGAGGCAGGTGGGCTGGCTCTGGGACGAGGGCCAGGTGTGAGCAAACTGCCAGGGTCTGCTGTGCCACTGCTCCCCAGCCACACGCCTGCCCAGCTGTCGCCTTAACCGGACTGAACAGACAGGATCGTTCAGGGCCCTTGGCCCCACTCTCGGTCCATTCTGTCATCAGGGATTACCACCTGTACCATTTTCATAAAACAAAACCAAAATCACTACCATCAAATGGCCTTGTCTCTCTAAAAAGTCTGCTTAAAATTATGTTTTTAAAACCCAGTTTCCTAGTTCCAGGCAAATAGTTACCTCCAGGAAAGTTGCCGGGGGACCTGAAACCCAATGTAAGTAGCGCAGATGCTTCCTTTCCAGGCCACTCTCTCACCCAGCCTGCAGGGAGGAGATGGGAGATGCTGGGGGTCCTGCCCTCAGTCTCTCTGGGCCTTAGGCATTTCGTTTGTCCTGCTAAGGGGATGAAGCAGACACAAGGTGATTTCTTTGCCTTTCAGAGTGAAAGCCCTGGAGTTCATTTTGAAGGCCAGGAGGCTGAAGGATCTCTAAGCTATGATGTGGGCTTAAAAGCAGCAGGCTTTATCCTTCTGTCTTCTCCAAGCCAGTGTCTGATTCCTTGGCAACACAGGTCTTAGTCTGTGGAGTGGCTCTGCTGTGGCCTTCCTCTGGCCAGGCAGGCACTGTCCAGCCATAGCCAGCTCCTGAAAATAGGGCAGCCTCCCCTTTCTGTCTCCCAGGCCACATCCAGCCCGTGCCTGTGTTCACTGTGCCCTGAAGTGCAATTACCCGTACCCCTTCTCAGCCTGGGGTCCCAGGCAACCACAGACTGTCCACTCAGGGGAGCTGAATCCCAGGTCAGCCCTGCCAGTGTCCCTTAGGAACTGTCCAGGCAAGGCCCCTGGTTTTGTGTACTTGTTCCTGCCACCCAGCAGTAAATGAGTGGTTCAGGTGAAGACCAGGATAGATTTCCTAAGTGTGAATCCCCACTTCACAAATGGAACCGCTTATGCTGAACTTGAAAAGCACCAAGACATCCTGTAGATAGGAAAGTAGGTAGGGACAGCCCCTGGGCAGCCCACCCAGTGTAGCTGGCACCGCACGATGGCAAAGGTGCCTTGATAACTGAGCCCTGTATCCCTCCCATGCCCAACCAGATTCTCATGGGAAGCCCTCTCCCTTCTTTTCTGCCTAACACCATCTCATCATTTCTGGCCTCACTGTGGACAGTCCACACACATTCTTCTTTCCCCTCCTGGTGGGGCACAGAGCCACCCCCTTGCCTTTTCTTTTCTCGAAGGTTCTAGTTCAGCTCCTGATTCATCAGACCGTTCTAGCCCCCTGGGTCTAGCAGTGAAGCATGAAGCCTGGCGGGGATGTGGTACTCCCATCTGGTGTGGCCACTGGCTCTGTCAGTGTTCCTATAGCCTCGGAAAACTTGCTCTCTCGGTTCTTTTGGGTGATGTGTACTCACCAGCTTCCCCCCGCCCCGTTTTGCACCTGGCTTTAGTGAAAGGATGGCATTTGGTTGACCCATATAGAAACCCAGAATGAGGTCTCAGGGCCAGGAGGCCTGGTACTTATAGACCAGGAAAGGGGAAGAGGCAAGTGGTCTGGGGTATCACTAGCCAGCCCTCTGATTTGGCCTCTACTCCCCATAAGTCATAGTACCATAAGCAGGCTTCTGGCCTCAGCAATTTGGTCTTTGTGCCCAAGTTTATTGTGAGAATTTCCTGAAAACTTTATAAAAAGGTCTCTTCCTACTCCAGGCCTTTAATGTTTTTCCCCTTTTTGCTTCAGTCCACTCGCAGTCGTGTAGGCCTAGTTTTCAAACCTGCGCATGTGTCCTACCTGGCCACAGGCGTGCAGGCCTCAGGCAGCTGGGCCAGTTTGGGAGCCTCAGGTGATGTCTGCATGATCTGGGGCTGCCTCTGCACCCTTGGTGTGGGCTTCAGGGTTGGAGAAGGGCTGGGACCAACCAGGTGAGATCCACACGGCTCTGGATGTGGCTGGAGGCAAATACGCGATTGAATTGCTTTCCCTTTTGAATCTGGTGTGAAATATGCAGTTTCCATTTCTAGCCCAAGGAAAGACCAAAACATAGGGAAATAAAAGCATTTATCTTTGTCTTGGAAGTAGCTGTTGAAGTTGTGCAGTTGATCCAATGCACAGTTAGATGCAATGTTTATAGAAATTGGTAAACCAAATTTACACTGGCATGTGTGGTGTAGTTTCTAAAAGGCACTTCACATTTGAAATTTTTCTTACCTTAGAAAGTTTCTAGTGATCTAAATGTCTAGTTTTGTATTCTTTTGTGTATGTTCACTGTTTCTCAGTATTACCACTTGAAAAATTCTCTGTACAGGGGGGTTTGTGCTATACACCGGGATGTCTCATTGCAGCAATAAAGCCTTTCTTACAAAGCAGTTTTGCCATGAGTGTTTTCCTGCAGGGAGACTGGGGATGTTGGCAGGCACTCCAGTTCCCTGATCCCCTTTCCAGGGTTGTCTGGCTTGCACATCTGGAAATAATACGTGGCTCCTGGAGGTATCTGTTTTCCTCAGCCTCCCTCAGACACGTGTGTTGGGGGTGGCCTGGCGGTGTCTGGTTGAGTGTGTGGGATGGGAGTGAAAACAGGCATTTCTCACAGGTGTGCTTGCTTCAGACACCCAGATCCTACCTGTGCTCACCACCCTGAGGGAAGGCAGACTTGAGTCTGTGTCACCACGTGACTGTGGAGCACTTGATTATGAACCAGCCTTATCCATAGAAACTCGCTCCTGACCCACAGCCCAGCTGAGAAAGCACCAGGGAGACCAGCAGGGTTGCTGGTGACAGCTCTGCCACGCTGTATCCCCTAGCTCTGGCAAGGCCTCTGAGGGAAGGCAGTGCCACAATCCTCAGACAGCAAACTGCCCACAGGGCTGGGAGTGCTGAGGGCTGGTTGCAGCTTCCCTACCACATGCGTGGCCAGGGTCAGGGGTTGCGCGAGGGGAGGGGAGGGAAGCCAGGCTTGCCCGGATGTGCTGCTGCCTCAGAGGTGATCCACAGAACTCTTCCATTCTGGGCTGCCGGCTGACTTGGGAGCTAGGCACAAGGCTGCTTTGCAGAGCCATGGTCACAGCTGTCCCCAGGAGTGGAGGCCTCTGGCTCCAGGTGGGGGACAGGCCCGCAGAGCTGCTGAGCCTGTGTAGGAAGGACTGTGCTTATGGCCAAGAGGAGGCGGGGATGGCCCCTGGGCTGTGTGCTGAGGAGGGTGGAACTGGAAGAGGAACCTGCCCCTGTAAGGTGAGGGCGGTGGCTCTCAGGGGGAGCCACTATGCTTTTGGGGAATTTTGGGAGTTTTCCTGAAGGCACACCCGACAGGGTCTGGGTGTGGGCAGGCTTGAGAGGATGTAACCAGCCACACTGATGAGGTACTCTGCCACGAGGGACTCCCCACAGTCTGTGTCGGGATAGCAAACTGCTCAAAAGCAGCTTTGTTTTTGTCCATAAACTTTATTAGCAAACAGCCATGCACATTCACTTAACATATTATCTACAGTTGATTCACTGCTACCGTGGGCAAAGTTGAATCGTTGGGACAGATTGTATGGCCTACAAAGCCTACAATATTTACTGTGTGCCCCTTTATAGGAAAAGCTTGCCAACTCTTTGTCAACGTGAAGGGTGTCCCTAGAGTTGCTGGTGCACAGCCTGTGTGATATCTTGATAACAGAGGCGTTGAGTCACTCTCCAGGACCTTGGAAGTGCCACTGTGACCTGCAATCCTGCCACACCTCTGAGTTGTTTGGCCTCGAGAAAGCCAAGAGGCAACTCCTCACCACTGGGGTATCAGGCTGGTGGGAGGTACATGATCCCTGGGGCTCACCTCGAGCTCAACCTGATGACCAGGGAATGCAGCTGGCTTTTCTTTGGAGAAGAGGGAGTCTCTGATGAAGCATTAAGGAGAGCTTCTGTAAGGTAAAATCAGTACAGCGGAGGGAAAGGCATATGACAAAGCTGTCAGCATGGTGATAAAAAAAGAGATTGAAAATCAAACCTGGTTCCTTTCCCAGGGAAAGTCCCCTTGGGACAGTCAGGCCCTGTTACAAGGTCCTGCTCCCAGAGCCACAGCTATGCAGTTGGAGGCATCACGCTCATATAGGTAAATATATAGAAAGTACTATATATATGTGTGTGTGTATGATGTATTTTGCTTACTGCATTTACACATTACATCACTTTGCAGCTTGCTTTTTTCATCTAACAACCAGTTTATTTTCTATGTTAGAACACAGGCATCGACCTTATTCTTTCTAACTCATGCAGGATTTCTTTAAATCCTCCTGGATATAGATTTTTAGGTTGTTTACTAATTTTTGATACTAGAAATAAGGCTGCAGTCCACATCCATGTCATTTATTTTGGTACACTTGGGGGTGTGTGAGGGAAGGAGGGGCACTTCTGAAGATAGATTTCTAGAAGTAGAAAAAGGGTAGATGCATTTGATCTTCTGAGTTGCAAAACTAACCTCTAAAATGATTCACTTACCTTCCTACAGTGAGAATGAATCTTTCCTGAGCCACATCACAAGTGTTATTTTTAAAATTGTTCCTAAAATGATTGTTACTCCTTTGTATGTCACTTAAGTTTTATTCTCCCTTTCTCAGATATATGAAATTGAGCATTGCTTGTTTACTGCCTATTTACTCCTGTCCCTACACGTGTACAGCCCCCCAATTATCAATATCCCCCCCACAGTGGTGCATTTATTACAATCCATGAGCCTACATTGACTCATCCTCATCCAAAGTCCATAGTTCAAGGTTCACTCTTGGTGTTCTACATTCTGTGAATCTGGACATGTATCCAACACTATAGTATCATACAGAGTTGTGTTACTGCCCTAAAAATCCTCTGTGCCCTGCCTATTCATCCCTCCCACTGCCCTAGCCCCTGGCAGTCTTTTTACTATCTCCACAGTTTTGCCTTTTCTGCAATGTTGTATCTTTGGAATCTTATAATATGCACCCTTTTCAGATGGACTTATTTTAGTGATGCACACTTAAGTTTCTTCCATGTCTCTTCATGGCTTGATAGCTCATTTCTCTTTAGTACTGAATAATATTTCCATTGTCTGGATATACCAGGTTATTTATTTACTCACCTACCAAAGGGCATCTTTGGTTGCTTCGAAGTTTTGACAGTTATGAACAAAGCTGCTGTAGACATCCATACGAGGGTTTTTGTGGGGACGTAAGTAAACACCAAAGAGTGCGATTGCTGGATGGTGTGTTAAGAGTATATTTAGTTTTGTAACAAACTGCCAAGCTGTCTTCCTAAGTGGCTATACCGTTTTGCATTCTCTCCAGTTCCTGTTGCTCCACATCCTCCTCCATATTTGGTGCTGTCAGTATTCTCAATTTTGGCTATTCTAATATGTATTTAGTGGTATCTCGTTATTGTTCTAATTTGCATTTCCCTGATAACATATAATGTGCGGCTTTTTTTTTTTTTTTTTTTGAGATGGAGTTTCACTCTTGTTGCCCAGGCTGGAGTGCAATGGCGCAATCTTGGCTCACTGCAACCTCCACCTCCCAGGTTCAAGCGATTCTCCTGCCTCAGCCTCCCGAGTGGCTGGGATGACAGACATGCACCATCATGCCTGGCTAATTTTATATTTTTAGTAGAGACAGGTTTTTCTATGTTGGACAAGGCTGGTCTCAAACTCCCAACCTCAGATGATCCGCCCACCTTGACCTCCCAAAGTTCTGGGATTACAGGTGTGAGGCACCACGCCCCCAGCTGTGCAGCTTCTTTTCACATACTTACTTGCCATTTGTAGATCTTCTTTTGTTTGTTTAAGTCTTTGGCCCATTTTTCAATCAGATTATTTCCTTACTGTTAAGTTTAAGAGGGCTTTGTATATTTTAAGTAACAATCTTTTATCAGTTGTGTCTTTGCAAATATTTCCTCCCTCTTCTAATGTGGTCTTTTGCAGAGCAGAAGGTTTTAATTTTAATGAAGACTAACTTACCAATTATTTCTTTCATGGACCATGTTTTTGGTGTTATATCTAAGAAGTCATAGCCATACCTAGGTCATCTGGGTTTTATCCTATGTTATAGGAGTTTCATAGTTTTGAATTTTACCTTTAGATCTATAATCCATTTTGAGTTAATTTTTGTGAAGAGCATAAAGTCTGTATCTAGATTCATGCTTGTTTGTTTTTGCATGTAGATATCCAGTTGTTCCTGCACCATTTGTTGAAAAGACAATCTTTGCTCCATTGTAGTGTCTGTGCTACTTTGTCAAAGATCAGTTGACTGTATTTATGAAGGTCTATTTCTGGGCTTTCTATTCTGTTCCATTGATCTGTTTGTCTATTCTTTCACCAATATGGCACTATTTTGATTACTGTAGCTTTATAGTAAGTCTTGGAACTGGGTAGTATCCATTTTCCAAATTCGTTGTTTTCCTACTATATTGTTGTGTTAGCTGTGCTGGGTCTTTTGCTTCCGTATCTAAACTTTAGAATACGTTTGTCAATATCCACAACATAACTTGCCAAAATTTTGATTAGGATTGCATTAAATCTGTAAGTCAAGTTTTGAAGAACTGACATCTTGACAATATTGAGTCTTTCTGGGGAATATTTACTTATGTCTGTTTATTTAGTTTCTCTTTGATTTCTGTCATCAGGGTTGCAGTTTTCCTCATAAAGATCTTGTATGTATTTTATTAGATTTAAACCTAAGTATGTATTTTTGGAATGTTAATGTAAACAGTACTTTGTTTTGAATTTCAATTTCCACTTGTTCATTACTGGTGAATAAGAGAGTGACTGACTTTTGTATATTAACCTTGTATCTTACAACCTTACTGTAACCACTTATTAGTTCCCAGGAGTTTATTTGTCCATTCTTAATAAACTCCTTTGGATTTTCTACATAGATGAGCATGTCATCTGTTTTATTTCTTACTTCCCATTACGTATACCTTTTATCTCCTTTTCTTGTCTTATTGCATTAGGTAGGATTTCATGGTTTTTCAACATTTTATTATAAAAATTTTTAAACATAAAAAAGTTTATATAGTAAGAATATATATAAACCCTAGAATCTACAATTAACATTGTTCTCTGTATGCTTTACCACAGATTTCCATCTATTAATCACTCTATTCACCCATCAACTTAGGTTTTTATATATTTCAGAGTCAACTGCAGCCATAATTATACTTCACCACAAAAGTTTCAGTATGCATATCATTCACTAGAGTTCAGTATTTGCTCATGGTTCTTTTTGATTTTGGGTTAATATTTACGTACAGTGAAATGCGTACATCTGAAGTGTACCATTTGATGACTTGATAAATGTATCTATCTAGGTAACCTAAACCCCTATCCAGATATAGAACATTATCCCAATCCTGAAAACTTCTTTTTTTTTTTTTTTTGTGGAGACGAAGTCTTGCTCTTGTCCACCAGGCTGGAGTGCGATGGCGCGATCTCGGCCCACTGCAGCCTCCGCCTGGGTTCAAGTGATTCTCCTGCCTCTGCCTCCTGAGTAGCTGGGATTACAGGCACCTACAACCTCTCCCGGCTAATTTTTGTATTTTTAGTAGAGATGGGGTTTCACCGTTTTGACCAGGCTGGTCTCAAATTCCTGACCTCAGGTGATCTGCCTGCCTCAGCCTCCCAAAGTGCCGGGATTACAGGCGTGAGCCACTGCGTCTGGCCCCTGAAAACTTCTTAATGCTGCTTTCTAGTCCACCCCTGTCCCCATCCCCACTCCCACCAAAATCAAACCCCGTTCTTCTTTCTTTCCCACCAGAGATTGGTTTTAGCCTGCTCCAGAACGTAATTGTAAGTCATACAGTATATACACTCTTTTGTGTAATGATTTTTTCAGTCAGCATGTTTTTGAAATTCATCCATGCTATTGTATCAGTTATCTGTTCCTTTTTATTGTTGAATAATACTCCATCGCATGACTGTACCTTTCTTCATCCGTTTTCTTATTACTAGATACTTCAACTATTTCCAGTTTTTTGGCTACTATGAAGTGGTAAGAATTTTTTTGTATAGATATTTTTGTGGACATATGTTTTTATTTCTCTTAATTACCTGGGAATGGAATGCTGTTTCAGAGAGGGTAGGGATATGTTTAGCTTTATAATAAACTGTGAGGTGTTTTTCCAAAGCAGGAGCACCATTTTACATTCCCACCAACAATGTGTGAAGGTTCAATTACTCCATATCCTTGCCAACATTTGGTGTTGTCAATCATGACCTTTTTTGACATTCTGGATGTAGATTAGTAGTTGTAATAGTAGTCTAGATTTGTAGTTGTATTTCATTGTGGTTTTAATTTGTATTTTTCTAACGACTAATGATGTTGAGCATCTTTCCATGTAGTTATTTGCCATTTGCAAGTCTTATCTGTTTCTTTATATCAAGGGCCAGAAAATGCCAGCCCACTGACCAAATGTAGTCCATGGCCTGTTTTTGTAAGGCTCTTGAGGTAGGGTTGTTTTAAGAATGGCGATCATTAAAAAGTCAGGCAACAACAGATGCCAGCGAGGCTGTAGAGAAATAGGAACACTTTTACCCTGTTGGTGGGAGTGTAAGTTAGTTCAACCATTGTGGAAGATGGTGTGGTGATTCATCCAGGATTTAGAACTAGAAATACCATTTGACCCAACAATCCCATTACTGGGTATATCCCCAAAGGATTTTAAATCATTCTACTATAAAGACATGCACTCATATGTTTATTGCAGCACTAATTACAATAGCAAAGACTTGGAACCAACCCAAATGCCCATTAATGATAGACTGGATAAAGAAAATGTGGCACATACACACCGTGGAACACTATGCAGCCATAAAAAAGAATGAGTTCACTTCCTTTTCAGGGACACAGATGAAGCTGGAAGCCATCATTCTCAGCGAACTAACACAGGAAAAGAAAACCAAACACTGCATGTTCTCACTTATGAGTGGAAGTTGAACAATGAGAACACATGGACACAGGAAGGGGAACATCACACACTGGGGCCTATCGGGGGGTTGGGGGGCAAGTGGGGGAAGAGCATTAGGACAAATGCCTAATCCATGTGGGGCTTAAAACCCTAGATGATGGGTTGATAGGTGTAGCAAACGACCATGGCACATGTATACCTATGTAACAAAGGTGCACGTTCTGCACATGTATCCCAGAACTTAAAGTGAAAAAAAAAAAAAATGACAACAAATTGTATGTGGCCTGAAAAACCTTAAATATCTGACAGAAAAAAATTCTGCTTCTATTATGCATTTATAGTGTATATCTTACATATAGCATATTGTTGGGCATTAATTTTTAAAATGCATTGTGATAATCTCTTTTAGTTTTGAGTTTTTAGTCCATTAACATTTGATGGGCCAGGTGTGATGGCTTATGCCTGTAGTCCTAGCACTTGGGTGGCTGAGGTGGGAGGATCACTTGAGCCTAGGAGTTGGAAACCAGCTTAGGCAACATAGGGAGACCCTGTTTCTACAAAAACTAAATTAAAAATTTTAAAACATTTGATATCATTATTGATAAGGCTAGAGTTATGTCTATGATTTTATTATTTGATTTTTGTTTGTACCTCTGTTTTTATTTCTGTTCCTTTTTCCTGTCTTCATTATTTATGAATTTTTAGAATTCCATTTTAAGTCCTTGATTGCTTTTTTTTTTTGAGACGGAGTCTCGCTCTGCTGCCCAGGCTGGAGTGCAGTGGCCGGATCTCAGCTCACTGCAAGCTCCGCCTCCTGGGTTCACGCCATTCTCCTGCCTCAGCCTCCCACGTAGCTGGGACTACAGGCGCCCGCCACCTCACCCGGCTAGTTTTTTTTTTTTTTTTTTGTATTTTTTAGTAGAGACGGGGTTTCACTGTGTTAGCCAGGATGGACTCGATCTCCTGACCTCATGATCCGCCCATCTCGGCCTCCCAAAGTGCTGGGATTACAGGCTTGAGCCACCGCGCCCGGCCCCTTGATTGCTTTTTATCTATATTTCTTTAAATTATTTTTAGTGGTTGCTCTAGGGATTATAATTTACCTCTCTAAATGTTTACAAACTACCTAGAATTAACACTGTACCACTTGACATAAAATGTAGAAACCATGTAACAGAGTAAGTCCATTTACTACCCATTGTGTTTTATGCCATCTTCATGTGTATTACATTTACATGCATTATAAATACCACATGACAATATTATAATACTTGCTTTAAATAGTTATATATATATTAAAGAAATTAAGAAGGGGAAAAGTCTTTTGCATTTTCCAAATATCTACCACTTCTGGTTTTATTCATTCCTTCCTGAGGATCTGAGTTTCCATCTAACATTTCCCTTCAGCCTGAAGAATTTCCTTTAGCATATTTTTGTGGTGCAGATCAGTTGGTGACAGATTCTCTTAGTTCTATGTTACCTGAAATTTTTGTTTTCATACTTGAAAGATATTTTTGCTGGTTACAGAATTCTGTGTTGGTAAATTTTTTTTCTTTTAATGCTTTAAAAATACTGTCCCACTATATTTTGGCCCCACACAGTTTCTGATTAAAAGTTAGCTGTAGGGCTGGGTGTGGTGGTGCATGCCTATAATCCCAGCACTCTGGGATGCTGAGGCAGGTGGATCACCTGAGGTCAGGAGTTCAAGACCAGCCTGACCAACATGGTGAAACCCTGCCTCTACTACTAACTACAAAAAATTAGCCGGGTATGGTGGCGCATGCCTGTAATCCCAGCTATTTGGGAGGCTGAGGCAGGAGAATCGTTTGAACCCAAGAGGCAGAGGTTGCAATGAGCCAAGATCCACCATTGCACTCCAGCCTGGGCAACAAGAGCAAACCTCTGTCTAAAAAATAAATAAATAAATAAATAAATAAATAAATAAATAAAAGTTAGCTGTAATTCACATTTTTGTTATACTCTATGTGTTATGTTTTACTGCTTTTGAGATTTTTCTCTTTAATTCTGGTTTTGAGCAGTTTAACTCTGAATTATGTAGGTATGGTTTTCTTTGTATTTGTTTTAGTTGGGTTTGAGTTTCTTGAAGCTTTAAATTGACGTCTTTCACCAAATTCAGGGAAATATTGGCCTTGGTCTCCTCAGATATTTGTTCTGCCTCATTCTCTTTCATCTTCACTCTCCGAAGACTTCAATTATATGTATGCCAGTTGTTTTGATATTGCCTCATAGATCTCTGTGGCTCTGTTTATTTAAAAGAATTATCTCTGTACTTCCGACTGGATCATTTCTATTGCTGTATCTTCAAGTTCACTTTCTCTTTACCCTGTCATCTCTGCTCTGTTATTCAGTTATTTTTTCAGTCCACTTATTTTTTTCCTCCAATATTTTTTAGTTCTAGGATTTTCATCTTCTTTTCCTTCTTATGACGCATAATTTATTGTTGATGTTTCCAATCCTTTCATAAATTGGAGCATATTTCCTTTAACTCACTGAGCACAAATAGGAAAACTAAAATAATTGTCTGCTAATTCCAACATCATCTTGGGATTGGTCTCTGTTAATTATCTTTTCCTTTGAGAATAGGTAACATTTTCCTAATTCTTTGTATGTTGAGTAATTTTGGATTATGTTCTGGCTATTATGAATGTTATTTTGTAGAGATTCTTATATTATTACATTCTTCCAAAGAGTTTTGATGTTTTTCTTTTTCTTTTTTCTTTTTTTTTTCCTTTTTTGAGATTGAGTTTCACTCTGTTGCCCAGGCTGGAGTGCAGTGGTGTGATCTCGGGTCACTGCCACCTCCGCCTCCCAGGTTCAAGTGATTTTTTTGGCCTCAGCTTCCTGAGTAGCTGGGACTACAGGCATGCACCACCATGCCTGGCTTTTTTTTTTTTTTTTTTTTTTTTTGAGACAGAGTCTTGCTGTGTTACTCGGGCTGGAGTGCAGTGGCACAATCTTGGCTCACTACAACCTCCGCCTCCCAGGTTCAAGTGATTTTTTGGCCTCAGCTTCCCGAGTAGCTGGGACTACAGGCATACACCACCATGCCTGGCTTTTTTTTTTTTTTTTTTTTTTTTTTTTTTTTGAGACAGAGTCTTGCTGTGTTACTCAGGCTGGAGTGCAGTGGCACAATCTTGGCTCACTGCAACCTCCGCCTCCCAGGTTCAAGCAATTCTCCTGCCTCAGCTTCCCAAGTAGTCACCAGCTAATTTTTGCATATTTAGTAGAGACAGGATTTCACCATGTTGGCCAGGATGGTCTCAGTCTCTTGACCTTGTGATCCACCCGCCTCAGCCTCCCAAAGTGCTGGGATTACAGGCGTGAGCCACCACGCCTGGCCTTGTGGCTAATTTTTGTATTTTTAGTAGAGATGGGTTTTCACCATGTTGGTCAGACTGGTCTCGAACTCCTGACCTCAAGTGGTCTGCCCATCTTGGCCTCCCAATGTGCTGGGATTACAGTCGTGAGCCATCGTGCCTGCCCGTGATTTTTTTATTCAAGCAAGCAACTAACTTAGTTGATCTCAAACTGCAAACTATTTGAAAGTTCAAATATCACTTTGGTTCTGTTATGATTTGAATGCATGTGTCCTTCCAAAAATCATGTGCTGGAACTTAAACCCCAAGGTGATGGCCTTAGGAGGAGGGGCCTTTTGGGAAATGATTAATTTATGAGGGCTCTGCCCTCATGAATGGATTGATGTCCTTACAAAAGAGGCTTTAGAGAATGTTTACCCTTTTTTGCCCTTCTGCTGGGTGAGGACATAGCATGGAGGGCACCCTCATGGGAGCAGACACTGATCCCTCCCTTACCAGACACTGAAACTGCTAGTGCCTCATCTTAGACTTCCAGCCTCCAGAACTGTGAGAAATCAATTTCTGTTCTGTATAAATGACCCAGTCTGAGGTATTTTATTATAGCAGCACAAACAGAGTAAGACAGGCTGTTTTATCCTGAATTGGGCTGTTTGTAGTTTGCCTTATGTACACGTATCTTAGGGGTCATCCAGAGGTTTAGACATAGTCTATGCACAGGAATTTGGGATTCTCCCTCTCCTGTGGTAGCAGTGGAGCTGTGCTACTCAGATACCCTGCCCCAGGGAACCAGAAGGACCAGTTGCAGAGAACATAATTGACTGAGGATCTTAGCTGCCACACGTTTGGATCCACTGTGGGGGTCATGCCAAACCATAACTGTCATTTCTGCCAGATGTAAGATTTCTGTAATGGTGACTTTGAGGACTCTTCATTAGCTGGCATGAGACTTTCAGAGGTGCTCTGCCATCTGAAGCCCTTCCAACCCAATCCTCCTCTCTTTTGCTCATGTCAGACCTGCTTCACCACCCCCGCCTACTCCTATTCGTTTCTCCTCTCTCCTTGACCACACAGCCTTGTTGTTCTAAAAGCTGGTATGTTCATTCTCACAGTGGCATGGAGCTGAATGCCTCGACCATGGCTATACGTTTATGTCACCTGTCCCGAAGATCATTCATAAGTGTGGTGGGCAATTCTCCAAGGGATGGCAGGGAGTCTGTGGCATTAAGGGGTTGGACCTCAGTCTCTAGTACCCACTCCAATAGTCAGGTCTCCTCAGAAGGCCTTGTGGCTTCAGGAACGCATGCACACTTCCCCTCATGCCATGCTGGCCCTATAGACCCAGACACTGAGCTGCTGGCCTGCCACACTGGAAGCACCTTCCAGAGACATGGGAGACCCTGACGACATGATTCCGAAGCCAGGGGCTGGAGGGCTGGGAGTTGGGCATGTGAGCACAGGGGGAGAATGGGTCACCATGCCCAGGCTCAGAACTGGCTCTGCTACTTGGGCCTGGGGAAAGAGAATGCATTTTTATTTATTTACTTTATTTATTATTTGAGACAGAGTCTCACTCTGTTGCCCAGGCTGGAGTACAGTGGTGCGACATCCACTCACTGCAACCTCTGTCTCCCAGGTTCAAGCAATTTTCCTGCCTCAGCCTCCCGAGTAGCTGGGATTACAGGTATCTGCTACTATGCCCGGCTAATTTTTGTATTTTCAGTAGAGATGGGGTTTCACCATGTTGGCCAGGCTGGTCTCGAATTCTGACCTCAAATGATCCACCCACCTTGGCCTCCCAAAGTGCTGGGATTACAGGCTGTGAGCCACCGCGCCCTGCCCATTTTTATTTTTTATATCATGTTAAGAACCCTGCCCCAGGAAAAAATAAACCTCCAGCTCCCAAGACAATGCCTAATATCCATTAGCTAGGTGCCCTGCCAGGAGGAAAAGAAGGGAACAGCTGAGTGCTGGTGCCTTATGCCAGCCCTGGGGCACAGACATAAATAAAGTGGGCTTTCTGTCCTTCCAGGGGCTCCAATCCCAAGGGAGACCACAGAGAGGGCAACAACAGAGGTTCTGACAAATCCGGAGGAGAGACAGGAACCAAGGATGCCTTCCCAGAGGTGCTGGCATTTGGGATGTGTTCCACAGAGAGCAGATACTGCTTGGGGGAAAAAGCACCTTCTATCCAGACTTGGGTGGGGAGGCTTTTGCCTTGATAAAATCACGGTGACTATGGCTTTTTTTTTCTCTTGGTGTAGGAGATGACAATGAGCTGTTTGGGGTGACTGGAACATAGCATGTGGAACAAGACCTGTTTTAAATGAACCGCTTTATTTTTATGGCAACCAATTCTTAATTCATTCAATAATAATTGAATTGGGTACCTGTTATGTGCAAGGAATTGGACTAAGCACAAATAGAACAGAAAATAATCATCCAGTGTCTCCAACAAGAACAGACATCTATCAGTGGTCATGATTTGCTGTTGCTGCTTGGTGTGGAAATGCTGAGCTGGGTGTGGACAGGACACTGTGCAGTCCTGCTCTGTGTAGAATGGGTCCCTATGGTGTTTACACTTTGATCAATCTATGGGGTTCCCTGAAGATCAAAGAATAAACGGAAAGGTACTAGCCTCGGAAGAAGAGACGTGACTGCCAAGAGGCCTGGCCAGACAGCCTGCCAGGCAGGCTGGAGTCCGGCTGGCTGGGGCAGCTGGCCTTCCCATAGTGAGACTGGCAGTGTGCTCAGATGGCCACACTGTTTGGAATCCGGTCTGGAGACAAGTAGTAATATGGCAGCTGCTTCTTCTTGTTGCGCTCAGCAATCACGCTGACAATGGCCTCGAGGTTCTTGCGGAATCGGGCCATAGCTTCCTTCACAGGCTTCTCGATAAAATGCTCTTCTGGGTACATGCCCAGGAACAGCTGAGGGCCCAGACATGGATACACACATAGGTCAATCTGCTACCCATGTAAACTGACAGGCCTGTCTCATCCCAAGGGGCCAGCCACCCTTTGGGAGATGAAGGAGGGAGCATCTATTCACCTGCCCATATTCACCCTCTGCTGCCTGACAAGAGGGCCTTGGGAAGGCAAGTGTCGTCGCCTCCAATCTGCTTCCCTAAGGAAGGCTCCAGAGCTGGGCTTCATGGATAAGTGGGAAAATAACTGCCTGCTACCAGGTGGTTACAAAATGATGCAGATGAAGCTGGAGGGTGCTGGTGGTTGCAGCCATGGTATCCTGCTCTCTCGGGCCACCCCTACGCAGCACTCCCACCTCCCATCAGGGGCGCTGGGGCCAGTGCTGGCCTCTCCAGCCCAGGAAGGCAGAAGGCAGGCCAGGGAGCCTGAAGGGGTGGCTGCCCTGTTGGGGTGCTGTGCTTATTTGCATGCTCACACAGATGTCTGCGGGGTAGAGCTAGACATCATTTTAAAAAACTACTGTATTGGATTAAGATCACAAAGCTTCTGAGCTGGACAGGTCCAAGAAACATAGGCTATTGATAATGGGACTTGGATTTAGTCTGTGGAGGGCAATTCAGTCTCAATATTCTTTGACCAAGGAATTTGTCTGCTAGGAATGTGTCCAGTCATACTGAACACGTGTGCAAAGGCACAAAAACAAGGATGTCCAGTGAGGGACCAACACATTAGCCGGGAACAACTCAGACGACCAGCAGTCTGGAGCAGGTTGGACTGCAGCGGCCATTCTGTGCAGTACCAAAGCGAGTGCATCCACCAAGACACACCAGATTCAGTTGTTAGGTTAAATGAGATGCACATGTCCTGAAGGAACCCAGGAAACTCTTGGTCATTCCTTCTGGAGTACCAGGGAAAAACATATGTGCAAGAGCTTTGTCAATAGCTGGGGGGAGGAGGTGTCACACACGACCCTCTGGTGACAGTGAGCAGAGCCTGGGCTGTGTGCTCTCCTGCCGTGCCCACCCTGAGCTCTGTCCAGGCTCAGGCCGGGAGACCTGGTGGCAGCTGCAGCCCTCTGGGCCCTTCCAGCCTTGGAAGTCAGGATTCCTGGCTCCAAGTGAGCCTTGAGGCCAGAGTCACAAAGCCCTGAGGCTGAGGAACCGGTTAACCTGGGGTGACCTGGGTCTGTGCCCCACCCTGCCCAGCCTCACCTCGTTTTCCTGGAACTGGCTTAGCGCCCACACTGCACCCAGATGCCAGCAGGAGCGGCCGCGGTCGGGCAGTGTGTCCACGATCTGCTCAATGGTCACCACGCCCTTGGCAGTCGGCGGCGGGGCTCGCATGGTTGGGGGCGCATTGGGGATCCAGGAGCACCAGTCGTACTGAGGACATGACCGCCAGCGAGCGTGGGCACCCCCGAAGCCCTGCTGCCCAGCTGCCCCCTGGGCCCCGTCCTCCCTGTGCCCCCCAACTCCAGCGGGCCCTTCAGTCCATCCATCCTCTTTCCCCGCGGCCAGCGCCCTCGGCTGCGCGGGCAGAATCCATCCTGCAAGTCCCATGCCAGACCCCGAGGCTGCCCGAGGGTGCGGTACCCGTGCAGAGCTGGGGCGGGGGAGGAGGCAGCGGCCTTGGGGAGGGAGCTCTGCCCAGCGGGCCGGGCCCCGCCTACCTGGCCGAAGTTGACCGCGGCGTGCTGGGCGGAGGCGGTGAAGATCACCACGGTCAGGTACTCCGACAGCTGCTCCCGGCTCTTGACCGACTTGGGGAAGCCTAGGGCGGAACCACCGGCGGGTTGAGGCCCAGTCCCTGGGGACCCCAGGGCCCGGCGCCCACCCCGTGCCCGGTCTCCCTGCCTCGACGCCGGAGGGCCCGCTGGGCAGGACACCCCGGAGGGGCGGCGGCTGCGCCCGCGCTGCCGACTGCGGGGGAGCCGGTCCGGAGACGTCCCTGAGTCCCTACCTGAGGACTTGCGGCCCCGCATGCCGTACACGTAGACGTCGTTCAGGAAGTCCTGCAGCTCCAGGTCCTCCTCCACCACCTGGTCGCTCTCGTAGTAGATGCCCACCACCTCGGCCGTGAACCTGGCTCAGGGGGCGCAGCCAGGGTGGGCGACCCAGCCAGGTCTGCGGAGCGGTGCCCGGCGGCAACCCCCTCACGGACTCTGGGCACCCTCCACCCCTTCCCCATTCAGCGCCAGCCGCCGGTGGCCAGGCCCGCCCCAGGTAGTCAGGCAGGGGGCCTGGCTCCTCCCCCAGGACCACCGCCCCGCGGGCGCTCACATCCTAATGGCTTCCCACACCAGGAGCCCGTCGTCTCGGTAGAAGTAGTAGGGGATGTCCTCTTTACTCTCCATGCCCCGGGCCTTGATGGCCTCGGGAAAGCACAGGGAGGCGTAGGTCAGGTCCTTCATGGCCCTCTGCACCATCTGCACGTGCCCACCGCCCCCTGTGGCGTTGGCCTGGAGTGGGAGGTAGAGTGCCCTGAGCGGGTGGCTCCTCCCACAGCTGTCCAGACCCATCCCTGGAAATGTGCCAGGGAGATGAGGAGGCCAGGCAGGCAGAGGGGCAAACCCTTGTCCTGTGAGATGGGGGAGGGATGTTTAATGCAGAGAATGACAAGGGCAGCGGGTGGAGAGGTGACAGGGAGGAGCCTCCCGCCCAATCCAATGCAAGGGACTGAACCGTGGGGCTGCAGAGCGCAGGAGGGAAGGGTGCGCTCCCAGCCACAGGAGGGCAGCAGGCGTGGGCAGGTGTGTGGGGGACCCCAGTACCAGAGGGCCTGGGCTGTGAAGTCTGCTCTAGTGCTGAGCACAGGACCCTCAGTCATTGCTCTCAGTGACCCTTAGTTTCCAGGCCCCATGCAACTCTGTTGAGGGCGTGCTGTGTGCTCAGGTGAGGGCTGGAGAGACCCACAAGGAGGGATCCTGGTCCTGATCCCGGTTGCTGACCGATGCAGACACACTCACAAGCTGACTGGCATACATGTGTACACATGCACACACACATGCAAATACACCCAGGGGGCTGGGCTGTCGGTGCCACAGAAGGTTTGAAGATGGACTTGGGTGTTGGGGTGCCAGAGACTGGTCCATGGTAGGCATTCAGCCCAAGCAGGACCAACCAGAGCTTCCCCCCAGCACTTTCTGTTTGGATGCGGCCAGGAGATAATGGCCACATGGGAACCTGAGGTAGAGCTACTATGATGAGGTCCTGTGCCCTCTCCCATGGGGGCCTGTCTGCAGCAGGAGAGTGTGATGCCAACACAGGTGAAAGTGAAAGAGGGAGCCAATGTGCCTATACCCTGGGGCATTGCTTGAGTCCCTGGATCCATTTCTGGCTGAGGCCCTGGCCCCTCTACTGTGTCCAGGTATTTGAGATAAGACATGTCTTGTCCAGCTGCAGCTGGTTTGAGTCGGGTTTTGTCATTTGCAACCCAAACAGTGTTTCAACTTCAGTGGTCTCTGGCCTGGTCACTAATGGGCTGGGGAAAGGAGGAAGGTTGGGGCAAGGGCCCATGTGAGAGTCCAAGCTTGGTAAGGCTACAGGGGACTCAAAACGAGGGGGGGTGCTGTCTGAGGGATGCGAGGTTTGGGCAGGGCCTGGAGGCCCTGATGCAG
Source organism: Rhinopithecus roxellana (assembly GCF_007565055.1). Lineage (NCBI taxonomy): Eukaryota > Metazoa > Chordata > Mammalia > Primates > Cercopithecidae > Rhinopithecus > Rhinopithecus roxellana. Next base: position 1,420,199 of record NC_044559.1, on the reverse strand, counting down.
GAGACAGTGGGTTGGGAGGGTTGCGACCCGGGAAGCAGAGTGCTGGGGAGGTCTGGGTCAGGGTGGCAGGGGTGCGGCAGATTAAGAGGCAGACACAGGTTCCTGGTGTGTAGGAGGTCAGGGGGCCATAAGGAGTGTCTTCCAGAGGGGGTTCTACACCCAGGTCCCAGAGGCTGGGAGAGGGGAGGAGTGGGAGGAGGGGACCGGGAGCCATCAGTGAGAAGGAAGAGCTGGTGGTGCACCTGGAGGCGTGCTCCTGGCTGAGTGGCAGGGGCTGGAGACATTAGGAGGATGCTGGACCCAGTGCTCTGAGCAAACTCCAGCTTTCACCCTTCCAGGCCTCCTGAAAGGGCGTCTAGATCTCAAATAGGGAGTGAAGGTGGCCAGGCTGGGCTCTTCCAGGCAACAAGTAGGGTAGGAGGGCACCCACCTTGTCAAAGAGGCCACACTCACAGATGAGCTGCTCACGGGCCTTGGTGTTGATAGCGATGGTGAATCTCACGTGTGCCACCAGCAGCTGGGGAGGGGAGAGGAGGAGGCCTCAGAGGGGGCCCAGCCAGTTGACCTGGTGCCCCAGGGACCTGCAGCTCCCCCACCCAGGACTGCCCTACAGGATGATGCTGGCTGCAGGGAGGAAGTGAAGGCTGGGTGCTGCTGATCTTTCTGCTGAGTAAGTGCTGGAAGCCTGCACCCCTCTGATGCTTACTAAGCATGATAATGATTCAGATGGTCCTGGCCAGCACTTGTACAATGCTTACCTCTTTGCTCCCTGAGTTCACTGTCTTAATCCTGACCATCATTCTGTAAGGCAGCTGTACTATTTGACCTGTTTTACTGGTGAGGAAACTGAGGCACACAGGAGTACTTTTAGCCTGCAGTCACCCCGACAGCCAGTGCTTGTAAGATCCGGGAACAGGGAAGGAGAGTGATGGCAGGGGCGGCCATCAGCACCAGCCGAGGATCACCGTGAACTCATTTGCCTTTTACAACTCTACTGGCTGGCCAGCGAGGTGCCTGTGTCAGGCCCACACCCTGGCCTCGTGTCCTGGGAAACAGCAGGCTCCCAGCTGTTTTCTTCCTTTGGGGACATTACTGACTCTGAGAACATCTCTCCAGGGGTCCCTTTCTGCCACCCACTCCCAGCCACAGGTCTCCCTGTGGGATGTCAGCGATCCCTCCCACTCCACATCTCAGATGCCCTCCCATAGCAGGTGGGGCAGTAGCTGGCTGTACCTTGAAAATGGGGTGCACGGCAGGCAGCTGGCGGTACATCGCAATGCCAAAAACCTCAGACACCAGATGTGTTCGCAGAAGGTGGGTGATGGTCTGGTGGACATGGAAGTCACTGGAACGCACCCAGATTTTGGCCAAAAGCCAGTCGCATTTTGCATCCGAAGGGAGGAAAATAGGGTTCTCATCTCCCGGGATTTGGTTGAGCTGATACATTGGGGAAAGGAAACACACTGCTGTATTTCACTTCAGATTATAGTTGTTGGAGAACTTCGCCTCTTGGGAAGTTCCAGAAGTATCTGAATTTCTTTAACAGTGACTTTGGAATCAGAAGAGCTTGGAGGGGGTAAAAGGGCCCTGGGGCGATGTTTCCTGTCCCAGCCATATTACTTACAACCTGCATGACTCTGGATGACACACTGGGCTTTCTAAGCTCCGGCTTCAGCATCTGTCATGTGGGGACAGTGATCCCTAAGGCTCACAGTTACTGTGGGAATAGCCTCAGGGGCTGGCAGCATGGAAGGAGTGGGCAGGCAGAGGGCCCAGCAGCGGAGGGGATCCCTGCCCCCCTTCCCTCCTTGCCCTGCTCCCTCTTCTACTGCCTCTCATTGATCTCCCATACTTTCCTCCCTCTCCTCTTCCCTGAAATGCTAGTGCTCCCCAGGGTCTGCCCTGGTGCTCCTGTCTTCTTTTCTTGCCCTAAATCAGCTCGTCCTGTCCAAAGGCTTGGGCCTTCCTGGTGCTGAGCCTCCCAGATCAGGGTCTGCAGCTTGAACTCTGCCTGGAGCCCAGACCTGTGCCCAGGCGCCTCCTGTAGCAGAGGCTGGGCCTGTCTTCCCTTTCCAGTTTCCACTCCACACTGGGACAAGGTGAGTTTTTTCTTTTCCAAAATGCAAATCATGTCACGTTAACTGCCTCCTCCATCACCTCTTAATGCCAGAAAATAAAATCCCCAAGCTCTGTGGTGACCTGGTTTGCTGATGCCTCTGCACACACAGCTTCACCTTCCCGCCCCCACCCTGGCACCCAGCCCCAGGTCTCTCCACGCCAGCAGTCCCAGGCGTCGCCCCCTTACTGAAAGCCCAGCACAGCCTCAGCACCTGACAGTGAGCTCTCACAGAAGCCTGAAGCAGGTGCTGGCATTGCCCATTTTTAGATGAAGACATGAGGTATTGGATGGATTGACAGAATGAATGAGGGGGGTGGCAGGGCTCCAGCCAAGAGTGACCAGGAAGGGGCGTGGCCAGACTTTAGGTGCTGGGAAAGCACAATGGCCATGGCTGGGGAGGGAGAACTGTCCCAGAGCACACAGCTGTGTCACTTGCTATAAGTATTGTGGAAAGTGGGGTCCTTGGGCATCTCTCCCTCGAAAATAGTGCTGTCCAATAGACATATAATGCTACCCACACATGGAATTGTATGTATTCAGGAAGCCATATTAATAAAAGTAAAAGGAAAGAGGTGAAATGCAGGTTAATACAATTTTATTTTACCCAATATATCCAGAATATTATCACTTCAACATGAAACCAATCTAAAACTATTAAATGAGATATTTCACATTCCCCACCTCCTTATTCTAAGTCTTAAAAATCAAGTGTGAACTTTGTACTTGCAGCAGGTCTTGGTTTAGATGAGCCAAATCCCAAATGCTCCAGAGCCCTGGTGGTCAGTGACTCTACCCTGGTCAGAGAGACCCCAGCAGCCCCAGAACTCCCTGAGGACCAAGGAAGGGGGAGGGAGGAGGGACAGCAGAGTGTGACTTGCACACTAGGCGTGCCTGTCTGTTTACACATGAGCTTAGTTGACTGCTTTTAAATATCAGACAATTCCACATAAAAATTTGAATGACCTGGTTTTCCTGAAAAATTAGAAGGTCTCAGAACTCTGCACATGTTCTCACAGAACTACACTCTTGTCCCTTTTCTACAGTCCCAGCTGTCATGGTCCCCACTGCCACACCCATTTACATGAGCTGCCTGGGCCACTGATACCTGATCTGTGCCCTAGAGTGCTGGGCTGCCTGGCATGCTCTGAGACACTCTCTGACATGTTCTCACGTGCTCTGACATGTTCCTGATGGCTCTGGGACACTGACATGTTCCTGACATCCTCTGGGGCTAAGGAGCCCCCTGTGGTGTGCTAGGGGCTTTACCCATACTATCTCACTTAATCCTTACTTTGACCCTGTAAGGCAGGTATTCCTTGCTGTACCCATTTTACATGGGGGAAATTGAGGCTCCAGCTGGTTAAGCAACTCTCCCAAGTCACACAGTAGGTAAAGAGCTGAGCCGGCAACATGATATTTAACAGGCAAAAACTGAAAGCATTCCCCCTAAAAACTGGAACAATGCAAGAATGTCCACTCTCACCCCTCCTATTAATAGAGTACTGGAAGTCCTATTCAGAGTGATTAGGCAAGAGAAAGAAATAAAAGGCATCCAAACCAAAAAAAAAAAAAAAAAAAGGAAGTCAAATTATCTTTGTTCATCCATGGTGATTCTACACCTAGAAAACCCTGAAGATTCCTCCAAAAGACTCCTAGATTTGATAAACAACTTCAGTAAAGTCTCAGTGTTATAAGTAAAATGCTTGTGAGAAACAGAATGCTTGTTCCTTGGTACTGCAAGGAAAAATCAGCATTTAGACAAAAAGTTTTTTTTAGCAAGGCAATTTCACTTTCTGCAGAAAGGGTGCTCCTCGTAGATGAAACAACGGCGAGAGCACACCTGAATAATGGAGAGAAGCAATTTTTATTCCTTACACAGCTTGTCCCTGCTACTGTGTCCTGTCTCCACTGGCTGGAGCCAGACCTCACAATCTAAACTAAAACTCGACTGGCTAATAACTTAAAACTTTTCTAAACAGGTAAAAGCAATGGAAAGACAAAGGAAAAGAGGAAGTTGCTTATGAAAGGACTTAGAAAAGTAGTAACATTCCCAAATAAGGAAGGGGCATAGGCTGCAAACTGGGACATGCCTGTGAGCACGTCCAGCGCAAATATCTTGATTAAAGTACAAGGACATAGAATGTACTCATTCCCTTATATCTCACAGCTATATATGATAGGGCTTAATAAAAAGTTATTAGCACAAAGCAAAAAGGCTTAAAAAAAGTTAGTCTTTAGAAAAAACAATTATTTCTTACACTTATAATTTATTCTTTGACAAAAAAAAACCTTAAAAAAACCTTTTGACTTTCTACACTTAAGATACAAAATCAATGTACAAAAATCAGTAGCGTTTCTTTTTATTTGAGACAGAGTCTCATTCTATCACCCAGGCTGGAGTGCAGTGGTGCAATCTCAGCTCTCTGCAACCTCTACCTCCCAGGTTCAAGCAATTCTCCTGCCTCAGACTCCTGGGTAGCTGGGATTATGGGCATGTGCTACCACACCTGGCTAATTTTTGTATTTTCAGTAGAGATGGGGTTTCACTGTGTTGGCCAGGCTGGTCTCGAACTCCTGACCTCAGGTGATCTGCCCACCTCGGCATCCCAAAGTACTGGGATTACAGGCATGAGCCACCGTGCCTGGCCTAAAAATCAGTAGCATTTCTATGCACCAACAATGTTCAGGCTGAGAACCATACCAGGAATGTGATCTCAGTTACAATAGTCCCCTACACACAAAAATAAAATACCAAAGAATACATCCAACCAAGAAGGTGAAAGAGTTCTACAAAGAGAACCATAAAACACTGATGAAAGAAATCATAGATGACACAAAAAAAATGGAAAAACATCCCATGCTAATGGGTTGGAGGAACCAATATCATTAAAATGGCCATACTGCCCAAAGCAATCTACAGATACAATGCAATTCCTATCAAATTATCAACATCATTTTTCACAGAATTAGAAAAAAATCCTAAAATTCACATGGAACCAAAAAATAGCCTGAATAGCCAAAACAATCCTAGGCAAAAAAACAAAGCTAGAGGCATCACATTACCTGACTTCAAACTACTACTACAAGACTATAATAACCAAAACAGTATGGTATACTGTGTGTCAAAAATAGGCACACAGATCAATGGAACAGAACAGAGAACCCAGAAATATAGCCATGTACCTGCAACCAACTGATTTTTGACAAAATCAACAAAAGTAAACAATAAGGAAAGGACATCCTATTCAATAAATGGTGTTGGAAAAACTGGCTACCTATATGCAGAAGAATGACACTGGGTCCCTTCCTCCCACCATATACAAAATTTACCTCTAGATGGATTACAGACTTAAATGTAAGATCTCAAACTTTAAAAATTCTAGAAGAAAACCTAGGAAAAATTCTTATGGACATTTCCTAGGCAAAGAATTTATGACTAGACCTCAAAGGCATATGCAACAAAAACACAAATTGACAAATGAGACTTAATCAAATTAAAGAGCTTCTGCACAGAAAAAAAAAAAAAAACTATCAACAGAGTAAACAGACAACCTACAGAATGGGAGAAAATATTTGCAAACTATGCATCTACAAATGACTAATACCCAGAATCTATAAGGAGCTTAGGAAAAAACACCACCATTAAAAAGTGGGCAAAGGACAGGAGCAGACACTTCTCAAAAGAAGACATACAAGTGGCCAACAAACACATGAAAAAAATGCTTAACATCACTAATCATCAGAGAAATGCAAATTAAAACCACAAAGAGATACCAGTCAGAATGGCTATTATTAAAAAGTAAAAAAAGGATAGATGTTAGCAGGATACAGATAAAAGGGAATGCTTACATACTGTAGGTGGCAGTGTAAATTACTTCCATCCCCGTAGAAAGCAGTTTGGAGATTTTGCAAAGAACTGCAAATAGAATTACCATTCGACCCAGCAACCCCATTACTGTGTACCTACCCAAAGGAAAAGAAATTGTTTTACCAAAAGGACACATGCACACATATGTTTACTGCAGCACTGTTCACAGTATCAAAATCATGTAATCAACCTAGGTGCCCATCGATAGTGGCACCGGATAAAGAAAATGTGGTACATGTACTCCATGGAATACAACATAGCCATAAAAGGAATGAAATCATGTCCTTTGCAGCAACATCGGTGCAGTTTAGGGTTGGCACTTAGGCCATAATCCTAAGTGAATTAACCCAGAAACAGAAAATCGAATACTGCATGTTCTTATTTACAAGTGGGAGCTAAGCATTGCCTACACATGGACATAAAAGTGGGAAAAGAAGACACTGTGGACTCCAAGAAGGGGAGGGAGGGAAGGAGGGAGGAAAGGGTTGAAAAACTAGGTATTGGGTACTATTCTCAGTATTTGAGTGATGGGTTCAATAGAAGCCTAAACCCCAGCATCATGCAATATAACCATGTAACACACCTGCACATGTACCTCCTGAATCTAAAATTATATTTTTATATATATAAAAACTGTTTATATATATATATATTTATTATATATATTTATTATATATATATTTATTATATATATATTTATATATTTATATATAAAACTGTTCTGACCAGTAAAAAAAGAGCTGAATGAGGATGGGCCCAGTGCTCTGCCTATTTCAGCCCATCACTCTGCCTTCTGCCTCTTCACCTCCTAGCCTGGCCAGGCCTCACCTGCCCATCCCCTTGAGCTCTTGTACTACTGAGCTGGCCCTTCCCAAACCCATCCTTCACATCCTCCCACTCCTGTCCAGGGTCTTGGCCTGCCATGGGATGCCAGAACTTGCTCTGAGCAATTTGTGTTTCTTAAATTTGTTTTTTTGGGTAAGGAAGTAGCTTTACATTTCTGATTAGAAAAGAATATGTGCTTATTATAAAAAGAAATTCGAGTCATGACAGGAGAGCCTGAGAAAGAAAGAAAACATCATCTCATCTTCCAGCCCCCAGTGATAACCACTAAATTCTGGGGAGCCTCCTTTCATAGGTCTTTGCATGTGTGCACTTTTATCTGTCCAATTTTCCATCAACTGAATATGATTATAATCAGTATCTGTCTCTTTGTTTTGCTCACCTGTCCCCCACTGGGTCATTACCATGTTCCTACCTGGTAACACCACATCCGTGTGTTCCCATGCCGGCACAGTAGGCCTGCTGCATCCTTGCATTCATTTTACATAAGTCAGACCATGCCCATTGCCTTAGTAGTTTGAAGGAGCTATTTGTATATGACAGATACGTATTCTTTATTGGTCCTTTGTGTCTTGTTTTTCCACTTTATTAACTCATTGTGGAGACCCCTCCAGGTCAGCTGGGAGGGAACTAAAGCATTCCTTTCAAAGATGCTACAACGTTTTATGGTGACGACATGGAAGGGCTCACTCACTTCAATCCTCTTCTGCTGTTAGACTGTTTTCAATTTTTTTTCCCCCATCACAAACTATGCTCCTGCTGCTACCCACATTTGTGCTTTCATTTCTGCTGGTGGCTGCTAGCGAAGGCTGAGCCTTGGGGGTGTGGGGGTGTTTTCTTTGAGTAGACACTGCCTGCCCTACTGTTCCTCGGACAGGTTCACTCTGCTGGTGCACACCTGTTCAGTGCTACTGGCTGTCAGAACACTTAAACAATAAAGTCCCCTCCAGTGCCCCTCCAATTGAGATGGAGCAGGGGCCTCCTCTTAGGGCACTGTAGCCCCCCAGCCCCCCAACAAGGCATAGAAATGAAGGAAAATTCTGAGTTCCTTCCAGGGAAATTCCAGGCACCCAGCTAGCCCTGAGAAGTAAATGAGCAACTTGCCAAGCAAGAGGATAACAGCAACCTAAAACAGCCAAGGAAGCCAGAGTCCTGGGGTGTTTGATTCCCTCTGGAAATTAAAGAGAACACCTGAACTCGTGACTCTGAGTTGTTTTTCAGAAACCCAGACCCCCACCAAATGGATCCACTGGTACAGAGACCTCAGAGAAGAGGGAGCTGAGGCCTGAACTCTGAGCGCGGCTCTTTGTTCTAAATTTCTTCCTGGGGGGCCTGGGGGAAGTCCCGCCTACAAGCCACAGCTAACGTTCCTTTCTGGTAACTCAAAATTTTAAACAAAACTTCTCTTCCTTAACCAACCGCAAAACAACAAATTTTTGAATCTACCTATGACCTGGAAGCCCACCCCACTTCAAGATATCTTGCCCTTTTAGGCTAAATCCAATGTGTGCCCTCCATGTATTGATTAATGATTTTGTCTGTTAACTTCTGCTTTCCTGAAATTTACCCCGCCTTTAAAAACGCTTACCTGCAAGCCATCAGGGAGTTCCAGTCTTAAGAGGAAGTTGCCCAATTCTCCTTTTTTGGTCCCCGCAATAAATGCCTTGTGTTCTAGATTCTATCCCAATCTCAGTGTTTTGTTTTGCTGCACTGGGCAAGCAGACCCCAGTCCAGCTCGGCAACACAACTGTCCTCACCACGACAGCCCCAACCCCAGGATCCTCTGACCACCCACTCCAATGTGCACCTGGTACAGCAGGTACTGTGGGATCTGTTCCGGTACTGGCCCAAGCTCTGACCTTGGGCTGCCCAGGCCCACCAGTTATCCCATGAACACTGCCAGGCTGCAACAATTCATGGGCAGTGCATGGGGCTCTATCCTTGCTGGTGTTTGGGAGTTACCCCTTTGTTTTTCCAACCAGACAGGTTAGAAATGATATCTTATTGTTAACTTTCATTTGCATTTCCCTAACTACAGGTGAATTAGGAGTTTTTCCATATGCTGGTTGCCCATTTACATTTCTTCTTTTGTGAATTGCCTATCCATATTCTCTGATCATTTTTCCACTGGAGTATTTGTATTTTCCTGTCAATGTAAAGGAGCTAATTGTATGTCATAGATAGGCATTTCTTAGCTGTCACTTCTGTTACAGTTATTCCCCCAATCTCTATTTTGCTTTTTGGCTTTGTTTATGGTTTATTTTATCATTCAAGTTTTAAAACATTACACAATCAAACATGCTTAGCTTTCCCCTTCTAACTTCTTGGTTTCCTTTTCCTTCTAAAAGTCTTCTGAGTCTCCGCATAGTTTTTCTAAATTCATTTACTTTTTTCATTTTAATTTTTATTTCATCTGAATTTTTTTTCTTTTTCTTCTAAGCAACTCTACATGATGAGATTTATTTTTGTAAATGGCATGACAGAGTAGTCCAACTTAATTTTCTTCTTATGCAAATTGTGATAGCACCATTAAAATAATATTCCCTTTTCACTGAGTTGAAAAACCTCCATTGTGATACATTAAATTCCTCTGTAGGGGAGTCTATTTCTGGATCTTACTCTATACTGTCCCCCAGTTCTCTCTGTTTTCAAGCACAGCTTAACAGTAACCTTACAAATCCAGCAAGGAAAGTGTTCCCTCTGTGTTTTCTTTTCTTTTTGTTTTTTTTTTTTTAAAGGCAGGGTGTCAACTCTGTTGCCCAGTGTGGAGTGCAGTGGAGCTTTCATGGCTCACTGCAGCCTGAACTCCTGGACTCAAGCCATCTTCCCACCTCAGCCTCCTGAGCAGTTGGGATTACAGGTATGCACCACCATACCTAATTTTTTCTATTAAATTTTCTTTTCTTTTCTTTTTTTTTTTTTTAGACTTGGTTGTCCTGCCTCTCTATGTGGTTTTTATTTTTTTCAAAAAATTTTTGACTATGCCAGATTTCTTTTTCCACATGAATCTTTCAATTTTTAAATTGTTTTCTCTCCTTTTTAGTTCCTCTTCACCACCACACCTCCACCAAGAAAGATAAAAAATTCTGGCTGAAATTTTACTTGAAAGTGCATTAAGTTTTTATAATAGAATTTGGTAGAACTGACATTATTATGATATACAGTTTCCTCCCCAATATCAAATCACTGTTAAGAGTTCATTGTATATCCTTTAAAATAACTTCATAGTTGGCCAGGTGCGGTAGCTCACACCTGTAATCCCAACACTTTGGGAGGCTGAGGCAGGTGAATCACAAGGTCAGGAGTTCCAGACCAGCCTGGCCAACATGGTGAAACACTGTTTCTACTAAAAATACAAAAAATTAGCTGGGCATGGTAATCCCTGCTACTTGGGAGACTGAGGCAGGATCATTGCTTGAACCCGGGAGGCAGAGGTTGCAGTGAGCCGAGATCATGCCACTGCACTCCAACCTGGGTGACAGAGCGAGACTCCATCTCAAAATAATAATAATAATAATAATAACTTCATAGTTTTTCCTTATATGGATGTTATATTTTATTGTTGGTATGGAGAAAGCTATTTTTTTTGAGAAATATATTTATCTAAACTCTTTGCCAAATGAACTTATTAATCTAGTAGCTTTTAAAAAAATTAGAATCTCTTATGTTTTCTAGGTCTACCATAGCATTACCAGAAAGGATAATGTTGCCTGTTCTTTGACAATATGTTTATTGATTGTTTTCCTGTTTTATCACGTGGTATGACCTCTAAAATAATGTCAAATAAAAACAGCGATATCAGCATTCTTATTTATTATTTTAATGGAAATGGCATTAGAGTTGCACCTTTTTGATGTTAGCTATCTTTATCATATAAAGTAAGGTTCCTCCTATTAATTTTTATTTGTTGTGGCTATTTTTTTTTTTTTTTTTTTTTTTGAGACGGAGTCTTGCTCTGTCGCCCGGGCTAGAGTGCAGTGGCCGGACCTCAGCTCACTGCAAGCTCCGCCTCCTGGGTTTACGCCATTCTCCTGCCCCAGCCTCCGAAGTAGCTGGGACTACAGGCGCCCGCCACCTCGCCCGGCTAGTTTTTTGTATTTTTAGTAGAGACGGGGTTTCACCATGTTAGCCAGGATGGTCTCGATCTCCTGACCTCGTGATCCACCCGTCTCGGCCTCCCAAAGTGCTGGGATTACAGGCTTGAGCCACCGCGCCCGGCCATGTGGCTATTAAATGTTATTAAATTCACCTTTAGTGTGAATTGATATAATCATAAACTTTATCCTTATTGGTAAAATAAATTATGGTGGTAGCTCTCTTGATATTGAAATATCTGGAATAAGCCCTGCTTGGTTATTACATATAGTCATTTAATACACTGCTGCACTCACTTTGCTAATATCACCCTTAGATTTCTCTTCAATCTTGTTTTTTTTTTTTTTTTTTTTTTTTTTTTTTTTTTTTTTTTTTTTTTTTTTGAGACGGAGTCTCGCTCTGTCGCCCAGGCTGGAGTGCAGTGGCCAGATCTCAGCTCACTGCAAGCTCTGCCTCCCGGGTTTCCGCCATTCTCCTGCCTCAGCCTCCCGAGTAGCTGGGACTACAGGCGCCCGCCACCTCGCCTGGCTAGTTTTTTGTATTTTTTAGTAGAGACGGGGTTTCACCGTGTTAGCCAGGATGGTCTCGATCTCCTGACCTCGTGATCCACCCATCTCGGCCTCCCAAAGTGCTAGGATTACAGGCTTGAGCCACCGCGCCCGGCCTCTCTTCAATCTTTATTTAATACTTAGATTGGTCTTCAGCCTTCTTTTGAAGTCTGCCTGTGTCCAGTTTCAGAACTAAGCTTACGCCAGCTTTATAGGATCAATTTGGGGCTAATAAAGAGCCCTGGAAATGTTGGCTGTTTAGTAGCTGGGTGAGACTCAGCTGCTCGCCATGTGGGTCTGTTTCCAATCATTATATGGAAATTGGCCTATTTTCTACAATTTCTTCTAATTTATCTTTTCCTAGGTTTTTAATCCATTTCCTCTAGTTTTTCAAATGTGTTGCCATATTACTCTCATTAAAAAAATACATAATCATTACTCTTTTTTAAGAGACGGGGTTTTGCTATGTTGCTCAGGCTAGAGTGCCATGGCTATTCACAGGTGTGATCATAGCACACTACAGCCTCAAGTGAGCCTCCTGCCTCAGCCTCCCACGTAGCTGGGACTACACTTGTGCACCACCATGGCTCATGACAATATAATTACTCTTTTTATGACTCCTTTTTTATTCCGAATCTTGAATATGTTTTATTTTTCTCTCTCTTTTTTTCCGTCAGCCTCATGAGGAGGTTATTATTATTATTTTTTGGACCTTTCAAAGAACTAGATCTTGGAGTTACTATCCTCTGACTTTTATTTGCTTGGGTCTTTATAGTTTGCGAAGTTTCCATTTTCAGAAGAAGAAAGAGACCCAGGAACAGTCTGTGGCTTTCTCAAGGTCCCACTGCCTGTCAGCAAGTGGCTGAGCTGGAATTTAAGCTAGGCCCCTGACTCCAGGCTGCTCCAAGAGGTCTCTGAGCCAAGCTTTTGAAGGCACCATTGGTGGTACCTGGGATCTCTGGGGATCTTGCAGAAATTTCATCTTCTTTTAGGTCACCTGTCCCTTTACCTACTGCTTCAGTTTCTTTGGCACAGGGCTTCTCTCTGGTAACAGATGGGAAGCTCCTCTGAGGGCACATGCCCCTAGGAGACCGTGGGGAGCCTGGAATCTAGAGAGTCAGATGACCTGGCTTGAATCCTAGCTCTGTGGCTGGCAGTGGGCACCTGTGCCTCAGTTTCCTTATCTGGGTAAAATGATCAACATCAATAAAGCCCACTACCTGGGAGGGTTGTGGTGATGATGACACAAATAAAGAGAGGTTATCTAAAACCCCAGTGGTTAAATGTGCTTCAGAATCCAGAATTTTTAGGATTTTAGCAGTGGGTATACTTCATTATGTGCCATACACCCTCCCACCCCAGGTCTAGGGCAACATACTATTTTACAATCAAACAGAGCAGTATTTCTGCAGTGATCCACATGCATATCACATTGAATGGGGAAAAGGCTCTAAATAACCTCACCTATTGCTTCAAAGAAGGTTTGTTCACAAACAATGAATTTGCTGCACAGTTTTGAAACATGCAGCAATTTTCAGGTTCTTTAGATTTAGAATCGAGGGTGAGGGATGGTGGACTGTGCAGGTTAACCCGTAGGATAGCCTTGGCATGTGGCTGGTGCCTGACCTATCCAGCTGCTATTGTGTCCACAGCTCCCAAGGTCCAGTTCATGGACATTATTTGCTGAATGCTCATCTGCCAGTCTCCCACGGCATCCTCTGTGCAGTTCCTTCCTACCCCCAGGGACCTATGCCCAGTCCAGTCCTGGCCTTGGTCCGTGCTGTCTGCACACCAGCTCCCAGACTGGCAGCAGGCTGGTGCCAGGAACAGGTGGAGACAAAGCCCTGTGCCCACGTGCCTGTCATCCAGGGTCTCCCTCTTCCTCCTCCCTCATCTCAGGTGGACGTAAAAACTCACATCATTATCAAAGGTGGCATACCAGGACTGGCCTGGTTCCTGACCCCAGCACCCACGGTGCCCCTCAGTGGTTTTGGTCTCCAGCTCAGGCCACAGCTTCACCTGCCTGGCTCCTGGCAGCACCTTGACTGGGGGCCCTTGGTCAGGGCACTGGGTGGAGAGTGAAGAATATCATCCCAGCACAGGTCCTCCACAGTGTGCCTCCACTGGCCAGGGGCTTCTCAAGTGTGCCTTGGGGAGTACAGCCCTCTCCGCCCCTATGGACAGCCCACCTCAGGGCCGGCAGGAAGCCCTAGTGTCTTTCAAGACATAGCTTCCTGGGGGCGGAGCAAGATGGCCGAATAGGAACAGCTCCAGTCTCCAACTCCCAGCGCGAGCGACACAGAAGACCGGTGATTTCTGCATTTTCAACTGAGGTACTGGGGACATCTCACTAGGGAGTGCCGGACAATCGGTGCTGGTCAGCTGCTGCAGCCTGACCAGCGAGAGCTGAAGCAGGGCGAGGCATCGCCTCACCTGGGAAGTGCAAGGGGGAAGGGAATCCCTTTTCCTAGCCAGGGGAACTGAGACACACAACACCTGGAAAATCGGGTAACTCCCACCCCAATACCGCGCTTTAAGCAATGGGCACACCAGAAGAACATATCCCTCACCTGGCAGGGAGGGTCCCACGCCCACGGAGCCTCCCTCATTGTTAACACAGCAGTCTGCGGCGATCTAACCGCAAGGCAGCAGCGAGGCTGGGGGAGGGGCGCCCGCCATTGCTGAGGCTTAAGTAGGTAAACAAAGCCGCTGGGAAGCTCGAACTGGGTGGAGCTCACAGCAGCTCAAGGAAACCTGCCTGTCTCTATAGACTCCACCTCTGGGGGCAGGGCTCAGCTAAAAAACAACAGGGGAAACAGCAGAGGCCTGAGCAGACGCGAATGACTCTGTCTGACAGCTTTGAAGAGAGCTGTGGATCTCCCAACACGGAGGTTGAGATCTGAGAACGGACAGACTGCCTGCTCAAGTGGGTCCCTGACCACTGAGTAGCCTAACTGGGAGACATCCCCCACTAGGGGCAGTCTGACACCCCACACCTCACAGGGTGGAGTACACCCCTGAGAGGAAGCTTCCAAAGTAAGAATCAGACAGGTACACTCGCTGTTCAGCAATATTCTATCTTCTGCAACCTCTGCTGCTGATACCCAGGCAAACAGGGTCTGGAGTGGACCTCAAGCAATCTCCAACAGACCTATAGCTGAGGGTCCTGACTGTCAGAAGGAAAACTATCAAACAGGAAGGACACCTATACCAAAACCCCATCAGTACGTCACCATCATCAAAGACCAGAGACAGATAAAACCACAAAGATGGGGAAAAAGCAGGGCAGAAAAGCTGGAAATTCAAAAAATAAGAGCGCATCTCCCCCTGCAAAGGAGCGCAGCCCATCACCAGCAACGGATCGAAGCTGGTCAGAGAATGACTTTGACGAGATGAGAGAAGAAGGCTTCAGTCCATCAAACTTCTCAGAGCTAAAGGAGGAATTACATACCCAGCGCAAAGAAACTAAAAATCTTGAAAAAAGAGTGGAAGAATTGACAGCTAGACTAATTAATGCAGAGAAGGTCATAAACGAAATGACAGAGATGAAAACCATGACACAAGAAATACATGACAAATACACAAGCTTCAGTAACCGACTCGATCAACTGGAAGAAAGAGTATCAGCAATTGAGGATCAAATGAATGAAATGAAGCGAGAAGAGAAACCAAAAGAAAAAAGAAGAAAAAGAAATGAGCAAAGCCTACAAGAAGTATGGGATTATGTAAAAAGACCAAATCTACGTCTGATTGGGGTGCCTGAAAGTGAGGGGGAAAATGGAACCAAGTTGGAAAACACTCTTCAGGATATCATCCAGGAGAACTTCCCCAACCTAGTAGGGCAGGCCAACATTCAAATTCAGGAAATACAGAGAACACCACAAAGATACTCCTCGAGAAGAGCAACTCCAAGACACATAATTGCCAGATTCACCAAAGTTGAAATGAAGGAAAAAATCTTAAGGGCAGCCAGAGAGAAAGGTCGGGTTACCCACAAAGGGAAGCCCATCAGACTAACAGCAGATCTCTCGGCAGAAACTCTACAAGCCAGAAGAGAGTGGGGGCCAATATTCAACGTTCTTAAAGAAAAGAGTTTTCAACCCAGAATTTCATATCCAGCCAAACTAAGTTTCATAAGTGAGGGAGAAATAAAATCCTTTACAGATAAGCAAATGCTTAGAGATTTTGTCACCACCAGGCCTGCCTTACAAGAGACCCTGAAGGAAGCCCTAAACATGGAAAGGAACAACCGGTACCAGCCATTGCAAAAACATGCCAAAATGTAAAGACCATCGAGGCTAGGAAGAAACTGCATCAACTAACGAGCAAAATAACCAGTTAATATCATAATGGCAGGATCAAGTTCACACATAACAATATTAACCTTAAATGTAAATGGACTAAATGCTCCAATTAAAAGACACAGACTGGCAAACTGGATAAAGAGTCAAGACCCATCAGTCTGCGGTATTCAGGAGACCCATCTCACATGCAGAGACATACCTAGGCTCAAAATAAAGGGATGGAGGAAGATCTACCAAGCAAGTGGAGAACAAAAAAAGCAGGGGTTGCAATCCTAGTCTCTGATAAAACAGACTTTAAACCATCAAAGATCAAAAGAGACAAAGAAGGCCATTACATAATGGTAAAGGGATCAATTCGACAGGAAGAGCTAACCCTCCTAAATATATATGCACCCAATACAGGAGCACCCAGATTCATAAAGCAAGTCCTTAGAGACTTACAAAGAGACTTAGACTCCCACACAATAATAATGGGAGACTTCAACACTCCACTGTCAACATTAGACAGATCAACGAGACAGAAAGTTAACAAGGATATCCAGGAATTGAACTCATCTCTGCACCAAGCAGACCTAATAGACATCTATAGAACTCTCCACCCCAAATCAACAGAATATACATTCTTCTCAGCACCACATCACACTTATTCCAAAATTGACCACGTAATTGGAAGTAAAGCACTCCTCAGCAAATGTAAAAGAACAGAAATTATAACAAACTGTCTCTCAGACCACAGTGCAATCAAACTAGAACTCAGGACTAAGAAACTCAATCAAAACCGCTCAACTACATGGAAACTGAACAACCTGCTCCTGAATGACTACTGGTTACATAATGAAATGAAGGCAGAAATAAAGATGTTCTTTGAAACCAATGAGAACAAAGATACAACATACCAGAATCTCTGGGACACATTTAAAGCAGTGTGTAGAGGGAAATTTATAGCACTAAATGCCCACAAGAGAAAGCAGGAAAGATCTAAAATTGACACTCTAACATCACAATTAAAAGAACTAGAGAGGCAAGAGCAAACACATTCAAAAGCTAGCAGAAGGCAAGAAATAACTAAGATCAGAGCAGAACTGAAGGAGATAGAGACACAAAAAACCCTCCAAAAAATCAATGAATCCAGGAGTTGGTTTTTTGAAAAGATCAACAAAATTGACAGACCACTAGCAAGACTAATAAAGAAGAAAAGAGAGAGGAATCAAATAGATGCAATAAAAAATGATAAAGGTGATATCACCACCGACCCCACAGAAATACAAACTACCATCAGAGAATACTATAAACACCTCTACGCAAATCAACTAGAAAATCTAGAAGAAATGGATAATTTCCTGGACACTTACACTCTCCCAAGATTAAACCAGGAAGAAGTTGAATCCCTGAATAGACCAATAGCAGGCTCTGAAATTTAGGCAACAATTAATAGCCTACCCACTAAAAAAAGTCCAGGACCAGATGGATTCACAGCTGAATTCTACCAGAGGTACAAGGAGGAGCTGCTACCATTCCTTCTGAAACTATTCCAATCAATAGAAAAAGAGGGAATCCTCCCTAACTCATTTTATGAGGCCAACATCATCCTGATACCAAAGCCTGGCAGAGACACAACAAAAAAAGAGAATTTTAGACCAATATCCCTGATGAACATCGATGCAAAAATCCTCAATAAAATACTGGCAAACAGGATTCAGCAGCACATCAAAAAGCTTATCCACCATGATCAAGTGGGCTTCATCCCTGGGATGCAAGGCTGGTTCAACATTCGCAAATCAATAAACATAATCCAGCATATAAACAGAACCAAAGTCAAGAACCACATGATTATCTCAATAGATGCAGAAAAGGCTTTTGACAAAATTCAACAGCCCTTCATGCTAAAAACGCTCAATAAATTCGGTATTGATGGAACGTACCTCAAAATAATAAGAGCTATTTATGACAAACCCACAGCTAATATCATACTGAATGGGCAAAAACTGGAAAAATTCCCTTTGAAAACTGGTACAAGACAGGGATGCCCTCTCTCACCACTCCTATTCAACATAGTGTTGGAAGTTCTGGCTAGGGCAATCAGGCAAGAGAAAGAAATCAAGGGTATTCAGTTAGGAAAAGAAGAAGTCAAATTGTCCCTGTTTGCAGATGACATGATTGTATATTTAGAAAACCCCATCGTCTCAGCCCAAAATCTCCTTAAGCTGATAAGCAACTTCAGCAAAGTCTCAGGATACAAAATTAATGTGCAAAAATCACAAGCATTCTTATACACCAGTAACAGACAAGCAGAGAGCCAATTCAGGAATGAACTTCCATTCACAATTGCTTCAAAGAGAATAAAATACCTAGGAATCCAACTTACAAGGGATGTAAAGGACCTCTTCAAGGAGAACTACAAACCAATGCTCAGTGAAATCAAAGAGGACACAAACAAATGGAAGAACATACCATGCTCATGGATAGGAAGAATCAATATCGTGAAAATGGCCATACTGCCCAAGGTTATTTATAGATTCAATGCCATCCCCATCAAGCTACCAATGAGTTTCTTCACAGAATTGGAAAAAACTGCTTTAAAGTTCATATGGAACCAAAAAAGAGCCCGCATTGCCAACACAATCCTAAGTCAAAAGGACAAAGCTGGAGGCGTCACGCTACCTGACTTCAAACTATACTACAAGGCTACAGTCACCAAAACAGCATGGTACTGGTACCAAAACAGAGCTATAGACCAATGGAACAGAACAGAGTCCTCAGAAATAATACCACACATCTACAGCCATCTGATCTTTGACAAACCTGAGAGAAACAAGAAATGGGGAAAGGATTCCCTATTTAATAAAT
The DNA here is from genome assembly GCF_007565055.1 of Rhinopithecus roxellana. Lineage (NCBI taxonomy): Eukaryota > Metazoa > Chordata > Mammalia > Primates > Cercopithecidae > Rhinopithecus > Rhinopithecus roxellana. The sequence goes on along the minus strand of NC_044559.1, from coordinate 1,401,575 downwards.
GGTGCTGTGAAAATTGGCTAGCCATAAGTAGAAAGCTGAAACTGGATCCTTTCCTTACTCCTTATACGAAGATTAATTCAAGATGGATTAGAGACTTAAATGTTAGACCTAATACCATAAAAACCCTACAAGAAAATCTAGGTAGTACCATTCAGGACATAGGCATGGGCAAGGACTTCATGTCTAAAACACCAAAAGCAACGGCAGCAAAAGCCAAAATTGACAAATGGGACCTAATTAAACTAAAGAGCTTCTGCACAGCAAAAGAAACTACCATCAGAGTGAACAGGCAACCTACAGAATGGGAGAAAATTTTTGCAATCTACTCATCTGACAAAGGGCTAATATCCAGAATCTACAAAGAACTCAAACAAATATACAAGAAAAAAACAAACAATCCCATCAAAAAGTGGGGAAAGGATATGAACAGACATTTCTCAAAAGAAGACATTCATACAGCCAACAGACACATGAAAAAATGCTCATCATCACTTGCCATCAGAGAAATGCAAATCAAAACCACAATGAGATACCATCTCACACCAGTTAGAATGGCAATCATTAAAAAATCAAAAAAAAAAAAAATCAGGAAACAACAGTTGTTGGAGAGGATGTGGAGAAATAGGAACACTTTTACACTGTTGGTGGGATTGTAAACTAGTTCAACCATTATGGAAAACAGTATGGCAATTCCTCAAGGATCTAGAACTAGATGTACCATATGACCCAGCCATCCCACTACTGGGTATATACCCAAAGGATTATAAATTATTCTACTACAAAGACACATGCACACGTATGTTTATTGCGGCACTATTCACAATAGCAAAGACTTGGAATCAACCCAAATGTCCATCTGTGACAGACTGGATTAAGAAAATGTGGCACATATACACCATGGAATACTATGCAGCCATAAAAAAGGATGAGTTTGTGTCCTTTGTAGGGACATGAATGCAGCTGGAAACCATCATTCTTAGCAAACTATCACAAGAAGAGAAAACCAAACACCGCATGTTCTCACTCATAGGTGGGAACTGAACAATGAGATCACTTGGACTCGGGAAGGGGAACATCACACACTGGGGCCTATCATGGGGAGGGGGGAGGGGGGAGGGATTGCATTGGGGAGTTATACATGATATAAATGATGAATTGATGGGTGCTGACGAGTTGATGGGTGCAGCACACCAACAAGGCACAAATATACATATGTAACAAACCTGCACGTTATGCACATGTACCCTAGAACTTAAAGTATAATAAGAAAAAAAAAAAAAAAAAAAAAAAAAGACATAGCTTCCTGAGCTGGAGTGTGAACGGAGCCACCCAGGAGCCCTGGATCACGGAGAACTGAGCTGCTCAGAAAGGTGTGCCTGGAGGCAGCTTACCTGGATGGCAATGGGGACGATCTTGTTGGCTAGGTTCTTATACAGCAAGCAGATGGGAGCGGCCAGGAACTGGAGTGTGCAGGGGTCTGTTTTGTTGGCATCGATACCATCCAGTAGCTCAAAGTCCACGATGAAAATGTTCCCTTGCTGCAGGAGGCAGAGAGATGTGTCCAAATCAGGCTAAGCAGATGGGCCAAAAATCAGGCCTGAGGAAAGAGTGATGATCTCTGGGGCCCCCTCTCCCTTTCCTGTGACTCAGCGGAGTTTAGAATGTGTCAAAGGCTGATTGATTCACATGGAGGGTGTTCACAGGTTGTGGTAGTTCGGGGTAAGGTGAAGGAATGGCAGCAGCTCACTCTGCATTTGTAGTGTCTGAAACCTGCTTGACTGGCAGGAAAGATGAGAGACCGCACTGAGTGTCAGATTATAAGAAGAAAGGAGAGGTTAGGTGAAATAGATGTGACCAGTTAAATGTCAAAAAATGATGTTGCCGGACTCTACACAGAGGTCAAAACTGGGCGAACTCAACCCCAATCAGAGCCAGGACAGGGATCTCCCTTGGGAGGAAGAGACAGGAAGCAGGGCAGGGCTGTCCACCGGGTCGGGTAGGGAGGCTGCAGGTGAAGGGAGAGGGGGTTCTGCATGGGCAGGGGAATCTACAGGGGTTGAGGGGGGTCTCCAGGAGGTAGGGAAGGTCTGCGGGGGTGGGAATGAGTGTATGGCGGGAGAGGGGCTGCAGAAGCAGAGGGGGAAGGGGCAGTGGCTGGGGAGGTGGGGGTGGTCTGCAGGGTTGGCCTGTTGTGCCCTGGTCTGAGACTGGCGACACAGGCGGGTCATTGGTGTAAATTCATCGGGCTTGCTGACCCTCGGATCCGTGCCCTTTTCTGTAGGGATTAACACCCCTCGACACACAACAAGCGTGCCCCTGAAATGGGAGGCGGGCGACCGCTGCGAAGAGGGGCCCCTAGGAACGCCAGGTGCAGGGCAGGCCTGCTGGGCCGGGAACGCAGCGCTTAGGCCGGGGGTATGGCCGCTCCTTCTGAAGCCTTTTGTTTCCTGAGTGATGACGGAAAGGGTGAGGGTCCCGACTGCGGAGGGGTCAGGGTCTACTCCGCCTGGAGACATCCAGAGCGCCCCGCTACAGCTTCACCGATCGCGCCCGCGCGCAGGACCCCCGGGCTGCTTGGCGGCACGCAGGACTGAAGCCACCCACGCAGGACGAAGCCATCCACCCAGGACGGCGGGAACTCGGAGCCTGGCCACCGCCCTCCTCCTTTGTGTCGTTTGACACCAGGGATCAGCTCTGAGCATCTGTCGCGATGGCAGGGGGCCGGGGGGCGGGGAAACGGGGACCTTTCCCGCGGAGGCGCTCAGGGCACCTTGTGTTGGGGAAGGAGGCAGGTGGAGACCCTCGGGCTGGTCAGGCACATTGGTGTCTTGCCTTCTAGGACGACGGCTGGACAGCTGGACTTTGAGAGCTGAAGTGACCATCAGACTCTACCCAGAAGGAATGGCTGCTAATCCAATCTTGAGACCACCCAGGCTGGTGAACGTGATACTGGGAACAGGAGGCCTGGGATTTGGGGCCACTGCCTGCAGCATTTCTCTGTTATTCCAGGCCTCCCTTGCATCTTTCTGGAAAACGAGGGGCAGGCCTATCTCTCAGTTCTGACGTTTTAGAATTCTGCTGCTGACACTGGAGTTCTTGCCTGTCTAGAGTCCCTGTCCCCTCTGGTCAGCATATTCCATTCTCCTGGCCATGGGCACGGGCTCACAGAATCAGTGAGGCCCGAGGATGGCCTAAGACATCTGCTGGGAGTGTTAGGAAACAGGGTCTTTCTTGCTGGGAGTGGGTGGTGTTTGCTAAGCTGGTGGAAGGTAAATCTGAAGCTGCTGGCGATCATTCTTTACCTCCAGGTAAGGAAACCCTCCTAAGGAAAAATCCACCAGAGGCAGAGGATTGAGACATGGAGAGAGAGAGAGACAGTGCAGGGGATGATCTGAGCCCTGTTCTGGTCCCAAATGAGTTAGCATTGCTTTTTACTGTTGCCTGAGCCAATAGAGTTCTTGGATTAAACCAGATGGAGTTGATTTTTGTAATCTGAAACCAAAGAATCCAAATACAAAGACTAAGAACTCAAACAAACTTGAGCTGTAACACTGAATCAATACCAACAACAGGGATACGATTTCCCTATTCATGTTCCAGAAAATAAATGCACATTTTACAAAACAATGTAGTCATTTTTAGTAGGCCACAAGCTTGCTGTAGATCACTAAGGTGATTGTGGGGATTAAGAATCATGCTGGTGTGTAGGAAATGGGACGGTGTGTGTGTTAAGAGTCTAGTCAGTGTCCCAGCTACTCGGGAGGCTGAGGTAGGAGAATGGCCTAAACCCGGGAGGCGGAGCTTGCAGTGAGCTGAGATCCGGCCACTGCACTCCAGCCTGGGTGACAGAGGGAGACTCCCACTCAAACAAAACAAAAACAAAACAAAACAAAACAAACAAAAAAAAAAGCGTCTAGTCAGTGAGGGATAGGTCAGCTCAAAGGAAAGGCAACCCATAACCCATGTGCCCTGGAGGTGGCCAGGACTCCCTGTGGGAGGCTGTTGCCCTGCCCAAGTGCTGAGGACGGCCACTCCTTGGCTGCTGGTTGCACAGATGGCTGCTCAGAGTCTTCCAATTCTAGGATTCTATATGGCTTAATCTCTATGATCTCTGACTTGAAGTTTGAAACCTATAGCCACCGAATCAATGTTACTAAGTCTAGCAATTCAGTCCACTCAGGAACACAGATGCTGTCTCAGTGTATGGGGTATTGTAACTGTGAGCTGTTCACATGACCAGGAAGTGTTCTGGGCCTGGTTGGGTGCAGGAGGAGGAGGAGGTTAGGAAGCACTGCCTGCACTGGGGCAGAAGACTTGTCCAGGGACTTCAGCTGGGTGGGTGACCCTCTAGATTCAGATGGGCCAGGTACTGGGGCTGTAGGTTTATCTCTAAAGGGCACCAACCATCCCTCTCCAACTAGGACCCCAGGGTAAGCTGAGCTTAAAAGACTGGAAGCAGCAGAGGCCACCTGGACACCTGGGCACAGGCAGCAGGGCCTGGGTGGCAGAAGGCCCCGTCACACTGGTTCCATGGGGAAGAGGCAGGCTGATGGGCTAGCACCTGTTGCTGGGCCCCACCAGATTCAGATGGAGCTGGTTTGAACTTCTGTCTCAAGACTAGGTCAGCCTTGCAGCCGTAGGCAGCTGAGTCTGCAGGTGAGGATGGGGAGGAGGGTGCGACAGGGGCACAGGCAGCAGCATTTCTAACGAGAAAGTCAAACATTCTGTTGGGTTTCTCCTCGTGCCCCTTTTTTATTCTCACACAAGATCTACTTCTTTCTCCAGTGTTCTCCCCTTTGCAAGGTGGGTGATAACTGATGACTGTGTATATAAAGCACCTGTCACAATGCCTGTCCCACCACAGGCCCCTAATCAAGGATAGCTCCTGTAATTATTGATACTGATAGTGAAAATATTGACATTATGTTCCCAGACTTGAGCATCATGGAGAAACATTCCACGCAATTCCTCCTCTGATGTTGTACAAGACAGTCTGCATAATGCCCAGGACCCTGGCTGACACTGCTGCCAGGAAAAGGAAGTGGCTGCTCCAGGCCAGATGGGCCTGCAGTTAGTGTCTTGGGGGTCTATGAGCATTGGCCAGGAGGAAGTGGCTTCCACCTGACAGACTGTGACCTTGACCACTTCCCCAGCCCATCAACCCCTACCTGGACCTCCTGCTCCAAGCTGAGCTGTCGCTCCAGGCTGCACTCCACCATCTCCGTGGTCACCGGGAGCTTCTCCGGCAGCTCTGTGCAGCGCCGGATCAACACAGGGTTGCAGCCATTCAGGAACTGGTAGCCAAACATCAGGTCTTCCTGCCAATGATTCATGACTCGCTCTACCAGGAGAGAAGCGAGGCCCACCCTGAGCTCTGAGCAGAGGGCAGACAGGGCCATGGCCCTCCTGACCTCACCTGACCTCTGCAGAGCAGAGTCCCTGCTTGGTCTCCTCCCCCAAGATGGATGTGCCCTCCCTGGATGGGCACAGCTCCAACTGCTGCCCCCTGCCCATCACTGGGTCAGGCTGTGGCACCATCTCATCATCCCTGAGCTGGCCCTTAGTGGCTCAGAAGCCTCCCGGGGCACCCGTCTCTCATGAACTCAGGTTCTTCAGCCCAGCATGGATAGTCCAGGATGAAAGGAGGAGGGGCGTGGAGGAGAGTCCCTGGGGGCAGTTTTCCAAGTTTGGTTCCCCATGTCCTGATTTCAGCACCTCTTCTTGTCCAGCCATTTCTGCCTCCTTAACGTCCTTCCCATGCCATGACTGGCCACTATAAAGCTAGTGCTCTCACCAAACACATCCTAATCCAAAGGAACCCAAAGTTGCTTTCGTGTAAATGCCTAAAACACAAGCCAAGTTCTGCCTTTGCTCTGGTCAGAAGCACAAACGATTGATTTGTGCCAAGAAAAAGTTCTGATACTTTTCAGATTTTGATGGTGAAATGAGGTCGAGGGTACTGCAGCTTGAATATCTGAGGAGGAGAAACCACTGGGCACAAGTGTGACCACAGTGTGGAGTGTAGGGGGTGCCGGCCAGGGTGGCATGGTGGCAGCGAGGCCCACATGCTGCAGCAGGCAGGAAAGCCCTTGTCAATTTCGTGGTAAGTCTCAGACAAAAGAGCAGCATCCCCTGTCCCCAGCACCACTAGAGCCCCCAGAGGCACACTCACCAGAAATAGTGTTGCTGATCTTGACAAAGATTTTCTCAAAGTCGGCAAAGTCATTCCAGGAAGACTGGAACATGTGCATGAAGCGGTTGATGAACAGGTTCTCCATCCTGCAGACCAGGAGAGAGGTCACCTTGTACACACCAGCCATGCCTCCCTCTGCAGAGCCCCTTCACAGTGAGCTCTCAGAGGTCCTCACAACACACCCCCCCACGGCCCCAGGCAGCTCTGCAGAGAAAGGTGATTGGCTTTTCAGAACCAGGATAGAAACTGGCATCTATACGGGATGCTGTTCCTACTGCACCTCACCTGTCGAACAGACAGGCCAGTACCCTCCAGAATAGCCTACAGTGCCTTGAATTCCATTCACACATGTGTTCATTCATTCATTCATTCACTCATCAGGCACTTGCTGTCCCCCACTCAGTGGGCCAGTCCCTGAGAAAGCTTCCAGGAACAGAGATCCAGCTGCTGTACTGTGTTGCCTGGATTTTGGGAACACGAACAGTTCAATTGACTTGAAAACTCATTTATTTTCTGCTAAATGGCTCCATGCTTGGTGCTGAGGACAGAAGTTTCCAAATGCTCACTGCACAAGACAAGAAAATAGAAACCCAAGGCCAGAGCTTGCTAAATTCAGAACGCAGGTTGCAGGTACCAAGGAGTGAGATGTGTGTGTGAGCAACCCCCAGGGCTTCCTGGAGGAGGCAGGGTGTGGGATGGGTCCAGGAAAGCTGGAAAAGAGGGGAGAGGCTTCCCAGGCTTCCTCCATTGCCCTGCAGGGTGCAGCACAGGAGCGTGGGAATGCTGCCTAGTGTTCACCATGACACAGGCTGCCTCAGTTTCTCTCTCTGGCACACAAAAGATGGAGATTAACAAGTTAGCCTGTTTCCTCCCCACTGTCAGTGCTCAATCACTGCCCACTCTTCAGCCTTGACTCTGGCTGCCCCTCAGAGCTCAGGCCTTTGCCTTGGGCCTTTGCACATATGTTTCCTTCAGGCTGGAATGCTTGGTGCTCCTTTCTTTTCTGCTGTGGACTAAATTGTGCCCCCCAAATTCGCATGTTGAAGCCCTGACCCCCAGTGTGATGGCATTAGGAGGTGGGGCCTTTGGGAGGTGAGTAGGGTTAAGATGAGGTCACGAGGGTGGGGCACCCATGATGGGATTAGCGTCCTCCTAAGAAAAGGAAGGCACCAGAGGGCTTATTCATGCCCTGTCCCCATCTCTCCTCTGCCACGTGACCATACTATGGGAACACAGAGAGACATCTGCAAGCTGGGAAGAGGGCCCTCGCCAGCAAGTGGATTGGCCGGCACCCTGATCTTGGACTTCTAGCCTCCAGAGCTGTGAGAGACAAATGTCTGCAGTTTAAGCCATCTGGTCTGTGGTATTTTGATGTGGCTGTCCCAATAGGCTATGCCATTCTCCTACTGCGCATATGGGGTGAGTGTGTCTGGAGGGCTCACTGGAGTGATGCTGTCTCTGTTCATTTCCTCTGTAGCTCTTACTGCAGCTTAGGTGCAAACTCATGTGTGTGAATCGGTGCCCACTGCCCTATGCATGCTGAGGGCACGGTCATGCCTGCACTTTATTCAGCATTGAGCCCAGGCCTCCTAGTGTCCAGAGGGGCTCATGCAGCATCGCCTCGTGGACTAAAAGGTGATCTCACCTGGTGCAGGGGATTGTGCCCGGGGCATTCCTCCAGTGGCTCCTCTTCCTGCCTACCCCCGAGGAGGCAGCCCTACGTGGCCAGGATCCCCCACTTCTCAGGTGGAGTCTGGCTGGGTCTGAGCTGTAGACACACACACCTTGTCATGGGGAAATCTGGGGAGTCAGGGACCTCCCCACATCCTCCTGATCCAGCAGAATCAGAGAATGGAGGCTGGGGAGAGCCTGGCTGATGGTACACAGGGCTTGGTGACATCCCAGCTCTGTCGTACCAGGGGAATTACCCTGTGACCATGCATGAAGGCAGCAAACTGGAGCAACCACACGGGGGATCTCTTAGGATAAGGAGGAGACACTGGGGGTCTCTCCTGCTTGCCCTGCCAGGCCTAGGGGCGCATCCAGGCAGAACAGCAATCCCTTTCCATTCTTCCTTAGCTTAGCAAATGCTTCTCTCCTTTGTCCTGGCTACCCTGGGTCTCCGAGGAGGCCATGATGCTCAGGAGAGGGTACTGGGACCACAAGGCTGGAAGCCTTTGTGAGTACTGTTTTTTTCTCCTCATGTGTCAGGACAAAAAAGCAGCCTGCAGGTGGCCAAGAGGGTGTACTGCTGGAAGTTGCCATGGCACAGTCTGGGCAGTGTGGCCGGCTTTGTGATGGGCTGCATACAGTAGGTGCTCAGTGCTACAGCAACCTGGAGCTGTCGAATAATGCCAGCATCATCTTCCAGTCCTTCTGGTACCTTCTCCACTTGGATCCAGCCCCTCATGGGGAAGGAGGGGCTTTTACCCAGATTCTTGCTACAGCCTTCCAGGGAGGCCACTGTGGCTTCACCAAGGCTACGACCAGCAGCCAGGCACTGGAATACCCAGAGAAGTTTCTTTCAGCCTTGCTGCCTCCTTCCTCCCCCAGCACCTCTTGTCAGCTGAGTGTCCTGGGCTAGGAACGCTTGTCAAACTAGAGGAGTAAACCTCACTGTAGCATCTGGTGTCAGTCTGGGTGGGGAAAAGAACTTATTTCTGGGAGATGAGAGTCCTTCCCAAGCCCTGAGAGCCCTGTAGGGCCTGAAGATGGCCCAGCACCAGATGGTGCTCCAGAAAGAGGTCCTATGTTGGGGTGCCTGAGGTCCCAGGTGGTCGCTCCCCCCTGTTCTTTGGAGGAACCAGGAGTGAGTCACCATCTCCCCAGCTGGGTCTGTTTGACCTCAAAACAGGAGGTTTGCTCTGAAAACAGGGTGGGTGTGGCAGTTCTCAGAGGAAGCCACAGATCCAGGAAGAAGTGGAGTTAGGAGGAACATATTTGCGTGTCATCTAGAGGCAAAATATTTCTATATCCTTACAGATAACTGGAATATTCAGGGCTTCAAAGATCCGCTTTTGTAAAAAGAAGGAACCTGCAGGCCAGAGAGGGCACCAGGTAAGGTCACAAGCAGGTAACAGCCACCTTGATCACCTGGTCTCGGGGTGGTGACCGAGCTTTCTCCTGAACCTTCAGCTTTCTCCTGTGTCAAACTGTGGTCCAAACTGGGCACCAGCTGTTGGCCGTGTGCCAGGTGAGCCCCAGCCCTCGTCCCTACTTCTCCCAGGACCGGCCTCATTTCTGTACTGTTCCTCCTCACTCGAAGGAAACTCTCTTTCTCAATTTCCTTTAACAAGGCCATGGAGGTTCACCTGACCTCTGTCTCCCTGCTTTTTCCTTCTGCTAATAGCTTTTCCATTTTTCATGCCACAGTTGTGCTGTGCAGGGCAGGGGCAAAGCCTGCTGAGGAGGGCTGGCCCCCTTCCAGGCACAGCAGGTGGCTAGGAGGAACTGCGTGCCAGAGTTACTCAGAAGCAGCCAGGAAACCAAGCTGTCCCCAGCCAGAGGTTTAACAGGGAAGGCCTCCTCGGTGATTTCAGCCAGGAGTTTCAGTTTCCTGCCAGTGGGCACTGAGTTTAACCCACACTAGGGGGTGAGTGTAGCCATCAGATTTTAACAAGGGCCCCAGGGGATTCTGACGCAAGCTATACTTTGACAACCACTGCTGAAGAGGTTGCAATATTTTCCAAATTAATTTGACTACAGAACAGATCGTTTTTGTTGAGGGAAACATGACTTCATGTTTTGTATTAACTCTTGGTCTCATTTTATGACGCCTTTTTAACAACAATATGATGCTACCTTAGCAAATAACATTGAAATTTTCTAGCCTTGTCTAAATTTTAGATGGAATTTCCCCCCTACATTTTCCAAACAAATTTATTTTACAATGGGACCCATCTCTGATTTCATAACAAAATGTAATGAAAGTCAGTACGTTTTATAGGCATCAGTTAATAGGAGAGGATTATTTTGAAAATTTCCAAGGATTTCAGAGGTTTTAGGGTAGCATTTGGGAAGTTAAGTGGGAGAATTCTACTTGTGTCACAGGAAAAGCGGTTCCTATGAGTGCTTTGGTGACGGGGCCAAATGGTTTCTGAGCTGGGATGACGATAAGAGGGGATGGGGTCTTCTTCCCATATACAAACCCACGCTTTGCTTTCCAATGCCAGGCCAGCAGGCTCCCCCTCCTCTTCCCGCCTCTCTTTCCTTCGCCATCACTTCTCCCGACACCCAGCCTGGGCCCTCACTCTTCCTGGTGCTCCGGAGTCCCTCCCTTCCTCCACACCCACTCTGCCCTTCCACTGAGCTCAGGGCCCTTATCTCCTGGCCTGGCCCCTCTGCAGCCTTCCTTGCCTGGGGGACTATAGCTCCTTCCCTGCACCCCTGGTGCCTTTTGTTTTTGTCTTTTGAGACAGGGTCTCACTCTGTTGTCCAGGCGGGAGTTCAGTGGCGCAGATCACTGCAGCTTCCACCTCCCCGGCTCAAACGATCCTCCCGCTCGGGCCTTCTAGAACACTGGGATTACAGGCGTGAGCCTCCGCACCCACTCCCTACCCTCATCCCCCTTCAGGATGCTGCCATCCATGTAGCTGGGTCGCCTGGAGCACAGGGCATGTGGCCGGCCTGTGGGGCTGGGGCAGGGCCGGTGGGAGGGGCTGCCCTCAGAGCGCATCCCCCAGGCCTCTGCCTGCCCCCAGGCCCCCTCTCCCCCGTCCTTTACCAGGAGTCCCTCGTCACCTTCTCCGCTCAGCGCCGCTGCACAGCTCCCTCAACCCAACCGCTGGACTCAACTTCGCCCCAGCCTCCTTCGTGCCCAGCGTCCCTTGTAAATGACCCACCGAGCCGGGCGCCCCGCGTTCTCTCTCGGCCTCTCCCCAGTGGCCTGCTCTCCGCCCGCCGGCGCTCGCCCGGCCTCCCTGCCTCCGTGCCTTCACCTGACCGCAAAGGCGGCCAGGGCAACTTCCGCGCGGCTTGACTGTCACGGCTCCCTATTTATCCCTGGACGTGGGAAACTCGGGCTCATAGCGCCTCTACTTACACTGCGGCACAGACTGGCGCTTCCTATGCGGCCTTCACCGGAAGACACCCCTGGGGTCCTGGGGTGAGGGCGGGGTCCTGGGTGAGGGCGGCTCCATCCGAGACCCTTTCCGGAGCTGCTCCCGCCCATTCTCATAGAGGGAAATAACAGGGCGTGGGAGCCCCCACCCCTCGCCCCCACCTCTTCCAGGACCGGCCGCATATCTGCACTGTCCTGCCCCACTAGGAAGGAAACTCTCTTTCTCAATTTCCTTTAACGGGGACATTGTCTTTTCAGCCCTGCCACCCCCTGCAGTTGTCTTCCAGGCTGCAAACAGGGTGTGGGGTGGTGAACACATCAACTGCTCCTCCCTCCACACCACCAGGAAATTTCGCAAACCACTTGGCTCTCGGCGGCCTGGCCTCGCCACACCTGTGCCCACAGTCTCTCTCCGCTGCCGTCCCCTGTGCCATTCTCCAGGTCCCACGTACCTCTCTGCCTGGGCCCAGTAAGACCTGGACAGATGGCCCACGGCTGCAAAGCCTTCCTGGGCCCCATCAGAGAGAATGCCCAGGTGGAGCGAGGGTCCCCTGCCCACCCCGCAAGCGCAGGGGCCCTTCCAAGAGTGCAGCCCTAGGCCGGTGTGTGATGGTGGAGATGGGGTCCCAGAGGGCCTGAACCAAGAATGGAGAAGACTAAGGCTGTCTTTAGGGAGAAACTTCTCTGAGGGTCTGATGTATGCGGTCCCATTTTAATCTCATAACAACCCTGAGGAGGAGCTGGGGCCGGGTCTCATTGTTCATTTGAGGACACTGATGCTCCGGGAACTTAGATGACTTCCCTAGGGTCCCCCCCACCCTCACCTGGCCCAGAGCCCTCTCCCAGGCACCCCTCATCCCTACAATGGCTCCTCTAAGCTGCTTCCTTGTGGTCCAGCCCCCTTGGCTCAGCTCCTCAAATGCAGGGACACCTCTTCTCTCCCCAGCAGACCTCAAGGGTCTCCATCCACTGTGCCGGCACAGAGGCGGTGCTCAGAGGTGGGGCTAAGCTTACTGTACAGCCTACTGCGCCAAGAGGGGCAGAAGGGCCCCTTTCAGGATTCCTTTGCTCTTCTCCTGTCAATAGGCCATCACTCAAGGGGCTAAGTGACAGGACGATGTGGAGAAACGTGGGCTGCAGCACTTCTGGGGCTGAGGGCAGGGTGGGCGGCACTGGGGAGCACAGAGGAGTGGACCTCACTGAGGCCAGGGGCTTCTAGAAGCTTCTGCAAGAAGGGGCTCCTCACCCATGTCTTAGCCAAGAAGTGGGGCAGGCAGGTGTGGCACAGGAAACAGCCAGGTCAGAGATAAGAGATGCTCTGCAAAGCCCTGCTGGATCCCCACGATGGAGCGTCCTATGCATGTAGGACCCGAGAGACGGCAGGGGCGGGCGCATCCCTACGGATGTGTCTCCATTTCTGGGCAGAGACATCTGGGCTCTCACCTGCAGCTGAGCCAACCAAGAAATTATATTTACTTTTTAGAGCGAGCCTCCAACAAATTATACATGCACTTGAGAATGAGCCCTCCCCATGTCTTGAGAGATGGAGTCCAGGGAGGCAGCTGGAAAGATCCTCCTGCCCTCATTCAGGAGAGATGGTGGAGCTGGGAGAGGAGGAAGCACTCCCTGGAACCTAGCAGATGGACTTGACTCAGCAAATAGATGCAACCTTATGTGGGGGGTGGGGAGGCCCAGGGAGGCATACAGGCCAGTGGTCTTAATCCTGGTTATATACTGGAATCCCCCAGTAGACCTAAAATATAACAGTGCTGGACTGCGCCTCATTCCACGGTTTGTTCAGAGTGGGCAGTATGGAGTCTGTAACACTAAACACACAGGATTGGGAACCATATATCTAGGCTGTTGTTAGCCATGATGGGGATACATGAAAAGGAGGTGCACAGATACCTTCTATACCATAGGATAGGCACTCATTAAATGCTGTTAAAATGGAGCGTGACCCAGTTGGCACTCAGGGGCACTCAGGAGCCAGCTGGGTCACACTTTCATTTTAATAGGATTTAATGAGCACCTATTCTGTGACAGCTGCTAAGATACAGAGGCTCCTGAGATACAGAGATGACAATGACCTTCAGAAACACTGAGCAGACATAAGAAAGGCAGTCTGGCCTTCACTCCACCATTCATTCATTCATCCATTCATCCATCCATCCATCCATCCATCCATCCATCCATCCATCCATCTCTCTGTCTACACTTCCATCCATCCACCATCCATTCGCCATCAATCCATCAATCCATCCATCCACCCATCTGTCCATCCATTCATCTCAGTATCCATCCATCCATCCATCCATCCACCCACCCACCCACCCACCCACCATCCATCTATGAATCCATCCATCCATATATCAATTTCTCATCTATCCCTCCATCCATCCACCATCTACCTCTTCTTCCCTCCTTCCTCCTTACCTTCATCCATCCATTCATCATCCATCTCTCAATCCATCCATCTGCTTGTCCATCTGTTTGATTGTCCATCCATCCTGTATTCCTCCATTCCCTCCTCCACCATTACTAAGCCCAGGTGGCACTACTCTCCACCTTACTACCTCACCATCCTTATCATCCTCTCTAAACTGTCTCTTTCATAGGGGCCTTCTGTCCTGCTTGTCCCATTCTGGTCTGGGACCTACCCCACTAAAGCTACATGGCTTTGATCAGCAATCCCAATCCCAGAGTAGGGGAAGGGAAGTGAGCCCTTAACTGCCATGATGTTTCCAGGGAGATGTTGGGTGCTGCTGCATTACCAATCCAGATGTTTGGTTTTAATTTTTCTCTCTAGGAGACCTCGATTGTGGTAGGAGAAAAATGCCCCAGCTTTGGACACAAACAGACCTGGATTCAAATCCTGGTTTTGCCAATTTCTGCCTAAATGACTTTAGGCAAACTCCTTGACCTTGACCCTTGGAGACTCAGTTTCCTCACCTAGAAATGGTCAATAATATTATTTACCTCCCAGGATGGCCATGAAGCTTAAAATAGATGATTGTACCCCCCAAAACAGCTACAAAGTGTTTAGAATAAATAATATTATTTTAAGCTTTGAAGACTGGCTGAGTTCTCAGCCCCGTCTACTTGCTGGGTGGGCAGACCCAAGGCCAGGGTCCCACCCTCGTAGACTGTCATCTGTAGGTGTAGGGTTGGCCTGGCACTGGGAGGTGCTAATGCTCCTCAGAGGATTCTAGGTATAAGAGGAAATGAAAATCTTTGGACCCCAATTCACTCTGCCAAAAGGGAAAAATTAAGCTGAAAGCTGAGTCATGCAAGGAACTAAGATAGCTACAGATAAAAGGTAAAAACCCCCACAGGTAGCTCTCAGTGTTCACCTTATCAAGTGCTGATGTACTGAGTGCAAGAGGAATACATAACTGACTATTCCCCTACCTGCTCCTTTTCTTTTGCAACATGTGGATTCAGTAATGTGACCATGCCCTCCCTTTCTTCCCTCCAGCCTGCTTTTCTCCTTTAAATATTGATGCCCTTAAAGGCATCTTTGGAAAAAGGCAGAGACCACCAATTGTTCCTGTGGATTTGTGTTCCTTTTTTCCATGTATGTCTTTAACCTTAGCAAAATAAACCTCTAAATTGATTGAAACCTGTCTCAGATACTTTTTGGATTACATAAGGGTCAGTCCAGTTTCAGAACCATGGATTTAGGGTTTGCCAAACTGACATGATTTTTACAATTCCCTACAGGGTCAATGTGCAGATTTAAAGACCCCCTCCACTACACCTGGGATAGGGTCAGGGGATCCATATGTTTAACAAGCAGCCTGGAGTCTCCTGATAACCTGGGCAAGCTTTAAAAAGCCCTACAGACATTCAGATGAAACAAAGGTGCACAGAATCCATATCTCTGCCATTTATTAGCTGGGGGCCTTGGACAAGGAAGGTACTCGACCTCCGTATTCCTCAGTTCCTCAACTGTAAAATGGAGACAATGACTGTGATTCCCTCGTGGGGTTGTGACGGAGGAACAGGGGATATATGTCATGGGATCAGCACTGGCATTTTGGCCATTCTTACCATAGCACCTGCCATCTTGGTGACAGCCTGGACACAAAGCCTTCACACCTTTGAAGTGGCCATAGAGGGGATGAGATGTGGACGGGGAGGAGGCATTCCAACTAAAGACCCCTGCTTTGGGCCAAAAACACATGTATGTCTGGTGTCTGGAGTCCTCTAGGTTGTGACTTTTTTAGATACTGGTTGTCCTGCAATTGTGCACTGAGAATCCACTCTATGGCCAACATATCATCCAAGCGTTTGGCTCAGCTAGGCTGTTCCCCCAACCCAAGGGCCCCATGAGGAAAGGAGTGAGGGTCCCACCCCCAACACCAGCCGCTGGAGGGGCTGCCCAGAGTCCCTCAGTTCTCATAAACTTACGCTTTGGAGTAATTCAGAACAAAGTCCACTCCTTTTTCACTATCAAACTGAATATCACGGGGTAAATCCTTGTGGCATTTGGCATCGATGCTCAAGGGAAAGCCAGGGTTCCACTCCATCCATCTGAGCATGAGAAAGGAGAAGAAATTGGGTTAAATGCCGGCCTTTTGTCTGCCCCTTCAGCTGAGGGCTGCCCACACTGTCAGACGGTGTTACACAGGGAGATTGATGTACCCACAATTAAAGTCAACACATCACAGGCTGACCCTGTGTCCAGTAAGCTTCTGGGACCTCTTCCAAAGTCCAGTGGCACCAACTTTGCTGTGCCCTGAGCATCAGAGTGGGAACCCTGAGACTGAGCTTACAGTGGTACAGGTGCGCACCACTGCATAAAAAGTTCTGAAGGTAGTCTAGGGAGACCTCACTTACTAGAGGTGACACTGAACAGCAGTGGCCTGCCTTGCCAGTCACTGGAGGTAGAAGGCGTTAAGGCTGCCCAGCCACGCCCAACCTGGACATCCACCATTCTGCCAGCTTGGTCAGTGTGTACCCTGGACTGCGTGCATGTCCTGCATGTGGCATTTGGGGAAATGGGACAGTTCCTATGCCTTCACAATAGGACGACAAGGCAGCAGGTGGCCTGGGAGAGGGACCCAGACACAGACGGCTAAAAGGCTTCCCTCTCTCACCTGTTGGCTAATAGCAGGTTTAGAGATTATTACAATCAAAACAGCTTCCCCAAAGACAAGCCATGCACTGCATCCAATAAACATGCTCAGATTCTGACTTCCTTGAAACTTATCCTGTGGCATTGGGCATTTGCGTTTTCAAAAATGTTTATTTTGCTTTTCTTTTTGTTTACTTATTGACTAAACTTAAGCTGTGAAAATGTCAGAGGTGTTTGAACCAGAGCAACTCCATCTTGAGTAGGGGCTGGGTAAAATAAGGCTGAGACCTACAGGGCAGCATTATCAGGAGGTTAGGCATTCTAAGTCACAGGATGAGATAGGACGTTGATGCAAGATACAGGGCACAAAGATCTCGCTGATAAAACGGGTTGTGATAAAGAAGCCGGCCAAAACCCAGTGAAACTAAGATGGTGATGAAAGTGACCTCTGGTCATCCTCACTACTCATTATATGCTAATTATAATGCATTAGCATGCTAAAAGACACTCCCACCAGTGCCATGACAGTTTGCAAATGCCATGGCAATGTCAGGAATTTACCCTATATGGTCTAAAAAAGGGAGGAACCCTCAGTTCCTGGAATTGCCCACCCCTTTCCTGGAAAATTCATGAATAATCCACCCATTGTTTAGTATATGATCAAGAAGTAACTATAAGTATGCTCAGTCAAGCAGCCCATGCTACTGCTCTGCCTGTGGAGTAGCCATTCTTTATTGCTTTACTCTCTTAATAAACTTGCTGTCTTCCACAATGGTTGAACTAGTTTACAGTCGCACCAACACTGTAAAAGTGTTCCTATTTCTCCACATCCTCTCCAGCACCTGTTGTTTCCTGACTTTTTAATGATCGCCATTCTAACTGGTGTGACATGGTATCTCATTGTGGTTTTGATTTGCATTTCTCTGATGGCCAGTGATGATGAGCATTTTTTCATGTGTCTGTTGGCTGCATAAATGTCTTCTTTTGAGAAGTGTCTGTTCATATCCTTTGCCCACTTTTTGATGGGGTTGCTTGTTTTTTTCTTGTAAATTTGTTTGAGTTCTTTGTAGATTCTGGATATTAGCCCTTTGTCAGATGAGTAGATTGCAAAAATTTTCTCCCATTCTGTAGGTTGCCTGTTCACTCTGATGGTAGTTTCTTTTGCTGTGAAGAAGCTCTTTAGTTTAATTAGATCCCATTTGTCAATTTTGGTTTTTGTTGCCATTGCTTTTGGTGTTTTAGACATGAAGTCTTTGCCCATGCCTATGTCCTGAATGGTATTACCTAGGTTTTCTTCTAGGATTTTTATGGTTTTATGTCTAATATTTAAGTCTTTGGTCCATCTTGAATTAATCTTTGTATAAGGTATAAGGAAGGGATCCATTTTCAGCATTCTACATATGGCTAGCCAGTTTTCCCAGGACCATTTATTAAATAGGAAATCCTTTCTCCATTTCTTGTTTTTGTCAAGTTTGTCAAAGATCAGATGGCTGTAGATGTGTGGTATTATTTCTGAGGGCTGTGTTCTGTTCCATTGGTCTATATCTCTGTTTTGGTACCAGTACCATGCTGTTTTGGTTACTGTAGCCTTGTAGTATAGTTTGAAGTCAGGTAGCGTGATGCCTCCAGCTTTGTTCTTTTGGCTTAGGATTGACTTGGCAATGCGGGCTCTTTTTTGGGTTCCATATGAACTTTAAAGTAGTTTTTTCCAGTTCTGTGAAGAAAGTCATTGAATCTATAAATTACCTTGGGGATGGCATTGAATCTATAAATTACCTTGAGCAGTATGGCCATTTTCATGATATTGATTCTTCCTATCCATGAGCATGGAATGTTCTTCCATTCATTTTTGTCCTCTTTTATTTCACTCAGCAGTGGTTTGTAGTTCTCCTTGAAGAGGTCCTTCACATCCCTTGTAAGTTGGATTCCCAGGTATTTTATTCAGCTCAGAGTGACTTTGATGCTGCCTTGTAGTTGGACAGGATTTATGGGCAGAAAAAGCAGCGTGATGTACGGAAAATGGAAATGAGGTACAGAAAGAGCCAGATTGGTGATGGCTCAGCATTTGCCTTACTTGAGCCCAGTGTGAACAGCTGGCCACTGTGAGTAGCTGAAGTCTGGCTGCTGTGATTGGCTGAGACTTGGTTACTTGCTATGAGAGTAGGTGACAGTCTGTTTACATTTCCAGTTAGGTTACAGTTCACTATGTACAGAGAAACTTTTAGGCTGAATTTAAAATATGTAAGGAGAAAGGTTTAAGCTCAACTCATTAACACCTAGAAGAGAGAAGGTGTTCATTCAATAACTAATTATGGAGCACCTACTACGTGCCAGGAAGTGCTTTGTGCAAAATAGAAGAACATGTAACCCCAATACAGGGCAAAACTACAAAGAAATGGAAGCCATAAATGAAACTATGAGAGACATATAAACCAAAAATAAAATTCTAAGCCCCACAACTGACTGATAGACCCTTCCCTTGGCCAAGGGCATTCCAAAGTTAACCTGAAAAATTAGTTCAGGCCATAATAGGGATGGGTGGCTAAACATGCTTCATTGTACTCTCCTCCTTCCTGGAATTCAGGCACAGCTGATCAGCATTCACATCAACACAGAGATGTTAAGTCCAATAGAACAGACTCTTTAAGATTGATAAGAAACCAAATTGTCCCTGTTTGCAGATGACATGATTGTATATTTAGAAAACCCCATCGTCTCAGCCCAAAATCTCCTTAAGCTGATAAGCAACTTCAGCAAAGTCTCAGGATACAAAATTAATGTGCAAAAATCACAAGCATTCTTATACACCAGCAACAGACAAGCAGAGAGCCAAATCAGGAATGAACTTCCATTCACAATTGCTTCAAAGAGAATAAAATACCTAGGAATCCAGCTTACAAGGGATGTAAAGGACCTCTTCAAGGAGAACTACAAACCACTGCTCAGTGAAATCAAAGAGGACACAAACAAATGGAAGAACATACCATGCTCATGGATAGGAAGAATCAATATCGTGAAAATGGCCATACTCCCCAAGGTTATTTATAGATTCAATGCCATCCCCATCAAGCTACCAATGACTTTCTTCACAGAATTGGAAAAAACTGCTTTAAAGTTCATATGGAACCAAAAAAGAGCCCGCATTGCCAAGACAATCCTAAGTCAAAAGGACAAAGCTGGAGGCGTCACGCTACCTGACTTCAAACTATACTACAAGGCTACAGTAACCAAAACAGCATGGTACTGGTACCAAAACAGAGATATAGACCAATGGAACAGAACAGAGTCCTCAGAAATAATACCGCACATCTACAGCCATCTGATCTTTGACAAACCTGAGAGAAACAAGAAATGGGGAAAGGATTCCCTATTTAATAAATGGTGCTGGGAAAATTGGCTAGCCATAAGTAGAAAGCTGAAACTGGATCCTTTCCTTACCCCTTATACGAAGATTAATTCAAGATGGATTAGAGACTTAAATGTTAGACCTAATACCATCAAAACCCTAGAAGAAAATCTAGGTAGTACCATTCAGGACATAGGCATGGGCAAGGACTTCATGTCTAAAACACCAAAAGCAACGGCAGCAAAAGCCATAATTGACAAATGGGATCTAATTAAACTAAAGAGCTTTTGCACAGCAAAAGAAACTACCATCAGAGTGAACAGGCAACCTACAGAATGGGAGAAAATTTTTGCAACCTACTCATCTGACAAAGGGCTAATTTCCAGAATCTACAAAGAACTCAAACAAATATACGAGAAAAAAACAAACAACCCCATCAAAAAGTGGGGAAAGGATATGAACAGACATTTCTCAAAAGAAGATATTCATACAGCCAACAGACACATGAAAAAATGCTCATCATCACTGGCCATCAGAGAAATGCAAATCAAAACCACAATGAGATACCATCTCACACCAGTTAGAATGGCAATCATTAAGAAGTCAGGAAACAACAGGTGTTGGAGAGGATGTGGAGAAATAGGAACACTTTTACACTGTTGGTGGGATTGTAAACTAGTTCAACCATTATGGAAAACAGTATGGCAATTCCTCAAGGATCTAGAACTAGATGTACCATATGACCCAGCCATCCCACTACTGGGTATATACCCAAAGGATTATAAATTAGTCTACTACAAAGACACATGTACACGTATGTTTATTGCGGCACTATTCACAATAGCAAAGACTTGGAATCAACCCAAATGTCCATCTGTGACAGACTGGATTAAGAAAATGTGGCACATATACACCATGGAATACTATGCAGCCATAAAAAAGGATGAGTTTGCGTCCTTTGTAGGGACATGGATGCAGCTGGAAACCATCATTCTTAGCAAACTATCACAAGAAGAGAAAACCAAACACCGCATGTTCTCACTCATAGGTGGGAACTGAACAATGAGATCACTTGGACTCGGGAAGGGGAACATCACACACTGGGGTCTATCATGGGGAGGGGGGAGGGGGGAGGAGGGAGGGATTGCATTGGGGAGTTATACATGATATAAATGATGAATTGATGGGTGCTGACGAGTTGATGGGTGCAGCACACCAACATGGCATAAGTATACATATGTAACAAACCTGCACGTTATGCACATGTACCCTAGAACTTAAAGTATAATAAAAAAAAAAAAAAAAAAAAAAAAAGACTTAAATCTGAAAAAAAAAAAAAA
This sequence comes from Rhinopithecus roxellana, assembly GCF_007565055.1. Lineage (NCBI taxonomy): Eukaryota > Metazoa > Chordata > Mammalia > Primates > Cercopithecidae > Rhinopithecus > Rhinopithecus roxellana. The sequence continues at coordinate 1,380,557 of NC_044559.1, read as the reverse complement.
AAAAAAAAGTTAGGTATCAAATTTAAAAAAAAAAAAAAAAAAAAAAAAAAAAAAAAAAGATTGATAAGAAACATTTACAATTGATTCTACCTGAAGCCTGCTATCTGGAGGTTTCATCTGCATGATAAAAACTTTGTTTCCACAACCTTTACTCTTAACCAAGACATTCCAAGTTTTTAGATAATAATTCTTTTAAACAGTTGCCAATCCAAAAATCTTTGAATCTGCCTATGACCTGGAAGCTCCCCTCCCCCAAGTTGTCTCACCTTTCCAAATTGAACCACTGTCCATCTTAACATGTATTGACTGATGTCTTATGGCTGTCTAAAATGTATAAAACCAAGTACCCCAACCACCTTGGGTGCATGTTCTCAGGATCTGCTGGGGCTGCATCATGGGCCATTGGTCAGTCATATCTGGCTCAGAATAAATCATTTCAAATACTTCACAGAGTGTGACTCTTTTCATTAACTGACATGAAAGCCACATACAGATGTAATAAGCAAGGAGGAAGAGCTCCAAAAGGAGAGAGAGTAATATATGGAGAAGTGAAAAAAATCAAAGAAATAAAAGAACTTCCTTAAGTTGAAAAATACTTCAATATCTTAAGTCTGTGAAAGGAAATTAAATTTTAGGACCCCACACTCATTTAGCCAAAGGGAAATGTCGAGCTGGGAACTGTGTCATGCAAACCTGCTTCCCCCTTTTGGTTCCTAAATAAGATGGCTATGATGAAAAGCTACATGTCTCCACCATATTTTGCTCACAAGGAAATTCCTAGTGAACTGTTAAAATTTCACCATGGCAATGCAAATTGATCGCTTATCTTTACAAGTGCAGTCACCCAACAGATACAAATGCATATCTGATTGTTCCCCTGCCCTATTTTGTCTATTTTCTCTTATGTAAAATGCAGATTCCCTGCATTTTTCCTCTGCCCTATTTGTTTATATCATCTTATGTTAAAAAATGCAGATTCACTGAGCCAGACAAAGGCATGAATGACTATTTTTCCCTGCCCTGCTCTTACATGAAAATTGTGTACTTCTCAATATCCCGCCCTTTCCCCTTTAAATTTGGAGTCCTCAAAATCATCTTCAGAGAAAGACATAGAGCTGTCTCCCGGGCATGCATCCTTAACTTTCGCAAATAAGTCTCCTAAAATGATTGAGACTCATCTCATCATTTTCCTCAATGACAAGTCCTAGGTGGAAAAAAAAAAAAAAGGAAAAAGATACACCTAGGTATATACTGATTAAAATTTAAAATGTCCAAGAGACAGGAGAACATGAGCGAAAGAGAGAGAGAAGGAAAGAGATGCAGAGAGTGAACGAGAGAGGAAGAAAGTGGGGGAGGGAGGGAGATAGAAACTCTAGGAAATGAAACAATCAAACTATCATTAGATTTCTCCTTTGTCATTCTGAAAACGGGAAGACTGAAGTGTATACAGACTTTTTTTAGATCTTCATCTAAGCCTCTCATATTATCATCAATGAGGGCAGGGGAATTTGTTTTGAGGGGATGGGTGGGGGGACAGGAGGACAAGCACAGACTCAGATCTTACACTACACATGGACCTTCTGAGGAAATTAATTGAACGAGTTCAGCTGAACAAAAATTAAATTAGAATGAATCAATAAACTCCTAAATACAGCAAAGAATATTCATTATAAAACTACAGCAAATATAATAGTAAACAAAGAAACAAAAATATGAGAGCGATGTTCATCACTACCACCACTACTTGTTTTGGGAATTCCAGCCATGCAATAAGAAAAGAGTATCAGTGGTGTAGATAATGGAAAGTAAGAGACAAAATTATTATCATTTAGATAATATGAGAACATTAACTAACCAGGCTCACTAACAATAAACAAACAAGAACAAGTGATTAGAACCAATGAAAGAATTCAGTAAGAGACCAATGTACAGTAAATGTAAGAAACAAGTAATTTACATTTATCCCAGCAACATTTTTGCAAACAGAAAAATATCCTGCTCAGAACAGCAAATGCTACATGTAGAGTAGCTAGAAAGGTGAAGGACCCGCATGGAGAAAACTAGAAATTCTATGGAAGGACATGACACAGGATCTAAAGAGGAGGAAAGACATGCTGTGTTCTTGGATAGAAAGACTGAATCTCACTAAAATGCCGACACATAACACAGTTATGTGAAATTCAAAGTAATTCTCATTATGAAAATCTTAAGAAAGAACAGTGAGATATGAAACAGACATTAACATTTATTAGAAAGTTATGATAACCAAAAAATGGTGCTGGGGTCTGAAGTAGAAAAATAGGCTAACACATGAAGTGTAGAAACAGACCCAGAAACTATGTGTACATAATACAAAACTTGCCAACACTTATCCAGTGCTTTCTACGTGCCAAATACTATTCTCTGTGTTTTCATGGTTTAACTTATTATCTCAAAATCCCTATAAGGAAGGCACTGTTATTTCCCCCATTTTATAGCTGAGGGAACTGAGGCACAGACAGATTAAACAACTTTCACAGGACTGGAGAAAGTACCGGTAAGTGTGAGTTGAGCCCACTCAACTCCAGAGCTCATGACTGCCATCCTATGCCAGCTTGTACTGTGGGTGTCATCATCCCTGTCATCCAAGTCAGGTGGAAGGACATCATCCCTGTCATCCAAGTCAGGGAGGAATGCTACCGGGAGAGTTCCACCCCTACTTTGCAGCATGTATGAAAATGTGGCAGGAGTGGGGCATGGTGGTGCACCATGCTACTTGGTGCTCCCCATCATGCTACTTACACTCCCCAGCTGCTTGGGAGGCTGAGGTGGGAGGATGGATTGAGCCTGGGAGTTTGAGGCTGCAGTGAACCATGATCATGCCACTGCACTCCAGCCTAGGAAACAGAGCAAGACTCTGTCTCAAGAAAAAAAAAAAAAAAACCCAGAAAATAAAAAAAGGTAGATGAATGAAAGGTGCAAACTCAAAGAGGAAATTATAAAAGTATCAGACAAAATTACAGGGGAAGTATTTGTGTAACACTGGGGTGGGGAGGGCTTTCTTAAGAAAAGTAGGAAACCCAAAATTTATAGATGTAAACAATACATAGTTAATAAAATAAAGAACCAAAATCTCCTGTGGCAAAAGCAACAGAAGACAAATAATAAATGCTATACATATGTAACAAATGGATACTATCCTGATATAGAAAGAGCTCCTTTAGATTAATAATTGAAAGAACAATAGTGAAAAAAAAAGCTTATAAATAGGCAATGCAGTGATGCTTAACTTATTAGTGGTCAGGGGAGTGCAGATTAAAACAACCATAAGGTCTTAGGGATTTGTAGACTGTCAAACAAGGTCATCGGGTACTGATAAATGTATGGATGGGTAAAAGTATCTTTTCATACACAGTTGGTGGGACTGCAAATTACTATACAATTTTGTGAAAGGATTTTTGTTGGTATTTCTTAAAATGAAAAAAATGCTGATTTGTTCCAGCAATCTGCATTCTGGAAATGGATCTGCCAGTAACTAAAGCACCAGTACATCAAGATGTTTGTACAAGGTTGGTTCTGGCAGCATTGTTTGTACTGCAGTACCCAAAACAAACAGACACACCTACAAATGGGAAATGAACTGAATGTCAGTGAATAGGGGAATGGCTGAGTAAATTATGGTACATTCCCAGAAGGCAAGAAATAGTAGCAGTTTAAGAAGAGGAAAATAAATGAGATACTATTTCACACACAAGAATGAAAACATCTGAAGATGCGAAGTGTTGATGATGCAGGGAAACAGTGAATCTCAGAAACAGTTGCTGGGGTGTCCACTGGCAGAATGCCTTTGGAAAACAATCAGCAATATCTAGAAAGCTTAAAAACACATGTGGTCTGCAACCCTGCAACTCTACTTCTTGGAATATTCCCTACAGTAACTCTTCCATGAGAGCACAGAGAGACGTGTGAGAAAGCTCATTGTAGCTTGGTTTGTAACAGCTAGAAATTAATGACAGCCCGCATGCCCATCAGCAGGAGAGCGGATGAGTGGGTTATTCAGATACTAATGTTCCATGAAGAAGTTAACTGCATGAACCACACCTGTCCATGTTAACCAGATCCTCTTCAATATGTAATGATGAGTGAAAAGTGCAGGTCACAGAATGATTAGATTAAATTACATCGATTAACAAACACCCACACTTTGCCATTTACTGCCGTGTGTGAGTGTGCATGTAACACAGACAGATGTGGTCACAGTGGGAGAGCACAGGCTGTGGGCTATGACCTGGGTCTGCTTCTCCTTTTCCCTGTGTGGCTGAGTGAGTAAGGAGGGCCGGCGAGAAGCACCAGCTTTCTGACATAGTGGGGACTATTCTTAGTCATTGCTTTACTTCCAAACTCTGATCTAGAAGCCTGAGGAATCTTGTGAGAAAGAGGAACTCTAGGATTGTGCAGACAGTGCAAAGTTCAGTGTTTCCTGAACGGAAGCAAAGGAGGGTTTCTGAAAAGGACAGATGAGTGGAAGGAGGAAGAAAAAAATGATTAAATCTAAGAAAGGGGGAAACTATCTCACCAGAAGCCCCCTGCTGCAACATTGTGATAATGTTAAGCAGCTCCCAGAGAATTGGGCTAGTTTGTGTTATCTTAGATGAGTAGATAGCAAAGTTTAATTAGATTCCCCACTAATTCATACTAAAGTGTCAATGGCTTATAACAAATTAAATGAATTTTACAGGCATTTTATCTTAACCCAGATTCACAGGCCAGAAGTACTCCAAGAACTGGCTTCAGGGGCTTTGCCAGAGGTGGCTGAAACAGCGAGGGAAGTCGAGGAAGAAGCATTGAAACAACAGCCCTTTGGGATGGGAGGCAGAGCTCAAGTACAATGTGTGCACTGCACCAGGTACAAAAGTCTGGAAACACATCATATGGTGCCTGAGCTGAGAGGCTTGTGCACAAATACTCTAAAACAAATCACACATTTATATACCCTTAACATGACCCACAGCACAGCAGGTTACTCTCCCACACTTGACACTAATGGCATATAAGTTTTATTTTTGATTTTTCAATGGGGAAATAGAATATATAAAATATGTATGGATATGTATATATGCACACACACACTCACACATGCAGAAAAATGTACAAAACACCTGTATGACCACCATCCAGGTCATCCCCCACCTTTCCCAATCAACCCTCCTTCCACCCCCGGTAATCACCATCGTCAGCTTTATGATAATCATTTTCTTGTTATTGTTTAAGGTTCCGCTATGACACACCTCCCTAAACAATTTAATTCCAAAGTTATGAATTGGCCAGACATGCTCCTGGCTTCTTTCCTTCAACACTGCGTCGGTGAGGTTTGTCCATGTTAGCAGCAGTTTGTTGATTTTCCTTGCTGTGTAGAATTTTCCTTGACAATTTATTTATCTATTCTACAGCTGTTGGACACTGAGTTGTTGCCATTTTTTGGCCATGATGAGTAACGCTGTTGTGAGTATCCAGGTGCACATCCACACAAATTTGGATCCCACTATAGGATTTCTGGGGCGTAGATTATAGTGTAGCTTCAGTTTCACTAGATATTGCTAAATTGTTTTCCACGGAGGTCATATCAACTTGTCCTCCTGCTGGGCAGTACGTGAGTGTTCCCAGCCCTCTGGATCTTCTTTAATACTCAGGTGTTGTCAGTTGTTGAAGTGTTGCCCATCGGGGGGGCATGTGTGTGGTAGTAGCAGCAGTTCACTGTGATCTTCTGATTCCTAATGAAGCTGAACACCTTTTGTATACTTGCTGCTTATATTTTGTACAGTGAGTACTCAAACCTCTTGCCCATTTTCTAGCGAATGCACTCCCCTTCTTAAAAATTTGCAGGTCCAGGCCGGGTGCGGCGGCTCAAGCCTGTAATCCCAGCACTTTGGGAGGCCGAGACGGGTGGATCACGAGGTCAGGAGATCGAGACCATCCTGGCTAACACGGTGAAACCCCGTCTCTACTAAAAAATACAAAAAATTAGCCGGGCGAGGTGGCGGGCGCCTGTAGTCCCAGCTACTCGGAGGCTGAGACAGGAGAATGGCGTGAACCCGGGAGGCGGAGCTTGCAGTGAGCTGAGATCCGGCCACTGCACTCCATCCTGGGTGACAGAGCGAGACTCTGTCTCAAAAGAAAAAAAAAAAAGAAAGATTTGCAGGTCCTTCACATGCTAGGCATAATTCTCGTCAGTCACTCCATGACTTGCCTTCACTCTCTCCTGGTGTCTTTCAATGAACAGAGTGTCCTTAACATACCAATCTTTTCCTTTGTGTTTAACATGTTCTGAGCCTTGTTTGAAAAATCCTTTTAGCTTGAGACCTGGAAGAATCATCATCTGTAGTCTAAATGTCTTACAGTTTTGTCTTTAACTTTTCAGTCTAATCAACCCCAAGCTGAGTCTCCTGAATGGCAAGAGGTGGAGTCCGATTTCTTCTCCTTCTCCTTCAGCCCTCCGTGCTGGCAGGCCCCTGTCCTCATGATGCCTGTCTAGTAGCCCAGTGCCACCCATCAGCTGAGCCCTCCATAACAGACCCAGTAACCACATATGTGTGGCTGTTTCTTGTTTCTTTATTCTGTTTCATGGAATGTTTTTGATGAAAAGGGGGATGGAGCTAAAGATAGTTTTGAGGATGGGGCAATTGTGTTCTTGGTGTGGGATTTCTCACCCCTTGACAGGGTGGCTGGGCATAGGGGAAGAAGGAGCTACTGGGCTGAGAGATGCTGTTGCAACTTAGAAAAATTAAGAAAAATGAAGATACTGCTCAGCTATGGCAAGTGTTTGCTGAAATAGGGACCCTTACATGGCTCATGAAAACTGGTTAAGATTTTTGAGAAGAAATTTGTCAATGTATACTAATAACTTTTACTATTTAGTAATGTCACATCTGGGCATCTATCCTAGGAAAATACTTAATAATGCATACAAATTTCACATACAAGGGTTTTCACATTGCTTATAAGAATATAAAAATTAGAAACCTCCTAAATGTCCAGGGAGGCCGGGTGTTTAAGTGAATGATGAGGCATTCATTCAATGGAATATTACATAGAAACTAGAATAATGTTTATGAGGAGATTTTGAAAATATGGGAAAATGATTTTGCTATCCTGCTAAAGTGCAGCAAGGAGGATGCAAAGTGGTATATATAGCACAATCCCACATTTAAAAAGTGAATAAGACAAAGTGAAAACAACTAAACATGAATTATAGGTATTTTTCTGCTTCTATATTGTTTTCCTTCTTTTACTTTTTTGAGTTAAAAAAAAACCCAGATATACTACATATTCCTTGTAAGAAGTTCAACTATTGAGGAATATGTAGAAAAGTATCACAATATTGGCTCCCAAAGGCCCCTCTGCAGCCCAGGTAACTTCACTGTCCTTACAGAATGATTCCTTCCACTTCCTTCCCTTGGAAGGAGACACAGACTCAAATGTTTCCAGGGACCAAAGCAGGAAATGAAATGAGAGAAAACCTTGATATAGACAACAGACAGGTGTAGACTGGGGAAGCCTGAAGAATATCTCTGTTTACTCAAAAGTCAACAATGATCCATCAAACACTTGTAGAGGCTGGATACAGCCCATCAGCCACCCATTTCCAGAGGAGCACTCTGTAATGTGTTATTATCTTCCAAAAAGCTTTATTGAGATACATTTACATACCATTAAATTCACCCCTTAAAAGTATGCTATTGAAAGATTTTAATGTATTTGCAGAGTTGTGTGTGTAACCATCATTATAACCTAATTTTGAAATAATCTCATCCCCAAAGGACACCTCCAACCCGTTAACACTCACTCCTTGTTCCCCCTCCCCAACTCCTAGTCCTAGGTAACTACTCACCTACTAATCTGACCCTGTGGGTTTGCCTATTCTGGACATTTCATACAGATAGAATCATACAATATGGGGTCTTCTGTAAGTGAGTTTTCCATTTAGCATATTTTTGAAGTTCATTCAGTGTTTGGCATGTATCTGTAGTTCATTTCATTTCTTTTTTTTCTATTTGAAATGGAGTCTTGCTCTGTTGCCTAGGCTGGAGTGCAGTGCGGGAATCTAGGCTCACTGCAACCTCCGCCTCCTGGGTTCAAGTGATTCTCCTGCCTTAGCCTCCCGAGCAGCTGGGATTACAGGTGCGCACCACCACGCCCAGCTAATTTTTCTATTTTTGTAGACACAGGGTTTCACCATGTTGGCCAGCTGGTCTCAAACTCCTGACCTCAAGAGATCTGCCCGTCTCAGCCTCCCAAAGTGCTAGGATTACAGGTGTGAGCCTCCGCGCCCAGCATTCATTCCTTTTTAATGCCAAAAAATATCCCATTGTATGGATAAATTATATTTTGTTTATTCATTCCTCAGTTAATGGAATTTAGCTTGTTTCTACTTTTTGGCTATTGTGAACAATGGTGCTATAAATAACGTGTGTACAAGTTTTTGCATGGATGTATGGTTTCATTATTCTTGGGTAAAGGACTAGGAGTAGAATTGCTGGGTCATATTGTAGCTGGGTTTAAGATTTTGAGGAACCACTAAACTGTTATCTGAAGTGGCTGCATCATCTTACATTCCAGTAGCAGCATCAGGGTTCCAGTTTCTCCACATCCTTGGCAGCACTTGTTACTGTCTTTTTTATTCTAACCATTTTAGTGGGTGTGAAATTGTATCTTGTGGTTTTGATTTGAAATTTCCTGATGATTAATAATGTTGAGCATATTTTCACATGCTTATTGGAGATTCACAAATTTTCTTTGGAGAACTATTTAATTAAATCCTTTGCTAATTTTTAAACTGGGTTATTCACACAGAATATTTTTAAATTGAGTTGTCAGAGTTCTTTATATATTCTGGATACAAGTCCCTTATCAGACATATGATTTAGATATTTTCTCCATTCTGTGGGTTGCCTTTTCACTTTATTAATGATGTCTTTTGAAGTACAGATCTTTTACATTTTAATGATGTCTAACTTGGCTACTTTCTTTTGCTGCCTGTGTTCTTGGTGCCATATCTAAGAGGCTTTGCCAAACCCAAGATTATGAAGACTTACTCGTATGTTTTCTTCCAAGAGTGTTATGCTGCTAGCCCTTACTTTTAGATCTATAATCCGTTTTGAATTTTTAAATTTCTCTAGCAGCGTTATTGAAATATGTCACATACTATAAAATTTATCCATTTAAAGTGTTCAATTCAAGGATGTTTAGTATTAATTTTTACACGATCGACAACCATCAGTTGTAGAACATTTTCATCCCCTGCAAAAGGAACACTGTATCCATTAGCTGTCACTCCCATGAACACTTCCTCACTCCCTGCCCCTAGACAACCAGTAATCTACTTTCTGTCTGTACAGATTTTTCTCTTCCAGAAATTTCATATAAAAGGAATCATACAATATATGATCTTTTGTGACTGATTTCTTTCACTTAGCATAATGTTTTCGAGATTCATCCATGTTGTAGCAAGTGTCAGCATTTCATTATTTTTTCATGGTCAAATATATAGATATATTATATTTTATCCATTCATCCATTAATGGACATTTGGGTTGTATACACCTTTTGATAGTTATAAGCAATGCTGCTATAATCATGCATGTACAAGTTTTTGTGTGAGCATATGTTTCCATTTCTGTTGGGAATATGCTTAAGAGTGGAAATGCTGTCATATTGTAACTCTCTGTTGAACAGTTAGGAGCTAGCAGACTCTTTTTCACGCAGCTATGCCATTTTACATTCCCACTAGCAGTGTATGAGGGTTCTGATTTCTCCACATCCTTGTCAACATTTGTTCTTGTCTGACTTTTTTATTCTAGCCATCCTAGTGAGTATCAAGTGGTATCTCATTGTGGTGTTGATTTGCATTTCCTAGATGACTAATGGGTCCTTGGAGAAATATCTATTCAGATTCTCATTCATTTTTTGCATTTTTTAATTGGGCCATTTGTCTTTATTGAGTTTAAGAGTTCTTTATAAATTCTGGGTGGAAGGCCCTTATCAGATATACAATTTGTGAATATTTCTTCCATTCTGCGGTTCGTCTTTTCACTTTCTTGATGGTGTCCTTTGAAACATAAAGGTTTGTAAATTTGATGACATCATTTTATCTATTTTTCTTTTGTTGCTGATGCTTTTGGTGTCATATAAAGAGTCCTTTGTCAAATCCAAAATTATGAAGGTTTACTCCTGTGTTTTCTTAAAAGAGTTTTATAGTTTTAGCTCTTACATTTAGGTAGGTATTTGATCGATTTTGTGTTAATTTATGTATGTGGTGTGAGCTAAGGATCCAACTTCATTCTTTTGTATGTGGCTATCCAGTTTTGCTAGGGACATTTTTTGAAAAGACTATTGTTTCTCTGTTAAATTGTCTTGCTGCTTCTGTCAAACATTAATTGGCCGTAAGTGTAAGGGCTTACTTCTGGACTCTCAAGTCTATTTCATTGATCCATATATCTATCCTTATGCCAATATCACATTGTCTTGAATACCATAGCTGTGTAGTAATTTTGATATTGAGAAGTGCAAGTCCTCCATTTTTGTTTTCTTTTTATCAAGATTGTTTTGGCTATTCTGGATCTCTTCCATTTCCGTATGAATTTTAGGAACACTTTGTCAATTTCTGCAAAGAAATCAGCTAGAATTTTGATAAGGGTTGTGTTGAACCTGCATATTACTTTGTTATGTACGTACAGGTTATTACTTTTTTAAAATTGCTGTTTTAACAAAATTAAGTCCTCTGATTCATGAACATGAAATGTCTTTCAACCTATTTAGATCATTTTTAATTATGTTAAACAATGTTTTGTAGTTTCATTGTACAAGTCTCAGACTACTTTGTTACATTTATTCATAAATATTTATTGTTTTGATGCTATTGTAAATTGAACTTTTTTTTACTTTTATTTTCACATCATTGGTTGTTAATATACAGAAAAACAATTGATTATCTTGTATCTTGTAACCTCGTTTGTTTATTAGTTCTGACAGTTTCTTTTGGTGAATGCCTTCAGATTTTCTATATATAAGATCATGTCATTTGTAAATTGTGATAGTTTTACTTACTGTACTCCAGTGTGGGTGCCTTTACTTATCTTTTTCTTTCCTAACTGACCTGGCTAGACCCTCCAGTACAATGTTGAATAGAAGTAGCAAAAGTGAACATCCTTATCCTGTTTCTGGATTCAATCTTTCATCATGAAGTATAATGTTAACCATGAATTTTCTTTTTTTTTTTCTTTGCTCTGTCACCATGCTGGAGTGCAGTAGCATGATCTCAGCTCACTGCAACCTCTGCCTCCTGCATTCAAGCAATTCTCCTGCCTCAGCCTCCTGAGTAGCAGGGACTACAAGCACATGCCACCACCCCCAGCCACTTTTTGTATTTTTTTTTTTTTTTAAGACGGAGTCTCGCTCTGTCGCCCAGGCTGGAGTGCAGTGGCTGGATCTCAGCTCACTGCAAGCTCCGCCTCCCGGGTCCACGCCATTCTCCTGCCTCAGCCTCCCGAGTAGCTGGGACTACAGGCGCCCGCCATCTCGCCCGGCTAATTTTTTGTATTTTTTAAGTGGAGACGGGGTTTCACTGTGTTAGCCAGGATGGTCTCGACCTCCTGACCTTGTGATCCACCCGCCTCGGCCTCCCAAAGTGCTGGGATTACAGGCTTGAGCCACCGCGCCCGGCCCACTTTTTGTATTTTTAGTATAGATGGGATTTCACCATGTTGGCCAGGATGGTCTCAATCTCTTGACCTCGTGATCTGCCCACTTCGGCCTCCCAAAGTGCTGGGATTACAGGCATGAGTCACCGCGCCCAGCCTAATTGTGAATTTTCAAACCTTTATCAGGTTGAGGACATTCTCTTCAATTCCTATTTTTTGAGTGTTTTATCATGAATGGGTGTTGGATTTTGTCAAATGCCTTTTTTTGTATGTCTACTGAAATGATTATGTACTTTGCTTTGTTCTTTACTCTATTGATATAGTGTATTCAATTAATAGATTGATAGATTTTTGGACGTTAAACCAACTTTGCATTCCTGGGCTAAATCCCACATGTTCATATTGTTTAATGCCTTTTATATATTGCTGAGTTAGGTTTGCTAGTATTTCATTGAAAATGTTTATATCTATATTGCTAAGGGATATTGGTTTATAGTTTTCTTGTGATGCCTTTAGTTTTGGTATAATACGGGTATGAGACGAGTTGGGAAGTGTTCCTGCTATTTCATAAAAGAGTTTATGCAAGATTGGTATTAATTCTTTAAATGTTTGATGGAATTAGCCAGTGAAGTTATCTGGGTCTGGACTTTTAATAGTTTGAATCCTCTGGTCAGTTGGCTGAAGAGTTGTCAATTTTGTTGCTGATCACATATCACTTTTATAACTGAATTGTTATAAGAAGACATAAGAAGTAAGAGGCAACTCCCACAATGGAGAACATTAAGGTACACTCAAGCTTTTCTGCCCACTCTTCCTACGTGCCAATATGGTTGATTCAAAGTTCTTTTCATTACTCTCCTCTCCATCTCTTGTCTGGAGTTGTAGGTAAGGTGAAGTTTGGGGATTGTGCAGCCACACTGGGAGTTGGTGCCTTGGTGACTTTCCAGCAGTGACAGGCCATACACCGTGGAAAGGGTTTATTTCATACCATGCACTTGAGCTAGAAGAAATCATGGCCCCTGTGACCACCTGATCTGATGTCATAACTCACCGATACTGTTTTTGCCGTGTTTCCAGTTCTTTACGTCGGTGTTGCTTGAGAATGTGTATTTGGTCATCTCGGGCCAACTTTGCTGTAAAGAAAGAACAACATGAGAGGAGCCTTAAGAAGAAAAATAACAATGCCCAGTGCACATGTGCTTGGACTTGGGCTCCGTCACTGAAGTTGTGTGACCAAGAGTTGCCCTGACCCTTTCACATGTAAAATGGAGATGATAATGCCTACTTCTCCGGGTCATGGTGTGCATTTGGGGAGAGAATGCAGGAAAGCCCTCCACACAGCACCTGGCATGCAGCAAATGCCAATAGATGGGAACAATGACCATTATCATGCCTATAGTCATCATTGGCCTGAGGGTTCTGCTCCTCCCTCTAAGCCTGGCTCTGAGAGCATCTTACCTCTCAGCGTGTCTCTCACTGCAGGAGTTGGAGCAGGTAGCTAAGGGCAGGGCTGCTTCTCAGAGCCTTTACAGCAGACCAGGTCATATCATGACCACTCTTTAAACTATTGCTTAAGGCCAAGCCTGTGAATGCAGCCCATAGAGCTGTGAGTAGGGGAAGCCCAGATCTCCTGAAAACAGATCCTGGAATAGTTTCTGTAGCTCTCGTGGTGAAGCATTACGTTTTAAAACCTTCTTTTCAACACAGATTGATATTTTTGTAAAATATAATAACAATTAATTACTAGAAAAAATGAAAATGAAATTTACAAAACCCAAAGATATTCAAAATGCAAGTCATTTTTTCCTTATTAAGTACAAAAGTCATAAAATTGTTCTGTTAAGTTGCTATAAAAGTTTCCAAAACCCCTACTCTGAGTCTTTGTATTTTATTTTGTATTTATTTTAATTTTTTTTAGAGACAGGTCTCCCTCTGTCTCCCAGGCTAGAGTGCAGTGGCATGGTCATAGCTCCCTGGAGCCTTGAACTTCAGGACTCAAGTGGTTCCCCAACCTCAGCCTTCTAAGTGGTTGGGACTATAGGCACACCCCACCACACCTGGTTAATTTTTTTTTTTTTTTTTTTGAGATGGAATCTTGCTCTATCACCCAGGCTGGAGTGCAGTGGCCCGATCTCAGTTCACTGCAAGCTCCGCCTCCCGAGTTCACGCCATTCTCCTTCCTCAGCCTCCTGAGTAGCTGGGACTACAGGTGCCCCACCACGCCCGGCTAATTTTTTGTATTTTTAGTAGAGACGGGGTTTCACTGTGTTAGCCAGGATGGTCTCAATCTCCTGACCTCGTGATCCGCCCACCTTGGCCCCTGGCTAATTTTCAATTTTTTTTTTTTGTAGAGATGGGGTCTCTCTACGTTGCCCAGGCTTGTGTCAAAATCCTAGACTCAAACAGTCCTCTCACCTTGGCCACCCAAAGTGCTGGAACTATAGGCTTCAACCTCTGTACTGATCTAACTGCAGACCTGGACTCAGTTCTCAGATGACACCCAGGCCACACTCTGCGCTGTCCACCCCACAGCACTTCCAGGCTGAGGCATCTTCATCCCTGAGCTTGGAACTGGGGCCCAAAAAGGAATATTAGTGGGATACCTCTGCATTCTCCCCTGGGGATGTAAGGCCAGCCAAGAGGGGAGGCTTGAGGCCACAGAAGGCAAGGTGAGTATTAATGGTGACAATAACTGTTATCATTGCTATGGGGGTGATTCTGGAGGCACTCAACATTCATCATCTCTTATATACCTTAAGGAACCAGCTAATCTCTTGGGCACCTCAACTCTGAGGTGCTGGATCTCTTCAGTTTCACTGGTATGAATAAGTCAGTACATGCAGAATTGCAACATGCCAAGTTTCAAAAAGAGAATGGTCCTTCTCCCCTGACCCCAAAGGTGTTTGAAGAATCTACCCAATGGCTGATGAAGTTCTGGGAGTACGACAGGATGAGAAAGCCTGGACTGATGGCAGGCTCAGCAGGGCAGGTTCCAAGGACTGACACAGTGCCTTAATGAAGCTGTCCCTTCATACAGATGCTCTGGATCCATGGGGCCACAGTAATGGCCCTCTGACATTCGTGTTCACCCAAGGTGTAGTGGTGAAATATTAGATTTAAGGGGTGATCATATGGTGAGTAACTGAATCACTTGTAGGTTGCCCCCCCCGCCCCCATTTCCAGGTTGTTCAAGGGATTGGTTGTTGTGCCATGTGGTGGATTAATAATTGGCCACAGCTGGGCGTGGTGGCTCACGACTATAATCCCAGCAATTTGGGAGGCCGAGGCAAGTGGATCACCTGAGGTCAGGAGTTCCAGACCACCCTGGCCAACATGGCAAAACCCTATCTCTAGTAAAAATACAAAAATTAGCCAGGCATGGTGGCTGGAGCCTGTAATCCCAGCTACCTGGGAGGCTGAGGCAGGAGAATCGCTTGAACCTGGGAAGCAGAGGTTGCAGTGAGCTGAGATTGTGCCACTGCCTTCCAGCTGGGGCAACAGAGCGAGACTTTGTCTCAAAATAATAATAATAATAATAATAATAATAAGCCACAAATTCTTTGACATTCCTTCCATTGAGAGATGGGGGGTCTGCATCCCCTCCTCTGGAGTCTGGGTGGGCTCTGTGACTGCTTGGACCAGTAGAATATGGTGGAAGTTACAGTGTGCCAGTTTCTAGGCCCAAGCCTGAAGAGACTGGCAGCTTCAACTTTCTGTCTCTTAGAAAACTTGCTCTTGGAAGCCAGCCATCGTGTAAGAAACTTAAGCACCTAGAAGACACCATTCTGTGAGAAGCCTTAAAGAATGAGACTCCATATGGACAGGGACGCCAAGGAGCCTAGAGAGAAGAAGCCCCAGTCCCCTAAGCTGATGCTACATGGCCACAGACGAACCGCCCAGTGAGGCCTTTCCCAAATTCCTGACCTGCAAGAGCATGAACAAAATTAAATGGCTATTTAAAGCTACCAAGGAGGTTGGTTTTACAGCAGTAGAGAGTGAAAATTGCTGGACAGCTTCTCTATGCTCACCCTCCGACCGGTGCTATCCCTGAAAGTGACTAGAATGAGATGCCTCAATGGGCTTCCCACTGGGAACTCTGACCAGAAAGGAGGGAATACGTTGGAGCAAGGAGAGGCCAATTACTCCCCAGCACCTTTCTACTGAGGGCCGCAGCTCCTCCAAGGGTGCTGTCTCCAGGATACTTCTGGATTACTCCCACAACCTTCTCCCTCCCCCTGCATCAGGACTAGTGGTGCTGATGGCCCCACACTCTGCCTGGTCCCTCTGTGCATGGGCCCACACCTCTGTGATGCCCCTTTCTTAAACCCTCATCCTAGTGTACCATCTGTTTTTTGCCACGATGAGCTGAAGGGTCTGCAGGAAGAAGGGCTTCATAACTGAGACCTTGGGCAGATGGGCAGGAGGGAGTTTCAGAGCCAGCATTTTCTAACTACCAGAAAAAGAGAAGTGCCCTGTCCACAACCTTCCACATCCTGACGACCACAAGAATAAATGAACTTTGTGATTTCTTTCCTGTCATTAGGTAGGGGACAAACATCCTCTTATCTCCATGTTCAGAAATATTCTGGAAATTTGGTTTCTTAAGTCAAACTCCACATCAGAAACGATGGGATATGGCCTGGTAGCTTAAGAACAGCAGGTACATAATAACTCTTTTATCCTTTGTCTCAGTCTTCTTAGCTATATAATGGGGGTAATAGTCATTTCTTCCTACCTACCCCACCAAACTTCTGTGAAAAACACACTAGCTACAGGAAACTTGGCAAAGAGGAAGAGTTCGATGCTGTCATGGCAGAAGCAGCGGCTTCCTCTTATTACAGTGGCTGCCTAGCCTTTGAAGGCTTATCTTTCCAGGTTTAAACTGAGAGCAAGCAGAAGGGTTATGACTTGAAGTGAGGTAGGATTTTGCCAGGCACACTAGGAGGGTGGGTGTGCAAGGCGGTTCATTCAGGGAGAGTGGCCTTGGCTGACCTTGATGCCTACTTCTCTCTCTGATGCTCTGTACCAGGTCAGCTGTGTGTTCCTTACAAAGAATGGCCTCCTGACTGGGATCTGACTAAGGGGAGCAGATTTGAGGTTCTTTTCTCTTTCAGCGAAAAGTGAGACTTGGGGTTGAAGAACTGGTAACTGTGATTTGCAGGCCTGTCCATCGCCCCTCGGAGCTGGCACTTGGGGTGCTCCTTGTCCACCCCTTCCCTCCCCAGGCCCACAAGGGCACCCCGAGCTTGCCTGAGCCCTACTGTGATCTCAGAGAGGGCAGGCTATGAAACTAGAAAGTGATGTCACACCCTGGCAACTGGAGAAGTGCCCATCCAGGGGCATGTCCCATAGCTATCTGCCTCAGTGGACCTTAGTTACCCACTGACAAAAAGGGGGGCACAACCCTCCCCTGTAGAACTGTAGCACAGAGTGAGGACATGATGGCAGTGAGGCCTAGGGCCACCTGCTGCACCCTCAGGGGCTTGTATGAATCCCAAAGAAAGTCACGCCTCCTGCAGGTGCATCGAGGCACAGGGCAGAGCCCTCCCACTTCCCGCCCCTGCACAGCAGTGTCATTCCTCCTATGACTACAGTGCTTTGAGGACAGGAAGAACTTTCGGTTCTCAGGAAGCCCGGGGCAGAAGGGGTCTGAGCTGCTCACCGCGTCCATCCCTCAGGAGTACCTCGCCATCACCGGTGAGCCAGCGGTAGCAGGGGAACTCGATGTAGTCCCCGTGGGGCGTCTTCAGCGTGATGTACTTCAGGTACCAGTCGTCATGCAGCCAGTACTTGCGCTTCTCGATTTTGACCAGCTGGATCTCGCCCAGTTCCTCATCCACAGTCACATCGTACGAATCCACCTGGGAAGGAGAACTGGCAATCAGGCCATGCGTGGTCTCCTGAGCCTTTGTTCTGGAGGTGTTAAGAATGTGTCACCCCAAAGTATGCTGCTCTGGCATAGGGACTATGTTGAATGAAAAGCACTTAAAGAAACAGCAGGTGCAAGATCACTCTGACATTCGTGCTGTTTCTTAGAAGCAGGAGATGAAAGTCCCCCATGAAAGATGTCCTCCCTACACCAAAAGGAAAGTAACACTTTTCATCAAGGTTGGGAAGCTGAAGCCAAAAGAAATCCAAACAAACAGATCTTGTACAACGAGCCCTTACCTCCCGAGTCACTTCTCTGCCCAATTACCTGCCCTAGCCCAAGCCCCTTGCCCTTATCACCTTTCACAACTAATCATCCAATGCAGTATTTAAGGGGGATTGACTCTAACTGCTTCTTGGGGTCTTCATCTTTTTAAGAGGGCTCCCATGCCACATACAACTTGTATTAAAGAAATCTGTATGCTTTTGCCCATGAATCTGTCTTATGCCGATTCTCAGGCCTAGCCAAAATAGGAAGAGGTAGAGTTCTGCCTCCACTAAAGTTCATGGAGCCAAGATGCTTCATGAACACCTTAAATGAACTCCTGAATTCATTTAGCCAAGACATTCACTGAAGGCCTGCCCCTGACAAGGCTCAGTGCTAAGACCCAGGTAGGTGACAGAAATGGACAAGTCCTGGGCCCTACTCTTGAGGAGAGAGAATCCAGTGAGCCAGGACAGTGCCGTGCTGCTCAGAGGGCAATGTCTGTTGTCTGCACTTAGCTCAGGCTGGAGGATGGGGAGACACCCAGGCTCATGCCTGCACCTGTGAGGCTGTGCCCAGTGAGGGTCCGCAGTAGCCCCCACATGGGACAGCCTTGTGGGAGGCCTTTACAACTGGTGATGGGCTTGCTAAAAGTGGATCTCCACAACGCCGCTGGGAGTGCAGGGGAGTTATGACCCCTTCCACAGATGAAGACAGCGAGGCTCAGTGACTCCCACCTCTGCCACTTAGAGCAGAGCTGGAGCCCCACCCCAGGCCTTTCCATCACAGCCACTGCCTCTCTTTCCAGTTATCAGTGTGGCTAATAAGTGAGTGAAAATGGTGAGGCTTAGATACAGGGACCTTGCATGGATTTGAGTCCTCCTGGGACATCTGCAGTTCACAGCCGCATGGTGATGCCTAGAGAACAGTGAGATCAAGTGGCTCTGGCTGCACCTGTGGTATTACTGGTGGCAGGGTGAGACTGGCCTTGCAGCTAGAAGGCACCACCCCAGGCTGTGTACAGCGCTGCTGCCCAGGCCTCCGGGACAAGGCTGCTTGGCTTCCTCCCTGCCAGGCTCCTGCTTCCAGGACACAGGTGGCTCTGAGGCAGCAGCCATAGCTTCTAGAGGGCTTGTGTCTCTGCAGCAACGGATGGCAGACAGGAAGGTGGGATGAGAGGCTCAGGCATTGCATTACATGTTCTGATGACCAGCAGGTTTGGAAAGCCCTGGACTTGATGCCCTCCAAGGCACTTTCTTTTTTATTTTGAGGTGGAGTCTCACTGTGTTGCTCAGGCTGGAGTGCAGTGTCTCGATCACAGCTCATTGCAACCTCCACTTCCAAGGTTCAAGTGATTCTTCTGCCTCAGACTCCCAAGTAGCTGGGACTACAGGCACCTGCTACCACATCTGGCTAAGTTTTGCATTTTTAGTAGAGACAGGGTTTCACCATGTTGGCCAGGCTGGTCTCGAACTCCTGACCTCAAGTGATCCACCTGCCTCGGCCTCCCAAAGTGCTGGGATTACAGTCATGAGCCACTGTGCCTGGCTCCTCCAAGGCACTTTCTAAGCCAGATTCATCAACCCTTGAGCTTTATCCCAGGCGGCAGAACCTAGACTTCTCAGCACGATAGCAAAGTGGAAGGGGTGAGGGGTATCATCCTTTGTCTGAGCCCAGGCATCCCCATTCCATGCCCTGCCTCCAAGCTGCCAGGAGGACCCCTGGAGGGCTTCCTAAGAGGAATGGGAAGTCAGGTGTTTTCCGCAAACCTCTTGGCTCTGAATGCTGTGAGCAGTTTGGGGTGGCTGACACTGAGGCCAGACGCTTGTGGTCAGAAAGCGAAAGCTTCCTCTCTGTGCTCTACCGTTTAGGCCAGAGATCCTAGGAACAGTTTCTGATGGCAGAGGAGCCAGGCCCATGTGCTGGGATGACATGTCTTGGATCCAACCACATGTGGACCAGTCTCGGCCCCATGAGAATGCCCCTCCTGCAGGCAGAGTACCAGCCTCACCTGCCACATCTGAGAAAGAGCCTTCCTGCCACAGCTCATCCTCAGGAGAGCAGGGCCACGGACAAGGCCTCGCCCATCATGGGCAGGGCGGGCAGGTTGTGATGGGACAGGAGTCTCAGCATCTCAGGGGCTCAGGCCCATCTGGAGGAACAGAGTGGGGGCTGAGTGGCCCAGGACTGGATACGCATTGGGCCTGCCCCACGCCAGGCCCTGCACGACACAGGGATATACAGAGGCCTCAGCTGCAGATTGTGAGCCAAGACAGAGATTCCTGGTCCCACTAAGGAGTGGGAAGAGGGCAGTGAGGGGCAGAAGGCTGGGTAGGCCCTGGGGTCTGGAGCTCTGAATTCACATCCCAGCTTCAGGCAACTAGCTGCATGGCACATTGCTTCATTCTCTGAAGCTGTTTCTTCATCTACCCAAGGATGATAACCCCTCACTTACAGGACCATTGAGAAAACGAAGTGACACCATCCTGGGTGGCCTCCTTTCTCCAGAGGCACAGGCCACCGGTTGTGTGCGTCAGAACCACCGGTGCCCCTTCCTGAATCCAGGAGGTTGCAAGGACACCAGGCCCCGCACTGCCTGTGAGCTAGCATGGGCCTCTGCGTCACAGCCCCTTCGTGACTACATGTGCCAATCCAAGTAACCAGAGCACACATGGGAGGAGGAAACTGAACCTGTGACCTCAAACCCCTTTGCTCAAAGCCCAGAAGGAACTCCTGAAAGGGTGGAGACAGGGCTGTGAGGACAGAGGGAGAGTGGGAGGCATTCTGAGTGCTAGTGGGGCAGGCAGAGCAAGTCCATGTGCAGTGAGGACTGAGGGGCAGCCACCAGAGGCCTGGGCCTGGGCCAGAGTGTGGCTGCTGCAGGGGAAGTGGCTTTCCTGTGGCTCTGAGGGGCTGGAGAGGGAGGAAGGTGTCCCTGGGGGATAGATGCCAGGAAAGCTGGAGGAGGGGCAGGAGAAGCTGAAGGGGACACTCTCATAGGAGGGAGGTGCCCAATACCTTGGACTAAGAGGAGAGGGAGATGGGCTGAGGAGGTATTCCAGGACTGTGCAGGTCCCACAGGGAGAGCCTGTTGTCTGCCTGGGGGTGATGACCCACACGAAGAGACTGAGCAGCTTCTCTGAAGAAGCGGACAGTGGGGTGACCCTCCAGCACATCTGTGGTGCAATCACAGGGGACTGGGATACTCCTGGCCCCCTGCTCTATCCACACTTGCAGGCACCTGGTGGAGAGCCCCTGAGTTTCACTTGGAGTAAAATCACTAGGCAGATTTACGAGGACTCCATCTGCCATCTGACGGGGCCTTCCACATCAGGAGGGTCCAGGCCTGCAGTCTGGCTGATCTATGGCCAGCCCAGCCACTTTTCTGGTGCTGGCTTCAGGCCTGAATGTGACAAGAGGTGAACAAGAGGCAGAGGGCTCCCGCCTCGACCCAACTCAGGAAGTAAAATACAAAGCTTAGTGGCTGTGGTTCCAACATCCCAGGGGGTACTATTGGAAGAATGACAGATAGAGAAAGGCCTCCCTCCAGGAAAATACCAGGGTCACATGTGTCAAACTGCAAAGTAAGGTCTTTGGAAGGTGTGTGGAACTACAGTGCCCATCTTCCTCCCTCCTCTGTGGGCCAAGTACACTGGGCTGATGCTGTATTTGTCTATTTGCTGTGACACACTAAATTTCAGGTGACACATTGAATTATGGTGGGCACTATCAACAGTGGACACCCCCAACAGGCCCTCAAGAAGCACTGGACCTGGGAATGGCCGAGCAGGTGACTGTCCTGCTTTACAGATAGAAACTGAGGCTCAGAGAGCAATGGTGGCCGCAAGATCAGAACCCACACCTGTGTGATGGCCAAGCCCAGGTTCCTCCCACAGTTCCCCAAGGCCACATCTTGAGAAAAGCCCTGAACCAGAAGCTAGAAGGCCTAGCTTTGAGCCCTGGTTTATATCCTGGATGGAGTATAAAGGGGCAATGCGGAGTGGTGTGGAAGGACAGTGTAAAAGCTTCATAAGAGAGGGTATTTGAGGCAGCTTTTGGGGGCTGACCAGATTTCAGAGGGGAGGTTAGCAGGAGGACAGGCATGGGTAGGACATTTCAGATGTGGGGAACTGGGAGGGCAGGGTCCCCAGGGGAATTCACACGTGGGAGGAGGAAGGCTGGGCACAGTTTCTGGGGACAGAAGTGGGTGGCGTGGTGGTGCAGATGCTGGAGAGAGACAAGGGAACACCTGCAACTCACTGGCCTCCTTTCACAAGGGGCCACTTTGCTGATTTTGCTTATTGCTTTTAACTTTTTATTGGATATGTAGTTTTAAAGCTTTTGAATATTTCAGCAAAGTGTGAGTTGGTCAGTTTTCATGTGAGCTTTCTATCAGCATTTTAGGAGAGTTTTCATCTGTCTTTCAGCAGATTTCTGCTGTTGCTGGGACAGGGAAATGGATCTCTCTGCGGAAGCAAGGCTGTGTGCCCCACCCCCAGGCTACCCATATTGGAGGGGGACTAATGAGGGGCTTGTGGGAGGAGGAGGCTGTAGAACAGAGAGGAAGACTGAGGTTCAGACAAAACAGAGACTCGGGATGAGAGAGGGGGAGGTTATGGGGAAGAGCTGAGGAGAGAAAGGGATGGAGAGAGGGATGGGGACAGTGGATAGGGAGACCAAGGGGCAGAGAAGGGGAAAATGTGGGACAGAGAGCCGGAGATTGAGGGAGCAGAGAAGGGGCCTCCGAGAGGTGACTGGAAGACAGTGTAGAGGAAAATTCAGAGTGGAAGAGAAGGGAGAGTTGTAAGGCAGAGAGAGAAATGGGGAGCATTGAGGGGACTGGGAACAGGGGAAGGAAGAGGAGGCAGAAAAGGGGGCAGAATGTAGGGAAAAGATGGCTCAGAGGAGAAGACTGGGAGATGAGAGAGGGATTGAGGGTCATAACAAAGAAATATTTATGCTCCACTAATATATTTCCATTCACAAGAAAGAAGTATTCTAGAATTAATTTTTCATGAATGTTAGAATACACATTGACTATATTTAAGAAGCATGTATCATTCATAAGACTTTTCTACACTTGTTGAACACATTCAAGTATCATATATTAAACACCACCCTATTACCCTTAGCTTTCTTAAAAGTACTAGCACAGAATGAAATGGGCAACTAAGATTTCTCAGAAATCTTCAGATCTGTTACAGTCATCGTATCTGATCTGAATTACTTTAAATTTACAGAGTTAAAGAAACAAATCAACTTGTTAAATTTGCCTAGACTTGGGTTAGCCTCTGGAAATAAGGTCATTCTGTGTAGGATCCTGGCTTTCTCCAGCAGACAGTGGGGAGCCAAGGAAGACACAACTGTTTATAGGATAATCCCACCTGTGAAGAACTTGATTCCCAGTCCTGACTGAATCACTATGCAGAACTCTGATGAGAATAACAAGGGACTTGTGACTCACTTTTATCAAGGAAAAAATCAGTCCTATTCATTATTCGACTGAACTATGCCCTAGAGGAGGGGGATGTGGACCTGCCAATAACTTGGAAATGATTGAATTGTGTGGCGATACCTTTATTGTTATTGCTATCATTGCTACTGTTAATACAGATTTTAACACTTTTCCCTGTAAAATGGGATAACCTTGTCTTCTCAGCAAGTACTTCCTCTAGGGTTTTTCTTTTACCTTTACCCAAAAAGGATGATTGTCTTTACAGATACCAAGCTGGGAGAATGAGGAAGTAGTTTTGGACTGGGCAAGAGAAAGTGTGGAGTAACTTTGCATCAACCGGAACTTTCTCAAAAGCTGAATTTTTCAAGGAAACTTTCAGCCTTAGCTGGTTCCCCACCCTGCGGTAGTCCCCACCCCCATCCCCCCCACCCCCTGACTCATAGCCCTCTCAACCCAATGGAAATGTGACATGCAAACCTCTCCTGAAATTTGCGCCTGGGATTCCGGCTGAGGTGTTTAATTATAATGTCATTTGAATGACTTCTCAGGGTGGGGAAGACAGATCCAGAGAGGGAGATAGTGGACAAAACAGTGCCTTCACTCTTCGTCCGAACAGCCCGCTATGGCCATGTTAGGGTGTCCCCTCCAGGGAGAATGTACACACAGGGTGCCCGTGCCATGCAGTGTAAGCACACCGATGGCCTGTGCTTCTAGAACCTTATGATGTGTGGAGGAGAATGGGGAGGGGGAAGCACTTACAAAGGGGAAGTAGTCTGTATCCTGTCCTTCTCCCCTAGGTGTGGGGGAATCCATGAAATAACAGAAGTAAATGAAGATGCATCAGAAATGGCAGAGCGAGCCATCACCCTAAATGGATGACACATTAACTCCAAGGCACAGCAGTCCTCAGGGCCAGTTCCCTGACTGGGGCAACTAAGCAACTGAAGGTTGCTCTTGTACTCAACGCCTAACTCTTCTTGAAGGGAGCTCAAGCCAGGTTGGTA
Source organism: Rhinopithecus roxellana (assembly GCF_007565055.1). Taxonomy (NCBI): domain Eukaryota; kingdom Metazoa; phylum Chordata; class Mammalia; order Primates; family Cercopithecidae; genus Rhinopithecus; species Rhinopithecus roxellana. Next base: position 1,356,290 of record NC_044559.1, on the reverse strand, counting down.
GTGACCTTGGCTGAGGACCATGTTGTGCTACAGCGAGGGTCTGAGGCTCCTGAATAGGAATCGAGCCCATGGAGAGGTTGGAATCCATAAAAAGAGTCATTTTTACTTACTTCAGGCTCTGCACACCTAAAAGATGACAAATTTTATCCAAGAATAATCAGTTGAAACATGAACTTACCAGTTGTATTTGTCCATTATGAGCAATTTCATACGGTTTGATCAAATAGTAAACTAAATGGTGAGAAGGCAGCTTGGTAAAGTCTAAATCTTTTTGGCCCAGTTAGGAGCTGGGGTGGGGGTGGAAGGGAACTGATATTCCCTGTGCACCTGCAGTATGTCTGGGACTATTACCAGTCATTTATGGAGCGCTTCCTCTGCCAGGTACTGAAGTAGGCACTTCATTAAAGGCTCAGTGAGAACTGCGACCTGCCCATGGAACACGGCTCATGGAAAAGAGCCGTGGGGCTGGAATTCAGGTCCAGATCAGCATTAGGAACTAGCTTCCAAATGCTGAGGGCTCCCCCGAGTCCTCACACTTAGCGTGGAAGTGTTCCCTGGTGTACATTCTGCTGGGAGGGAGTGCAGCCCCTCCATTTAAGAAAGGCCTCTTCTCGCCTGGGTTCTGTTCCTTCCCTTTGATTTCCTCTGGGGCCTGTCCTGAGAATGTAAGCTGCCCATGTGCTGTCTGAGCCACCAGATGGGCCTGGGCTCACCCACGACTCATGGACCAGACTTAAGTCAATCCTCCATTTTACAGCTGGGGAAACTGAGGCCCAGACTAAAGGTAGAGTGAGCTGGTGGTCATGTCTGGACGAAACTCAGGCCTCTGGACCCGCTGACCTGCACCCTCCCCCACGGCTCACAGCAGGCTGCTCTGAGGTGCCCTCAGAGTTCTGTGAGCATGACCCCTCTGCCTCTCCCTCCCAGTGCCACCTGCGGAAAGAGCCTGAGGAAGCGGTGGCACAAGAAATGCAGACCAGTGAAGGGGGCTCCAGAGCCTCGGAACCCAGATCTTGAAGTGGAGAGGAAACCTTGGGCCTTCTCCTCCCAGGGGAGACGTGCGGCGCCCTGCAGACAGCACGCAGGAAGTCTCCCGTTTCCCACGCGGGTCGCGGCCGCAGTCAGGGGTCCTGGACGCTTCCCCACCGGGGTACCTACCGGCCGCTGGGAGCCCAGGGCGCGCCCCACCGCCGTTCTGCCCGCCCCGACGGGGTCCTAGACACCCCCAGCACTGTCCAGGCCGCCCCGACGGGCCCTCAGCGCCCCCGCTCAGGCCTCTGCGGTCCAGACCGGCTCCCGGACGCACCCCAGCCCGCGCCCCGCCCACGCTCACCGCGCCGCGCTCAAAGTCGTTGTAGAAGGGCTTGTCCAGCAGGTGCTTCTCGCTGCAGCCCGCCGAGCCCAGGAGGCTGAGGTAGATGTAGTCGTCAGTGCCGGCGAACCACTGGCTGCCAGTGGCCACGGTGACCGTGTAGGAGGGCATGGCACGGGCCGCGGGCGCAGCGAGCGCAGGGAGCCTCGGCGCGGCGGTCCAGGCGTCCGAATCTGGCGCCGCAGCCTCCTCCCACCACTGGTCTGGGCCCCGGTCCCCGCCCCGGCCCCGCCCGGGCCTGGCCCCCGGCTCCGGCCGCCCCCGCCCCCACAGTACTTCCCTCCCACCCTTCACGCGACGCCGACTGCGCTAGACCTCGCCTCGGACTGGGCAGGGGGCCTCCCTCCTGGGTCTCTCCTCCTCAGCGAGGTGGCTGTTCCCGCAGCCAGGGGACTGGGGCAACCTCGGCTGCCATCCCTCATCCATTCGTTCACTGGGTCTCTCCTGCATTGCTTCCACCCTTTGTCCTGCCTGCCTGCCTTGGCTTCGCCTGTAGGCCCTGGGGTGGAGCTGCGGGGATCCCCTAGAAATGTAGCCGCAGCCTCTGCTCTCCGCAAGTTCTCACTGCCACGCCGCGGTATTTAGAGCAGGGGTGCTCCGGGAGTCTGCAGGGGAAGAGCGACCCATGGGGGAATCAGGAGGGCTTCCTGGAGGAGGCCACCCCAGCGCTGATACTAAGGATGGATTCTGGAGCACAGAGGCTCCCTCAGCGCCGGCGTCCTCACTGGCTGAACCTGCGGCTTCTGGCCGGGGGGCAGGCGGGCGCCGAGACCGCGCCTAAGCCCGGAGATGGTCATTGCTCGCAGGAGGCAAGCTGGACGGGGTCACCACACCTGGACGTGCGAGGCTGTCTAGGGAAGGCCAGGGTCACGGGTCGGCTCTCTAAAGCGCGGCGGGCAAATGCTTGGAAGGGGTGTGGAATGTGGAGAAGGTTTTGCGCGCCCTTGGGCGGCTTCCCGCGGCTGGGGCCTGACCCCCAGGTCCCCTCCCATTCCTGGCGCCCGCCTCCCCCAGCCCCGTCGGCAGCGCGGGGTCTGACGGGCACACACTCAATCGCGTGTAACGATCTCGGCTAAGTTTAAACACGAGCGCACCATGCGTGAGGCGGCCGGAATGTGAAATTCCCAAAGGAGGCTGCCTACTGCTCTCACCAACGCTTCACGTCTGTGAAGCAGCAGAGTCCCTGTAACGTCTCCTCATGCTATCTTGGTTTTGTGCACCTGGCAAATGGCGTTGAACATATTTTCAGATGCTTATTGGCTATATCTTTGGAGAGATGTATATTCAGATACTTGAGTCTTTGGAAAATTAGGCTATTTATCTTTTTTATCATTGAACTGCATTATTTATATATCCTGGATAGAAGTCTCTGATCGGATATATGACTTACAGGTATTTTTATTGCTTCTGCGGGTTGTGTTTTCACTTTCTTGATGATATTTGAAGCACAAAAATATTTAAGTTCAATTTCTTTTGTGATTTTGGGGTCATATCTAAGAAACCACTGCCTACAATAAGATCTTAAAGATTTACTCGTACGTTTTCCTCTAGGATTATTATAATTTTAGCTTTTCATTTACATCCGTGATCCGTTTTGAGTTAGTTGTTATGCATGGTGTGATAGAGGAATTCAAATTCATTGTGTTGCATGTGCATGTCTGGTTGTCCATGCATCATTTGTTGAATTTATTATTCTTTTCCCATTGCGTTGTCTTGACACCTTATTAAAAAGTAATTCATTATAAACATAACGGTTTATTTCTGGACATTCGATTCTAGTCCATTGATCTGTAATGTACATGCTATACAGTGCGACACTACTTGATTACCTCAGTGTTATAGTAAGTTTTGAAATTGGAAAATGTTAATCCACCAATGTTGTTCTTTATTTTTCAATATTGTTTTGGTTATTCTGGATCCTTTGAGATTCCTTATAAATTATAGAATCAGCTTGTCAATTTCAGCCAAAAAGCAAGCTGGGATATTGATAGAGGTTGAGGTGAAGCTACAGATCAATTTGGGGAATATTGTCACTTTAACAATATTAAGTCTTCTGATCCATAGAATATGTTTCAGTTTCTTTAAATATTATCTTTCCCTACCATCCCCTCCCCTCCCCTTCCCTTCTGTTCCCTTCCCTTCCCTTTCTTTCCTTTTCTTTTTTTCGAGATGGAGTCTCCCTCTGTTGCCCAGGCTGAAGTGCAATGGTGCAATCTCGGCTCACTGCAACCTCTGCTTCCCGGGTTCAAGTGATCAATTTACTTAAATCTTTTCTGATTTATTTCAAAATATTTTGTAGTTTTCAAATTTCAGTGCACTCTTTTTATTTCTAAATAATTTATTTTTGATACTATTGTAAAGAGAATTTTAATTCATTTTGGGATTGTTAATTGCTAGTGTATAGAAAAACACTTGATTTTTGTACATTCATTTTATATTCTGCAAACTTGCTGAACTTGTTTATTAGTTCTAATGGTTTATGTGTATGCACATATGCATATTTTCTATATGCCAGATCATGTCAGGAGCGAGTAGAGATAGTTTTACTTCTTCTTTTATCTGGAAGCCTTTTATTTCTTTTTCATGGATAATTGCCCTAGCCAGAACCTCAGTACAAGGTTAAATGGAAGTGGCAAAAGTAGGCATCTTTGTCTTGTTCCTGGTTCAAGAGGTGAACGCTCAGCCTTTCACTATTAAGTTTGATGCCGGCTGGGGGTTTTCACAGATGTCCTTTATCAGGTTGAGGGAGTTCCCTTTTATTCCTTTTGTTTTAAAGTGTTTTTATCATGAAAGGATACTGACTCTTATCAAAATAGTTTTCTGTATCAGGTGAGATATGCAATTTTTCCTGTATGCTATGTTAATACTATGATTATTTTTATTTTAAAATATTTGATTGACAAAAATTTCTATTTCAAGGCGTAAAATGTGATGATTTGATATATTTATATATTGAATGCTGATTGTCACAGTCAAATTAACATATCCATCACCATCTATAGTTACCGTTTGTGCGTGTGTTTTTGTAGGGGGTGCTGGGGATGCTTAAAATCTGCTCTTATCTAATTTAAAGTAATAACACAGTTATAAACTATAGTCACCATGCTGTACATTTGATCTCCAGAACTTATTCATCTTTTTTTTTTAGACAGGATTTCACTCTGTCACCCAGGCTGCAACGCAGTGGCACAATTATGGCTGACTGCAGCCTTGACTTTCCAGTTTCAAATGATCCTTCCACCTCAGCCACCTGAATAGCTGGGACTACAGGTATGTGCCACCACTCCCAGCTAATTATTTTATTTTTATTTTTTGTAGAGACGAGGTCTCACTTTCTTGCCTAGGCTGGTCTCAAGCAATCCCTCCGCCTCAGCCTTCCAAAGTGTTGGGATTACCAACATGAGCCACTGCACCTGGCCTTCATCTTATAACTGAAAGTTTATACTCTTTGCCCAACATTTTCCTTGTTCCCCACATCCCCTAGCTCCTGATAAATACTGTTCTACTTTATAGGTCTTCAAGTTTGAAATTTTTAGATTCCACATGTAAGTGAGATCATACAATATTTGTCTTTCTGTGTCTGGCTTATTTCACTTAGCATAATGTCCTCTGGGTTCATTCATATTGTCACAAATGGCAGGGTTTCCTTCTTTGTTATGGCTGAAAAATAGTCCATTGCGTATGTATAAATTCACACACACACCCACACACACCCACCACATTTTCTTTATCCATTGGTGGACATGTAGATTTTTTCATTATCTTAGCTACTGGGAATAAAGCTGCAGTAAACATGGAAGTACAGATATCTCTTTGACATAGTGATTTGATTCCTTTAGATGTACATTCATAAGTGGAATTGCCAGATTGTATGGTAGTTCTATTTTTATTTTTTGAGGAACCTCCATTCTATTTTCCATAATGGCGTTGCAATTTACATTTCTACCAACAGTGTACAAGGGTTCTTTTTTCTCCATGCCCTTGCCAATATTCATCAGTCTCTTGCATTTTTCATAATAGCTTTCCTAACAGGTGTGGGGTGATAGCTCATTGTGGTTTTGATTTGCATTTCCCTGATGATTAGTGATGTTGAACGTCTTTTCCTACACTCGTTGGCCATCTGTGTGTCTTCTTTGAAAAAATGTCTATTCAGGCCCTTTGTCCATTATAAAACAGGTTATTATTTTTTTGCTATTGAGATATGTGAGTTCCTTACATACTTTGCATATTTTGATATTAACTTCTTATCAGGTATATGGTTTGCAAATATTTCCTTCCATTCTGTAGATTGCCTTTTCATGTTGTTGACTTTCTTTTGCCATGCAGAAGCTTTTTAGTTTGATGTAGTCCTACTTGTTTATTTTTTCAAAAGTCTATGCTTTTGGTGTAATATCCCAAAAAATTATCGCCAAGGCCAATATCAAGGAGCTTTTCCCCTATGTTTCCCTCTAGGAGTTTTTGGTTTCAGATCTTACATTTAAGTCTTTAATTCATTTCAAGTTAATTTTTGTATATTAACTTGGGTCCAGTTTTGTATATTAAAAGGGTATAATTTTATTCTTTTGTATGTGGACATGCAGTTTTCCCAACACCACTTATTGAAGAGATGAGATTATTATTAATTTTATTTATAGCTATTGCAAATGGGAAATGGGATTACTTCCTTGATTTCCTTTCAGACTGTTTGCTATTGGCATATAGAAATGCTACGGATTTTTGTATGTTAACTTTGTATCCTGAAACTTTACCGAATTTATCAGTTCTAGCCTTTTTTTTATGGAGTCTTTAGGTTTTTCCAAACAGATCATACTATCTGCGAACAAGGGTAATTCGACTTCTCTCTTCCAAGTTTGGATGCCCTTTATTTCTGTCTCTTGTCTGTTCTAGCTAGGACTTTCAGTACTATGTTCCACTAACACTGATGAAAATCAGCATCCTTGTCTTGTTCCAGATCTTAGAGGAAAAGCTTTCGGTTTCTCCCCTTTTAGTATGATTCTAGCTGTAAGTCTGTCATATATGTCTCTTTATTATGTTGAGGTATGTTCCTTCTATCTCCAGTTTTTTTGAGGGTTTTTGTCATGAAGAGATGTTGAATTCTCTCAAGTACTTTTACAGCATCAATTAACATGACCATATGGTTTTTCTTCTTCATTCTGTTGATATGATATGTTACATTGATTGATTTGTATATGTTGAACCATACTTGCATCCCTGGGATAAATCCCATTTGGTCGTAATGAATGATTTTTAATGTGTTGTTGAATTCAGTTTGCTAGCATTTTTTGAGGATTTCTGCATGAATATTCATGTGAGATATTGATCTATAGTTTTCTTTTTTGGATGTGTCTTTGGTTTTGATATTGGAGCAGTAACAGCGTCATAGAATAAGTTTGGAAATATTCCCTCCTCTTCTATTTTTTGGAATAGTTTGAGTAGGATTGGGATTAGTTCTTCTTTAAGTGTTTGATAGAATTCAGCAGTGAAGCCATTGGGTCTCAGGCTTTTCTTTGTTGGGAGAATTTTTATTATGGCTTTGATTTTGTTACTTGTTTTTGGTCTGTTCAGATTTTGAATTTCTTCATGGTTGAATCTTGGTAGGTTGTGTGTGTCTAGGAACTTATCCATTTCTTCAAGATTTTCCAATTTTTGGTATATAGCTGCTCATAGTAGCCACTAATGATCCTTTGAATTTCTGCACTATCAGTTATAATGTCTGCTTTTTCATCTCTGGTTTTGTTTATTTGGATCTTCTCTTTTTCTTAGTCTGGCTAAACGTTTGTCACTTTTGTTTATCTTTTTAAAAAAACAATGTTTCATTTTTGTTGATCTTTTGTATTGTTTTCTTCATTTCAATTCTATGTATTTCTTTGTTGGGGGTTGGGAAGTTTAGAGAATGGATTGGTAGAGAAGTTTAATGGTATACTTCACTGATACTTAAAAATTGTACAGTCTAACAAGTGATCTCACTCTTTCTAAACTGCATTCTACTATTCTGATGTGAAAAAGGAAAATGGAAACTTTTTCACAGAATTAAAATTTAGATAAGAAAATCTAAACTTAAGGTTGCTATTTTTGCTAAAATTTAGGATAAGAAAATCTAATTTATTTAATTGGTTTGTATCCATGTGTATCCAGACACATGTGTGCACATGCAGAGTTATATTAGTTATACCCATCTACAATTTGCTAGTAGCATTTTCTTTTTTTAATTTTTAATTTTTATTATACTTTAAGTTCTAGGGTACCTGTGCACAACGTGCAGGTTTCTTACATAGGTATACATGTGCCATGTTGGTTTGTTGCATCCATCAACTCGTCATTTACATTAGGTGTTTGTCCTAAAGCTATCCCTCCCCCAGCCCACCACCCCCCAACTGGCCCTGGTGTGTGATGTTCCCTGCCCTGTGTCCAAGTGTTCTCATTGTTCAGTTCCCACCTATGAGCAAGAACATGCGGTGTTTGGTTTTCTGTCCTTGTCATAGTTTGCTGAGAATGATGGTTTCCAGCTTCATCCATGTCCCTGCAAAGGACATGAACTCATCCTTTTTTGTGGCTGCATAGTATTCCATGGTGTGCATGTGCCACATTTTCTTAATCCAGTCTATCATTGATGGACATCTGGGTTTGTTATAAGTCTTTGCTATTGTGAATAGTGCCACAATAAACATATGTGTGCATATGTCTTTGTAGTAGACTAATTTATAATCCTTTGGGTATATACCCAGTAGTGGGATGGCTGGGTCATATGGTACATCTAGTTCTAGATCCTTGAGGAATTGCCATACTGTTTTCCATAATGGTTGAACTAGTTTACAATCCCACCAACAGTGTAAAAGTGTTCCTATTTCTCCACATCCTCTCCAACACCTGTTGTTTCCTGACTTCTTAATGGTTGCCATTCTAACTGGTGTGAGATGGTATCTCATTGTGGTTTTGATTTGCATTTCTCTGATGGCCAGTGATGATGAGCATTTTTTCATGTGTCTGTTGGCTGTATGAATATCTTCTTTTGAGAAATGTCTGTTCATATCCTTTCCCCACTTTTTGATGGGGTTGTTTGTTTTTTTCTCGTATATTTGTTTGAGTTCTTTGTAGATTCTGGATATTAGCCCTTTGTCAGATGAGTAGGTTGCAAAAATTTTTCTCCCATTCTGTAGGTTGCCTGTTCACTCTGATGGTAGTTTCTTTTGCTGTGCAAAAGCTCTTTAGTTTAATGAGATCCCATTTGTCAATTATGGCTTTTGCTGCCGTTGCTTTTGGTGTTTTAGACATGAAGTCCTTGCCCATGCCTATGTCCTGAATGGTACTACCTAGATTTTCTTCTAGGGTTTTTATGGTATTAGGTTTAACATTTAAGTCTCTAATCCATCTTGCATTAATCTTCGTATAAGGGGTAAGGAAAGGATCCAGTTTCAGCTTTCTATTTATGGCTAGCCAATTTTTCCCAGCACCATTTATTAAATAGGGAATCCTTTCCCCATTTCTTGTTTCTCTCAGGTTTGTCAAAGATCAGATGGCTGTAGATGTGTGGTATTATTTCTGAGGACTCTGTTCTGTTCCATTGGTCTATATCTCTGTTTTGGTACCAGTACCATGCTGTTTTGGTTACTGTAGCCTTGTAGTATAGTTTGAAGTCAAGGTAGTGTGATGCCTCCAGCTTTGTTCTTTTTGCTTAGAATTGCCTTGGTTATGTGGGCTCTTTTTTGGTTCCATATGAACTTTAAAGTCAGTTTTTCCAATTCCTGTGAAGAAAGTCATTGGTAGCTTGATGGGGCTGGCATTGAATCTATAAATTACCTTGGGCAGTATGGCCAGTTTTCATGATATTGATTCTTCCTATCCATTAGCATGGAATGTTCTTCCATTTGTTTGTGCCCTCTTTTATTTCATTGAACAGTTGTTTGTAGTTCTGCTTGAAGAGTTCCTTTGCATCCCTTGTAAGTTGGATTCCTAGGTATTTTATTCTCTTTGCAGCAATTGTGAATGGAAGTTCACTCATGATTTGGCTCTCTGTTTGTCTGTTATTGGTGTATAGGAATATTTCTGATGCTTGCACATTGATTTTGTATCTTGAGACTTTGCTGAAGTTCCTTATCAGCTTAAGGAGATTTTGGCTGAAACGATGGGGTTTTCTGAATATACAATCATGTCATTTTATTTCTTTCCATTGTCTGATTGCCCTGGCCAGAACTTCCAATATTATGTTGAATAGGAGTGGTGAGAGAGGGCGTCCTTGTCTTGTGCCAGTTTTCAAAGGGAATGCTTCCAATTTTTGCACATTCAGCATGATATTGGCTGTGGGTTTCTCACAAATAGTTCTTATTATTTTGAGATATGTCCCATCAATTCCTAGTTTATTGAGAGTTTTTAGCATGAAGGGCTCTTGGATTTTGTCAAAGGTCTTTTCTGCATCTATTGAGATAATCATGTGGTTTTTGTCATTGGTTCTGTTTATGTGATGGATTACATTTATTGATTTGTGTGCGTTGAACCAGGCTTGCATCCCAGGGATGAAGCCTACTGGATTATGGTGGATACGTTTTTTGATGTGCTGCTGGATTCGGTTTGCCAGTATTTTTTCTTTTTCTTTTTCTTTTCTTTTTTTTTTTTTTTTTTGAGACGGAGTCTCACTCTGTTCCCCAGGATGGAGTGCGGTGGCACAATCTTGGCTCACTGCAAGCTCTGCCTCCTGGGTTCACGCCATTCTCCTGCCTCAGCTTCCCAAGTAGCTGGGACTACAGGCGCCTGCCACCATGCCTGGCTAATTTTTTGTGTTTTTAGTAGAGACGGGGTTTCACCATGTTAGCCAGGATGGTCTCGATCTCCTGACCTCGTGATCCGCCCGCCTCGGCCTCCCAAAGTGCTGGGATTACAGGCATGAGCCGCTGCACCTGGCTGGGTTTGCCAGTATTTTGTTGAGGATTTTTTCATCAATATTCATCAGGGATATTAGTCTAAAATTCTCTTTTTTTGTTGTGTCTCTGCCAGGGTTTGGTATCAGGATGATGCTGGCCTCATAAAATGAATTAGGGAGGATTCCCTTTTTTGCTATTGATTGGAATAGTTTCAGAAGGAATGGTGCCAGCTCCTCTTTGTACCTCTGGTAGAATTCGGCTGTAAATCCATCTGGTCCTGGAGTTTTTTGGTTAGTAGGCTATTAATTATTGCTTCAATTTCATAGCCTGTTATTGGTCTATTCAGAGATTCTACTTCTTCCTGTTTAGTCTTGGGAGGGTGTACGTGTCCAGGAATATACCCATTTCTTCTAGGTTTTCTATTGAATTGTGTAGAGATATAGTATTCTCTAATGGTAGTTAGTATTTCTGCAGGATCAATGGTGATATCCCCTTTATCTTTTTGACCCGTCCAGCGGGATCATTAACACAGACCTTGAAGGAGGGGGTGGGAGTTTAAAGAGCCAAGAGACACAGGAAATGGAGACAAGACAGTATCCTGATCAAGTCTCCTTTAATGGTGGCGGTGCAATGCCTTATACAGGCTGGCAGGGAAGAGGAAGGGCTCAGAGCAGGCGGGGAGGAGAATAATGAGAGCCGTCACCAGGCGCATGCTCGGTAGACTTAGTCTTTCCCGGGCATGGGAGGTTATCTAAGCGCGGGAGGGAAAAGTTCGCGTGCGTGGGTAAAGTTGATGATGAAGAACCAGGAAGTGCGCCATCTTGTTTCCACAATGCGGAGCTTAAGCAACAGAGGCCACGGCAATTTCCGGGCCTCACGGCTCCGGACATCTTTTCTTTTTTTTTTTTTTTTTTGAGACGGGGTCTTACTCTGTCGCCCAGGCTGGAGTGTGGTGGCCGGATCTCAGCTCACTGCAAGCTCCACCTCCCGGGTTCTCGCCATTCTCCCGCCTCAGCCTCCTGAGTAGCTGGGACCACAGGCGCCCGCCACCTCGCCCGGCTAGTTTTTTGTATTTTTTAGTAGAGACGGAGTTTCACCATGTTAGCCAAGATGGTCTCAATCTCCTGACCTCGTGATCCGCCCATCTCGGCCTCCCAAAGTGCTGGGATTACAGGCTTGAGCCACCGCGCCCGGCCCCCTTTATCTTTTTTTATTGTGTCTATTTGATTCTTCTCTCTTCTTCTTTGTTAGTCTTGCTAGCGGTCTATCAATTTTGTTGATCTTTTCAAAAACCAGCCCCGTCTCTATTAAAAATACAAAAAAAAAATTAGCTGGGCGTGGTGGCAGGCGCCTGTAGTCCCAGCTACTCAGGAGGCTGAGGCAGGAGAATGGCATGAACCCGGGAGGCGGAGCTTGCAGTGAGCGGAGATTGCGTCACTGCACTCCAGCCTGGGCGACAGAGTGAGACTCTGCCTCAAAAAAAAAAAAAAAAAAAAAAAAACAGCTCCTGGATTCATTGATTTTTTTGAAGGGTTTTTGTGTCTCTATCTCCTTCAGTTTTGCTCTGATCTTAGTTATTTCTCTGATCTTAGCCTTCTGCTAGCTTTTGAATGTGTTGCTCTTGCTTCTCTAGTTCTTTTCGTTGTGGTGTTAGGTGTCAATTTTAGTTCTTTCCTGCTTTCTCTTGTGGGCATTTAGTGCTATAAATTTCCCTCTACACACTGCTTTAAATGTGACCCAGAGATTCTGGTACGTTGTGTCTTTGTTCTCATTGGTTTCAAATAACATCTTTATTTTTGCTTTCATTTTGTTATTTACCCAGTAGTCACTCAGGAGCACTTTGTTCAGTTTCCACGTAGTTGTGCAGTTTTGAGTGAGTCTCTTAATCCTGGGTTCTAATTTGTTTGCACTGTGTTCTGAGAGACAGTTTGTTGTGATTTCTGTTCTTTTACATTTGCTGAGGAGTGTTTTACTTCCAATTATGTGGTCAATTTTAGAATAAGTGCGATGTGGTGCTGAGAATAATGTATATTCTGTTGATTTGGGGTGGAGAGTTCTATAGATGTCTATTAGGTCTGCTTGGTGCAGAGCTGAGTTCAATTACTGGATATCCTTGTTAACCTTCTGTCTCGTTGGTCTGCCTAATATTGACAGTGGGGTGTTAAAGTCTCCCATTATTATTGTGTGGGAGTCTACATCTCTTTGTAGGTCTCTAAGGACTAGCTTTATGAATCTGGGTGCTCCTGTATTGGGTGCGTATATATTTAGGATAGTTAGTTCTTCTTGTTGCATTGATCCCTTTACCATTATGTAATGGCTTTCTTTGTCTCTTTTGATCTTTGTTGGTTTAAAGTCTGTTTTATCAGAGACTAGGATTGCAACTCTTGCTTTTTTTTTTTTTTTTTTTCTTTCCATTTGCTTGGTGGATCTTCCTCTATCCCTTTATTTTGAGCCTATGTGTGTCTCTGCACGTGAGATGGGTCTCCTGAATACAGCACACTGATGGGTCTTGACTCTATCCAATTTACTCATCTGTGTCTTTTAATTGAGGCACTTAGCCCATTTACATTTAAGGTTAATATTGTTATGTGCGAACTTGATCCTGTCATTATGATATTAGCTGCTTATTTTGCCTGTTAATTGTTGCAATTTCTTCATAGCATCGATGGTCTTTACAATTTGGCATGTTTTTGCAGTGGCTGGTACTGGTTGTTCCTTTCCATGTTTAGTGTTTCCTTCAGGAGCTCTTATAAGACAGGCCTGGTGGTGACAAAATCTCTCACATTTGCTTTTCTGTAAAGGATTTTATTTCTTCTTGGCTTATGAAACTTAGCTTGGCTGGATATGAAATTCTGGGTTGAAAATTATTTTCTTTAAGAATGTTGAATTTTGGCCCCTACACTCTTCTGGCTTATAGGGTGTCTCTTGAGAGATCCACTGTTAGCCTGATGGGTTTCCCTTTGTGGGTAATCCAACATTTCTCTCTGGCTGCTCTTAACATTTTTTCCTTCATTTCAACCTTGGTGAATCTGACAATTATGTGTCTTGGTCTTGGAGTTGCTCTTCTTGAGGAGTATCTTTGTGGTGTTCTCTGTATTTCCTGAATTTGAATGTTGGCTTGCCTTGCTAGTTTGGGGAAGTTCTCATGGATAATATTCTGAAGAGTGTTTTCCAACTTGATTTCATTCTCCCCATCACTTTCAGGTACACCAATCAAACGTATATTTGGTCTTTTCACATAATCTTACATTTCTTGGAGGCACTTTTCATTTCTTTTTACTCTTTTTTTCTCTAATCTTGTCTTCTTGCTTTATTTCATTAATTTGATCTTCGATCACTGATATCCTTTCTTCCACTTGATTTAGTCAGGTATTGAAGGTTGTGCATGCATCACGAAGTCCTCGTGCCATGGTTTTCAGCTCCATCAGGTCATGTAAGTTCTTCTCTAGACTGTTTATTCTAGTTAGCCAATCGTCTAACCTTTTTTCAAGGTTTTTAGCTTCCTTGCGATGGGTTAGAACATGCTCCTTTAGTTCAGAGTAGTTTGTTATTACCAACCTTCTGAAGCCTAATTCTGCCAACTTGTCAAAATCATTCTCCATCCAGCTAAGTTCTGTTGCTGGCAAGAAGTTGTGATCCTTTGGAGGAGAAGTGGTGCTTGGTTTTTAGAATTTTTAGCTTTTCTGCTCTAGTTTCTCCCCATCTTTGTAGTTTTATGTACCTTTGGTCTTTGATGTTGGTGACTACAGATGAGGTTTTGGTGTGGATGTCCTTTTTGTTGATGCTGATGCTATTCCTTTCTGTCAGTTTTCCTTCTAACAGTCAGGTCCCTTAGCTGCAGGTCTGTTGGAGTTTGCTAGAGGTCCATTCCAGACCATGTTTGCCTAGGTATCACCAGCAGAGGCTGCAGAACAGCAAATATTGCTTCCTGATCCTTCCTCTGGAAGCTTCGTCCCAGAGTGGCACCCACCTGTATGAGGTGTCTGTTGGCCCCTACTGGGAGGTGTCTCTCAGTTAGGCTACATGGAGTTTAGGGACCCACTTGAGGAGGCAGTCTGTCTGTTCTCAAAGCTCAAATTCCATGCTGGGAGAACCACTGCTCTCTTCAGAGCTGTCAGACAGGGACGTTTAAGTCTGCAGTTGTCTGCTGCCTTTTTTCAATTATGCCCTGCCCACAGAGGTGGAGTCTACAGAGGCAGTAGGCCTTGCTGAGCTGCAGTGGGCTCTGCCCAGTTTGAGCTTCCTGACCACTTTGTTTACCTACTCAAGCCTCAGCAATGGTGCACACCCCTCCCCGCACCCAGCTGCAGCCTTGCAGGTTGATCTCAGATTGCTGTGCTAGCAGTGAACAAGGTTCCATAGGCAGGGACCTCCTGAGCTAGGCATGGGAGACAATCTCTTTGGTCTGCTAGTTGCTAAGACTGTGGGAAAAGTACAGTATTTGGGTGGGAGGGTACTAGTTTTCCAGGTACAGTATGTCATGGCTTCCCTTGGCTAGGAAAGGGAAATCCCCCGACTGCTTGTGCTTCCTGGGTGAGGCGATGCCCCACCCTGCTTCATGTCACCCTCCATGGGCTGCATCTACTGTCCAGTCATTCCCAATGAGATGAACCAGGTACCTCAGTTGGAAATGCACAAATCACCTGTCTTCTGTGCCAGTCACACTGGGAGCTACAGACTGGAGCTGTTCCTATTCGGCCATCTTGGAACAGAAGTCCAATTTTATTTATTTCTACTCTGATATTTATTATTTCTTTTCTTCTACTAATTTTGGGTTTGGTTTACTCTTACCTTTTTACTTCTTTAAGATGCATCATCCAATTATTCACTTGAAGTTTTTCTTCCTTTTTGATGTAGGCCCTTATCTGGAACTATCACTCTTGGTACTGCTTTTGCTGTATCCCATAGGTTTTGGTGCATTATGTTTCCATTGTCATTTGTTTTTAAAAAAGTTTTAATTCATTTCTTAATTTCTTCATTGACCCACTTATCATTTAGGAGCATATTGTTTAATTTCCATGTTTTTGTGTAATTTCCAAAATTCCCCTTGTTATTGATTTCTAGTTTTATTCCACCGTGGTCAGAGAAGGTGCTTGATATTATTTCAGTTTTTTGAATGTTTTGAGACTTGTTTCATGACCTAACATATGGCCTCTTCTTGAGAATGATGTATGTGCTGAGGAGACAATTGTGTTTTCTGCAACCTTTGGATGAAATATTCTGTAAATACTTATTAGGTCCATTTGGTCTATAGTGCAGATTACATCTGATGTTTCCTTGTTGATTTTCTGTCTGGAAGATCTGTCCAATGCTGAAAGTGGAGTGTTGAAATCTACAACTATTATTGTATTGGGGTCTATCTTTCTTTAGCTCTAATAATATTTGTTTTATTTATCTGGGTGTTCCAGTGTTGAGTGCATGTATATTTACAATTGTTATATCCTCTTGCTCAACTGATCCCTTTATCATTATATAATGACCTTCTTTATGTTTTAACCATTCTAACCATTCAACATGTTCTAAATGTTCTTAACCATTTTTGTCTTGAAATCTATTTAGTCTGATAAAAGTACAGCTAATCCTGTTCTTTTTTGGTTTCCATTGTCATGAAGTATCATTTCCCATGTCTTTATTTTCAGTCTGTGTATTGTTATAAGTAAAGTTTGTTTCTTGCGGGTAACAGATCATTGGGTCCTTTTTTTTAAAAAATCCATTCAACCACTCTATATCTTTTTATTGGAGAGTATGGTCCATTTACATTCAATATTATTATTGACAAATAAGGACTTACGCTTGCCATTTTGTTATTTATTTTCTGGTTGTTTTGTGATCTTCTCTCCCATCTTTTCTTACTTCCTGTCTCCTTTTTAGTGAAAGTAATTTTTTTGGTGTTATGTTTTAATTTCTTGCTCTTCACTATTTGTGTATCCATTGTATGTTTTTAAATTTGAGGTTACCATGAGGCTTGCAAATACTATCTTATAACCTATTATTTTATGCTGATGAAAACAACACTGATTGCATAAACAAACAAATACACAATCAAGCAAAATGAAACTAAAAAAACCCTACATTTTAACTTTGTTTACATGCTTTTAAGCTTTCTGTTATTTATGTATCTTATTATACTATCTAAGTCTTGAAAAGCTGTTGTAATTTTTTTAATCAGTTCATCTTTTCCTGTTTCTACTTATGATATAAGTGGTTTACACACCATAATCACAGTGTTATAATGTTCTGTGTTTTTTGAGGACTTACTATTGTCAGTGAGTTTTGTACCTTTAGATGATTTCGTGTTGCTCATTAATGTTCTTTCTTTCAGATTGAACTCCCTTTAGTATTTCTTGTAAGACAGGTTTGGTGTTGATGAAATTCCTCAGTTTATTTGATTATTTTTCCCTCTAGTGCAAATCTATTGTTCATTTCCTCTAGTAAAAATTTCTTATTGTTGCTATTTTACTTTTAAACCCCAGAATTTCCATTTGGTTAATTAACTTTTGAAATAAATATTTTTAATCTATTATTGGTATTTTTGAATTGATAAGAAATTATCATCATACCATCCTTTATTTTTTAAGCACATTTTCTTTTAGTTTTTGAACATATTGATAATAATTACTTTGAGGTTTTTTTTTCTGCTAGGTCTGACATCTTGGCGCTCATAAAGGCAGTTTCTCTTGCTTGCCTTTTTTCTGGCCAATGGTTCTGTTTTTTCCATATCTCTGCTTAACTCATAATTTTTTTGTTCAAAAATATGTTCTAGCCAGTTGCAATACTCATTTCTGCCCCCCTCACTATGTTACTGTTGTTTAATTGTTTATTTGTTTAATGGCCTGACTAGACTATATAGTGAAGCCAATTTCCTCCACAATTTGTGGCCTCCGATGTTCCTGAGGGGGTCACAGCACTGGGCACATTTTCTCTCAAATTGGAATTACAGTGCCTTTAGCAGTGCTCTCTTTGACTTTCTCTTTCTCTGATCTGTTCAGTTGTTTTCCTCTTGGTATCATGCCCAACTGTTAACCTCCAGCAATTGCCAGATAATTGCTTTTTTGTTTTTGACAGCTTTTTAGGGACATACATTGCTCCACAGTCTGATCCAAATATATTTCACTTCCTTTGCAGGAGCAGTTTTTCAGACAAGACTTTGATGTTTGCTTTAACCTCAGGAAGGCCCTTTTTAGCTGTCTCTTTCTTTGATTTTTATTGTATATTTCTAGCTGGTTTACGGTTTAGTTTGTTGCTTTCATTAAGCTGCCATTAACCTATTAATTGCTTACCACCAAAATATTCATTGTTTTTGACAGTGCCCTTAGGCTTGAACTTCCGCATGTTCTGTTGCAAATAAAGTCTGTCCCTTTAGGGAGACCTAGAGACTTTTCTTATTATGGCCTACCTCTCCCTCTAGGCAGGTCCTCTACTCCCCCTACTGCCTCTACTGCCACTACTCTGCAGGTAGTGTTGGGGACAGTGTCATGCTTTTCTCAGATGTCTTCCCTTCTCTATGGGTGGAGCACTGGATTGGGCAATAATTTCTGTTTTTCTGCCTTTTCTGGAATGGAAACTTCACTCCTGCCATGGAATCTCTGCCCTATGAGTGTAGTGGAGCGAGGACATTCAGCATCAGTATTCTTGGCCTGTGGTACTGGGGATAGAACTTATGCCTTAATAGTAGAGGCTGAGTGGAAGAAGGAAGCCTCAGATTCTCGGTCAAACTTTCTTGGAATAGAACTTCTGCAACATAGAGCCAGAGATGGGCTTGGGAAGTGCTGGTAGTCTCCCTAGATTGGGAGCTGAGGGGAAAGGGCACCCTGTCTTTTTGGCTGCACATCTCTGGAGCAGGGTTTCTGTTTCATTGAACTGATTGCAGGAAAGGGAGGAAATGAACATAGCTTAAACACCATAGACTCTCACTCCTCTCACTGAAATTGGTAGGCTTTCTTGGATTTCTTCATTTGCTGTCTGCTCTTAGAACAATTTCCATATACTCTAACATTTTAAAATTTTGTTTGTTTTTAATTTTCACCAGTTATGGTTGTTTTACTCTGGAGAATATCTGCAGAGCTCTTCAGGTTGTCATTCTGTAAGTGCTTCTCTCATACTTGATTTCCAACACCTGAAGAGTGAATTCCCTTTTTCAAATGAAATCTTACAAGGAAACAGATAAAAGTGGAGACATACTAGTTGAACATAAAGTGAACTAACACAGCACAGGGCTGGAAGTTTTGACTGATTGACTTTTTTCTTGTTGTTGTTCCATGTTCTCCTTCACCCTCATCCTCCAAGCCCTAGATGTAGATGACAACACTGTTGCAGAATCATTTACCTTTGGGATGAAGTGGATCAGGTCCACTCAGATAATACAGAATCATGTCCTTTAAATAGAGTCAACTGATTGTAGAGGTTAATTGCAATTACAAAATACCTTCACAGCAATACCTAGATCAGTGCTTGGTTGAATAGTTGAGTACTATAGCCTGGCTAAGCTGATGAGCAAAACTGACAATCACACCATGCTTCAGCCACTGTAAAGGGCTTTAATCATGGTTTTTCCTGAGCAGTTTACATCTTCTCATTCCCATGAAATTTTGGCACATTTCCTTCCCTTCACCTGGAGTGCTGTTATCCTCCTCTGTGTCCTAGTCTCCTCCTGTACAAATGTTGCTTCTTCCATGGAGCCCTCCTTGACTCTTTCAGGCAGAGTGAGTTGCTCCTTTTCTGAGCTCCCACAACCTTTGTTTAAATCCATATTTTGGCCCATCATCACTTGTCCCACCAGTATTTGCTTCTGTCTCCATTCCCCCACCATGTTCTGAGCTAACTGAGGGCAGGGACTATATTATATGTATTTCTTGATCTCCAGCCTGATGCCAGGAGAAAAGGAGCTGTAAATGTATCCTGGTAGGTAGGTTAAGTTTGCAAGGAGCCTGCAACTTGCTATGAAACTATGGTTTTGTGGTTTGCAAAGCAAACACACAGCATAAGGCTAAGCTCAAGAGAGAAACCCTAACTTCCCCCCAGCTGATCGCATGATCTCCTGACTCATGGAGTGGAACTTGTGGCATGTCCACAGGAAGCCCTGGAGCCACTGCCCCCATGACAGCAGCAGGACAAATGTACTTCTTCAGCAGGACAAAATAGTGCTGGTCCTTTTGCTGGTCAGGAAAGTGGCTTTCCTGACTGTTACTTTTCTCCAAGGGTATCTTGTGTGACTACATCTTCTTTTGGCCTGCTCCAAACATTTATAGCCTATTTCAGTTTCTTCTGGCCTGTTTGCCTAATGAAGCAGAATTAAGCCCTGTCTACCACTAAGCACTAAAAAGAAAAACGTATTCATTGGGGATTTAGAGAAAGAAAGGTTAAGAAATCAGTTGTCAAGACCCTATTTTCCCAGCTCTACCCTAGGACAGAGGAAGCTCATAGCTCTGACAGACTTCTCCTTAGGATGGATGTTGACAGCTCCTCCCAGGCCACTCCTTGTTTAGTTTTCATTCATTCTATCCCAGGAAGAATCAGAGGAAGAGGGATACATCTTAAGATGTCTCTGTAACTTTGTAAGGATACTGCTGAAAAGATATTAATGAAATGTTGATTGCAGCTTCTTTTTAAAACATTTTTATTTTTATTGATACATAATATTTGTACATATTTAAGGGGTATATGTGGTATTTTGTTACGTGCATAGAATATGTAATGATCAAGTCAGGGTATTTAGGGTATCCATTACCTCAAGGTTTTATCATTTCTATGTGTTGGGAACATTTCAAATCTTCCAGTGTAACTATTTTGGAGTATATAATATATTATTGTTAACTATGGTTTCCCTACTCTGCTGTCAAACATTAGAACTTATACCTTCTGTCTAACTGTATGTTTGTACACATTAAGCAACCTGTCTCAACACCCCCATCCCACAACTGTTCCCAGTCTCTGATAACCATCATTCTATTCTCCATGAAGTGCACGTTTTTAGTTCCCACATGAGTAAGAATATGCAACATTTGTGTTTCTATGCCTGGTTTATTTCCCTCCAGTTCCATTCATGTTGCTTTTTGCGGCTTCTTGAGTCTGAGATTAGAGCTGAGTCATTTTTGGGTGAGTTTCCCCCAATCCTCCTCCCCCTTGTACTTTTCAGAGCAAGACCAGGCTTTTACCCATTGGCTCCTTTCCCTCCCTGCAAGGCTATGTCGTCAGAAGTAGGCAGGGCAACCAACGCTACTTTTCCATGGTGTGTGCTTTCCTAAGTAGATTTATCATCCATGGCTCATTTCAACTACTCTATTGCACTTAGGATGTTAAGAAGCATTCTTCTCACTGGAACTTCTTGACTAAGTGCAAAGATACACTTCAATCCATGATGCACACAAGACTCAAATAGGCTTGATGTATTTTGTGATTAGTGTGAACTCAATTCCTGTTTTTTCAAAAGGGAGACCAATTCTCATACTCATCTTGAAATCCATCTGACATTGTTCCTCCCAAGATTAGATAATCACGACAGAGCGTATCTACAAGCCCTAACTGAACACGCATAAGAGAAATAATTCCATCCAAGTCTGAGTGTGGGTCTCTCCCCAGAGGTCTACCCTAATTCCCTGCATGAAAGAGCCACTGGTTATTCTCCTCCCTTCATGCTCTGGGAGCTTCTTCATTGCACTCACCACTACCTCGCACTGTTTTTGTCTTTTCCTGTTTGTTGCCTGTGTCTCTCACTAGGGGCTAAGCGACGTGTGATGTGATCTTCTCAGTTTTGTTCACTTTTACATGTTATCCCCACAACAAGGTTTGTGGTGAGGCGTGGGTGGGATAAAGGGAAATAATAACTCTTTTCTTTCTTTCTTTCTTTCTTTCTTTCTTTCTTTCTTTTCTTTCTTTCTTTCTTTCTTTCTTTCTTTCTTTCTTTCTTTCTTTCTTTCTTTGTTCTTTCTTCTCTTTCTGTTTCCTTCCGTCATTCCTTCCTTCCTTCCTTCCTTCCTCCTTCCTTCCTTCCTTCCTTCCTTCACTTCCTTCCTCCTTCCTTCCTTCCTTCCTTCCTTCCTTCCCTTGCTCTCTCTGTCTTTTCTTTGACAGAGTTTCACTCTTGTTGCCCAGGCTGGAGTGCAATGGAGCAATCTAGGCTCACTGCAACCTCCACCTCCCGGTTTCAAGTGATTCTCCTGTCTCAGCCTACCGAGTAGCTGGGATTACAGGCGCATGCCACCACACCTAGCTAATTTTTGTATTTTTAGTAGAGACAGGGTTTCACCATGTTGACCAGGTGATCTTGAACTCCTGACTTCAGATGATCCGCCTGCCTTGGCCTCCCTAAGTGCTGGAATTACAGGCGTGAGCCACTGCACCTGGCTGGGAACTAATAATTTCTTAAGCACTCTGTGCTAAGACATTTTACATACTGTAGCTCATTCATTCTTACAACAGCCATGGGAGGTGACTATCATTACTCAGTTTTATAGAGAAGGAAAGCCAACTTCCAACATCTCCTAAATAGCACCTTGTGCGTTTGAATGTTTCAAGTCTGTGAGGAGTGCAATCAGTAGCCAAGAAAGTGTCACTTAGAAAGAAAAAGGCTTAAAGAAGGAAAATACTCCGGGATGATGAAAATCTAATACCTAAAGATGTCAATTGTGGATGTGATGTTAACTAACCTTTATTGGGCTTCATGCTGTTGGGCACTGCATTGGGCACCTTATTTGGGTAGATATTATTCTCATCCGCATTTAACAAATGGAGAAACCAGGATAAACAGGGATCAAGTAACATTCCCAATGTCACATAGCTAGTACTGATGAAGCTGGGATTTGAATCTTGGTCCTCTAACTTCAGGGTCCAGATTCTAAACAAAGATGTAAGGAAAAGGGGAGGTATAACTTGTAAAATGAATGAAAAAGAATGCTTTCCTTTGAAGTGTTAGATTTAGGGTTCAAGCGTTTTTAATCCGTGAGACTAATTATAATAGCATCAACTAATTTGCATGACACTTCTTACATTGCCAAGCATTTTCTCACCTGCAAGTTTGTGGTAATCCTCATGTGGCTTTGAGATGACTTTGAGAAATAGGAGAAGTCAGTGTTCATTGTTTTTCTCAATTGACAGTTGGGAAAGAGAAGCTCAGAAAGTTAAAGTGACCAATATTTACATAACAAGTGTATTCCACAGTGAGTCTATTCCATGAGGCTCACTTATCCAGGACTGTAGGGTGGTGGAATTTCACACACCCTATAGCCCTGGATAAGTGCCAGAATGCCAGTTTTTCATGTCTGGAACTAAAGGTTCCTCTTAGGGAGGAGGAAGAAGGAGGCCTAAGGTCAAAAAGTGGGTGGCGAGGTTGAGCCTTGCTCCTCTTCACCCAGTCTTGGGGACAGCAGTTTACGTCTTTGGTCTCAGTAGGCTGGTGTGGCCATAGCCCTGAGATTCTGAGCTGGTGGCAAAGTTAAAAGCTACTCCTAGTAAGAGTGGTGGAGTGGAGGGAGGAGCACAATCCGGAGACTGGTCCTCCTGATTTTCATCTCAACAGTGGGCTCCCAAATGTAGCAAAAGGGGCAGAATATGGAGGGTGACTCTAGAATGAGGCCCCTTTATCATGTGGCTGGAGGTCTCCTTGATACCCCAGATTGCTGCCTGAGGTGTCGGAAATGTCTCTGAAGCTTCCTGCGTTTTGAGAAGAAGCTGACTTTATTACTAACCACTCAGCACTTAGAACTGGATTTGCACATAGTAGATTAATAAATGTTGACTTGATTAATTTATTTCTTGCTTAAATCCTGATTTTTGTCATCAGGCAAGCCTCTTTGTCCTTTGATTATTTTGCATTTTGTTCCCTCTCATTTAATATTGTCTAATAAACTCAAATATTTTACTTGTGGAGTAGTTAGCTAACAACAGGACAGCTAAGTCTCTGTATCAGCCTTGTGACTCAGTTCACGGATGTTCAAGGCATCCTCCATGCGTGAGCTATCTGCCTCTAGACTTCCTTTTAAATTTCATTTTATTTTTAAAATACTTAATTGACAAATAAAATTATATATATTTAATGTGTACAATGTGATGATTTGGTATACATATACACTGTATACTGATCACTGTAGTGTTTACTTGAAATTTGGTAGGATTTCAAGTGTCCTTAACACACACACACACATGCATACACACACACATACACACACACAAGTGATAATTATGGGTGGTAATGGATGTGTTCATCAATTTGATTGTGGTAATCAGTATACAATGAATGCATATATTAAATAATCATACTGAATCCAGATCTTAATGCTGAAGGACACCATTTCTCATTAAAAGGACCCAGGGCTCGTTGGAGAAATGCTTGTTTTCAGGTCTAGGGCAGGAAATCTTCAAGATGAGTCTGGAACTTCACATGGAATCAGAAAGAAAGGAAGCTGTCTGGCTATTGGGATTCTATCAAAGACTCATAGGCCAACTGCAAGAGGCTCCTACAGTGTCAATTTGGGCATCAAAAGAATAATAACTAAAATGAGTAAAAACATATGGAATAGATTAAACCTCATGTGTTCATAATGCTACAAAATTTTTTTAAAAAGCTTGTTGGTCACATTTGGAGATTGCTAAAGCAACTCTGAACACAGGTGAATAAAGGAAAATAAAATAAAGCAAATTATCACCAGTTTTTACAGTGCTCTAAAATAAAACATAGATGCGTAGAGACTCAGTGCTAGTCCAGAACTCTTCCTAGGACCACAAGGAGCATAGGAATTTGAGGTCCTAGGACAGAAGGAACTGTGAGGATAGCTCAGTCTCACTGTCTGGTATGTTAATCTCTCCTGTAAAATCTCCAGTATGGTTCTGCCTAGAGCATACTTGAACACTGCTTGGGATGGGAAGTTTACCATCCATAGGTGACCCATCACCTCTCTGATTTGATCTGAGTATTTGGAAGCCTTTTTCTTATAGTGACCCCAAATATGTCCCTCTGAAGCTTTCACTCATTGCTCCTAATTAATTAGACCTTTAAAGCCATATGCACTCACAAAACTAGCTCATAGACTTTATCAAGACCCATGGCTTTTTACTGACTTGTGTATAGAGATTGCTCAAGTAAGACTTTGGGCTCTGACATCAGCCATCACTTGGGTTCAAATCCTAGGCACCCTAGCCTGTGTCCTTGGGAAAGTTTAACCACTGCAAGCCTTGTTTTCTTCATCTGTAAAATGGGGATAATTTCTATGTTGTAGGCTTGTTATAAGGAGACGGTGCATGCAGAGTACATGTTACAGAGCCTGCACACTGCAAACTCTTAAGAAATGCTTGTTTTATGTCATTAAATATTGCATAGATATAATTTTTATAAAATATGTGTACAGCATGAACATAACAATAGAATGAATAACGGTATTCAACAGCCAGCTTAAGAATACAACATTAACACTACCTTTGAAGGCCTCTGGTCCCCTCCTGGTCCATCACCTTTCCTTTCCTTAAGTAACCATGATATTGAACTTTGTATCAATCATTCCCTTGATTTTCTTTGTAGTGTTACCTCATATGGGTTCCTGATTAATGTTTTATTCAGTTTTACATGATTTTTACTTTTTCTTAAATGGACTCATACTATGTTTTTTCCCTGTAACTTTCCTTCCTTAACGTAAATCCTGATGTCTGTTCATGTTCAGGCTTGTAAACTATACTTCTTTTTCTGTATAATCAACTCTACAATTGGCCAGTGATGATGAGACCACCATTCAATACCTGTTATAACATGACAAAGCTGAATTTATTGCTTCTTATTGTAAGATAGAGCTATGCTGGTTAGGCACAGTCGCCAGAGCAGAGCAGACAGCTGATGAAAGTTCTGTGGGATTTGTGGGAAGCATAGAGCTCAGTGATTGGTGGACTTTCAGAGGCAGTTGCAGGTGATGCCATCTGCAGATAGGTGAGCCTGCTATTGATTGGTTGGCACTCAGAGGTGTGTTTACTGGTAAGTCCATCCTTGACTGGCTGGCATCCAGGAGGGCAGGACTGACACTGAATGATAGACTTACAAAAGGTGTTCACTGAGATGCTGATCAATTGAACAGATTTAAAACTGGTTTTGGTGGCTATTTGTTACCAAGGCTATAGAAAAACAGTCTTTTTCTAAGTTTATGACAGTATTTTCAGTCTCATAATGTTCTATCAAATGAATATATACTAGCATAATATCCCCTCCCCGGTTGATTTTTTTATTTGCTATGTTGATCAATACTGCTGTGAATATTCTTGTTCAAGTCTCTTAGCACATGTGTACAACAGATTCTGAAGGTGTACATCTAGAAGTGAATTGCAGGGTCAAAGAGCATGTATATCGTTAACATTATTAGATGATGCTAATAGATTTATGCTCACAACAGCAGCATATAAGAGTCTGATTTCTCCATATTTTCAACAATATCAGATTGTCAGATTTGATGTCCTCTACCCAAATCTGGTGGGAGTAAAATGACATCA
Organism: Rhinopithecus roxellana; assembly: GCF_007565055.1. Taxonomy (NCBI): domain Eukaryota; kingdom Metazoa; phylum Chordata; class Mammalia; order Primates; family Cercopithecidae; genus Rhinopithecus; species Rhinopithecus roxellana. The sequence continues at coordinate 1,330,601 of NC_044559.1, read as the reverse complement.
CAGTTTGGCATTAATTTATCTTTTGATAATTAGTGATGTAATTGAGAAACTTCATTCATTTAATGGTTGTTTAGATCTCCTCTTTCAACTCTTATGCCTGTCTTTCTACTGTCTTTTTTAAAAAACTAATTTTAAGGATTATCAGATACATTCTGGATATGAATATTTTGTTGGCAATATGTGTTTTAAGAGCTTCCTCTTGTTTCAGGCTTTATATTTTTACGCTCTGACACTTTATTTTTTGATAAGGACATTTTCTCAATTTTAATGTAGTCAGATTCACCAATATTTTCCTCTCTGGTTTTGACTTATTTTGGTCTCAAGATGACTTCACCTACCCCAGGGACTTAAAGATATTCTCCTATATTATGTTATAAAAAGTTATAATTTTCATCGTTTAAAATTTAAAATTGCAATTTATTTTTATATATGATATGAAGTAGGGGACTGAATTTCATTTCCATACAGATTGATGCCAACTGTCACAACACAATATGAGTAATAAATTCTTTTTCTCACTGACTAGCCATGCCAGATCTGTAATAAATAGAGCTACACAGTCTCTTCTTGTGAAATCAAAAATAGAAGAAAACTTTGGTGAACCCAAAGGTTAGAAAAAGATTTTTATATATGAAATTAAAAGTACAATCCATAAAGAAAAAGAATAAATATTGAATGAAAAAGAATAAATATTGGATTTCATTAAAATAAAAAATGTCTGTTTTTCACAGACATTGAGAAATTGTTATGACAATGAAAAGACAAGCCCCAGACAGGAAGACTATATTTGCAAATCATATCAAAAAAAGACTTGTTGGCCAGGTGCGATGGCTCATGCCTGTAATCCCAGCACTGTGGGAGGCCAAAGTGGGTGGCTTGAGCTCGAGCTCAGGAGTTCGAGGCCAACCTGGGCAACATGGTGAAATCCTGTCTCTACAAAAATACAAAAGATGGTGCACGCCTGTAACCCCATCTACCTGGGGGGCTGAGATGGGATGATGGCTTGAACCCTGGGAGGTTGAGGCTGCAGTGAGCCGAGATCACGCTACTGCACTCCAGCCTGGGTGACAAAGTGAGACCCTGTCTCAAAAACAAACAAACAAACTTGTATACAGAATATATAATTAATTAACAAATTAATAAACAAACAACCCGATTTTTAAATAGGACAAAACTTGAACACTTGACCAGAAGCGGTACAGATGACAAATAAACACATGAAAAGATGTTCAAGGTCATAAGTCATTGGGGAAATGCATGTTAAAACTACGATGAGATACCACTGCAGACATTTTGGAATGGCTGATATAAAAAAGATTGACCATACCAAGTGTTGACAAGGATGTGAAGCAATTGGAACTCTCATATGCTTCTGGTGGGAAGGTAAAATTAGGCAACCACTTTGTAAGACAACTTGCCTGCTGCTCTTAACTAGACCCATTCTACTCCTAAGTATTTACTCAAGAGAAACAAAAACATTTGTCCATGCAAAGTTCATACATAAGTGTTCACAGGAGCTTTATTTTTACTGGCCAAAAACTGGAAAAAAGATATGAAGTATGAGTCTCTCAAAAATTTTGTTTTTATTTGATATGCCAGACTCATACATATAGCCACACCCATAATTTTCAACACACGCCTTCCATCTAAACTTATAATTAATTATGAGTATCTTGAGTTAAACATGTTGTCTCCCCATGGCTTCTTTTTCTGAGCCATTTTGTCCAACTAAAGGATGTGTTTGGTGACTCCTTAATACAGCCAGCCTTAACATGACACTTCACATGAGATTCGGTTTTTTTTTTTTTTTTTTTGGTGACGGAGTCTCGCTCTGTCGCCCAGGCTGGAGTGCAGTGGCCGGATCTCAGCTCACTGCAAGCTCCGCTTCCCGGGCTCACGCCATTCTCCTGCCTCAGCCTCCCGAGTAGCTGGGACTACAGGTGCCTGCCACTTCGCCCGGCTAGTTTTTTGTAGTTTTTAGTAGAGACAGGGTTTCACCGTGTTAGCCAGGATGGTCTTGATCTCCTGACCTTGTGATCCGCCCGTCTCGGCCTCCCAAAGTGCTGGGATTACAGGCTTGAGCCACCCCGCCCGGCCGAGATTCGGTTTTAACAAGATTTTGTTACTCAGAGCTCTTCCAAGTTTCACATTTTGCTCATTCCAGATGAGAGATTGTTGCAACTTTCAATGCTGCAAGGTCCTGGAATTTCTGGATTCCCTTTATTCCTTCTGGTTAGTTACTTCCTGGGCTCATTTCTTTCATGTAGTACTTAGTAAGTAAGTATTTTACTAAATACATTTTTAATAGTCTGTTTTTCCAGTTATTCACTTGAAAGCACAGATAATGAGTACATTATTTGCCTTCCATATTGTCACAGGTGACATATTTATGGCTTCATCACTATGTAACAGGGGTTGTCATCATTTCAGTCTCCAGCAACTGCTTCCTAGCTGCTCACCCCTTTAGCCTATCCCTTATGTTTTAATGGCTTATTGTCGTTGCTCTTGTTTTTGTTAAATCAGCATTCCATTTCTAGGCTTTCATTTGTTACGCAGCAGTAACAAGCAAGCATCAAACTTCAATGTTGTGTAATAACAAAGGATTTTGTCTCACTCATTTTACATGTTGGCAAATGATTGGGCTTAGTTCTGCTCTACATTATTTTTGCTTTGGAATGTAAGTTAAAGGAGCATCCTTATCTGGGGCTTTGGTGTGCTTGTGGAAAAGGGAAAAAGTGATGGCAGAAACCAGATACCATCAAATATAAGTTACATACTTTTGTAATGTTTGTCATTGCCATATCTTACATATATTAAATAAATATGTATATACTTTTATTTTAGTAAGTGTTTAAATCAGGACTGTATATTAAACATTACTAAATAACTTGTAAATTTGCTGAAATTATATATTTTTTCCTTCAGTTGATTAATATAATTTTTATTAATAGGTTTCTTTATTTTAAAGAGTATGTGCCTCCTATAACAAAACTCACTTTTAGTCACTAATTTTTATTGAGGTTTTGGATTTATATTCATTAGTGTGTTTTCTCTGTGGTGTGTGGGTGTGTGTGTGTTTACATAACATCTTTGTCATTTTTACTTGGATGTCTCTCAGGCACCTCAAATTCAACATGTTCAAATTAGATTCATGGTCTTTGCCCCCAAGCCAAGTCTTCCTCCATTCCCCCATTCTCCATAAAAGTCACCAACAATTGTGAAACTGCTCAAGCCAGAATTATATGAGTAATTTCTGTACCACCTCACCTACTGCAGTCAGTCATCAGTGCCAGTTCATTCCACTTCCTAATATTGCTTAAAATCACCCATGTCTCTATATCCCTACTGCTGCAGCTCCACCATTTTTAACATGACCACTCTGCTTCCATTCTTGGCCCTTTCCCATCCATTCTTTCAAATGCATCCAGATTAGTCTTCTAGAAATGAGATTGTTATTATATTACCTCATAGTTACCACCACCAATGCTGTCTGCTTAAAATACTTCAAAGTATCCGTCGTTCTTTCAGTATAATGTTCCAAATCCTTAAACTCTCTTCACAGACACTCAGTGATCTTTCTGTCTGTTTATCCAGCATCATTTGACGTCACTCTCTTCAGTGTTCTATGTTCTGGTCACACATTTTTTGGTCCCCCAAGTTGTCATTCTGCCTCCTAATTCAGAGCATTCTCTATGCCCACAACATCATGACTCTATCCTATTACCTCTGATTCATCTTTTAGGTCTCAATCTAAACATCACTTCCTGTAATTTTCATTATATCAATGTCAGAAGCTATATTAGTCAGCGTTCTCTAGAGGGACAAAACTAATAGGATGGATACATATACGAAGGGGAGTTTATTAAGTATTAACTCACATGATCACAAGGTCCCACAATAGGTCGTCTGCAAGCTGAGGAGCAAAGAGAACCAGTATGAGTCCCAAACTGAAGAACTTGGAGTCTAATGTTGGTGGCCAGGAAACATCCAGAACTGGAGAAAGATGTAGACTGGGAACCTAGGCCAATGTCATCTTTTCATGTTTTTCTGCCTGCTTTATATTCTAGCCATGCTGTCAGCTGATTAGATGGTGCCCATCCAGATTAAGGGTGGGTCTGCCTTTCCTAGCCTAGTGACTCAAATGTTAATCTCCTTTGGCAACACCCTCACAGACACATCCAGGATCAATACTTTGCATCCTTCAATCCAATCAAGTTGACACTCAGTATTAACCATCACAAGTCCACCCCTTGTCAATATGAACCTATGCATATCTCCTGAGATCATAATCTTCAAATAATGACAGTAATGAGGTCATAATTAGGCCTAACATAATACAACTATCCTTTGTGCAACTGGAAATGCCCCAATACCCAACCCAGATACTATTACATAAACTTAACAATACTTAAATGTTAATGTGAAGTCAATAAATCTTATGTCACATGAAAAAGGAAAAAGGAAATAAAATGAAGATATTTTCTTAGTACAAGTGTATGCATGCACAAACATGTTTTTAACAAAAGAAGGAGGAAATACTTATTACAATTACAGTCCTCATTTCTGCAGCTGGTCACATACCTTCTTCTACTACTCATTGTGTATTCCCTTTGCCTTCAGCAAGCACTTCAGCAGGTTATGGTTTTTTTTTTTTTTTTTTTTTTTTTTTTTTTTTTTTTTCCTGGTGAAGTGACCCAAATCTTCATTCCTGAGAGATCTGGGCCATTTGTAGTCCTGATGGATTGGGCTGTTTTAGTTTCTCATTGACTGTAATCATAGGGCATAGTAATACTAAGAGACACCCTAATGGATCTCCTGTATTCCATGCATGCTCTTCCTTACTTCCATTGTGGAGTAGTAGACTGATCTCATCTTGATAGTCCAAGTCAATCACCCCAGGCAACACTGTAACTCCCTTCTTAGCCTGTTGACTTAAAGGTAGGAGGAGCCCTGACGGTCCAGGTGGCAATCTTATCTTCCAGTTTAAGGAAATCGTTGTTGTGTCTCCTGGTGGCAGTGTTCCTCCCTTTGAAACTAAGACCTCTAGGCCAGCAGAATGTAATGCTGTGGGAGCAGGAAGCAAAAATTTTGCTAGTGGATCACTAGGGGTGATGGTGAGTGGTGCCACTTTCACTTCACACCTTGATTCCTGGATCCATGAATCCTGTCTGTGGAAGAAACAGTACCATATATTGGACACTGATTCAGCACATACACTGTCTTGTGGAGAACTTTGCCCTAGCCCTGAAAAGTATTGTCACCTAGTTGGGGTTGTAATCGTGATTTCAAAAGGCCATTTTGCCGTTCTATTAATCCAGCTGCTTCAGGATGATGGGGAACATGGTAAAACCAATGAATTCAATGAATATGAGCCCACTGCTCCACTTCTTTAGCCATAAAATGAGTGCCTTGGTCAGAGGCAATGCTCTGTGGAATACCATGACAGTGGATAAGGCATTCTGTAAGTCCATGGATGGTAGTCTTGGCAGAACATTGTGTGCAGAATAGGCAAATCCACATCCAGAGTAAGTGTCTATTTCAGTGAGGATAAACCTCTGCCCTTTTCATGATGGAAGAGGTCCAATATAACCAACCTGCCACCAGGTAACTGGCTGATCACCCCAAGTAATGGTGCCATATTGAGAGCTCAGTGTTGGTCTCTGCTGCTGTCAAATTGGGTTCTCAGCAGTAGCCGTAGCCAGGTCAGTTTTGGTGAGTGGAAGTCCATGTTGCTGAGCCCATGCATAACCTCCATCCCTGCCACCATGGCTGCTTTGTTTATAGGCCCATTGGGCAATAACAGGGGTGGCTGGGGAAAGAGGCTGAGTGATGTCCACAGAACAGGTCATCCTATCCACTTGATTATTAAAATCCTCCTCTGCTGAGGTCACCCATTGGTGAGTGCTCACATGGGATACAAATATCTTCACAGGTTTTGACCACTCAGAGAGGTCCATCCACATACCTCTTCCCTAAATTTCTTTGTCACCAAATTTCCAATCATGCTTCTTCCAAGTCCCTGACCATCCAGCCAAACCATTGGTTACAGCCCATGAATCAGTATATAATTGCACATCTGGCCATTTCTCCTTCCATGTGAAGTGCACAACCAGGTGCACTGCTTGAAGTTCTGCCCACTGGGAAGATTTTCCTTCACCACTGTCCTTCAGGGATGTCCTACAAAGGGGCTGTAGTGCTGCAGCTGTCCACTTTTGGGTAGTGCCTGCATATCGTGCAGAACCATCTGTGAACCAGGCTCTAGTCTTCTCTCCCTCTGTCAACTGATCATAAGGAACTCCCCATGAGGCCATCGGTGCAGGCGGGGGAGAGAAGGCAGGGTGGCAGGAGTGGAGACCATGGGCATTTGAGCCACTTCGTCACGTAACTCACTTGTGCCTTCAGGACCTGCTCAAGCCTGATCACATATATACCACTTCCATTGGGTGATAGAATACTGCTGTGCATGACTCACTTTATGACTACATGAGTCAGAAAGCACCCAGTTCATGATAGACAGTTCAGTTCACATGGTGACTTGATGACTCATAATCAAATGTTCAGTTTCCACCAAAGCTCAGTAACAGGCCAAGAGCTGTCTCTCAAAAGCACAGTGGTTACATGCAGAACATGGCAGGGCCTTGCTCCAAAATCCTAGAGGCATCCACTGTGATTCACCTGTGGGGGCCTGCCAAAGGCCCCAAACAGTATCCCTATCTGTCACTGATGCCTCAAGCACCATTGGATCTGCTGGGTCATATGGCCCAAGTAGCAGAGCAGCTTGGACAGCAGCCTGGACCTGTTGCAGAGCCTTATCCTGTTCTAGATCCCACTCAAAACTGGCAGCTTTTTGAGTCACTCGATAAATGGGCCTGAATAACATACCCAAATGAGGAAAATGTTACCCCCAAAATCCAAGTGGACCCACTAAGCATTGTGCCTTTTCTTAGTTGTAGGAGAGGCCAAATGCAGCAACTTATTTTTCATCTTAGAAGGAATATCTTGACAGGCCCCACACCACTGGACCCCTAGAAATGTTACTGAGGTAGAAGGTCCTTGAATTTTAGTCAAATTTATTTCCCATTCTCTGGCACACAAATGTCTCACAAATAAGTCCAGTGTGTTTGCTACATCTTGCTCACTGGATCCAATCAGCATAATGTCATCAGTGTAATGGACCAGTGTGATATCTTGCAGAAGCAAAAAGTGATCAAGATCTCTCCAAATGAGATTATGATGCAAAGCCAGAGTTTATATACACTTGAGGTAGGACAGTAAAGGTATATTTCTGGCCTTGCTAGATGAAGGCAAATTGCTTCTAGTGGGCCTTATGAATAGGAACGGAAAAAAAAGGCATTTGCCAAGTCAATGGCTGCGTACCAGGTACCAGGAAATTTGTTAATTTGCCCAAAAAAGAAACCATATCTGGTAGAGCAGCTGCAATTGGAATCACCACTTAGTTAAGCTTATGATAATCCACTGTCATTCTCCAAGATCCATCTGTCTTTTGCACAGGACAAATGGGAGAGCTGAATGGGGCTGTGGTGAAAGTCACCACCCTTGCGTCTTTCAAGTCATTGATCATGGCACTAATCTCTGAAGTCCCTCCAAGAATGTGGTATTGTTTTTGATTTACCATTTTTCTAGGTAGAGGAAGCTCTAATGGCTTCTATTTGGCCTTTTCCACCATAATAGGCCTCACCCTACCCGTCAGGGAGTCAATGTGGGGGTTGTTCCAGCTGCTAAGAATGTCTATGCCAATTATGCATTCTAGCACTGGGGAAATGAACACAGCATGAGTCTGGGGACCCACTGGATCCATGGTAAGTCAGACCTGAGCTAAAACTCCATTAATTACCTCACCTCCATAAGCGCCTTCTTTAACTGGAGGACCACAATGACGTTTTGGGTCCCTTGGAATTAATGTCAGCTCAGAATTAGTATCGAGTAATCCCCAAAATGACTGATCATTTGCCTTTTCCCAACGCACAGTTACCTTGATAAAAGGCTGGAGGTCTCCTTGGGGAAAAATGGGAGGGAGAAAGACTAACAGCATAAATTGTTGGTAGTGTAGTGGGGTCCTTCCTTTAGGGGATCCAACCTCCCCTTTATTCAAGGGGTTCTATGTCTGTAAACTGGCCCAAGTCGGGAAATTGATTGAGGGGCCATGATTCTCTGTTTTTATAATTCAGAGTAGTGTTTTGTTCATTTGACCTGGAAGTTTTCTGCTTATATAAATTAAGTAGGGGGGGAGCACCCAAGATGGCCGAATAGGAGCAGCTCCAGCCTCTAGCTCCCAGTGTGAGTGACACAGAAGATGGGTGATTTCTGCATTTTCAACTGAGGTACCAGGTTCATCTCACTGGGGCATGTCAGACAGTCATTGCTGGTCAGTGGGTGCAGCCCAACCAGCGAGAGTTGAAGCAGGGCAAGGCATCGCCTCACCTGGGAAGTGCAAAGGGGAAGGTAATTCCTTTTCCTAGCCAAGGGAAACCGACACACACAACACCTGGAAAATTGGGTAACTCCCACCCTAATACTGCGCTGTACCAAGGGTCTTAGTGAATGGCACACCAGCAGATTATATCCCACACCTGGCCTGGAGGGTCCCACACCCATGGAACCTCCCTCATTGCTAGCACAGCAGTCTGAGATCTAACTGCAAGGTGGCAGCAAGGCTGCGGGAGGGGCATCTGCCATTGCTGAGGCTTAAGTAGGTAAACAAAGCCGCAGGGAAGCTCGAATTGGGTGGAGCCCACCACAGCTCAAGGAGGCCTGCCTGCCTCTGTAGACTCCAACTCTGGGGACAGGGCATAGTTAATGAAAAGCCACAGAAACCTCTGCAGATGTAATTGTCCCTGTCTGACAGATTTGAAGAGAACAGTGGTTCTCCCAGCATGGAGGTTGAGATCTGAGAACGGACAAACTGCCTGCTTAAGTGAGTCCCTGACCCCTGAGTAGCCTAACTGGGAGACATCCCCCACCAGGTGCAGACCGACACCTCACACCTCACACGACTGGGTACACCTCTGAGACAAAGCTTCCAGAGCAAGAATCAGACAGCAACACTCACTGTTCAGCAATATTCTATCTTCTGCAGCCTCCGCTGCTGATACCCAGGCAAACAGAGTCTGGAGTGGACTTCAAGCAAACTCCAACAGGCCTGCAGCTGAGGGTCCTGACTGTTAGTAGGAAAACTAACAAACAGAAAGGACACCCACACCAAAACCCCATCAGTACGTCACCATCATCAAAGACCAAAGGCAGATAAAACCACAAAGATGGGGGAAAAGCAGTGCAGAAAAGCTGAAAATTCAAAAAATCAGAGCGCATCTCCCCCTCCAAAGGATGCAGCGCGTCGCTAGCAATGGAACAAAGCTGGACGGAGAATGACTTCGACAACTTGAGAGAAGAAGGCTTCAGTCGATCAAACTTCTCAGAGCTAAAGGAGGAACTATGTACCCAGCACAAAGAAACTAAAATCCTTGAAAAAAGAATGGAAGAATCAATAACTAGAATAATCAATGCAGAGAAGACCTTAAACGAACTGATAGAGATGAAAACCATGACACGAGAACTACATGACAAATATATAAGCTTCAGTAACCATCTCAATCAACTGGAAGAAAGAGTATCAGTGGTTGAAGATCAAATGAATGAAATGAAGTGAGAAGAGAAGTCTAGAGAAAAAATAGTAAAAAGAAATGAACAAAGCCTCCAAGAAATATGGGATTATGTGAAAAGACCAAATCTACAGTCTGATTGGTGTGCCTGAAAGTGAAGGGGAAAATGGAACCAAGCTGGAAAACACTCTGCAGGATATCCAGGAGAACTTCCCCAACCTAGCAAGGCAGTCCAACATTCAAATTCAGGAAATACAGAGAATGGCACAAAGATACTCCTCGAGAAGAGCAACTCCAAGACACATAATAGTCAGATTCACCAAAGCTGAAATGAAGAGAGAAAGGTCGCATTACCCACAAAGGGAAGCCCATCAGACTAACAGCATATCTCTTGGCAGAAACTCTACAAACCAGAAGAGAGTGGGGACCAATATTCAACATTCTTAAAGAAAAGAATTTTCAATCCAGAATTTCATATCCAGCCAAACTAAATTTCATAAGTGAAGGAGAAATAAAATCCTTTACAGACAAGCTAATGCTGAGAGATTTTGTCACCACCAGGCCTGCCCTACAAGAGATCCTGAAGGAAGCACTAAACATGGAAAGGAAAAACTGGTACCAGCCATTGCAAAAACATGCCAAAATGTAAAGACTATCGATGCTAGGAAGATATTGCAACAATTAACAGGCAAAATAACCAGTTAATATCATAATGACAGGATCAAGGTCACATATAATAATATTAACCTTAAATGTAAATGGACTAAATGGTCCAATTAAAAGACACAGACTGGCAAATTGAGTCAAGACCCATCAGTATGCTGTATTCAGGAGACCCATCTCACATGCAGAGACACACGTAGGCTCAAAATAAAGGGATGGAGGAAGATCTACCAAGCAAATGGAAAACAAAAAAAAAAAAAACAGGTGTTGCAATCCTAGTCTCTGACAAAACAGATTTTAAACCATCAAAGATCAAAAGAGACAAAGAAGGCCATTATATAATGGTAAAGAGATCAATTAATCAGGAAGAGTTAACTATCCTAAATATCTATGCGCCCAATACAGGAGCACCCAGATTCATAAAGCAAGTCCTTAGAGACTAACAAAGAGACTTAGACTCCCATACAATAATAATGGGAGACTTTAACACCCCACTGTCAACATTAGACAGATCAACAAGGCAGAAAGTTAACAAGGATATCCAAGAATTGAACTCAACTCTGCACCAAGCAGACCTAATAGACATCTACAGAACTCTCCACCCCAAATCAACAGAATATACATTCTTCTCAGCACCACATCGCACTTATTCCAAAATTGACCACATAGTTGGAAGTAAAGCACTCCTCAGCAAATGTAAAAGAACAGAAATTGTAACAAACTGTCTCTCAGAACACAGTGCAATCAAACTAGAACTCAGGACTAAGAAACTCAATCAAAACCGCTCAACTACATGGAAACTGAGCAACCTGCTCCTGAATGACTACTGGGTACATAATGAAATGAAGGCAGAAATAAAGATGTTCTTTGAAACCAATGAGAACAAAGATACAACATACCAGAATCTCTGGGACACATTTAAAGCAGTGTGTAGAGGGAAATTTATAGCATTAAATGCCCACAAGAGAAAGCAGGAAAGATCTAAAATTGACACCCTAACATCACAATTAAAAGAACTAGAGAAGCAAGAACAAACACATTCAAAAGCTAGCAGAAGGCCAGAAATAACTAAGATGAGAGCAGAACTGAAGGAGATAGAAACACAAAAACCCTTCAAACAATCAATGAATCCAGGAGCTGGTTTTTTGAAAAGATCGACAAAATTGATAGAAGGCCCAGCAAGACTAATAAAGAAGAAAAGAGAGAAGAATAAAATAGAACCAATAAAAAATGATAAAGGGGATATCATCACTGACTCCACAGATACACAAACTACCATCAGAAAATACTATAAACACCTCTACACAAATAAACTAGAAAATCTAGAAGAAATGGATAAATTCCTGGACACATACACCCTCCCAAGACTAAACCAGGAAGAAGTTGAATCCCTGAATAGACCAATAGCAGGCTCTGAAATTGAGGCAATAATTAATAGCCTGCCAACCAAAAAAAGTTCGGGACCAGACGGATTCACAGCCGAATTCTACCAGAGGTACAAGGAGGAGCTGGTACCATTCCTTCTGAAACTATTCCAATCAACAGAAAAAGAGGGAATCCTCCCTAACTCGTTTTATGAGACCAACATCATCCTGATACCAAAGTCTGGCAGAAACACACACACAAAAAAAGAATTTTAGACCAATATCCCTGATGAACATCAATGCAAAAATCCTCAATAAACTACTGGCAAACCGAATCCAGCAGCACATCAAAAAGCTTATCCACCATGATCAAGAGGGCTTCATCCCTGGGATGCAAGGCTGGTTCAGCATACACAAATCAATAAACGTAATCCAGCATATAAACAGAACCAAAGACAAAAACCACATGATTATCTCAATAGATGCAGAAAAGGCCTTTGACAAAATTCAACAACCCTTCATGCTAAAAACTCTCAATAAATTCAGTATTGATGGAATGTATCTCAAAATAATAAGAACTACTTATGACAAACCCACAGCCAATATCATACTGAATGGGCAAAAACTGGAAGCATTCCCTTTGCAAACTGGCACAAGACAGGAATGCCCTCTCTCACCACTCCGATTCAACATAGTGTTGGAAGTTCTGGCTAGAACAATCAGGCAAGAGAAAGAAATAAAGCATATTCAGTTAGGAAAAGAAGAAGTCAAATTGTCCGTTTTCAGATGACATGATTGTATATTTAGAAAACTGCATTGTCTCAGCCCAAAATCTCCTTAAGCTTATAAGCAACTTCAACAAAGTCTCAGGATACAAAATCAATGTGCAAAAATCACAAGCATTCTTATACACCAATAAAAGACAAAAACAGAGAGCCAAATCATGAATGAACTCCCATTCACAATAGCTTCAAAGAGAATAAAATACCTAGGAATCCAACTTACAAGGGATGTAAAGGAACTCTTCAAGGAGAACTACAAACCATTGCTCAGTAAAATAAAAGAGGACACAAACAAATGGAAGAATATACCATGCTCATGGATAGGAAGAATCAATATCATGAAAATGGTCATACTTTCCAAGGTAAATTATAGATTCAATGCCATCCCCATTAAGTTACCAATGACTTTCTTCACAGAATTGGAAAAAACTGTTTTAAAGTTCATATGGAACCGAAAAAGAGCCCACATTACCAAGAAAATCCTAAGCCAAAAGAACAAAGCTGGAGGCATCACACTACTTGACTTCAAACTATACTACAAGGCTACAGTAACCAAAACAGCATGGTACTGGTACCAAAACAGAGATACAGACCAATGGAACACAACAGAGCCCTCAGAAAAAATACCACACATCTACAGACATCTGATCTTTGACAAACCTGACAAAAACAAGAAATGGGGAAAGGATTCCCTATTTAATAAACGGTGCTGGGAAAATTGGCTAGCCATAAGTAGAAAGCTGAAACTGGATCCTTTCCTTACTCCTTATACAAAAATTAAATTCAAGAGGGATTAGAGACTTAAATGTTTGACCTAAAACCATAAAAACCCTAGAAGGAAACCTAGGCAATACCATTCAGGACATAGTCATGGGCAAGGACTTCATGTCTAAAACACCAAAAGCAATGGCAACAAAAGCCAAAATTGACAAATGGGATCTAATTAAACTAAAGAGCTTCTGCACAGCAAAAGAAACTACCATCAGAGTGAACAGGCAACCTACAGAATGGGAGAAAATTTTTGCAATCTACTCATCTGACAAAGGGCTAATATCCAGAATCTACAAAGAACTCAAACAAATTTACAAGAAACAAACAAACAACCCCATCAAAAAGTGGGCAAAAGATATGAACAGACACTTCTCAAAAGAAGACATTCATACAGCCAACAGACACATGAAAAAATGCTCATCATCACTCACCATCAGAGAAATGTAAATCAAAACCGCAATGAGATACCATCTCATACCAGTTAGAATGGCAATCATTAAAAAGTCAGGAAACAACAGATGCTGGACAGGATGTGGAGAAATAGGAACACTTGTACACTGTTGGTGGGACTGTAAACTGGTTCAACCATTGTGGAAAACAGTGTGGGGATTCCTCAAGGATCTAGAACTAGAAATACCATTTGATCCAGCCATCCCATTACTGGGTATATATCCAAAGGATTATAAATCATGCTGCTATAAAGACACATGCACACATATGTTTATTGCAGTACTATTCACAATAGCAAAGACTTGGAATCAACCCAAATGTCCATCAGTGACAGACTGGATTAAGAAAATGTGACACATATACACCATGGAATACTATGCAGCCATAAAAAGGATGAGTTCGTGTCCTTTGTAGTGACATGGATACAGCTGGAAACCATCATTCTCAACAAACTATGGCAAGAACAGAAAACAAAACACCGCATGTTCTCACTCATAGGTGAGAACTGAACAATGAGATCACTTGGACATGGGAAGGGGAACATCACACACTGGGGTCTATTGTGGGGAGGGGAGAGGGGGTAGGGGGGAGGGATAGCATTAGGAGATATACCTAATGTAAATGATGAATTAATGGGTGCACACCAACATGGCACATGTATACATATGTAACCAACTTGCACCTTGTGCACATGTACCCTAGAACTTAAAGTATAATTTAAAAAAATTAAATAGGAATGCAGTAGGCATCATATCAATTTCACTTCTAGGAACACTGCTATTAATCAGCCATTGCCAGAACTCTACATGAGTCAGACTATTCTGATTGCTGCTTTGCACTGCTGTCTGTTATGGTATCTATGCTCACCTTGCCTTTGATGGTTGAGTGCCGCCACTTGGCCTCCACCACCTTGGGATCCAATTATTCCCATTGTATTTACATTTTGTAGTTGAGCGACTGTGGTTCCCACTGTTAGATCTGACATACAGAGAATTACAGGACTCTTCAAAGATGCAAGTGCTGCCCTCACAGATCTATTTTGCAAGGTATTGGTCAAGGGTGTATCTTCTGAGCCCTTCCATCTGGGATGAGTAGATCTGGATCCCTTCCTCTACATTAAACCAAGGGAGATCAAACATTTACAGCTCCCTCACAGTGGGCCATCTTTCAACCCATATTTCAGCTAACCATGCAAATAAAATATGAGATCCTTTTTTTTTTTTTTAACTCCCTGAGCTGCAATATTAAATGTAGAGTCTCTACTTAGTGGGCCCAAATCAACAAATTCAGCCTGATCCAACTCTGTGTTCCTTCCACCATTATCCCACACCCTTAATATCCATTCTCATGCCTGTTCTCCAGATTTCTGTTTATGTAAATTAGAAAGCTCAAGCAGTTCTTTTCAAGTGTAGTTAACTTCCTTGTGGGTCTCACTCTCAACCTAACCTCTTGGGGCCTATCAGGACTTTAGTCTAGTTATAGGTCTAGAAGCGAACAGGGGTATTGGGGGTAGCTCCTGAGGAGAATCAACATTATTTTGTCTGGCAACTGCCTCAGGAGAGTCCATCACTGTTACCTTAGGCAACACAGGGTTTATCTCCCCAGACCAAGATGAAAAGGCTGATGGCCGCATGGGTCAGGGAGAGGATGTCAGCACTACTGGGGATGGAGAAGCTTTTTTTTCTGGCAAAAAAGGTTCATCAGAGTTTACAAACTCAGTGTCCCCAGCTTCATCAGGGTCCTCCCACATGTCCCCATTCCAAGTTGCAGGGTCCCATTCTTTTCCAATCAATGCCCTCACTTTAATAGGAGATACCTGGCAAAGCTGTGCATGCACCCTTCATTGCAGGTCAGCCACTCGCACACTAAGGGCTGTGTCTGTTTTTCCACAATTTCAGCTCTTTCTTTGCAGGGGATAAGACTTTCACTCAGGGCAATCTCAGCAGATTTGAGGTTCAGTATCTGCTTCTGAAGCCAGGAGTTAGAATCCCTAAGTTCATTTTCTTTCATTGCTTTGTCCAGTGAAATTAGGAGCAATGAATGAGTTTCATTATGTTTCTTGGTTCTCCACATATGGTCAAAGGTATTATTTATAGAGTCACTAAACTCCTTGCCTCTCATGGGCCGTGAACCAGGAATGTCAAATGCGTTTATTTTGCATAACTCTCTAAATAGTTCACACCAAAGAACACTGAATCAGTGTTCTCCACACTATAGAAGTAGAGTCCTCAGCATTTTTGAGTCTAATCATATCAAACAGCCAACTCCAGAAACCCTAAAACCAATGACAGAACTCCATCTTTAATATTCTGTTCCTCTGGAACAACTTCTGGTACCAAAATCTGTGTTAGGGTTCTCTAGAGGGACAGAACTAAGAGGATAGAGATATATAAGAAGGGGAGTTGATTAAATATCAACTCACATGATCACAAGGTCCCACAATAGGCTATCTGCAAGCTGAGGAACAAGGAGAGCCAGTCCAAGTCCCAAACGGAAGAACTTGGAGTCTGATGTTCAAGGGCAGGGAGCATCCAGTACCAGAGAAAGATGTAGGCTGGGAAGCTAGGCCAGTTTAGTCTTTTCATGTTTTTCTGCCAGCTTTTTATATTCTAGCTGTGCTGGCAGTTGATTAGATGGTGCCCAACCAGGTTAAGGGTGGGTCTGCCTTTCTCAGCCCACTGACTCAAATGTTAATCTCCTTTGGCAACACCTTCACAGATACACCCAGGATCAATACTTTGGATCCTTCAATCCAATCAAGTTAACACTCAGTATTAACCACCACAGAGCATTATCTATTAATACCACCATATAAAAGATGCAGACGTTAGCACAATTATCACACTGTTTCCTCACACACTCCACTACCTATGGCTTGGTTTTTATGTACATATTATTGGATTTGAGCCAACTTATTATAATGTTTTAAATAATATTCAAGAATTGTTATGATTGCATTTTGAATTGTTATTATTTAAATATGGTCCATTTCTAAATATTCTTGTCCATAGTCAGTTGTTTTACATGATGATTTCCACACTCATGACATTTAAAAGTTTATTTTTAAAATTTAGTCTATATATACAAGTCTGCATTTGTGGATGGGTAATTGAATGTCATTTTTAGTTTTTGGATAATGGAGACTTTTTAATGTTGCCTTTATATTTGATCCATAACTTGGCCATGTAGTACATTTCTGGGTCAAATCTCTACTGCTTTAAAATTTTACGGTTCTTGCTTCATTATCTCCTAGTATCTACTGTTACTGAAGTGATGCCTACCACCAGCTTTGGACATGATGAATGTTTTAGGCTAAAGACTTGCATGTTCTTTGGTCCATGGGAGTTTTCTTTAATACTCTCTTTAAATTTGTCTGATTGCACTTCTTGGTTCCCTTTTCAGGAACATCAAGTATTCATGCAGTGGATAGTCATCTGTCCTCTACTTCTAAAATTTTGTTATTTTAAAAAGTTATATAAGTAGGATCACATTTATGTAACCTTTCAGGATTGATGTTTTTTGCTGAGCATCATTTCCTGGCAATCCATCCAAGTTGTTTCATACATCAAGAATCCATTCCTTTACATTGCTAAGTAGTATTCCATGCTATGTATTTACAACAGTTTGTTTATCCATTCACCTATGGAAAAACATCTGGGTTGAATCTAGTTCTTAGCTATTAGTATTATAAGTAAAGTTGCTATAAACATTGGTTTGACAGTTTTTTGTGTGAAGTTTTTATTTTTCTGGGATGAATGCGTGGGAGTGCAATTGCTGGGTCATATGATAGTTGTGTGTTTTTCTCTGAGAAACTCCCAAAATTTCCTAGAGTGGATGAACTATTTTATGTTTCTATCAGCAATGTGTGAGTGATCCGGTTTCTACACATCCTCACCAGCATTTGGTGTTGTCATGATTTTTAATTTTAGCCATTCTGATAGATGAGTAGTGATAGCTTACTTTTGTTTCAATTTGCATTTCCCTAAAAGCTAATAATTTTGAACACCTTTTCATGTGATTACTTGCTCTCCATGAAATATCTGTGGAAACAGTGAGTAGAAGGATGCTTTCTACAGTCTGAGAAGGACAGCTTGGAGAGGTGGATGAAGAGAGATTGGTACATGGGTACAAAAATACAATTAAGAGTTCTGGTCCAGGCTGGGCATGGTGGCTCATGCCTGTAATCCCAGCACTGTGGGAGGCCAAGGTGGATGGATCACCTGAGGTCAGGAGTTTGAGACCAGCTTGGCCAACATGGTGAAATCCTGTCTCTACTAAAAATACAAAAATTAGCTGGGTATGGTGGTGCCTGCCTGTAATCCCAGCTACTCAGGAGGTTGAGGTGGGAGAATCACTTAAACCTGGGAGGTGAAGGTTGCAGTGAGCCGAGGTCACACCACTGCACTCCAGCCTGGGCAACAGAGCACTCCACCCTGGGCAACAGAGCAAGACTCTGTCTCAAGAAAATAATAATAATAAAAAGAGTTCTGATCCGGCAGAGAGTGCAGTGAGATGGTGGGGGACCAGCTCCCTGGGCCCTCTGAGCCCTCACCCTGGCCAGTGGGGGAGCTGGAACCAGGATAGGCTGCAACCTCTGCCCAGTGACACCAGGCCCCTTGTGGTGGCTGCCACCAGGACCATTGTGGTGGATGCCTGGGCCTTGAAACTGCAGCAAGCCTCCCTTCTCCGCACACCTCAGAGACTGAGGGTAGTGGCGGCCTCTCCCAGGCCGGAACCTGCTGGGTATAGATGAAGTCCCCACTGAGCCTGGATGCAGCGCCTTTGGGTGTTGGCGGGAATGGTGGGGGCAGCTTGGTGGCTGTCTGGGTGTGGGGGTTGGGAAAGTGCTCTTGGGATGCAGGACACAGGCTCAGCCGCCTCTTTAGGCCACAGCACTGCCAGATCCAGGTCCTGGTGACCACTCTGTCCCAGCTGGGTGAGACCTACCTAGTTCTGAGGACAACAAACAATGGACTTAACAGGCCTGGAAGGTGAGCGGAGGCCCAGAGTAGGACAGTGTGGAACAGTCAGCAGCCATTGGGTTGTTGGTCTTCCTTCTGCCAGACCTTGAAGGACCTCACATTTGGCCCATGGGAAGTGCCCACCACACTTTGGGAAGATTTACTGTCTGCTTCTAGAAGCCCGTGTGTATATTATGAAAAAGCTATTCTCAACTCACTCCCAACCTTTTATTTTTTATTTTTATTTTTATTTTTTTTTGAGACAGAGTCTCGCTCTGTCGCCCAGGCTGGAGTGCAGTGGTGCGATCTCGGCTCACTGCAAGCTCCGCCTCCCGGGTTCACGGCATTCTCCTGCCTCAGCCTCCCGAGTAGCTGGGACTACAGGCGCCCGCCACCTCGCCCGGCTAGTTTTTTGTATTTTTAGTAGAGATGGGGTTTCACCGTGTTAGCCAGGCTGGTCTCGATCTCCTGACCTCGTGATCCACCTGCCTCGACCTCCCAAAGTGCTGGGATTACAGGCGTGAGCCACCGCGCCCGGCCTCACTCCCAACCTTTTAAAAGATAATATCTGTGGGGACGCTGGCAAGATGGCTGAATAGGAACAGCTCTGGTGTGCAGCTCACAGTAAGATCAATACAGAAGGTGGGTGATTTCTGCATTTCCAACAGAAGTACCTGGCTCCTCTCATTTGGACTGGTTAGACAGTGGGTGCAGCCCATGGAGGGTGAGCTGAGGCAGGGTGGGGTGTTGCCTCACTCAGGAAGAGCAAGGGGTCAGAAAATTCCCTCCCTTAGCCAAGGGAAGCTGTGAGGGACTATGCCATGAGGAATGGTGCATTCCATCCCAGATATTATGCTTTTCCCATGGTCTTTGCAACCCACAGACCAGGAGGTTCTCTCCAGTGCCTATGCCACCGGGGTCCTGGGTTTCAAGCACAAAACTGGACGACCATTTGGGTAGACACTGAGCTAGCTGCAGGAGTCTTTTTTTCATACCCCAGTGATGCCTGGAATGTCAGCAAGACAGAACTATTCACTCCTCTGGAAAAGAGACTGAAGTCAGGGAGCCAGGTGTTCTAGCTCAGCGGATCCCACCCCTGTGAAGCAAGCTAAGATCCACTGGCCTGAAATTCTTGCTGCCAGCACAGCAGTCTGAAGTCGACCTGCGATGCTGGAACTTAGTGTGGGGAGGGGCATCTGCCATTACTGAGGCTTGAGTAGGAGGTTTTCCTCTCACAGTGTAAACAAAGCTGCAAGGAAGTTACAACTGGGCAGAGCACAACACAGCACTGCAAGGCCCGCTGTAGCCAGCCTGCCTCTCTAGATTCCTTCTGTTTGGGCAAGGCATCTCTGAAAAAAGGCAGCAGCCCCAGTCAGGGACTTATAGATAAAACTGCCATCTCTCTGGGACAGGGCACCTGGAGGAAGGGGCAGCTGTGGGGACAGCTTCAGCAGACTTTAACATCCCTGCCTGCCAGCTCTGAAGAGAGCAGCAGATCTCCCAGCACAGCGTTCAAGTTCTGCTAAGGGTCAGACTGCCTCCTCAAGTGGGTCCTTGAACCCTGGGCCTCCTGACTGGGAGACACCTTCCAGGAGGAGCCAGAAGACACCTCATACAGGAGAGCTCCAGCTGGCAACTGACAGATACTCCTCTGGGACAAAGATTCCAGAGGAAGGAACAGGCAGCAATCTTTGCTGTTCTGCAGCCTCCACTGGTGATACCCAGGCAAATAGGGTCTGGAGTGGATATCCAACAAACTCCAGCAGACCTGCAGCAGAGAGGCCTGACTGTTAGAAGAAAAACTAACAAACATATAGGAATAGCATCAACATCAACAAAAACGACGTCCACTCAGAAACCCCATCCGAAGGTCACCAACATCAAACACAAAAGGTAGGTAAATCCACAAAGATGGGGAGAAACCAGTGTAAAAAGGCTGAAAATTCCAAAAACCAGAATGCCTCTTATCCTCCAAAAAAATCACAACTTCTTACCATTGAGGAACAAAACTGCATGGAGAATGAGTTTGATGAATTGACAGAAGTAGGCTTCAAAGGTGAGTAATAACAAACTCCTTTCAGATAAAGGAGAATATTCTAACCCAATGCAAGGAAGTTAAGAACTTTGAAAAAAGATTAGATGAATTGCTAACTAGAATAACCAGTTTAGAGAAGAACATAAATGACCTGATGGAGCTGAAAAACACAGCACAAGAACTTCCTGAAGCATACACAAATATCAATAGCTGAATCGATCAAGCGGAAGAAAGGATATCAGACATTGAAGATCAACTTAATGAAATAAAGCTTAAAGACAAGATTAGAGAAAAAAGAATGAAAAGGAATAAACAAACTCTCCAAGAAATATAGGACTATGTGAAAAGACCAAACCTAAATTTGATTGGTGTACCTGAAAGTGACAGGGAGAATGGAACCAAGTTGGAAAACACAATTCAGGATATTATCCAGAAGAACTTCCTCAACCTAGCAAGATAGGTCAACATTCAAATTAAGGACATACAGAGAACACCACAAAGATACTCATCAAGAAGAGCAACCCCAAGACATATACTCGTTAGATTCACAAAAGGTTGAAATGAAGGAAAAAATGTTAAGGGCAGCTAGAGAGAAAGGTCGGGTCATCCACAAAAAGAAGCCCATCAGACTAAAAACAGATCTCTCTGCAGAAACCGTACAAGCCAGAAGAGAGTGGGGGCCAATATTCAACATTCTTAAAGAAAAGAATTTTCAGCCCAGAATTTCATATCCAGCAAACTAAGCTTCATAAGTGAAGGAGAAACAAAATCCTTTACAGACAAGCAAATGTGAGAGATTTTGTCACTACCAGACCTGTCTTACAAGAGCTCCTGAAGGGAGCAATAAACATTGAAACGAAAAACTGGTGCCACCTACTGCAAAAACATGCCAAATGGTAAAGACCATTGATGCTATGAAGAAACTACATAAACTAATGGGCAAAATAACCAGCTAGCATCATAATGACAGGATCAAGTTTACACATAACATATTAACCTTAAATGTAAATGGGCTAACTGCCCTAATTAAGAGACACAGACTGGCAGATTGGATAAAGAGTCAAGACCCATGAGTTTGCTGTATTCAGGAGACCCATCTCATGTGCAAAGACACATAGGCTCAAAATAAAGGGATGGAGGAATATTTACCAAGCAAATGGAAAGCAAAAAAAAGCAGGGGTTGCAATCTGAGTCTCTGATAAAACAGACTTTAAACCAACAAAGATCAAAAGAGACAGAGAAAGCCATTACATAATGGTAAAGGGATCAATGCAACAAGAAGAGCTTACTATCCTAAATATATGTGCACCCAATATAGGAGCACCTAGATTCATAAAGCAAGTTCTTAGACACCTACAAGGAGACTTAGAGTCCCACACAATAATAGTGGGAGACTTTAACACCACATTGTCAATATTAGACAGGTCAATGTGACAGAAAATTAACAAGGATATCTAGGACTTGAACTCAGTTCTGGACCAAGCAGACCTAATAGACATCTATAGAACTCTCTACCCCAGATCAACAGAATATACATTCTTCTCAGCACCACATTGCACTTATTCTAAAATTGGTCACATAATTGGAAGTAAAACACTCCTCAGCAAATGCAAAAGAATGGAAATCATAACAAACAGTCTCTCAGACCACAGTGCAATCAAATTATAACTCAGGATTAAGAAACTCACTCAGAACTACACACTTACATGGAAACTGAACAACCTGCTCCTGAATAACTACTGGATAAATAATGAAATGAAGGAGGATAAAGATATTCTTTGACACCAATAAAACAGCATATTAGAAACTCTGGGACACATTTAAAACAGTGTATACAGGGAAATTTACAGCACTAAATGCCCACAAGAGATCACAGGAAAGATGTAAAATTGACACCCTAATATCACAATTAAAAGAACTAGAGAGGCAAGAGCAAACAAATTCAAAAGCTAGTAGAAGGCAAGAAATAACTAAGGTCAGAGCAGAACTGAAGAAGATAGAGACATGAAAAACTCTTCAAAAAATCAATGAATCCAGGAGCTGGTGTTTTGAAAAGATCAACCAAATAGACTGCTAGCCAGACTAATAAAGAAGAAAAGAGAGAAGAATCAAAGAGACACAATAAAAAATGATGACGGGTATATCACCACTGATCCCACAGAAATACTAACTACCATCTGAGAATATTGTAAATACCTCTACACAAATAAATTAGAAAAACTAGAAGAAATGGATAAATTCCTGGACACACACATTCTCCCAAGACTAAACCAGGAAGAAGTCAAATCACTGAATAGACCAATAACAAACTCTGAAATTGAGGCAGTAATTAATAGCCTACCAACCAAAAAAATCCAGGACAAGACGAATTCCCAGCCGAATTCTATCAGAGGTACAAAAGAAGCTGGTACCATTCCTTCTGAAACTATTCCAAACAATAGAAAAAGAGAGAATCTCCCTAATTCATTTTATGAGGATAGCATCATCCTGATACCAAAGCCTGGCAGAGACACAACAAAAAAAGAAAATTTCAGGCCAATATCCCTGATGAATATTGATGCAAAAATCCTCAATAAAATTCTGGCAAACCAAATCCAACAGCAAATTAAAAAGCTTATACATCATGGTCAAGTTGGCTTTATCCCTGGGATGCAAGGCTGGTTCACCATATGCAAATTGATGAATGTAATCCATCACATAAACAGAACCAATGACAAAAACCACATGATTATCTCAATAGATGCAGAAAAGACCTTCAACAAAATTCAAGAGTCCATGCTAAAAACTCTGAATAAACTAGATATTCATGGAACATATCTCAAAATAATAAGAGCTATTTATGAGAAACCCACAGCCAATATAATACTGAATGGGTAAAAACTGGAAGCATTCCCTTTGAAAACTGGCATAAGACAAGGATGCCCTCTTTCTCCACTCCTATTCAAGATAGTATTGGAATTTCTGGCCAGGGCAATCAGGCAACAGAGAGAAATGAAGGATATTCAATTAGGAAAAGAGGAAGTCAAATTGTCTCTGCTTGCAGATGACGTGATTGTATATTTAGAAAACCCCATCATCTCAGCCCAAAATCTCCTTAAGCTGATAAGGAACCTCAGCAAAGTCTCAGGATACAAAATCAATGTGCACGAATCACAAGCATTCCTACACACCAGTAACAGACAATCAGAGAGACAAACAGTGAGTGAACTCCCATTCACAGTTGCTACAAAGAGAATAAAATACCTAGGAATACAACTTACAAGGGATGTGAAGGACCTCTTCAAGGAGAACTACAAACCACTGCTCAAGGAAATAAGAGAGGACACAAACAAATGGAAAAAGATTCCATGCTCATGGATAGGAAGAATCAATACCGTGAAAATGGCCATACTATCCAAAGTAATTTACGTATTCAATGCTATCCCCATCAAGCTACCATTGACTTTCTTCACAGAATTGGAAAAAAACTACTTCAAATTTCATATAGAACCAAAAAAGAGCCCACATAGCCAACACAATCCTAAGCAAAAAGAGCAAAGCTGGAGGCATCACACTACCTGACTTTAAATTATACTACATGGCCTGCAGTAACCAAAACAGATATAAAGACCAATGGAACGGAACAGAGGCCTCAGAAATGACATCACACATCTACAACTATCTGATCTTTGACAAACCTGACAAAAACAAGCAATAGGGAAAGGATTCCCTACTTAATAAATGGTGTTGGGAAAACTGGTTAGCCATATGCAGAAAGCTGAAACCGGATCCCTTACTTCCTCTATATACAAAAATTAACTCAAGATGGACTAAAGAGTTAAATGTAAGACCTAAAATCATAAAAACTCTAGAAGAAAGCCTAGGTAGTACCATTCAGGACATAGGCATGGGCAAAGTCTTCATGATTAAAACACCAAAAGCAATGGCAACAAAAGCCAAAATAGACAAATGGAATCTAATTAAATTAAAGAGCTTCTGCACAGCAAGAGAAACTATCATCAGAGTGAACAGACAACCTACAGAATGGGAGAAAATCTTTGCAATCTACCCATCTGTCAAAGGGCTAATATCCAGAATCTACAAAGAACTTTAAACAAATTTATAAGAAAAAACCAAAAAACTCCATCAAAAAGTGGGTAAGGGATATGAAGAGACTCTTCTGAAAAGAAGACATTTATGCAGCCAGCAAGCATAGGAACAAAAGCTAATCATCCCTGGTCACTAGAGAAGTGCAAATCAAAACCACAATGAGATACCATCTCATGCCAGTTAGAATGGCCATCACTAAAAAGTCAGAAAACAACAGATGCTGGAGAGCCATTGTGGAAGACAGTGTGGTGATTCCTCAAGGATCTAGAACTAGAAATACCCTTTGACCCAGCCATCCCATTACTGGGTATATGCCCAAGGGATTATAAATCATTCCACTATAAAGACTCATACACATGTATGTTTATTGCAGTGCTGTTCACAGTAGTAAAGACTTGGAACCCAAGTCCCAAATACCCATCAGTGATAGACTGGTTAAAGAAAATCTAGCACATATACACCACAGAATACTGTGCAGCCATAAAAAGGGATGAGTTCATGTCCTTTGCAGAGTCATGGATGAAGGTGGAAACCTTCATTTTCAGCAAACTAACACAAGAACAGAAAACCAAACACTGCATGTTCTCACTCAAAAGTGGGAGTTGAACAATGAGAACACATGGACACGGTTGGGGGGGCATCACACACTGGGGCCTGTTGGTCTGTGGAGGGCTGTGGGAGGAATAGCATTAGGGGAAATACGTAATGTAGATGACAGGTTGATGGGTGCAGCAAACCACCATGGCATGTGTATACCTACGTAACAAATCTGTGCATTCTGCACATGTACCCCAGAATTTAAAGTAAAATAATGAAAAAAAAAATTAAAAGAGATTAAAAAATAAAAGAGAACATTTGCCACATCCAGTCCTTCTACATGGAAAGAGGTTGCCGACATATGATAGAGTTAGAAAATCATACCTCTTGTAAATTCTCATTTGTTTAAAAAGAAATCATAGAAATTAGATGTCTTCTGGAGATCACCTCTGCAAGGGATATGTCTACATCTGTTCAGTAGGTTAGGGGACATGGATCTGGAAAGCCTGAGAAGGAAAAGAAGAAGGTTCTATGCTGGTCTTGTGATATTTAGACATTTTCATATTCTATCCATTGTTTTGTGTGCATTTTATTCCTCACTGTTGTATATATAGCTGACAATGCTAAACTTTTTTGTCAATTCTTTCTGTGTGTTTTGAATGCCTCATATATGTTAAAATTAGAGGTAGTAAAATAACACATTTTATAAATATATTTTTGTTAAAATTCATATGAAACGTTGTTTTTGGAGGGGAATGGCCAAACTACCTCTTGAGTAATACCGTGTTTGTGCCCTGGTTCAGGGGAGGAGGAAGGAGGGAAAAGTGCAGAGAGCTCTATGCTGCTGTGTTTACAGTGAGGCAAGATTAACCATTATCTCTTATGTCTGTGCATTTTGTTTTACTTATCTGTGTATGTAGTGTATATAAAGGACAAACGAGTCCTAATTTATAACATCTAGTCTTTTTAGATGTCAAAGAGGTTGCCAGTGTATGACAAAGTAGAGTTAGTAAACTAATATATTTTGTATATTTTGTTTTAAAATTCCTAGGAAAGATTGTTTTCCTATCTTTGAGCATTCTTGCACACTGGGTTGATGGAGATGGGAGAGATTCTAGACTAGGATGTTCTTATTTGGAAGCCTCTTTCAAATGATAGCTATAGTTACATGCATGCAGTTTATTCGAGACTGCTGTGTATATAGTGGACAAATTAACTCCTTACTTGAAGCATCTAGTCTATCTAGGTGTTTAGAAGTGCCTGATGTATGTTAAATGTAAAGGCAATAAAATACCACTTTGCGAATATCTTTTTGATAAAATTCATAGGAAATACTGTTTTTTGAAAATTGAATTGTTAAGCCACCTTTGTGAGCAGCATAGTGCTGTCTATACTTGTTCAATGGTTTAGAGGAGGTGGGAGGGAAGAAAAATACGTGACTGACTTATTTCACTAAGCATAATGTCTTTAAGTTTCATTCACGTTGTGGCATATGTCAGAATTTCCTTCCTTGTTAAAGCTGAATAATACTGCATTGTATGGATATATTACCTTTTATTTATCCACAATAGAAACTTGGGTTGTTTCCACATTTTGGCTATCATGAATAATGCTGCCATCAACATGTTGAGTTCCTGTATTCAACTCTTTGGGTAACACCCAGAAGTGAAATTGCTGAATAAGTATGGTAATTCTCTGTTAAATTTCTGAGGAGCTGCTGATTCATAGTTTTATGTACACAATATTAGACCTTAAATGTATTATGTAAAAACACTAAGTATTTTTAACATTCTAGAGTAAAGAAGGTGTTTCTTAGCAAGACAGAAAAGCTGAAACCCACAATAGAAAAGCCTTGTTAATTTGATCACATAAAATATTCAAAATTTCTGAAAACACAGACATATACACACTAAAGAAAAGCTATTTACAATTTGTGTTAGATGATGAAATAATTTCTTAACATCGCAAGAACCCACACAAATGATTAAGAAAAAGAATAACCATACAAATTTAATATACGTGAGAAGCTGTTCAGACTTTCCCATTAATTAAAGAAGTAAAACATAAAACAGAACATATCATTTTTCCCTTAGCAGACATGAAATACCAAAACAGATGGGTATAGGTATGGAACGTACTTCCTTGGTTGACAGTTAGGCAATATCTATTAAAATCCCTTGCCACAGTAATTTCAGTTCTAGACATTTATCTTATATTACTATGTTTATTTTGTCCTGTAACCATAAATTCCACAGCTGCCTAGTGATGGTTCTATATTTAAATGGAATGCTTACTCTCAGTATTTTTTTTTTTTTTTTTTTGAGACGGAGTGTTGTTCTGTCACCAGACTGGAGTGCAGTGCCATGATCTTGGCTCACTGCAACCACCATCTCCCGGGTTCAAGTGATTCTCCTGCCTCTCAGCCTCCCGAGTAGCTAGGACTACAGGTGCGCACCATCACACCCAGCTAATTTTTGTATTTTTAGTAGAGACAGAGTTTCACCATGTTGGCCAGGATGGTCTCGATCTCTTGACCTCATGATCTGCCAGCCTGGGCCTCCCAAAGTGTTGTGATTACAGGCATGAGCCACCACACCCGGCCAGTATGTTTTGTTTTGTTTTGTTTTTAAACCACAGCTTCTTCATTTTGAGTCATCTCTAAATAGCTGCAATTTACTATAACTTAGGGTTTACAATTTTTAAAATTGTGTGTGTTAAGGTATACAACATGATGTTTGATATACTTCTTTTGATATACATATACACAATGAAGTGATTACTACAGCCAAGTAACGATTACCGTACCCATCATTGCTGGTGTTTAGAAACACAACTGATATTTTTGTGCTGATATTGTACCCTGCAACCTTACTGAATTTATTAAGTCTAGTAGTTTCTTCATAGATCCTTTGGGATTTTCTATTAACAGAATCATGCCTTCTGCAAATATAAGTAATTTATCTGCTTCTTTTTAAGCATGTATACCTCTTATGTATTTTTCTTGGCTATGTTCTCTTCTCTGGCTAGGACTTCTAGTACCATGTTCAGTGTCAGTGTTGAAAATGGGCATCCTCGTGTTGTTTCTGATTTTGGGAGTAAAGCTTATGGTTTTACTACCACTGAGTATTATTTTAGTTGTGAGATTTTCCTATATGCCTTTTATCATGCTAAGAAAGTTCCCTTTTATTTTAGTTTACTGATTTTTAAAATCATGAAAGGGCATTTAATTTTATCAAATACTTTTTTCTGTGTCTATTGAGAGTTTAGTCATTTTTTTTCTGTTGAAATGGTGTATTATGGTAGCTGATTTTTGGATGTTAAACCAACCTTGTGTCCTTGGGATAAATCCCACTTAATCATGGTGTATAATTCTTTCTATGTATTGCTGGATTTGGTTTGCTAGTATTTTGTTGGGAACTTTTGTGCCCATAAGATAAGATGTATTGATCTATGGTCTTCTTTTCCTGTGATGTCTTTATTTGGTTTTTGTGTCAGGGAAATAGTGGCTTCATAAAATGATTCAAGAAGTGTATCCTCCTCATCTTTCTGTTGGAAGAGTGTGAAAAATTGGTATTATCGAATGTTTAGTAGAATTCACCAGTGAAGCCATTTGCTTTTCTTTGTAGGTAGTTTTTGATTACTAATTCATTCTCTTAATTTGTTTTAGGTCTATTCAGATTGTCCATTTCTTCTTGAGTCAGTCTTGGTAGTTGTGTCTTTCTCGGCATTTTTTCATTTCACTTAAATTATCTTATTTGTTAGTGTATAATTATTTTTGATATTCCTTTATAATCCTTTTTATTTCTTTAATGTCAGTAGTAATGTCTCTTCTTTTATTTCTGATTCTATAGTTTGAGTCTTCTCTCCTCTTTCCCTGATGAAACTAAAGTTTTGTCAGTTTTGCTTATTTTTTTCAAAGGATCAAATTATTTCATTTATTTGTGCTGTTAATATTTCCTCCTTCTGCTTGTTTAAATTTAGTTCGATTTTTTTGTACGTGTCTTAAGGTAGAATTTTAAGTTATTGATTTAAGAACTTTCTTAATACAAGTGTTTACAGCTGTTGATATTACTCTACTTTTTTAGCTGCATCACATATGTTTTAATGTTGTCTTCATTATTATTCATCTAAAAATATTATCTAATTCCTGTCTTGATTTTTTCTTTGACTCATGAAGTGTTTTAGAGTGGAAATTTAGTTTTAAATTTCCAAATATTTGTGAGTTTCCCAAATTTCCCCTGTTGTTGATTTCTAATTTTATTCCATTGTGGTTTAGAATATACTTTGCATTATTTCTATCCTTCAAATTTACTGAGGTGTGTTTTATGGCCTAATATGTGGTCTGTCCTCTAGAATGTTCCATGCTCACTTGACATAAATGCATACTTTGTTGTTGTTGTTGAGTAGAATGTTCCATACTCTTTGAGGTCTATTTGGTTTGTAGTATTGCTCAAGTCCTCTTTTTCCTTGTTGATCTGTCCAGTTACTCTATTCATTTTTGAACGTGTGGTATTGAAGTCCTCTACTATTTCTGTTGACTCGGTTGACTTGTCTATTTCTTTCTTTTCTCAGGTCAGTTTTTGCTTCATTTATTTTGGTGCTTCATATATATAGGTGCATATATGTTGATAACTGTTATATCTTCCTAATGGATGGATTCCTTTGTAATTACAAAAGGCCCCTCTATCTCTAGTAACATTTTTTGTTTTAAAGTCTATTTATCTGATATCAGTGTACTGACTCCAGTGTTTTTATGGTTGCTGTTTGCATAATAATACTTTTTCCTATTCTTTTACTTTCAGTCTGTGTCTTTGAATCAAAATTGTGTTTTCTCTAGATAATATATACTTCATGTTTTCTTATCCAATATAACACCTTTGCCTTTTGATTGTACTGTTTATTCCATTCACACTGCATATTATTATTTAGTTAGATTTATGTCTGTCATTTTAGTTTGTTTTTGTTTTTGTTTTTGAGACAGAGTCTCACTCTGTCCCCCAGGCTGGATTGCAGTGGCGTGGTCTCAGTTCGCTGCAAGCTCTGCCTCCCGAGTTCACGCCATTCTCCTGCCTGAGCCTCCCAAGTAGCTGGGACTACAGGCAGCTGCCACCACGCCCAGCTAATTTTTTGTATTTTTAGTGGAGACGGAGTTTAACCCTGTTAGCCAGGATGGTCTCGATCTCCTGACCTCGTGATCCGCTTGCCTCGGCCTCCCAAAGTGCTGGGATTATGGGCCTGAGCCACTGCACCCGGCCATTTTGCTTTTTATATGTATCATGTCTTTGTTGTTCCTGTTTTGTCTTTACTTCTTTCTGTTTCATTGAGCTAATATGTTCTAATATAGTGTTTAAATTTTATTAATAATTTTATCACTGTATTTTTTATTTTTACTAGGATTTTCTGTATATATCCTATCAGTATGAGTTTCAGATTCACACTAGCTTATTTCTAGTAATATGCAGAAATGTTACTCATGTAGTACTTAATTCTCTCATTCTTTTGTGGTTATGTTATTTATATTATATCAATTAATGTTACAAAGACATACACTGTTTAAATTATTATTGGTGCTATTATTAGCAAACATACCACCCATATATTAAAATTATATATATTGCATATATGTATTATAGAATTGTATATATTATAGGGCCAATAGTATATTGTATACATGTTATTTTATATAATTGTTTTTAAAATGAGTTAAGAAAAAAGAAAAATGCATTTCTACTGTCTATTACAGACAAATAATTACATCATACCGAACACACAAAAACTGGAAGCATTCCCTTTCAGAACAGGAATAAGACAAGGGTGCCCTCTCTTCCCATTCCTCTTCAACATAGTACTGGAAGTGCTATCCAGAGCGATCAGGCAAGAGAAATAAATAAAAGGCATCCAGATAGGAAAAGAAGAAATAAAACTCTCTCTCTTTGTGGATGATATGATTCTATGCATAGAAAAGCCTAAAGATTCCGACAAAGCCTCCTGGAATAAATAAATGACTTCAGTGAAGTTTCAGGATACAAAACGAATGTGCAAAATTAGTAGTATTTCTATAAACCAATAACATTCAGGCTGAGAACCAAATCAAGACTGCAATCCCATTTACAATAGCCACAAAAAATTAAAATATGTAGGAATACAGCTCACCAAGGAGGTGAAAGATCTCTACAGGGAGAACTATAAAACACTGCTAAAATAAATCAGAGAGGACACAAATAAATGGAAAAACATTCCATGCTCAGGGATTGGAAGAATCAATATCATTAAAATGGCCATACTGCCCAAAGCAATCTATCTACAGATTCAACGCTATTCTTACCAAACTACCAATGTCATGTTTTCATAGAATTGGAAAAAACTATTTTAAAATTCATGTGGAACAACAACAACAAACAGCCCAAAAAGCAATCCTAAGCAAAAAGAACAAAGCCAGAGCCATCAAATTACCTGGTTTCAAACTATACTAATAAGGCTACAGTAACCAAAGCAGCATGGTGCTGGTACAAAAACAGACACCTAGACCAATTGAACAGAATAGAGAGCTGAGAAGTAAATCTGCACACCTACAGCCATCTAATCTTTGACAAAGTTACCAAAAGTAAGCAAAGGGGAAAGGACTCCCCATTGAACAAGTGGTCCTGGGATAGCTGGCTAGCCATATGCGGAAAAATAAATCAAGACACCTATCTTTTGCCACATACCAAAATTAACTCAAGATGGATTAAAGATTTAAATATAAGACCTTGAAGTAAAAGAATCCTAGAATAAAACCTCAGAAACCACCATTCCGGACACGGGCCTTGGGAAAGAATTTATGATTAAGTCCTCAAAAGCAATTACAACAAAAACAGAAATTGACAAGTGAGACCTAATTAAACTGAACAACCTCTGTACAAGAAAATACACTGTCAACAGATTAAATAGACAACCTACAGAATGAGATAAAATATTCACAAATTATGCACCAAACAAAGGACTACTATCCAGAATCTATAAGGAACTTAAACAGCTAGACAAGGAAAAAACAAATAATCCTATTGAAAAATGGGCAAAAGATATGAACAGACACATCTCAAAAGAAGACATACAAGTGGCCAACAAACATATGAGAAAAGGATCATCATTACTAATCATCAGAGAAATGCAAGTCAAAAAGCCAGTGAGACCAGCCATAGTGGCTAACGCCTGCAATCCCAGCACTTTGGGAAGCCAAGGCAGGTGGATCACCTGAGGTCAGGAGTTAGAGACCAGCCTCACCAACATGGCCAAACCCTGTCTCTACTAAAAATACCAAAATTAACTGGGTGTGTTGGCAGGTGCCTGTAATCCCAGCTACTCAGGAGGCTGAGGTAGGAGAATCACTTGAACTCAGGAGGCGGAGGTTGCAGTGAGCCAACATTGTGCCACAGCCTGGGTGACAGAGTGAGACTGTCTAAAAAGAAAAAGGAAACCCCAATGGACCACCATCTCACACATCAGAATGGCTATTATTAAAAGTCAGAAAGCAATAGATGTTGGTGGGGCTGAGGAGAAAAGGGAATGCTTATGCATGACGGTGGAAATGTCAGTTAGTTCAACCTCTGTAGAAAGCAGTTTGGAGACTTCTCAAAGAACTTAAAACAGAACTGTCATTTGGCCCAGCAACCCCATTACTGGGTATATGTCCAAAACAGAACAATTTATTCTACCAAAAAGACACATGCACGCACATGTTCATTGCAGTACTATTCACAACAGCAAAGTCATGGAATCGACCTAGGTGCCCACCAACAGTGAATTGAATAAAGAAAATGTGGTACATATACACCATGGAATTCTATGCAGTCATAAAAATGAAGAAAATCATGTCATTTGCAGCAACATGGATTTGGCTAGAGGCCATTATCCTAGGCAAATTAATACAGGAACAGAAAAATCAAATACCACATATTCTCACTCATAAGTAGGAGACAAACACCGGGTACTCATGGACATGAAGATGGTAACAATAGACACTGGGGACTACTGGAGTGGTGAGGGAGGGAAGGAGGAAAGTGTTGAAAAACTGTTGAGTACTATTCTCAGTATCTGGGTAACGGGATCATTCATACCCCAAACCTCAGCATCACGCAATATACTCAGCTAACAAACTTGCATAAGTGCCCTCTGAATCTAAAATACAAGTTGAAAAAGTAAAAACAAAACAGTAAATAACAACAACAACAAAACAGCATAACCCTCAATAAATAAATTAATGAAAACATAAATAAATATCTTTGCCAGAGCTTTTTGTTTTTTCATGTGGCTTTGAGTTAGTATCTAGGGTCACTTTGCTTTTAAGCTGTTTGCTATCAACTGCATCCTCTCTAATATTTCTTTTTTTTAAATAGTAAACATCTCAGTTTTTGTGAGGAGATATTACATTGTGGTTTTGATTTACATTTCTCTAATGATTTCCTTTCCAGTTTGGATGTTGAGCATTTTTTCTTATGTTCGTTGCCCATTCATATATAATTTTAAAAGAAATGTCTATTCAAATCCTTTTGTCATTTTAAAATTATATTATTTTTAAATATTGTGTTGTAGAAGTTATTTATATATTCTGGATATTAACTCTTTATCAGATATATACTTTACTAATATTTTCTTCCATCCACAATTTTTTTAAAAATCATTACTATGTCCTTTAATGCATAAAAGTTAAAAAGTTTGATGTAGTCCCACTTGCCCATTTTTTCTTTTGTTGTCTGTACTTTTGGTGTCATATTAAAAAATAATTGCCAAATCCAATGTTATGAAGATTTTCCCCTATGCTTTATTTTAAGAGTTTTATAGTTTTAGGTCTTCCACTTAAATCTTGAATCCATTTTGACTTAATTCTTGTATATGGTGTAAGACAAGGGTTCAGCTTCATTCTTTTGTATGTGGATATCTGGGTTCAGCTTCATTCTTTTGTATGTGGATATCCAAGTTTCCCAACACTATTTGTTGAAGAGAAAGTTCTTCCCTCATTGAGTGGATCTGGAATGCTGTAAACATTATTTGACCTTATATGTGGAGTTTTCTTTTAATGGGTTCTTTATTCTATTCCATTGGTCTATATGTCTCTCTTTATGCCAGTGTCATGCTGTTTTAATTACTGTAGCTTTGTAACATGTTTTGAAATCAGGGAGTGTGAGATCTTCAACTCAGTTATTTTTCAAGATTGTCTAGTCAGAATGTATATGAATATTTAGATAAATTTTTCTATTTCTTCAAAAAATGCAGTTTAGATTTTGATAGGGATTATGTATAATTTATAGACTGCTTTGGGTTCTAGCGACTTTTCAAATTAATATATATAGTTGTATACATCTGGGGAATACATCCGATATTTTGGGCATTTTTATTTATTTATTTTATTTATTATACTTTAAATTCTAGGGTACATGTGCACAACATGCAGGTTTGTTACATATGTATACATGAGCCATGTAGGTGTGCTGCACCCATTAACTCATCATTTACATTATGTATATCTCCTAATGCTATCCCTCCTCTCTCCTCCTCCCCAAAATAGGACCCAGTGTGTGATGTTCCCCTTCCTGTGTCCAAGTGATCTCATTGTTCAATTCCCATCTATGAGTGAGAGCATGCAAAGTTTGGTTTTCTGTTCTTGCAATAGTTTGCTGAGAATGATGGTTTCCATGCTCTGGTTTCTCTTCATAACGAGAATGATGGTTTCCAGCTGCATCTATGTCCCTACAAAGGACACGAACTCATCCTTTTTTATGGCTGCATAGTATTCCATGGTGTATATGTGTCACATTTTCTTAATCCAGTCTGTCACTGATGGACATTTGGATTGATTCCAAGTCTTTGCTATTGTGAATGGTGCCACAATAAACATATGTGTGCATGTGTCTTTATAGCAGCATGACTTATAACCCTTTGGGTATATCCCCAGTAATGGGATGACTGGATCAAATGGTATTTCTAGTTCTAGATCCTTGATGAATTGCCACACTGTTTTCCACAATGGTTGAACTATTTTACAGTCTCACTAACAGTGTAGAAGTGTTCCTATTTCTCCACATCCTCTCCAGCACCTGTTGTTTCCTGATTTTTTAATGATTACCATTCTTACTGGTGTGAGATGGTATCTCATTGTTGTTTTGATTTGCATTTCTCTGTTGGCGAGTGTGATGAGCATTTTTTCATGTGTCTGTTGGCTGTATGAATGTCTTCTTTTGAGAAGTGTCTGTTCATATCCTTTGTCCACTTTTTGATGGGGTTGTTTGTTTTTTTCTTGTGAATTTGATCGAGTTCTTTATAGGTTCTGGATATTAGCCCTTTGTCGGATGAATAGATAGCAAAAATTTTCTCCCATTCTGTAGGTTGCCTGTTCACTCTGATGGTAGTTTCTTTTGCTGTGCAGAAGCTCTTTAGTGTAATTAGATCCCATTTGTCAATTTTGGCTTTTGTTGCCATTGCTTTTGGTGTTTTAGACATGAAGTCCTTGCCCATGACTATGTCCTGAATGGTATTACCTAGGTTTTCTTCTAGAGTTTTTATGGTTTTAGGTCTAACATTTAAGTCTCTAATCCATCTTGAATTAATTTTCGTATAAGGAGTAAGGAAAGGATCCAGTTTCAGCTTTCCACTTATGGCTAGCCAATTTTCCCAGCACCATTTACTAAATAGGGAATCGTTTCCCCATTTCTTGTTTTTGTCAGGTTTGTCAAAGATCAGATGTCTGTAGATGTGTGGTATTATTTCTGAGGGCTCTGTTCTGTTCCATTGGTCTATATATTGGGCTGTATATTCCTAGACATTTATCCACTTCTAAGGTATCCAATTTGTTGACTTAAAATCAACTGTTGATAGTATTTTCTTATAATCCTTTTGATTTCTATGGCATAGGTTTTAATGTTCTCTTTTTAATTTCTGATTTATTAGTTGAATCTTTTTTCCTTAGTTAATCTAACTAAGCATTTGTTAATTTTGTTGGTGTTTTCAAAAACCACCTCTTAGTTTTGTTGATTTTTTTTCTGTTGTTTTTATATTCTATATTTCATTTATCTCTGATTTAATCTAATCTTTAAGATTTTCTTCCTTCTGCTAACTTTGGGTGTAGTTTTTTTCTCTCCTAGTTTCCTGAGGTATAAAGTTAGGTTGTTGATTTGAAAACTTTCTTCTTCTTCTTCTTATTTTTTTAAGTTGTAGAGATAGGATCTTGCTTTGTTGCCCAGACTGGTCTCAAATTCCTGGCCTCCAGAAGTTCTCCTGCTTCAGCCTGCCAAAGTGTTGGGGTTGCAGGCGTGACTCACCATGCCTAGCCACTTCCTTCCTTTTATAATGTGCATATTTATAGCTACAAAATTCTCTGTTAGCACTGCTTCTGCTTCATCTTATACATTTTGGTACACTGTATTTTTATTTTCCTTTATCTCAATGTATTTTCTAACTTCTGTTGTGATTTATTCTTTGACTCATTGTTTGTTGAAAACTGTGTTGTTTAATTTTCACATATTTGTGAATTTTTCATTTTCCTTCTGCTATTGATGTCTAGTTTTATGTCATTTTCATCAAAATAGATACTTTGTATAATTTCAATCTTTTAAAATTTGTTAAAAATTTTTGTGGTATAACATGTGATTTATCTTTGGGAATGTCCCATGTACACCTGAGAAAAATATATATTCTGGTTTTATTGGGTGGACTGTTCTGTACACGTTTGTTAGCACTATTTATAGTGTTGTTCAAGTACTCTATTTCCTTATTGATCTTCTGCCTTGCTGTTCTAGCCATTATTGTAAGTGAGAAATTGAAGTCTCCTACCATTAGTGTGTTGTTTATGTTTCCTCTCTGATCTATCAATGTTTGCTTAAGATATTTAGGAACTCTGATATTAGCGGTATATATATTTGTAATTGTTATATCTTTCTGCTGAATTGACTTTTTTGTCTTGTGGCTATTTTTGACTTTAAGTCTATTTTGTCTGATATTAGTATAGTCATTTCTGCTTGCTTTTATTTACCATTTGCATGGCATTAACTTTTCCTTTTTTTTTTCATTTTAAGCATATGTGTTTCTTAGATCTAAATGACAGGATAAAGTTGAGTCCTTTATCCTGTCACCTGTAGACAGGATAAAGTTGGATCCTTTTTACAAATCCATTTTCCAGTCTATGTCTTTTAACCCAGGAGATTAATCCATTTACATTTAAAGTAATTACTGATAGGGAAGGATCTACTCTTGTCATTTTGTTGTTTCCTGTATGTTTTGTAAATTTTGTTCTTTATTCCTTTTCTTAATGACCTCTTTTGGATTTGTTGAATTTTTTTTGTGGTGACATTTTGATTTCCTTCTTATTTCCTTTTGTTTGTATTCTATAGATATTTTATGGTTACCATAGGGATTATAAAAATATCTTAAAGGTTTGACACGCTGTTTTAAACTGTTAACAGAATAACTTCGATTGTGTACAAAAACTATTTCTTCAAATCTCCTCCCCTCACCTTAGGTTACTTATGTCACAAGTTACATTTTCATATATAATATATTCATTAACACAGATTTATAGTCATTTTTAAGCCTTTGTCTTGCAAATTCTACACAAGAATTAAAACTGCATTTATGTACCAAAATTGCATAGTAGAGTCTCTATATATGTCCATATATTTATCTTTACTGGAGAGTTTTATATTTTCTTAAGACTTCATGTTACCATTTAGCATCCTTCTGTTTCAACTTGAAAGACACTACAGCATGTCCAGCGGTAATGAACTCCTCCAGTTTTTGTTCATCTTGGAAAGTCTGATTTTTCCTTTATGTTTGAAGGATGGTTTTGGTGGATATAGTATTTTTGGTTGAATTTTTTTTTCTTTCAGCTCTTTGAATATATTATCCCCTTGCCTTCTGGCCTGAAAGGTTTCTGCTGATAAATCCACTGATAATTTTACAGTCTTCCTTTTACATGACAAGTTACTTTCTTTTGCTGCTTTCAAGATTGTCTGCACATTTCCATTTATAAATTTGTCTCCTTACTAAAACAGTCTCTCACTTAAAAAATAATTGGAGATATCTTTTTTTTTTTGGAGACAGAATTTCACTTCTGTTGCCCAGGCTGGAGGACAATGGCATGATCTTGGCTCAACCTCTGCCTTCCAGGTTCAAGTGATTCTCCTGCCTCAGCCTCCTAAGTAGCTGGGATTACAGGCACCCACCACCACGCCCAGCTAATTTTTTGTATTTTTAGTAGATATGGGGTTTCACCATGTTGGCCAGGCTGGTCTTGAACTCCTAACTTCAGGTAATCCGCCCTCCTCGGCCTCTCAAAGTGCTGGGATTTCAGGCTGGGATTACACCACGCCCGGCCTGAGATCTCTTTGAATAAACATAAAAAGTCTCATGGCTCCTGCGGATTCTGAAACTGCCCACCAAATCTATTGCAATATTGAATATGCCAATCCTGCAAGCCACCACTACCTATCCAAATATTCTGATATACTTTTTTTTCTTTTTTTGAGACAGAGTCTTGCTCTGTTGCCCAGGCTGGAGTGCAGTGGCATGATCTTAGCTCGTTGCAACCTCGGTCTCCCAGGTTCAAGCGATTCTCCTCCCTCAGCCTAACGTGTAGCTCGGACTACAGGCATGCACCACCACACCCTGCTTTTTTTTTTTTTTTTTTTTTTTTTTGAGACGGAGTCTCGCTCTGTCGCTCAGGCTGGAGTGCAGTGGCTGGATCTCAGCTCACTGCAAGCTCCGCCTCCCGGGTTCACGCCATTCTCCTGCCTCAGCCTCCTGAGTAGCTGGGACTCCAGGCGCCCGCCACCTCGCCCGGCTAGTTTTTTGTATTTTTTAGTAGAGACGGGGTTTCACCGTGTTAGCCAGGATGGTCTCGATCTCCTGACCTCATGATCCGCCCGTCTCGGCCTCCCAAAGTGCTGGGATTACGGGCTTGAGCCACTGTGCCCGGCCTTTTTTTATTTTTTTTAAGTAGAGGACAGGATTTCAACACGTTGCCCAGGCTGGTCTGGTCTGGAATTCCTGGGCTCAAGTGATAGACCCACCTCGGCCTCCCAAAGTGCTGGGATTACAGAGCCACTACGCCCGGCACTGATGTACCTTTTTTTTTTTTTATTTTTTATTTTTTATTTTTTATTTTTTTTGAGGCGGAGTTTTGCTCTTCCCACCCAGGCTGGAGTGCAGTGGTGCGATCTTGGCTCATTGCAACCTCCACCTCCTGGGTTCAAGGGATTCTCCTGCCTCAGCCCCCTGAGTAGCTGGGATTACAGGCGCCCACCACCACGCCTAACTAATTTTTTGTATTTTTAGTAGAGAAGGGATTTTGCCATGTTGGGCAGACTGGTCTCAAACTCCTAACCTCAGGTGATTCACCCACCTTGGCCTCCCAAAGTGCTGGGATTACAGGCCTGAGCCACCGCGCCCGGCACTGATGTACTTTTTAGGATAAGAATATGCTTCCTCCCCTCTCCTGGTCCACTCAGTTGATCCCTTGAATAAATACCTATTTGATTGGGCACTGCGGTAGGAGATGCTGGGGAAAAGAGGTTTGGGTTCTGCCCTCGAAGAGCCTGCAATGTGCTAGCTGAGACAGATCCTCAAATGATAATATGATATATGGAGAAGAGAAGTAGGAAAGATGAGAAAATAATTCATTCTGTTCTCAGGCACAGGTTATGATGATGCCTGGACTGCATTCTGAAAGAATAATACTTTACCCAATGGACTGGGGAAAGGGGAGACAAGGATAACAGAAGATGTAATGGGCAGAAGGAACACGTGTGAAGGCACAGAGGCATAAAATACGTTGTTAATTTTAGTCAAGAGCATTGCACTCAGGTCTTACGAAGTTTCCCTGCAAACACATTTGCAAAACATTTCTTAGGGTGAGTTACCTCTACAGATGGTGCATCTCATCGATTATGTCTTGATTTATCACTGTTTTAATTCTGAGGACAACATTTCCCTCAGCCTGTTCCCTAGACTCAATACCACTTCGTAATGACTGAACCTGTTAATTATACGCGTCCTGGAAAAATTTTCCCTAGTGCCAGTTCAAGACCCTACCGTTGACTCATCCTGCAGTTATGTACATTCAGGAGCTCTTCCTTCTAAAGGCTTATTCTTTTTGCTGACATTTGGAACACTTGTAAGACTGTATTGTAAAAACTTCCTGGTTAGTTTTTAGCTATTTGTTTTTAGTTAACAGCAGGTTTGTCAGTTTCCTGTCGTCTGTCTTTATTTTTTGTATGTGAATATATGTTCCTTTATTTTTTCACATTGCATCATATATATATATATATATATATATATATATTTTTTTTTTTTTTTTTTTTTTTTTTTTTTTTTTGAGTTGGAGTTTCACTCTTGTTGCCCAGGCTGGAGTGCAATGGCGCAATCTCAGCTCACCGCAACCTGTGCCTCCCAGGTTCAAGAGATTCTCCTTCCTCAGCCTCCCAAGTAGCTGGGATTACAGGCGTGTGCCACTATGCCTGGCTAATTTTGTATTTTTAGTAGAGATGGGGTTTCTCCATGTTGGTCAGGCTGATCTCGAACTCCTAACCTCAGGTGATCCGCCTGCCTTGGCCTCCCAAAGTGCTGGGATTACAGGCGTGAGCCACTGCACCCAGCCATTGCACCATATATTGTGTAGGAAATATTTAAAAGTAAAAGTTGGGGGTCAGGTGTAGTAGCTCATGCCTGTAATCCCAGGACTTTGTGAGGCTAAGGTGGGTGGATCACCTGCGGTTGGGAGTTCGAGAGCAGCCTGGCTAACATGGCAAAATCACATCTCTACTAAAAGTACAAAAATGAGCTGGGCATGGTGGTGGATGCCTGTGATCATAGCTACTTGGGACGCTGAGGCATGAGAATCACTTGAACCCGGGAGGTGGAAGTTGCAGTGAGCCGAGATCATGCTTCTGCATGACTGGGAAACAGAACGAGACTCTGTCTCAAAAAAATAAATAAAAATAAAAGTAAAATTTTTGGAGCAATTTCAATCTTTGGTACTGCGGTACTGAGGTTTGGGGTATGACTGAACCCTTCATCCAGGTAGTGAGCATCATACCTGACAGGTAGTTTTTCAGCCCTTGCCCCACTCCTTCTCTCCCTTCTGTAGTAGTCCCCAGTGTCTACTGTTCCCATCTTCATGTTCATGTGGACTCAGTGTTTAGCTCCCACTTATAAGAGAACAGGCAATGTTTGGTTTTCTGTTTCTGTCTTTTTGTTTTGTTTGTTGGTTTGTTTTTGTTTTGAGACAGAGTTTTGCTCTTGTTGGCCAGGCTGGAGTGCAATGGCATGGTCTCTGCTCACTGCAACCTCCGCCTCCTGGGTTCAAGTGATCTATCCACCTTAGCCTCCTGAAGTGCTGGGATTACAGGCGTGAGCCACCATGCCTGGTCTCTGTTTCTGTCTTAGTTGGCTTGGGATAATGGCCTCCAATTCTATCTGTGTTGCTGTAAAGGACATGATTTCATTCTTTTTCTGTGGCTGCATAGTATTCCATGATGTACATGTACCACATTTTCTTTATCCAGTGCACCACTGATAGACACCTGGGTTGATTCCATGTTTTTGCTATTGTGAACAGAGCTGTAATGAACATATGAGTCCTCTTGGTAGAAAACTGTATTTTCCTCTGGGTATATAACCAGAAGTGGTATTGCTGGGTTGAATGGTAGTTCATCACTTAGTTCTTTTTTTTTTGAGACAGAGTCTTCCTCTGTTGCCAGGCTGGAGGGCAGTGATGCAATCTCAGTTCACTGCAACCTCCACTTCCAGAATTCAAGTGATTCTCCTGCCTCAGCCTCCTGAGTAGCTGGGACTACAGGCAAGTGCCATCACGCCCGGCTAATTTTTGTATTTTTAGTAGAGACGGGGTTTCACCATATTGGCCAGGCTGGCCTCTATCTTCTGAACTCGTGATCCACCCGCCTCGACCTCCCAAAGTGCTGGGATTACAGGCATGAGCCACCACGCCTGGCCCATAACTTAACTCTTTCAGAAATCTTCAAACTGCTCTCCACATTGGCTGGACTAATTTATATTCCTACCAACAGTGTATAAGTGGCTGGGCAGAGCTGCAACACTC
Organism: Rhinopithecus roxellana; assembly: GCF_007565055.1. NCBI lineage: Eukaryota > Metazoa > Chordata > Mammalia > Primates > Cercopithecidae > Rhinopithecus > Rhinopithecus roxellana. The sequence continues at coordinate 1,288,243 of NC_044559.1, read as the reverse complement.
TCTCTGGTAATTCCTTTTAAAGTTGGATTGAGTTTTCTGTAAACCTGGATGGCTATTCTGGATCTGAATGCCACCTGTAGGCACCTGGAGGTGCTGTTTTCTCTCAGTTTCCATTGTTCTTTACTCACACCTCTGCAGATACATGTACGACATGCTGTAGATTTTTATTTCCATTTCTGATGGTTCCCCACTGCATGTAGCCATCAATCATTACCATCATTAGCATTGACCAAAGCCAATAATTGAATTAATAAAAGTAAGTGTCTCATCTTGTCAATATGTATTTTTTTTTTTTTTTCTAACAGGAGCCTCATTACTTGGCCATGAGTGATAAGGACAGAGTTAGAGTGCTTAACCTTCATATCAATCTGGCCATGCAAATGTATTCATTAATAGATGTTTAATTAATAGTTCCCTCTAGATTAGGATTGCTTGGTTTTTGCAGCAGTGTGGTCCTTTTGCTTCTCTGTACTGCTGCATCTGTTGCAAAGCAAACAATCACTGCCGGCCATGGTGGCTCACACCTGTAATCCCAGCATTTTGGGAGACTGAGACAGGTGAATCACCTGAGGTCAGGAGTTCGAGACCAATCTGGCCCACATGGTGAAACCCTGTCTCTACCAAAAATACAAAAATTAGCCAGGCGTGGTGGCGGGTGCCTGTAATCCCAGCTACTTAGCAGGCTGAGGCAGGTGAATTGCTTGAACCCAGGAGGCAGAGGTTGCAGTGAGCCGAGATTGTACTATTGTACTCCAACCTGGGTGACAAGCAAGAGTGAAACTTCATTTCAAAAAAATCAAACCAAACCAAAACAAAACAAACAACAAAAAAACAATCACGGCCGGGCACGGTGGCTCACGCCTGTAATCCCAGCACTTTGGGAGGCCAAGGCGGGCAGATCACGAGGTCAGGATTTTGAGACCAGCCTGGCCAACACAGTGACAGTGCAGTGGCACGATCTCAGCTTACTGCAACCTCCGCCTCCTGGGTTCAAGCGATTCTCCTGCCTCAGCCCCTCAAGTAGCTGGGATTTCAGGCATGCACCACCACGCCTGGCTGATTTTTGTATTTTTTAGTAGAGATGGGGTTTTACCATGTTGCTCAGGCTAGTCTCGAACTACTGACCTCAGGTGATCCACCCGCCTCTGTGTCCCAAAGTGCTAGGATTACAGGCATGAGCCACCACATCGGGCCCATTATCACACAATTTTGTACTTACATAATGCTTTCCAGCGTTCAGAGAACTTTCATATTCATTATCTTGCATGATTTCATCACTACAGCGCTGTTGGCTAGTACAGTCAATTATGCCATCTCCGTTTTATAAATTCATTCATTCAACATTATTTATTGAAGACTCTTACGCACCAGGCATTGCTATGTCCTGAACATTCAAAGATGGAAACTCATGGTCCCTATTCTTACACTAACAAAAGGTATCTTTGGAAGTATGTGTTGTTGTTATTGTTGTTTGAGACGGCCAGACTGGAGTACAGTGGTGCCATCTTGGCTCACTGGAAACTCTGCCTCCGAGATTCGAGCAATTCTCCTGCCTCAGCCTCCCCAGTAGCTGAGATTACCGGCGCCTGCCACCACGCCCACTAATGTTTGTATTTTTGGTAGAGATGGAGTTTCACCATATTGGTCAGGCTCGTCTCGAACTCCTGACCTCAAGTGATCCACCCACCTCCACCTCCCAAAGTGCTGGGATTTCAGGCATGAGCTACCGTGCCCAGTCAGGCGTATGTTTTTAAGGGACATTTTAATTTTACTTTTTACACTTCGTTTGAATTTTTTTTTTTCTTTTTTGAGATGGGTTTTGTTCTGTTGCCCAGGCTGGAGTATGGCGGCACAATCTCGGCTACTTGCAACCTCCACCTCCTGGGCCCAAGCGATCCTCTCACCTCAGCCTCTCAAGTAGGTGAGACTACAGGTGTGCATCACCATGCCCAGCTAGTTTTTCTGCATTTTTTAAAGAGACAGAGTTTTGTTGTTTTGTTCATTTTCTCCAGTTCATTTCCTAAGATTGCGTATCAAGTGCAAAGATGTGAGGACAACAGCCTCTAGTAGGAGAGTTTGCTTCCTTTGTGAGATGATAACTCCTCCTGGAGTGTTGAATCCCATCTTTACTTCACACTCCAGTTCCCATCAGAGGGCTTCAGTCAGCCTCGTGTGCAGCAAGCCAGCCAGCACAGAATCTTCCACTTGGTGTGATAATGCTTTTGCTTCCAATGCTCCTCGCCCCACCTGCCCATACCCCAGAGTCCATGCTGTGTGGCAGAAGAGAAGGGGAAGAGGGTCCTGCATTATTAGCACTCCCTTGGGTTTTAATCCCTAGAATGCAATCCCATTAATCTGAAAGGACCTTATCATTAGCATTCCATGGGTTTCCCAACTCCTCAAATCTTCATGGCTGGTATGATCCTGTGTGATCATCAGAGCTTTACTCTGAATTCATCCTAGGGATGGTGTCATCATTCTGGCAAAATTCATGTCATTAAATGTCTCTTTGCCATCTGTGTTCCACTTCCTGCTTGCTTCTCTCTCTCCTGGGGCTAAGTTCAATTTTTTACACTATTTCTAGCAACATGGTCTTCTTATTCACGCACTCACTGGTTCATGCATCCATTCTTTTTGAGTGCTTATTCTATGTTAACTACTGTGTTAGTTACTTGGGGCACAGTATTGAACAACGCAGGTCCTTCCATCAGGAATCTTCTGCTCTAGTGACCCTGATATTGGGGGAGGGCGTTGTTAAAAGTAAAGAACAGCTTGTTGATTGAGACTGGGAGGAAATGAAAGCGTCTACAGTTGCCAACAGTGTAATTGATGCATCTTAAGTAAGAAGTTTAAACATATTTTAATGGTTATATATGAGCATGATTGCTATTTTCAATTTAATTAGAGGGAAGGCAATATGCCACCTCTTCACATATTGCACTACACTCCATGAGAATGGGGCTATTTGTTTAAAAGTTAACATGATTCTTCAAAAAACTAAAAATAGAATTACCATATGATCCAGGAATTCCACTTCTGAGTATATATCCAAAAGAACTGAAAGCAGGATCTTGATGAGATATTTGTACACCCATGTTCATTGCAGTATTACTCCCAATTGGCAAGAGGTAGAAGCAGCCCAAATGTCTGTGAACACATGAAAGGATAAAGAGAATGTGACATATACATACAATGGAATATTATTCAGCCTTAGAAACAGAAGGACATCCTGCCACATGCTACAACATGGAGGAACCTTGCGAGTATTATGCTGAATGAATAAGCCAGTTATAAAGGGACAGATTCTGTAGGATTCCACTTACGTGAAATATCTAGAGTAGAAATCCTGGACACAGAAAGTAGAATGATGGTTCCCTGGCACTGGCAGGAAGGAGAAATAACGAGTTGTTTGATGCGTACAGAGTTTCAGTTTTGCAGGATGAAAAAGTTCCAGAGATCTGTTACACAACAATGTGAATACAGTTAACATTACTTAGTTCTACACTTACAAAATGGTTAAGTGAGTGAATTTTATATTACATGTGTTTGCCACAATTTTTTCTTTTTCTTTTCTTTTCTTTTTCTTTTTTTTTTTTTTGAGACAGTGTCTCACTCTGTTGCCCAGGCCTGAGTGTGGTGGCGTGATCTCGGCTCACTGCAACCTCCGCCTCCTGGGTTCAAGCCATTCTCCTGCCGCAGCCTCCCAAGTAGCTGGGATTACAGGCACGTGCCACCACACCCAGGGCTAATTTTTGTATTTTTAGTAGATAAATGTTTCACCATGTTGGTCAGGCTGGTCTCGAATGCCTGGCCTCAAGGGATCTGCCCTCCTCAGCCTCCCAAAGTGCTGGGATTACAGGTGTGAGCCACCATGCCCAGTCCGCAATTAAAAATAAATAAAAAAAAAAACTTTAACTCCAGTACAGTGGCTGGAGCCTGTTATCCCAGCTATTCAGGAAGATTACTTGAAGCCAGGAGTTCATGATCACCCTGGGCAATATAGCAAGATCTTGTCACATACACACACACAAATGAAAGTTAACATGCTCAGGAGATTGAGGCAAGTGGATTGCTTGAGCCCAAGAGTTCAAAGCCAGCTTAGGCAATATAACAAGACCCTGTCTCTTAAGAAGTCAGGCCGTGTGTAGTGGCTCACGCCTGTAATCCCAGCACTTTGGGAGGTCGAGGCAGGCGGATCACCTGAGATCAGAGTTCGAGACTAGCCTGACCAACATGGAGAAACCCATCTCTACTAAAAATAAAAAATTAGCTGGGCGTGGTGGCACATGCCTGTAATTCCAGCTACTTGGGAAGCTGAAGCAGGAGAATCACTTGAACCCGGGAGGCAGAGGTTGAGGTGAGCCGAGGTCGCGCCACTGCATGATGTTGTTGCCTGGGCAATAACAGAGAAACTCCGTCTCAAAAAAAAAAAGAAAGAAAAGTCAACATAGTTAATACGGAAGCAGCTGTGGGTATGGTAGAAAGGGTAGTGAAGTGGAATCAATTAGAAGGTCAGGGTTGCAGACCTGGCACTGCTAATTCCTAGCTGTGTGACCTAGGGCTTACATGTAACCTCTAAGCCTCCGTGTCCTCCCTGGTAAAGTGAAGATCATGCTTCCTATTGCAAAGAGCTTTGCAAGGGTTAAAGGCAATGATGTGTGTGCAGGATGGCCAACACTAAAGCATGATTCAAAAGGAAGGCATGGTGATAACGATGGATTTCTCCAGAACTTGGCTTTCCCACTGTCATGTCTGGCCATATCTGGGCATGGTGGGGCATTGAGGGACCAGCTCCAGCTTCTTCACTTTTTCATCTGTCCTACTTTCTCCACATCAGGACATCAGGTTAGTTTATCAAGTTTAACTGCTGGCCGGCATGGTGGCTCAAGCCTGTAATCCCAGTACTTTGGGAGGCCGAGGTAAGTGAGGTCAGGAGTTCAAGACCAGCCTGGCCAATATGGTGAAAGTCCTTCTCTACTAAAAATACAAAAAATTAGCTGGGTGTAGTGGTGGGTGCCTGTAATCCCGGCTACTCGGGTGGCTGAGGCAGAAGAATCACTTGAACTTGGGAGGCGGAAGTTGCAGTGAGCCGAGATTAAGCCAGTGCATTCTAGCCCAGGTGACAGAGTGAGATTCCATCTCAAAAAAAAAAAAAAAAAAAAAAAAAAGTTTAACTGCTAAAATTTGACTTTGTTTCTCCTTTGGCCCTTCTCTCCAATATCATACTATTTGATTTAGAGGGACAGTTTCTTCTAGTGTACAGCAAATACAAATATACAAACTATTACTGCTGTTCAATCTGCTAATTAACTTCAAATCTGAAAGAATAGGTTTTATAAGGTTCAGTCACCCTACAAGTATTCATTAATGTCAAGCATTGGCTAACGAATACAGTAATGAACAGTGGACAAGATCATTGCCCTCAACGACCCAATCATTTTAGCAAGTGAGACAGGTATTAAATAAGTAAGCAAAAGTATAGACTGTGATCATTGCTAGGAACAAAATAATCAGGGTGGTGTAATGGAGAATGACTTCAAAGGCAGGGACTCCTTAGATAATAATGCACAGGTGTGTGGTGGCTCACACACCTGTAATCCTACCATTGTGGAAGCTGAGGCAGGAGGATCACTTGAGCCTAGGAGTTTGAGACCAGCCTGCACAATATAGAGAGACCTTGTCTCTACACAAAAACTAAAAACAAAAAAAAGTAGCCAGCATGGTGGTATGCTCCTGTAGTCCTAGCTGCTCAGAAGGCTGAGGCAGGAGGATCACTTGAGCCTAGGAATTTAAGGCTACAGTGAACTGGGATCATGCCACTGTACTCTAGCCTGAGCGACAGATCAAGACTGTTTTAATAACAATATATATATATATATATATATAAATGTAGCTTATTTGCTAATATTGTTTAGCCTCTCAAAGAAAAATTAGGGTGGGAATGGATACAATATGCCATCTTCCATGAATATATCCAAGTCTTTTAAATTCTACCTCAGGTTTGTATACTTGCTGTTTCCTCTGCCAAGAATGTGCTGCCTTCAACTTTTAAACTCCTTATCTTTCAGGTCTCAGTTCAAATATTGTCTCCTGAAAGCAAAGCTTTCCAAAAAGCTAGTAAGGTTTATACATACCATGCTTCTGCAGTCATATGCCACATAATGACATTTCAGTGACAGATCACATATATGATGGAAGTCCCATAAGATCATAATGGGTATTTTCACCTCACCTTCTGTATGTAGTGGCAAGATCTCAGCTCACTACAACCTCCACCTCCTGGGTTCAAGCGATTCTCTTGCCTCAGCCTCCCAAGTAGCTGGGATTACAGGCGCATGCCACCATGTCCGGCTAATTTTTGTGTTTTTAGTAGAGATGGGGTTTCACCATGTTGGCCAGGCTGGTCTCAAACTCCTGACCTCAGGTGATCCGCCTGCCTCGGTCTCCCAAAATGCTGGGATTACAGGCATTAGCCACAGAGCCCATCTCCTTCTGTATGTTTACTTACTATTGTGTTACAATTGCCTACGGTATTCAGTGCAGTAACATGCTGTGCGGGTTGGCAGCCTAGGAACAATTGGATATACCATATAGCCTAGGTGTGCAGTAAGCTATACCATCTAGGTGGTGTGAGTATACTCTATCATGTTCTCACAACAAAGTTGTCTAATGATGCATTTCTCAAAATGTATTCCCATCATTAAGTGATGCATGGTTGTATTTCTTTTCTGTTTTTTTGTTTGTTTGTTTTTTGAGACGGAGTCTTGCTCTGTCACCCAGGCTGGAGTACAGTGGCACCATCTCTGCTCCTTGCAACCTCCGCTTCTTGGGGAGCAATTCTCCTGCCTCAGCCTCCTGAGTAGCGGAGATTATAGGCGCCTGTTGCGGCACCCGGCTAATTTTTGTATTTTTAGTAGAGACAGGGTTTCGCCATCTTGGCCAGGCTGGTCTTCAACTCCTGACCTCGTGATCCACCCGCCTCAGCCTCCCAAAGTGCTGGGATTACAGACGTGAGCCACTGTGCCTGGCTTTTTCTGAATATTTTTAATTGACCTGTCTTAGTCTTCTGTTGTATCTGATTAGATGTTAAATTCATCCATTGAGTTAACTTAGTGACAGAATGTCCGTTTGAATTTTTATAGATATGTTACTGTTGATATCCACCTTTTCATCTTTTTAAATGTTTCATATGTTAATCAGTAATTATTTTTAATTTTTTTTTCATTCAGGAAGTTCCTAAATTATTATTTTAAGCCTTTTTCTGCAAATGCTAATCTTTGGATCTCCTTTTATTGCATGTTTTTTCCCTCTAGATTATCAGTCTATGGTTTTGTATTTTCTTTTCTTTTTTTTTTTTTTTGAGACGGAGTTTCACTCTTGTTGCCCAGGCTGGAGTGCAATGGCTTGATCTTGACTCACCGCAACCTCTGCCTCCTGGGTTGAAGCAATTCTCCTGCCTCAGCCTCCCGAGTAACTGGGATTACAGGCAGGCGCCACCAAGCCCAGCTACGTTTGTATTTTTAGTAGAAACGGGCTTTCTGCATGTTGGTCAGGCCGGTCTCCAACTCCCAACCTCAGGTGATCCTCCTGCCTCAGCATCCCAAAGTGCTGGGATTACAGGCGTGAGCCACCACGCCTGGCTGGGGTTGTCTTTTTACATGCCTATTTTGTATTGAATGTCAGACATTGTGTGTGTGTGGGCACACACATGTGGCCCAGATGATATTATTTTTTCCCAAGGATGATTCCTCCTTTCATGATTTTTCTTTAATTAATTTCACATTTTTTAGAGATGAGATATTGCTATGTTGCTCAGGCCGAAGTGCAGTGATTACAGGTGCAATCATAGCACACTACAACCTTGAACTCCAGGCCTCAAGTGATCCTCCGACCTCAGCCTCCTGAGTAGCTGGGACTTGCACCCCATGCCCAGCCCCTTCATGAATAATCAATTAAAGGCTTACATAATCATTGTAATTCCTAGAATATCAAATATCAGACCTACAGCACTGGAGTAGGTAGTTGTTAAGTTCTTAAGAGCCTCTCTTGAATTTGTGGTAAATCTCACAGACTTCTATGAAATCATAACCTGTAGCAGCATAAAAACTGGTTCTCTGGAAGCTCAACAAGAAACTGTGTTAAAATTCATATATGCCCAGTTATCTGCCTTTGCTTGTCTTATATAATAATGGCCTCATTATTGATTGATTGATTGATTGATTGATTGACAGATTGAGATGAAGTTTCGCTCTTGTTGCCCAGGCTGGAGTACAATGGCACGATCTCGGCTCACCGCAACCTCCACCTCCCGGGTTCAAGCTATTCTCCTGCCTCAACCTCCCAAATAGATGGGATTACAGGGGCACGCGCCACCACACCCAGCTAATTTTCTGTATTTTTTTTTTTATTTTTTTTGGAGACGAAGTCTCGCTGCAGTGGCGTGATCTCGGCTCACTGCAAGCTCCGCCTCCCGGGTTCACGCCATTCTCCTGCCTCAGCCTCCTGAGTAGCTGGGACTACAGACACCCGCCACTACGCCCTGCTAATTTTTTTTTTTTTTTTTTTTTTGTCTTTTTGTATTTTTAGTAGAGACGGCGTTTCACCGTGTTAGCCAGGATGGTCTTGATCTCCTGACCTCGTAACCCACCCGCCTCGGCCTCCCAAAGTGCTGGGATTACATGCGTGAGCCACTGCACCCGGCCTATAATAGCCTCATTTCTTTTTGACCTTTCAATACTCACATGAATGCCTCTTATTAGTGAATGTGCCAGACTAAACTGGATAGGAAAGAGGATTCTGAGAAACGCAGTTCCTAGATTCTCTGCAATGCAGAGAAACCCTTAAAATGGGGGTGTTTGTGATGCCAAGTTGACAACAAACAATTCAGCTTAAAAAGGACATTTGAGCCAACGTCAGATTTGGGGCTACAAACTTTTCTTCAGCATTTTCATCACAGAAAACATCTCAAATAAAATTTAGCAGTAAAACACAAAGCAAACAAAACAACCACAGCCTGACGATCTGTTAGTGTAATTAGACTAGAATACCAAATTCCAAACCAAAAAGCTGTTATTTGAATTATTATTATGAGATGCAGTCTCACTCTGTCACCCAGGCTGGAGTGCAGTGGTGCGATCTCAGCTCACTGCAACCTCCGCTTCCTGGGTTCAAGCAATTCTTCTGCCTGAGCCGCCCGAGTAGCCGGGACTACAACTAGGACTACAGGCGCACACCACCACGCCCGGCTAATTTTTTTTTGTATTTTTAGTAGAGACGGGTTTCACTATATTGGCCAGGCTGGTCTTGAACTCCTGACCTCGTGCTTTGCCCACTTTGGCCTTCCAAAGTGCTGGGATTACAGGCGTGAGCCACCGCGCCTGGCCTCAATTATTTTTAGTGTAATTTTCTCTTGAAATACTTAGACCTGGGGCAGTGGCTCATGCCTGTAATCCTAGTACTTTGGAAGGCCTAGGCGGGTGGATAGCTTGAGATCAGGAGTTTGAGACTAGCCTTGGCAACATGGTGAAACCGTCTCTACAAAAAATACAAAAATGATCTGGGCATGGTGCTGCCTGCCTGTAAATGGTGTCACTGCACTCCAGCCTGAATGACAGAGTGAAACACTGTCTTAAAAAGAGGAAGGAAGGAGGGAAGGAGGGAAGGGAGGGAGGGAGGGAGGCAGGGAGGGAGGGAGGGAGGGAGGAAGGAAGGGAAATGCTTGGCTTTGGTTGAATGTTCTTTGTAATCCAGCTGGTAAGAGGTAGTTGAAAGCAAATATGTGTGTAATATGTATTTATTTCATTTCTTTTTCTTTTCTTTTTCTTTTTTTTTTTTGAGCCAGAGTCTCACTCTGTCGCCCAGGCTGGAGTGCAGTGGTGCGATCTCGGCTCACTGCAAGCTCCTCCCAGATTCACACCATTCCCCCTGCCTCAGCCTCCCCGAGTAGCTGGGACTACAGGCGCATGCCACCACGCCCAGCTAATTTTTGGCTTTTTTTTAGTGAGAGACGGGGTTTCACCGTATTAGCCAGAATGGTCTCGATCTCCTGAGCTTGTGGTCTGCCCACCTTGGCCTTCCCCAAAGTGCTGGGATTACAGGCGTGAGCCACCGCACCCGGCCTATTTACTTCATTTCTTATTTCTCTCTGTTTTTATGTGGACCAGTCTGCTGGTACAATAATGGTAAAATAACAGTGGACCAACTAACATTTATACTGTTGCTTCAGTAACTTATTGGGGAATTCACCTAATAAAGTTGCATGAATATATTAATGCTTTAGAGCAATGGGCTGAACTTCCAGATGTTGTTGCTGTTTGTTTGTTTTTTTTGGTTTGAGACGTCTCTCCCTGTCACCCAGGCCGGAGCGCAATGGTGTGATCACAGTGCTCTGCAGCCTCAACCTCCAGGCCCAAGTGATCCAACCACCTCAGCCTCTTGAGTAGCTGGAACCACAGATGTAACACCATCACACCTGGCTAGTTTTTTGTTTTTTTTTTGCAGAGATGGGGTTCTCACTATATTGCCCAGGCTAGTTGTCTCAAACTCCTGAGCTCAAGCAATCTGCCTGCATTGGCCTTCCAAAGTGCTGGAATTACAGGTGCGAGCCACTGTGCCCAGCCCTGAACTTCAAGTTTTTTAAAGGAACAGTAGGGTTTTCCAGTGATCAGTGATCAGATCTTTTTTTTTTTTTTTTCTGAGACAGAGTCTTGCTCTGTTGCTAGGCTGGA